>NC_133162.1:87517500-88767500 GCF_040802235.1 Manis javanica
CAAAAGCACTATCTCAACATGAAGTTGCTGACTCGCCAGAAAGAACATTCATGTCATGAGAGAACCTGGATTATTAATTCTCTTGTCTTCCTGTATCAAGCTGAATGTGCATCTACAACATGAATGAATTCAAGTGAACCCCCTTTCTTTTGAGTCACATGCCTAAGATATTTTTGTATCTGAGATGCTTTAAGCACAGCTTATGCACGACACAGGAACATAGACGAGCATGGCAGAATGAGAAAGGGTCAGTGAATTGTCTTCCAATAACTTCCTGGTGTGGACTACGGACTTTCTTGAAATTTGCAAATGAGGGGATCTTGTTTTTGAAAGCCACGTTGACAAACTGATACTATATTTTTAGCATTCCTTGAATAGAAAACATGCAAGATATATGAACAATATATTTCCAAATATGTCACATATTCATAAAACACAGTAAATGCATGACAGATTGAGTAGGATATGTGGAAAAAATAACAGCTGTGGTACACCCTATTTCTTAGCAAATTCATACACAACAAATGACATTCATGTCCCATGTTTTACATAATCTATTTTTTATAGCATTTCAGAAAAGGACATAGGGAATGAAAACAAAAATTAGCAAAAAAAATGGCAAGATGGAAGTAAATTTAAATGACATGTCATGTAATTATCATGTATCAAACTAGCTCTGCATAGGTTACCCCATTTTCCCACACATGCTTCCTTTTGATGGAAATGATATTAAATGAAACATTGAAAGTGATCTGCATTTTAAGGTGGGCTAAAATGTCATACATGAGGGAAAGCATATAGAAAGTCTTAGAAGATAAAACAACCAATATGGGTTCCAACGATGGTAAGATATACTTGGATAGAGTAGAATTGCTGTCAAAGATCATAGTTTGTGGCATCAAAGACAAGATGGGGTTCTGAACTGAGAAAAGTCTGACCAGGACACTTGGATTTGAATAAAGAGCCAAAAGGATCCAGGGTTAGTTTGAAAGCAGGGGATTAGCATGAGAAGCGATGTTTTTAAGGGGATAGTTTTAGCAGCTGTGGGTATGATGGTAACAAGGCAATCATACCTCTAAGGACAGTGTATGAACCCCTTATATTTGTTTTTCACAAATGAATTTTCGTATTTTCAAATCCACAACCTTATGTGAGCTAGGTAACACCCTGTGAGGCATGCCACAAAGGTTTTATCATTCACATTTTCCTCACGAAGAAACCACAAGTTTGTGACTTCAGGGTCACAGAGACAGGAGGCGTTGGTCCTACCAACCAGGCTATTTGCTCTTATAGGAAGATATCTGGGAGGTGGGGTTCCAAAGGTATTTTTCCTTCCTCTTCTTTTTACTTTTACATTAGGAAAACTTGTGTGTTTCCCAAAATTTCTACATTGGCCAAATATAATTTTATAATTAAAGGTGACATTAAATATTATTGCTTTAAAGAAGGGACAAAATCTCTGCTTACATGCCTCCTACTCCACTCTTTCCTCAACTCCCTGCTGGAAGCTGGAGCAGACTTTCCTATGCCATCCCTTCCTGTATGCACCCCAATAGGAGGACTGGACTCAGAGGATGCATGGCTCTAGTCCTAGGCTGAGTGTAGGTCTAAGTCAGTGCAGAATAGACCAGGCTGAGTCCAGAAAACCCAACTAACATCCTACTTTCCACAATACTGGGAAGCTCCTTTATATCTGTGTGCCCCAGTTCCCTGTCCCATACCCTTCCTGCCAGATATGGAGTGTTTCAAGATTCCGAAGCCAACATTGCCTTACCAAAGAGAAGAGATACTAGGATTGCATTCTTATGGGAAATGGCTGAAATGCTGAAATGCTGCCTTTGAGTCTTTGACTTAGCATTGGCCTTGTTGAAAGGAGACTTTGGCCAGGGACAGAGGGGGAAAGCCAAGCCAGTGGGCATGTGAGGCAGTGGAGAGTGAGGTTATCGGCTGAGTGGAGATTGAACTCATCAGCAGCCACCCTGTGCTTCCTGTAGCCTCCTGTTACGGGCCTTGCTCTAATGTGATGCTCCACTAGCAGACATGCCACAGAAACTCCTGCGAGGAGGCTGATCTAGTGTCATAGGAAATAATAGACCAAGCTGCTTCATTGACTATGGGCAAGCAACTTAGCCTCTCAATTTCCCACTTTCTCTACCAGTAAATAAATTATCTCCCTGGGAGAGGAAAGATAATTGAGATCAAATCCCTGAAAGATTTATAATTCCTCAGAATTCATGAGTTTCTACCTTCGGGGGCTCTTGGACCCTTTTGAGAATGTAATGAAAGCTACAAGCCCTCCTCCCAGAAAAATATGTACGTACCAATCAACCTTTCATATAAATTTATGTGATTTATAGACTCCCTAAAGCTTAAAGCTCCTTTAGGTTGGAGAACATAAAAACTTGCCTTAGAAGAAAAGTGCTATAAACATGTAAGCGATGACTGACGTGTCATTTTTTTCACATAACTGCCATCCTTGTAGACTTTACTTGTGCAAATGGTGTGCTATGTCATCATCATTATCTTCATTTCATTATTACTAAAAATAACTCTGCTATCTCTATTGGCATTCACCCATCCCTCCACCCTGATATACATGTGTGTGTATATTTAGATTGTATTTGATTATTTACACTCTAAAGGCCTTGGAACAAAGGAGGCTTTTGCTGTTCTGCTTCTGAGAGGCAGCATAGGCTCCTTCTGTCTGAGTGTGATCTAGTGAATAAATAAGAATACACATAACTGAAGTGGATTTTTAAATTGGGCTCTTCTTTATCACTCTTAGGCAGGTACAATTGCTATGACTGAGAGGAAATGAAAGTGGCCCCTCCACATATTAGAGAAGACACTTGACTTAAGCATTCAATCTAAGACTGATTAAAATGTGCATGATTCTTATTTTTATTTATTCTGAGATAATTGAAAAGCAGTGGTCTTGAGGAATGTTTTTTTAAAATGATATTTTACACATAGGTTTAAAAGGAATCAGCCCATTTATTCAATAATGAAAAATATCATTATTTTCACATTCCCAACTAATGTCTTCAGCTTTCTTCTGACATTTTTTAGCTCACCTGGGATTTAGGCATATTCCACAGTTAAACTTTAAAAAAATACAGCTAGTATTGTGAAACAGCAATTATCTGTCTTTTGCAGACAACTGAGTATGTTTAGGTGTTTCTTAGATTTGTATGAGACCCTCCTTTCTTTTCATTTCCCATTTTTGGCACAATGTGTAGGTTTCCTGCACACAGGAATGTGGAGTTCTGTCTCTGTCTCTGTCTGTCTGTCTGTCTGTGTCTGTCTGTCTGTTCTTTCTCTCTCTCTCTCTCTCTCTCTCTCTCTCTCTCTCTCTCTCTCTATATATATATATATATATATATATATATATATATATATCCCACTTTTACTATTTTCTATAAAAGGAGACTGCTATTGATTGCAGCTGACGGATTAGCATTACATCAGCTGTCAGGCGAGGAAGCCTGGCAGCATGCCAGCCTGTAAAAACGGAACACGTTTGCGTCACTGTTCCCTTGGTAATGCTTCTTGGAGCCTTGTCAGCTATCCCCTGAGGTTGTTTCCTTAATATGTCAACAGACATCCCTGAATCTTTAATGCTGAATAGCTCTTTTCCTTTTCCAAAAACACTTAGGTGACCAAGCAGCTGGTGCGCCCTGTTGCTCTGATCCTTTAAAATGTATCTCTTTCATGAAATAGGTGTTTGTTCTATTGAAAACCTTAGAGGGGACTTAAGGTTTAGATTTCTGCTTCTCCATGTTAGAGGATCTATTTTTGGAGAAACAGGGCAGCCACTTAGTGCTGAAAGCTGCTTCTCTGCTTTTATCTTCCCTAGGAAAACCCCTTATTCCCTCACCAGCTTATCCAAACCCACCAATTATCCTGTTACACTATGGCGTTTCATAGAACAAACAGCTGGTTGAAAGACCTGGCTGGAATTTGCCCCCATTTATGATTTGCTCTCTGACCTTGCTCTATGAACATCCTCGAGACAGAGGGTGTGGGCAGTGACTTTTAGTGTCCCCTGCTTACCGAGAGCCACAAATAAGAAAAAATTTGTCAACTATTGCCCATGTGAAGTCTATTTCCCCATTTTCCTGAGGTCTTTTCTTGCTGTCCTGGTAACCTGATCTCCACTTTCATCTTGGAATATTTTACACTGAAAAGTACCATATCCAAATGGGAAAAGGTGGCCTCAAGCGAATTCCCTGCCTTCTTTCTCTCTGTAAGTAAACATAGCTCATTGAAGTTGGGTTATTTCCCCCTGTGCAATAACCCTCCAGATTGTCACACAGTGCTTAGCAGTTAATCACAGCCAATAGTTTGAGCAGCTTAAATTTGGAGATCATTTGGTTTTGGGGCGGGGGTTAGTCTGGGGGATGTAATTAAATTCATTTAATCATGAGTGGCCATGATGGAGTAATTTGGAGGGAAAGCCACTTCCCCCAATGTGAGCATCATACTCTGCTTTGCAGAGGTGCTTGTCACCACCCGCTCCTGGAGATGGCAGGGGTCGGGGGTGTACTCAAGGGTCAATCCTTTGGAAACATGGTAAGACCCCTGGGAGTTCCGTGGCCATGGGCTCTGCCTCTGGGCTGGGGCTCCCAGGAGCGCTGCTTTTGCATTCTGCTGACTGATGTAGCAATCCTGTTTCTGTTCCTAAATCTTTGTGCTCCCGTGCCTGCCTCCTGGGAGCTCCTGGATCATCCCCACTGAGGAAGGTCCCAGTGGTTCACTACAGGAGAATGGAAACAGAGCTGTCCAGAAGGAGAGAGATTTAGAACCACTGGATTTTAGAATTGAATGAATTTTTAGAGACAGTAAAACCCAAGCTTCTCATTAATTTTAAGAATGAGAGATTTGAAGTTAGGAGAAGTGAGGTCAGTCTGCTGGAGTGGCTGTGGCGGTGTCAGATCTGGGAGGAGGACCCATTTCCACATGAGCCTCTGCTCCTCAGCACAGCATCTATCCCTCGCCCTAGGGCAGGCTGGGCTGAGGCAGACCATGAGGCAGTTTGCCCCAGTTTGGTGCCCTGACCAGAAGTGAGCAGTCGAAGACCATTAAGGTGTGTGTATCACAGACAGTAAGAATGGGCTTTCACGCCAGGGGGTGTTGCCTGAACCTATCTCTCTTTCCTCACTTAGCTGGCTGCACACAGAAGAGCTGACCTGTCTGCGTTCCACTTTCAGTGGCAGGGATATGCTGACTACGGACTGCGCTTGCCCCGGGCAGGAGAGACAGTGGAAGGCAGCCCAGCAGCTGCTGTGGGGCCAGAGGGAGAAACTGGATAGAGCTGAAGACAGCGTTAAACTAGACTCTCACTTCCTTTCCCTTCGGATCCAAGGGTAAAAATATCACAGACACACATAGAGAAGCAGGGAGGGGTCTCTCCCCTGCCACAGGGCTGGTGAATCCAGAACAAGGTTTCCTCGTCCTTCCCTTCTCTCTCCCCAGACTGCATGCATCCCTGTGAGCTGGATAGTGCGTGGCTGGCTGAGCTGCGTGACTGATTCAGAGCAAGGACTATGGGTCCATCCTCCTAAATTTTTTTTTTTTTTTGAGAGGGCATCTCTCATATTTATTGATCAAATGGTTGTTAACAACAATAAAATTCTGTATAGGGGACTCAATGCACAATCATTAACCAACCCCAAGCCCAACTCTCAACAGTCTCCAATCTTATGAAGCATAACAAACAAGTTCTTACATGGTGAACAAATTCTTACATAGTGAATAAGTTCTTACATGGTGAACAGTGGAAGGGCAGTCATCACAGAAACTTTCAGTTTTGATCACGCATCATGAACTATAAACAATCAGGTCAAATATGAATATTCGTTTCATTTTTATACTTGATTTATATGTGAATCCCACATTGCTCCCTTATTATTATTATTATTATTATTATTTTAATAAAATGCTGAAGTGGTAGGTAGATGCAAGATAAAGGTAGAAAACAGTTTAGTGCTATAAGAGGGCAAATGTAGATGATCAGGTGTGTGCCAGTAGACTAAGTATTAATCCAAGCTAGACAAGGGCAACAAAACATCCACGGATGCAGAAGATTTCTCTCAAAACAGGGGGGGTGAGGTTCTGAGCCTCACCTGTGTTGATCCTCAATTTCTCACCTGATGGCCCCCCTGCAACTGTGCCTGTCTTAGGTTGTTCCTCCCTTGAGGAATCTTACCGTCTCTGGCTAACCAGTCATCTTCTGGGGCCATAGAGGGAAATGTAAAGTTGGTAAGTGAGAGAGAAGCAATATTGTTTGAAAAGGTTAGCTTTTTACTACTTTGCAGATTTATGCCCTGTGGCTTCTATGCCCAGCATTTGTCTTGAGGTATCTTTACCACTTGGAAAAATTATGATACTCGGTAATTTCAATATGAGGCACGAATTCTACTTAAGGGTTGTAATTAGGAAGAAAGAAGAAAAGCTATAGAATTAGCAGATGGAAGAAAACATGGGAAGATTGATTATTTCTTTGACATATCTTACTGTAGAGTAACATAAGCATGTATAGCTTTTAAACTACTAATTAAATTGCGTACACACATTAACATAATAGGAATACAGCTACATAACCAAAGCAGACCTACAATTACCAGCCATCTCCAGTGAAACCAAAAAAACCAGTTAGGCACCCTAGGCATTTGTGAAAACTTATCAATGATATGATGGATATTGTCTAACTGAATTTGAATAGTTTGAGAAAAATCAGACAAATTAAAACAACACATTCCTGGGAACTGTTCACATCCCATATGTTCTTTTAACAGTAGATAGTCCATAGTTGCAAGATTTTGGAGCACTGCAACTTGTACTTCTCCTAATTCTTGGTTGAGTTCTGACAGTATAGATCCAGTCAAATTTGTTGTTTTACTGTATGCACAGGCCAGCTTAGATATCTCCTTCTTCATTCCAATGGCAAGTCCAGGAACTGGTGGGATGAATGCAGCTACAACTGCAACAGCACCAGGATCTTTGTTGAAGTTTTTTGATGATCATCTTCTGGAATGACTCTTCCAGAGAATGTTGATGTTGGAAGTTCTTCTTCATATCGTGTCTTAATTTGTTTTCTGGGTAGCCAAATTAGGCTTTGATCCTCTGTTAGTCCATACTTGGGTTCTGTGATTCTGCTGCTGTTTTGTTCTTTCAGTTTTTCCTTTGCTCTTATACTCCACAGATGAGTGAAATCATTTGGTATTTCTCTTTCTCTGCTTGGCTTATTTCACTGAGCATAATACCCTCTAGCTCCATCGATGTTGTTGCAAATGGTAGGATTTGTTTTTTTCTTATAGCTGAGTAATACACCATTCTGTATATGTACCACATCTTCTTTATCCATTCATCTACTGATGGACACTTAGGTTAATTCCAATTTTTGGCTATTGTAAATAGTGCTGTGATAAACATAGGGGTGCATCTGTCTTTTTCAAACTTGAGTGTTGCGTTCTTAGGGTAAATTCCTAGGAGTGGAATTCCTGGGTCAAATGGTAAGTCTATTTTGAGCATTTTGAGGAACCTCCATACTGCTTTCTGCAATGGTTGAACTAATTTACATTCCCACCAGCAGTGTAAGAGGGTTCCCCTTTCTCCACAACCTCGCCAACATTTGTTGTTGTTTGTCTTTTGGATGATAGCCATCCTTGCTGGTGTGAGTTGATACCTCATTGTGGTTTTAATTTGCATTTCTCTGATAATTAGCGATGTGGAGCATCTTTTCATGTGTCTGTTGGCCATCTGTATTTCTTTTTTGGAGAACTGTCTGTTCAGTTCCTCTGCCCATTTTTTAATTGGATTATTTGTTTTTTGTTTGTTGAGGTGGGTGAGCTCTTTATATATTTTGGACATCAAGCCTTTATCGGATCTGTCATTTACAAATATATTCTCCCATACTGTAGGGTACCTTTTTGTTCTATTGATGGTGTCTTTTGCTGTACAGAAGCTTTTCAGCTTAATATAGTCCCACTTGTTCATTTTTGCTGTTGTTTTCCTAGCCTGCGGAGATATGTTCAAGAAGAGGTCACTCATGTTTATGTCTAAGAGGTTTTTGCCTATGTTTTTTTCTAAGAGTTTTATGGTTTCATGACTTACATTCAGGTCTTTGATCCATTTTGAATTTACTTTTGTGTATGGGGTTAGACAATGGTCCAGTTTCATTCTCCCACATGTAGATTTCCAGTTTTGCCAGCACCATCTGTTGAAGAGACTGCCATTTCACCATTGTATGTCCATGGCTCCTTTATCAAATATTAATTGACCATATATGTTTGGGTTAATGTCTAGAGTCTCCAATCTGTTTAACTGGTCTGTGGCTTTGTTCTTGTGCCAGTACCAAATTGTCTTGATTAGTATGGCTTTGTAGTAGAGCTTGAAGTTGGGGAGTGAGATCCCCCCTACTTTATTCTTCTTTCTCAGGATTCCTTTGACTATTCGGGGTCTTTGGTGTTTCCATATGAATTTTTGAACTATTTGTTCCAGTTCATTGAAGAATGTTGCTGGAAATTTGATAGGGATTGCATCAAATCTGTATATTGCTTTGGACAGGATGGCCGTTTTGATTATATTAATTCTTCCTAGCCAGGAGCATGGGATGAGTTTCCATTTGTTAGTGTCCCCTTTAATTTCTCTTAAGAGTGACTTGTAGTTTTCAGGGTATAGGTCTTTCACTTCTTTGGTTAGGTTTATTCCGAGATATTTTATTCTTTTTGATGCAATTGTGAATGGAGTTGTTTTCCTGATTTCTCTTTCTATTGGTTCATTGTTAGTATATAGGAAAGCCACAGATTTCTGTGTGTTAATTTTGTATCCTGCAACTTTGCTGTATTCTGGTATCAGTTCTAGTAGTTTTGGAGTGGAGTCTTTAGGGTTTTTTATGTACAATATCATGTCATCTGCAAATAGTGACAGTTTAACTTCTTCTTTACCAATCTGGATTCCTTGTATTTCTTTGTTTTGTCTGATTGCCATGGCTAGGACCTCCAGTACCATGTTAAATAACAGTGGGGGAGAGTGGGCATCCCTGTCTGGTTCCCGATCTCAGAGGAAAAGCTTTCAGCTTCTCGCTGTTCAGTATAATGTTGGCTGTGGGTTTATCATATATGGCCTTTATTATGTTGAGGTACTTGCCCTCTATACCCATTTTGCTGAGAGTTTTTATCATGAATGGATGTTGAATTTTGTCAAATGCTTTTTCAGCATCTATGGAGATGATCATGTGGTTTTTGTCTTTCTTTTTGTTGATGTGGTGGATGATGTTGATGGATTTTCAAATGTTCTACTATCCTTGCATCCCTTGGATGAATCCCACTTGGTCATGGTGTATGATCCTTTTGATATATTTTTGAATTCAGTTTGCTAATATTTTATTGAGTATTTTTGCATCTACATTCATCAGGGATATTGGTCTGTAATTTTCTTTTTTGGTGGCGTCTTTGCCTGCTTTTGGTATTAGAGTGATGTTGGCTTCATAGAATGAGTTTGGGAGTATTCCCTCCTCTTCTATTTTTTGGAAAACTTTAAGGAGAATGGGTATTATGTCTTCTCTGTGTGTCTGATAAAATTCCGAGGTAAATCTGTCTGGTCCCGGGGTTTTGTTCTTGGGTAGTTTTTTGATAACCATTTCAATTTCTTTGCTTGTAATTGGTTCATTTAACTTTTGTGTTTCTTCCTTGGTCAGTCTTGGAAGGTTGTATTTTTCTAGGAAGTTGTCCATTTCTTCTAGGTTTTCCAGCTTGTTGGCATATAGGTTTTCATAGTAGTCTTTAATAATTCTTTGTATTTCTGTGGAGTCTGTCATGATTTTTCCGTTCTCATTTCTGATTCTGTTGATTTGTGTTGATTCTCTTTTTCTCTTAATAAGTTTGGCTAGAGGCTTATCTATTTTATTTATTTTCTCAAAGAACCAGCTCTTGGTTTCATTGATTTTTGCTATTGTTTTATTCTTCTCAATTTTGTTTATTTCTTCTCTGATCTTTATTATGTCCCTCCTTCTGCTGACTTTCGGCCTCATTTGTTCTTCTTTTTCCCATTTTGATGATTGTGATGTTAGACTATTCATTTGGGATTGTTCTTCCTCCTTCAAGTGTGCCTGGATCACTATATACTTTCCTCTTAAGACTGCTTTCACTGCGTCCCACAGAAGTTGGGGCTTTGTGTTGTTGTTGTCATTTGTTTCCATATGTTCCTTGATCTCTATTTTAATTTGTTTGTTGATCCATTGATTGTTTAGGAGCATGTTGTTAAGCCTCCATGTGTTTGTGAGTCTTTTTGTTTTCTTTGTAGAATTTATTTCTAGTTTTATACCTTTGTGGTCTGAAAAGTTGGTTGGTAGAATTTCAATATTTTGGAATTTACTGAGGCTCTTTTTGTGAGCTAGTATGTGGTCTATTCTGGAGAATGTTCCATGTACACTTGAGAAGAATGTATATCCTGTTGCTTTTGGATGTAGAGTTCTATAGATGTCTATTAGGTCCATCTGTTCTACTGTGTTGTTCAGTGCCTCTGTGTCCTTTCTTATTTTCTGCCCAGTGGATCTATCCTTTGGGGTGAGTGGTGTGTTGAAGTCTCCTAAAATGAATGCATTGCAGTCTATTTCCCCCTTTAGGTCTGTTAGTATTTGTTTCACATATGCTGGTGCTCTTGTATTGGGTGCATATATATTTAGAATGGTTATATCCTCTTGTTGGACTGAGCCCTTTATCATTATGTAGTGTCCTTCTTTATCTCTTGTTATTTTATTTGTTTGGAAGTCTATTTTATCTGATATTAGTACTGCAACCCCTGCTTTCTTCTTGCTGTTGTTTGCCTGAAATATGTTTTTCCATCCCTTGACTTTTAGTCTGTGCATGTCTTTGGGTTTGAGGTGAGTTTCTTATAAGCAGCATATACATGGGTCTTGCTTTTTTATGCATTCTATTACTCTGTGTCTTTTGATTGGTGCATTAAGTCCATTTACATTAGGGTGACTATTGAAAGATATGTACTTATTGCCATTGCAGGCTTTACATTTGTGGTTACCAAAGGTACAAGGTTACCTTGTTTACTACCTTACTGTCTCAACTCACTCACTTATTGAGCTCTTATAAACACAGTCTGATGATTATTTCTTTCCCTTCTTTTTCCTCCTCCTCCATTCTTCATATGTTGCGTGTTTTGTTCTGTGCTCTTTTTAGGAGTGCTCCCATCTAGAGCAGTCCCTGTAAGATGCCCTGTAGAGGTGGCTTGTGGGAGGCAAATTCCCTGAGCTTTTGCTTGTCTGGGAATTGTTTAATCCCGCCATCATATTTAAATAATAATCATGCTGGATACAGTATCCTTGGTTCAAAGCCCTTCTGTTTCATTTCATTAAATATATCATGCCATTCTCTTCTGGCCTGTAAAGTTTCTGTCGAGAAGTCTGATGATAGCCTGATGGGTTTTCCTTTATAGGTGACCTTTTTCTCTCTAGCTGCCTTTAAAACTCTTTCCTTGTCCTTGATCTTTGCCATTTTAATTATTATGTATCTTGGTGTTGTCCTCCTTGGGTCCTTTCTGTTGGGAGTTCTGTGTATTTCTGTGATCTGTTCGATTATTTCCTCCCCCAGTTTGGGGAAGTTTTCAGCAATTATTTCTTCAAAGACACTTTCTATCCCTTTTGCTCTCTCTTCTTCTTCTGGTACCCTTATAATATGGATATTGTTCCTTTTGGATTGATCACACAGTTCTCTTAATATTGTTTCATTCCTGGAGATCCTTTTATCTCTCTCTATGTCAGCTTCTATGCATTCCTGTTCTCTGGTTTCTATTCCATCAATGGCCTCTTGCATCTTATCCATTCTGCTTATAAATCCTTCCAGAGTTTGTTTCACTTCTGTAATCTCCTTTCTGGCATCTGTGATCTCCCTCCAGACTTCATCCCATTTCTCTTGCATATTTCTCTGCATCTCCGTGAGCATGTTTATGATTTTTATTGTGAATTCTTTTTCAGGAAGACTGGTTAGGTCTGTCTCCTTCTCTGGTGTTGTCTCTGTGACCTTGGTTTGCCTGTAATTTTGCCTTTTCATGGTCATAGAAATAGTTTGCAGAGCTGGGACGAGTGACGGCTGGAAGAATTTCCCTTCTTGTTGGTTTGTGGCCCTCCTCTCCTGGGAGAACAGCGACCTCTAGTGGCTTGTGCTGGGCAGCTGTGTGCAGACAGGGCTTCTGATTCCTGCCCGGCTGCTATGGAGTTTATCTCTGGTGTTGCTATAGGCATGACCTGGCTCAGGCTGCTCCTCCAAAATGGTGGAGCCGCCTTGGAGGGGGAGTGGCTGGGAGGCTATTTATTTCCATGAGGGGCCTCCATGCTCCCTGCTGCCCAGGGGGTTAGAGTGCCCAGATATCCCCAGATTCCCTGCCTCTGGACTAAGTGACCTGGGAAGCTACCGTCCGGTTTTGGGGTCCCTGTCCCTTTAAGACTTCCAAAAAGTACTCGCAAAAAAAAAAAAAAAAGCCACTCGTTTTTCTTTGTCCTCAGGTGCTGGCGTCAGCGACCCACTCACAGGTCTTGCTGTCCTGTTTCCCTGGTATCCAGGACCCCACGCATGCACTGTGTCTGCGCTCTCGTATGGATGGCTGGGGCTGGGTGTTCAGCAGTCCTGGGCTCCCTCTCCCTCCCTGCTCCAATTCCTCTCCTCCTGCCGGGAGCTGGGGGGAGGGGCACTCAGGTCCCGCCGGGCTGGGGCTTGTATCTTACCCCCTTCACGAGGCACTGGGTTTTCGCAGGTGTGGATGTGGTCTGGATGTTGTCCTGTGTCCTCTGGTCTCTTTTCTAGGAAGAGTTGTCTTTGTTATATTTTCATAAATATATGTATGTGGTTTTGGGAGGAGATTTCCGCTGCTCTACTCACGCCGCCATCTTGGCCTCCACTCCATCCTCCTAAATTTTAATCCAGGCTCTGCCACTTGATCTCTGTGTGTTCTTGGGCAAGATTTTATCAGTTTGCTCATCTGGAAAATGGAGATCATACTGTTTAGTTTAAGGAATATCATAAGGATTAAATCAGATAGAGTCTGCCATATCTTGGCAAAGTGCCTGGCACAAAAGTGATCAGTACACCTCAGTCACTGCTGTTAATCATCCCTTAAAGAACTTTTGTAGAGATTTTGCAAGGTTACCCACATCCACCCCACGTACTACTACATGCAGTCTGCACTCACCCAGTCCACATGCTACTACATGTGTGGTGCACACATCCATCCCACCTACAGACATACACATGTGGTCCAGCTGGGGTCCTTGGGACCTCCTCTTACCATTTCCTAGCCCAGTTCCTCCATCAGCTCTAGCTTTCCCTCTCCGTGACTCTGTCATGCTACAGTAGACTTGGCCAGCTGACTCCCAGGTGAGGAGAGTCTGCCACTGGCTCTGAGGGGCCCTCTGTATCTCCCGTGGTGCTGAGGGAAAGAGTGTATCTGGGAACACCAGGGACGTGTTTTGCATGGGGATTTTCTTGCTTTATTTTCTCTATAGGTTTTAGGTGTTTCTTTTACTCCTTTGGGAATAAAATTAATGATAATACAGCCATAAATCTTTTTATGCTTGTGATATCTATACTCTTCATGGTTGGTTCATTGAAAGTTTTTTAATAGCTCATGATTTTTTTATAGCAAACTTATGTCCCACTGGCTGCCACACATATGAATTCAGTCACTTACGTGTAGTCTGGGAGCACCTTCTGTGGTCCAGGCACTGGTCAAGCAGCTGAAGATACAGCAGTGAACAACATACTTCTTGTCCTTAGGAAACATATATTCTGGTGATGAATAAAAAAACTTCATAGATGTGTCATAAACCAAAACTAGAATGAAGGTCACTACATGAAGTCTTACTTGAACTTCATGGCCTATATTTATTCATATATTTTAAAATATTGTTAGTCACTTAGTGGCAATCTAAATTTGAGGACTGGGGCTGCAGTTCTTTTCAGAAACGCATCTCCTGACTTTGCTGGCCTTTGCTATACACAGATATCCACCAGGCAGCCTGCTGACTAAGGCTGTGTTACAGAAAATCTAAGACTCTGAATTCTCCTATGGTGATTACAGGGGTTTTACTATAGAACTCAGAGGGCACCACCCAACCCATGAAAAAATTGGGTTTTGCTGCAGGTTTATCTTGGAAAAGGACTATATAAGTATATATAATATTGATGGTTCATTTTTCTTTAGGGACATGGAAAACAGCTATTTAAATACACTGCTAATTTTTGTAAACCCAGCATTCACTGATTTTAACTGGTGGCTTGTTCATTCATACATTTCTTGAATGCTGCAGTGGGCCAAGCACTGTGCTCTGTGATAGAAACACAAAATTTAATAAGACAAGGTATTCACCCTCAAGGAGCTCATAATCCTGTAAGGAAAGCAGACGTGTAGACCATTGGGTGGCTGAGACAGGTGCTTCCCTTGAGGTTGGTGTGATAGGCTCCACCCACCATGGCAAGTGGGTGGGCAAGTCATCAACAAGAGGACGGACGTTCTGACTGCATCTTCAATATATGAGTTTAAAGATATTAAGTATCTCAGAAGAGCCAGTGCCCTGTATCCATCCTTTTCTCTCTAACATCTGCATCCAGTGGCAGTGAGGCACTCAGACCACCTTACCTGGCCACCAATACAGAGCCATACCAGCCCTTCTATGAAGTAAGCTGCTTAGTATTCCATTTTGTGCAATCAGAGATTAAATTCCAAATTCACTGACACTGAAGATGAAACAGCTAATTATACACAGTAATTGCATTTAAAATCCATGCCTTTGAATGACTGATGAAATCTTTTTAAAATACTCCTGAAACTCAGTGCAGCCGGCAGCCAATTATAGTTAAGGGGCAGTACATTTTTAGTCTTAGAGTGTGGGCACAGCGTCATGCTCTTTCATTCATGTCCTTTCCCTGAATACCTTTGTTGGAAAGGAAAAAACCTTTTCTTCTTACAGAAAACCCTAAAGACTCCACCAAAAACTCTTAGAATTAATAAACAAATTCAGTCAAGTTGCAGGATACAAAATCAATATCTAGAAATCAGTTGCACTTCTATACACTAACTGCAATCTATCTGAAAGAGAAATTAAGAAAATATCCCATTTTTTAAATTGCATCAAAAAGGATAAAATGTTTAGGAATAAATTTAACCAAGGTGAAAGATCTGTACACTGAAAACTACAAAACACTGATGAAAGAAATTGAAGAAATCACACAAAAAATGGAAAGGTATTCTGTGTTCAGGGTTTGGAAGAATTAATATTGTTAAAATGTCCATATTAAAGCAATCTACAGATTCAATGCAATCCCTTTCAAAATTCCAATGGCATTTTTCATAGAAATAGGAAAAAAAATCCTAAAATTTGTATGGAACCACAAAAGACCATGAATAGCCAAAGCAATTTTAAGAACAACAAAGCCGAGGGTACCACACTTCCTGATTTCAAGCTATGTTACAAACCTATAGGAATCAAAAACAGATACATAGACTAGTGAAAGAACAGACAGCCCAGAAATAAACCCACACATACATGGTCAATTAATTTTCAACAAAGAAGCCAGGAATGTACAATGGGGAAAGGGTAGTCTTTTCAATAAATTATGTTTTGAAAACTGGATCTCCACATGCAAACAAATGATACTGGACTCTTTCCACCATGCACACAAATCAACTCAAAATGGATTAAAGACTAGAACATAAGACCTGAAATAGTAAAACTCTTAGAAGAAAATATAAGGAAAAAGCTCCCTAACATTGGTCTTGGCAATGATTTTTTGGATTTAACATCAAAAGCAAAGGCAACATAAGGATATAAAGAGGCACAAACTTCAAATTATAAAATAAATTAGTTATAGGAATGGAAGTACAGCATAGAGAATATAACTAATAATATTATAATATCTTGGTATGGTAGCTGGGGGTAACTACACTTACTGTGGTAGAAGCATTTAGTGATGTAAATCACTATGTTGTACATCTGAAACCAATATAATACTGTGTATCAACAATATTCCCATAAAAAAATGAAAAAAAAAGCAAAGGCGACAAAAGCAAAAACAAACAGGTAGGACTCCATCAAACTCAAAAGCTTCTGCACAGCAAAGGAAACTATCTGCAAAATAAAAATCCACCTATGGAATGGAAGAAAATATTTGCAAATTATATGTCTGATAAGGGGTTAATATCCAAACCATACAAAGAACCCATACAACTCAATAGCAAAAACAAACAACAAAGAAAAACAAAACAATTTTAGAAATGGGCAAAGGACCTGAATAGCCTTTCCAAAAATATACAAATAGTCAAGAGGTACTTGAAAGGGAGTTCAACATCACTAATCACAGGTGAATGCAAATCAACACCACAATGCAATACCCCTCACACCCATTAAGATGTCTCTTATCAGAAAGACAAGAGATAACAAATGCTGGTGAGGATGCATGGAAAAAGGAATCCTCGTGCACTGTTGGTGGGAATGTAAACTAGTGTAATCACAATGGAAAAACAGTATGAAGGTTCCTCAAGAAATTAAAAGTAGAACTACAATATGATCCAGTAATGTCACTTATATCTGAAGGAAACAAAATCATTACCTCAAAAGGTTATCTGTATTTCCAAGTTCAGAGTAGCATTATTCACAATAGCCAAGGTATGAACAAATAACTTAACTGTCCTTCTGTGGATGAAGGGATAAAGAAAACCTGATGAATCTCTGCCTTACAGTTGTCCATCTAATTGAAGTCAGTTAGAAACAAAGATGTGTATGGATGGAAATATGTATATGTATCTTCATAGAAAAAGTCATGAGGCAGCGAGCAGAAAAAAAAACACACTGAAGTATTAGAAATTGTAAAAGAACCCATGTCTATAATTAAGACAACATATGATACACAATATAAATTATAAGATGCCATGAATTGATAATTTTGTAATTGTGTCATAACATTATACCAATGTTTATCTACAATATCTATAATATTTTGAAGTTTATAAACATTTCTAATGTTTCACATTTGAACTATTTTAAATATATATTTACAATTGTAGTGTTATTACTCATAATTTTAGTCATTAGTTATTAAAATGTAGTCAGTCATTTATTAGAATTTATTCATAGAATCCACTATTCATTATAAATGTCTGGGGAAGGGAAGGTATCTTATTCAGCACCTATGCTTAAGCTAGTGCTTCTGCTGCGGAATCATCTCAGGGCATGGCTGTGTGTTTGAAGGACATTCAGTTTGGTTCTCTCCCAACGTAATTACTAGTTGAGGCTTTTGGAGTTGCTTCAGTTGGATGGAAAATGAAGGAAATAATGTCAGATGAATCATTTCACTGTGTGTTGCTTTACAGAATCACTTCCCCTGGATAATTAATAAAAGATTGACAGGAAGAATGTCCTTGGAATAATGAGCAGGCGGTTTTTGGAATTGGAATTTTTATTTTTTTCATTTCTCAGTCAAACCAAGCACCTAGTTTTTGCAATTTGAGGATTTTGACAGAGACGAGGCAGCCTTAGAGCAACTGCAGAGCTGATCCTAGTTAGAACACAGCCTGTGGATTCCCAGAACAGCAACCCCTGTCCTCCTCACCATAAAGGCACCAAGGAAGTGTGCCAGCGAAGGCGGGGAGCAGCCCTTGCGGGCTCTCTGTCACGCCACCCCTGCAGAACCTTCTGCTCCAACACTGTTCTGGCATTGAGTGGCTCTGACCCTCATCTTCATAATGAATGAAGTTTCTGGTTTTCTAGGCAAATACGTCAGGCAGGGCAAATTCAAGGGGCATAAGGTTTTCTTCTGTCTCTACATAAGATGTAGAAAAGATTTTCAGGGTTTCTACCAAGAATCCAAAATCCCATTTGGTTAAAATATACTTAGAGCTCATACTCTGTTTAATTGCCTTGAACCCTGCAAATTCATGTGGAGACAATAAACTCATTCGTCCTTTGGGTCAAAATGCAGACTTTCTGTAGCCCCTCTTTTTCCTGACTGTAGTTTTCATATTTTTGCTTTTAAAATAATTTTGTTCCTTTTTGCACCTATCCTGTCATGTCTGTTTTACTTAGCAGAACAATGTTTTCTGATGCAACTGTCATGCTGATATACATTTTGCAAGATAATTGATAATCTCAATAAGATTGTTAGCATTAAAAACAAACGCCTGGCACGAATTTGCTATGTGATCTCCTGCAAGTCACTTAAATGCTTTGGACTTGGGTTTCCTGACTATAAAAGGAGGTTCCTTTCAGTGTCAACACTATGGTTCTGAACTGCGCCTGGGTTGGCTTACTCCATAACTATTCCCAGTTTGATTGTGTGGTAACTGAAGGCTCCCCCACTACCCTTCTGGGGATCCTGCCTCACCTTTCAGAGCCTCCTTCCCTCTCCTCTCTCCATCTCTCCTCCAGCTCTCCCTAGGAACTCACCTTCCAGCCTTTTAGGGACCTGACCTGCTGCCCCAGGCCAAGAGTTCAGACTCACAGGCCATGTGGAGGGGGTCCAGCTCACCCTCCTGGCGAAGTGCTCTGGGCTGCCATGGGGCCATCCACAGCTTGACCCCTCTGAGGTAGCCTCATTCCAGCAAGATGACACTCTCTGCCTTCTGAGATGGAAACCAATTCAGTGGCCTTCAAAACTCTGCCACCTAAGAATCCCTGAGACCAGAAGAGGTAAATGCATGTTTTATTTTAAAAGTTCGTGGAAATTTTGCATTCCACTTCATAATATAGCAATTTGTTTTGTTATAAAAATACCATTGAAATAGCATAGGAATACTAATTTACAAGTAAGACTGAAGCTCCCAGGAAAATGTTTGGGTAAAATGACACAAATTCAATGACCCATTTGCACAGCTTAAGGAAGGGCAACTTGCATTTCTTGAAGCCTGCCTTCCTCCTTATACATGTTCAGTTAATGAGCATTTAACAATCTATGTGTATTTTAGTGAACTATTTCCCTGGAAATAGTTTTTTTGTCTTTCAGCCCACATGGGAGGGTTACTTTGAGCCCACCACTGTGGGGGCCTTTGGGGCAGATGGAGTTCCTCATTTTCTCCAAGGGAATGTAGGGACAGAGGTTGCTCTTTGTAGGTGCTCTGGACTGGCCTGGCTGATCTGGCCCACCCTGCTGGGGTAGGTTGCTTCTCTCACCTGGGACCATACAGGGCTCCTGTTCATGCTTCCCCAAAGCTCATCAGCTTTTTCAACATTGTTGGAACATTTGCTATTTTGACAGTTTGTAGAACTGTAACTTAATGTGTCACAATTTACATGGCTAATTTCATGTAAGCATGATTGTTCTATCACATCCCTGACAGAGTTTTGCTTGTTTTTGCCTCTGGGAAGTATGAGGAGCAGCCACCCTCCAGCTCAGGCTTCCTGTGGGCTGCGGCCCTGGGGAGGATGGCCTGTTTACACTCTGAGGGGCAGCATATACCCACAGGGCAGGAGGTGAGATGACTGTTTCAGATCAAAGCCTTCAGATCAAACAAAGCCTTTGCCAAACACCACCACCCTGTAGTTGATCATTTACAACAGGGTGCTAAAAAGGGACCTACCTCACCAGGCTGTGTGGGTGCACTTGAACTGATGTTATGTAGCAGGACACGAGTGCTAAGTATCATTATAGTAATAGGGAGAGAGCTGCCATTAGCATTTTCAAGCCTACGGATACTTGAAAAATCAGAAACTCATAAAGGTGCTGGTAATGGCTGCCTGAGAGCAGGGAAACGTGCTTATGCACAGCCACCAAGTTGCCTGCATTTAACTCATCACTGTGCAGAGTAATTTGGATTACACTGGTCTGAAAGGAGGCTGGGGATCTGGAAGGGGGACTAATTAAAAAAAAATCCTTTGCTATGTGTTCATTTAATCAAGAAATATTGACTGTCAGGAGTTGCTCCTGGCAGCGGGCAAAGGGTGAAGGTACTGTAGGGCAGCCAGCCTCCAGGATGGAGGAATAATCCTGGGGTGGGGGTTTATCCTGGGGCTGACAGGAAGCAGCAGGATCCAGGGCGATGGACATGGGTGCTGGGGGTTGTGGAAGGAGTAAGTGAATAAAAAGGAACAACAGTCAAAGTCCAAACAAGGGTGAGATAAACCCAGTCAAATTAAAAGTTGCAAAGAAGTCACTGGGTGGCAGGGAGCGTGGCCTCAGAGGGACAGCAGCATGGTGCAGAGGTCTGAGGTACATACCTGCATTGTTCGTAAGAATCCAGGGGCACAGAAAGACAAGGAGAACAGAGCAGGGAGGGCCAGCCCCCAGGTAATGAGCTGACTCTAGGAACTCCGCTAAGCAACGGTGATAAATCCTGATAAATCCTCCGGCAGTGACCCAGGGAACTTCCCCAAGTCCTCACACATGCCACCCTAAAGCCTGAATCTCCTCAGGTGGGCACCTGCCAGCTTCCCCAGCAGATTTTTTGACCCATTCATCCATTTCCATCCTTGCTGTAAATTTTATAAATAGTGTCTCAGTCCTCAGAACAATGATTTGGTGGCTGGTACCAGCCCTGTTTTTCAGAGGAGGAACCTAGGCATAGAGAGGCTGAGTGACTTGCCCAAAATCATACAGCTAGTAAATGCAATGGCTAGGAGCTGGAACCAGGTATGTCTGTCTTCACAGCCTGGCTTTGTTCTCCTTCAGCAACGTATTTTGTGGACTCACAGAACCTCCAAATTGGGAGGGACCTGGGGGGTCATTTGGATGACTCTTCAAAATGATGCAGGAGGCCCTTACTAGGATTCTCCATCATAAGTTGCTTAAGCTCTTGGTTAGAGAAATAGCACACAGAACAACAAGGTAGGAAAGAAATGGGAAAAAAAGAGGGAGGGAGGGAGAAATCCAAATTCTAGCTTCAATGAATATATTCAGAATTTCATTGACAGAAAACCCTAGGAAAAAGCTACCTTAATTTCAACATATCTGAACATCTTGTATTTTATGTTTAGTGTTGTTTGTATATTAAGTTACATTTGGAGAGGGACCCCAGTGTCTTCTCCAGGTTGAAAGTCTCTGAAGGCCCCAGTCGGCTACACCTTGTCTTGGCCTCTTCGCAAGCAACACTTTGTCTCCTCTTGATGAAGGTCCTAATTTGCTGCCCTGGTAATGAAGCTCTTCTATCACCTCTCCCATCCTCCACCGGCTTGACCCAATGTCAGTATCAGCTCAGGGGAGTACTCAGTGGCCTGCCCAGGCTTCCCGAGTGAGACATGACCAAGGGGTGAGGTAGGAAACAGCTCAGCAGCACTCCCCAGTCGGCGGAGATAAGGGGTAGCAGCTTTTCCAGATTGGGTATCTCAGGGAGACAGAAACGCCACAGCCTACAGCTGAAATGGGTGCAGACAGGTGATGTGGTCACTTCATGAGGTATTTGTTGGGAGACAGCTCTCAGGCCTAGAAGACTAGCAGCTCAGTCTAACTCTCTGGTTTGCAAACATAAAGGCTTTCCTCTCTTTACCAATGAGCCTCTCTGCAGTTCCAAGTAAGCAGGGAGGCAGCCTGCAGGCAGCACCTGCCTCCCAGTACCAGTACCTCCTTAGGCCTGGAAACCCCCTAACCAGCACAGGGAATATAAGAACACAAGAAAGCAGAACTGGCGCTGTGGAGGAAGCAGGTACACTGAGGTTCAGGGGAGCAGGGCTGGTAGCTGGAGAAGAGCTGGGCAGTGCTCATGCCTGATGCCTGATTTTCCCACCCTGGACTCTACAAGACATCCTGTAATTTTTACACTAAAGTCCCATTTTCACTTAGTTATGTTGAGTTTCCTTTGCTTTCAATAGCAACCTTCCTAATATACATATGTAGCCCCTTCAATTTTCTCCCCAGTCCTGCAAGCTCACTCTCATTGCCTCCTTGCATGGACCACGTAGGTCTCGGGAAATGATAAGGCTCAGTGAGAAATTTGTTAATAATTAGCTGGACTCAACTTCAGGTCTGCCTGATTTCAAAGCCAAGGGTTTTCACCTGCTCCCCCGTAGTGCTCTATCCTAGTTTCTAGGGCTGCTGGGACAAAGTTCCACAAACCAGGTGGCTTTAACAACACACACTTCCTGTCTCATGGTTCTGGAAACTAGCCTTACAGCTGCAGTACTTCAATCTCTCTGTCATCACCAGCCTTTCAGCCCTCTGTATATCTGCTTTGGTGGGACCCTTACAAGGACATCAGTCGTGCAGAATTAAGGGCCCACCCTACTCTTCATCCCAACTTGCTTACAGCTGCAGAGACTGTGCTTCCAAATAAGGTCACATGCACAGGTACCAGGGCTTAGGACTTCAATACATCTTCCTGAGGGACACAGTTCAATCCATGACACTCCTCCAGAGAATGAAATCTAATAGGTGAGGGAACCCAGGCCCAGAGAGCCTGTGACTTGTACCCTGGTGGCCAAGCCAGTCAGTGAGGACCTGTGTGCGCGCCCTCTCCTCTGTCATGCAAATGGGTGTGATGGGTGAAGGCAAAGGAGGGAGGGCACAGACAATAACATAAATTTGAGACAGGTAGGCAAAGAAGCAGATGCCCAAATCCTTGATGAGTTTGCTAAAATAGAACATAAAGAAGTGGAAAAGAGGACCAGAGAAGAGGGGGAAAAGTAGAGTCAGCGATCAAACCACAGCAATCCACCTGTCTGGTTGTTCATTTATTCCATTCCTAACAAATCCACATGTGTGACATGTACAAGGAGGAATCAGTTACCTAGTGAGTTTTCAATGGGTGGTTTGCTGCTATAAATGTGTGTTTGTGTGTTCATATGCCTCCCTGACATTTTTTTCTCCTGTCTTCTGTTATACATCTTTGAATAATTCTGAAAGATAATTTTTCTTTCTAGTCTTTCAAGAATCAAGATTCAGGCCTGATTCTTAGTTTTGGACATCAGTAGCAAATTTTTAAAACTGACATCCATTAGGAAGAACCAGAATTAGTGAAGCAAGGGAAGGAAAAATGTAACTTATTGTATTAAGCATAATAAATACTTTAGTTCATCTCTGGAAACTCTTAGCAAGCAGCCATCTCCAAAGTATATTTCATTTTCCCATTGATGGGCCTTGGTTAAATATCCTTCACCTTCAAGAACTCCAGTGCCACTTTAGTCTCAAGAAAACAACATGACAACCAGGAAATGTCAGCGGAAAATCCATGAGAATGAAGACTGTTCAATCATCTTGGTGTGGGAGACCAGTATTTGTAGGGGACGTAACCTAGAGACCCCAGAGAGAGTAGATGCGTGTTGTAACATTCTGGATTAAGCACAAATCTTTAGCAACTGGGAGCTTACAAAAGAAATGTGTTCCCAGTTTCCAATTCTTCTGTCCCTTCATATTTCTGACATGGATGTCATCATTCTCTTGGCTGTGTTATGCCCTCCTCAGACCCCAGACACTCACACCTGGAGGTACCCTTCTCCCTGGTTACACCCAGCATGATAAAGTGCTCCCCACCCTTCCACTTAACAGAAGACGAGGTAAGCGCTGCATTCAGTTGGGACTGGTGGGTTAGTGTGTGACCCTTTCCGACATTTGATTAAATATTTATTTAGCTTATTTCCCGTTCCTATTTTGAGGATAGTAAAGCCTCCCCCGAGTCAGTGAGCACATTCAGAACTCCTTAGTTTGGCATCCACTCCTCGGATGAACCTCTCCAAGCCAGCCTCTCAGTGTTGCTGGGGCATCAGCTTGCCCATCTGAGCCTTGATTCCATGACCCCCTTTCCCTCTCCCATGAGCTCAGTCACAGGTTTGTGTCAGGACCCAGCAAGACCACTCCTGCTCTGTGGACATCCCAGAGAGGCCCCCTCTGAACTCCTGACGCTGCTTCTTGTTTGGCACTGTCTTTCTCTCCCAGCTAGATAGACGTCAGTGTCTAATATGGGCCAGTGCCATGCTTTGGTGCCTCACTGAGTCCCCGACTTCCAGGTTTGTTCACAGATGTTTGCTGCAGATATGAGGTCCAAAGATGGGAGGGGAAAAGCCAATGAATCAGGGGGCACCATAATTTAAAAAACCAGTCCTGTGTCATCCCTGACTCTCAGGGTACAGACACACACACCCTCCAGCCCTCCCTCATGACCAAAATAATTGAGAGAATTTTAAAACCCTAAAGAGGACAACATGAAAAGGAACTGAGCTTTTCAGTACTTCACATAAGCAAGCTGCACCTTGAATGTTCAAAATAGTAAATTATTGCATAAGGGGTGTTTTCTACACTCTTAGTCCTGGAGCTGACTTTTTATTTAGCTTTCTGCCATGAAGAGAAAGGAGAAAATAAGAAAACCACAGCTCCTAACATTCTAAGAGATGTACCTCATTACACTGCATACATGTAGATAAGGGAGTCTCTCTCTAAATACAAAATAATACATGTAGAGAGGACACAGCTATTAATTAATCAAGGACTGATTATCCAGTTAGGACTTGACCCATGCTCTCACTATTTTCCATTCTTCCTTTCTCCCAGCCTCGTGGATATTTGGGCTACCATTGCCAGCCAGCAAGGGAAGAGAGCCATCCCTTTTCCACATAGTAGTTTGAACTTGGATTCTTGGAAGACTTTTGGATGGTCTTTGTGCCTTGATTTCTTCACAATTCCCCTAGTTCCCTAATTAAACTGCATCATTTCCAGCTGGTTGCACAGGAGAGCTTAATGATTTAAACCAAATTAAAACATTCTCTACCTGGCCATGCCATTTGAATAATATCTCCTTCCTCCTCTGCTACCCTGGGGCAGGAGTAGGTGATCTAAAACCTGCCCTGCCTGAGACAAACAAGCATGGGGGGTGCACAGACAGGCTAGCCCAGGGGTCTGCCTTACTTCAGGGCTTTGAGGAGTTACTAGTTAGGGTATGTAAGGTACTATAGAAACCTAAATTGTTTCTGAAAATCCTAAACAATAAGACATTTCTCAAAAGGGACTCAGTCCCTTCAGTATTTTGCAGGAATTCCAACTCAAGCAGCTTTACACAGCCATTATCACTGAATTACCAATATAAATCTCACCAGCAACTTCCATAACTTCATTTGCAAATGAATACGCGCACCTCCTAAATCACTCCCTCTTTTTTGCTCTCTCCTGTCAGCCATTCCTCTCCAATCGGCTGTGATCTGCAGAGGCTCCTGGTTTCCCGCGTGGTCCCAGGCCATGCACCTGGAACAAGGCCGTGCACAGCAAATGGTTCCCTGGGGTTTGCTCAGATCCATAAATCCCTCCTGGCATCGTGGGGGCAGACACATGGCAGAAACCTGGCTCCCTCTGCTCCAAAGGTTCACAAACCACAGTGAACTTTTTTGTGATCTGAGGCCAAGTTTCCCGTATGTAATGAAAACTGAAACCTGGTTTTGGGTTTCCTCCCCAAATTCACACAGAGCTAGTCATGACAGTAGGCATGTAAGGTAGGCAGCAGGGACAGCAGGAGACACAGCAGTGTGTTCTGTTTCCAGCTCTGCCACCAACTTGCGTGGTCTGAGGCCATCACCTACCCTATGTCCGTGCAGCTAACTTTCTCCAGCACTGAAGGGGTACTTTTTACCATGACTTACCTTTCTGGGGCCTGGGAGTGGGTGGTGGGAGTGTATCTTGAGACAGTAGCATTCCTTTGAATCTCTTTTAATTACAGCACACACAACTCCAAAACTTTACAGCCACCCTACCCACTCCATTTTTAAAGAAAATTGAAATAAAATATAATCTATTAATAGGTTAGATCTATAAATCTATAAATCTAACCTATTTATTTAAGGCCCTCTAAATTCCAGCATTATCCAGAGGGCTCATTTAAATGACCTCCGAGATCCCTCCCAACTTGGAGGTTCTGTGAGTCTATGATATGCCTTGGTGAAAGAACAAACCTGGGCTTTAAAGTCAGACATACCTGGTTTTAACCACTAGCTTTCACATTTACTAGTTGTGTGACTTTAGGGCAAGCTGCTTAACCTCTCTGCACCTAGGTTCCTCCTCTGAAAAACTGGGCCAATACCAGCTACCAAATCATTGCCACAAATATTAAATTAAGAAGTTATTAAAATAAGAAAGTTAAATAAGAAATTAATAAGACATGGAACAAAGTGCCTAGTATGGGGAAGGTGCCAATGTAGACAATGAGTCTGCTGTTCTTTATTCACTAGAGTCTCTGATGGGTCAAAAATGAAGGCCATAATAGATTTGAATATCGCTTCTGTGTACTTCAGGAAGAGAAAGGAAGGAAATAAACAATAACTGTCAGAGGCCCTTCTGAAAGCATCACCCATCCAAAGAAATGTACTTTCCATTCAAAAACTAGGTTATTAATTATTCATTGCTATTGGAACTGAAAATAAGAGCAGAGCTGATTGCTTATGACCCAGAGCTTGACAAGGGTAGTGTTTCAAGTGCTTGATGTCAATAATTTCTGATATCTAGGCAATATATCCCAAATCTGAGATTTATGTGTCAGCAGTAAAGCAAACTAGACTGAATGACTGTCAGTAATATTGAGTAAATGCCCTGAATGACTGACTATTCACTTTACTTTACTTTCTACTCTGGGCAGTGCATTTCTGGGGGATTATTTCGCTGCATGGGTGGCCCTGGCCCCTTGGCCTTCAGCCTTATGGCTCACGCCACTGCTCTGGGCAAGCAGTAACCACCCAAAAATGTAAGCCTTTCTTTCATGCCCCAGTGGCATGAGTAACATCATTAACTCTGTGAGGCTGAGGTTTGGGATTACGTAAAAATCTCACACCCCACTGTGTTAGCAGTCAGAATACCAGCTACCAGCATAACAAAGTGTTTGAAGTTTGTTTTTGTGCCAGAAGTGCAGTTGCCCTAATAAACAATCCTTAAAATATTTTTTCTTAACGATTTGATTTCATCAGGATTGGGGGTTTCAAAATGCAAGCAAAGTACTCCCCATTTGTAGTGCTAATGGGAACAAATATACAAGAGTGTGGGCTCTCAAGCTCTTCAGACAAGGGGAAATGCTGCTGATGGGTCCCCAGGAGGAAGAGGCCAGAAAGAGCACGGCTGTGCGGTATGGCGTTTCACATAGTACTCTACAGATGAGCTCTCTAAAGTGTAAAATCCTTGCAAGGCACTCCTGCCGGAGGAGACTCAGTAACACATTTCCTACAGGCCCTGGCGGCTCAGGGACAAACGAAGGCCGGCGCACGTGCACTGTGGATTCCGCGCGCCATCTGGTGGCTCCGTGTTGACAGCGCCAGCACCTTCCGGGCTTTTACCCCATTGATGTATGTTTCATACAAGGAGCGCGGGAGGACTTCAGTTCTGTTGGGAAGTGATCTCTGGAGCCCCAAAGAAAGACGCCCAGGAGGGCCTAGCGTCTAAATTCCATTCCTTATTCTACAGGTGGATTCTCGGGCCTCACGTCCTCCTCCAGAGATGAAAACCTTCCTTTAGGACCAAGCTTCACTTGGAGAGCGCTATCAGCAATCATCCCAGAACAATCTGGCCCCTCGTGTTCTCCTGTATGTGGCATGATCACACAGGTCTGGGCACAGGAGTTCCCCTCTCATCCATGCCTGGAACACACTTATATTCTCTTCCCCAGCCTTCTGAATCCTATGCTTTCCAAGGCTGGGTCCACAGGCATCTCTACATTCTCAGAATATCCGCCTTATTTTTTGCTCACACTAGTGTTTCCAAAACATGTGCCAAGAATATTGGTTTTATTATCAAGAATTGTATCTTTAAAAAAGAAAAGGCATTCATGTTTGGGAAACTCTGGGTTACATCAAGCTAGAACAGGTATTGTGGAACACCTCAGGAGCCTTGACATTCTGAGATCCTAACAGACTTTTAAGAAGGAACTACAATTTGTATATTCTCTAAATTTATTTGACTTCAAAACCTATCCCCCATCTCCACCTGTGAAGTGCTCTCTGAATATACTGCATTTGTCAAAACACCTGTAGGAAGAAACTGGCCTACCCTACTCCCTTGACCCATGGTCAGACAGCCATCTTCTCTAAAGTGAAAGAGTGTCTGGTCCACTCTGGCTTCCATAACAAAGTACCACAGACCGGGGGCTTCAACAACAGAAATTTACTATCTCGCACTTCTGGGGTTGGAAAGACTGAGATGAAGGTGTCAGCAGGGTTGGTGCTTTCTGAGGCCCCTCTCCTTGGCATGTCGACAGCTGGCTGTCTGCTCCCTGTGTCCTCACGTTGTCTTCTTTCTGTGTGTGTCTGTGTCCTAATCTCCTCTTGTAAGGACACCACTCATTTTGTGTTAGGGCCACCCTAACAACCTCATTTTAACTTAAGTACCTCTTTGAAGACCCCATCTCCAAATATAGTTGTATTCTGACATTCTAGGGATTGGGACTTGAGCTTTTGAACTTTGATGGGGATACAGTTCAACTCATAATGGCATCTTATTTTTGTTTCTGTTGGAGAAAATCTGTGCTTCAGTGGTACACTATGCATCCTTCAGAATAAGGTCAGCAAACTACACCTGTGGGCTGGTTATGTCTTGCCACATTTATAAATAAAGTTTTATTGGCACAAAGCTATAGTTATTCCTTCATGTATTGTCAATGGTTACTTTCACATTCAACAGCAGAGTTGAATAGTTGTAACAAATACCAAATGGCTTGCAAAACCTAAAATATTTACTTATCTGGCCTTTTATAGAAGAAGTTTGCCAACCTTGGGCCTAGAGCACACCCTTCAGGAGTACCTAATTCTGACACTGTAGGAGCTCTGCACCTTTCACTGCCTTTGAGCTGTTTTACAACTCAGTAAATCGTGGACAAAGCATAACGTAAGTTGTAGATTATGAATAGCCACATTAAATAGTCCTACCTGTGGACACAAAGAAGCCAGTTCTACCTCCATTTGCTCATTCGTTTTAACATTCCTCATCTATGTATGTGTCTGTTCTTTAGATTCTCCTTTGAACTGGTTGTGACATTTTGCACATAAATCTTTAACATTTATGCTCATTTTACAACTCAATGAGAGTCACAGTTTTACCTTTTTAAAACTCCTTTAATTTGTTAATGTTATTATTCTTGGGTGTGATAAAAGCACTGGGTTTATAAAGGACAATGTTTTTGTTCTTAGAAATACATATATACTGAAGCATTTGGGGTGGGGTGTCATGATGCTACAACTTACTTTCAAAAAGTTTGGCATATATGATATATACCCGTGTGTGAGGGTGTGTGTGTGTGTGTGTACATCCTCACACATATCTAATGTATATATAGGGGAAGAGAGAGCATCTAGGGTGAAAGAGTAACAATCAGTGAATCTAGGTGGAGGCCACATGATGTCCTAGAATGGTGTGTTACTTACTTAACTTCTCTGTAGATCTGACAGCTTTCAAAATAAAAAACTGGAAGGATAAGTTCATGTCATGGCCCCAGCTGAGCCTGCAGCTGGCTGCATATCCTGTACATGTGAATGCTCCTCCAGTAAATCACAGACATTTGTTAGCCATCTGACTCCTTGAGGTTGACACCATTAAAAAGAATAAGTAAATGAAACATTGATGTTTCTATTGTCATGTGGCTAAGTTTCTTTTACATTTCTTAAAGTGGCTCATTTCTTTTACATTTCTTAAAGACATGAAGGTGGAATTTTTTTAAACTTGATTTCTTATATTTCCAAAGAATGCCTTTAAAAGAAATACATTTTTTCAAATGAACCCAGGATCTGAGGACCACTTAGAGGATGTTCATGTTCAAGTTTAAGGTACTACCTTTTGGGGCTGGTGCTGAGGTTTGTATATTGTTGTGTAGTTATTGCACACACACCACACCCAGCTTGACATCCTGGTCTTAACACAGTTAGGGACCCACTAATTGTGACTTGCTGCTTGAGTTGGGACTGTAAGATTTGGAGCTTTTAGCATATTTAAAGGTATGAATGGCCAGGTAACAATGAGGGAAGAAAGTTAACTAAACTCTCACTGTGTCATTTAGCATGAAAGTTTGGGATTGAAATATTCTGCGTGAGGGAAGCAGAAAAAATGGGTTTTTACAGAATACTGCCTGTTTCTAAATCTAAAAAGCACACTAAAAATAGCTGAATGGTCTGAGCTGCCCAGAGGCTTCTTGAGTCACCCAGTGGGAGTTCCTGCTGAGAGAACCTGTCCTGCAAAGCCACTGCTCCCAGCGGCCCTGAGAGTCAGTGTGTGCTGAGGCACCCTCCTGGGCTACCCGCGGCTCACCTGCTCACAGGGAAGCAGGTGCAGGTGCTGGAGTGCACGGAGGTGTTTGCTAGTTGGAGGAGCCAGAGAGGAAGAGACTTCCTTCCTTCGACAGAGGCTGCTGGCTCCGAAGGTACAGGTCCAATGTGGGCCGCGACCAGACCACCTGAAATCAACCAAGAGCAGATGGGCTTTGGCCATGACTAACTCTAAAGAAAAAAAAATGCCTTTCTTTCCATCTCCACTAATATCATGCTAGTTAAGATCTTGATTTTTTTTCTTCTCCTGGCTATTGCCATAGCCTCTGATCTGGGTTCTCATCTTCAGTTTTCTTACTCATCTTATTGAGGGACTCCTAAATCATATTTCCTTAGCCCAACCGAATAGAAATTGTTCTATTTTTAGTTTGACTTTTAACAGGTCAAATAACTAAGTGAGCAAAAAGTCCCCACATTCTTCAGTGGTCCTCTACCTTTTATTGCATTAACCTAGCCCGTTAACCAGTTTCTAACTATGCCAGCTACCTCTTGTTCATCTACTCCACCAAAAGCTGCAGAGACAGAGGAGTCATTATTCTGTCTGCACGGGGATGGCAGGGAACATGCCATATTCATTTTTCTAAACCCCGGTAGTGTTTAGCGTAGTGTCATTCTACACTAACAGGGTTTCAAGAAATAGCCCTTGAAGGAATATACTAAAAACAATTAAAAGCAGGGACTCAAAGAGATATTTGTACACCTGTGTTCACAGCAACATTATGCACAATAGCCAAGGGGTCGAAGTAACGTGTCCATTGTCATGAATGGATACACAAATGTGGTCTATCCATACAATGGAATATGAATTGGCCCTAAAATGAAGGGAAATTCTCACCCATGGATGAACCTTGAAGACGCCATGCTAAGTGAAATAAGCTAGTCACAAAAGGACAAATACTATATGATTCCACTTACATGAGGTTTCTAGAGGAGTCCCATTTATAGAGACAGACTGTGTGCTAGAGTGGGTGCCAGGGCTGTGGGGACAGGGGATGGGAGTTAGTGTTTAGTGGGGACAGAGTTTCAGTTTTGCAGGACAGTTGCACAACGTGAATATACTTATTGCCATTGAACTGTACGCTTAAAAATGGTTGACATGGCTAATTTTGTGTCATGTGTATTTTACTACAAATTTAAAAAAAGAAATAGCCTTTGAATGTTAACTGTTGAATTAAAGAGTTCATGAATGATTTCTCCCACCCTTTTACAGTCCTGCTCTTTTGCCATGATGATCACATTTCTAAAACATGCAGAGCACATCATGTCAGCATTTCCTGCTCTCTCTAAAAGTCCTACAGCACCTTACCACCTAGAATCAAGTCTGAAATTGTTCACATAGCCTGGGGCCCCCCCTGACCCCCCTCATCTCTCACACATCCCATCCAGTCCCACCCCACCCTCTGGCATTAGCCTTCTTCCCCCTCCCTCCTGTCTCAACACCTCCAGGTCTTTTCCCCTGGGGGAAACTATTATTAATTATTCATAAAAAGACTTGGACTGCAAACACCATGAGGACAGGGACACTGACAGCCTTAACACAGGGCTTGGCACATCATAGGCATCAAAGATCTGCTGGGTGAACAAGCCTGAACTGATGTTGTCCTTCCTGATGTGGGCCCTCTCTGCCTATCCCATCATCAGGGTTGTGGTAAGTGCTAAGATCCCAGGCAAAGTACCTACATCTTCCATATAGCCATTTTGAGTCATCCCCTGATGTAAACAGGTCAAAGCTATCAGCAATAGCAAGCTCTGCCATAACTCCTAACCCACAGGAGTCAACATGGACAGAGAACTGTGGTCAGGTGCTGATCTCACTGCCCTGTGCATTCACACAGACATTAATATTTTCATAAGGTCAGCTCTAGATATAAAAAGAAATTGCCCAAATGCTAGATGTAGTGCTAGTTTACTGGTACCTAGATTCTCAAATTGAATGCAAACAAGTCAAGGACAATTTCTCTTACCTTCTCTACAGGCAACCCCAGCACTTGACTCCTCCTTGCAAAAGGAATTGGATGTCAGAACTTTGCAACAACTTTCTGTTGTTGTACTCCACTGTTCTTGGTCCTTCTGAAGGCTTTTGCTTTCTCTTCTCTTCTCCAACCTCCCAACTACCCTCAAAGTCTTATTCCTCTTGGAATAAGAATAAGTCTTATTCCTCTGAAGTAAGAAATAGTCTTTTTCTGTTCTCACCATCTATTGCTAGATAAGGGTGGGATGTTGTGGTGTGTGTGTGTGTGGTGTGTGTGTGTGTGTGTGTGTGTGAGAGAGAGAGAGAGAGAGAGAGAGAGAGAGAGAGAGAGAGAGAGAGAGAGAGAGAGAGAGAATGGGTGGGGTGGTCTTCAGTTATGAGGATGGAGAAGGGAGCAGGAAGAGGACTTGCCCAAAAAATCATGTCTCTGGGTAGAGTATAAAAAAAAACTCAATTCCACTTGAAAAGATCAACCTCCTGTCTGTTCTTTTGCTAAGTGGCTGTCCACTTCCACCTGTGCCTTACATTCCAAAGGCTCCCTTGTTTGACCTTAGCCTGGGTAGGCACTGGTACAGGGAAAGGAGAGGGAGCTAAATCTTCCCAGTCACACCAGTTTTTATAAACTGTGTAGGGAGTATATAGTGGATGATGCTGGATAAATTCATCTTGCTCTCTTGATTACTTAACTGAGAAAAGTTAAATAGCACCTATTTCCTACAGACTCAAAAGCATTGAAGTATTAATTAGTGGATGAGAACAACATTGACCTTAAAAAATAAAACTACCCATCATTTGAAAGAGATGAGATTACCAATTTTAAAACACAACAATCTTTAAAATGAACTTCGTGAAACATTCAGCAAATATGTCTTTTCCATTTTCCTTTATTTAACATTGTATTTAGTAAACAGTGTTCAGAAGTACTTAAGTGTTTGGGCACTCTTGTGCATTAGTGTTTTCTAGAGAAACAGAATCAATAGGATGCGTATGTGTGTGTGTGTGTATGTGTATGATTTATTATAAGGAATTGGTTCATGAGATTATGGAGACTGGCAACCCCAAGTTTGCAGTGTGGGCCAAGCAGGCTAGAGACTCAAGTGAGCCAGTGGTGCAGATGAAGACTGAAAGCCATTTATTGCAGTTTCCCATTGTTTAGGGAGGCCAGATTTTTGTTCTGTTCAGGTCATCAACTGGGTGAGGCTCACCCACACTACAGAACACAATCTGCTTTATTCAACATTCACTGATACAATATTAATCTCAACCAAAAACACTCTCCAAGCTGACATGTGCAATTAACCATCACATCTTGTATGTACACATTTACAAAGAAAGAGAACCCAGCAGAGAACATATTTGAGTGAGAAAAAACCACGTAGGTGCCACACCGCACAAGAACTAACTAACACCCAGCCTGAAAACTGCCTTGCAGGGGAGAGGGGTACCACTGGTGTCTGCTTTTGCCCTCACCAAACAGGAAAGAAAGAAACCACACATACTTCTGCATGAAACCTAAAAATTGTCCCAACAGCTTACCTGACAAGCCTTGTCACACCCACAATGAGCAATCAGTAATATCTGTTAAATGCCCTCTGGCTCTGAGTCCGGGTACAAAAATTTAAATCTAGATGCCAAAACCCACTCTAAGGAAACTTACGTACCTACCTAGCAAGGAAAGGAAATTCCCAGCATTCCAGGAAAAGCTGCTTGCTTAGCTATTGTTGGTAAGACTTCCATCGTTTGGTATGTCCAAATCTGGCTAAAGCAGCTGTTTCATCATTTATCAGCAGGCTATCGAGATAAAAACAGTTGGTAATTGATTTCACCTCCTTCTTAATTGCAAATGTAGCTATTAAAGGTGCTCTCACACTGGTGAGAACTCCCCGAGCTTTATCTTCTCCCTGCAGTCATGTGCTGCCTGCCATGGAATTGCAATTCATCATTTAACAGGAATCCCATGTGACAATATATTGCCATGTCCTCCCTGGGCTAGAAGCAGCAGAGTGAGAGATTCTGACAGCGACGAGAATTTTAATTTTGCCTCTGAAACAGACTATATGAGCAGACTTAACCCTGCACCCTCTGCCTTCCAGACTCTTAGGAGGCTGCGTAAAGACCATAGGAACCAGCCCATGGATTGAAGCCATCTCCAAGATTATTCTATACTTATTGGAACAGATATGCACACTTAAGTAGGACCTCTTTCATTTGCAGAAAACAAAAAAATGTGTAGGAAAGGAACTAGTGGTAGGAGTGGGTGATTTTTTTTTTTCCTTTTTAAAAGCTCTTAGATTGTGTTGAAAAGATGCTGGTGGAAAATTTATTGGCTTTTGGAGCAGTTTCACTGGGCTCTCCAGGGAGACACACAGGGCCCACTGAGAGAGAGCGTGTCCCTCCTGGGGACTGCCGTGAGCGGAGTCACACCCCATCCTTCCCCTGAGGCTAGACCAATGGACCTCTCGGTACTCCATGAATCTTCAAAAGAGCAAGGCAGTCCCAAGTGGAGGTGAGATGACATCTAGCTATCATAGGGTGATATGCTGAGTGTTGAAAGGATGGCTTGTCCCCACATATTTAAGTTTTTTTGTGTCCCTTCCCCTGCTAATTTACTGTGAGCATCTACTGTGAGAGTGGGGAATGCAGGAGTAAGGCCAGCAAGCAGTTCTAACCAGCTTGTGGAGTTTTTTGAAAATACAGATTCTTATCCTCTTACTCTTTGAGTTCCTGGTGTAACTGGTCTGGCTTAACTTGCTCTCATTCTGTATAACCTGCTGCTCCTGTGGATTAAAGATTCCTGGTGATTCTACTCTGTACCACGTGGAGAGCCACTGGGTTAGGCCAACACAACTGAGGATCTTATTTCCTAGAAACAAAACTAAAATGTACATATCAGAAGCTAATGGCTGTCTCTAACAAACTTCACCTTGGCTGGCCACTTGAGTTGGGAAAAAAGGGGAAGGAGAAATGGATGCTGAGGAGCCAATGTGTCACCTCCTCTGTGTACCAGGATGGCCAGGAGGAGCAGGGCTTGGCAACGGTGGATGTGGGTTTCAAGGCAAAAATGATGGTGGTAATTGTTCAGAAATAGCCTCCTCATTCTGGAAAGAGTGAGATGCTCCAAACCAATTCAGCTAATCATACTAAATAAAATACAACTGGGCAGGAGTTCTGCATCAGGAATACTAGGCTGCAAGTAGAGCAAACTTGACAAGAAACACCTAAGCAAAGAGGGGCTTATTTCTCTCATCTAACAGTAAGTCTATGTCTTGCCAGTGGGTTTCAGCCCCAGCCAAGTTCACTATGGATTCAGTAAGACCAAAAAATGAAAATGGAACATTCTTGGGGTGAAAGCATATATACCACACCTTATTCCCGTGGTGGTAGGTCAGTCACTAGAATCCTGTCCACTCAGAGCAAGTCTGCATGCAGCAAGCCTGTCTCTGCCTCTGGGCCTTTACATTCCTGTAGCCATCTCAGTCTCTGTCCTCGACGATACCACCACTTCAGCCTTTGCCCTCCTGCAGCCATGCAGCCCAGATTACTGGGCAGAGCTCTTTATACAGAGTCAGTAACAACATATTGCCCACACATGTGTAGTGAGCTAGCCAACCAGGACCAGGTGAGAATCCTGGCCACAGGAACTTTCATTCTCTTTACAGTCTAAAGATAGATACTTGCTAGCATTGGTTGAATAGCTCCAAGGAACCCAAGTTCTTTCTACGTTTTCCTCCCTGCCACCCTTAATGCCATTTGCCATTTTGCTCTTGTTCTGTCATGGGTTTGAGATGGCTGCTGTGGGTCCAGAGAGGTCCTGTGTTCAGGCAGGAAGGAATAGAAAGATGGCTGTATCAGTCACGGTCTCTCTCCTTTTATCAGAAAGCAAGAACTTTCCCAGCCATAACCCCAGCAAACTTCTGCTTAAGTCTCTTTGTCACGGACTAGGATACCAAGCCAGCCCCCATTCCCTGACTATTAGGAAGGCTGATGTGGAGAAAGTGAAGGTTCCTATGGCCAGGATTCTCACTTGGCTCTGATCAGCTTTATCACTACACACGTGTGGGCAATATGTTGTTACTGACTCCATATAAAGAGCTCCACCCAGTGCTCTGTACGACATGGCAGCATGGCAGCTCCACGGCTGCAGGAGAGCAGAGACTGGAGTGGTGGCAGCACCGAGGACAAAGACTGAGGTGGCTGAGGGGGCAGAGAGGCCCAGAGGCAAAGACCAGCTTACTGCATGCAGGCTTGCTCTGAAAGGATGGGATTCTAGTGAGTGACTTGCCACCATGGGAATAAAGCTGAGTATTGTCTTGCAAATGTGTTTCAGTCCCGGACAAGTTCACTATGGATTCAGTGAGATAGAAAAATAATGAGAGTGGGACATTCTTGGGGTGAAAGGGTTTATACCCAACTTTATTTCCACAGTGGCAGGTCAATCACTAGAATCCTGTCCTCTCAGAGTGAGTCTGCATGCAGCAAGCTGGTCTCTGCCTCTGGGCCTCTCTGCCCGCAGAGCTGTCCTTTGGGCCTCTCTGTCCCCATAGCCATCTCAGTCTCTGTCCTTGGCACTGCCACCACTCCAGTGTCTGGTCTTCTGCAGCTGCACAGCCATGCAGCAGCCCAGAGCACTGGGCAGAGTTCTTTATAGAGACTCAATAACAATGTATTGCCCACACATGTGTAGTGAGCAAGCCAACCAGGGCCAGGTGAGAATCCTGGCCACAGGAACCTTCACTTTCCCTACAATTATAAACCCTTTCACCCCGAGAATGTTCCACTGTCATTTTTTCAGTCTCATTGAATCCATAGTGAACTTGTCCTAGACTGAAACCCGCTGGCCAGACAGCTGGGAAAGTGGGGAACAGGACTGGCCTGTTGGCTGCCCAAGCACAAGCCACTCTCCCAGGAGTTAGCACACTGCCATTCAGAATAGTCAGGGTTTTGTGAGCAGGGGAGAAGGGAGGATATATACTGGGTTAATAACTAATGGTATCTGCCACTAGTCCCCAGAGAGATCTCAGTTTTCTAGATGTTGCCCTTAACATAAACCTATTACTGATACTGCACAGCAATTTTCTCCATGGAGTCTCTGAGGGCTTTCATGGGAAACATCACAGGCGAAATCTCAGATGGAGCCTGTCAAGCAGCTCTTACATTCTCAGAGGCAAATAGCTGAATAATCCAGCTGAATTCTTGCTATGCGATTGCTATTTTCTTTTTTCTATACCTGTCTAACACTTTGTGACCAGGAGCATTAAGTTGAAAGGATGTTTCATCACTGCGCGCTGACAACAGCACCATCTTCTATCCAGAGAATTGCAGCTTCTAAACAAATCCGGGTTTCTTGTTCCACAATTGCCCCTTCATTCCAGAGCATGAGTGCTGTCTTGCCAATGGGTTTCAGCCTCGGGCAAGTTCACTATGGATTCAATGTGACCAAAGAAAATGACAGTAAAACATTTCTTTGGGGTGAAAGGGTAATACCCAACATTATTTCCACCGTGCCAGATCAATCAGTAAAATCCCATCAACTAGAGCAAGTCTGCATGCAGCAAGCCGGTCTCTGCCTTTGGGCCCCTCTGTCTGCACAGTCATCCTCTGGGCCTCTCTGCCTGCACAGCCGTCCCACACAGCCGTCCTCTGGGCCTCTGTCCTCAGCACAGCCACCACTCCAGCCTCTGCTCTCCTGCAGCCTTGCAGCCCTGCCACCTTGTTGCTCAGAGCACTGGGCAGAGCACTTTAAATAGAGGCAATAGCAACACATTGCCTACATGTGTGGAGTGAGTTAGCCTACCAGGGCCAGATGAGAATCCTGGCCACAAGAACTTTCATTTTATCCACACCCACTCGTTATTTTCTGTGGATATCTGTCTTGCTGATGGGTTTCAGCCCCAAGCAAGTTTGCTATGGATTCAATGTGACCAAAGAAACTGACAGCTAAGTGTTCTTGGGGTGAAAGGGTTATACCTAATTTTATTTCCAGGTGGCAGGTCAGTCACTAGAATCCCATTCACTCAGAGCGAGTATGCATGCAGCAAGCCAGTCTCTGCCTCTGGGCCCCTCTGTCCACACAGCCATCCTCTGGGCCCCTCCCTCTGGGCCTCTCTGCACAGCTGTCCCACACAACCATCCTCTGGGCCTCTGTTCTCAGTACTGCCACCATTCCAGCCTCTGCTCTGCTCTCCTGCAGCCTTGCAGCCCTGCCACCATGTCATGCCCAGAGTACTGGGCGGAGCTCTTTATATAGTCAACAGCCATGTATTGCCCATGGGTGTGCAGTGAGCTATTCAACCAGGGCCAGGTGAGAATCCTGGCCACAGGAAATCTCATTTTATCCACAATATCTAATTGACTTTTAGCACCCAGAATATCGTGATGCTCTTGCCCACTGCTTCTCTGGCAGCATTGTGAGGGAACTACCTAAGCACCTGCAGGGGCCTTAGCAACAGCCACAACGAGTTCATACAGACAGTCCCAAAGGTAGGAGGCATCTGAGGGAATATTAGATCACTTTCCCTAACTTACACTTCCCCTTTCCCATTCATTCTTGCTCCTCTCTCCATCACCCCTATTACAAGGGAAGGAGTATCCCTTTTAAGCTGGCAAAGTGAGAAGGGTCAGAATTAAAATGCTGAGGTACTGCTGAGCAATCATATTCCTAAGTGCATGTGGATAAAACCCATTGGCAAGACATACATGAATATGTGAGCTCAAGTAACGAAAACAGAAGGTAGGGAAGACTAGCACTTGTCCAGACCAGCACCTTTTTTGATGTTAAAATAAGAGCTGGCAATAAACTCTAACTCGTGTGTGGATGAAGCAGGAAAATTGCAAGGACTACAGGAAGCAGACTATTCTAAACTCTATTCTCCCACTTCCAATGCAACCATTCCTCTTTAAAAGGATGATGAGGAACAGATGGAGACACCAGATCACCCATGCTGAAGCAGGCCACAGGATTTTAGCTTCAAATGCTCATGTTTCAAGAATAATTATGTCACTGGAAATTTTCTGACTGATCAATTTATCATACTATCACTAGAAATACTGAATTCTTATTCATCCAGTTTCAAGTACTTATTGAGTAGTGTGAATAAAATGGAAGTTCCTGTGGTCAGGATTCTCACCTGGCCCTTGTTGGCTGGCTCACTACACACATGTGGGCAATATGTTGCTATTGACTCTATAAAGAGCTCTGCACAGTGCTCTGGGCGACACAGTGGCATGGCTGCAAGGCTGCAGGAGAGCAGAGCAGAGCCTGGAATGGTGACAACACTGAGGACACAGGGCCAGAGGACAGCTGTGCACGCAGAAGGGTCCAGAGGCAAAGACTGGCATGCCGCATGCAGACTCACTCTGAGTGAATGGGATTTTAGTGATTGATCTGCCACCGTGGAAATAAAGTTGGGTATAACCCTTTTACCCCAAGAATGTTCCACTGTCATTTCTTTGGTCACATTGAATCTATAGTGAACTTGGTAGGGGCTGAAACTCATTGGCAGACAAGTAGCTACCATGTGTGTGTTACTATGTTTGGTGTGTAGATACAAAATTATTAAAAGCTAAGTCCTAATTCTTAAGGTGCTCATAAGCCATGGCAGAAACGTACATATTCATTCATTCACAATGATAATTTACTGAAGTGCCTGCTGTGTGCTAGCCACTGGGAGTGCAGGGATGATGTAGGTGGTAAAGGGTGCATAGTAATTGTGTACGACCCTTTCTTGATGTTTGGGAAGTAACGTAGCAGAGTACATAGGTTTGAGCCATCTCTGCTGCTTTTTTGTTGTGTGACATTGGTACAAGTTAATGAACACCTCCCATTCTTGGTTTCTTATCTGTAAGATGAGAAAAATAATAGCAGTTCATCTGTGACTTGTTAAGAGGGTCAAATGCAACAACATTTACATATTTATATATATAAATATATTACCATGTCTTATCTATAATAAGCATGATAAATGCCTGTTAGCCATCATTATTGTCACCACAATTAAAAGTGTAGGGAACACTAAAGTAGAAGCAAGTGTGATTAGGGGCATTGGAATGGCTCCTCAGAGATGCCTTGTAATTTGGGTCTTCATCAAGGAGTAGGTAATGGTTCTTCACTCAGTAAGCATTTCTCGAGCATTATACAGCTAGAGGTGCAGGTACTGCGATCAGTATGATAAAAGACACAACTGTGTATAACCCCTGTCAGTGCTCAAATTGCTCAGGGTGGGGGTAATAAAGAAGTAAACCTGCAACAACACAGGGTGACAAGTGCTGCATTGGTGATATGCCAGGATGTTTTGGGAATTTGGATGAGGGGTCACCTAACTCAGATGGGGGTGGGGGGTGTTTGTGGTGGGAGTGAGGTATTAAGAAAGGGTTTTCTGGAGAGATGACATCTGTACTGTGTCCTGAAAGGAAAAGGAGTCAGGTGGAGTAGTGGTGGGGGATTTCCAGAAGACAGAAGGCTTTTTGAAAAGACTATGTGAGAGCAGGTGGCGCGTTTTAGGGACTTGAAAATCCGGGTGGATATAGGAGGCAAGGACGATGGGGCTGGAAACATAGGCAGGGGCCACCTCATGAGGCATCCTGGATGACATGCTAAGAAATTCAAACATTATTCTGAGCACTATGGTTTGCTGATGGTTTAATTTAGGAAGATCATCCTGGTAGCATTATAGAGTGTGTATTGGAGTGGAGAGGGAATCAGGCATGAGCTTATTGCTGTTGTCTTAGTAAGAAAGAAGACAAAAACTAAGGGGTTGGAGGGCAAAAGAGAGGAGGGGACACTAAGAAAGTGTCGTGGGAAGATTAGAGTGATTGTATGTAGGAATCAAGGAAGATAGTGGGAAGTCTACTGGCTCCCAGGTTTTTTGACTTAGCAACTGAGTGAATGAAGGCCATTCCCCTAAATAAGAAATACCTGGGACAAAGTATGCTGGGGAGTAATGGTGGAGTGAGAGGGGATGCGAACTCAACAGTCCAAGCAGGTTTATTGCTGAACCTGAGAGTGACTCCTCTGTCCTGGCCAGCAGAACAAAGGAAAGAGAGTCTCTAACAGGTCAAGAGGCTTTTTATGGCCAGGTGTGGGGAAGTTGGGGTTCCTTTGGCCAGGATCCTCACTGAACTTAAACCACCTGATGATGTAATTGGCCTGTTGCTAGGTTACTATTTCCATACCTTTAGGCAATTATTGCACTATATCAAGAGCTTGGGCCAGTACTCTGGACAGAGGCAGAGACGCTAGTGCTCTACCTACCGCTGGGAGAACAAGCTGGGTGATTGAGGATAAAATGAGAGTTCCTGTGGCCAGGATTCTCACCTGGCCTTGGTTGACTAGCTCACTGCACACCTGTGGGCAATACATGACTGTTGACTCTACAAAAAGAGCTCCACCCAGTGCTCTGGGCATGACACGGTGGCAGGACTGCAAGGCTGCAGGAGAGCAGAGCAGAGGCTGGAGTGGTGGCAGTGCCAAGGACAGAGACCCAGAGATGGCTGTGTGGAAGGACTGTGCAGAGAGGCCCAGAGGACGGCTGTGAGGGATGACTGCAGAGAGGCCCAGAGGCAGAGACCGGCTTGCTGCATGCAGACTTGCTCTGAGTGAATGGGATTTAAGTGACTGACCTGCCACCTGGAAATAAAGTTGAGTATAACCCTTTCACCCCAAGAACGTTTAGCTGTCAATTTCTTTGGTCACATTGAATCCATAGTGAACTTGCCTGGGGCTGAAACCCATTGGCAAGACAGTAATAAACCCTTTCACTCCATAGAATGTTTTGCTGTCAATTTCTTTGGTCACACTGAATCCATAGTGAACTTGCCTAGGGCTGAAACCCATTGGCAAGACACCAGGGTTCTTGGTGGGCTCTTTGAGGGGAGGGGTCAGGGAAAGGTGAGCTTTTGTGGCTTGCTGATGTGTCCTCTGGAGAATGCTTGTAGCCTAGGTAAGATGAAACTGAGGTCTCTGAGATGGTGGGTGGGCTTTTTCAAAAGGTGGGACTCAGGTCCGGATTCTATCAGGGAGGAAGGTGGGGAAACAAGGATAATGAGGTTGAGTTTGTAAAAGCAGTGACTGAGAATGAGGCCCTGAGTGATATTCAAATAGAGACATCTGGTGGCCAATTAGATAGTTTTGGCGCTCAGGAGAGAGACCTGGGTTGGAGATACAGATTTTTTTCATCATTAGCATGTAAATGGCAGTCAAATCTATAGTTTTAATGAAGTTATTTATGGACAATTTATAGAGTGAAAAGAAAAGATATCTGGAGATATAAGTCTGGAACTATAGATACAAACAGATCAGGAAGAGGAAGAGGAGTCTTCCTCCAAAGAGACGAGAAAGTAGGGAAAAGACAAAAACAAAAAGGCTGTTCGATGGAAACCGGAGGAAGAGAGAAGACAGAGTTTCAAGGAAAGGGAATCCTCATCACAGTAACTGTAAAGATGAAAAAGGGCAGCTTTGCAACTAACAGACCACTGCCCACATTGGTGAGCCAGGAAAGTGGTGATCGGTGGGAAATTAAAAGAACTTCAGGCAGAGAAAAGAACTAGTGCAAACATGTTGTGGGAACAAAGGAAAGGGTAGGAGGAGTTAGGCTATGAGGCTGGTTGGCTTTCACTAGATCCTGAGAAGCCTTCGGTGCATGCTTTATTCGGTAGTTAACAGGAAACAAATACTTAGGGAAACTTCCTATTCTTTTAATAAGTCATCTTTTAAAATTGAGGTGATGCTCACACACAGTGAAAGGCATAGATCTTAAGGGTTCCATTGAGGGAATTTTGACAAATGCGAAACCTGTGTAATTAACAATCTAATCAAGCTGGAATATTTCCATCTTTCCATCACCTTGACAGTTCCCTGGGCCCTGTTTCTACATCTGCTCCCTGTAAGCTATGATTCTCATTTTTGTCCAATTATCTATTGTCTGTTCTTGAATTTCATGTAAATGAAATCATGCAGTATGTAAATTTTTTGTCTCTGGCTTTTGTTCAACATGTTTTTGAGATTTATCCACTTTGCATGGATTAGTAAGTCATCCTCACTGCTGAGCAGCATTATATGAGTAGATCACAATTCATTTCTCTATTCTAGTGATGGACATTTAGAGTGTTACAAGCTTTTGGTTAGAATGACTCATGTTGCCAAAAACATTGCTGTACAAGAATTTTTGTTAGAATATGTTTTCATTTCTTTTAGGCAAATACCTATGGGTGGAATCACCAAATTGAAGATTAGGTATATTTTAACTTTGTTAGAAATGGTTTTTCAAAGTGATTGTGCCATTTACACATCCACCAGTAATGTGTGGGAGTTCTACATCCTTGGTCCTTGCCATTTGGTGTTTTCAATCTTTAATTTTAGCCATTCTAATTGATATGAAGTGGTATCTCTTCAAGGGTTTAATTTCCATTTATGTAATGACGAATGATATTGAAACACTTTTTCAGATGCTTCCATTTGCTTATCTTTATTTGTTAAGTATCTGCTCAAGACTTTCCCATTCCTTGTTTTATCTATGAAGAATATATGTTGAAGGCAATCGATATTTATGGACGCATACTAAATAGGCTTATAATAGAATAATTTATGCATTCTGTCAACAGAAAACTGAATGACTGAAATATGGAAAAAATCTTGCATATGTGATGTAGGTTAACTTTAAGTTTAAATGACTAAATTATGTCAAGTCAAAATATAAAAATTAAATAACTATATACTCTTAAATAGAAATACCTTTAAATGATACCTTATCCATTATGTCTATTACACATTAAGCTCTTTGAAGGTGAGATTGTGTTTTCTTAGGGAAATTTAGGGAGAGATCATTATGATTAGCAGGCAAAGAAAACCCACGGTCACTGATTGAGTCTGCCTAGGATTGAGCCTGGAACAAAACCAGAGCAGTGCATGTTAACAAGAGATTTTGTTTCTATATTTAGCAGTAGATGTTGTCAGAAATACAGTAAGTACTGACACCTGGGCTATTTTTGAGACTGCATGTGAGAGCACAAGCATTGTGTGGAAAGATCTGCATGATCTGCATGCTGGTCAGCTTGGGCATTCATTTGACTGTTAAGTGTTGGTGCGGGCATCTTGCTATTGGCCCTAGTACATAGCTATACTACTTTTCAGGACCTCTAATCATTATTGTGTTTTAATTACCTATTTTGTATGCAGATGTCCGGAACCCATTTCAGACCCACTATGTTGGTCTCTTTGTGGTGGTACCAGCCTGCACCTTTTTGAAAACAAGCTTCCAGGTGACTGTGGAGTATACCTTCTCTGCGTACCTGCGGCCCAAGCTCAAAGACACGCCTTGACTGATTTAGGGCCCTGGGGCAGGCCAGTTTTCAATTGGGAATCAGTGGAAAGGATGTAGATATTACATTAACGCTCTAAAAACACTAAGGGACAGGAGCGAGAGGGATCCGGTTCCAGGCAGCGCGGGCGGAAAGTATCCAAAGATCTCTGAACAACACCGGGTAGCCTGTAAGCCACCTCCCTGCAAGAGTGCGCCCGGGCGTCGCGCACGCGCACGCACTCGCGCACGCCGGACCCTTCCTCTGGGCGCCTGGAGTCGGCGGCGCGCGCACGGCAAATGGAGTGGGTGCTAACGGAAGCGCTTCTCTCGCAAAGCCGGGACCCTCGGGGCCTGCTTGAGACGCTGTGCCGCGGGGAGGCGTCCGCGGAGCGCGTGGAGACGCTGCGCTTTCTTCTGCAGCGGCTCGAAGACGAGGAGGCGCGCGGCGGCGGCGGGGGCGCGCTCCCGGAAGCGGCGCGCGAGGTCGCCACCAGCTATTTGGTGCCGCTGCTGCGGGGCCTGCGCGGCCGCCCCGCTGGCGCCCCCGACTCCGGGCAGCCGGCCACCCGCAGCCCGCGCGTGCTGAGGGCGGCGGGCGCGGCCTTGTGCTCGTGCGTCCGCCTCGCCAGGGGCTCGCAGCTGGCCGCCGCTCTGGCTGAGGAGGCGCTTCGCGACCTGCTCGCCGTGCGGCCCGCGCCCGGTCTCGCGGGGGCCGTGGAGGTGCTGGCGGCCGTCGGGCCCTGTCTGCGGCTCCGCGAGGACGGGCCGCTGCTGGATCGGGTGGCGCAGGCCGCCGTCGCCCTGGCGCTGGGCGGGGACGCGGCCGGGCCGGCGGAGGACGCGGCGGCGCTGGTGGCCGGGCGGCTGCTGCCGGCGCTGGGCCAATGCGGTGGGGCGGCCCTGCGGGCCGTGTGGGGTGGCCTAGTGGCGTCAGAGACGCCCTCGGGGCCCGGCCGCATCGGGCCAAGGCTTCTGGTGCTGAGCGCCCTAGCCGAGAAGTTGCTGCCCGTGCCGGGCGTGCGCGGGGCGTGCCCGGACGCGCGGCGCTGCTGGCGCTTCTGGAGGACGGTGCAGACGGGGCTGGCCCAGGCCGAGGACGCGCTGGCGCGCAAGCAGGCGCGCCACCTGCTGCAGAGAGCGGTGGAGGTGTCAGCGGAGCTGGGGGCCGACTGCGCTTGCGGCCCGCCGGAGGGAAATGGTACTTGCCTCTTTGTCCCCCAGCCCAGCCCTGCATGGTTTTATTGGAACGAGGATTCCTGCTGCCCAAAACTACTTCTTCGGGGTCGCCTCCACGACCCATACATAATTTGTTATTCCCAGAACCACAAGGCCTAAAAACCTTGAGAACCTCATTTCGAGGGCGCTCTCTAAAGTGACACAAATTACTGCAGCGGAGAACAGTCTGCATTTTCTAAACTTTCTAACCCACAACAGGGTGGAATAATTGAGGAAGATGACTGGACCCATGCAGAATTTTACAGACCCAAGTTTGCATTATATCGTCGTAGATTAGAATATTTCCATTGTAATAGAAGAGAAGGGATAGCTTCCAAATTGAAAGAAAAATTATTTACCTGTACTGACCAGTGAATTGAATCTTGTGTTAGAATTATGTCATAGGAATCATCACCTTTTGAGTTTACCTTTGGTAATTCCCTCGGGAGCAGGATTTACTAAACTTTGTTAAACATATGGTCCTTAGGTCGACTTTCTGAGGGTATTTTTGCCATTGATTTAATAGAATGAGTCATATTTTTATTTTAAATAATTTCTTATTACATATTAAGTAATGTTAATTAAAAAATTTTTTATTATGTTGTGAGCCTGTGCTTCCTACTATGGTACGTTGTTACAGAACAACAGTGGATGGAATAATAGCAAGTCTCCCTTCAATTTGGTATTTACTATGGGTTGGTTTGTTCACTGAAATGTGTGGAAGTGTCCTTCAGTCGTCTTCAATTAATTTTTGAGCTATCAGAGTTCAGAACAGACTTACTGAAAACTACCTTAATCGATAGAAAATTTCTACTTTTTCAACTGTAGCTTCCCATTCATTTATTACTAGTAAAGGATTTTTGTTTGGTTGAAGTTGTGGGTAGATTAGATTTTCATATAAGTTTAAAACATTAGATAGTAAAGAGGGGTAGTTCTCAAATTGGTGCTCATTCAATGAGGGTTTTCACTGGAAAACATTTTTAAAATAACCAAAATTAAACATGTATTTTAAAGAATCAGTCATTCTGAAGTTTTAAAGGTAAGTAAGAGTCTTTCCATGCTTGCCCCTGCCTTCCTCCATTTCAGAGAGCAACCTCTTAGCTGATTATTTTAGTATTTGCTCCCATGTCTTGAAATAATCTAGATATATTATAAAATCCATTGTCATAGCTATAATTTTTGTTACATGTGAGTTGCGTATCTGTAAAAGTATGACTATGAAAATACTGTTCATGGCACATCTGTGTAATGAGCTATGATTTTTTTCCCTTGTACAAGTTCTCCCTAGAATTACATCATTTTAAAATTTGATTCTGTCTGTATTTATCACTAATTCAGCTGCAAATTCTTAGCTAGTTGTCTAAATCATTCCTGTATAAAGTCGGATCATCAGATATTTTATAGATTTTCTTGAGGAAATCTCTTCTAGAGTTCTCCTAAAAACACAGCTGACATTCTTAGATCTGCCTTCACCACCATTCTGGGGATTCCCTTCAGCTGAGTCCTCCTGTCTTGGACCTTTCGTTTCCTGGAGTTCATTCTGACCTTACCACTAGATCCTTCAACATATTAATCATAGTTTTGTTAAGTCCTATCCATGGACCATCTCTTAAGTTCGGTTTTGTTTTTTGTTTTATCTCTTGGCCATGAGGTCACCTTTTCAATAGAAACTGAAGTAAATATGCCTGTAGATAGGCATCCCTCCTCTTCTGTTAGGCCTTCAGGTTTGGAGGTTGAGTCACACTAGTGTTTAGTTAAGTTAGATTTGGATTTTGTTGCTATAGTTGTGAATTGTTGCTCCCTTGTGTTCAGTGTGAATCTGAACGTACCTAAAATTTTTTCTCAGTGTTCTAGTTTTTCTGAAGCCATTCATGCTGATGGTACCAATGTTCTACCTTCATGCCTGTCTTTTCCCTCGGAGTAGACGCTGATGTTTGTTACTAGTGCCAGGCTTCAGGTGGCGGTGGGGAACTTTTCATCCTCTGCGCCAGCCTGCTTTTAGGCCTCGTGTGCCTAAGCCCCAGGGTTCAAGCTTTTTTGCCATCTCTGCTCCCTCTCCAGAGGCAAGTAAACTGCCTCCTAGGTAGTGAAGGGCTTAGAATTTCCTTGCCCTCTCCTGTGGGGGCTGCCTGTGACCTGTATCTGAGGTAGGTCGTGGGTGCTAGTTTGCTGCCCTTCCCCAGCAACAGACCTGCTTTGTATCAGTACAGGACTCTGGGCACTAGAAGGTTTCCTCCTGTCGGTGCTGGGTGGGGAAAGCAGGCTTTTTCTCCATCCCCTCCAGGTAGCCCACTTAGGTATTGTGGGGAGGAGCAGATCTCATGGAGATCTTCCCCTCTCCTGCTGAATAGGGAAGGCCTGGTCAGCATTCTGGGACCTGAAGGGCTAAGATGGTAGTGGGGGCAGGTGAAACAGGGTCTTGGTCCCCAGGTTTCATACATGTTCACTAATTCCCATTTCCATGTGGTGCTCACCCCTGACCTCATACGGGTCTGGTGCATCTCAGTCCAGATACACTCCCTATTTTACCTTCTCCGGAGCATAAAGTCCACTCTTACTCCTGTTTAGAGCACACGAAGGGGATTCTGGGATCTGATTGTTTCTTAAACACACTGAAAAAATCCTCTTTAGCTTTGCTTTTCACCTCTACTTAGAGAATAATTTCTGCTGCTAATTCCTTAGGTTGGGGAGATTTTTCCATATAGATCAGTTTTTTTCTTGACTTTCCCTGTGTCAGCTAATACTCACTTTTCTTGAGTCTGCTTCATGTTAATGTGATTTTCAGTTTGTAAATTTCATTGCTGTTGCCTGCTTCCGTTTTCTCCATTGTTCCGGGGTTTTGCCTTTGAAAGATCCTTTGCTGTTAGAGTGAGGTTCTTAGAGAAAGCAGTTGATGTGTTCAGATCTGTCATTCTTATCCAGAACTTCAGAACAGTAATCTTAATTAAAAAAAAAAAATCTTTTGAGATTCTGGTTAGCCCAAGCCTCCTGTCTAGGCTTTGATACCCTCCATTATTAGAGAATACAAGATTTGATAACAGTGGTACAGTTTTAATAATGACTGTCACTGAGAAACTTAACAAGATTTGCAAAAGAAAGAACTAATTTTCTTTTTTAAACCATATCAGGCCCAAGTCTGTTTTGGTGGTCTGAGAAGAAAAAAGATGAGCTTCTAAAATTTTGGGAAAACTATCTTTTAATTATGGAAACTCTAGAAGGAAATCAGGTAAGTGTTTTCATATTTTAATAAATCCTATGTAGATGCATTTTTTATTTTTTTCAAACATTCTGTAAAAGCAGTGCAAAAAGACCACTTGAATATAGCCTAATAGAATACAAGGCTACTTATTTTTTAGCAAATGTACACTCAGGAAATAAAGTATATTTTCAATTGATATAAATTATTCAATAATTTAGTCTTATTTCATCTTCCCTTGATATACTTCTCAAGTGTTAGTTTTTAATTTCTCAATGTTATGAATAATCTCCAAAGAAACACTTAGGAAAATGTTACTTAAAACAATTCTGAGGTAAATTGTTAAGTAAGTAATTGCCCTTTAATTTTGTAAGTTTTCTTTTCATTCTTAACATCTGTGCATACCTGGTCCTGAGAATGGAAACTTGAAACATCGTATCAACTGACTTTGAGTTAATTTTGTAGATTCATGGAATTTTTTAATTGAGAGGAATCCCTTAAGTGACCTAATCTTGTCCACTTTGTCTCAGACTTTAACGTTCATCAGAATCACCTAGATGGCTTATTGAAGTATAAATTGCTGGGTCTGGTCCCCAGAGTTTCTGATTCAGTAGGTCTCGGGTGGGGCCTGGTAATTTGAGTATTTTTAAGGTTCCCAGGTGGCGCTGTGCTGCTCTGGGGACCACCTTCAGAGAACTGCTGGTGTAGGGCTACCCAGTCCGCAAGTTAGAGATCACTAAGGGGCCTACCATCTGGAGTCGCTGCAAGGTGTCAGTCTAAATGCACACCAGGCACTGGGGACTGAAATAAAGAATCCTCATATGTGCTAAATGTAGATGGATACAAGGATGAGGAATAAAGAAAAACATTTCTGAATTCAAATAAACTTTTGTGGTTTTCCCAAATCAGTAGTTCTGTAAGACCCCCTACAATTTATTTAGAAATGCTGATTTATCTATATTTTGAAGACTGTATAAATTAGACTTTGTAGCAGAGGTATATAAGTAGTATGAAAAACTGAACTTTGAACTGGTCCTACTTCTAAATGTGTGGGCTTCAACAAGTTGAGTGGCTAGAGAAAATATTTCAGTACTCTTTCCTCTGTAGTAAATCAGTATTATCAGCCTACGTATTTCCCAGGACAGTTGAGGATTATATAACGTTAATTTATAATATTCACTATATAAATATAACATTACTGTAACTATATTCAGATCATATTCATTAGCTCTAGGTATATGATGTAAAAACCGGAAGACCTAGGCACCTCCTGTAAAGTGTTTACATGGGGGAAGAGTGGGGAGGTGACAGAAGGGCTACCATTATGTAAATAGATGAAAATTCCCTTAAGTTTTTAAAGGCAAATTTTCACTCCATGTGGTTTTTTTGCTTTTGTTTTCAGATACATGTTATAAAGCCAGTTTTACCAAAGCTAAACAATCTGTTTGAATATGCAGTGTCAGAGGAAAATGGTAATGGTTGCTTTCATTTTGATTTTTTATACCATTATAGTTTTTTCCCTTTGATTTTATAACTAGCTGTTACTCACTGTAGAAAATGTGGAAAATACCATAAAGTGTAAAGGAGAAAATATAAATCTGCTGCCACTAAGAGAATAGCTGTTAACACTCTAGATACATACCTCCTGGATTGATGTTCATAATGTTTGTTCCACTTAGCAATGTATCAAAATGCATTTACCTTTATCCTTAGTCTTTAAGGACACATTTTAAATGGCTGCAGTTTTCTGTAATTCCGAGGTGTGCTTAATTTTTAGAACTTTTTGATTATGGAAAACTTCAGATATTTAGAAAAGAAAAGTCTGCATAAAGAACCAGCTTCAACTATGATCAGCTTGTGGCCAGCCTGTCTCTTTTATCATACATAGCCTCTTCTACTCCTCTACCAAATGACCTTGAAGCACTTTCCTAGATGGCATATCATTTCATCTAATTATTTCAGCATATATCCTTAAAAGATAAGGACTCTTTGACAATGTTTTAATGATGGTATATTCTACATTTTGAATAATAGCTCTTTGGCTTTATATGTTTTAACTGCTTTCCATTCTTATTAATATATCTGCTTCACTGTTTGTTAGAGTTACTTTTTTTCGGTTTCAGTTATTCTGTATCTTGAACTCCTTAGGAAAATTCCAAGATATATATATTGAGGTATTATTGATATACACTCTTATGAAGGTTTCACATGAAAAAAACAATGTGGTTACTACATTTACCCATATTATCAAATCCCACCCATACCCCATTGTAGTCACTGTCTGTCAGTGTAGTAAGATGCCACAGATTCATTATTTGCCTTTTCTGAGCTACACTGTCCAAGATATAATTTTAACTATAGTTTTTAATTCCCTAATTAGTACTGTATTATGAAAACTCTTTAGGAGAAATAAAATGAAACTGGAGCTTCCTAAAATTATTTTACAAAATTAAATTTATGTCAATGAAAAAGCTAAACATAGCTAACATGTTTTGTATTCCTATGAATGATAAAATGCTACATTATCATGTTTACACATGAGACAAACTAGGTAAATGGATTTTAGTGCCTACGCTAGATAATTACAACTTTAATAGTTTGACCCCTTAGGAATTGAGCTTTATTTAGCTGATTGCTGTAGTTGTTCTCTGATAACATGGGGATTTTTCACAGACCATAAGAATATATAGTCCCACCTGGAGCTAGAATTTAAATGAATCCTGTTGTGACTTCACTTATGCATTTACTATTAAAATGATTCTCTTATTACCACGTTTTGCCCACAGCTCTTTGGGAAACCAAATCAAATAGCAGTGACAGATTTTTAAAAAATTACCGTTGCCAAAGAATTGAACAAGCATCTTGGTGTAAATTACAAATAATAGATTGATTTATTTATAGACTACCATGAGTTAAAAATGCCAAATATTTTTTTCTAAAAGGATATTTCAAGAGTTAAAAAAAATACATCTCTTAAGGTACACATTTATTCTGTTTTCATGCTCATTTGTATATTAATATATATTTAATGTCCAGGATATGCTAAGCCCTGGGGACAAAACCTTGAGACATATGTACTATTTTTCACTTGATTTTTTGGGGCTGTTTTCCATGGAAACATAGTATTGATAATAAGTTCTGTGATGGTAATGAACATGGGATTGAAATGGCATACGTAGTGAGTGGGGCCATACCTTACAGTAGTCAGGGAAAGCCTGCCTTAGGAATGACATGAAGCTCAGAGACTGCATTGTATACAAAGGCCTTGAGAGGGAACAGCTGCTTGAGGTGAGCACCAGCTGGACCATTGTGGCTCAGCATGGTGGCTGTGGGAGGGCCGCGTAAGGTTAGAGCTGTAGCGTGATTCATGCCTTCTTACCTTGTTAGGATGTTATCCTAAGAGTATGAGAAGCCATTCAAGAGTTTTAGGCAGAATGGTGGTAGTTTCAGATTTCTGTATGAAAATGGGCTGATGTACTGTGAGAAAAGACTTGGTTGAAGTCACCCCAAATCTGAAGTTCCAACTTGCAAGCATAGGATAATATTTAACTTGTGTACACTGTAGGAGCTGTTAACGTTTACTTGCAGTCATTCTAAATGAAGCTTTTTGAATGTGGAATACTGAATACTGAAGTTATTTTGCTAATTCAGTAAACACGCTTGGTCGTTTATTTCCACAGGATGTTGGCTCTTTCACCCATCCTGGCATATGTGTATTTATAAAAGAATGTTTGAAAGTGAAAATAAAATTCTGAACAAAGAAGGTGTGTTTCATTTTCTGGAGCTGTATGAAACAAAGGCCCTTCCATTTTCACCAGAGTTTTCTGAGGTAATGACAGCCTTTTCTTTCCTTTGCTCCCTTTGTTGAAAGGTAAGAGGTAAAGGCATTTGTTGCATTACATGTGATCTTCAGAAAATATACTGGGGCTCTATAATAGCAAGTGATATTTTATAGATTTGAGTGCAACAAGTCCTGATTCTCTTAATCTAGCTGTCATATTTGGGTAAAGCTTTTGTAATATAGTTTATCGACAGACTGAATGGTAGTAATGTGGTTTGTGGAAGAGCTGCCTGCACTATGAACAACTAGTTCTTTGGTATCAGTATTGTACACGTGAGTCAGGAGTGTGAAAACTGTGGGCTAGAAGCTTGGTAGTAGTGCTCTTTGCATAGTTCTAAATCACTGATTTATTGCTATTTATTTAGTGATGCTCTTCCCCCAGTTTTGAGTCAATGAATCATTGTTATCTGCTGTGTTAAGCAGAGGTTGCCTTTTGAGCTACCTTTATTAGCATCTATACTTCATTTGTCAGAAATCACACAAAACAAAGAGACTGAGAACTATAGTTGTTATTTAAGGCTTATAGTATTATATGAGTCATATTACCACTGAGCGATAGTAATTTACCTTTCATTCAGAGGCAACCTAAGTCCACGTTCCTAATTATCTGATTAATGCTACAGTGTTTTGACATGTATCATTTCTCTATCCTTCCTGCATTTCTGTAAGCTTGCTTTTTTGACCAGTGTTAAAGTAATATTTTTGGAGATAGAATTTATTCCCCTTTTCCCCCCTTTATCTTTGGGCATAGGTGCTTAAATTTTCTCTCAAGTATCTTTGTTTTTCCTTTGTGACTATCTATTTTCCACCATGTTTCTTCTTTGGGCCACTTTCTTCTCAACCCAACATGAGCTCTCTTAGTATTCCATAAGTTTTTATCAGGTAGTGAAATGCTATACTTGTTTTATTATTCTGGTGGAATTAAGGTGCCCTCCAAGACTGTCACTGAATTAACCTACAGCATAAGAAATCAGCTTTACTTGCAGCTGCTCTTCTGCAGGCCTGTGTAGGATGTGCTGTTAGGGCAAGCTGACTTTATAAAGTTACAGTTACAACTTAACATCAGTTGCTTTTTTTTTTTTTTAGTTTATTATTGGACCATTAATGGATGCACTTTCAGAGAGCTCTCTATATAGCAGGTAAACATTACATTATTTAGCACCAATGTAGTAATAAGAATTTGTTACATACATTTAACCTATTTATGGAATATGGCCAGGTTGTTTAATGCATTTGGTACATATATATGTTGCCTAATAGACACTGAACTTTTTCTTATCGCAAAGTTCCTTCTATGTTTGTTATATTTTGGGGCTTTCTTCTATTAGTTTATTCCTTTTTTTCTTGTTTTCTTTCTAACCTTGAGCCCTTCCATTCTTGGGCTTATGGAAAGTACATCCTACATAGCCTACACTCTTCCCCTTACTCCTGATCTCTGCCCTCTTTAAAATTGTAGTGATTTGGGCTAACCAACACTTAAAACTTTTTTTTCCTTTTTTTTTTTAAACATTTTATTTTGACTTACAGAAAACTGGTGAGATTAGTACAAAGAATTTCCACTTACCTTTCATGCCCCAGATGTTTTACCACATCTGTGTAATTGTTCTCTGTCCCTGTGTGTGCATACATGTATTTCTTAGCTCTGCTGTTTATTTCAGTATGTGGGTCTGTCCATCCATCCGTCCATCCATATGAAGACTATGGGATCACACCAAAACATCCAATTCTAGTCCAGTACCACAAGGCAGTCCCCTTTGCCTATCTGACAGTGGCTACCATTATCATAACATGCTACAGCTGCCCCTTGAACAGTGCAGGGGTTGGGGCACCGACCCTCAGCACGGTTGAAAATCTGCTTATAACCTTAACTCCCCAAAAGCTTAACTACTGTTGCTTAATACTGTAGCTTAACTACTATTGATCTTACTGGTAATGTAAACAGCCAATTAACATGTATTTTTATGTTATGTATTATATGCTGTATTCTTACAATAAAGGAAGCTAGAGGAAAGATGTTTTTTCAGATTGTCACAAGCCTCCAAAAATTTTTCCAATACGTTTATTGAAAAAAGTCTGCGTGTAAGTGAATCCAGGCATTTGAAGCCATGTTGTTCAAGGGTCAGCTGTACCTATTTGCTACCATTACTCGTATTGTGCCTGAGCATCATTTTTTGAGCATTATATTTGCCCTTGAATTGTCTCTTAAAAATTTGTCCTGCTTTTGAACTTATGTTGTTTTCCTAATATTAATTAAATAAAATTATACTTGCAAGTCTTCTGTTTGTTGTACCTCTAAACAGGAAAAAAGCAAACCCTCCACTGCTAATTTCTTTAAATTGTTAAATTAGTCTGTGCTAAGTTATATTAATATTTGGTACTATTTAATAAAAGAGCATAGCAATGCTTGATTTACCAGTTATTTTCCGTTTTCAAATAATTCATTACTATTGAATAGTTTTCTGAAACAGTTACATGGCTGGAGAGCAGTAAAACCAAACTGGTGCTTTCTAAAGGAGTTGACTAACATGTTTATTATGAAATGCCTTCAGTTTTCTAGCACTCTGATATGTTCAATTAATAGATAAATGTTCCTGGCAGAAGCATATAGTAGAAAAAAATGTGAGTTTAGTAGATGTTAACAATTATACTCTTGCAAAATAATTTATTGTTAATATATGTGTTTCTATGAATACTATTTCTTTTATTTAATACCTAAATATTTAAAGTCATTGTACTTTGGAAACAAAATATAATTTATAATGATCATTTTTAGGTTTTAAAAAAAATGCTACTATTTAGCAAGATTTATATATGTGTGTCAGGGAAACTATCATTAAAAGGAAATCCATGCCTGCTTATTAGTCTATTACATTACTAACTCCTGTTCATTTTCCTAGATCTTGATGTTTTTGTAATCAGAAGGACCTTCAAAATGTTACTACAAAATATAATATAGTGTCAGAAAAAGAAGCTGTTTTGATTGTTTTATTGTTTTATTACTGAAAAATTTTGGGGCCATAGTCCATAAGTATACTTATTTGTAAATAGATTTTACATATTTGTTTTTCCTCCTTTGTAGGTCCCCAGGCCAGCTGATAGGAAGTGATTCTCCATTGGGATTGAAATTACAGAAGTTTTTAGTCAGCTATATTTCTCTTCTTCCAGAAGAAATAAAGAGTATGTCTCAGTAAAGAGGTTTTGTTTTTTTTTCAAATTCATTAACTTTAAAATTAAAAACAAATTTTAGTATGTTGGTTATAAGCACTATCCTATGACTATTATAATCAGTATTATCAAGATAGTTTCCTTTCTCCAGGATATACAAATTTGGTTAGAGTTATACAGGTGTCCATTGTAACTGAGTACACACTTTGGCTTTTGTATGTAACATATTATCAATATGAGCATGAATAGCATGGAAGTAATTTTCTAATGTGAGCTGCAGTTTGCTGTTTTTTCTGTTTGTCTCTATTCAATTTCAAAACTGTAAAATAGGCTGAAGAAAGAGAATTTGGGTTTAGGAAAAAGTCATTGACAGAAAATCCACTGTGGCAGAGTTTTCCCTTTATAGATATTGACTTAGATAAGAAAGAAAAATATATTTGCTTTATATAAGACCTTGTATTTTAGAAATATCCCACTTCTTCAGATTGGGTGTTTATTTCTCCTGTGAGGTAAATTGGTAAACAAATAGTAAAACCAGTGTTATTTTGTTTGCTGAGCCGCAGAAGGACTGACTCCACTTACTAAGTCCTTTTTTCACTTCTGGCTTTATGGCTTATTTAAGTGACCCTGGGTATGAAATGTATATTTTTTTCTTTTGTATTTAATCTGCAGATAGGGTGAAATGATGGCCAATAGTATTATCCATTCAAAAGTCAGGGGAAAAAAGGGAAAAGATGGTTTGTATATCACAACTTTAGATTTATAGAAAATTGTTTTGAATACTTAAAAAAAATTAGCTGATGGAGAAGATAACTCTCAGAGCCATTCTTTTTTTTTTTTTTAATTCGGTTTGCTAATATTTTATTAAGTATTTTTGCATCTACATTCATCAGGGATATTGGTCTGTAATTTTCTTTTTTGGTGGGGTCTTTGCCTGGTTTTGGTATTAGGGTGATGTTGGCTTCATAGAATGAGTTTGGGAGTATTCCCACCTCTTCTATTTTTGGAAAACTTTAAGGAGAATGGGTATTATGTCTTCTCTGTGTGTCTGATAGAATTCCAAGGTAAATCCTTCCGGCCCGGGTACTTTGTTCTTGGGTAGTTTTTTGATTACCATTTCAATTTCTTTGCTCGTAATTGGTTTGTTTAACTTTTGTGTTTCTTCCTTGGTCAGTCTTGGAAGGTTGTATTTTTCTAGGAAGTTGTCCATTTCTTCTAGGTTTTCCAGCTTGTTGGCATATAGGTTTTCATAGTAGTCTTTAATAATTCTTTGTATTTCTGTGGAGTCTGTCATGATTTTTCTGTTCTCATTTCTGATTCTGTTGGTTTTTGTGTTGATTCTCTTTTTCTCTTAATAAGTTTGGCTAGAGGCCTATCTATTTTGTTTATTTTCTCAAAGAACCAGCTCTTGGTTTCATTGATTTTTGCTATTGTTTTATTCTTCTCAATTTTGTTTATTTCTTCTCTGATCTTTATTATGTCCCTCCTTCTGCTGACTTTGGCCTCATTTGTTCTTCTTTTTCCAATTTTGATAATTGTGATGTTAGACTATTCATTTGGGATTGTTCTTCCTTCTTCAAGTGTGCCTGGATCGCTATATACTTTCCTCTTAGGACTGCTTTTGCTGCGTCCCACAGAAGTTGGGGCTCTGTGTTGTTGTTGTCATTTGTTTCTATATATTCCTTGATCTCTATTTTAATTTGTTCTTTGATCCATAGATTATTTAGGAGCATGTTGTTAAGCCTCCATGTGTTTGTGAGCCTTTTTGTTTTCTTTGTAGAATTTATTTCTACTTTTATACCTCTGTGGTCTGAAAAATTGGTTGGTAGAATTTCAATTTTTTGGATTTTGCTGAGGCTCTTTGTGGCCGAGTATGTGGTCTATTCTGGAGAATGTTCCATGTGCACTTGAGAAGAATGTATATCCTGTTGCTTTTGGATGTAGAGTTCTATAGATGTCTAAATTGTCCATCTGCTGTACTGTGTTGTTCAGTGCTTCCGTGTCCTTACTTATTTTCTGCCCGGTGGATCTATCCTTTGGGGTGAGTGGTGTGTTGAAGTCTCCTAAAATGAATGCGTTGCAGTGTATTTCCCCCTTTAGTTCTCTTAGTATTTGTTTCACATATGCTGGTGCTCCTGTGTTGGGTGCATATATATTTAGAATGGTTATGTCCTCTTGTTGGACTGAGCCCTTTATCATTATGTAGTGTCCTTCTTTATCTCTTGTTACTTTCTTTGTTTTGAAGTCTATTTTGTCTGATATTAGTACTGCAACCCCTGCTTTCTTCTCGCTGTTGTTTGCCTGAAATATGTTTTTCCATCCCTTGACTTTTTGTCTGTACATGTCTTTGGGTTTGAGGTGAGTTTCTTGTAAGCAGCATATAGATGGGTCTTGCTTTTTTATCCATTCTGTTACTCTATGTCTTTTGATTGGTGCATTCAGTCCATTTACATTAGGGTGACTATTGAAAGATATGTACTTATTGCCATTGCAGGCTTTAAATTCGTGGTTACCAAAGGTTCAAGGTTAGCCTCTTTAGTATCTTACCGCCTAACTTAGCTCGCTTGTTGAGCTGTTATATACACTGTCTGGAGATTCTTTTCTTCTCTCCCTTCTTATTCCTCCTTCTCTATTCTTCATATGTTGGGTGTTTTGTTCTGTGTTCTTTCTAGGAGTGCTCCCATCTAGAGCAGTCCCTGTAAGATGCCCTGTAGAGGTGGTTTGTGGGAAGCAAATTCCCTCAGCTTTTACTTGTCTGGGAATTGTTTAATCCCACCATCATATTTAAATGATAGTTGTGCTGGATACAGTATCCTTGGTTCAAGGCCCTTCTGTTTCATTGCATTAAATATATCATGCCATTCTCTTCTGGCCTGTAGGGTTTCTGTCAAGAAGTCTGATGTTAGCCTGATGGGTTTTCCTTTATAGGTAACCTTTTTGTCTCCAGCTGCCTTTAAAACTCTTTCCTTGTCCTTGATCTTTGCCATTTTAATTATTTTGTGTCTTGGTGTTGTCCTCCTTGGATCCTTTCCGTTAGGGGTTCTGTGTATTTCCGTGGTCTGTTCGATTATTTTCTCCCCCAGTTTGGGGAAGTTTTCAGCAATTATTTCTTCCAAGATACTTTCTGTCCCTTTTCCTCTCTCTTCTCCTTCTGGTACCTCTATAATATGGATGTTGTTCCTTTTGGATTGGCCACACAGTTCTCTTAATATTGTTTCATTCCTGGAGATCCTTTTATCTCTGTATCAGCTGCTATGCGTTCCTGTTCTCTGGTTTCTATTCCATCAATGGCCTCTTGCATCTTATCCATTATGCTTATAAATCCTTCCAGAGTTTGTTTCATTTCTATAATCTCCTTTCTGGCATCTGTGATCTCCCTGCGGACTTCATCCCATTTCTCTTGTGTATTTCTCTGCATCTCTGTCAGCATGTTTATGATTTTTATTTTGAATTCTTTTTCAGGAAGACTGGTTAGGTCTGTCTCCTTCTCTGGTGTCTCTCTGATCTTGGTTTGCCTGTAATTTTGTCTTTTCATGGTGATAGGAATAGTTTGCAGAGCTGGGAGGAGTGACGGCTGGAGGAACTTCCCTTCTTGTTGGTTTGTGGCCTTCCTCTCCTGGGAGAATAGCGACCTCTAGTGGCTTGTGCTGGGTAGCTGCGTGCAGACAGGGCTTCTGCTTCCTGCCGGTTGGCTATGGAGTTTATCTCCGCTGCTGCTGTGGGCGTGGCCTGGCTCAGGCTGCTGCTCCCAAGTGGTGGAGTTGCGTTGGAGGGGGAGTGGCCGGGAGGCTATTTATCTCTGTAAGGGGCCTCCGTGCTCCCTGCAGCCCAGGGGATTAGAGTGCCCAGAGATCTCTGGATTCCCTACCTCTGGACTAAGTGTCCCGCCCTGCCCCTTTAAGACTTCCAAAAAGCACCTGCCAAAACAAAGCAACGACCACAAAAAAAAAAATGGCCGCTCGTTTTTCTTTATTCTCCAGCGCCAGCCTCGGGCACCTGCTCACCGGACGTGCTGCCCTGTTTCCCTAGTATTGGGGTCCCTATCCCTTTAAGACTTCCAAAAAGCGCTCGCTCACCCAAACAAAACAACAACAAAAAAGGCCGCTTGCTTTTCTTTTGTCCTCCGGCGCCGGCCTCCAGTACCCGCTCACCGGTCCTGCTACCCTGTTTCCCTAGTATCCAGGGCCCGCGCATGTACTGTGTCTGCGCTCTGGTCTGGATGGCTGGGGCTGGGTGTTCAGCAGTCCTGGGCTCCTTCTCCCTCCCGTTTGGACTCCTCTCCTCCCGCCGGGCTCTCAGAGCCATTCTTTAAGAAGATAACTCTCAGAGCTAGAACTTGGAAGTGTGGGGATTAATTTGCTGACCGTGCTGGCACATCTTTCATCAGTAGTACAGGGAGTGGGGTGTAGAGGTCAGAGCCCCCTAGAGTTTGGCCAGTGCCAGGCACACAGTAAACACATGTGAATGTGTTAAATGAATTTGAAACAAAAGCTTGGGTAACACCATCTTCCTTGTGTCCTGAGTGAGGTGTTAGGCGAAAAGATGGGAACTTAACTAGTTCAGAGCAAAGGGCAAGTAAAATGTTGATTCACAGTTTTTACTTGTAAGTTCTTTCAGTCAACAATTTCCAGTGAGTCTCTTAAATATATCTAGTTTCATGCTATGTAGGAGTGTCCAAGGATTTCTTTAAAGTCACTCTACAGTAATGATCTGAGGAAACAGACGTTTTCACTAACTGCATGACTTGAGGGTCCTTAAGAAATCACATGTTAGCAGAGAAGGCAGAATGGAGCACATTCCTTTGTATCTTAATATAGAAAAATAAAAAGTGATTTCCATGTGCTTATTTGTAGCAATGATATTTTAAAACTTGTTCTTTTAGATAGTTTGCTGTTAAGTTTTATTCAGAAGATCTAATGTTATTGTAAGCAGATACCAGAGGCCAGGTATTTCTTTCTGTTTTTCTTTAACATCTACAACAGAAGAATGGTTTCTAACAGTAAGAAATTTATCTTTCACCTGAAATTTTTTTTATAGCTGCACAGTTATCAGACTCTCTACGGTATAGTAGACATTTATGTTATTAAATAGGAATGAAATTGGAATAACATTGATTTTATTCCAACAGTTTTATTAAGATATAATTCATATACAATCAAATTTGCCCTTTTAAAATGTTTAACTCAGTGATTTTAGGATATTCATAGAGTTGTACAAACATCACCACTAATTTCAGAATATTTTCATCACCCCCCAAAAGAAACTCAATGCCCATTAGCAATTACTTCTCATTCTCCCTTCCCTCTAGGTACTGTCAGCCACTAATCCCCTTTTTGTCTTCATAGATTTGCCAGTTCTCGACATTTCATATAAATTATATAATGGCTGGCCTTTTATGTCTGGCTTCTTTCACTTAGGATCATGTTTTTAAGATTCATCCATTTTGTAACATGTATCAATATTTATTTCCCTTTTGTGGCTGAATAATACTCTATAGATATTTCACATTTTATTTATCACCTCATCAACTGGTAGACATCTGGATTGTTTATACTTTTGACTATTATGAATAATGCTGCTGTCAATATTAATGTACAAGTTTTTGTATGAACACATGCTTTCAGTTCTCTTGAGTATGTATCTAAGAGTAGAATTGTTGGGTCATATGATAACTGTATAACTTTTTGAGGAGCTGCCAAACTTTTTCACACTTGCTGCACCATTTTACATTCCCACCAGCAGAGCATGAGAACTCCAGTTTCTCCACATCCTTGTCAATGCTTGTTATTTTCTGTTCTTCTGATTATAGCCATCCTAGTGGGTATGAAGTTATATGTCATTATAGTTTTTATTTGCATTTCCATACCTAATAATTACTGATGTTGAGTATCTTCCCGTGTGCTTATTTGTAGCAATGATATTTTAAAACTTGTTCTTTTAGATAGTTTCCTGTTAAGTTTTATTCAGAAGATGACAAGTAGACATTGGTGTGCTGTTCCTATTTTGTTTCTATCTAAGGCTTTGGCACATGTCCCAAGATGTAAAGCCTTGGATGTAGAAGGGCTTTTTGCTCTCAGGTAATTTACTAATTTACTCTGTATGTTCACATATGGTTATCTGCCATAGCTTTCCACCAGTAAATTTTGTTTTCCCCTCTGTTTTAATCTATAGTGAGTGGTTTTAGTTAATATTGGCATTGGGATTTTTGAGCTCTTAATTTTATAGAAGGAAAAAGTAAGAAGATCTATTATTCATACAGTTGAACTTATTGAATTACTAATTTATGTGCCATAATATGTGCTATTGGATTTTGATCACTTTAAAATAAGGCAAATAAGTTTTTTTTAACACATCGGTATATAGAAAGCTAGAGATAAAATATCAGACAGTAATATTGATGACACAGTATTTCAAAAAAGGTAAAATTCTTACTTTAAATGTATCTTCACTTATAGTCTTATTTTCAAAAGAGATTTGTTTCATATTAAAAATAACTCTACTAGATACCTTAATGGAAAGTAATAGCTTTGAAATTCTGACAGTGACTTTCTGCATTCAAAATTGTAGATATTATAAATTAACTTGTCAGTAATTACAAATTATTAGAATTGTGTTTGGGAGCATGGAAATACAGTTTTTGTTTTTTGATGTCAGAGATGTTCTTCAGTCTACTATGATCACACATCAGATACTACTGAGAGGAGCAGCTCAATGCTATCTTCTTCAGACAGCTATGAACTTGGTAGATGTGGTAAGTTATCTTTTTTACTCATGATACTTCAATTTACAGTCTTTGTCAGTGAGTGGGTGTGTAAAAGAGTTAATATAGCTGGCTTGTGAAGCTGTCCTTAGAGAGCCGGGCTTGTAAGGTTGGCGCTTGGCTGGATTTCAGGAGGGTTCCCACCATCCTGGCAGATAAAAGGGCTCACTGTGTCGAAGTGTTGATGTAAACAATGTTGCTTATACTGAGCACCTGCTTTCCATCTGGAAGTCTGAAATTTTCGTGGGTGCTATGTGGGGTGTGCCTATGTGACCAGCCCCCAGTAAAATCCCTGGGCAGTGAGTCTAGAATGAGCTTTGCTGGGAGAGAACATTTCAGACATGCTATCAGAACTCATTTCTGCAGGAATGAGGCACTCCTTGACTTACATCGCTGGGAGGAGACTCTGGGAAGCTTTGGCCTGAGTGCCTGTAACTTTTTCTGCACGTCTTCCAGGAAATTAACATTCAAAATATATACCATCTTTATTGTTTCTTTTTCTCAGAGCCCAGTAATACTACTACTGAGAAGACTGAAGAACTGGATTAGTAGTTTTTTTAGGCTTCATGGGTCATATGGTCTCTGTCACAAATACTAAAAAGCAGCCATAGATATGTATAAATAAATTGGCATGGTGTGTTCCACTAATACTTTATTTACAAAACAGGCTGTGAGTGGTTTTGCTGACTCCTGGCCTAGAGCAAGGTATCCTAATTCAAGATGTATATAATCTTAAGGGAATGAAAAGACCTGGGTGGATTTCTTAAGGTAGGGGGTCATTTTGTGGCTTTGAAAAGTAGGAATCACTTTTTGTAATTTATTTTATTTTATTTTATTTTGTTATCGTTAATCTACAATTACATGAAGAACATTATGTTTACTAGAGTCTCCCCTTTACCAAGTTCCCCCCACAAACCTAATTATAGTCACTGTCCATAAGCATAGTAAGATGTTGTAAAATCACTACTTGTCTTCTCTGTGTTGCACAGCCCTCCCCATGCCCACTGCCACATATTATACATGCTAATTGTAATACCCCCTTCCTTTTTCCCCACTCTTATCCCTCCCTTCCCTTCCATTCTCCCCAGTCCCTTTCCTTTTGGTAACTGTTAGTCCATTCTTGGGTTCTGTGATTCTGCTGCTGTTTTGCTCCTTCAGTTTTTCTTTGTTCTTATACTCCACATATGAGTGAAATCATTTGGTATTTCTCTTTCTCTGCCTGGCTTATTTCACTGAGCATAATACTGTCTAGCTCCATCCATGCTGTTGCAAATGGTAGGATTTGTTTTCTTCTTATAGCTGAATAATACTCCATTGTGTATATGCACCACATCTTCTTTATCCATTCATCTATCAATGATGGACACTTAGGTTGCTTCCATTTCTTGGCTTATTATAAATACGGCTGCGATAAACACAGGGGTGCATCTGTCTTTTTCTAACTGGGCTGCTGCATTCTTAGGGTAAATTCCTAAAAGTGGAATTCCTGGGTCAAATGGTAAGTCTATTTTGAGCATTTTGAGGAACCTCCATACTGCTTTCCACGATGGTTGAACTAATTTACATTCCCACCAGCAGTGTAGGAGGGTTCCCCTTTCTCCACAACCTCGCCAACATTTGTTGTTGTTTGTCTTGGATGGTAGCCATCCTTGCTGGTGTGAGGTGATATCTCATTGTGGTTTTAATTTGCATTTCTCTGATAACTAGTGATGTGGAGCATCTTTTCATGTGTCTGTTGGCCATCTGAATTTCTTCTTTGGAGAACTGTCTGTTCAGCTCCTCTGCCCATTTTTTAATTGGATTATTTGCTTTTTGTTTGTGGAGGTGCATGAGCTCTTTATATATTTTGGATGTCAACCCTTTATCGGATCTGTCATTTATGAATATATTCTCCCAAACTGTAGGGTACCTTTTTGTTCTATTGATGGTGTCCTTTGCTGTACAGAAGCCTTTCACCTTGATGTAGTCTCACTTGTTCATTTTTGCTTTTGTTTCCCTTGCCTGGGGAGATATGTTCACGAAGAAGTCACTCATGTTTATGTCCAAGAGATTTTTGCCTGTTTTTTTCTAAGAGTTTTATGGTTTCATAACTTACATTCAGGCCTTTGATCCATTCCGAATTTACTTTTGTGTATGGGGTTAGACAGTGATCCAGTTTCATTCTCTTGCATGTAGCTGTCCAATTTTGCCAGCACCATCTGTTGAAGAGACTGTCATTTCCCCATTGTTTGTCCATGGCTCCTTTATCGTATATTAATTGACCATATATGTTTGGGTTAATGTCTGGAGTCTCTATTCTGTTCCATTGGTCTGTGGCTCTGTTCTTGTGCCAGTACCAAATTGTCTTGATTACTGTGGCTTTGTAGTAGAGCTTGAAGTTGGGGAGCAAGATCACCCCCACTTTATTCTTCCTACTCAGGATTGCTTTGGCTATTCGGGGTTTTTGGTGATTCCATATGAATTTTTGAACTATTTGTTCCAGTTCATTGAAGAATGGTGTTGGAAATTTGATAGGGATTGCATTAAATCTGTATATTGTTTTGGGCAGGATGGCCATTTTGACAATATTAATTCTTCCTAGCCAAGAGCATGGGATGAGTTTACATTTGTTAGTGACCTCTTTAATTTCTCTTAAGAGTGTCTTATAGTTTTCAGGGTATAGGTCTTTCACTTCCTTAGTTAGGTTTATTCCTAGGTATTTTATTCTTTTTGATACAGTTGTGAATGGAATTGTTTTCCTGATTTCTCTTTCTATTGGTTCATTGTTAGTATATAGGAAAGCCACAGATTTCTGTGTGTTAATTTTGTATCCTGCAACTTTGCTGTATTCCGATATCAGTTCTAGTAGTTTTGGAGTGGAGTCTTCAGGGTTTTTTATGTACAATATCATGTCATCTGCAAATAGTGACAGTTTAACTTCTTCTTTACCAATCTGGATTCCTTGTATTTCTTTGTTTTGTCTAATTGCCGTGGCTAGGACCTCCAGTACTATGTTAAATAACAGTGGGGAGAGTGGGCATTCCTGTCTAGTTCCCGATCTCAGAGGAAAAGCTTTCAGCCTCTCGCTGTTCAGTATTATGTTGGCTGTGGGTTTATCATATATGGCCTTTATTATGTTGAGGTACTTGCCCTCTATACCCATTTTGCTGAGAGTTTTTATCATGAATGGATGTTGAATTTTGTCAAATGCTTTTTCAGCATCTATGGAGATGATCATGTGGTTTTTGTCCTTCTTTTTGTTTATGTGGTGGATGATGTTGATGGATTTTCGAATGTTGTAACATCCTTGCATTCCTGGGATGAATCCCACTTGGTCGTAGTTTATGATCCTTTTGATATATTTTTGAATTCAGTTTGCTAATATTTTGTTGAGTATTTTTGCATCTTTGTTCATGAGGGATATTCATCTGTAATTTTCTGTTTTGTTGGGGTCTTTGCCAGGTTTTGGTATTAGGGTGATGTTGGCTTCATAGAATGAGTTTGGAAGTATGCCCTTCTCTTCTATTTTTTGGAAAACTTTAAGGAGAATGGGTATTATGTCTTCTCTGTATGTCTGATAAAATTCCGAGGTAAATCCATCTGGCCCAGGGGTTTTGTTCTTGGGTAGTTTTTTGATTACCACTTTAATTTCTTTGCTTCTAATTGGTTTGTTTAATTTTTGTGTTTCTTCCTTGGTCAGTCTTAGAAGGTTGTATTTTTCTAGGAAGTCCATTTCTTCTAGGTTTTTCAGCTTGTTAGCATATAGGTATTCATAATATTCTGTAATAATTCTCTGTATTTCTGTGGGATCCATTGTGATTTTTACTTTCTTGTTTCTGATTCTGTTGATGTGTGTTGATTCTCTTTTTCTTTTAATAAGTCTGACTAGAGGCTTATCTATTTTGTTTATTTTCTCAAAGAACCAGCTCTGGGTTTCATTGATTTTTTTGTATTGTTTTATTCTTCTCAATTTTATTTATTTCTTCTCTGATCTTTATTATGTCCCTCCTTCTTCTGACTTTAGTCCGCATTTGTTCTTCTTTTTCCAATTTTGATAATTGTGACATTAAACTATTCATTTTGGATTGTTCTTCCTTCTTTAAGTATGCCTGTATTGCTATACACTTTCCTCTTAAAACTGCTTTCGCTGTGTCCCAAAGAAGCTGGGGCTTTGTGTTGTTGTTGTTACTTGTTTCCATGTATTGCTTGATCTTTATTTTAATTTGTTCATTGATCCATTGCTTATTTAGGAGCATGTTGTTAAGCCTCCATGTGTTTATGAACCTTTTTGGTTTCTTTGTACAATTTATTTCTAGTTTCATACCTTTGTGGTCTGAAACGTTGATTGGTAGGATTTCAGTCTTTTTGAATTTACTGAGGCTCTTTTTGTGGCCTAGTATGTGGTCTATTCTGTAGAATATTCCATGTGCACTTGAGAAGAATGTGTATCCTGTTGCTTTTGGATGTAGAGTTCTATAGATCTGTATTAGGTCCATCTGTTCTAGTGTGTTGTTTAATGCCTCTGTGTCCTTACTTATTTTCTGTCTAGTGGATCTATCCTTTGGAGTGAGTGGTGTGTTGAAGTCTCCTAAAATGAATGCATTGCATTCTATTTTGTCCTTTAATTCTGTTAGTATTTGTTTCACATATGCTGGTGCCCCTGTGTTGGGTGCATATATATTTATAATGGTTATATCCTCTTGTTGGACTGAGCCCTTTATCTTTATGTAATGTCCTTCTTTATCTCTTGTTACTTTCTGTGTTTTGAAGTCTATTTTGTCTGATACTAGTACTGCAACACTTGCTTTTTTCTCCCTGTTGTTTGCTTGAAATATCTTTTTCCATCGTTTGACTTTTAGTCTGTGCATGTCTTTGGATTTGAAGTGAGTCTCTTATAAGCAGTATATAGATGGTTCTTGCTTTTTTATCCATTCTATTACTCTGTGTCTTTTGATTGGTGCATTCAGTCCATTTACATTTAGGGTGCTTATTGAAAGATATGTACTTATTGCCATTGCAGTCTTTAGATTTGTGGTTACCAAAGGTTCAAGGTTAGCTTCTTTAGTATCTTACTGTCTAACTTAACTTGCTTATTGAGCTATTATAAACACTGTCTGGTGATTCTTTGTTTCTCTCCCTTCTTATTCCTTCTCCTCCATTCTTTATATGTTGATTGTTTCATTCTGTGCTCTTTTGTGTTTCCTTTGACTGCTTTTGTGGGTAGTTGATTTTATTTTTTGCCTTTAGTTACTATTTGGTTGGTCTGCTTTCTTTTCTGTGATTTTATTTTCTCTGGTGACATCTATTTAGCCTTAGGAGTGCTCCCATCTAGAGCAGTCCCTCTATAATACCCTGTAGGAGGTGGTTTGTGAGAGGCAAATTCCCTCAACTTTTACTTGTCTGGGAATTGTTTAATCCCTCCTTAATATTTAAATGATAATCATGCTGGATACAGTATTCTTGGTTCAAGGCCCTTCTGTTTCATTGCATTAAATATATCATGCCATTCTCTTCTGGCCTGTAAGGTTTCTATTGAGAAGTCTGATGATAGCCTGCTGGCTTTTCCTTTGTAGGTGACCTTTAAACTCTGTCTTTGTCCTTGATCTTTGCCATTTTAATTATTATGTGTCTTGGTGTTTTCCTCCTTGGGTCCCTTCTGTTGGGAGGTCTGTGTACGTCCGTGGTCTGAGCGATTATTTCCTCCCCCAGTTTGGGCAAGTTTCAGGAATTATTTCTTCAAATACACTTTCTATCCCTTTTTCTCTCTCTTCTTCTTCTGGTACTCCTCTACTGTGGATATTGTTCCTTTTGGATTGGTCACACAGTTCTCTTAATATTGTTTCATTCCTGGAGATCCTTTTGTCTCTCTCTGTGTCAACTTCTCTATATTCTTGTTCTCTGATTTCTATTCCATTAACGACCTCTTGCACCCCATCTAGTCTGCTCTTAAGTTCTTCCAGAAATTGTTTCATTTCTCTAATCTCCTTCTGGACTTCATCCCTTAGCTCTTGCATATTTCTCTGAAGATCCATGACATGGTTATGATCTTTATTTTGAATTCTTTTTCTGGAAGATCGGTTAGGTCTATCTCCTTCTCTGTTATTTTGGTCTGGATCAAATTCTTCTGCCTTTTCATGGTGATAGAGGTAGTTGTGGGGAGCTGGTGCATGTGTCGACTGGGAGAGTGTCCCTTCTTGCTAGTTGTGGCCTTCCTCTCCTGGGAGAACAGCAACCCCTAGCGGCTTGTGCTGGGCAGCTGCGCACAGACGGGGTCTCTGGTTCTTGCCTGGCCACTGTGGAGGAAGCTCTGCCCGGTTGCTGTGGGCGTGGCCACTGTTGCTATGGTGGAGTCACGCTGGAGGGGGAATTGGTGGGAGGTTGTTTATCACCGTGAGGGGCCTCCGAGCTGCACTGCCGCCCAGGGGTTTGAGGCCCCTGGAGTTCTCCAGGATTCCCAGTTACTGGGCTGATTGTGCCAGGGCGATTCCGTCCAGCTGTGAGGCCCCTGTCCCTTTAAGATTTTCAAAGAGCACTCACTTTTTTTATGTCCCAGGAGCACCAGCTGTGGGGACCCGCTCACAGGTCTTACTGTCCTGTTTCCCTAGTACCCAGCACCCCACGCACTGTGTGTCTGCACTCCAGTGCGGATGGCTAGGGCTGGGTATTTAGCAGTCCTGGGCTCCCTCTCCCTCCCCACTCCAACTCATATCCTCCTGCCAGGGAGCTGGTGTGAGGGGTGCTCGGGTCCCACCGGGCTGCAGCTTGTATCTTACCCCCTTTGTGAAGTACTGGGTTCTCACAGGTGTAGGTGTAGTCTGGTTGTTGTCCTGTGTCTTCTGGTCTCTCTTAGGAATAGTTGTAGTTGTTGTATTTTCAAAAATATATATAGTTTTGGGAGGAGATTTCTACTGCTCTACTCACACCGCCACCTTGGCTCCGCCCCTGCGGCCCTGCCCGCTGCTCAGGCCCACCCAGGGCATGCGCAGGATCTGGCCCCAGGAGGGCATGGGCTCTGGGGCCTCTCCTCGCCCCTGGCCTCTCGCCCCAGTGTCATCGCCACCACCTCGCCCTCCCTCCTGGGACGCTTGGGTCTCGGCAGGCGCTGCCACTTGTGGCTCCACGCATGAGCTGGTGGAGTCAGAGGTGGAGAGGTGCCACTGGGCGGCGAGGGTGGGGGTCTGCACGGAGACTGTGCCACTTTTTGTAATTTCTTATAGAATGTTTTTGTTTTTGATTTTGGGTAGTGGCCATCTTTTCTTTAAGATAGTAATTTTGATTTAAAGAAATAGATTTATAAAATAATTTTTCATTTTATACATTGTACTGGTTACGTGTAGTCGATATCTTCATTTTAAAAGTTGCATAATTTTTTCTTAAAAAATAGTTTTCTTTTGATTTAACTAATAACAGTCTACTTTAAATAGTATACTAGCTTGCTTTTTAGTGATTTCATTTTATTCAATTACAATTTTTTTACTAAGTAATTTTTAAAAATTTCCCCCAGGAGAAAGTGTCATTTTCTGAAGTCTCAGCTTTTCTCATGTCTCTGAGACAAGAGGAGTCCTTAGCACGAGGAACTTCGTTGTGGACAGAGGTGAGTCTGAAAATAGTGATAAGGTCTTTGAAAACTTAAAAAAAAATTGTTTTCTAACTGAATTCCATAATAGCCATTTATTAAAATGTATGATTGGTTCGTTACATATCAACAGAGATTTTAAAGCATTGTATACTTGCTTTGAGCAGATTTAAGAATAACGCCGCCAAGGTTCTTAGGGAGAAATGGGAGACAGGAAGACGTTTGAAACAGAAATAGACCTATTGGGAAGTGGACAGATCTCAATTCTAGATGAGCCCCATTAGGAATAGTGATGATATTAGACTCAAAAACAGGCAGTAACACAGAGCTCCTCTTTCATTTTTTTCTACCTGTTAATGACACTTTCATGTACCCACTTGCTCAACCCTGACATTTTGGTGATTCTTAATTCTTCCTGACCTTATGCATCTAATTCATCATGAAATCCTAGATGTCCTTCCTTTTCTCCAGCCAGCGGAGACCCTCCCTTAGTGCTGCTTCCACTGTTGTGGCTTCTTTCGTGTTGGTAACTGGGACCTCGCCCTGCCCCAACCCTCGTGTCAGAACCTTGGAGGCGAGTATGGTCTGACACTGGGGCTCTTCTGCAGTCAGCTTCCTCTTCCTTCGTGTTTTGTTTTAAGCCATGGTACTGAGTTCATATTGTTGATTTTCACCCTTATGCGTCAGATACTTGGTTAAATTCTAAGCTGTGTCCTCTATAGAGTACATATTTTTGAAGACGGGCTTTTTTTTTTTTTTTCTTTTAATTTTGTATTTCCTCACTGCCTAAGAGATCACTCAAGCTAGGGATGTGATTATTCTTTTAGAAGGCAATTCTGGCTGTGTATGCATAGAGAATAACAGGATAAATCAGCTTGCACTGTGTAAAATAGGCCCTTATCATACCTCAAAATGTCAACAATAATGTCTTGATTTCAAATATTCAGTGTTTAAATTTCTCCAGATGTCTGATAAATGCACTCTTGTTTGTTCTTGCATTTTCTTTGTCCAAATATTCAGTTTTCTTTGAGTATTCAAATAAGATGTAGTCATTGTATTGATATGTGTTGTTTATAACTTGTGGTCAATCCATCTAGAATTTTTTTGGTGTATGGTATGAACTGGGAGGTTTAAATGAGAAATGCATGTAAAATGTTTCAGACTATGGTAAGTGTAAATATATATTACTGTTCTTAGCCAGATGTTTGTTTATTGTTTTAAAATAGCCAACCCTCAGAGTTCTTTATTTGTCCCATTTAATTTTTCAGTTCCTTAATTCATTAATATATGTTTTCATCTTTTTTCTTCTTTTATTTTTTCATAGTATGCTTTGCTTGTCTCTTAATGCCTTCATTGACTGAAACTATTTATTGCACACCTTCCACATGCCAGGCTCTTACTAAGTGTTGGGAATACAGTGGTCAGGAAAATAAACATGACCACTGTCCTCAGGAAGCTTATGGCCTGGTATTTATAGTTGAACTCAATTTTTAATTCCTTTTGTTTGTTTAATAATAAAAACACATATATGTATGTGTATGTATCTGTATTTTATAACTTCCATATGTTGGCTATATTTTATAACTTCCATATGTTGTCCTCATTATTGTGTGAATCTCTATGAGTCACATGAAATCAATGATACTCAGTCATTATTCAACCTATAGAAATGGCAGTATCACATAGCTCAACCTAAATAATTTTTAAATTAAAAAACTTAATTTTTTTAGAGCAGTTTTAGATTTATAGAGAAATGGAACAAAGTACAGAGTTCCCATATCCTCCCTCACCATTCTCCCCATCACCCCCAAATGACCCTATTACAATTGATGAGCCACTATTGATATATTATCATTAACTAGTGTTTATAATTTACATTAGGACTCGCATACTTTATGGGCTTTGACAAATGTATAATGACATGTGTCAACCAGTACAGTGCCCTGCAGAAGAGTTTTACTCCCTAAAAATCCCATGTGCTCCACCTAGTTATCCCTCCCACCTCCCAAACTCTGGCAACCACTGATTTTTCATTGTCTCTTTAGTTTTCCCTTTTTCAGAATGTCATATAGTTGGAATCATACAGTATGTAGCCTTTTCAGATTAGCTTTTTTCACTAAGTAATGTGCCTTTAAGGTTCATCCGTGTCTTTTCATGGCTTAAAGGCTCATTTCTTTTTTCTTTTTTTTTTTTTTTATTAAGCTATCATTGATACCTATACCTTATGAAGGTATCAATGATACCTCTTATGAAGGTTTCACATGAAAAACATTGTGGTTACTACATTCACCCATATCATCAAGCCCCCACCATACCCCATTGCAGCCACTGTCCATCAGTGTAGCAAGATGCCACAGAGTCACTACTTGTCTTCTCTATGCTGCACTGTCTTCCCCCTGACCACCCCCCCTACACCATGTGTGCCAATCATAATACCCCTCAATCCCCTTCTCCCTCCCTCACCACCCTCCCCCGTCCCCTCCCCTTTGATAACTGCTAGTCCCTTCTTGGAGTCTGTGAGACTTAAATGACACTTTCATGTACCCACTTGCTCAAGCCTGACATTTTGGTGGTTTTGTTCCTCAGTTGCTTCATCGTTATACTCCACAAATGAGGGAAATCATTTGGTACTTGTCTTTCTCCACCTGGCTTATTTCACTGTAGCTCATGTCTTTTTATCACTGAATAATACTCCATTGTCTGGATGTACCACAGTTTATCCATTCACCCACTGAAGGATGTCTTGATTGCTTTTAAGTTCTGGGAATTATGAATAAAGCTGTTACAAGCATTTATGTACAGATTTTTGTGTGGACATAACTTTTCAACTCATTTGAGTAAATACCAAGCAGCACAGGTGCTGGACTGTATGGTTAGAATATGTTTAGTTTTTTAAGAAACTGCCAAATTATCTGTCAAAGTGGCCAAACCATTTTGTATTTCCACCAGCAGTGAATGAGAGTTCCTGTTGCCTCACTCCTTGTCAGCATTTGGTGTTGTCATTGTTTTGGATTTTAGCCATTCCCATAGTCATGTAGTAGCTCATTGTTTTAAGTTGTAATTCTCTAATGACATGTGATGTTGAGCATCTTTTCATGTGCTCTTTGCTCTCTGTGTATCTCTTTTGGTTAGGTGTTTGTTCAGATCTTTTGCTTATTTTAAAAAATTGGGTTGTTTTCTTATTGTTAAGTTTTAAGAGTTCTTTGTGTATTTTGGATACCAGTCCTTCATCACATGTGTCTTTTGCAAATAATCTCTCCCTGTATGTAGCTTGTCTTCTCATTCTCTTGACAGTATCCAAATAGACTTTTGAGACTTATATTTTAGTATGAGAGACTGATAGGTAGATGCTATTTTAAACCATACGTCTGACATGAAAACTCTTTGAAGGGAAAAATTTTGTGACAGATTTCAGGAAAAAAGTCAAATAGGATTTTGAGTTTACTTGTCAATAATTTTGTTAAAGTAGGGTTATGATTGTGGAAATATATTTGGAAAACCTTGCACATTTTTATAGCAATAATTAAGAAACTTAGTTTGGCTGGTTTGAGAGGAATATAAAGGAAAAGCATATACAGTCGAAAGATAAATGCTGGCTGACTTCACTGTTATTTTAATATTATCCTACTTGTTAAAGATTTACACAGAACAACTTCCTTTAGTGTTACTGAACTGCTTATTCATTGGTACTTAAAAGTATGTCAGTTTTAGTTTTGACCGATTCATTCATTCATTCATCAATTTTGTCTTTGGTTGAGTGATGTATTATTATTTCATGTCCTTATATGTACTTTTGGGTGACTTTAATGAATGCAAAAAATAGTTCAAAAAAATTCATATTTAGGAAGACTCATTTCATAATTATTATTCATTATTAAATTCATGTGTTGATATTGCACATTGAGATATTATGTAAAAAGAAAACTGAGAACACAGTTCAATTTCAAAGCAAAATTCACAGTTATATCTGATCAAAGATGAATTCTCTGAAATTCTGTGACTTTCAGTTTTGCAGATTTTCTGAGAGATATAATGGAAAAAGACTAAGACATTGTTTCTCTCTTAAATTATATATAGTTGACCCTTGAACAACATAGATGTGAACTGCATGGGTCCACTTATATGCAGATTTTTTTTTTTTCAGTAAATATGTTGGAAAATATTTTGGAGACTTGAGACAATTTGAAAAAATATTTTCTTTAACTTTATTGTAAGAATACAGTATATACAATATACAAATATTTGTTAATCGACTGTTAATGTTATCAGTAAGGCTTCTGGTCAACAGGAGGCTATTAGTAGAAAAATTTTTGGTGAGGCACAAGTAGATTTTTGACTGCACAGAGGATTGGTGCTCCTAACCCCATGTTATTCAAAGGTCAGCTGTCTTTTAAAGTATACATATGAGAGAAAATAAACTTGTAAGAAGGGTAGGAACTTTAATTATAACTTATACTTCAAATCCTACATTCTTTGAAAAGTAAACATGTTCTTGTTTTAGTATATGAAACTGTAAAGAATTTTGATTTAAGGTTGTGATTTGTTTTACATGGTGTGTTATTTTTCACAGAGATGTTCTTATCAACATGTGCATTTCATAGTAGATACTTTAAAAATTCTTGCCTATTAATGAAGTTTGTACATTCTTTGAGGAAGATTAGATAACGCATAGCCACACATACATGTGCATGTATATATACACATACACATACATACATATACACCCATGCATACATATATATGCATGTATGCATTTTTTTCTGTCTGCACTATCTGTGGGACTCAATCATAACAAATATTTTATTAGTTTGTTGTGTTCAGTCATTTAAATTCAGTTTGTGGAAGAAAGAATGGGCTTAGGGAAATTAGAAACCGTTTGTTTAGTTAGGTTTTTAAAATAAAGTAATAACTGTTTTCTTTTCTAGCTCTGTGATTGGTTACATGTTAATGAAAGCTGTTTTAGGGGCTCCTCAACTTGTAGCTCCGTTGGACTTCATGAGACATCTTCTTTAAATGCTTATGTAAAGAACCTAGTTCAGGAGTATATTAAGTCACCTACTTGGGAAAGTAAGTATGAAATCATTTTATGGGTTGACATAACCAAAATATTTTCAAAGAACTTTTTGCTAGTTTCTTAGATCAAGATTTAAGTTTAACCAAATGTGTGCTGATTTACTGATGTCAAACTTGTATTTCAGCCAGATAATCTGAATAACAGAACGTAAAAATACTGTCTCCTAACCTGTACTTTATCTGTTCTAAGACTTGAGATTTTAAGCTATTTGTTATGTTTTTAAGAAATAGTAAGTTGCTGGAACAGCAGGTGGACACAAATAAGCTTATTAAATTATTCTACAGTTACTGAATCTTTGAGGGTCAGTTATTACAGATGTGTTTTCAGAGCCTCTGTTCTCCAAAAATTTTTGTAGATGAATCTGTTCATCTTTTGTTTTTTTTAAGGCATTACATTTATTGTGAACTGTTTATGAAAAATAATTTTAGAGAGAAATGCTTGAAAGGGTGGTTTTGTTTTTTCTTTTTACCAGATACTTGGCAAAGATCAATTTTGCAACTTCTTTAGGGAAATATGTAAGACTGCATGAAGGAAGAATGATTAACAGATTCATTAATATGGATTCTTTTACATGTCTAATGCTTCCTCTTCATTAAAGTCATTAGTGATAATTTGGGTAAATTGCATCTTTGAATTTAACGTGTCTTAATTTCCTAGCTTTGTATCAGATTGAGTCATTTTCATCTACTGATTTCTCTAATCTGATCATAGAATAGGTCTTAAATGATCAAATAATTATCCTTCCAAAATACATGAGTTTATCTGTTCTTCCTTCTTAGAACATTTCTCTTTTGTGTTGTATTCTCTCTATTGTGTAAGTTTTCAGTGCTATTACATGGATGATGGTTTTGTTAAGCCTATAAAAGTAAATAAATTTTAGTCCCTACCAGAGTAATCATAAATTAAACTCCCAAAATATCTATAAAACTTGCCTTATAATTCAGAGTATAAAATAGCATCAGATTTGATGGAATATTCAAAATTGGATGAAAAAATATTTTAAGAATTTCTTAATATTTCTAGGACTTCAAATATACAATTTAATGTATGCTATTTTAAGTTTATAAGAAATTTAAAGCTTGATTTCAAGTGCAAAGAAGGCATTTATATGTGTGTGTTTAATATTTTTGTTTGATTTTTAATGCCCTTAGCTAAGTGCCTTTATACAGTTTTAGTTCAGTTACCGATTGGCAGTTTTTAGAACAAGTTAATAAATCACAAAGCAAACGCTATTATTACACTTGCACTTTTGACCATAAGATAGATACTTGAAATATTCAAATACGTTTTTAAATAAAGACTCATCAGCCAAACCACCATTTTCACTTAGAGTCTACATGTAAAGTAGCTTTTTCTTTGGGTTTTGAGATAGTACAGATAGATTTTACGCTATTTATTCATAAAGCATATATAAGATGTTTTCTAAGAGCCAGGCATTGCAGTTACAAAGATAAAAGATATATCCCCTGCCCTTAGAGAAAGCATAATGTAGTAATGGAGCTGATAAGTAAAACAGATAAACCTAGCACAATGCCTTGAAAGACGTAAGCCCTGGGATGGAGGACCTGTGTGAGCTGTACCTGTCCAGAACAGGCAGACCTGCAGGGCTTGAGGAGGTCACCAGAGAGTGCTATTTGATGAGTGACTAGGAAATAGGGTGAAAAGTGGGAAAGAATATCCCACAAGGTTTGAATGAATGTGCATCCAGGGAACCGCATGTAGGTAGGTGTCCATCCAGCTGTCCTGTCTGCCTATCTATCAGGTGAAGGATAAGGGTGGATACGAGTAGGTAGATATGGATATGTACCACATCATATATATGACTGATAAGGCAACAAAACAGTCAACAACAAAAACCACACAAAACCAACATCATCAACAAGCAAAAATATTAAAGAGCTTCCAGAGTAGACTTTCTGAATTACAGAAAATGAAACACTGTTTCGAAACAACAGTAAGGGCTTGTCAGAGCTTGGGGTACCAAAATCAACCAGGGGGTGAAATATATTTAAAGAAATTTATACTTAAATCAGGCAGTCCATCAGAAAGGATTTTTTGTGTAAAGATTTTATACTTAAATAATGTGCCTACTTAGAATGTAACCAGGAAATCTAAAGATATGCAATAACCCCAGAGTAGTATGTTGCAGCTGTAAAAACAAGTTTTAAAAACAGCTTTGATGTGTAATTGCATTTATTAAACAGTACATAGTTCAGCTGTATAATGTGATGGATTGCCTGTGTATATGCTCATGAAGTCATCAGTGTGTGAACAGACTGTAACCCCCAAAGGTGTTTCCCTGCCTCTTTGTGATCCCTGTTTCTCCCATCTACCTGTTCCTCCTCCATTCCCAGACAAGCCCTGAGATACTTTCTGACACTGGAAATGAGTTTGCATTTTCTTGAAATACACTAAGTTTTTAAAATTTACAGTAGCAAGATTTGACTATGATTCAGTGTTAAATTGCATTAAGGTGATTAATAATAATCAGTGATTCTTTTGTTTCTTTAAAACCACTGTTGCTTCTACTTTTCTAGCTTCAATGTGAAAAGGGAGAGTAAATAAGGAATTCTGTGCCAGTGATTCACAGACCATAGTTTCTAGACCAGCAACATCAGCACCACCTGGAAAGGCATTAGAAATAGAAATTCTCAGGCTCTACCCCAAACCTATTAAATCAGAAACTCTGGGTGTGGGGCCCACCTTCTGTTTTAACGAGCGCTCCAGGTGATGCTAGACAAGCTGATGTTTTGAGACCCCCTGATCTATAGCATGGCGTTATGGTGCCCTAAGAACTCAGGAAGCAATCTACAACAAAAATCCTTGCAGGAGTGTGGCCTCTGCTGAGAGGTGAGGCACTTTTGTTACCAGCCTGCTACTGTGGCGCTCCTTGAAATCAGAAATTGTTAAAAACCACTAAACTTCTGATTTATAACCTTCCCTTTCAGTATCCAAGGTGAAAAATTGCTTAGGATTTCAGAAAGGATCTCAGAGTTCTTCCAGAACTGTGCGATTGGAATTTTGCTTGAGGCAAGTGAGAGCTGTCTGGTTAGTCACTTTGAAGACCCCTAATATGTGTGCCATCTATACCAAAATATGTGGTGTTTATGCTTGAAGGCCTCCAGCTCACATGCTGTATAAAGGGTGCTTCAGCTACTGGAATTGGAAACATTTCATTCTCCAGTAGCCACCCCTCCACCTTCCACTAGTTCAAAACGTATCTGATTATTTGACTGCTAATGAAACTATAGAGAACTGAATAGTGTTAGCCTTTGATTTCAATTTAGTCTTCATTTATGAATGAATTTTTAACATAATTGTGAGATACAAAGCATTAATGTGAGTAAATATTTTGAGGGAACAAGTTTCAGTAACTCACCTATTCATACCTATAAAAGTAACCTAATTTTTTCTGGGTAGCACCAACATTTAGATTTTTTTAAAAAGTGGAAGCAGATTTTTTATTGCTGGCAACCAAATGGGATTTATAGCATTAAAAATATATTATAAAATTCATCCTTTGGTTGTATTTTTAAATGACATCCTTCATGCAAGCATATGTTTTTAGTATTGTCTGTCTTCTGTACTATTCCAGTAAACTTGTATCAAAATATGTTAAATTATCCCTATCTATCTTAGAATGTTTAAGAAAATGTTTTAAGGATTTGAACCACTGAGCTGGAAAACTAGATCTCTTACCTAAATTTTTCTTGAGAGTGAGGTGAAAAGTATAATCTTACTATAGTAATATACCATGAATGAAAAAGAAATCCTCTATTCATGAATTATTTTAATTTAATAGGCTTTCAGAAATAGGAAAACATTAATTTTATCTGTTAACCAAGTTATTTCAAAACTTGTTCTAGGGACTTTGCCTATATTATTTAATTTTTATAATAAACCCAAGGAAAGTCAAGGTTTCGTCACTTTGATTTCATGAAAGATGACCTAAGCTTTCTGAGAGAATAATCAATTGCCCCAAGGCCCACAGCCCACGGGGAGCAGGACTGCGGTCAGACACAGGTCTGAGGCTCCAGAGCCTTTGTGGCTGTATCCATTAAATCCCTTCTGGTTATACTTAGGGAACTCTTCTCTCAACGGAAATACTAGAATTGCCTCTTAGCCGGTGTCCTTGCATCTACCCTTGTATCCCATATTGTACCTGGAGAAATCTTTTTAAAATACAAATTTTGATGAAGTTTTTCTTTTCCTCCTCTTCTTGGTATACATTCCCTTTAATCTTCAGTGGCTTCCTCTTGCGAGGACTGAAATCCTTTTACATGGTCTACAGAATGCCCTGGCCTCTCCCTGTTCTGTTTCTGTGACCTCATCTTTGGTAACCCCCTTTCTCCTGTCTTTGTGAACCCAAGCCACACAGGCATCTTTCTGTTTCCTGGAATGTGAAAATCCCTCCTGTCAGAGGATCTTTGTCATGCCCCTCCTTTTTTTCTGGAACCGTCTTGTCCTTCTTACTATCTCATTCTTTCTCCACCTTCATGTACAACCCAGTTGTCCCTCCTCTTACTCCCAGATGACGGCATATCCTCAGCACCATCTATGCTGCTCACTGCAATGACTGTTTTGTTTTGTCATTCTTTGGAAGATGCTGTTCTCCTCTACTGCTCTGTAAATTCTATGGGCACAGGAAGCATTGAGTCTGCAGCGCCTTGGTCAGGGGATGGCCTGTAGTGGGCATGCAGAGATTTGCTTTCGTTCGTGTTTAACAATGAGCCACGCTGTAGGGTGTTCTATATTTTATCTCAGCTGGCTCTCTCTAATAATTTCATGTTGATAAGCATAATCATTTAGCTGTTTTGTTTTTGAAACATCATATTTGAAGGATTTTGTTAATGTTTTGCAAACCTTAACCTGTTTTAGCAGGAGAAAACTGCTTTATGCCTGACTGGTTTGAAGCCAAGCTTGTTGCTATGATGGTCTTGCTGGCTGTAGATGTGGAAGGAATGAAGATTCAATATAAGTAAGTGTTTCTAAACTTAAAGCTTTAAAAAAAGGCTTATCAGATTTACAGTGTCTACTCATACTGTTCTGTGATTGGTATGGAATTGGTCACAATGTATTAAAGGAAGGAACTGAAACATTGGCAAATTTACTAAAGAAATGTTTAAAGTTAACAATAAATTAATAGGAATAGGGGCTTACTAATCCTTTCAGATAGTAAGTCAAACTATTAAGAAGGTCAAAAAAACTATATGCAATAATCACTGGTTTTATATAATAATATTAGAAGAATGGATTGTAAAGATCCTAGCATAAGATTAGGTAAGTAAATTTACTGAATTTGACCCCTTTGTATCATGTGTAATTAAGAAAAAAGGTAATTGAGTTAAAATGATCTAATTTATATTTTGAGAATGTGAGCAGATCAGTTCTCACCAGATTTTAATTGCTGCAAAAAAGCAGCTTCATTAGGTTGTGTATTTGAATGATATGCAGTTCATTTGATTAACATCAAATATCTTTCCTAGACAAAGAGAGTACTTTTCTAGTTCTAAAGTTGGTTATAACAGTTTTTCATAAAGCCTTAATTCTTTGTATTTTTTTGCTAACGTCTCAATTCCATCACTAGTTTATGTTTGTTTGTTTTTTAATTATTGAAGCAGGGTCTTCATATTTTAATTTCCAAGTAAATTGGATACAGAACTTCCTCATACTAGTGCCTTGAGTTGAGTCCAGTGTGTTCTTCCCTGTGCTTCCTTCTGTAGTGAAGCTCTACACTCACTGAGAAGGCACAGACTTGACCGGTCACTGAGAGTCCCCATAGGTGTGATGTGTTTGGATCATCCATAAGAGCTATTTTGTTTAATTGAGTCCATTAGGTAACCAACTTCCCAGATTATAGATGGAAAATAATTTCTTTCTGCTTTTGAAGTGCTTGATTTGGGCATGTCTTTTAATACCTAGTGAAAAGCGGAGAACACAGAATGTGTTAAGGATATTCTTAGATCCTCTCCTGGATGCTCTTATGAAGTTTGGTACAAATGCCTACATTCCCTTGCTGAAAACTGACAGATGCCTCCAGTTGCTGCTGAAGTTGTTGCACACTTGCTTGTTGAAAGGTTTCAGTACCCAAGATGGTAAGGATAAATAGTTTCTGTTGGTGTCTCACTTGGTATATTGGTATTTAGAATGAGAGGAAATTTCTGATCTCTTAAAAGGATGATTTCATGCAATCAGCAAATATTTATTGAGTATCTCTTGGTGGTGCTGGTGAAAGAGCAAACCTGCCCTGGTGGAGCTGACATTCTAGTGTTTACATCTGCTAGTTGCTTTTGATTTTATAATATGATTTCATTTGCTCTTATTTAATTTTTTAATTAATGCTCACTTGTTGATTTCCAGGCCATCAAAAAGGGTTGCTATTTCATATGTGTTTAAGCAGATCCATTTCTAATTCCCATTATGCTAGATGTGTCAGAAAGTAAGCTGAAGCATGAGAATGACAGTAATTTTATAATTACTTGTTTTTAAATATATTAATCTCTGAGCACCTTTTAAGTAGAAAATACTTCATACATAAAGTATTGTGGTAGTAGATAGAAGTACCAAGCCTGCTCTCCTCTCCTTAAACTAAGGTATATGTAAAAGACTAGTGGAAAGCTCGTGGACATTAGAGTTGAGAATATTGGAGAGTAAGCCTTGATTCCCAATCCTTTTTGACCAATGAAATGTCATATGGAGTTTTAGAAATTTGGTATTTAAAAATTAGGTTAAACATTGGTGAGATTATTAATTTTACATATGCTTGTGAAATATTAAAGCTATTTTTCCAGTTCTGATGTTTTTCATAGTGGTAGCAAAACCAAATACTGTACACAAAACAGTAACTTTTTATAATATTTTGGTTCCTTAAGGGCATAAATTTGGGTTCATTTGCTATGTCTTGACTGTTTTCACTGGACTTAGTGCTTTCAAGTGCAGGACTGGGTCATGGATGCCATTTGTAAAATTCCCATGATATTTGATAACACAAGAATGATGGTTATATGTAAGTTATGATACAGAATAAACACTCATGAACTCAGTACCCAACCTAAAAAGAAATTTACCTATTACTCCTCAAACCCCTTCTTTTTTCCTCATTATTTTGACTTTATCTTCCATACACTTTAAAAATGGTTTTACCACATATATTGATATTCCTCAGCAATACACTATCTAGTTTTCTTGCTTCAGAGCTTTATAGAAATGTTACTTTACTGTAAGAAGTCTTCTGTAACTCTTGTTTACTTGCCAGGTATATAAGATTCAACCATGTTCTTTCTTGTAATTCATCATTTCCCCTGTTGTGTAATCTTCCATCGTATGATGTACAGTGCTTCCATGAACATGTGTCTGCATGTCTTCTGGGCCTGTGTGTGAGTCTTACCAGGGTAGGTAGTGGTTCTTGTATATGTGCATACTAAGCGTTATAAGATAATGAAAAATTGTTTTTACAAGTAGTGTGTACATACTTTATGTTCTTACTTGCAGAATGTAAGAGTTTGTGTTGCTTTTCATGAATTTTTTATATTACCAAGTAAGAGGCAAAGAAATACCTATTTAATCTTGTTAACAGTAGATTTCCATATGACTGGTAAGCCATATCAAGTTTAATTACTGTTAATAGATCTTATCCCTGAAGAGATTTTTTTAATGAGGGAAGAAGGAAATAGGCATTTCCATTTTATAAATGAGTAAAGAATCTACAAGTTTATCAGTACCAGGGTCAATGTACAAATAAAGGGGTAAAGTCAGAAATATCTAGGTATACTTACTGTCAGTGGATGAGATTGAGGTCTAACTGTATACTGCTGTTTCAGGCAACTTTGACTTATTGTTTCTTAAAATTTCTTAAATTTAATTTTTGATGTTTCATTATCAAAATCTTTAAAGATAAAAATACCATAATAAGTCCCCATATACCAATCACATATCTTCAACATTCTGTATTTTAAGTTTCGAGAGATTACAAACTACTGTGGTTTCCATTTGTCCTCCTTTTTTTTTTTATTTTGAACCTGAAGCCTTGACACATGGGCCAGAAAGAAGCAAGAGGAAGGATATCTGTGTGGAGGGTGTATGGTTAGATGTTCTCCCCACCATTTAATTTGTGGCAATTACTGTGCTGATACTCAAGTTTCAAAGATGTTTAGAGCTTAATGGGGGGAGACCAGAAAACATTTGATCTGATGTTGGGGAATTAATTCAGCAGATATGTATCGATCATCTGCATATGCCAAGCACTGTTTTGAGCACTAGGATATAGCCTTGAAAATATCCCCTTGTTGGGATTGCTTTCTGTTGTGGGGACTAGAGTGGGATGGGGAGAGAGATAATAAACAGTAACCGGATAAAATACATGAAAGCTTGACATGTGTAATGGGGAAAAACAAGGCAGGGAAAGGGGGTCAGGGAGTGCCTGGGGTAGAAGTTGAAGGTTGCAGCTTTCTTTAGGTTGGTCAGTCAGGGAAGGCCTCACTGTGAAGGCCACATTTAGGCAAAGACTTGAGGGAGGGAGACCCCCACAGATGCAGGGGAGGTCGTTCAGGAAGGTGTGGTAAGTGAAGAGGCCCAGTGTAAGAGCCCGCTGTTTGAGGGAGTGGGGATACGGTGCAGTGAGGTGAAGAATAATAGGAGATGAGTAGGGGCAGTGGTGATTGTGTGTAGGATTTTGTAGGCCATTTTAATGGTATAGCTCTCATTAGAGGGTTTTGAGCTGAGGAGTGAATAGGATACAACTTCTGTTTTAAAAGCTCCCTCTGTTGGTTTCAGGTGGTTTGAGTATGAGATACCATTTAGCTACCTAGTGGAGTTGTTGAGTTAACATTTGACTTTGAGACTTGAGTTGAGGGAGAACTACCAGTTAGTTAGAAATCTGGGAGTCATTAGCATCTAGGAGATAATTAAAGCCATGAGACTGGATGAGAACACCAAGGAGAGCAAGAGAGATGGAGAGAGGTCCAAGTACCGTAGGGAGAACCAGTGTCTAGTGGTTGGTGAGATGAAGTGGAAGTAGCAAAGGATACTTATGAGGAATTTGCAAGAGAAGAGAAAAACCAGGAGAAGGTGATATCCTGGAAGCCAATGAAGAGCGTATTTACAGAAGGAAAGAGTGGTAACTGCAGCACATGCTGCTGATAAACTAAAATAAGGACTGGGAAGTGACCGTTGGTTTTGGCAACATAAGTGACCATGACAGATGCAGTTTTGGGGCAGTGGTGGGGGCAGCTTATGGAGAGGAATAGCGATGTTGAGTATGGAGAGCTCTTTAAAGGGGTTTTGTGTATAGGGGATCAGAGAAATGGGGCAGTTGCTGGTAGGATAAGAGAAGTTTTATTGCCTTAAGATGGAGAAAATAATAATGTAATGTTCATAAGATTGTATATCAGTGACACTTTAATTAAAAAAGAAAATACATAACATAAAATTTACATGTGCTGATGGAAATGATTCAGCAGAGGGAAAATTTGAAGATGTAAATAGGATATTTGCTTACTGGTATCTAAGGAGGTCAAAGTGCATGGGATCTTGGAACAAGTGGAGGGGCTGGTCTTAGATGGGAATGCGATAGGGAGGCGATGCAGTTAGAGGGTGGGTGTAGGAGTTTGCAGAAATTCTTTCCTAATTGATCCTATTTTCTTAGTGAAAGAGGAAATAGAATGGTGGAGGAAGTGTATTTGTCTGGGAAGGCATTAGTAAATGGACTAGGGCAGTGTAGGCTTGCTGTGAAGCCCTCAGGTGCACTTGAAGCTAGTGATCATGAAGTTAGAGTGAGAGCATGGCTGTGTGTTTTCCTTGAGTTTGTGATATATATATATATATATATATATATATATATATATATATATATATATATATATATATATAAAATTAGACTGTAATCACACCAGAGTCAGGGATTCTAATTCTACTTTGGTGCATCCATATATACATAAAGAAGGAATGTAAAGTGATGTTTCAGTGGTTATTTTTTTAAAAATTCAAAATAACTTGAGCCTTGAGTCTTTATTTTTATATTTAAGGAAATACATTTTTGGTTACAGTATAGCTCTCCTTTTAGTTACATTGGTTTATGTGGAGCAAAGTAACTGGCCTTAAATATAACACTTGCTGAATTGTGTCCTACTTGCTAAACTGGTCCCTATAGTGGATATGATCCTCTTTGCTGAGTCTTTTTTCCTGGGTTGCTTTTATTTTCTGCCTTGATCAATCTCTTGTGTCTATTTGAATTTTTCTCCTTGAGGTAGCTTTTTGTAAAAAAAAATTGTGGTTAAAAAATACATAACAAATGGGGTGGGGGGGAATTTGATAATATGGGTGAAGGTTGAAACCACAATGTTGCTCATGTGAGACCTTCATAAGATTGTATATCAGTGATACCTTAATTAAAAAGAAAATACATAACATAAAATTTACACTGTAGCCATTTGTAAGTGTTCAGTCAGTGGCATTAAGCAGTCCCAGTGTTGTGTGACCATCACCACCGTCCATCTCCAGAACTTGTTCATCACGCCAAATAGGAACTGTGTCCCTGTTAGACAGTAACTGCTCATCTCCCTTCCCAACAGCTCTGGGCAACTATTGTTATACTTTCTGTCTCTGTGAATTTGACTATTTTAAGTACCTCATAAGTGGAATCATACAATATTTGTTCTCTTACCTTGAGCTTATTTCATTTAATGTAATGTCTTCATGGTTCATCCAGGTTGTAGCATGTAGCAGAATTTCATTCCTTTCTAGATACAGTAATAACTCCATTGTATGTATATGCCCTATTTTGTTTATCCACTCATCTGTTGATGGACATTTGGGTTGTTTCCACTTTCTGGCTCTGAAGAATGCTGTTCTGAACATTGGTGCACAAATGCCTGTTCAAGTCCCTGCTTTCAGTTCTTTTGCTATATATATATATATACTCAGAAGTGTAATTGCTACATCATGTGGTAATTCTATGTTTAATATTTTGAGAAACCTCCATAGCAGCTGCACCATTTTACATTCCATTCAGAAGAACACAAGGTTTCAGTTTGTCCTCGTCCTCACCAATGCTTGTTGTTATTATTACTATTTTTGATAGTAGCCATTCTAATGGGTGTGAAGTGGTATCTCATTGTGATTTTGACTACGATGACTTTTTGACCAATTCTAGTCCTGACTTTAGGATTCGGGTTACCACTGTCAATTGTATGAGGCACACAAAGTAGGAAACGAAACTGTAAACACTATTCTGGTTGAACCGTTGTACCCAGTTTATCTATTGTGATGGGCTGTCAAACATGAACGTGTGGCAGTGACTGGGAGTCCTAGTGCATGAGGGGTTTTTCTGTGCTGTGCTCATTGGCAGGAAGCACCGTGGCAGTGATGATGATACTGGAAACCCTAAGAGCATCTATTTCTTCATTTCATTTTATTATCTGTCCCTAAGCTTTCCTTGTAATCTCAAATTAACTTTATTATAAACTAATGGATTTGAATGTATCTGCAGAAAATATTTCTTTATACTGTTTATAGAGCTTTGAGATTTGAATATGTATAGGAGAAAGAAAAGGCAGAGAATATGAAAAAGAAGAGTATTCTGTTTGTACCATACTCATTGGTTATAGTTCTTACTTTTTTAGTAAAAAGCTTTACTTTCCAACCATCTACTGGTGGCTTCTTGACCCAACCAGTGACTCATGAGACTTCAGAGGCTGTATAGTATTGTCTCCTTTATAACAGAAAATAAGAAAAATTCTAAATTAATGCTATAATTTTTAATGCGTATGTAATCTTTTTAAAAAAGAATATCTCTAAGAATGATAGATACAGCGTTTTGCAGCATTCAAATCTTTTGCCTATTTTTAAATTGTTTGTTTTCTACTCTTGTATGAAGTGTATATAATGAGAGTTCATTGTATATTCTAAATACAAGTCCTTTGGATATGTGATTTACAAATATTTTCTCCCAGTCTGTAGCTTGCCTTTTCAGTCTCTTAAGTGTCTTTTAAAGCAAAAGTTTTCATTTTGATGAAGTCCAGTTTATTTATTTTTATTTTGTGTTATGGATTGTGCATTAGGTTTTATGTTTAAGAAACCTTTGCCGGGCAGTATATACAGAGAAGACAAGCAATGATTCTATAGCATCTTATTACGCTGATGGACAGTGACTGTAATGGGGTATGTGGGGGGGACGTGATAATGGGGGGAGTCTAGTAACCATAATGTTGTTCAAGTAATTGTACATTAATGATATCAAAATTAAAAAAATTAAAAAAAAAGAAATCTTTGCCCTAACCCCAAGTAACATAAGATTTTCTTTTTTCTTTTTTTCTTTGAGTTAGGTTCTTAAGGTTTAGGTTGAGGTTCATCTCTTGGCCTGGGGATATTCAGTGGCTCCAGGCTTATTTGTTGAACTGTTTGTATTTTTGTCAAAAATTAATTGGCTGTGGAAATAATCCAAAATAGATGGGTAGATGCATGGATAAACAGTATGTAGTATTTCCATAACTGACCATAAAAAGGAATGAAGTACTAACAATGCCACAACATGGATGAACTCTGAGAACATTAAGTGAAAGAAGACTGCATGTAAATTTATAACATTTACACGAAATGTTCAGAATAGGCAAATCTATAGAGACAGAAAGTAGACTAGGGTGATAGCTAAAGGGTAGGGGGTTTCTCTTTGTGGTGATGAAAATTAAAATTGACTATGGTGATGGTTACACGTATCTGTGACTACACTAGACACCAGTCAATTGTACACTTTTAACAGGTGAATTGTGTTATGCGAATTATGTCTCAGTAAAGTTGTTTCAAAGTAATTAGTTGGCCGTGTTTGTGTGTATCTATTTCTGGACTCTGTGGTCACCTGTAGATCTCTGTGTTTACCCCTTTGCCAGTATCACATTGTTTTGGTTAGTTTAGATTTACAGTCTTTAAATATGTGGTGTTCTTTCAATTTATTCTTTGTCAAAAATATGTCCAGCTATTCTAGTTAGTTCCTTTGCCTTTCCATTTCCATTATAAATTTTATAATCATCTGTTGGTACTTGAAAAATTCGGCTGGAAGTTTGACTGGAATTAGATTAAATCTATAGGTCAGTTTATGGAAAAGTGCCTTCTTTATTATAACTGAGACTTTTAAGTCCACAAATGTAGTATGTCTCTCGATTTATTTAGGCTGTCATTGATTTAAAATTTTGGTTTTCAGTTGTGCATTGCTAGTCTACAGAAATGTGATTGACTTGTGTGTGTTTACCTCTTAGAGACTGGCTACTGATTTATCAATTTTATTTGCCTTTTCAAAGAAGCTTTTGGTTTCACTGATTTTTCTCCTTTCAATTTTATTGATTTCTGTTTTTTATTTTCTTCTTTCTACTTGCTTTTGGTCTATTTGCCTTTTTAAAAAAGTTAAAATGGAAACTCAGATTGTTGATTTTAGATCTTTTTTAAAATGACATCTAATGCTGGAAGTTTTCTTAAGTTTAATTGCTTTACCTGCATCCTACAAATTTTGGTATATTATATTTTCAGTTCAAAATATTTTCTAACTTTTCTTGAACTAACCCATTAATTATTTAGAAATGTATTTGGAGATTTTACTGTTCTCTGTGTGTGGTTATTGCTTTTTAATTTAATTCTCTTTTACTCAGAATACTTTGTACAATTTCAATTTTTAAAAATTCATTAAGGTTTGTTTCATGATCTAGGGTATGGTCTATCTTTGTGACTGTTTATGTACACATGAAAAGAATGTAATCTGCATTGTTGAATCGTTATCTTATAAATGTCAATTATAATAGAGTTCATGACATTTTTTTTAACACCATTTCATATTCCATTTTATCTGTTCTGTTTTTTACAAGATATTCCAAGTTTTTTGTGATTGCCGTAGGGATTATGATGTGTGTACTTAACTTTTTACAGTCTGTTTAGAATTAATATTTTGCCACTTGAAATGAATGTGGAAGCTATACCCCCTTATAGGTCCCTTGAAAATATCCCACTTTTCAGATCCCTTGACCTTCATCCCTCATCTGTTATAATTGTTTTGTATTTGCATTTGTTGAAAACTCCACCAATGGTTTAATTTTTGCTTTCAAACATCAAACAAATGTTAAAGAACTCCAGTGAAGAAGAGCGTATTTCTACTTCCAAGAATATTTCCTAGATATTTGCAGTTTCCCTGCCTAATTCTTTGATCCCTGATGCTCCCATGTTTTCCTGTGACAGTATAAGCCTTTTGTTTAAAAAACATCTAGCATTTCTTTCAAAGCAGGTTTATTGGCAATGAATTCTCTTAGTTTTCCTTTATCAGAGAATGTCTATTTCACCTTCTGAAGGATATTTTTGCTGGTTATAGATTCTGGTTTGAGCTTCTCTTTCAGCACTTTTAAAATGCTCTACTTGCTTCTGTCCTTCATGGTTTCCCATTAAAACTCTGAAGTAACTTAAATTGCTCTTTGCCTAAGTAATATGTTGTGTTTCTCTGCTTCTGAGATTGTTCATTGTTTATAGTTTTCAGCAGCTTGGTTTTACTGTGTCTGATTGCAGATTTTATTGACCTGTTTTTAAGTTCACTGAGTTTTCTCTTGCATCTCCTTTCTGTTGGTGATCCTATCCAGTGAGTTTTTAAACTTTCAGTTATTGTATTTTTCAATCATGAATTTTTGGTATATCTTCTGTTTCTTTGTGCAGATTTTCTATTTTCCATTTGTTTTGAGAGTGTGTTTGATTTTTTGGAAGCATTTTTATAGGAGTGCTTTGTCAGATTGTTCTAACATTATCATCTCTGTGTTGTCATCTGTAGATTGTCTTTTCCCATGTGAGATAGGAATTTCCTGATGCTCCATATGCCCAGTTCTTTTGAATTGTATCCTAGATATTTTGAATGTTATGTTATAAGACTCTGGATGTTGTTTAAGGCCTGTGGAAAATGTTGATATTTTTGTTTAGCAGATAGACAGCCTGATTCAGTTTGGGCCTTAATTCCTGATGTTACAGCTCTCATGGGCTTTGGCTCCACTATCAGCTTTGTGTTCAAATCCTTTGCAGTTTTGTCTGGCCACGTGCATCCCACCCATTGGCCAGTCTGGGACCCAGGCAGTTGTCTTTCTGTTAGTTCAGCTCTGAAAGTGGTTGGTGTTGATTAGATAGCATAGCAGCTTGGAGTTAGCCCAGCAGTTCATAAGCCACTTTCCTGGGCTATTTTTCTTTAGAATCTCCTAAGTCCTCATCGTCTGCTTCTCTGGGATTCTTCTTTCTTACTCTCTGACAAGAAAGTCAGGGCCTATTCTGACCCCCACTTTGTTGACTGTTCCTGCATGGGTTCCAGTCTGCAGGACCGGAGCTGGCTCACTGCTCTTCCATGTCTCTTCTTTCTGAATCCATCTTCCATTTTCTACCTGTCAGAGTCTTCAAACAGCTGCTTCAGATACTCTATCCTAGCTGTATAGCTGCATTCAGTGAGAGAAGGTGGTATGTTGCTGTTCCATCTTATCCAGAACTGAAATTCCCAAATGATTTTTAAGATTAATTGCAGATGTCCCCATGGTATTAATGACTACAATATGATCTTAATTTATTTTTAGTACATAATTCACCCATATGCTTAACATAGTTGTACTTACACAAGAGTATCTGGTGTATTTTGTACCAAATAACTTAGTTCTGTCATTTCAGTTGCACATTTTTTTCCCATACAGATGAGGTGTTGACTCTTCTTCAGAACTTTTTTATGTCTACTACAGAGAGCATTTGTGAATTTATTCTCAGAAGACTTACTGTGGATGAACTAAATAGTGTAAGTGTTTATGGGAGTAGCTTCTTATTCTTTTCATCAATATTTGAATGATTACTAATTGGCAGGCATTATATTGAAAAGAAAAATTAGTTTAATGTGATAGTTTCTTGAGAAGCGGCCTTATGAAGTAGAGAAAATGTAAGCTTTGGAGTCTCCTAGTTCTGGTTATGTCTGTGGAGTAACTATGATCTTGGGAAAGTTATGTAGCTTTTCTGAGCCTCAGTTTCCTCATCTGCAACATGGAGGTAATCTACTTCTCAGGGTTTAGAGTTTCAAACAGTTTAACTTATTTGAAGTACATTGCATAGTTAATGTATATTTGGTCCCAGTATCCAGAGATTGGGATTTGGCAGGTTTGAGACAGTACCCATACATACATATTTTAAAAATTCCGTGATTCTGAAATGCAATTAGAGTTGGGAACAGTAGGTCTGAGGTAAGGATGTAGCTGTCTCTGCTCTCCACATAATTTGTTCTTTCTAGGACATCTGAAAAAAAAAATTAACAGTTTTCCCCCTTTCTCCAAGGATTTTCTGTACTATGTTAATTTCTGAAATTTTATTTTTAATACATTTCACAAACAGAAACCTTCTAACACAACACACAATTCCATAACCAAATGTTTCAATTTCGTCAGCATTCTTTTAATTATTTCCACTGTCTTCCCTCAACAAAAGTGTAATCCCAGACATCTTGACAAGAAATATTTACTGAAAAGAATCTACTTTTGAGCTGATTCTAAGGATTCCTGTCCAGTATGTTTTCTTTCAGTTACCTGTGATAGTAAAAAAGGCAACAGGACATAGCAGCTCAGATGATTAGGTTCCTATTGTAGGAACCAAAGCACTGAACAAGAGCACTTTCTCCTCACCTCCTCTGCACTTCCACCCAAAATCACTCAACAGCTGCTGCCATGAGAGTAAGAGAAAAGCAAACTGGAGGCTCTGGCCTCGGCACAGGAGAACAGACCGTATGTGAAGCATGGTCATACATGGCAAAAGATGCTTCCAAGTTAGTGGTGGTGGTCTAATCAGTCCAATTCTTATAGAAATGCCTATTCTTAACTTTTTTTTTCAGTTAAAATTTCTTAGGGACAAATATTGAAGCAGTTAGAACCATTAGATTGTTAATAAAGTGAGAAAATATACTTACTTTAACAAGCCTTATTAGAACACCTACTGAAGCAGGTATTGTTTGATAGGCTAGTAAGCAGGTGTGAAAATGTAAAAAGACAAGTTTTATACTGTATTTTGAGATGTTAAAATGAAGGCAAGGACATACAAAGGAATAAACCCTCTGAGGTGGGGGATGCTAGCTTTCTTCTTACATAAGCAATTGTTATCCCAAAATTTTTCTGCTACCCCTAAATTTTCAGGAAAGCACTTAGTAAAGAAGTAACTTTTTTGTTTATTCTGCGCTAGTATCACATTATTGTCAGTATTATTTTACCTTTTTATTATGGAAATTTTCAGACACAAAAGAAGTATAATCAACCGGCCTTATATAACATGGATGTTTTAGTTTGGTTGGAATTTGAAGCCAAAAATAGCTTTCAAAAGGGACAGGTTTAGTCTTTCAAATGCAAGTATTAAAAAAAATTAACTCAGCATATGATAGTTTAAAATCATTTTTTAAAAACTGGCTTAAAAAGGTATTAGAATTCCCAGCTAAGTACATTTGTTAGGTAGCTCAGAGTTGATTAAAAGTCTCTTTCCCTGCCTTTCCTCCCCTCAGTGGCGGGATGTTTAATGTTAACAACTGGCTCTTAGTGGGGAAAAAAGCCCTGATTTTCCATTTCCATGGCTGATTTCAAGTTACCAAGGAGGCCACTGAATCGGGGAGATGAGCTGAGACTCTTGGAGTGCATGCTGGCTCCAGCATGCCGCCCACCTCACTGTGCAGAGGAGAGGCAGCCGGTAGGTTTCACTCACCTCCATTCAGACTGTCAGATGTCTCCACGCTCACTCACATCCTGCCTCCTGTTTACTAGAAGCAGGCAGTCTGGATTTCATCCTCTTCCATTTGCTCAAGGCATTTACACTATTCATTATCCGCTCTCTCTCTCCCCATTATATTCAGCCTTTCCTTTTCTCTTGGGTTCCTTTCATGAGCATTGAAAAGCTTTAAGACTCCCTCATCTTAACCCTTTCTACTCTGGTCCCTTCAGCACCCCACTTCCTCCACCTTCTAAGCTTAGGCATACACACTCCTGCACCCCATTCCAACCAGGTCCTCATGGCAAGCACGTGGCTGTCTCCAAAACTGTCAATAACTCCTTTGCCATAAATCTAGCCGATATTTTTCAAACCATGTTCCTTGGCTCCTTGCCCCAGTGGGCACTGCTGGCCACTAGTCCTTAGCATCTACAGCATCATCCTCTCCTGGCATCTCCCCGCTCTCTGGCCATTACTCCCACTTTTCCTTTGAATGCCCATTCTCAACTCTGCAGCCTTGAAAGTTGGAGCTTTATCCAGTGTGGCCTGGCCCCTCCTTGCTCAGCCTCTCCTCTGTACCTGAGATGTCATCTGTGTCCACAGTGTTGGTTATGGCAGCAACCCTGCCCGGAGGTCTGCATCTCATGCTGCTCTTCTGAGCTTAACCCTTTTAGCCAATTGCCATTTGGCACCTCAAGTTGCATTTCTGACACTTGTGCTGTTCAGAACTAAAACCCTTATCATTCTTACAGGGGGCTTCCTCTAAGTCCCCTTCTTGGTGACTATACCACCATCCAACCAGCTTCTCAAGCCCAAAACTTGAGGCTCACTCTAACCCATTATTTTCAGTCTCACCAGGTCCTGCACTGTCACCTTCTGTCTACACTGTGTCCTAAGACTTGACAAAGTGCCTGACATAGAAACTGATTAAGTGGATGAATTACGTGCTTCCTGTGTATCCTAGAAGGTCTCTGAGATATAGTACTTGGGACAGTAATAATAATTAAGGCCACCACTCAGTGCCAGTCCGTCTGGCATACTTTCTCTCATTTAATTCTTTGAAAAACCTTGTGATGGGTAGATATTACCTTTACCCTTTTATGGATAAGGATCTGAGGCCAGAAGAGATTAGGTCACCTTCTGCCAGTCACAGAGCTGGTGAGTGGTAGAAATGGACTATACCTCTCTGCCTAACTTGTAGAGTCAAAAAGACCTACATTTAGTTCTGTCCCTCCCACACAGCTCTGTGATGCTGGGTGAGTTGTTTAACCTCCCTGATAGTCTTCTTGGGAAAGTGGGTCTTCCTGTGAGAATGGAGTATTGTAACCTGCCTGAACCAAGGGAAGTGGTAACTGTTATTATTTATGCCCTGTTAACCCCGGTATGCAAGAATTGGTAGAACATAGTTTCTGCCTTCCAGGGTCTCATAAATAAAGTGGGGAGCCAAATGAGTGAATTGTGCCAAATGCAGTCACTGTATAAGCACAGAGAAGGATGGCCGTAACTCTGCAGGGGGCATTATGAAGGCTTCCTGGAGGAAATGACCTTTTCTCTCATTAATGTCTTAGTTTTATACTTTTAAATAAATTTATTTCTGTTTGAGCTCTGGTAATTTTGTGAAAATTTTGGACACTACTTGTTAATTTTTTGTCTTAGGTTTCAGATCTAGATCGTTGCCATTTATACCTGATGATATTAACTGAGCTTATAAATCTCCATTTGAAGATTGGGTGGAAAAGAGGTAACCCCATTTGGAGAGTTATTTCTCCTTTGAAAAATGCATCCATTCAGCATCTTCAGGAGATGGACAGTGGACAGGTAATCTTTGATTCAAGGCTTGTAGTTACGTTGAATAAGACATACATGGAATACTATTTGATTATCCTAAACTATTTGATATAATAACAAGCATCTGCTGAAATTTAGTTTTGAAATTAGTCCTGTGTTCATAATCTCTGATGGAGATTGGGACTCCTGTCATAATGTTAGGTATATAACAGAGGTGTGGTAGCTTCAATCTTAAAGTTATTTAGATATAGATAGTGGATCTGCACTAAGTCCTGTCCGTGTACCAGTAAGAGACTCTAATGTGTCCACATTCACCAATCTGGCATCCAGAGCTCTCCATACTTGACTTTCTGCTCAGTGGTCCACTGCCTGTCCTCTTCTTTCCACAGTGTTCCCCTTGCTGCCCCCTCTAGGCCACCTTGTAGGGCTTCCCAGATCTCAAGCCAGTGCCCTGTAGCTCCCCCTCTAGGCTTTCATCCTGTCTGCCCTTCCTGAGAAGGCCCACCCTCCACTTCGCTTGGCACTAGGTGCATCCTTTGGCCCGATTCTACTCACATTTTCTTCCAGTGCTCTTCTGGGATCAGCACCTCATTCCTTCCTTCATTTGTCTACTGTTCATTCCACCTCCACTACAGTGTTTGTCTCCATCTTCCTTGTTTTGGGAATACTTTATGTGCATACATCTTCTCCACTAAACTTAATGCCTGGAGGCATCTCTTAAATGTGATGCAATGAGGTGCAGTGACTGTGAGCATGGCTTTGGTTTGCATTCCTGGGTTGAATCCTGGCTTTATATGTGCAAGTTGTGTGACCTTGTGGAAATTACTATGCCTCATTTACCACACCTGCAAAATGAGGGTTAAAGGGTTATTGTGAGAACTAAAGCAAGTGTATACATGTTAACCCTTTAGAACAGAGCCTGCTACCTAGAAAGTCCTCAATAAGTGTTAGTTAGCTGTTTTCGTTTAGCAATTAAGTGTTTAATAAAGTTAAGCTGAATTATGGTCTAGTCTGGGCTGCTAATTAAAACAAAGAAACCACTTGATTGCTTTAATAATATAATTCTTAAAGTAGTTTTCAAGAACTGTCCTAAGCGGAAATGCTAAGAGGACTGATTAATATTTCAACATCCTGGCTAGTACACATCTGTATGTTTGCATTAGGACAGGACATTGTGATATATACCAAAATGATGAACCATACCACAGTAATTCTCAAAGATTGGCTTGCTTTCTTTAGTAATCTAGTAAACTACACTAAAATGAACAGGAACTATATTGGCCCAAAAGTAACACTAAATTTTATTTCCTATGTTGGTAATGTTGTTATGTAAAACTTATCTGTAGAGGTGCTTGATTTATTGGGAATGAGGGAAGGCATGCAGTAAGTAGTAGGATGTTCCTTTCTGGCAGGTGTTAACTGGTTGGCAATGTTTGGGGGAACTGCTCTGATCTCCCACTGAGCTGGATTCTAGGTCTAGGTTCTTGCCTGCACTGCGCCCATGGCTTTTTGGTTAGCGATTATTGATTTTCTCTCAGAATTATGAAGGTGGCCTCTCTTGGTCTTCTTCCTTTGTGCTCCTACATGAAGGGTTCCAAGTGCTTCACGTGAAATAACCCATTTATTTAGTGGTCACAACAACCCTGTGAAGTAGATTCAATTACTGTCCCCATTTTACAGACGTGAAAACTAAGGTGAACTGTGGACCTACAGTCAGACTGGCAGGAAGTGCAGAGCCAGGACTCTGACCTAGGCCATGTAGTTCATGAGTCTCTCTCTCTCTTACCTGCTCTGCTGTGTCACCTTTCTAAAAGCAGCACATTGCTGATTGCAGGAGTTATTTATATAAATGTCTGGAGTCTTTTTTTCTAACATCCTTCAGCTAGACAGTTAAAATAAGACTCACCCTAGGAATGTCGTGTCTGGCATGATGTGAGTAAAAAAAGGTTGGGAAGTACTAATTCACAGGCTGGGAACTAAGGCCCTTAGTTTGCTTATGTGAAATGAAAGATTGTTCTGTTTCTTGCTCAGGAGCCGACACTTCGTACACAAATTCAGAGAGTCATGAGTATGGCTGCTTTGGCCATGGTGTGCAAGGCCATTGACCAGAAGCCAGAGCTACAGCTGGATTCCCCAGATGCTGGGCCCACAGAAAGGTTCCTCTCCTCTCTCCAGCTCAATCAGACGCTGCAGAAGCCCCGCGTGGAGGATCCAAGCAGGTATGTATATTCACCCCTTGGAATGCAGCATATACAAGAAAGGTATCTTTCTGCTAATGTTTAAAGATCCATTTTTGTTTCAGTCATTGACATAATTAGTGATTGCCCAACTTTACTTCTAGAGTTTTGGAAATTTAGAGATGAGACTTCATTCAGGATGACAGCATATTATCACATTATTTATCTCTATTCCTGGAAACCCACTTACTTTTCTGCATTTAGTTTTCAGGGAATTAGTTAAAGTGTGTGAAAATGCCTACTTTCAAGGTAGTTAGAAAATTGAGGTTTATATGATTTCCTTGTTTTTGATGGACAGGATATTAGTAAGGAGTATTTAATTTCTCCCTTTGTAAGGATAGTGTACTGCATGGAAAAGAACCTGAGACAGGCTGAACAAAGGAAGGAGAGGTGACTTTATTTATTTATTTATTTATTTATTTTTTGAGAGGGCATCTCTCATATTTATTGATCAAATGGTTGTTAACAAAAATAAAATTCAGTATAGGGGGGTCAGTGCTCAATGTACAATCATTAATCCATCTCCAGCCTAATTCTCGTCAGTCTCCAATCTTCTGAAGTATAACGAACAAGTTCTTACATGGTGAACGAATTCTTACATAGTGAATAAATTCTTACATGGTGAACAGTACAAGGGCAGTCATCACAAAAACTTTCGGTTTTCTATCACGCATTATGAACTATAAACAATCAGGTCAAATATGAATATTCGTTTGATTTTTATACCTGATTTATATGTTGATCCCACATATAAAGTGGTAGGTAGATGCAAGATAAAGGTAGAAAACATAGTTTAGTGCTGTAAGAGGGCAAATGTAGATGATCAGGTGTGTGCCTATGGACTAACTATTAATCCAAGCTAGACAAGGGCAGCAAAACATCCACGGATGCAGAAGATTTCTCTCAAAGCAGGGGGGATGAGGTTCTGAGCCTCACCTCTGTTGATCCCCAATTTCTCACCTGATGGCCCCCCTGCGACTGTGCCTGTCTTAGGTTGTTCCTCCCTTGAGGAATCTTACCCATCTCTGGCTAACCAGTCATCTTCCGGGGCCATACAGGGAAATGTAAAGTTGGTAAGTGAAAGAGAAGCCATATTGTTTGAAAAGGTTAGCTTTTTACTTCTTTGCAGATTTATGCCCTGTGGCTTCTATGCCCAGCACTTGTCTCGAGGTATCTTTACCACCTGGAGGAATTATGATACTCGGTAAATTTGATATGAGGCACAAATTCTATTTAAGGGTTGTAATTAGGAAGGAAGAAGAAAAGCTGTAGAGGTAGCATATGGAAGAAAACATGGGAGGATTGATTATTTCTTTGACATATCTTCTTGTAGAGTACCTTAAGTATGTATAGATTTTAAACTACTAACTAATTTGCACACACATATTAACATAATAGGAATACGGTGACATAAACAAAGCAAATCTATAATTACCATCCATCTCCAGTGAAGCCAAGAAAACCATTTAGGCACCCTAGGCATTTGTGAAAATTTGTCTATGATATGATGGATATTGTCCTACTGTACATGACCAGTCTGAGAAAAATCAGACAAATTAAAGCAGCCCATTTCTGGGATCTGTTCACATCCCATATGTTCTTTTAACCATAGATAGTCTATAGTCATAAGATTTTGGAGTGCTACAACTTGCACCCTTCCCAACTCCTGGTTGAGTTCCAACAGTACAGATCTGGTCAAATTCGTTGTCTCACTGTATGCACATGCCAGCCTAGACATCTCCCTCCTCATTCCAATGGCAAGTCCAGGAAACAGTGGGGTGGACGCAGCCACAACCGCAGCATCGCCCGGACCCCTGTGGAGGCTTTTTGATGCTCATCCCCCCGCACGAGTCCTCCAGAGAGTGCTGATGCCGAAAGCTCCTCCTCATATCGTATCTTAGTTCATTTTCTGGGTATCCAAGCTAGGCCTTGATCTTCTGCATAGAAACAAACAGACCCTTTGCCCACACTTTGACATGCCCTCTATACCACTGTGCAGAACTCATTGGAGGTCAGCACACAGGGACTGCCTTTTTTTTTTATTTATTTATTAAGAGAAAGGAATATTATCAGAAAAGAGTACCTCCACAGCTGATCATCTGACACCCTTTAAGTGATCAACATTAAGGATATTTAAAGCATGCGTTGATCTTTGATTTACCAATAGTTTTATCCTATCAAGGAGTAATCCCCCCTTTCTTTCTTTCTTTCTTTCTTTTTTTTTAATCTTTAAATCTACACTTACATGAAGAGTACTATGTTTACTATGCTCTCCCCTATATCAGGTCCCCCCTAACAACTACATTACGGTTACTGTCCATCAGCTTAGCAAAATGTTGTAGAATCCTTACTTGTCCTCTCTGTGTTGTGCAGCCCACACTCCCCTTTCTCCCTCCCCCCCCATGCATGCTAATCTTAATACCCCTCTTTCCCCGCCCCCCCTTATCCCTCCCTGCCCACCCATCCTCCCCAGTTCCTTTCCCTTTGATACCTGTTAGTCCATTTTTGGGTTCTGTAATTCCGCTGCTGTTTTGTTCCTTCAGTTTTTCCTTTGTTCCTATACTCCTCAGATGAGTGAAATCATTTGGTATTTCTCTTTCTCCACTTGGCTTATTTCACTGAGCATAATACTCTCCAGCTCCATCCATGTTGCTGCAAATGGTTGGATTTTTCCACTTCTTATGACTGAGTAGTATTCCATTGTGTATATGTACCACATCTTCTTTATCCATTCATCTACTGATGGACATTTAGGTTGCTTCCAATTCTTGGCTATTGTAAATAGTGCTGCGATGAACATAGGGGTGCATCTGTCTTTCTCAAACTTGATTGCTGCATTCTTAGGGTAAATTCCTAGGAGTGGAATTCCTGGGTCAAATGGTAGGTCTGTTTTGAGCATTTTGATGAACCTCCAAACTGCTTTCCACAATGGTTGAACTAATTTACATTCCCACCAGCAGTGTATGAAGGTTCCCCTTTCTCCACAGCCTCGCCAACATTTGTTGTTGTTTGTCTTTTGGATGGCAGCTATCCTTACTGGTGTGAGGTGATACCTCATTGTAGTTTTAATTTGCATTTCTCTGATAATTAGCGATGTGGAGCATCTTTTCATGTGTCTCTTGGCCATCTGTATTTCTTTTTTGGAGAACTGTCTGTTCAGTTCCTCTGCCCATTTTTTAATTGGGTTATTTGTTTTTTGTTTGTTGAGGCGTGTGAGCTCTTTATATATTCTGGACGTCAAGCCTTTATTGGATCTGTCATTTTCAAATATATTCTCCCCTACTGTAGGTTCCTTTTTGTTCTGTTGATGGTGTCTTTCGCTGTACAGAAGCTTTTCAGCTTAATGTAGTCCCACTTGCTCATTTTTGCTGTTGTTTTCCTTGCCCGGTGAGATATGTTCAAGAAGAGGTCACTCATGTTTATATCTAAGAGGTTTTTGCCTATGTTTTTTTCCAAGAGTTTAATGTTTTCATGACTTACATTCAGGTCTTTGATCCATTTTGAGTTTACCTTTGTATATGGGGTTAGACAATGGTCCAGTTTCATTCTCCTACACGTAGCTGTCCAGTTTTGCCAACACCATCTGTTGAAGAGACTGTCATTTCCCCATTGTATGTCCATGGCTCCTTTATCAAATATTAATTGAACATATTTGTTTGGGTTAATTTCTGGAGTCTCTATAATCTGTTCCACTGGTCTGTGGCTCTGTTCTTGTGCCAGTACCAAATTGTCTTGATTACTATGGCTTTGTAGTAGAGCTTGAAGTTGGGGAGCAAGATCCCCCCTACTTTATTCTTCTTTTTCAGGATTGCTTTGGCTATTCGGGGTCTTTGGTGTTTCCATATGAATTTTTGAATTATCTGTTCCAATTCATTGAAGAATGTTGCTGGTAATTTGAGAGGGATTGCATCAAATCTGTATATTGCTTTGGGCAGAATGGCCATTTTGACGATATTAATTCTTCCTAGCCATGAGCATGGGATGTTTCCATTTGTTAGTGTCCCCTTTAATTTCTCTTGAGAGTGACTTGTAGTTTTCAGAGTATAAGTCTTTCACTTCTTTGGTTAGGTTTATTCCTAGGTATTTTATTCTTTTTGATGCAATGGTGAATGGAATTGTTTTCCTGATTTCTCTTTCTATTGATTCGTTGTTAGTGTATAGGAAAGCTACAGATTTCTGTGTGTTAATTTTGTATCCTGCAACTTTGCTGTATTCTGATATCAGTTCTAGTAGTTTTGGAGTGGAGTCTTTAGGGTTTTTTATGTACAGTATCATATCATCTGCAAATAGTGACAGTTTAACTTCTTCTTTACCAATCTGGATTCCTTGTATTTCTTTGTTTTGTCTGATTGCCGTGGCTAAGACCTCCAGTACTATGTTGAATAGATGTGAGGAAAGTGGGCATCTTTGTCTTGTTCCCAATCTTAAAGGTAAAGCTTTCAGCTTCTCGCTGTTCAGTATAATGCTGGCTGTGGGTTTATCATATATGGCCTTTATTATGTTGGGGTACTTGCCCTCTATTCCCATTTTGCTGAGAGTTTTTATCATGAATGGATGTTGAATTTTGTCAAATGCTTTTTCGGCATCTATGGAGATGATCATGTGGTTTTTGTCTTTCTTTTTGTTGATGTGGTGGATGATGTTGATGGATTTTCGAATGTTGTACCATCCTTGCATCCCTGGGATGAACCCCACTTGGTCATGGTGTATGATCCTTTTGATATACTGTTGAATTCTGTTTGCTAATATTTTATTGAGTATTTTTGCATCTACATTCATCAGGGATATTGGTCTGTAATTTTCTTTTTGGTGGGGTCTTTGCCTGGTTTTGGTATTAGGGTGATGTTGGCCTCATAGAATGAGTTTGGGAGTATTCCCTCTTCTTCTATTTTGTGGAACACTTTAAGGAGAATGGGTATTATGTCTTCTCTGTGTGTCTGATAAAATTCCGAGGTAAATTCTTCTGACCCCGGGGTTTTGTTCTTGGGTAGTTTTTTGATTACCGTTTCAATTTCTTTGTTGGTAATTGGTTTGTTTAACTTTTGTGTTTCTTTCTGGGTCAGTCTTGGGAGGTTGTATTTTTCTAGGAAGTTGTCCATTTCTTCTGGGTTTTCCAGCTTGTTGGCATATAGGTTTTCATAGTAGTCTATAATAATTCTTTGTATTTCTGTGGTGTCTGTCGTGATTTTTCCATTCTCATTTCTGATTATGTTGATTTGTGTTGATTCTCTTTTTCTCTTAATAAGTTTGGCTAGAATCTTATCTATTTTGGTTATTTTCTCAAAGAACCAGCTCTTGGTTTTGTTGATTTTTGCTATTGTTTTATTCTTCTCAATTTTGTTTATTTCTTCTCTGATCTTTATTATGTCCCTCCTTCTGCTGACTTTAGGCCTCATTTGTTCTTCTTTTTCCAATTTCAATAATTGTGATGTTAGGCTATTCATTTGGGATTGTTCTTCCTTCTTCAAGTGTGCCTGGATTGCTATATACTTTCCTGTTAAGACTGCTTTTGCTGCGTCCCACGAAAGTTGGGGCTTATTGTTGTTGTTGTCATTTGTTTCTATATATTCCTTGATCTCTATTTTGATTTGTTCATTGATCCATTGATTATTTAGTAGCATGTTGTTAAGCCTCCATGTGTTTGTGAGCCTTTTTGTTTTCTTTGTAGAATTTATTTCTACTTTTATACCTTTGTGGTCTGAAAAGTTGGTTGGTAGAAATTCAATATTTTGGAATTTACTGAGGCTCTTTTTGTGAGCTAGTATGTGGTCTATTCTGGAGAATGTTCCATGTGCACTTGAGAAGAATGTATATACTGTTGCTTTTGGATGTAGAGTTCTATAGATGTCTTATTAGGTCCATCTGTTCTAGTGTGTTGTTCAGTGCCTGTGTGTCCTTACTTATTTTCTGCCCGGTGGATCTATCCTTTGAGGTGAGTGGTGTGTTGAAGTCTCCTACAATGAATGCATTGCAGTCTATTTCCCTCTTTAGTTCTGTTAGTATTTGCTTCACATATGCTGGTGCTCCTGTATTGGGTGCATATATATTTAGAATGGTTATATCCTCTTGTTGGACTGAGCCCTTTATCATTATGTAGTATCCTTCTTTATCTCTTGTTACTTTCTTTGTTTTGAAGTCTATTCTGTCTGATATTAGTACTGCACCCCCTGCTTTCTTCTCACTGTTGTTTGCCTGAAATGTGTTTTTCCATCCCTTGACTTTTAGTCTATGCTTGTCTTTGGGTTTAAGGTGAGTTTCTTCTTGCTTTTTTATCCATTCTATTACTCTGTGTCTTTTGATTGGTGCATTAAGTCCATTTACATTAGGGTGACTATTGAGTAATATGTACTTATTGCCATTGCAGGCTTTAGATTTGTGGTTACCAAAGGTTCAAGGTTAGCTTCTTTAGTATCTTACTGCCTAACTTAGCTCGCTTATTGAGCTGTTATATACACTGTCTGGAGATTCTTTTCTTCTCTCCCTTCTTATTCCTCCTCCTCCCTTCTTCATATGTTGTGTGTTTTGTTCTGTGCTCTTTTTAGGAGTGCTCCCATCTAGAGCAGTCCCCGGGCCAGGGCTTTTGCTTGTCTGGGAATTGTTTAATCCCGCCATCATATTTAAATGATAGTCGTGCTGGATACAGTATCCTTGGTTCAAGGCCCTTCTGTTTCATTGCATTAAGTATATCATGCCATTCTCCTCTGGCCTGTAGGGTTTCTGTCGAGAACTCTGATGTTAGCCTGATGAGTTTTCCTTTATAGGTGACCTTTTTCTCTCTAGCTGCCTTTAAAACTCTTTCCTTGTGCTTGATCCTTGCCATTTTAATTACTATGTGTCTTGGTGTTGTCCTCCTTGGATCCTTTCTGTTGGGGGTTCTGTGTAATTCCGTGGTCTGTTTGATTATTTCCTCCCCCAGTTTGGGGAAGTTTTCAGCAATTATTTCATCAAAGAGACTTCCTATCCCTTTTCCTCTTTCTTATTCTTCTGGTACCCCTATAATACAAATATTATTCCTTTTGGCTTGGTCACATAGTTCTCTTAGTGTTGTTTCATTCCTGGAGATCCTTTTATCTCTCTCTATGTCAGCTTCTATACGTTTCTGTTCTCTGGCTTCTATTCCTTCAATGGCCTCTTGCATCTTATCCATTCTGCTTATAAATCCTTCCAGGGATTGTTTCACTTCTGTGATCTCCTTCCTGACGTCTGTGATCTCCCTCTGGACTTCATCCCATTGCTCTTGCATTTTTCTCTGCATCTCTGTCAGCATGTTCATGATTTTTATTTTGAATTCTTTTTCAGGAGGACTGGTTAAGTCTGTCTCCTTCTCAGGTGTTGTCTCTGTGATCTTTGTCTGCCTGTAGTTTTGCCTTTTCATGGTGATAGAGATAGTTTGCAGAGCCGGTACAAGTGACCGCTGGAAGAGCTTCCCTTCTTGTTGGTTTGTGGCCTTCCTTTCCTGGGAGAATAGCGACCTCTAGTGGCTTATGCTTGTCAGCTGTTCGCAGGCCGGGCTTCTGCTACCTGCCCGTTTGCTGTGGAGTTTATCTCCGCTGTTGCTGTGGCTGTGGCCTGGCTGGGGCTGCTCCTCCAAAGTGGTGGATCCCGTTGGAGGGGGAGCGGCCGGGAGGCTATTTATCTCCATAAGGGGCCTCTGTGCTCCCTGCTGCCCAGGGGGTTAGAGTGCCCAGAGATCCCCAGATTCCCTGCCTCTGGTCTAAGTGTACTGTCCTGCCCCTTTAAGACTTCCAAAAAGCACTCTCCAAACCAAAACAACAACAGCAACAATGAAAGGGGGAACAGAAAAAAAAAAAAAAAAAGGAAAAACAAGTGATTTTTTTTTTTTTTTTCCTCAGGCCCCGGTCCCAGGCACCCACTCACTGGTCCTGCTGCCCTGCCTCCCTAGCACCGGGGTCCCTGTCCCTTCAAGGCTTCCAAGAAGCACCCGCCCACCGGTCCCACAAGGAAAAACGCGCGATATTCTTTGTCTTCAGGCGCTGGTCTTAGGCACCCGCTCACCAGTCCTGACGCTCTGCCTCCCTAGCACCGGGGTCCCTGTCCCTTTAAGCCTTCCAAAAAGCACTCCCCAAAAAGAAAAAAAAAGGGGGGGGGGAAATGCGCGATTTCCTCCGTCCTCAGGTACCGTTCTCAGGCACCCGCCCACCGGTCCCGCAGGGAAAAACGCGCGATAATCTTTGTCCTCAGGCGCCAGTCCCAGGCACCCGCTCACCGGTCCCGCCGCCCTGCCTCCCTAGCAACGGGGTCCCTGTCCCTTTAAGGCTCCCAAAAAGCACTCGCCAAAAAAAAACCGCTCCGGTTTCTTTCCACCCACCGGGAGCCGGGGGGAGGGGCACTCGGGTCCCGCCGGGCCAGGGCTTGTATCTTACCCCTTTCGCGAGGCACTGGGTTCTTGCAGGTGTGGATGTGGTCTGGATGTTGTCCTGTGTCCTCTGGTCTCTATTTTAGGAAGAGTTTTGTTTGTTATATTTTCATTGCTCTATGTGTTTTTCGGAGGAGATTTCCACTGCTCTACTCACTCCGCCATCCTGGCTCTGTCTCCCAAGGTGACTTTATTTTTTGTTTCAGTTTTTTTGAAGAATCATCTTCCCAAGGATGGGGGAAAATAGTTGCACAATATATTCATGATCAGTGGGTCTGCCTATCTTTCCTGTTGAAAAAATATCACACCCTTATACCAACCTCAGAGGGTGAAATTCTGGAACCCATTCTACCTGCTGTTCACATGCCAATGAGGACACTGCAGTCTGCACTAGAGGCCCTCACAATCCTTCCTTCTGATCAAGTTTTGCCTGTGTTCCATTGCATGAAAATTTTGGTTCCCAAGGTAAGTTATTGTGAGACATGAATTGAAGAATAATTACAGGAACAGAAATGAGTTTCTGAAATTAAGTGATAATTATGTATTTCTTTTTTTCTGCCTATTAGCTTCTGACTTCCTGTGAATCACTCTGCATAGAGGCTTTTGACATGGCTTGGAAAATTCTATCTACTTTAAGCAACACTCAGCTGATATTCTGGTCTAATTTAAAAGCTTTTGTCCAGTTTGCTTTTGATACCAAAGTTCTTACCATTGCTGCAAAAATCAAGGGCCAGGCATATTTCAAAATAAAAGAGGTAACTTTTTAAAAATTGGGGTAAAAAAACATAAAACATAAAATTTACCATCTTAACTACTTTTAAGGGTACAATTTGATATTGTTAAGTATATTCACATTGTTCTAACAGATCTCCATAACTTTCATATCTTGGGAACCAGAACTCTGTATGCATTAAACACTTCCATCCCCTTAGCTTCTCCCTCCCCTGATCCCTTGGTATCCATCATTCTACTTTCTGTTTCTATTAAATTGACTACTTTAAATGAAAGGAGGTAGCTTTTATTTTCTTTCTAAGTGGAGAGTTATATTTGTAACTACATATTAGATTGGTTGTTATTTATTCATTCAGTCGGTAATTATTTTGAACCTGTTTCAATGTCATGAGTAAAGAACAAGAAAATCTATTAGTTGTAAAAGAGTAGCTGCAAAATGGTAACCCATGAACCACATCTGCCTCACAAATGTATTTTATTTGGTTCATATAATGTTTAAAATGAAAATTAGTTGCTTTCAAGAATTTGGAAACTTGCATGAAAATCTGTATTTCCCCTCTGTTGGAATCTTGGAAAACCAGGTGACCAGGAAATGCCAGTCATTCCTACATGACAGCAGTGTCCTGGCCCTGAGTAGGAGCTAGTCTTTCCAGATGAGATATATCCTCTCCACTTCACTCCACAACCATTCCTTGATTTGTCCTGGATACTGAAGGCAAACAGGCACCATTTGTCATTGCATTTATGCTGTTGCTTTTCCTGAATAGACAAATATTTCTCTGAATATAACTTCATGAAAAGGTCTTTTTGGTTTCTGGAGGGTTTGTGTTTATAACCATTCATATGTAGAAGGGAAACATGGCGTGATGGAGTGACATCCTGCCTAGGAATTACATATACCTCCTAATCCAAAGAGGAAAACACAATGTCCTTTTGTTACCCTGCTGTTTCCGCACTGCCTCACGCAGGCCTTTCCTGCCAGACAGTACACATTTAGAGACCGTAGTCTTTGCTGCCTTGGGGAAAGGGAAGCCACTGGCAAAATACAAAGAATACTGAAAATGTAAAAGGAGACGTGTTTTTTCTCCCTCTCATTCTGTTACCTTGGGCAGTTGTGTCTCTGGGAGAGTTCTAGGGTAAATATCACCATTAGTAAAATTTTATTTATTTTTACTCTTTAGGAATGAAAAATTAGCACTCTGTGATTATTGATCATCTTGTGAAATTCTAATGGAGAATTACAAATTTTTTACACTCTTATCAATGGTTATGTAGAAATAATTGAAGCCATTCAAATAAAGCAACACTGATTTTTTTTAAACTAAATTGGTCAAGGGATAAAATGACTGTTGTATTTTATTCCAGATTATGTACAAGATAATTGAAATGTCTGCTATAAAAACTGGAGTCTTCAATACACTGATAAGTTATTGCTGCAAATCTTGGATAGTTTGCACTTCAAATGTGTCCCAAGGATCTTTATCAAGTGCTAAAAATTATAGCGAACTTGTCCTTGAGGCTTGTATATTTGGAACTGTGTTTAGGCGTGACCAAAGGTAAAGGATGCCATTATTTCAACCTGTCATAACTTATTTTAACTACCTATTTGGGTAGAATTGTATCTTTATTTTGAGGCTTTCAATTAGAAGAATATAATGTATTAATTTTAAATTTGGGGTTTAATTTTTCTATCTAAAACCTGTTGTTCTTGGTCAATTTTTTTTTTTTAATGGGAAGACTCATTCAGGATGTACAGACCTTCATAGAAAATCTTGGACGTGATTGTGCAGCAAATGTTGTTATTGAAAAGTAAGTATGGGAGACTTTCCATGTCTTGATGGAAATATTTAAAATTTAACATCATATGAGAAATATTCTATATTTGTTAAATTTAAGTTTACTAGTGATAATCTAAGATAATGAGACTTCAAAAGTGTAATTTCTTCAAAAGAAATATTCCCTTGCTAATATGTTTTCTTCAAATTTGTCACTATTTACTAAAATTTGATAAACTTAAAAAACATTTTTAGTGCAAAGTCCAGCATAAAGAAGGAAATGACTGTGGAGAGCATAAAATCCATATCCCTCTTCTGTTTTCAGGTGGAGAGGTGATCATCAGCACACAGATCTTAATTATTTTTTTCTGCTAGCATTAACCATTTCACAAGTCAACATGCTACATACAAAAATAAAATTACTCTTGGGACAGGCACTAGAGTTTTGATATCTGGGTTAAGACTTTTAATCTAACCTCTGAATTAATTTTTTTGGAGATTGTCAAATAGCTTTTTTTAGTTTTATCTTTTTCACATAATTTTGAAAAATTTGTGTTTATAGATGTTTATGAAGAAGATAATAAAATAGTGTTATTATTCTTCACTGTGATTTTAGAGTTTAGAACAACAAATGATAATTGTGTATAGTTCTCCTCAAGTGTTACTACTCTGAGAGTGATTGCTATGTTTTAAATCATCTGCCACTCTTCATTAAGTAAACACATTTTTCATTGTTACTTGTTTCAATTGGTTTTTTGTTTTTTTGGCTGGTTTAGTGTAGCAAATAAAGTTGATGTCTATGGCTCCAAAATACTAGATTTCTACTAGTCAGAAGTTTTGTTAAATTAAAGTGAGATTTATTGACATTAGAACAGTTAAAATGAGCTTTGGCAATACTTAACAATTTTTCTCTGTTTATCTTTCCCCACTTAGATACTGAGGATGCTGGGAGCTTGGAGCACAAGGTGCTCCTGGTCTCTCCTTTGCTTGGAAAGAGTGCTTTTGTGGTACACAGTGAAGATGAGCCATTGAGGCATTTTACGCACTCTTTCCCCTGAGCAAAGAGTTTTCCATGGTCTTCCAGGAATAGTTTCATGAGCTCTTACCTGTTTTGTCTATAGTTAAGATACTGCTGACCCAGGCTCAGTAGTGTATACATTGTTTTCCCAGAAGTCTGGGTGTATTTGTGGTCACCCAGACTTCTGCACAGGCTCTTCTTTTGGTATATTCATTTGTTATCTTCTGCTAGTTTGAGTATGCAGTGACTTAATTTCAGAAAATGATGGAAGGTGTTTATATTTTAAAACTACTGTTGAGTGTGTTTTTCTGTTTTGAAAATGTGTTGACGTAGTCTATCATTTTATGTATTTTAGAACCAAAAGAGAGGACCATTATGTAAGAATTTGTGCTGTCAAGTTCCTGTGTTTATTAGATGGCTCAAATATGTCTCATAAGTTGTTTATGGAAGATCTTGCAATCAAGCTATTAGAGAAAGTAAATATGCCTTATTTTACTTTAAAAGTATCTTTGTTTTTGTATAGTTAGTAGGTCAAAATCCAACATTTGCTCTATTGACACAATATGTATTTGCAAATATTTTTTATCAGGAAAAAACATGAGGTCTGTGTTCCATATTTTTAGTTGAATCTTGGTTAGTGATTGCCCAACTCAAAAGTTTGGTTTCGCGAACAGTAATATTTTCCCTATACCATCTAAACTTCACTCTGTGTAAACAGTTATGTTTAGAATGATACATCCATACATTCTTTTATATAAGAAATACAATAAAAAAGTAAAAATTTAGAAAATGGCATAATGTGAAGAACTGATTTTTTTCTGAACACTGGGTTAGTAAATCTGGAGAGAAGAAAGTGGTAAAGTCAAATATACTGCTCACTTCTGACCTTGAAGCCAAGATGAATAGGTGCTTGGTCTGCTTTCTGACCTCTGATTTGGACACCGGGTTATAACTGATGACAAAGAACCATTGAAGTCATCTGCACTGAAATAGTGCTGTTCATCGGGCATTTGTTTTCTGAAGGTAGCAGCCAGCTTTAGTTATATAAAACCTAGAAAGTATGTTTTACGTAAAAATTCCCTCCTTTGCACTGTTGGAGTCAGGGAGTGTTTTACAAATTTCCTGGAGGGTGAGAAGAATTTAAAGGTGCAGGATACACATCAGAACACAGATCTATAGTATAATGTGCACTGATGTGTAGCATAAAATATAACGGTGCTCTGAAGAGAAGTAGGCTGAACAAGGAGGAGCAGATAGCCATTAGAAAAGAGGGCTTTTCTCATAGGTGATGGGGCTGAACTCTGGGAGACTTGTCAGTAAGGGAGGAGAGTTCCAGGAGAGGGTGGGGTCTGGAAGCCAGATGAGGAAGGTGCTCTCTGGAGGGGTGGAGGAAATGAGGCTGTAGGGGGCCATTAGATTCTGCAAGGGGTATGGTGAGAATGAAAACCTAAATGGGAGGGGCCGAGAGAAACTGGTGTTGAGCACATGGAAACAGTGAGTGTAGGCTTTCTTGAGGATTTGCTCTGAAAGAGAAGGAATAGATGGGGTGGTGTCTGGAGGGAGACATGGGTTAAAGGGCTTTTAAAGAAGGGAGATAGAGCTTGTCTGTCAGCTGAAGGAAATGATCCAGTGGGAGGAGAAAATGACAAAAATGGAGAGACCAGAAGTCACATAGGCAAAATCCTGGCCTAGCCCCTTCACATTCACTTGGATGACTATTAAAAACAAACTGACCAGAACAAGTGTTGGTGAACCTTGAGAACTTAAGCCAGCTGAAAGAAATGGTCATAAAGGACTATGTGTTGTAACATTCCATTTATATGAAATGTCCAGGAGAGGCAAATCCATAGAGACAAAGAATAGTTAGTCGTTGCCAGGAGCTAGGAATAGGACTGATCAGGAAGTGATTGCTGACAGGCATAGGATTTCTTTTTGGGGTATGAAAATGTTGAATTAGTGGTGATTGCACAACTCTTCATATACCAAAACCCACTGAATTGAATGCTTTAAAATGGTGATGTTCATGGCTCATGAATTACATGTTTTTTTAAAAAACCCTAGAATAGGGCTCTAAGGTCCAATAATCTTTATTTAGGAGATGAAAAAGCAAAGACAGAGAAGTTACATATTAGAAAGTTGCTCAGACCAAGAGTTTGTTTTTGAAGATCAGGAGAATTTGAGCAGGGCAAGTAACAAATGAAAAAGGGAATTTGCAGATAAAGAAAAATAGAAGAATAATCCTAGAGAAAGTGGAAAAAGATTGTATCCAGAGCAGAGTGGGCAGGTTAACGATTGTCAGAAGTAACCCCTCAGCCTCAGAGCTGAGAGACAGGAGCGTGGCAGTGAGTTTGTATAAAGGAGAGCAGCCTGAAGGCGTTCTTGACAGAGACATGATTTTTCTGAGTTGGGAGGCAGGCTCATTTCTAGATTGAAGAGTCAGGAATGCAGTCGGGATTTGGAAACCAAGGTGAAGGGTTAAATTGTAGCAATGGTCTGAGAATGAAATATCTGTAACATTGCTCTTTCCCACTGAAGTGCAGCAGCGACAGAGAGGGTACTCACTGCTGTGTCACTGGCTCCTGTGTTAGATACTCAGTTTTGAGTGAATGAATAAGTAAACTGACGATGGAGCAAAGGGAAGAGGCCACGAGTTGCAAGGAGATGTTACAGGGTTGTCTGGAGCCGTGGAAATTCTGCTTTGTGGAGATACTAAGAATGTGCAGGGCCCCCAGCCTGGCTTAGCCCTCAGTGTAGCCTGTCCCCTGGTGGGTGAGCAGCTGCCTGGGCAAGCGGCCTTTGATTCTTTTCAAAAACTCTTCCAAGTTTTAGACTTTATCGAGGTCCATGAGGGTAGTATTTTGTTTGCTTTTTATTGAAAGCTTTCGAACATTTTGTAAATGCTTTCCAAGTTACCAATTCATGGTCCAGCCTAACCATTATCAACGTTGGACAGTCTTGTTTAGTTTCTCCCTGACGTTGATTTGCCCCAACACACATTATTTTTTTAAATATATATATTTTTTTATTAAGCTATCATTGCTATACACTCTTATGAAGGTTTCACAAGAAAAACAATGTGGTTACTACATTCACCTTATTATCGAGACCCCTCCCATACCCCCGTGCAGTCACTTCATCAGTGTAATAAGATGCCACAGATTCATTATTTGTCTTCTCTGTGCTACACTGTCTTCTCCATGACCCCACACATACCATGTGCACTAATCATGATACCACACAATCCCCTTCTCCTTCCTCCCCACCCACCCTCCCCCACCCCTCGCCTTTGGTAACCACTAGTCCCTTCTTGGAGTCTGTGAGTCTGGAGTTCCTTCAGTTTTGTTTCGTTGTTATACTCCACAAATGAGGGAAATCATTTGGTATTTGTCTTTATCTGCACAAATGAGGGAAATCATTTGGTATTTGACTTACTTCACTGAGCATAATACCTTCTAGCTCCATCCATACTGTTGCAAATGGTAGGATTTGTTTCTTTCTTATGGCTGAATAGTATTCCATTACTAACACACATTATTTTGAAGCAAATCCCAGATGTCATTTTTGTTCGTAAATGTTTCAGTGTGTATCTCAGAAACTTTTAGCGTAACTACAATACCATTTTCACACCTGAATTACTTAATGTTATCAAATAGCCAATGCTTAAATATAACTCATTGTTTTACATTTCTTACATAGTTTTTTCATTTGAAATATGACTCAAATAAGGTCCACACACCAAAGACTTGAGATGTCTCCAACATCTCTAATCTACAGGTTCCTCTCTTTTTTTTTTAAACTTGAAAGTATGTTTTGAAGAAAGCAGATTGTATTTCTCCTTTAGAGACTTCCTTAGTCTGGATTTTACTTTTTGAGTTTCCATGGTGTCTTTTAATATGTTTCTCTGACCTCCTATTTTCTATAAGATAGTATTTAGATCTAGAGCCATGATCATATTTAGGTTTGGTTTTTTGGGGGGAAACAGGATGTACACCCATCAGGAAGCAGATAGTACCTGACTGTCTCCTCTTGTGGTGTTAGTCATTAATGAATTGCCTAGCTCCATTAATTTTCTAGGGGTTGCAAAATGGTGATACTCTAATCCTGTTATTTCTTTTTTTAAAAATTTTTTATTAAGGTATGATTGATATATACTCTTATGAAGGTTTCACATGAAAAAACCAATGTGGTTACTACATTTACCCATATTATCAAGTCCCCACCCATATCCCAATGCAGTCACTGTCCATCAGTGCAGCAAGATGCCACAGATCCACTATGTGCCTTCTCTGTGCTACACTGTTCTCCCTGTGATCCCCCACACCATGTGTACTAAACATAATACCCCTCAATCTCCTTCTCCCTCCCTTCCCACCCGCCCTCCCACACCCCTCCCCTTTGGTAACAACTAGTTCATTCTTGGAGTCTCTGAGTCTGCTGCCATTTTGTTCCTTCAGTTTTGCTTCATTGTTACACTCCACAAATGAGGGAAATCATTTGGTGCTTGTCTTTCTCCGCCTGGCTTATTTCACTGAGCATAACATTCTCCAGCTCCATCCATGTTGTTGCAAATGGTAGGATTTGTTTCTTTCTTATGGCTGAATAGTATTCCCTTGTGTATATGTACCACTTCTTCTTTATCCATTCATCTACTGATGGACACTTAGGTTGCTTCCATATCTTGGCTATTGTAAAAAGTGCTGCAATAAACATAGGGGTGCATCTGTCTTTTTGAATCTGAGAAGTTGTATTCTTGGGTAAATTCCAAAGAGTGGGATTCCCGGGACAACGGGTATTTCTGTTTAGTTTTTTGAGGAACCTTCATATTGCTTTCCACAATGGTTGAACTAGTTTGAACTAGCTTACATTCCCACCAGCAGTGTAGGAGGGTTCCCCTTTCTCTGCATCCTTGCCAGCATTTGTTGTTCTTAGTCTTTTCGATGCTGACCATCCCTACTGGTATGAGGTGATATCTCTTTGTGGTTTTAATTTGCATTTCCCTGATGATTAGTGATGTGGAGCATCTTTTCATGTGCCTGTTAGACATCTGAATTTCTTTTTTGGAGAATTGTGTCTTCATATCCTTCACCCATTTTTTAATCAGGTTATTTGCTTTTTGGGTGTTGAGGTGTGTGAATTCATTATGTATTTTGGATGTTAACCCCTTGTCAGATATGTCATTTACAAATATATTCTCCCATACTGTAGGATGGCTTTTTGTTCTGTTGATGGTGTCTTTGCCATACAGAAACTTTTTAGTTTAATGTAGTCCCATGTGCACATTTTTGCTTCTGTTTCCCTTGCTCGAGGAGATGCGTTCAGGAAGAAGTTGCTCACGCTTATATTCAGGAGATGTTTGCCTATGTTGTCTTCTAAGAGTTTTATGGTTTCATGACTTACATTCAAGTCTTTAATCCATTTCGAGTTTTACTTTTGTGTATGAGGTTAAACAATAATCCAGTTTCATTCTCTTGCATGAAGCTGTCCAGTTTTGCCAACACCAGCTGTTGAAGAGGCTGTCATTTCCCCCATTGTATGTCCATGGCTCCTTTATCATATATTAATTCACCATATATGGCAGGGTTTATATCAGGGCTCTCTAGTCTCTTCCATTGGTCTATAGGTCTGTTCTTGCCAGTACCAAATTGTTTTGATTACTTTGGCTTTGTAGTAGAGCTTGAAGTTGGGGAGCATAATTCCTCCTTCTTAATGCTTCCTTCTCAGGATTACTTTGGGTATTCGGGGTCTTTTGTGGTTCCATAAGAATTTTAGAACTAGTTTCTCTAGTTTGTTGAAGAATACTGTTGGTATTTTGATAGGAATTGCATTGAATCTATAGATTGCTTTAGGCAGGATGGCCATTTTGACAATATTAATTCTTCCTATCCATGAGCACAGATGTGTTTCCATTTATTGGTATCTTTTTAAATTTCTCTCATGAGTGTCTTGTAGTTCTCAGAGTATATAGGTCTTTCACTTCCTTTGTTAGGTTTATTCCTAGGTATTTTATTCTTTTTGATGTAACTGTGAATGAAATTATTTTCCTGATTTCTCTCTCTGCTAGTTCATTGTTAGTGTATAGGACTGCTACAGATTTCTGTGTATTAATTTTGTATCCTGCAACTTTGCTGTATTCAGATATTAGTTCTAGTAGTTTGGGAGTGGATTCTTTAGAGTTTTTTATGTACAATATCATGTCATCTGCAAACAGGGACAGTTTAACTTCTTCCTTGCCAATCTGGATGCCTTTCATTTCTTTGTGTTGTCTAATTGCCGTGGATAGGACCTCCAGTACTATGTTGAATAGATGTGAGGAAAGTGGGCATCTTTGTCTTGTTCCCAATCTTAAAGGTAAAGCTTTCAGCTTCTCGCTGTTAAGTATAATGTTGGCTGTGGGTTTGTCATATATGGCCTTTATTATGTTGAGGTGCTTGCCCTCTATACCCATTTTGTTGAGAGTTTTTATCATGAGTGGATGTTGAATTTTGTCAAATGCTTTTTCAGCATCTATGGAGATGATCATGTAGTTTTTGTCCTTCTTTTTGTTGATGTGGTGGATGATGTTGATGGATTTTCAAATGTACCATCCTTGCATCTCTGGAATAAATCCTACTTGATCATGATGGATGATCTTTTTGATGTATTTTTGAATTTGGTTTGCTAATATTTTGTTGAGTATTTTTGCATATATGTTCATCAGGGATATTGCTCTGTAATTTTCTTTTTTTGTGGTGTCTTTTCCTAGTTTTGGTATTAGAGTGATGCTGGCGTCATAGAATGAGTTTGGAAGTATTCCCTCCTCTCCTATTTTTTGGAAAACTTTAAGGAGAATGGGTATATTAGATCTTCACTAAATGTTTGATAAAATTTAGCAGTGAAGTCATCTGGTCCAGGCATTTTGTTCTTAGGTAGGTTTTTGATTACCAGTTCAATTTTGTTGCTGGTAATGGGTCTGTTCAGATTTTCTGTTTCTTCCTTGGTCAGCCTTGGAAGGTTGTATTTTTCTAGAAAGTTGTCCATTTCTTCTAGGTTATCCAGTTTGTTAGCATATAATTTTTCATAGTATTCTCTAATAATTCTTTGTATTTCTGTGGTGTCCATAGTGATTTTTCCTTTCTCATTTCTGATTCTGTTTATGTGTGTAGGCTCTCTTTTTTTCTTGATAAGTTTGGCTAGGGGTTTATCTATTTTGTTTATTTTCTCAAAGAACCAGCTCTTGCTTTCATTGATTCTTTCCATTGTTTTTTTTTCTTCTCAATTTTATTTATTTCTGCTCTAATCTTTATTATGTCCCTCCTTCTACTGAGTTTGGGCCTCATTTGTTCTTCTTTTTCTATTTTCATTAATTGTGAGTTTAGACTGCCTATATGGGATTGTTCTTCTTTCCTGAGTTAGGCCTGTGTTGCAATATACTTTCCTCTTAGCATGGTCTTGGCTGCGTCCCACAGTTTTTGCAGTGTTGAATTATTGTTGTCATTTGTCTCCATATATTGGTTGATCTCTGTTTTTATTTTGTCATTGATCCATTGGTTATTTAGGAGCATGTTGTGAAGCCTCCAGGTGTTTGTGGGGGTTTTCATTTTCTTTGCTTAATTTATTTCTAGTTTCATAACTTTGTAGTCTGAGAAACTGGTTGGTAGAATTTCAATCATTTTGAATTTACTGAGGCTCTTTTTGTGGCCTAGTATATGATCTGTTCTTAAAAATGTTCCATGTGCAATTGAGAAGAATGTGTGTTCTGCTGCTTTTGGGTGTAGATTTCTGTAGATGTCTGTTAGGTCCATCTGTTCTAATATGTTGTTCAGAACCTCTGTGTCCTTATTTTCTGTCTGGTTGATCTGTCCATCAGAGTGAGTGGAGTGTTGAAGTCTCCTAGAATGAATGTATTGCATTCTATTTCCCCTTTTAATTCTATTAGTATTTGTTTCACATATGTAGGTGCTCCTGTGTTGGGAGCATATATATTTATAATGATTATATCTTCTTGTTGGATTGACCCCTTTATCATTATGTAATGTCCTTCTTGTCTCTTGTGACTTTCTTTGTTTTGAAGTCTTTTTTCTGATACAAGTACTGCAACTCCTGCTTTTTTCTCCCTATTAGTTGCATGAAATATCTTTTTCCATCCCTTCACTTTTAGTCTGAATGTCATGGGTTTAAAATGAGTCTCTTGTAGGCAGCATATTGATGGATCTTGTTTTTTTATCCATTCAGTGACTCTATGTCTTTTGATTGGTGTATTCAGTCCATTTACATTTAGGGTGATTATCAATAGGTATGTACTTATTGCCATTGCAGACTTTAGAATCGTGGTTACCAAAGGTTCAAGGTTAACTTCCTTACTATCTAAGAGTCTTAACTCACTTAATATGCTATTACAAACATAATCTAAAGGTTCTTTTCTTTTTCTCCTCCTTTTTCTTCCTCCTCCATTCTTTGTATATTATGTATCATAGTCTGTACTCTTTGTCTGTCCCTTGATTGACTTTGGGGATAGATAATTTAATTTTGCATTTGCTTAGTTAAGTAGCTTTTCTACTTTCTTTGCTGTGGTTTTATTACCTCTGGTGACAGCTATTAAACCTTAGGAACACTTCCATCTTTAGCAGTCCCTCTAAAGTAGAGATGGTTTGTGGGAGGTAAATTCTCTCAGCTTTTGTTTATCTGGAAATTCTTTAATCCCTCCTTCAAATTTAAATGATAATCTTGCTGGATAAAGTAATCTTGGTTCTGGGCCATTCTGCTTCATTGCATTAAATACATCATGCTACTCTCTTCTGGCCTGTAAGGTTTCTGCTGAGAAGTCGGATATTAGCCTGACGGGCTTTCCTTTGTGTATGAACTTATTTCTCTCTCTGACTGCTTTTTATAGTCTGTCCTTGTCCTTGATCTTTGCCATTTTAATTATTATATGTCTTGGTGTTGTCTTCCTTGGGTCCCTTGTGTTGGGAGATCTTTGTATCTCTGTGGCCTGAGAGACTTTCCCAGATTGGGGAAGTTTTCAGCAATTACTTCCTCAAAGACACTTTCTATCCCTTTCTGTCTCTCTTCTTCTTCTGGTACCCCTATAGTGTGAATATTGTTCCATTTGGATTGGTCACACAGTTCTCTCAATATTCTTTCATTCTTAGAGATCCTTTTTTCTCTGTGCCTCAGCTTCTTTGTATTCTCCTTCTCTAGTTTCTATTTCATTTATAGTCTCCTCCACCATATCTAATATGCTTTTAATTCCCTCCATTGTGCTCTTCAATTATTGGATCCCCAACTGGAATTCATTCCTGAGTTCTTGAATATCTTTCTGTACCTCCATGAGCATGTTAATGATTTTTATTTTGAACTCCCTTTCAGGAAGAGTCATGAGGTCCATGTCATCTTTCTCAGGAGTTATATTAATTTTACTCTGAACCAGGTTCCTTTGGCATTTCATATTTGTATATGGTGCGCTCTAGTGTCCAGAAACTCTACTCTCTCGAACTGCTCAGCCCCTGAAGCAATGTTGGGGGTCAGGGAAGTGGTATTGGTGCCTGGTTGGAGGAAAGAGCTGTTTCCTGCTTCCTGGCTGGTATGCCTGTCTCCACTGCCTGATCCAGTGGACCAAGCACACAGGTATAAGCCTCTATGCTTTGTGTTTGTAGTTGCTGTAGACAGATCTTCCCTCTGGCTGCCTTAATGCCATGGTAGGGTTTTCTGATTTGTGAGCCAGGTGGGGCTAGTGGGAGAAAGGTGCAGTAGGCTGCCTAACCTCAAGGGGGTCCTTGTTGCTGTGTAGTCAGCCAGGGAGCTGGAGCACCTGGAAATCATGAAAGCTCCCAACCTGCTAGGCAGAGTGCACCTGGACAATTTTGACTACCTGTCATTTCTCCTGAGCAGTAAGCTCTGTGCAATCCTTGCCCCTTTAGCAGCCATCTTGCTAAGGGCTTCCTTGTTAGGAAGTCTCTCAGACTGCCCACCTTTCTTTTGTCCCAGAGCAGCCAGATATGGATCTCTGCTTTCCACAAGCAGCTGGAATCTCAGTCTCTTCAGGAATTCTTCCTGTCTTAGCTTTCCAGTCCCCCAATCATGAGAGTATCATGAAAGCACCATGAAATGTAGGTTTGTGCTCCCAGAGCAGATCTCCAGAGATAGGTATTCAGCAGTCCCAGGCCTCCACTCCCTCCCAGCTCTGATTCTCTTCCTCCAGCTGGTGAGCTGGGGTGGGGGAAGGGCTTGGGTCCCACCCAGCTACAGCTTTGGTACATTACCCTGTTCTGTGAGGTCTGCTCTTTTCTCCAGGTGTATGAAGTCTGGAGCAGTCCTCTTTCCTGGTGCTCTTTCAGGATTAGTTGTATTATATTTTCATATTATATGTGGTTTTAGGAGGAAGCCTCTGTCTCACTTCTCATGCCATCATCTTTCATCCCTGTTATTCCTTTTTCATTTATTAGCTGCAATACTTCTGTATCCAGTGAATGTATAAAATATTTGAATACCCTGAGCTATATTTCCTATAGGAAAGGCAAGATATGTGTTTGCTTTTTTCCTATTATTTTTCAAAAAAGTATTGGCTTCGTAGTATCTTCTATTTTCTTCTAAAGGTGATCAGTGAGTGTTTTGCTTTTCATTTTTTAGCTTAAGCATATTTAATGTGTTGTAATCCACTGTAGTTGTTATTATTAATGCTCACATTGTCCCAGTTTTGGCCAGGTGAAAGAGAAAATTTGAGAATATAACTTAGTTTTGGATGTATTAAATCTGAGTTGCTTTTGGGCATCCATGTGAAATTACCGAGCAACTGGTAGTGAAGAATATGATATTTAGGAAATAAATAGAAGCCACCATACCTGGTTGAAACCAGGAATATGCACAAGACTCTAGAGAGCGGTAAAGTATCGGAATTTAGGAGGCACTAATATTTTAAGTATTTTGGGAGGAAAAAGAACTAAAAAAAGATCAAGAAAAGAAGTGAGGATAGAGAAGTAGATAGAACCAAAATTGGATGCAGGTAGGGAAGAAATATCTAGTGTTGCTAGTTGCCTTAATTTTTTTCAATGAAAAATCTTGCCTATAGAACATTTGGCATAGAGATATTTATTAATTTGTTATTGATTATAAACTTTAATCTCAGAACACAAATTCAAACTCAGAGCCTGTTCTTTTCCACCACAAGCTACCTCTCAGGTGGCCACTGGCAGACACTTACCAGTGGTGCCCCCTATAGTCAAGCAGGTAAGAAGCCAGTGGAAAAGAAGCTGCTGGGAATTTGAGTGCTTCAAGTAGCATGTTGCCATAGAGCCAGTTTGCAGTAGATTGAAGTGTGAGCTAATGTGCAAATAAAGCAAGAACTCTACTTCTAAAAAACTGATTTGATAAATCTCTGGGAGGAATATAAAGACCTTTCTTCCTCTGATACAAGAAGGTATCAGGAGTCATCAAAACCTATATTAACTTAGCTCTTGTCATAAAATGTTACACACATTCAAGTGTATGGAGTGGGATTATGAGAGAAGAAAGATCACAGAATTTACCAAGTAGATGAGGACTGCTTACACTAGATGAAAATGGTTTTGGAGATGATGAATGATTTAGTTTTTCATCTTTAAAACACTTGAAAATGTGAATACAGTCTTTAGTTGCCTTCTTAACTTAGCACTAAAGCAACAGAGTCACAGCAGGAAAGCCACCCTGGCAGCTGACTGAATTAAGAGAGCACAGACCGTTACAAGCAAGGGAGAGCTCTGCTGATGTAGGAAGGCTTGGTGGCGCCGTGCTCTTGAGTCTTGTGATGGCACTGCATAGTCCATTTACTGTGCCACTCCTGTCTTCATGGTGGTTAAAGCAAATTGCAGATACCATTACTCCAAACTTGCATGAGACAGCAGAGCTTCAAATGTAAAGTGTCTGTATTGATGTATGGTGCAGCATGTCATATAGCTCAGCCCCTCCACCCCCAGTGACCTCTTGGTATCCACCTTAATTGGATGCAAAGAAAGAGAAGCATATTTTCAAATATTTTCTGTACCAAATACAGTTCTATGGTTCCTTTTCTAATTTTTTTTCCCCTTTTCTAATTTTAAAAGCAGCTAAGTTAAAAGCAACTTAAGTCAGTGTTTTGAAGGGAAACTTTAAAAAAAAGTCTTATCAGAAAGCCTTTCTTACCCTTTCTGCCTTTTGGAGGATAATAGGCTCCTGTGCTCAGTGTAAATCTTTCAAATTGGAAGTTGTCATTGATTCTGTTAAATCGCAAGTTCAGTAAGTAATTTAATTTTGGTTCTCCACCCCTCTCCAGGATGAACTGGTGTCCAAGTCTAGAACTCGATACTATGTGAACTCTCAGCAACACAGAGTGAAAAACCGAGTATGGCAGACTCTGCTGGTCCTCTTCCCCAGATTTGATCAGGTATGATACTGTTATATTTATATTTTAAGCATAACATTTTCATATGAACAAACTAGTAGAAACTGTCATGTGCTGTTTTAAAACTGAGAAAATAATCTGCTTAAAATGTATACTTCTTGAAGTTATTCAGAAGTTTCTTTTAATAGAAAAAAATACTAAGGCAATTAAGTATTGTGGAAATAAAGTAGAAACTGGTTAACATGGCCCTATTTAATTTTTTTCCTTCATTATTTTAATGTACATAATATTTTAACTGTTCAAAGTCTCCTTTGCTATTTGGTTAGAAAATATAAATATGTTAACTGCAAATTTTCCATAGCTAAGTTATTTTGGAGTGTTACTGTTTTGGATTATCCATGTACTCTAGAAACCAGGTAGATTTGCATCATTTAGGATGGGACTGTCATTTCCCATGGTTGATTTTTTTTTTGCCCTTAATTTCATGGATAGTGTGGCTATACAAACCAGTTAAGCAAAGTCCACAATCTCTGTCTCATACAACAGTCTCTTTATCCAGTTACCTTTTCTCTTACCTGAGGAGGCAGGGAACAGGCATGTGGACTGTCTGTTTATTTGCTTAATATTCCTGTTAAGATAATAGATTATGAGAAAGTGATGGTCTATATCACACAATTTAAACTTTGAAAGCATTTTTGAATGCAGAAAAATTTCCTCAGACTTGAGTTTCCTAAAGTCTTCCCCATCCTCTCATATGTTTCAGAGAATTTTAAAAACATCAGACTTTTAAAATACAATTTTAGGAAGCGTTCTCCTGTGAATTAAATATTTCAGTAGCTAAGTATATAGGTATATCTGAATAAACTGTTTGGCTAAATGTAAGAGAAAATAGATGGAAGAGTTCTTTCTGGGGAATATTGCTGCTAATTTCCATCATGGGCCTTTTAATGTTTTATTTTATTACTGTATATATTGCACTTCACTATACATAACAACGAATTTAAAAAAATACTTAGGAATGTTGTACTAGGTCACTGAGAGCATTTTTTTTTCATGGAATGGACAGGCCCAGAGAGAGGGCTAATGTTGGAGGGTGGGGGATGTTGGAGCAGGCAGGGACTGTAAGGAAGAAGAAGACTAGAGTCTGTCATGGAGCAGCCACTGCTAAGAATTTTAAGTTGTTATATGTTAAGGTTTCATTTCACCTTCATAATAGTCTTTCAAGGCAGACCATAAGTATTCCCATTTTACACGTAGGAGCCCCGGAGCTCAGAGAGATGGGTGACCTACCGTAGGATAACACCGCTAGCGAATGGTGGAGATGGAATTCAAAACCAGGACTGACCTAAGTTCATGCTCAACTTAAAGAACTGCCTCACAGGCTTAAAATGAGCTTTTCTGCACTTCAGAAAATTAGGAATTTTTAAAAGGTAGATTCTTCTACTTTGAAGTAAAGAGATGTACATGATAATTTTTTTTAATGTTATGTAAGTAGATATTTTTTTTACCTGCTACTTGGATATGTTCAGTTGCCCATATAGAAGCACAAGTTTGAAAGACATGAGTGGTGCAAAGGAGAATGATTTTGGAGCTCAGGGCCTTGCCCAGAAGACCTGGGAGGCTGTGCAGGCAGAAGGATGACCAGTCCAAAAACAGGGAGCAAGGTACCCCAGCCCTGCTCCACATGGCCTCCTGCTGAGTTCGGCCTCTTTCATCATTGTTCTGAGTTTGAAGCCCATGGCATCTTGGCAGATGCTGATTTAAATCTGAATTCTGCCACTTAAGTAGGTGTGTGGCTTTGAGGAAGTTATTTAGCTTTTCTGAATCTTTTCCTTTCCCTATAAAAAAAAAATACAGATTAATAACCTGCCTCATAGAATTGATGTCCAAGTAAAATGTAAAGTACTCAGTAAAAGTACCTTAGTGTTATATTTCAATTAACAGTTTTTAGGGTCGTTGCTTGGAGAGTTAAAGATTCAATAATTACTTAGAGTAAAACTTTCAGCTGTTATTTTTTAATGGCAATTTAAAAAAAATTAAAATTAATAGCTATTTTCAAAATTGCTAAGAGACTAAATCTTAACTCTTACCACTACTAAGGAGAAATGATAATTATGTGATTTGATGGAGTCTCTGGTGGTAATCATATTGCAATATATAAATGTATCAAATCAATATGTTATACCTTAAACTTACATGATATTATATTTCATTTATATCTCAATAAAAATAAATTTAAAAAAATTAATAACCATAGCATAACAGTTTAATTTGTGAACTTTATTCTTCTCAGAATTTCTTGAATAGAATTGTTGACAAGATCTTCCAGGCTGGCTTCATCAATAATCAGGCATCCATAAAATATTTTATAGAATGGATTATTATATTGATTCTTCATAAATTCCCTCAGTTTCTTCCAAAGTTCTGGGATTGTTTTTCTTATGTAAGTAAAGGAGACTTTTCATATTTTTTTAAACTAAGTAAAGATTTTGGCTATGCTGGGAGATTTGTTTCATTTTAATAGTTGGGTTTTTTTTTACTATCAATTGCCCTGTACCTAATACGTTTACATCCTAATTTAGGAGACAGAAATCCTGGGTGTTTGTCTTGAATACTTCTTAGTTTTCATTTGAGCTCTTCTATTCCAACAAAACGAAGATGGCAAAGGCTTTCATTATTGAGAAGGGAAATAGGTGCCTTCTGTATTCTTATTTCCCAAGCAGTATCTTTGTTTGATATTAGAAATAAGAATAATGAGGAATTAAATACATTCCTCGCATCTTAAAGACTTTTTTAGTAGACCAACATAACCAAAGTAGAAAAGCAAGTGTCCATTCATTCCTGCCCTTTCTTCATCTCCACTCATCTGCCTCCTGAATCCCCCTCCCCAACATTGCTTTTTTTTTTATTAAGGTGTTGGTAATATACACTCTTATGAAGGTTTCACATGAAAAAACAATGTGTTTACTACATTTACCCGTATTATCAAGTCCCCACCCATGCCGCATTGCAGTCAGTGTTCATCAGTGTAGTAAGATGCCACAGATTCACTATTTGCCTTCTCTGTGCTACACTGTCTTCCCTGTGACCACCTACACCATGTGTGCCAGTCATAATACCCCTCAATCCTCTTTTCCCTCCCTCCCCACCCACCCTCCCACACCTTTCCCCTTTCGTAACCACTAGTCCTTTCTTGGAGTCTGTGAGTCTGCTGCCATTTTGTTCCTTCAGTTTTGCTTCATTGTTATACTCCACAAATGAAGGAAATCATTTGGCATTTGTCTTTCTCTGCCTGGCTTATTTCACTGAGCATAATATCCTCCAGCTCCATCCATGTTGTTGCAAATGGTAGGATTTGTTTCTTTCTTATGGCTGAATAGTATTTCATTGTGTGTATGCATCTTCTTTATCCATTCATCTACTGATGGACACTTAGGTTGCTTCCATATCTTGGCTATTGTTAATAGTGCTGCGATAAACATAGGGGTGCATCACCAACATTTCTTATAGCTCGAAACTCATTTTTCAGGAATTGGTGCTAAGATTAGTGATGGAGTTGACAGTTGCAGATTTTTTGACAAATACTGAACCGCATCTGAACATCAGTCCTAAAGACTCACCTTGTTTCCTCTTGGCTGCTCAGTTCACCCTTCCTCCCTTAATAGGCAACCTTGCCCTCTGCTTCGTGTGAAAGAAGGGATGCCTTCCTCAAAGTATCTCTTTTTCTGTGTCTCCCTTTCTATGTTAGGGTAGAAATTGTTCTCCTTTTCACATCTGTCCCTGTGTCCTTACTTGTTGTTCCTTTTGGGACTTGATTCTGAATTCTCCCTCTTACTGTTTCCACCATCCAGACATGGGACTGTCTTCTTTACTGTTAAGCTCTGAGGATGAGTGATCTTGGCCTCCCTCTTGGGTTCCTCTTCAACCACTGTGGTCCACTACATTTTCAGAATTCATGCAGTGAGGATTTTATGTGCAGCTGCAGACAGCCTTTTCATTGTCTTTTTGTTTCTTCATCTTCCTCAGCCTCCCTAGTGGCCTTTCACTTGGGCACTAGATTTATACTGCGTGTACTTCATAGCCCCCTTCTGTTAAGCTGCTTACTATTTTTCCATGTTGTTCCTTTCTCCCAACCCTTACACTTGTTATCCCAAGAGTAATTATTTAGCCCCTTGTGCCTCTCTTCCCACACTCCCTTTGTTTTTTAAGCCCCATCTCTGCTGGCTCACTCCCCCTCTGCCACCTACGAGGTGCCCCCACATAATTGCTTCAAATCATGTGAATGAAACTAAACTCATGGTGGTGTCTTCCCTAAAATTGGCTCCCTTTTTGTGGCCCTTCATTCTCCATCTTCTCACTTGAAACCTGGTGTCACACTAAGCAGAGGCAATATCATCCTCACAGTAATTCTGAGAAATAGGTTGGGGTTTTTCTTTCCTTTTTTTTTTTCAAACTGTACTTACAAAGAAACTGAGGTTCAGAGAGATTAATTTTTCATACCACTAAGAAATGACAGCTTTAATTCAAATGGCTGTTTAATTTCAAAACCACATTCTTTATTCAATAGTTTATTTTCTGACTCTTCCTTCTCCTCTTCATGTCCAGGTAATTAAGACTATTCTACCACTTTTCTTGAATTGTTTCTCATGTTTTTTTATTAAGCTAGTTTGTTCTGCCTGCTCTCAGGTGCCTTGGAAATTCTGACAAAAGTCAGGCTGGCTCTACTGTACCTCTAAGACCTCCTGACCCTTGTGTATCCCCACTCATGCCAGCACTTCTGTCAAGTTCTCACTGAGCGCGGTCTCTACTTTTCACAGACCTTTCAGAGCTTGTCTAGTCTCTTTAAGTCTTTTCCTGCAGATGCCCAATGTACTCTTTATTGGAAGCAAATGAAACAACTTTAGCCAACTGAATCAAAAAGGGACTTAAATAAGCAGTACAGGAGGAGGGAATTAGGTAGCGTAGAGAATGCCTGGAGAGCAGCAGGATCAGCCTGTGAAATATGCAGGAGCCTGGAGGCTTGGTGGCTTCCAGAGCTGCAGCCACAGGCAGCCATAGAGCCGGTCCCCCAGGACATGGTTCACCCCATTGGGCATGTGGTGCTATCACAGCTGTGCTGCGGCTGTAGCCAACTCAACACCTGCTGCCTCTGCCTCCTGCTTGGAGGTGGGTTCTCTGTGGGCCTTACCTCTCTAGGTTATGGTGTCTCGACCAGAATTCAGGCCAGTGTCTCTGGATCCAGGTCAGGTGCCTTCTCTTTAGCTGCAAAGAGGCCGGGTAAGTAAGTACCAGGTACTTTCATCTTCCCAGAAGACCTACAATGTGGGAGAATTCCCTTAACTTGGAAGGGGACTCAAGATAGATACCAAAGAAAAGGCAAATATCCACTACAGCCTTTTCTTCCTTTATTGGAAGGAGATGACCTTAATTTATTTTTTGAGAAAATAGAAGTCATCACCTAGTAATACCTCTGTCTTCTTGATGGCAGTCACAGATCTTCCTATGTCTGTTCCTCTAAGACTTCTTCCTCCTTTTACCGTAAAGGACCTGAGTCTTCTGCTTGTCCTTTGACTTGTCTTCTCTCTGCCTTCTTCGGAGCTGTTCGCTATCAGTCTTTCTGCTATACGCTCTTCTTTCTACTAAATGGTTCCCATTGTCTTTTAAAAGTGCTCCTGTGTAATTCCTTGCTTATGGACCCTTACCCGGGACTTCTCATCCCTCTCCTGGACTTGCCTTGTCACACTACTTCCTGAAAGGCATCCAGTTCCACAGGTGGGTGTTTTTTCATGTCCTTTCCACCACCCCTTCAATCTGTCCTCCAGCTTCCCCTCAGGCACTTCTCAGAAGACCAATGTCCAGATTTGGTGTTCAGCTTCCTCCTCCTGCCCCATTGTTCCTCCTCTGTATCCTCGCCAGGCTTTTCCTTCCCTCCCAGCTGCTAGATGTTAGCACTTATCAAGGTTGGGCCTTTGTGATTTCTCCTTGTTTGATGGTCAGTTTTACCAGAGTCATGGATTTGCTTATTATCTGATGTGAATGACTCATTGACTTGTCTTTCTATTCCAGACATGTCCGCCAAGTGCTAAATCAGAGGGGCCAAAGCACAGCCAATGCAGCCTCACACAGTTTCCTTGGGCCACAACCACATCCAGTCTCTTACATGCTGCCTACAGCTGTGTTTGCCCTCGAGTGACAAGAGTTGAGCAGTTGCAACAGAGACAGAAAGACCAACAAACCATATTTTTATTTACCGTTTAGTCCTTTACAGAAAAAGTTTGCTGAGCTCTGCTATAGACATTCTCCTTGCATGTTTGTAAATCATCTAAAACGTAGAGTCCAATACCAAGTGCCTTATTTTTTCCCCAAACTTTATCTTCCACTATGGTGAACAGCAGAACCGTCCATTCAGCTGCACAGACCAGAAACCCTGATGCTTTTCCTGCTGCATGTCTTATTCATGACCTGATCCTTGATCTTACCTCCTAAGTATATTTCTCAGTCCTCCGACTTCTATCTCCACTAGGCCATCTTGGTCCAGGCTGTTGTTACCCATTGCACAGATTTCTCATGGGCCACTTGTATCCACTCTTGCCTCTGTTTCAATATGTTCTCCATCCTAAAGCCAGAGTAGTTTTTCAGAGTGGAAATTTGATCAGGTTATCTACTTTCTTAAAGCATTGCTGTCAGAATAAAGACCAGAAGTCTTCAGAATGGCCTGCAGGTCTCACGCCCTCATCCCCCTCCAGTCCCTTTGTGTGCTACACTCCCCCTTCTGCACTGCAGCCTTACTGTTGTCTCAGTTCTGTTCCCAACCCTTGAATGTAAACAACAGTACATCATTATTTGTCATGGTTCTGGGTAGAGGGCTTGCCTGGGCAGTTCTTCTCCATGTGGTGTTGGCTGGGGCATCACTGCCCCTCGTGTGTCCAGCGGGGTAGCCAGACCTCTTCTGTGGTGGCTCAGGGCTTCAAGAAGGAGCACAAGGAGGACATGTCTCAATGGGCACGCACTGCCCAGCTGCTGGTGCATGCTGCTTGCTAACGTCTCAGCTAGAGCAGGTGGTGTGACTGAGCTTCCCAAGGTTGTAGAAGGTACGTCAGGGCATGAATGCCGGGCAGCTCGTTCAGTGGGGGCCTCTGGTGTGACTCAGTTCCCCCCAGTCTCTGTTTCACATTCATCCAGGCCCTTTTGCTCTTAGGCCTTTGCACATGTTCCTATCTGAAATGGTTGTTGTCCTTCTCTCTACATAACTGCTTTTTGTCCTGGAGGTCTTAACCTTCATGCATCATATGTGCCATTTCTTAAAGGGAGTTGCCTCCCTGAGTGTTTGGATCCCCTTGTGATGGGTTTTTGTAGCACATATACAGTACCTGTTATAAATAGGAATTTTAATTTGTTGTCTGATTGGATTCTATCTTTTCTCCCCACTGGACCACAGCGCCATGAAGACAGGAACTTGATCTATTTTTGTTTTCTCCTGTTTCTGGCACAGTACCAGGCACATAGAAGACATTCAGTAACTACCAGTTAAAGAAAGGAATACATCATCGGATTTTCCCTTCAGTGTGGTTTCCGAACAGTAGTGTTTGTAGTCTCTTTCTAGTCTATCTAGCCCCCATCAGTTTATTATCACTAAAATATGTTATTCTCAATCACTGTTAATTAATTGGGAACATTTCTAAATTCCTGTTTAATACTCTTATGTAATTTTTCATCATGGCTTTTAAGTTGTCAAAAGATTCCATTTACCTTTGGAACCTTACTCTGCCACTCCATCGCTGCACTGGTCTCCCCTCAGCTTATTGTCTCTGCCCCTCATTTGCCTCCTTATCTGTCTGTCTTATTCTCTTCCACCTGTTCTCTCTCCTCCTGCACCCCTGCACCCTCACCTCTGTGCCAGTCCCTCTCATCCTAAAGGCCTTGCCTCTTCTGAGTGAGTGTACCCTTGGCTCTATCACTTGACAGGTAAATTAGTTAATAACTTGCGGTGGCTCCTGATTGTTCAGTGTGTTGGCCTTTGGCTGTAGGAAGTTCCTTTTAATCCTGTTTCCCCACTCAGGCTAGGCCTAGTGCATCAGGGAAGAGACTGCCTCACATGCTGAGCCCGTGTTTCCCGCTCAGCCCTGCTCCTGCACAGGAGCACAGTAAACCTTGAATGACTATTTTGTTTGTCTGATTTTTTTGTCAGGGTGAAGAAAACCTTAAAACAAGCATTTGTACGTTGTTGTCAGTTTTATCACATTTGGAAATCATAACTCAAAATACTCCAGAAAAGGTGAGTTTAAATTGCCTGTAACAAGAGTTTAACCTTGACTATCAAAATAGAATTTTGTTTTTGTACTAATTTTGTTTAAAATATAAAGTGTTCCTCATATTTTTTGCCATTTCCCCTACTTCCTTCTTCCTGTCTGCTCATGTTCTCATGGACTTAGACACAAGTACACAGGAAGGTCCGACCCACTTGCCCGAGTGCATGCTAAATCTGTAGACTAATGGGCAGTTTTTAAGGAGATGATCCTTAATTTTATATAAGTATTTACATAAGATTTTGTTAATTGGATTTAACTATTGCATTTAACTGTTTCTTGAATGATACAGTTATTTACCCAGTTATTTGCTTGTGCAAAGAAACTTATGGTCTGTGTTAAAATGCCATTGGGTAATTGAAGGTTGATGTATAATGTTACCATCTTCAGTGTCAAGGCCAGCTTTTTCAGCTTTCTCAGGTTTAGAGTGATTTTTCTAGTGGTTTACCCCACAGGTAAGTAGAGATCTTAGCTAATTCTGGCTTATCATGGTGGAACTGTGAAGAATTTAGGAGAACCAGTAAGAAGGCAAGGTTCTATAGTATTGAATCTACAGCGAAGAATATGATACGTTGTAAACTCTAGAAGAAAAGTTAGTATATGAAATGAGAAGTGTGGTCCTGTGTTGAAAGTGAAATAAAAAGAGAGAGAAAAGATTTCCTGGAATTTTTCAGTATTCTTGTCTTTAAATTTATTATTTAAATTTAAATATTGATAATCAAATTTAGTTGTTAATTTATTTCATCAATCCTAAAACAGACCTTTCTCCCCACCCCATTTTAACTTTTAAAATCCTCTTAAAATTGATGGTGTCTTACAGTGTCTGTCAGCAGATGGCAGTGTGTTAAAGTTACATGAGAACTTGTGTTAACACCTTCTGGTAAGATCAGGAAAGCGCTAGCATCAGATAACATCAAATGTTACCTTTCTGTTTTAAATATGTGCAGGAAAGAGATTTGCTTACAATCTATTGAGGGAAGTAAAAGAGATAAGAAATTGTACTGTTGCAGGGTGGATGAAATAGCTGAAGGATTGTTTAGACAAATTCTGACAGTGAATTCATCTTCCAGACAGACCTGATTCAGACCTTAACTTCCCCCCCTACTTGGTGTGTGAGTTGTTCATGAAAATTAACCATTTTAAAACTCCCCTTTCCCCAGCTCAACAGTGGTGTAGGACTAATGCTCGGCAAATGAGGAATCTGGACTTTATCCTAAGAGCGTTGGGGAGCTGCTGCAGGATTTTAAGCAGAAACATGACAGGGTCTGATTTGTGTGTGTGGCTACAGCGTTTTGAATGGGTGGTGTGGGGGCAGAACTGGAGAGAGGCAGACCAGCTAGGAAGCTGCCAAGGGACCTGAGTGCTTTCATGGTGCCCTGCCCTGGGGTGGTGGCGTGGAGGAGGCGAACAAGTCAGTGTGACATGTATGTGGTGGAGAGAAACCCCCAGCCTTGGGGATGGGCTAGGTGGACAGATGAAACCCAGGGGTATGACCTGGGCTGCCAGGCTTAGCATGTCTTTCACACATGGGGGAGATGATAATGGGCAGCGGTCTGAATCTGTTACCTGTGACCCCTACAGAGACACAGGAAAGAGCAGTTGGATATTGGGGTCTGCAGCTCAGGAGGGTGGTCTGAATAGGAAATCCAACTCATGTTAGAGATCACAACTCATTATCTTAAGCAGCCAGGCAAGTAGCAGAAACAAACATTGCCAACTTGTGAACCAGGAGGGTGTGGAAGGGCTGCAGGTGAACCGGGTGCTCTTGTGCTGTGAAGGTAGTGTGGGGCTATAGTCCATTATACGCCTGGGGCTGCAAAGCCTGGAAAATGAAAACCTGTATTTTTAAAGCATCCCTGGAGCCAGATCTTCAGGCATTTGCAAAGGGTCTGGAAGGCAGGAGCACACCTGTGTGGGCATGCCAAATCACAGAGGCACCTGTTTTCCTGAGGTAGGATTAGCTGAGGCCCAGTGTCCAGCTCTGTGAACACTAAGAGGCAGAGGGCAGCTCATTTTTTGCTCATGTGAATGCAGGAGGCATGGCGTGGTGTGAGGTCTGCAAACAGTGGTTGTGGCTAGATCATAGAAGAGGGAGGTGGTGGCCCAGTTCAGTGGTGTGGCTCCTGGTAGATCACCTTGAGAGCTGAGAGTCTACATCTTTAGTACTTCCAGGGGTACAATAATAAAGATCCATTTCTGCCTAACTAGCCATATTCAGTTCCTGCAGCCAAGCTCTGATGGGTTAAGATTAAAATACTTTTTTCAAAACACTGTGCAGGTGGTGGGACTAGGAAGGTGGGGGGAGGCAGGTGTGGTTATAAGGGGACAGCAGGAAGGATGCCTGGGTATAGGAGCTGCTCAGTGTCTTGACTGTCATCGTGGATACACAAACATACACATGTGAGAAAACTGTCAACACCACACACACACAAATGAATACAAGTAAAACTGAGGAAATCTAATTTACCAGTGGACTATATCCATGTCAATATCCTGTTGTGACATGATACTGGAATTTGCCAAATGCTGCCATTAAGAGAAACTGAACAAAGTCTTAAGAGAGGCACAAAGGATCCCTCTGTTTCTTAAAACTGCAGGTGGGTCTAAATTGTCTCAATAACAGTTTCAGTTAGAAGAAGAAAGTAGCTGTCACCCACAAGTTTGGGAACCTTGAGTGGACTGAGGGCATGGGTGTGAATGAGGTCACACAGAGCGAGTACAGCCTGATAAAGTGGGGAAGCCAAGGACCCAGAAGAGCCACCAGCATTGGAGGGGTGGGACAGGAAGACGGTGCAAAAGAACAGCAAGAGGATGAGGAAGACCCCCCTCAGGATTGTGGTGTCCTGAGGGACATAAGGGGACCTTCCCAAGGAGAGAATGGCCAAGAGTGGAGCGCCTGGAGAGGGCAGGCAGAGAAGGGCATCATCCACAGTTTTAGCAACAGGCAGGTTGTGACTTTGGAGAATGCACTGCAGTGGCCCATGAAGAGCACCCGAGGGAAAGAGGTGGGCAGACCCGGAGATGGTGTGGACATACAGATGCTTTGGGTCAGATGTCGGAATAGCTGATTTTAAGGTCGTAGAAAAAAGAACAGGGTTTTATGACAAGGTCTGGGGTATGGCAATGGGCAGAGAATGGTAGGCAATGGTTTTTTCATGGTGGTGGAGAGGTAATGATGGAAGTCACACTGAGGGTTGGAAAGGCCCCAGATCCTCCTCTGATTTAGGAAGGAGGGAGAGAGGTTGAGAAATTTGCCGTGGATGAGAGTACTGAAAGGTTCAGGGGTGGGCGAAGGAGAAGGGAGGGCAGCGAGGGGAGGAAACACAATCCTCTGGGAGCAGAGGGAATCCGTGGAGTTTGTTTGGATAGTGAGCAGAGACCATGGAGATAGGGCGTGTGTGAGATCTCGTTGGCCGCAGGCTCCCTGTTGGAAGGCTACTTGGGAAGAAGTCATGTTGGTTTTTTGCTTCCCCTTTTCTTCCTCACTCCGATGTGTGTCCTCTGCGTATTATGTGTCTTCATATGTCATTCTAGGCCCCTGGGATTCTGCAGTGAACAGAACACGCATCTCTCTCCTTCAATCCGGTGGCAGGTGGGGAGATGACAAAGGAACAGGCTGCTGTCAGCCGGTGACACCAGCTTCAAAGAGAAAGAAAACAGAACCAGGGGCTAAAGCCATTTAGAAAGTGGGCTCAGGAGAGACCTTTCCAAGGGGATGATTCTGAATACATGCCCGAAATTGGTGGGGATCCAGGTACTTTCCAGGCCGAGGGAACAGCAGGCGCTGGCTGTAGGTGGGACCCACCTAGTCAGGCCCAGGAGATCAGAAGGATTGGTGCAGAATAAGGGAGGGGGCGGGGAGTGAGGACTCCACGTAGGCTGTGGGGAGAAAGCAAGACCTTTGTAGGGTATGTTGTGTGGGGGACCACTGTCCTGCTGACACTTCAGATTTGCCTCTTCTTCACAATAGTCACCTACTACGTGAATCAAGGGTGATAAAACTCTTAAGTGGTGCATGTTAAAGGCAGTGTACACGAAATGCTGGTATAGCACTTGTGATGTATAACTAATGGCAGTTGGGTGTTATTTATGTTAGATACCACATGTGCTTCATAAAATTGTAAAGGACTGTGAAATATTAGTAATGACTGACTTTCTCTTTTCCCCTTTTTTAAATGTTTAAATTCTCTTTTAATGGTATTTTGGTTGTCTTGGTTAACCTGCTTTGGCTTCCAGCTTCTAGATTTAATCACATATCATGCAGAAGTTTCCCTTTCCTATACCACCCCGGCACTTCTCTTTGATCTTCCTTCCAACCAAGTAAATGTATTTTCTCTTCCCTACATGTCATTTGCTGGTTTTCTTAGATAACCTTGAGTATGCCCTCCAGCCTTTTCTCTTCACCTTCTTAGCAGCTGACCTTCCTCCATGTGGCCTTTCTACTGGGCCCTACATGACTAGTCACCCCACCTTACCCCAATCCAGCACAGACAATGTTAGTTGTTCATTAGGTAGGGATGGTCATTTTTATATCATAGTTATGTATGTGTGTATATGTATCTATATGTCTCCCAACAGTGTTTTTGTAATGCTGACAATACTGTGAACTTTGATAAATGTTCATAACATGTTGAGTAAAGGGATGAAATAAAGAAGATTGTATATATCTGTATGTGGTCCTTCCCAGGGACTTTGGGGAACTGAGATGTGCCAGTAACCATGCTGGAGTACTGGGAAACTCTCCAGTGCATATCCTTGTTTCTAATCAGTCAGGAGATGCTGACTGTAGGGCTCTTCAGCAGGTGCAGCCCCAAGAATTTTCAAGTGGCCCATTTGGCGGGGGGCATCAAGGTAGCTCCTGTTCTTTTATTAAAAGTTTGAGTCCATCTGGTTTCCCATTAATACATGTCTCTTCCTTTGCCTTTTGTTGTCTGTTGAGCTGTGTGGTTTTAGAAATTGGGCTATCATTGCATGAAGTCTCCAGGCTGTGAATGTGGAACAGTCTGTGAATCCATAGGAAAAGACCACAGAGAAGGTTAAATGATTGTGTTAATTTGTTGCTACACTTAGTGCTCTGTGGATCCAAGATCACCATAAGAGAGAACAGAGTAGTTCACAATCAGAGGCAAGGAGGAAACAGCATCTTAGGAGATGCCTTCCTTTAGAAGCACTTTCAGGTTCCCCAAAAGTGGAGCCCTTAGGGAATAATCCTAGCTTAACCTAGGTACCAGAGTGTGGGGAAAAATGTACTGCAGCCCTGTGAATGAAAACTAAAGAGCAGGAGGATATCTTTCTGACCAGATTGCTAATGCCAAGGCTTAATTTTGAGGAGGAAGTCTGCATAGACCCTGATGTACAACCCAGGAACTAAGGCCCACTATGTAACACTTTCATAATTTGTATACCTTGTTTTTGGTCTTTCAGTCAAGGGTAAAACGGTCCATGTTTACATATGAAGAATTTTTCCCTTTCTTTTCAGAAACCAGTTCTGAAGCAAGCCCTTATTACTGTGCTGAACTGGTGTTTCAATCACAATTTTAGTATCCGACTGTATGCCTTAGTTGCTCTTAAGAAAATCTGGAGCATTTGTAAAATGCTGCATGTTGAAGAATTTGATGCTTTGACTTCTGTTATTGAATCCAGTCTTAATCAAGTGGAAAACATGCATGGAGCAGGGTAAGTAGGCTGGCACCCTTCCCGTTACTTCCGAGAGAGCACATGGGGAGGACAGAGGAGCCCATCTTGTTCTCCGTGTTCGGGTGTAGGGCACAGAGCCTGGGTAGGCAGGGGGCAAGCAGGTCACTACGTGACATACAGTTTAATTAATTCTAATTGCCATCAGCTCCATCTTGATCTTTTTTCCTTTTTTATCTTTGATCTTTTATTTTATAAGTCTTTTACACATCTTTAGGTGTTTCTGTTCAGTACACCCAAATGTCATTATCCTCAGTTGTCAAAGAACTGCTGAGAAGCAGCATGATCTGACTTGAAAGACATATTCTTAACCCCTCAGCTATACTAATTAAATCTGTAAGTGGTTTTCTTTTTTTCTAAGAGAATGTCTCTATTTCTCAAACAAAATCCTACTCAGATTCTCAATATAAAACAGATAAAACAACTGCTGCTATGGGCAGAACAGCGGAGGGGAGCATGACCCAGGGTTTTGTGAATTCTCTTGGTTGAAAGTCAGCAAAGAGTATGAACTTGAGTATGACATCATCCATTTTACTTCTGCATTTTTTAAAATGTGAGGAGCAGATCAGAGGTGGGCAATAGAAATGGGAGGAAAATCGAGAGTTGGATTAGTATGAGAGTAGTCAGGGCTCAGAGACATGGACAAGGTTCAGGTAAAGTAAAACAAGCCTGAGAGCACAGGAGCAGTTCCAGTGGTGGCATTGGGGTGGAAGCCAAATTGAAATGGGTTGAAAAGTGGAGGGGACAATATGTTATTTGAATCCGGGTGATTGATAAGTTGGATGGTGTCACATTATTTTCTGTACTTGAATATTTGAAATTCTTTGTGTCTTTTATTTTTAAAAATTGAATGATGAGGAAGCTAAAACAGCTAACTTGCACAGATAATTTTCTCCAGAACTTTTCTGTGTAGTGTAGAAGGAAGAACAATAGTTAAAGGTGGATGTGCTGTCAAAGGAGGGCTTTTACATTATTTTTTTTGTAACAGTAGTTTTTAATAGGTATTCATGGTTAGGAAATTGAGTGGTGCAGAAAGATTTAACAACGAGACAGTCTCCTGCCCTGGTCCCATACCCTCGTTTTCCACCAAGATAAGTTTCTGGTAACAGCTCCCTGCTCTTCTGTGGCCATGCCATAAGTTATGTCACCACCAGTCCCTACTGAGGGGCACTTTAGTATGGTTTCTGTTTTTTAAGATAGACATAAAGCCCTTTGAATAGGCTGAAGAAAAGGCTAGTATAGAGAAGAGATTCAAAAGGGGAAGATGGGGCAAAATCCAAGGAAATGAGACTTGGGGCACATATTGGGGTATTGTCCTTTAAAAGGGACTCTTGAAAGCAAAGGAGAAGCAAGGACAGGGGGCCAGAGATGAGAAGTCTCCCATGCAAGGTCTTCTATTTCTCCCTCCTGTGATATGAGAGGCATGGCCTTCAGAAGGGAGGAAAGGGGCTGGGGGCCTTGGGGATGGGAGAAGCCAGGCTGGCCGTAGCAGGAGAATGGTCTTGCCAGGAAATTGTCTTGAAATTGCTACTTAACTTTGGGGCTATTGATCATGAACCAAATCAGAAACTGCTGGGGTCATGGTAATAGTACATGGCATAACTTTTTTCTCTACCTTTTTTGCCTTTTAAAACTTGACAAATGCGTTGAGAAAACCTGCTCAGATTCCATTTGTTTGGCTATGAAAGTTGGTAGCTTGGCTATGTGTTATGAATCTTCAGAGTAGAAATAACAACTTATGTAATGATTTTCTATCCTGAAAAAAAAAAGTGTTTCCTCTCAGAGAGAGACGTGTAAAGATTCTGACCCAGAGTCCTTATCCAGTTCTTTTAGAATTCTTTATTCCCAGATATGTAGGTTGTATGTCTGGCAGGCTGTTCCTGTGAGGTCTTTCCCAAAACGTCCACTGAGACTGTCTTTACTTGCCTTCACCTCTGATGGTGCACAGGCCTCTGCACACTCCGCTAGGTGATCCCAACACTCAGCATGACACCTGGCTCTCATCCTTGTTGAATTATTGTTTGTTGTACGGCTGTGAGGGAATTATTTAATTTCTTTGTCTGACTTAGAGTTTCATTTCAAAATCTCAAATTGACTGTCAGTTTTTCAAGTATATTGATCTTGGAGATATGGGTATGTCATTCTTAGGATAAAATTCACAAAGCTTTCCATTCATTTTAAATTCTGCAGTACCACTCTAGGATAGCTAATAGATTTTTCCCCCTTACCAGGGTTGTTTCACTTGTTGGTACCTCACACCACATTTTTAATCTCTACTTAGGAATGCCAGGAAGAATTGGCAACGCATCCAAGAGCATTTCTTTTTTGCAACATTTCACCCACTGAAGGATTACTGTCTGGAGGTGAGCAAAGAATATCATTTGTAAATTCTCTACTATATCTTTAATCCTTATGCTTTCTTTCTGCCGTAGTTGTTGAAGGGTTATGATTAGGTTAATTTTTTTCCCTTAAACAACATCGATTTAACATTGTGAGTTCTGAGTTTAATTTTGTCACTTTATGCAGATGACTTTTTGCATTTCACTGTTAAGCAGTGAAAATTGGCTAGTCAATCTCACTTTCTATTTCTCAGGCAGTGTCTGGCTTGTAAACACTGTAAGGGGGATATTTAACTCTAAACAGAAATCTGTTCTGACATTAAAAGGAAATGAGTGAGAACATTGTACAGGTGAGATTTTGTTTTAATGAAGACCATTGTTAATGAAAGAACAAAAAGACCTACCGTCGCTAATTGATTTTTTAGGTTCTGGGCAAGTAAAATTGTATAGTCAGTGATACACCAATGATACATCTTATTGATCATAACAGAACATACACAAGTCTAAGAACCATAAACATATGTATTACAATTAGCATGTGATTAATTAATATATAAATTATTAAAATTTGTATAAGTTGTATTACTTTCTCCCTTTCAGCTACTATTATAGTGTTCTGCCTTTGAATCTAAAAAATGTGACTTATGATCTTTTTCTCTAAATAACTTGGAAATACCAGTCACTTCAGCTACTGTGCATAATCAGATTTTTCTGGCAGATTGCCAATAAGCTGGCCTTTAAAAAAATGTATAGATATACATGTTGTGAAATATTTATCATAGAACATTAATGTATATTTTCTGTTGCTTCATTTGAAAAATTATTTAGGATCTTTCAAATATTTTAACATGCTCTGTTCTGTGTTCTTTAGTGCCAAGAGTGCTTTGTTTGACATCTTTCTGAAGGATTCTTTAATAACTCTAGTGTTAAGTCAGCCTTTTATATCCAATTCTCCAGCAGGAGTAAGTCCCTTCCTTCCCTCTTTCCGTCATCCCTACCTTTGACCGTTCCTTTTATGTATTTTATATATTTTGTTCTCCATTAATGATATGAATAACTGTACGTGTAAATAAAATAATGGCTCACAAGAATTCTGTGTCTTTATTTATACATTTGGAGCTATACTTCATACCTAAATAAGCATTTAGTAACAATCATTATGCCAGTTTAAATTTTCACAGCATTAGCATGAAGAAAACCATATTCATTGTAAAAGCTTATGAAATTTCATTTTTCAATCACCTGTTACTTGTGCTTCTGTTTCTTATGTGCCTTACCACCTTTGACGATTTTCTGGTTCTCAGTTTTCTTTCAGAAGGTAAGAAATAGAAAGGAAGGCTGTTTATGTAGTGACTCAATAATAACCATTCCAGTGGTGCCATACTGTGCCATTTACAAAACATTTTCATGTGCTGTTTTAACTTGGTTGTATCCTTAATTTACAAATGAGGGAGCTGAAGCTGAGGAAGGCGAAGTGGTTTGTCTAACGTCGCACAGCTAATAGGTAGTCAAGGCAAAATTTAGATTCTAAATTTGTCTGAATAGTACATCAAGAGCTTGAACCTGATCACTTATGTTTGGTTACCAATAAATAGCATTTATTCAAATGTTGTCCTGCATTCATACTGACTAATTCCACAACTTTTGCATTTATTAAGAGCATGGTGGCTTATTACATCAATTAGAAATACCACAGTGGAAGATCTGCCTGTTTTCAAGGATTTCCTAAATTGATCCCCTAATTTCTTAGAGAAGATAAGAAATATATATAGACAATTGCTGCAAGAAATACATGCAAGTGCGTAATTTGACAGATAATGATAGTTTGGGATAATACATCAGTACTAATATTTAAGTTGTATGCTGAACATGTTATTCACATATTTCTTCTATTTAAGGGAAAAACTTCAGATTTTACAATTCTTTTTTCAGACCATATTTTACATCCTTCCACGCCTTTCAGGCCTTATTGAAGATGAATGGATTGCTATTGATAAGTTTATCCAATTCACTGATATCCCTTTAGATGCAGGATTTCAGTGGTACCTTTCTCCAACTCAACTTTGTGAACTAAAACCAGGTGACTGGTCTCAGCAGGACATAGGTAAAAAAAAATTTTGTTTTATTTTTTTCCCTTTGTTGACTTGGTTAAAACTTTTTGATTTAAGTTAGAACAGGCAGTAAATAATAGCACTTCTTCATTGATGTGGTGAACTCTGCTCCTTGCTTAGAGAAAAGACAGTGAGAAAATGTGGTATGATCTTGACCAAAAAGCTAAAGCTAGTGGCTTTTCTTTGAAATGCTGTTAATATTCATTGCTCTTCCACTATATATTTCTATAAAAGAGATTTTTGAAAGGTCCAAATTATTAGAAAATCTGTTCCTGTCCATTTAGGAGTAAAGCAGAGCTCCTGACTGGGGCTGGCTATATACCACTCATCTGTTAGCCTCTCTTTCTCCTGTACTTTTGTCTTCCTTTTTACACCTACTCCTGCCCTGCAGCTTTCTTAGGACCCACATCGGCCTCTCGCTCACCTCCTCCTTCCCTTCACGTCAAGTTACCCTAAAAAAACAAGGATCAATTCCCCCCACTATTTTGAAAATCACAACCAATCGTAAAAGTTGCGTGTAGTCTACATTCTCATCATTTCTCTCACTCATGTTCTGTCTTCATTCCGGCTCACCCCAACCCTTACCCATCACTGAAACTTCTCTTAGAAAATCAGAAGTGTTCTTTGTCTCCTTTACAGAATCTAAAATAGATGCTCTTCTCTTACCTACCGATGTTTACATAGTGTTTATTTGGTAGTTTCTTGTTCTCCTGATTTTCCTCCTAAATCTCTTTTCACTCTCCTTTTTGAGCTCCCCCACTTGTCTCTTGTAGTTCTCTGAAATTTTAATGTTTTCAAGAATCCTTTGGACAAGTTGTTAAAAGTACAGATTCTTGGGTCCCACCCTGAGATTTTAAATCAGTATGTCTGGAGAAGAGTTCTGGGAAAGTGCATTTTTTATCAAACACTCTAGATAGTTCACTAATGCATTTTAAGACATAATCACTTAAAATTTATTTATTCAGCAGAGATTTATTGATTGCCTACTATGTGCTAGGCTAGTAAGACAAATTCCCTGCCCTCATGGACCTTACATTCCTACAGGGAAGCAGCATGTCTTGCCAATGGGTTTCAGCCCCTGGCAAGTTCACTGTGGATTCAGTGTGACCAAAGAAAATGACAGTAAAGCGTTCTTGGGGTGAAAGGGTTATTCCCAACTTTATTTCCACAGTGGCAGGTCAATCACTAAAATCCTGTTCACTCAGAGAGAGTTTGCATGCAGCAAGCCGGTCTATGCCTCTGGGCCCCTCTGCCCACACAGCCGTCCTCTGGGCCTCTCTGCCTCCACAGTCGTCCCATACAGCCATCCTCTGGACCTCTGTCCTTAGTGCTGCCACCACTCCAGCCTCTGTTCTGCTCTCCTGCAGCCTTGCAGCCATGCCACTGTGTTGCCCAGAGCATTGGGTGGAGCTCTTTATATGGAGTCAGTAGCAACGCATTGCCCACATGTGTGTAGTGAGCTAGCCAATCAGGGCCTAATGAAAATTCTGGCCACAGGACCCTTCATTTTATCCACACAGCCCTAAACAAATATATAAGGTAACATCAGGTAGTAAAAAGGACTATGAAAAAAACAAAGCAGGGTAAAGATAGTGACAAATGGTTAAAAAGATCTTTCTAAGGAGTCGACACTGAGCAGAGACCTGTGTGAAGTGAGAGCAAGTCAAGCACTGATGTAGGGCAAGTGCTTTCCCCAAATAGGGGGCAGCAAATGTGAATATTTGGGTGCAAAAGATGGTGACAAGAGCCATTGCACTGGTGTGGTGGGGACAGCCCGACTAGGGTGGGTGAGCAGAGACGGAGAGGAGAAGAAAGAGGGATAGCACCTGTGGGCAGCCGGTTTGAGTTTTGCCATAGGTGGAGCAGAGAAATGAGGGGATGGGACAAGGCTAAAGAGGTCTTGTTTGTTTTGTTTTTGGTAAAGAGGAATGTTGCAGTGTGGTTTTTATGCCGAGACTTAAATGTTAGTATCTCCCAAATGTTTTCATTGGCTTGGTGTCCTTCTCATTCTGCATGCTCTCCTTGAACATTTTTATTAATTTCTACAACTTGAAACCACCACCTACATAATGTTACTTTTAAATCTTTCTCTCCGCCTGCCCTGTTTTGAGCTACTGGGCTTCTGTACCCAGATACTCCATAAACTCTTGAAACTCAACATACCCAAATCAGATTTACCTTTCTGCCCAAACTTGCCTCCTCTGTATACCCTTATTAGTGGTCACCTGGCCATCACAGAAGTCATTCTCTGTATACCCTTATTAGTGGTCACCTGGCCATCACAGAAGTCATTCTCTGTATACCCTTGTTAGTGGTCACCTGGCCATCACAGAAGTCATTCTTTTCCTGTTTTCTCCGTTGCCACATTACCCATTACCAAATCTCAGTGGTTCTGCTTCCCAAACCTGGCTGCTTCTCCTTCTCTTTAGCCTCTCTTGCACTGACTTTGTTGAGACTGTCTTTGTCTTTTCCTGGATGAGTACAAAAGCCTCTTAATGTTTCCCAGCCTCAACTTATCTTCACATTGCTTTTAAAGGGATTTTTTCTAAAATACAAAACTGTTCTGGCCTGAGCCATCTCATCTCCCTCCATGGCATGCTGGGAGCTACACCAAAGTTTTGCTGGTGCCCAAGCCATTTTCCTTCTGTGCCCTGCATGTGCACACATGCATACTGTGGTCTGCACGGTCCTTCCCACACTGCGTTTACTGACTGTTACCTCCCTTCCCTTGAGCCCTCCTGGGGCTCTTTGCCCTCCTCCCCTAGACACCAATAGCTCTTCCTGTGTGTACATACCCTCACTGTAGCACTGCACTGTGGTTATTTCCACGTCTCTTCCATCTGCAGTAAGCTAAGTGCTCCTCAGTTGTTCAGCCAACAGTTGGAAGCTGGGCAGAGTTGAGGAAAGGCCTGGAAGGAGTCTCAGTCCTTTACTAGAGCTTAGAGCACTGCAGTTAGTTTAACAGCATCTGTGTTTACTTATTTGGTCAGCAAAGACAGGACTGCTTCAGAGAATATCTTTCATTTTAGAGAAGTGCCCCCAAGTACTTGTAAAATAATTAAAGACTGTATTGTTTCAGTAATATACTTCCATAGAAAGTTCTAATACACTATGGTTTGTAAGACACACCATTATTTTATGTACCGCTAGGGAAAAAAAATGCTACCAAACTATAATACCTATGGGTTCTAAGATGCTTCCCAATTTTGGATATGCTAAAATGTAAAAATTGCATCTTATATTTTCATGAACTGTTGTAGTATCTCAGGTGTAGAGTTGAATTTGAATAAAATTACTATTGAAAATAGCAATTGTGTCCGAATCCAAGTAAAGCTCTTTAGTTAATCTCATTCTAAACTATCATTTTTAACTCTTAAAAATGTGTGTGTGTGTGTGTGTGTGTGTGTGAATAGATATTTAGATAAATGGGATTATTTTCTTTTTCATTCCCAGGTTATAACTCAGGCGAAGCAGATACCCAGTCAGAGTGGACTGATGTTCAGAAGAAGATTATCCCATGGAAAAATAATGTTCCAGATTTAGACCTGGAGCTAGTATTTCAGGATCGTGCTGCCAAACTTGGAAAATCAATTAGTAGACTGATTGTAGTGGCCTCACTCATTGATAAACCAACCAATTTAGGAGGTACAGTTGTCATTTTCCAGGGGCCTTGTTTAAAATCTTTTGATCCTGAAAACTTATTATCAATCCAATGTCATTTTGGGCTGTCTTTTCCACATTTAACCCCCTTTGGGAGCTTCAGAGGAGCGCATGGGGTGTAACATGCTCAGTGTTACACCAGAAGCAGTAACTCCAGCTTGTTTTTTGCAGGCCTGTGCCGGACCTGTGAGGTCTTCGGGGCCTCGGGGCTCGTCCTTGGCAATCTTCAGTGTATCAGAGACAAACAGTTTCAGCACCTCAGTGTTTCGGCTGAACAGTGGCTTCCATTAGTGGAGGTGAGTAGAAAGTTGTTTATTATTAAAATTTTTATCATAGTACTATCCTCATGTATCAGTTCTTTTGCAGTGATTTATAGTAGTCCTGCCTTTTGATCATTTTAAATAATACTTAATGTAAAATAATACAGCCCATTTCTGTTATCCAATTCCTTTTACTACCTTTCACATTGTTGTATTTTTAGAAATCATCAATAATGTTCAGTTTTTTCAGTTTTTTTCATGAGTCCGGTTGTAACTAACTCCTGATTTAGGAATACTTTTTATAAATTTATGTGGTGTTGGGGGAATTCTTTTTTATAGCTTATAATTGTCCTTTTCTTTTTACCCAGCTTAGTTTCGATTTTTCTCCAAGCAGGACTGTACATGAATGATTTTACTATTCTACTCTTTTTAAACTAATATTAAGGTAAAACCACCTCACCTAATTGATTATCTGCAAGAGAAAAAAGCAGAAGGTTATACCATCATTGGTGTGGAACAAACTGCCAGAAGTTCAGACCTAACCCAATTCCGCTTTCCTGAGAAATCTCTACTCTTGTTGGGGTAAGAAAATTCTCGAGTCTCAGTCTAGAAACTGTTTCAGGAATTTCATAATTCACTAGACTCCTGATATTACACCCATACTCAGCTTCTGACTTGTAACGCTTGTGAAAGCCCCCCTAGTTCTCATTTCACTTCATTCACACTTTAGGATGGTCAGGTGAACATACAGACCGATAAATTTTTTTGTTACATTCTTACTCTCCTAGTACCATAGACTTACTTCATTTTGTTAATCTATATCTTCCAGTGACATTCAGAATATCTGAGAAAAAAATTATTTTTGAACGAAAAGAAAACTAACCTTTCTTTTCCCATTTTTCTCCATCAGAAATGAGCGTGAAGGAATTCCAGCATATCTGATCCAGCAATTAGATGTTTGTGTGGAAATTCCTCAGCGGGGTATCATCCGCTCGCTTAACGTCCATGTGAGCGGAGCTCTGCTGATTTGGGAATATACCAGGCAGCAGCTGCTTAACCATGGGGACATGGTATCATGAAGTCGGTGCCTTATCTGAATTATTGGTGCTACTGAAACATTTTTTTAAAATTATTTGAACTAATGAAATAGATAATGAAATTTGCTGGGATGATTTGTATTTTTTTTCTCACAATGCCAAAACATTTTCATGTGCCTTAAATATATTACTCTGCTGTCCCCTTTAATAAACATTTTTAACTATACTGTATTGCTTCTTTAATATTTTAAGCAATTGTGGAAATAAAATAGTGTATTTAAGGGAAATAATTTATTTCCTAGAAACTTTATTTCCTAGAATAATTTATTTCCTAGAAACATGGAGTATGATAGGAGTAAAACAGAATTAAGGCAGCTACTATGTACGAATCTAATGTCTGATCGTCGTAAGGAAGCAGTGGGGTGGCAGCTAAGGTTCTGCATGAAGAGGAGCCACTGCCTGTCTTTGCTGCTTTGCATTTGCTTATTCCCAGGGGGAAAACCTGCTTGGATAGATGCTGAGCGAGCTTTCCTAGTAAGTCCATGATGCTCAGGTAATCGGTTTTATTTTTAAAGCCAAAAATTCGACCATAATCATTCATATGAATTTTTTAGGAAAATTTTCATATACTACCTTTGCTCAGGGAGTTCAGATAGTGGTTATAAATAGTCTATATTCTGACAGCTGCCAATTTAGAGCCAGAGATGCATACCATTACCAGAAGTGAGAATGGAACCCACAGGGTTGATGTACTGTTTCTGTTCTTTGTTTGATATTGGGATTTCTTCATTATTGAAAGTAACATTTAGCCCCATTCAGCAATGAACTTCAATTATATCTGTGTCCTCTTTAATAATATTTAAATTTCAGAGTCCATTACTTGTATATATTTTTTTATTCTGTAGCTTTATTAAAATTTTTGTTTTGCAGAAGAGTTATAAAGTTACTACATAGCTTCAATATGCCCTTCACCCTGATGCCTCTAATAGGATCTTATAACCATGGACATTTATCAGAACTAAGAAATTAATATTGACAGTGGTGCGGTTTACTAAACTACAGACTATAAATATATATATATATATATAGATTTAGATTTTGAGTCTTCCCATTAGTATCCTTTTTCTGTTCCAGGACCAATCCAGGACACTAACTTGCATCTAGTCATCACGTCTCCTTAGTTTTCTCCATTCTCTGACAGATTCTCAGTTTTCTTTGTCTTTCATGACCTCGACACTTTTGAAGAGTGCTGGTCAGGCATGTAAAAGTCTCACGATTTGGATTTGCCTGGGGTTTTCCCATGACCAAACTGAGGTTCTGGGTTTTAAGGAAGGGTACTGCAGTGATGAGTGCCTTTCTTGTCACATCTCAGCATGACTTACCACCTCCATCATCTGCTTAAGGCTGTGTTTGCCAGGCTCCTCTTTGTCAAGTTGATGTTTTCCCTTCCCATGCTGTTTTGTTAGAAGCCAGTCACTAAGCCTCACCAACACTCAATGATAGAGAAAATGAGCTTCACTTCTTGGATGATGACATCAGTGAATAGAGCCAGTTTTAGTTCTTCCTTCCCTGGTTGTTTTTCTTTTTAAGTAGCTAGGAATCCAATACCTTGTTGAATAGAAGTGAGAAAGGACATCCTTATCTTGTTATTGATTTTAAGGACATTTTAACTTTTATTGCCTAATCATTAAGTATGATATTAGCTCTAAGTCTTTTGTAGATGGACTTTATTATTTTACTCATATATTTTAAGTTCAACCTTCCTCTTCCAATCCTCATTTTTTGTGCCGGTATTAATACTCCCAGAACACACAACAACCTACTTTTCTCAGTATCTGTAATATTTGCCTATTATCCTCTAAAAAAAAAGTACATATGTTTTTAATAACAGGCTTTTAATTTCTTCTTAAAATACAGGTTTCTTAATTAAAACAGTATATTCCATACTATTTTCAGTTCTTCATAGTTTGATGGAATCTTGTTTGATCATTTTATTAGAAGTTGTATATATGGAATAAGTATTGATGCTTATTTACCCTAATTCAAACTATTGTCCCATAGTCAATGGAACATTTTTGAATGTCCAGAAAGAATAGTTTCAACTTTCTGAAAGGTTCAGGAATAGCCTAGGATTCTGTGGTTGTTTTTGAAGGCTGGAACTTTCCTGCTTCAAATTTTTCTTTGAACTTTAAGTAGTCTCTTCTTTTATCAAAATATTTTATCTGTAGAGAAAATGGGTTTGAAATAAGGGTAAGTTGTGCAGCTTAGATAGAAGCACAGATTTAAATGTAACAAATTCAATATAAATTGTATAGTGACATAAGTGATTTATATTCTAGAAACATTTTGAATCAATGCATTTGATATTTAAGAGTCTCTAAAGAGGGTGAAGAACAGTGAGTGAGTCCTAACCCTTTACGGATCTTGAGAATTTAAGCAATCCATGAAACTTCGTGAGAAGTGTACATGTGCTTAGACATGTGAAACTTGCCATGCAAGTTCAGAGTTCAGAGACCTCACATCATAAAACATAAGAAAAATTTATACATTTTTTAAATCATTCCATAATTTTTATCAATTTATCTCATCCAGAAACATACACTTAAGGAGTCAGTTAAAAATTATATTTATGAACTGTGACTAAGTAAATTATAAAACTTCAATAAGACTTTTTATTTATATCCTCTTGCCATAGGGACTTTGAAGTATCTTAAGACCTCATATCCTGAAACAGTAAAATCACAGTAGATAATCAAGGTCAACCACAAACCTGTCAGAGTATCTGTATGAGCTGCTTTACAACAAGGAGGCAGAATACCACACAATTTTGTCAGAATAGAAAACACTAGTTCTTTTGTTAAAAGTTTTCTTAAGAATCAAATCCTCTATTATTCAGTGGAGCCTGACTAAGTGAAAATTAGCTTAGATTGAGAATGTAAAAAGCTTGTCTCAAGCCGGACAAGACACAGATAAAGCCAGCTGCAAAGTTACCATTTCACCTGAGGACACACTACAGCCATGGAGTGTCCTAACAGACATAAGTGACTATTGCTTTCTTATTCACCACAAAATGCTGTACTTTAGAATCACAGATTATCAGAAACTTGCTCTTAGAAGTTACCAGTAAGAGTGAAACATCCTACTTTTGCCTGGAGGATCTAAGGTACTTTGATACACAGAAGCAGCCTGGATTCCAATCTAGGTGCAGGACTTCAAATAAGGGATTTCTGATTGATCATGACATTCAGCACTTACTTTTGTAAAAATTGGACACTGGGTCTACTTCTCAGTCCAGAGCTGACGATGACTGTTTATACACAGCTTTGCTTTTAGCCATTTCAATTTTACCTAAACTCTACCCTTCCCCCAAATCCTCTGGCAACTCCCTTCCTTTGGTTGATGAGTTGCCCAGTTCCTCTGGTATGCGGTCTTTCTGGTCACAGCATGTTATAAGTATGTCAGACTATACATTTACTCCTGGTCTTAGGCTGATGAGGCTGGGAGAGATGTTACTTAGAAAGGGCACCCAATGAAGAAGTGGGTAATGTTCTTAAAATTTTTGTGGCAAATTAATCATCTTTGCATCTCCTGTCACATGTCTAGTTGCTGGACAGGCAATTCTATTTATGAGGGCCTATCGACATTTGAGTTCCAACTGGCCCAGAACTCAACCCTTCTCCAAATGTTTCTCCTCCTCTACTATTTCAATGAACTCATCACTACCCACCTCTCTCACCACTTCTATCACTAGAGGCCAGGTCCTCATTTTCCATGTGGATAGCTCTTTAAGGTGGTTTCAATCTACCTGTCACACTGCTGGCATTTCTGAAACCCAGATCTGACCATGTCACTTGCTTGTTTTTATCTTTATTCTCTGGCTATGACATCAGCTTGGAAAATAACACAAATTTTGAAGTCATAGAGACCTGCATTCAAATTTCCTTTAGTATTTTACTGGTTAGCTGATCTTGAACAAATTATTTTACTTTTCTGAGCCTTAGTTCCTATTGTGTAAGCATACAATGGTAGATCAAAAGACTTGAAAATTAAAGCTAATGAAAACAAAATCTCTCTCATAGAATGCACTCAGAGACCTTCTACCTCCCCCTACCGCTCCACCTCCTCATACACAGCTCTGGAAAAATCTCTCCTTTTTAATTCTACGGCTATTAGGTGAGACGTCAACAAGGTAACACTTGAGGAGAGGGCACAGGTGCAAAGGAAGAAGGCTGAGGAGGAAACCTCAGTTTCACCCTGAACAGGAACGGCACTGCAGAAGAAAACAGTTCTGCATGGGAAAATGGCTGGCACTGTCAAATGTTGCACAAGTCAATTAGAAGATATTGCTACAGTACCCTCCGCCCACCTTTGCTGGAGTCATCTCTTACTTCACAGGTCCCTCTCATTTTCTTCAACAATACTCATGTTGTGACTCTGGTGATTTCAGTGGCCACGTTGTTGATCCTCCAGTACCCTGGCCTCTCAGTACTTCCATGTCTTGTCCTCCAACCTACATTACTCCCAGGATCAAAAAAGCCTGGAGCTTGTCCTCACCAATAAACAGCCCTTCCATAATCCCAATTCTAAGCATCCCATTTCTCACCTTTACCACCCCTTCACTTTCCCTGTCAGACCCTGATGCCAACAACCATCAACCGTGCCACCTCTCACTGACTCCTATCCCTCCCGTGTTCTCACTTGTCACTCTCACTTCCCCAGTCACTCAGAATGAAGTCACCATCTCTGGCCTCCCATTACCTCTCTGACCCTCACTTCTGCTATTTTCTCCTTGCTGTTCCTTTAACACACTGAACCTGTTCCCACTGCAAGGCTGTTGTATGTTATCCTGCTCCTCTCCTGAAAACTCCCCTCCGATATAACTCCTGAAGCACAGTATGCCACCCTGTCTCTGGGCTGCACTGATATGGTGTCTTTCACCGAGGCTGGGAATGTGGGAGGAGAGGCCCTTTGGGTACAGGGTAGGAAGAGTTCAGTCTTGTATGTGCAGAGGTCAAGGTTGGGCAGAATCTGGTCTGCTCAACAGATGCTTCTGGACTAGGAGAGTCAGCCAGGCTTCAAGCTATGGCTGTAGATAGAATTGTAGAGCAAGTAGCATAGAAGGCATCTTTAAAGGGCACTGGCATTTATCAAACACAGAGGAAAGCATTCATAGAAGCAGTGGCTGCTAGAGATGGAGGAGAACTAGGGGAGTCAATTGTAAAGGGACCCAAGGAGATAGGGCTTTGATATGTAAACAGTGGAAATAGACTTTATGTCTCAGTTTCTAGAACACCAGGGAAACCTGTACTAGCTATTTTCATGGATCCTTTTCTTGCTTGACAGGCATGGGAAGCAGCATGTGGAGCAGGGAAGGTCATGGCATCTGAACTCTAGACTAATAAACTCCAAGCCAGGCTCTGCACCTTCAAGTGACGTCATTTCAATATGTCTGTGTTCTCATCTGTAAAACTGGATAACAGCGTTATTGTGAGGAATAAAAGTTAGGTGCCATATTTGCAGTGCTTACAGCATATGCTCAGGCAGTTTTAGCTATGGCTAGGACACGGTAACCCAAGAGGGCCTTGTGTCATGACAGCCAGTTAAAGAGTGGAAGACAGTAAAGAAGACTGGCTGGCCATCTGAAACCCTTTATAATGCAGAGAACAGAAATTGCCCTGAAAGTCAGGGAATGGGAGGGAGGGTCTACTGGCCACTAGATTAGAGAAAAATCAGTGGGTTTAGGGGAGGATACAAAAATAGGGCTGAAGTGTGACTTCCCAAGTGTGAATGGGCTAAGATGGTGATTTCCAACCATGGTTACCCACCAGAATCACCTGCAGAGCCACAGCCCTTTTGAAAGAAGGTGAGTTTCTAGTTACCGAAATTCAGTAAACCTGAGGTGAGGTCTGGGACATAGCCATTAAAAAAAAAAAAAATCACACAAATCTGATAGGCAACTTGAGTGGGAAATCATGGCTAGGCTAGACAGGTTTCATAGTACTAAGGGCTCCTGGGGAAATGTGAGGGCAGGGAGAGAGTGGAACCAGCCACTACTCTGGCCTTGACTTACCTCAGGGCTGGCTCTTAATCTGCACCACTCCCACTCACCGCAACAGCCTCAGGTCCTTACCCATTCCCAGCGCTGCCCTGATCTGAGACTGATAGCTCAAGAGCAGAAGGGAACAGTGTAGTGATGGTATCGTGGCCTTAAAGGAATTGGGTCTAACATCAGCCCAGAAGCCCAAATTTTCCACCTACTTAAATCACAAGTTACTCTCAAGGCATCTACGTAAATCATCTATCCAATCACAAAGCCCTGCATTTATCAGTTTTCACCTGGTAGGTCAAGTTAAGACATTTACTCTTCATAGTAATCTCATGAGATAGGCTACATTATGCTGGCTTTACAGATGAGGTCATCTAAAGCAACTCCTATCCACTGGCTTACTACCAGGTCTGCCCCACAACATGACCCGGACACTATCACAGTCTTGGGGTCTCCTTCAAGCCCCAGTCTCCTCATCCACAAATATTTAGTGTGAAAGAATGAGGACCCTAAAACTACTTCATTTCTAAAATGCGTGTTCTCAAACTTACACTCTGGAACAGCATGGTAGAGTGAAAAAGCACAGACAAATCCAGGTCCAAATCTTACATCAGCCAGTTGGGCCTGACTTGGAATTAGAGTTCTGCCACTTACCAATATTGAGCACTTATTTTGATGTTCTGAGCTTCACCTGCCTCTAGAAATTGAGAGCAAGCCACCCATCTGTAACTGCACTGATGAAGGAGTATCAAGCACTTACACAAGAGCACTTACTAAACTCGAGGATGTTAGTTCCCTTTTCCAGCCCACCTCCTGTACTAAGGACAGGCAATCCAGAATAGGAACATCTGTCAGGGAGGCATCTAGGGCAGCTGGTGGCAAATCGACAGTATGAACATTTCTTCTACTTTATAAACTATTCTTTATATATTTGGCATATGATTTTGGGTGGGTCACTGGGAATACTTTACTTCTACAGTAGCTTGAGGCCAATAAATTTGCCAACTGTTGCCCAAGATTAAATATTATCCTTCAAGATCCCAGAGAAGTCTACCAATTTAGTGGGTTGAACTTTTCTGTATTGTCCATACATTTGTTTTGTTTTAGAATTACCTTTAAAGCGTCAGGTGACATTTTCCAAAGGTATGCCTGATACAAGCCAAGATTACCAGAGTTTTCTCTGTTGCTCACAGAAACTGTTGATTTGACGTCCCTCAGACAGTGCTTCACTTCATAGACTACCATTCGCACTGCAGAGCAAAAAGAAAGACACTCACATATGACTTACCCACTGTTGGGGACAACTGGATTCAAATGAGCTTCTCAACTTCTTACATTGTGAAGCACCGTCTGTGTTCTCATCTAAACACTTCCAGTATTCATCCCGAGCTCCCCAGCAAACCTCTCTTTCTTTCATAGATGGGGCTGCCATTCCCAGGGGGCTTAAGCTGTTGGACAAAATAACATTCTATGTCAATAAGGAACTTGCAATTTGAGTGAAGGCAAGGAAAAAATACCGTCATTCCCTCCACCCCATTTTTAAGTTACACCTCTGGATTTTAATGATCCAACTGAAACTGATCAGTTCTAAATTAACCATACCCGGAACACCGGCTTTTTGAAGCTTCTCTCCCTACCCTTCGTAATTTGATCCTCCACTGGGGTGGCAGCTTGGTCCCGGTGGAATTGGGTTCTCTCATTATTATTCTGTACACACTCACCATTACATTAGGGCAGCTTATTTATTCCCACAAGCTTGTTTCCCCATCAGTAAAAAGAGGGATAGCAGTGCCTCTTTTATAAGGCTGCTGTTGGAACCAAACTGCTGTACAAACGCAAGGGGGCAAAATTACCAAGCAGTGAGACAGGGATCGTGGGTGTAGTCAGAGTAGGGTGAGGGCATCTGGAAAAAGACCCCTACCAAAACTCCGTATTAAACAATTAAGTAAAGTCAGTCATAGTAATTCTCTAAAGTAAAACATAAAACTACGAATATAAGCATTATTCAGTGAAGATTAATTAAAACTTAAAAAGCCAAAAATAACTTAGCCTGGAATGCTTGAACATCCCCCAGATAAGAAAATACCTCAGCATAACCCATGTCTTGTTTGTGTCAATTAAATGAGGCTATTATAAAATTTACTTTAACCTGCTAAAAGACCCAGTTTATCTTTAACTTTATCCAGATGTTGCTTTTCCTCCTCCAGACCCTAATCAAATAATATATAACCTGGGCAATTAATATAGCAAGCAGGCCCAGGTGTAAACAACATAGTGAAGGGCAGGAAGGATTCCATCTTAAAGATAAGATTGCATTTTAAAACCCAAGAAGTTAAGAAGTAAGATTCCTAACTTACTATTTAGCAAACAGACAATAACTCAGCCCACCTTGAGAGCAGGACAGGAAGACTTGACTGATATGCTCCCAAACCAAGAAACTGCTATTCTGGGAAAGAATCAAAGCAGTACATTTCTTACGTTAACTCTGCAAAATAGTCTGGAAAATTGATAACTTAGTGTCTCTTCAAAAAGAAAAATTTAGAGACCGTTTGGTGGGTCTGCATCCCTAGCTCTTTGTCTCTCACCTGCCTATAAACCCCCTAGACAACGCACCACTACGGACCCTCTTGTACCCTCCTGGCATGAGCCAGAAACTGTCCTCTCACTTTACCTCCAAATAAAAGCCTCTCTCTGGATCTCCTACCTTGACTGTTTGCTAAGTTCATTCTTCGACTCTGCAAACAAGAACCCCGGCATCAGCAGGACAAGGAGTACCACCCAGTCCGGCCGAAGTGACCTCCGGGGCTCATACTCCGCGGTTGCCCGCCGGTACCCACCAGCAAGCTGACCTCTCCGCCAGCCCGGCGCAGACGGGGAAAGGGCACGCAGGCCAACAAAGGGGAGGAGAACGCGGAGCAGAGTCTGGTGCCGGACCCCGGGCAGGACTGTGCGCAAGCGGCGCAGAACTCACGACCTTCCAAGCAGGTAATTCACGCGGCGAATTAGCCGGTCTCCTAATGACCCTTCCGGGCTACCGTTTGCGCTCGGGGGTGGGACTTCCGGCTCGCTTTCTTACCTTTGGCAGACTTCCGGGCCTGCTCTGAGGAAGGAGGTGGTGCGGGGTAATGGTAGGTGTGAGTGAGCGAGAGTATCTGTCGCAGCCGAGCGGTGACGTCCTGATGCCCCTCTCCCCACAGTTTGTCACAACCTTGAGGAACTCTGCCCCTTTCGTGAATCAAAGTTTCTCTGTATAACTCGTTCAGCGCCGCTCGGAAGATCAAACCTGCCGGACAAAGCGGGTTTGTGTGGAAGCCTGCACCTGAGCGATGAGAGCTGGACGAAGCGTTACGGATGATAACTTAACTCTTCGTTTCTTAGATTAAGAGAAAAGAGAAAGGATGGAACGGCCCCGAATGAGGCAGGTGACGACCCAGGACACCTGGCAAATCAGTGACCAAGCTGAGAGCTCAGGGCACCGGGCTCGCAGGCCCCCGGTTGCGATTTCAACCTGGTGCGGTTCTCACCATCGTCATCACCTCAGCTTGAACCCTGCGGCTTTTTTCTGTGGCTGGAAAAGATCCTTTTAGTTGGTATTTGGAGACATCTAGTGTAAGAGAATATGAAAGCAATGTTCCAGTCTGCTGAGATGTGAAGTTTGAGGGATTATAACGAGCCTGATTAGAGATCCCGGCTTGGATACCTGTACTGTGGATCTGAGATTTGTGAAAGGTGGTATAAATTGGTCATGAGAGTTGGGAAAATAAATTTTTGTATTTCTGTTCTAATCTTTCTTGTTTTAATCTTATGCCCCAAACGCCAAGGGTATTAAAAAGAACGAAAAGAGCTCTAGATATTTTGAAAGGATGGTATTTTAAATATAAAAAAGCACATTTATGGATAAAGATTAGTCGTCTGGTTCTCATAAGATTCCATCTGCATCCTCTAGTCCTCTTGAAGGTCCAAGTGCTTATAAAACTCAAGCAATTTAAATTTCTGCACTCAGTGCTGTTATTTGATCTTTTCTAAACTCAACATGCAGATCTTCAGGGTGGCTGTGTGAAGCTAAGTATCACGAAATGTAACAGTTTGAAAAGTATTTGTGTAAAGTGTATGAGTCTTAATACTGGATTCTTTATCTTTACTAAAGCAACTCATTTCTTTCACACTTTATATAAACTGCCCTTGGTAGACAATATCTTTTAAATATGAATGATGAGGTATAAATGGGATGAGAGACTCTTGGTGACTTATGAGTCAAAAAAATAAATATATTTTAAATTTTAAGTTTATGTGTACTTAATGGTAAGTGTATTAAAGTACATAAAGTGAAAGGACAGAGTTACAAAGAAAAAATACTATGGTCATATTAGGGTTTAACGAGCCTTTCTCAGAAATGAAGACAAGCAAAAGAAAAATCAATAAGGGTATAGAAAATTAGAATAATATGACTTACAAACGACCTGATTAATATATACATAGAATACAACCAAAATCAGAATGTATTCTTTTAAAGCAAACATGACACATTGCCAAAATTGACCACACATTTAGCTGTAAAGCAACCCTCAAATTTTAAGCATTAAAATCATTCAGCACGTTTTTTTGACACAATGCAATTAAGCTAGAAATCAATAAAGAACCGTAAGAACAAGGCCATATAACCTATAGTCAAAGAAAGAGTCATAATGGTATTGAAAAAATATTTCGAGCTGAAGAATAAAATACAAGAGCAATACCTGTGGAATGAAGCATAACAACTTAGGGCAAAATTTATAGCCTAAAGTAAATATATTAGAAAAATTAGCTGCAAGGTCTTTAGCTAAATATCCCTTTTCAAGAAGTTAGAAAAAGAGAGCAAAATTAAAGTAGAAGGAGAGGACTAAGAACAGAAATGAATGAAAGGGGAAAGAAAAGTAGAGTGCCAGAGATAGCCTGTACTGGCTCAGGGGAGCCAACTGCGCACATCTCATCTCAGCTGCATGGTCATGACAACAAGTGGGTAGCTTGCAATTGTCCACAATGGGAGTATGCACACTATGGAAATCATCAGACAAGGTAGTGTTATGTTCAGAGCCACTCCTGAATGTAATACATTCATAAAATCCAAAAGTTGAATTTTTTGGGGAAATAACTAGTAAAATTGACAAGTATCTGACAGTATTGAGCAATTAAAGATGTTAACAACGTATATCAGTAATGAGAACTATAGAGTCCAGAAAAAGAACATCTTGAAAACAATTTAATGTAATTAAATTTAGGTGAATGGCCTTACAGCACTAAACTATGTTTTCTACCTTTATCTTGCATCTACCTACCACTTCAGCATTTTATTAAAAATAAAAATAATAATAATAATAGGAGAAATGTGGGATCAACATATAAATCAAGTACAAAAATCAAACGAATATTCATATTTGACCTGATTGTTTATAGGTCATAATGCATGATCAAAACCGAAAGTTTCTGTGATGAATGCCCTTGTACTGTTCACCATGTAAGAATTTATTCACTATGTAAGAATTCGTTCACCATGTAAGAACTTGTTCGTTATGCTTCAGAAGATTGGAGACTGACGAGAATTAGGCTTGAGATGGATTAATGATTGTACATTGAGCGTTGACCCCCCTATACTGAATTTTATTGTTGTTAACAACCATTTGATCAATAAATATGAGAGATGCCCTCTCAAAAAAAAAAAAAAATTTAGGTGAATGTACAAATATGAAGAAAAAGGCCAACTTGCTGACTCAAGAGTAGAACATAAGAATAGTCCTAAACCATTGAATAATTTAAATCATTGGTAAAGAATCTTCACACACCAATTCCTGGTCCATGACTCCACGAGTAAATTCGTGTAAACTTCGGGATAATTTCATTCTCATTGTGTAAGGTTACCATAACTTTTGTACTAATTATAAAATCCCTAAACCTCTGAAACACCAAATTCTTTGGAACTCAGTTGAAAACTGTGACTTAGTAACATGAGACTCCTTATATTCATTATTTATATATTATTTAGATGACTACATATTTTGTAATAGAGATATGAATGTGTAAATATTTTTTATTACAGGTGCTGTTTCAGTTCTTGCTTTGAGTGTTACATAATTAATATATGTTGCATATTTCATAGTACTTTTCCAATATCCAAAAAATGTCTATATCTGGCTCTAGAGATTTCAGATAAAAATACATCGACCTGAATGGAAGAATATTTTTATGCCTTTGGGGTCTAAAATAATTTTCTTTTTTTGGTATCATTAATCTACAGTTACATGAGCAACATTATGGTTACTATACTCCCCCAATCATCAAGACTCCACCACATATCCCACTACAGTCACCGTCAATCAGGGTAGCAAGATGCTGTAGAATCACTACTTGTCTTCTCTGTGTGGTACAGCCCTCCCCGTGCCCCCACACACACAATGTCTGCTAATCAAATGCCCTCTTTTCCCCCTTATCCCTCCCTTCCCACCCAACCTCCCTGAGTCCCTTTCCCTTTGGTAACTGTTAGTCCATTTGTGGGTTCTGTGAGTCTGCTGCTGTTCTGTCCTTCAGTTTTTTCTTTGTTCTTATACTCCACAGATGAATGAAATAATGTGGTACTTGTTTTTCTCCACCTGGCTTATTTCACTGAGCATAATACCTCTAGCTCCATACATGTTGTTGCAAATGGTAGGATTTGTTTTCTTCTTATCGCTGAATAATATTCCATTGTGTATACGTACCACAGCTTCTTTATCCATTCATCTACTGATGAACACTTAGGTTGCTTCCATTTCTTGGCTATTGTAAATAGTGCAGGTACATAGGGATACATATGTCTTTTTGAAACTGGGCTCCAGCATTCTTAGGGTAAATTCCTAGGAGTGGAATTCCTGGGTCAAATGGTATTTCTATTTTTAATTTTTTGAGGAACTGCCATACTACTTTCCACAATGGTTGTACTAATTTACATTCCCACCTGCAGTGTAAGAGGGATCCCCTTTCTCCATATCCTTGCCAACATTTGTTGTTTGTCTTTTGGATGGTGGCCATCCTAATTGGTGTTGAATAACAGTAGGGAGAGTGGACATCCCTGTCTTGTTCCCAATCTCAGAGGAAAAGCTTTCAGCTTCTCACTGTTAAGTATGATGTTGGCTGTGGGCTGGTCATATATGGCCTATATTATGTTGAGGTACTTGCCCTCTATACCCATTCTCTTGAGAGTTTTTATCATGAGTGGATGTTGAATTTTGTCAAATGCTTTCTCAGCATCTATGGAGATGATCATGTGGTTTTTGTCCTTTTTGTTGATGTGGTGGATGATGTTGATGGATTTTTGAATGTTGTACCATCCTTGCATCCCTAGGATGAATCCCACTTGATCACGGTGTATGATCCTCTTGATGTATTTTAGAATTCAGATTGCTAATATTTTGTTCAGTATTTTTGCACCTATGTTCATCAGGGATATTGGTCTCTAGTTTTCATTTTTTGTGGTGTCTTTGCCTGGTTTTGGTGTTAGAGTGATATTGGCTTCATAGAATGAGTTTGGAAGTATTCCCTCCTCTCCTATTTATTGGAAAACTTTAAGGAGAATGGGTATTATGTCTTCTCTATATGTCTTATAAAATTCAGCGGTGAAGCCATCTGATCTAGGGGTTTTGTTCTTGGGTAGTTTTTTGATTACCGATTCAATTTCGTTGCTGGTAATTGGTCTGTTTAGATTTTCTGCTCTTCCTTGGTTAGTTTTAGAAGGTCGTATTTTTCTAGAAAGTTGTCCATTTCTTCTAGGTTTTCCAACTTGTTAGCATATAGATTTTCATAGTATTCTCTAGTGATTCTTTGTGTTTCTGTGGGATCCATCATGATTTTTCCTTTCTCATTCTGATTCTGTTGAAGTGTTTTGATTCTCTTTTTCTCTTAATAAGTCTGGCTAGGGGCTTATTTATTTTGTTTATTTTCTCAAAGAACCAGCTCTTCGTTTCATTGATTTTTTTCTATTGTATTTTTCTTCTCAATTTTATTTATTTCTTCTCTGATCTTTATTATGTCCCTCCTTCTGCCGACTTTGGGCCTCCAGTTTCAATAATTGTGACTTTAGACTATCCATTTGGAATTGTTTTTTCTTCTTTAAATAGGCCTGCATTGCTATGTACTTTCCTCTTAGAACTGCCTTTGCTGCATCCCACAGAAGTTGGGGCATTCTGCTGTTGTCATTTGTTTCCATATGTTGCTTGTTCTCTGTTTTAATTTGTTCATTGATCCATTGATTATTAGGAGCATGTCATTAAGCCTCATGTGTTTGTGAGCCTTTTTGTTTTCTTTGTACAATTTATTTCTAGTTTTATACCTCTGTGATCTGAGAAGTTGGTTGGTAGGATTTCAATCTTTTTGAATTTACTGAGGCTCTTTTTGTGGCCTAGTATGTGGTCTATTCTGGAAAATTTTCCATGTGCACTTGAGAAGAATGTGTATCCTGCTGCTTTTGGGTGTAGAGTTCTGTGGATGTCTGTTAGGTCCATCTGTTCTATTGTGTTGTTCAGTGCCTCTGTGTCCTTACTTATTTTCTGTCCGTTTGATCTGTCCTTTGGAGTGAGTGGTGTGTTGAAGTCTCCTAAAATGAATGCACTGTATTCTATTTACTTCTTTAATTTTGTTGGTATTTGTTTTACATATGTAGGTGCTCCTGTGTTGGGTGCAGAGATATTTATAATGGTTACATGCTCTTGTTGGACTGACCCCTTTTTCATTATGTAATGTCCTTCTTTGTCTCTTGTGACTTTCTTTGTTTTGAAGTCTATTTTGTCTGATACAAGTACTGCAACACCTGCTTTTTTCTCCCTATTGTTTGCATGAAATGTCTTTTTTCATCCCTTACCTTTAGTCTGTGTTTATCTTTGGGTTTGAGGTGAGTCTCTTGTAAGCAGCATATAGATGGATCTTGCTTTTTTATTCATTCTATTACTCTGTGTCTTTTGATTGATGCATTCAGTCCATTTACATTTAGGGTGATTATCGATAGACATGTACTTATTGCCATTGCAGAGTTTAGATTCATGGTTACCAAAGGTGCAATAGTGGCTTCTTTACTATCTAACCATCTAACTGTAACTCACTTATTAAGCTATTATTACCAACACAGTCTGATGATTCTTTATTTCTCTCCTTTCTTATTCTTCCTCCTTCATTCTTTATATGTTAGGTGTTTTATTCTGTACTCTTTTGTGTTTCCTTTGACTGCTTTTGTGGATAATTGATTTTATTTTTTGCCTTTAGTTAGTATTTGGTTGGTCTGCTTTCTTTGCTGTGATTTTATTTTCTCTGGTCACATCTATTTAGCCTTGGAGTACTTGCATCTAGAGCAGTCCCTTTAAGATATCCTTTAGAGGTGGTTTGTTGGGAGGCACATTCCCTGGACTTTTGCTTATGTGGAAATTGTTTAATCCCTCCTTCAAATTTAAATGATAATCTTGCTGGATACTGTATTTTTGGTTCAAGGCCCTTCTGTTTTATTGCATTAAATATATCATGCCATTCTCTTCTGGCCTGTAAGGTTTCTGCTGAGAAGTCTGATGATAGCCTGATGGGTTTTCCTTTGTAGGTGACCTTTTTTCTCTCTTTGGCTGCCTTTATTACCCTCTCCTCATCTTTGATCTGTGCCATTTTAATTATTATATGTCTTGGTGTTTACCTCCTTGGTTCCCTTGTGTTGGGAGATCTGTGGGTTTCCATGGTCTGAGAGACTATTTCCTTCCACGGCTTGGGGATATTTTCAGTAATTATTTTTTCAAAGACACTTTCTATCCCTTTTTCTCTCTCTTTGTCTTCTGGTATGCCTATAAAGCAAATATTGTTCTGTTTGAATTGTTCACACAGTTCTCTAGAGTACCTTTTATGTCTCTCTGCCTTAGCTTCTCTGTATTCTTGTTCTCTGATTTCTATTCCATTAACAGTCTCTTGCACCTCATCCAGTCTCTCCTCTTAAGTCTGTCTACTGATTGTTTTATTTCTGTTATCTCCCTTCCAACTTCATTCCTTAGTTCTTGCATGTTTCTCTGCAGGTCCATCAGCATGGTTATGACTTTTATTTTGAATTCTTTTTCAGGAAGATTGGTTGTATCTATCTTTCCAGGGCCCCTGTCAGGCATTGTCTGAGTGATTTTTGACTGTACCAGATTTGTCTGCCTTTTCATGGTGATAGAAGTGATTTCTGGCAGGTGGCATGTGTGTCAGCTGGGAGAACAAAGTCCCTTCCTGCTTGCTAGTCACCTTGCCCTTCTCTGCTGCCTGTGCAGGTTACCTACACACAGGGAGCAGTCTCTGGAATAATCTCCTCAGCTGCCATGGGTGGGGCGGCCCTTGGGATAGCCTAGGGCACTATGGGGTTTACAGATGCGCCAGGTGTGTTTTCTTGTGAGAACGGCACCCCTTCATGCCTTCTGCACCTTGCTCCAGCTTCCTCTGTCTGTGCCAGGCAGCTGCATTCTGGCGGCAGCCTCTGGGTCTGTTCCGGTTAACTGCGTGCTGGGAGAATACTCTGTGGTTGCTGTGGGCAGGGTGTTCCCTGGCTGCTCTGCAGCTGTGTTGCATCCACTGGTTTGCTTGCAGCACTGGCTTGGGGGAATTAATGGCAGGCTGCTTATCACTGTGAGGGGCTTTGGAGCTGCATTGCCACCCAGGGGGTTAGAGCACCTGAAGTTCCCTAAGATTCACAGCCTACTGGGCTGAGTGTGCTAGGACGATTTAGTCCAGATGTTAAGCCCTTGTTCCCTTAAAACTTTTAAAAAGTGCCTGCTTTTCTTTTGTCCCAGGGGAGACGTCTGTGGGGACCCGCTCGCAGTCTCCATCTCGGATAGAGATATCCGTTTCTCTAATATCCAGTACACCATGCAATGTGTGTCTGTGCTCCTGGTGCAGATCACCAGGGCTGGTTATTTAGCAGTCCTCTGCATCCACTCCCTCCTCACTCGGGCTGGTTATTTAGCAGTCCTCTGCATCCACTCCCTCCTCACTCTGATTCTTTTCCTCCCACTGGTGAGCTGGGGTGGGGGATGTACTCGGGTCCCGCCTGTTCATGGCTTTGTATCTTACCCTTTTCGTACGATGCTGAGTTATCACAGATGTAGATGTAGCTTGGCTGTTGTACTGTATCTTCTGGTCTTCCTTTTAGGAATAGTTGTATTTGTTGTATTTTCAAAAATATTTATGGTTTTGGGAGAAGATTTCTGCTGCCCTACTCACACTGCCATCTTGAGCTGTCTCTCTCTAGAATTTTTTTTTTAGTCATTAAGGAAAAGATCAATAAATTCAATTACATTAAGGATTAATTTACCAAACAACACCATAAAGCGAGTGGAAAAGACAAAGCCACAATGTGGGAGAATGTTGTAAAACAGATAACAAAAAGTTAGTACCCAGAACATATAAAGAACACCTACAAATCAATAAGAAACAGAAAACTTAGTTTTTAAAATAGGCAAAAGACTTAAATAGGCACAGCACCAAAGAAAAAATACAAATAACCAATACAAGAAAATATGTACATCCCTATTAATAACTACAAAAATGAACATGAAAATCACAATATTATACACCAACCAGACAAAAGAATAATTCATGAGTGACAGTAACATGTTTTTTTCTTTTTTTGAGAGGGCATCTCTCATATTTATTGATCAAATGGTTGTTAACAACAATAAAATTCAGTATAGGGGGGTGAACGCTCAATGTACACTCATTAATCCATCTCAAGCCTAATTCTTGTCAGTCTCCAATCTTCTGAAGCATAACGAACAAGTTCTTACATGGTGAACGAATTCTTACATAGTGAATAAATTCTTACATGGTGAACAGTACAAGGGCATTCATCACAGAAACTTTCGGTTTTGATCATGCAATATGACCTATAAACAATCAGGTCAAATATGAATATTCGTTTGATTTTTGTACTTGATTTATATGTTGATCCCACATTTCTCCTATTATTATTATTTTTATTTTTAATAAAATGCTGAAGTGGTAGGTAGATGCAAGATAAAGGTAGAAAACATAGTTTAGTGCTGTAAGAAGGCAAATGTAAATGATCAGATGATCAGGTGTGTGCCTATGGACTAAGTATTAATCCAGGCTAGACAAGGGCAGCAAGACATCCACGGATGCAGAAGATTTCTCTCAAAGCAGGGGGGGTGAGGTTCTGAGCCTCACCTCTGTTGATCCCCAAATTCTCACCTGATGGCCCCCCTGCGACTGTGCCTGTCTTAGGTTGTTCCTACCTTGAGGAATCTTACCCATCTCTGGCTAACCAGTCATCTTCCGGGGCCATACAGGGAAATGTAAAGTTGGTAAGTGAGAGAGAAGCCATATTGTTTGCAAAGGTTAGCTTTTTACTTCTTTGCAGATTTATGCCCTGTGGCCTCTATGCCCAGCACTTGTCTCGAGGTATCTTTACCACCTGGAGGAATTATGATACTCGGTAAATTCGATATGAGGCACGAATTCTATTTAAGGGTTGTAATTAGGAAGGAAGAAGAAAAGCTATAGATGTAGCATATGAAGGAAACATGGGAGGATTGATTATTTCTTTGACATATCTTCTTGTATAGTACCTTAAGTATGTATAGGTTTTAAACTACTAACTAATTTGCACACACATATTAACATAATAGGAATATGGTGACATAAACAAAGCAAATCTATAATTACCATCCATCTCCAGTGAAGCCAAGAAAACCATTTAGGCACCCTAGGCATTTGTGAAAATTTATCTATGATATGATGGATATTGTCCAACTGTACTTGAACCATCAGACAAATTAAAGCAGCCCATTTCTGGGATCTGTTCACATCCCATATGTTCTTTTAACCATAGATAGTCTATAGTCATAAGATTTTGGAGTGCTACAACTTGCACCCCTCCCAACTCCTGGTTGAGTTCCAACAGTACAGATCTGGTCAAATTCATTGTCTCACTGTATGCACATGCCAGCCTAGACATCTCCCTCCTCATTCTTATGGCAAGTCCAGGAGACGGTGGGCTGGATGCAGCCACAACCACAGCATCGTCCGGATCCCTGTGGAGGCTTTTTGATGATCATCCCCCTGGCACAAGTCCTCCAGAGAGTGCTGATGCCGGAAGCTCCTCCTCATATCGTATCATAGTTCATTTTCTGGGTATCCAAGCTAGGCCTTGATCTTCTGCATAGAAACAAACAGACCCTTTGCCGACACTTTGACATGCCCTCTATACCACTGTGCAGAACTCATTGGAGGGCAGCACACAGTAACTGCTTTTTTTTTTTTTTTTAATTAAGAGAAAGGAATATTATCAGAAAAGAGTACCTCCATAGCTGATCATCTGACACCCTTTAAGTGATCAACATTAAGGATATTTAAAGCATGCGTTGATTTTTGATTTACCAATAGTTTTATCCTGTTAAGGAGTAATCCCCCTTTTCTTTCTTTCTTTTCTTTCTTTCTTTCTTTCTTTCTTTCTTTCTTTCTTTCTTTCTTTCTTTCTTTCTTTCTTTCTTTCTTTCTTTCTTTCTTTCTTTCTTTCTTTCTTTCTTTCTTCTTTCTTTCTTTCTTTCTTTCTTTTTTTTTAATTTTTAATCTACACTTACATGAAGAATACTGTGTTTACTATGCTCTCCCTATATCAGGTCCCCCCTAACAACCACATTACGGTTACTGTCCATCAGCTTAGCAAAATGTTGTAGGTCACTACTTGTCCTCTCTGTGTTGTGCAGCCCACCCCCCCCTTTCTCCCTCCCCCCCATGCATGCTAATCTTAATACCCCCCTTCTTCTTCCCCCCCCTTATCCCTCCCTTCCCACCCATCCTCCCCAGATCCTTTCCCTTTGGTACCTGTTAGTCCATTTTTGGGTTCTGTAATTCTGCTGCTGTTTTGTTCCTTCAGTTTTTCCTTTGTTCCTATACTCCTCAGATGAGTGAAATCATTTGGTATTTCTCTTTCTCCGCTTGGCTTATTTCACTGAGCATAATACTCTCCAGCTCCATCCATGTTGCTGCAAATGGTTGGATTTTTCCACTTCTTACGGCTGAGTAGTATTCCATTGAGTATATGTACCACATCTTCTTTATCCATTCATCTACCGATGGACATTTAGGTTGCTTCCAATTCTTGGCTATTGTAAATAGTGCTGTGATAAACATAGGAGTGCATCTGTCTTTCTCAAACTTGATTGCTGCATTCTTAGGGTAAATTCCTGGGAGTGGAATTCCTGGGTCAAATGGTAGGTCTGTTTTGAGCATTTTGATGCACCTCCATACTGCTTTCCACAATGGTTGAACTAATTTACATTCCCACCAGCAGTGTAGGAGGGTTCCCTTTCTCCACAGCCTCGCCAACATTTGTTGTTGTTTGTCTTTTGGATGGCAGCTATCCTTACTGGTGTGAGGTGATACCTCATTGTAGTTTTAATTTGCATTTCTCTGATAATTAGCGATGTGGAGCATCTTTTCACGTGTCTCTTGGACATCTGTATTTCTTTTTTCGAGAACTGTCTGTTCAGTTCCTCTGCCCATTTTTTAATTGGGTTATTTGTTTTTTGTTTGTTGAGGCGTGTGAGCTCTTTATATATTCTGGACGTCAAGCCTTTATTGGATCTGTCATTTTCAAATATATTCTCCCATAGTGTAGTGTTCCTTTTTGTTCTATTGATGGTGTCTTTCGCTTTACAGAAGCTTTTCAGCTTAATGTAGTCCCACTTGCTCATTTTTGCTGTTGTTTTCCTTGCCCGGGGAGATATGTTCAAGAAGAGATCACTCATGTTTATGTCTAAGAGGTTTTTGCCTATGTTTTTTTCCAAGAGTTTAATGGTTTCATGACTTACATTCAGGTCTTTGATCCATTTTGAGTTTACCTTTGTATATGGGGTTAGACAATGGTCCAGTTTCATTCTCCTACATGTAGCTGTCCAGTTTTGCCAGCACCATCTGTTGAAGAGACTGTCATTTTGCCATTGTATGTCCATGGCTCCTTTATCAAATATTAATTGACCATATATGTTTGGGTTAATTTCTGGGGTCTCTAATCTGTTCCACTGGTCTGTGGCTCTGTTCTTGTGCCAGTACCAAATTGTCTTGATTACTATGGCTTTGTAGTAGAGCTTGAAGTTGGGGAGTGAGATCCCCCCTACTTTATTCTTCTTTTTCAGGATTGCTTTGGCTATTCGGGGTCTTTGGTGTTTCCATATGAATTTTTGAATTATTTGTTCCAATTCATTGAAGAATGTTGCTGGTAATTTGAGAGGGATTGCATCAAATCTGTATATTGCTTTGGGAAGGATGGCCATTTTGACGATATTAATTCTTCCTAGCCATGAGCATGGGATGAGTTTCCATTTATTAGTGTCCCCTTTAATTTCTCTTAAGAGTGACTTGTAGTCTTCAGAGTATAAGTCTTTCACTTCTTTGGTTAGGTTTATTCCTAGGTATTTTATTCTTTTTGATGCAATGGTGAATGGAATTGTTTTCCTGATTTCTCTTTCTATTGATTCGTTGTTAGTGTATAGGAAAGCTACAGATTTCTGTGTGTTAATTTTGTATCCTGCAACTTTGCTGTATTCTGATATCAGTTCTAGTAGTTTTGGAGTGGAGTCTTTAGGGTTTTTTATGTACAGTATCATATCATCTGCAAATAGTGACAGTTTAACTTCTTCTTTACCAATCTGGATTCCTTGTATTTCTTTTTTTGTCTGATTGCCACGGCTAGGACCTCCAGTACTATGTTAAATAACAGTGGGGAGAGTGGGCATCCCTGTCTGGTTCCCGATCTCAGTGGAAATGCTTTCAGCTTCTCGCTGTTCAGTATAATGCTGGCTGTGGGTTTATCATATATGGCCTTTATTATGTTGAGGTACTTGCCCTCTATTCCCATTTTGCTGAGAGTTTTTATCATGAATGGATGTTGAATTTTGTCAAATGCTTTTTCGGCATCTATGGAGATGATCATGTGGTTTTTGTCTTTCTTTTTGTTGATGTGGTGGATGATGTTGATGGATTTTCGAATGTTGTACCATCCTTGCATCCCTGGGATGAACCCCACTTGGTCATGGTGTATGATCCTTTTGATATACTGTTGAATTCTGTTTGCTAATATTTTATTGAGTATTTTTGCATCTACATTCATCAGGGATATTGGTCTGTAATTTTCTTTTTTGGTGGGGTCTTTGCCTGGTTTTGGTATTAGGGTGATGTTGGCCTCATAGAATGAGTTTGGGAGTATTCCCTCTTCTTCTATTTTGTGGAACACTTTAAGGAGAATGGGTATTATGTCTTCTCTGTGTGTCTGATAAAATTCCGAGGTAAATCCGTCTGGCCCCGGGGTTTTGTTCTTGGGTAGTTTTTTGATTACTGTTTCAATTTCTTTGCTTGTAATTGGTTTGTTTAACTTTTGTGTTTCTTCCTTGGTCAGTCTTGGGAGGTTGTATTTTTCTAGGAAGTTGTCCATTTCTTCTAGGTTTTCCAGCTTGTTGGCATATAGGTTTTCATAGTAGTCTTTAATAATTCTTTGTATTTCTGTGGAGTCTGTCGTGATTTTTCCATTCTCATTTCTGATTATGTTGATTTGTGTTGACTCTCTTTTTCTCTTAATAAGTTGGGCTAGAGGCTTATCTATTTTGTTTATTTTCTCGAAGAACCAGCTCTTGGTTTCGTTGATTTTTGCTATTGTTTTATTCTTCTCAATTTTGTTTATTTCTTCTCTGATCTTTATTATGTCCCTCCTTCTGCTGACTTTAGGCCTCCTTTGTTCTTCTTTTTCCAGTTTTAATAATTGTGATGTTAGGCTATTCATTTGGGATTGTTCTTCCTTCTTCAAGTGTGCCTGGATTGCTATATACTTTCCTCTTAAGACTGCTTTCGCTGCATCCCACAGAAGTTGGGGCTTAGTGTTGTTGTTGTCATTTCTTTCTAAATATTCCTTGATCTCTATTTTGATTTGTTCATTGATCCATTGATTATTTAGTAGCATGTTGTTAAGCCTCCATGTGTTTGTGAGCCTTTTTGCTTTCTTTGTAGAATTTATTTCTGCTTTCATACCTTTGTGGTCTGAAAAATTGGTTGGTAGAATTTCAATATTTTGGAATTTACTGAGGCTCTTTTTGTGAGCTAGTATGTGGTCTATTCTGGAGAATGTTCCATGTGCACTTGAGAAGAATGTATATCCTGTTGCTTTTGGATGTAGAGTTCTATAGATGTCTATTAGGTCCATCTGTTCTAGTGTGTTGTTCAGTGTCTGTGTGTCTTTACTTATTTTCTGCCCGGTGGATCTATCCTTTGGGGCGAGTGGTGTGTTGAAGTCTCCTACAATGAATGCATTGCAGTCTATTTCCCTCTTTAGTTCTGTTAGTATTTGCTTCACATATGCTGGTGCTCCTGTATTGGGTGCATATATATTTAGAATGGTTATATCCTCTTGTTGGACTGAGCCCTTTATCATTATGTAGTGGCCTTCTTTATCTCTTGTTACTTTCTTTGTTTTGAAGTCTATTTTTTCTGATATTAGTACTGCAACCCCTGCTTTCTTCTCACTGTTGTTTGCCTGAAATATGTTTTTCCATCCCTTGACTTTTAGTCTATGCTTATCTTTGGGTTTAAGGTGAGTTTCTTGTAAGCAGTATATAGATGGGTCTTGCTTTTTTATCCATTCTATTATTCTATGTCTTTTGATTGGTGCATTAAGTCCATTTACATTTAGGGTGACTATTGAGAGATATGTACTTATTGCCATTTCAAGCTTTAGATTCGTGGTTACCAAAGGTTCAAGGTTAGCTTCTTTAGTATCTTACTGCCTAACTTAGCTCGCTTATTGAGCTGTTATATACACTGTCTGGAGATTCTTTTCTTCTCTCCCTTCTTATTCCTCCTCCTCCGTTCTTCATATGTTGTGTGTTTTGTTCTGTGCTCTTTTTAGGGGTGCTCCAATCTAGAGCAGTCCCTGTAGGATGCCCTGTAGAGGTGGTTTGTGGGAAGCAAATTCCCTCATCTTTTGCTTGTCTGGGAATTGTTTAATACCACCATCATATTTAAATGATAGTCGTGCTGGATACAGTATCCTTGGTTCAAGGCCCTTCTGTTTCATTGCATTAAGTATATCATGCCATTCTCTTCTGGCCTGTAGGGTTTCTGTTGAGAAGTCTGATGTTAGCCTGATTGGTTTTCCTTTATAGGTGACCTTTTTCTCTCTAGCTGCCTTTAAAACTCTTTCCTTGCCATTTTAATTACTATGTGTCTTGGTGTTGTCCTCCTTGGATCCTTTCTGTTGGGGGTTCTGTGTAATTCCATGGTCTGTTCGATTATTTCCTCCCCCAGTTTGGGGAAGTTTTCAGCAATTATTTCTTCAAAGACACTTTCTATCCCTTTTCCTCTTTCTTCTTCTTCTGGTACTCCTATAATACGAATGTTATTCCTTTTGTATTGGTCACATATTTCTCTTAGTGTTGTTTCATTCCTGGAGATCCTTTTATCTCTCCCTATGTCAGCTTCTATACGTTCCTGTTCTCTGGCTTCTATTCCTTCAATGGCCTCTTGCATCTTATTCATTCTGCTTATAAATCCTTCCAGGGATTGTTTCACTTCTGTGATCTCTTTCCTGACATCTGTGATCTCCTTCCGGACTTCATCCCACTGCTCTTGCATTTTTCTCTGCATCTCATCCCACTGCTCTTGCATTTTTCTCTGCATCTCATCCCATTGCTCTTGCATTTTTCTCTGCATCTCTGTCAGAATGTTCATGATTTTTATTTTGAATTCTTTTTCAGGAGGACTGGTTAGGTCTGTCTCCCTCTCAGGTGTTGTCTCTGTGATCTTTGTCTGCCTGTAGTTTTGCCTTTTCATGGTGATAGAGATAGTTTGCAGAGCTGGTACAAGTGACCGCTGGAAGAGCTTCCCTTCTTGTTGGTTTGTAGCCTTTTCCTGGGAGAATAGCGACCTCTAGTTGCTTGTGCTGGGCAGCTGTGCACAGACAGGGCTTCTGCTTCCTGCCCAGTTGCTTTGGGGTTTATCTCCGCTGTTGCTGTGGGCTTGGCCTGGCTGGGGCTGTTCCTCCAAAATGGTGGAGCCCCGTTGGAAGGGGAGTGGCCAGGAGGCTATTCATCTCCATAAGGGGCCTCTGTGCTCCCTGCTGCCCAGGGGGTTAGAGTGCCCAGAGATCCCCAGATTCCCTGCCTCTGGTCTAAGTGACCTGTCCTGCCCCTTTAAGACTTCCAAAAAGCACTCTCCAAACCAAAACAACAACAGCAACAATGAGAGAGGGAACAGAAAGAAAAAAAAAGGAAAAAACCCGCTATTTTTTTTTTTTTTTTTTTTGTCCTCAGGTGCCGGTCCCAGGCACCTGCTCACTGGTCCTGCTGCCCTGTCTCCCTAGTACCAGGGTCCCTGTCCTTTCAAGGCTTCCAAAAAGCGCCCACCCACTGGTCCCGCAGGGAAGGAACGCTCGATATTCTTTGTCCTCAGGCACTGGTCTGGATGTTGTCCTGTGTCCTGTGGTCTCTATTTTAGGAAGATTTTTCTTTGTTATATTTTCATAGCTCTATGTGTTTTTGGGAGGAGATTTCCACTGCTCTACTCACGCCGCCATCCTGGCTCCGCCCCAACATGTTTTAACAAGGATGAAGCAAGGAAAATCTTCATACACTGATGGTAGCGTAAATTGATACAATCATTTTGGAGAACAGTATGGTATTACCTAAAAAGAGTTGAAAATACACATTTACTATGACTCAGCAATTCTATAGAATCTCCTGTACATGTGCATCTTTGTAATCTAAAAACAGCATACAACCCAAACATACCAATAATAGACTAGATAACGTATGACATAGTCACACTGAAATCTGAGGCAGCAAGGCAAGAGCACATGATAGCTACTTAAAACATTGAATTGCAACATGGGTGAAAGAACCAAGTCAACCAAAGACCAGATATAAGTACATCCACTTATATAAGATTCAAAACTGGCAAAACTCAACTATGCTACTTAGGGTACATAAGAACTAAAACTATTAAGGAAGGACATAGGGAATGTGGTCAGTAAGAGGTGCATAGGGGACTTCTGTGGTGCTAACAATGTTTTATTTCTAACCTTGTTGTTTTATAATTAGTCTTTAGTTAAATTGTACAAGTATGTCTTATTTTTCTGTATGAATGATATATGTCACAATTTTTAAAGAGCAATTGGCCTGAGAAAGGTCATCTTTAGTATATTGAAAGATAAAAATAATATTATACAGAACATTTATAGTGTGATTACCTCATTTTTAATGGGATTAACATCTCATGTGCTCTTCTAGGTCAAAAGTCAATCATCGCTTGGGCTAACTGTCACTTACACGGCTGAGAATTCTTACTGGTCAGTAGTAGGGCTAAGACACGAAGAAGGCAATACCAAGGAGGTTAAATGAACTGCAGTAATAGTCCTCAATCTTACCCCCAAGTGCCTCTGTGGTTCACTAATTGAGAAACACTGGTTTAGCCAATAGAACAAAAACAACTAGAAAAGAGAAATTTTGAGGTGTTAATACAGAAAAAAATAATGCAGGATAAGAATTGCAATGGCCAAATTCACCTTATAAAATCTTGAAGACTGTGGGCAAAGAATGTGGGTGCCCTAAGATTTCAAATGTGCTATTTGACTCAAAGTGGGTGTAAACTCCCAACCTACATTTGGAGGAGAAAGGAGGCGAATAGATGTCAGTGTGAAGAGGTGGAAGACGTGTTGTTCTGACTGTTGCCTCCAGAGGAAACTTCATGTTAGTGTTCTCTAGTCTGAACTAAGTAGATCCCAAAACCACTGGTGGGCAGGGCCAGACAGATCCCTTAGTACTGAAAATGTATGTGTTGTTTTTATGTTGCTGCCCACAGACTTTTATTTATAATCTGTACTTTTTTACAAAGCAGTTATCACAGACACCTACTCAGGGACACAAACAGGAGGAGGATTCCTGTGACTTCAGTGTTGCTGCAGAGATCCTTCCGAATTTCTTTCAGTCCTCTGCTCTGGCTCCTTGGCTTTTTTCTCCCCTCCCATTAACTATAAGTGTGCCCCAAGATGCTGTCCCTTTTGTCTTTGTGTTCTGTTTTCCTTAATGAGCGATTCACTCTCATAGCTTCAGTTATCACTTCTATCAGAAAGAGTTCCAAGTCTATGTTTTAGTCTGAACAGAATGGTTGTGTCAGATTTCCCTTTTCAAGTCCTTAATGGACATCTCCACTTTGTCCCTCCATCACTCCAGTGAGCTAAAAAAGTGGGCTCAGTATTCTCTCTCCAGAACAGCTCTTTCTAAACCATTCTTATCATCATTTCTACAAGTCCCTTGTTGTTTAGGAACCTTTGACTCCCCTGTTCTGCCTCCTGCTCCATAGTGAATTGGTTTCACAGCCATTATGCACTGCACTGTGCTAGGACTGTGCTAGGCCTCCAGAGGAAAGGTCCCTCAATGTCTAGCTGTGTGACTTTGGACAGGTTACTGAACCTCTGTATATGTTGAATTGGATGATAGTAATATCTACCTTAGATTTCTTTTGAAAGTTAAATGAAGGAATGCAAATCACTTAGAACACTGCCTGGCACATAAAAGATTTAATTTGCTTATTTGTTCATTCATCCAGTGAAAGTTCATTGTGAACTTCATATGTCAGGCACTGCTTTAGGGGCTTTGTGAACTTCATATGTCAGGCACTGCTTTAGGGGCTTGGAATTAATCAGGCAACGAGAGATGAAAATTTCTGCCCTCATGGAATTTGCATGCTAGCAGGGAGGCAATAAGCAATAAATATAAAAAAGTAAATTCTGAGTATATATGAAAGACAAGTGTTACAGGAAAAAAAAAAGACAGTGTTAGTTTATATTCTAGAGGTCACTTGACCTTGGACTCAAAGAAAGAGAGACTTTTAAAGAGAATACTATTTCATCAATTTGAGGATGCATTGATTATAATTTGCACCAGTATCTTATGTCTCACTAACAGGAAGGAGCACTGCCAATTAAACTATAATGCAATTCTTTTTTATTACCTAGGATTCTTAAACTTATTAAACCTATTTAGGCATGAATTTTTCTAAAGCAAATCATACTTATGCATAAGAAGGAAAATAGAAGCAGAAACTGATTAAGGTATTCCTAAAGCTGCTGTACAGTCAGAGTTCTAGTCCTCAGAATCACTTATGCTTCAGTCACCAATGTCTGTTTTTCCACCAGTCTTACCATCTATACATCATTAAGCACTTAGGGCAAATCCTCTTATCTCTTCCCTTCTCTTCCCCTGCTCTAGTCTTTTAAAACTTTTTGGATCCACAAAAGAGCTAAAAGTCATCAGTGCTGAGTAAACCAGCCACATTTGTAATTAAGTTCAAGGAGTTGACTTTTCACTCCTATTTTGGGAATGTTGCTGAATGCATTGAGTTACCTCTCTCCCACCTCTCCCCTTAATATTTTGATTCCTAGAGGTTGAGAATGACCCCTTTTGATCTAAATTTGTCTTCTAGGCCACAGACTCCCTGCAGGTTGGATGGGTCTGCCTACACAGGCCATGACAGCTGCATTATAACTCAGATTTGGCGACTGTTAGACACTATCGACTGTAGGATGTGTCCTACTGTCTAAGATGTGGCAATGCGCGAACAAAAATGGAGGTGTTAAGAGTCAGTGAAATACTACTGTAACAACTGGGCTATTTTCCTTTTTGTGAGCTAAATATTTCACACTTACTTATAAAGATTAAATAATTTAATCTTTTAATATTTATAATGACCCAATGCTCAATTATTCCCATTGTATAGAGCTGCATAATGCAATTAGGCAATTGTAATTCCTGGGGAAAAATCCTGGGGCAAAATACCTTTAAAACCAAAATCAGTCAAAGGGAGAAATAAAGTTTAAAAAACCCATTTATTTCTTATAAGCAGTCATCCTGAGTCTCTTTCAACCCAACTGTAAAAGAAAAGAGAGCTCCACTCAACCTCTCCAGGTCCAGCTAAGCCCTGCTCGCCAGTGTAATTACCTATCAATATAGAGATGGACTACTTCTCTCCACCTCTTGGAAACACCTATTGATATGGAGATGCACTAAAGCCAAGCCAGGGATTCTGGAAATATGGCAATTTTACCCACATCCCACCTCTCCTGAAATCTTGCCTTTCAATCTACATGTTCCCCATCTTCTGCAATGGTCCCTGTGTGAGAAAACTAGAGCATTGTAACCAGACTAATAACATAAAATGATAATCTTCAACGCAGAGGATTCAGCTAGGTTCAAAGTCCCATGAAGATTAAGTCCATAGCTTGCCCATTCCGCAGGCCGTCAGTAGCTAAACAGGTAGGGACTGCAGAACAATCATCATATGGCAGCTACAGCCAGAGGGTGCATCCATGTCACACGGACTGTAGAAGAAAATAACCTTAAGGACAATAATATACATGTTTCAATGACACCAGCATAGGCAAATCTTGTCCATCAGGTAGGATACATGCAATAGAATGGTCCTGTGATAGGACAGTGGCAGGAATGGGATCTCATCCTGGTCTAGTATACCAGACTTTCACTTCCCTCCCTGTGGGAGTTACAGATGGGTCAATATATAGGGCTCTGGGAGGTACATGCACTGGCCATAAAGATAAACAAAACTTCTCCATAAGGTGCTCTTACCTCCCAGATGTTTTGAGTACACTACTGTGACCATTGGGGGCTATTCAGCAGTTACTCCAGGAATACATATGAGGCCAGCTTCCAGACCTTTTCCCCAAGGTGCCAGAACTGGTCCATGTGTCAAAATGTCCAAGGCCATGTCCATTCAACAGTGTCTCCAGAGTTTAATGCAGTAGGGGCTGGCAGCAGGATGCTGCTCTGCTGGCCATATCCTGGCTTCAATAACTCCTTTTTGGTTTTCACATATATAGTTGTATAGGAGAGGCAGCAATGTGTGTTAGCCCTGTGGAGCGCTCAGGGCTCCTTTTCAGGGTTTCTCATTCAAATGCCATAGTACTGTTCATAAGCGAACTGACCAGTCCCATACACTGTTGGTGTCCAACTTCAGGCCAGATTTCAACAAACCATTGTACCTCTCTATCACGCCTGCCCTGGTAGGGTTATATGGTACATGAAACTTCCACTTTATTCCTAATTGCTGCACCCATTCTTGTAACGCATGCCCAGTAAAGTGGGTGTCTTGATTGCTCTCAATCACCTGCAGCTGGTCATAGGCTGCAAAGAGACATTTTAGGCCCCTCTTGGTGGTTTGCTAATCTGCATGATGTGCAGGAAAAACAACCAACAAGCCAGTAACTGTGTCCACACAAGTCATGGCATACCGATATCCTTCTGATAAGGGCAGAAGCCCAAAATAGTCTATCTTTCACCTGAAAAGGGGTATCAGCCTCATTACTATTGTTGTAGGACTCAGTGCAAATACCTCTTAGAGCATACAAGGCACTCCTGGGCTCTGCTGACTTCTTTAAAGGTTAACGGCAAGCCCCACTGACAGGCTACATCCCACATTGTCTTTTGCCCCAGATGCAACAAACGCTGATGTAACCATTGGGCTACATCAGAGGCAGGCTTTCCTTCTAGCCAGCGCACCTGGGCCAATGTGTCTGCTCTATCATTCCCTGGGGATGCCAAAGGCAAATGGCCTGTCACATGATATACTGTAATAGTCTTAGTCTGACCAGAGACCCATAGGCCTTGCCACAACTCTTGCCCCCAAAGGGACCAGTGACCAACCATCCAGTTGGCATGATACCATGCTGGTAGCCACAGGGTCAAACCCCAATAGACAGCCCAGGTGTCAGTGCAGACAACTATAGGGGAGGGCTCCTGGGTGATCATGAGCCATACTGCCTACAACTCGGCTCATTGACTGCTTTTCCTTTCTCCATCCTCCATCCATATTGTCTTAGTCTTAGGACGGAAAGCCACAGACCTCCACTTTGGGGGCTGCCCACGACTAGAGCTGTCAGTGTACCAAGCATCTTCAGGTATAGGGGCTTTCCCCTCCCTGATAAGGACTCTTGGCTACCCATGACTCAAAAGCAAGTTCTTCCTGCTTTCCACTGGTATAGGTCACTGGCCCCAGTAAGTGTTGGAGTTCTCCACTTAAAGGGCTAGTTGAGAGGGTGCTATGCTGCTGTAAATATGCATCCCATTTGGCCAGTGTAGGTGTCTGTGCCATACCACTCTATGGCCTTTGGGTCCAGTCTTGCACCCACCCCACGATGGGATAGGTGGTTATTACCTTGATTGGAGCTGTTCCGGCGATGGGCCCCATAGTCAGCAAGGCATGGTACACAGCAGCCAGTTGCTTTTCTGTCAAGGTGTACGGGACCTCTACTCTTTTCCATAGTTGTGACCAGAATTCAATAGGTTGGCGTCTCTGTTCAAGCTTCTGCCAAAAACCCCATCTGTAACCATCTTTGGTTACATGGCCATCTAGTTCACAGGGCCTTGATGAGTCCATTACATTTAAGGCTTGTACAACCTTGACTGCCCACTTGGCAGCAGTAAAAGCAGCTGCGCATGTCTCATCCCAGTCCCTCCTGATGCACTTTCATACCAACCGGTATAAGGGCTTTAGAAATTGTACCAAATGTGGTCAAATGTGGGATAAACACTCTCCTGTAGCCCAAAAGACCCAAAATCTTCTGTAATTCTGCCACAGTGGTAGGGGTAAGAAAGCCTTGATCTTGTCTATGACTTCTTCAGGAACAACTTTAGTTTTACCCGACCAGACCACCCCCAAGAATTTCACAGACAAACCAGGTCCCTGAACCTTGGTGCTGTTCACAGCCCATCTTTATCCTGTAGATGTTGCAACAGTCAAGGAACTGCCCCTTTTAAATCTGAAAGAGAATCAGATGTGAGCATATCATCAATGTAGTGATACAACCGCACCATTTGCAGTTTCTTCCATGTGGCCAATCCTGGGCTACAAGTCCATGAAAGATGGTGGGACTGTGGAGGTGGCTGTGGAAGGACAGTGAATGTCCACTGCCAGCCTTCCCATGTGAAGGCAAACTTCCTGGCTGTCCTGTGCTATGTCAATAGAGAAGAAAGCATTTTAACATAATGAGATCCACAACATAATGATATATCCCTAGTTTATGACTTAGTCTGTCCATAAGGGCTGCTATAGAGGGACAGCATCATGCAAAGGTGGTGTGATTTCATTCAACTCTCTGTAGTCCACAGTCATATGCCAGGAGCTGTCTGGCTTTTTCAGTGGGCACACTGGGGAATTAAAAGGACTATGAGTGGGCTTTATGATGCCCACCTTTTCCAACTCCTATAGAGTTTCTCCAATTTCCTTGTGCCCCCCCAGGCAATTTATACTGCTTAATATTTGTCACTCACCAAGGAACAGGCAGAGCTACAGGTGGGTGCTTAGCATATCCCTTCAGTACTGCCTTTACCACATGTACCCTCTGTCTGACTCCCCTGCAGTGGTCTGTACCACAGGCCCTGCAGATATCTACCTCCAAAATATATTCAAGGATGGGAGAAATGTACACAGTATACTCCTTTGGGGGTAAATGCCCTATCCCCAATGAGATTTGGGCTTTCTTCTCTCTAATTGCCTTACCCCCATAGCCATCTATCACAACAGGGGTCCCAGGAAAATGCTCAGGGTTGCCATAAATCAGCGAACACCTGTGTCCACCAGCACCAGGACACATTGCACATTCACAGAGAACCAATGAATTGCTAATTCTACATGTGGCCTCTGGTCCCCACCACATCCCCCAAACGGGGGGCCTTGAAGCACCCAGTTGAACCACAATGCCTAATCACCATCTTCGGTTACATGACCATCTAGTTCACAAGGCCCAGGCATGTGGGCCCAGGCAAAGCCTGAATACTGTCCCCCAGGAACACTTGCAGGGACACAGGCTGGACATGGGGCTTTGCCTCTGACTTCTGTGTCCTAGACCTCAGATGCTGGAACTGCTGTTCTGGCTTTAATTAGTGCCACAGCTCTAACAAAATCCTATTGGGCTGCCCATCTAGTTTTTCTTTCACTACCCTGACCTTTATTAGATCAACTCACATCTGGGTCCTTGAGCCTTCATGGGGCCCTTTGCACCACTCCTTTCAGTCATAACCCCTACTTTCTTCCGTGCTGTTATGGTTTCAACCTCCCCCAGATCTGCCAAAGTATGAGTAGTCTCACTTATGGGTTGCCCTATGTGGGGGGCAAGAATATTCACTAGGGATCCAAAGGGAAATGGAAGAGTTGTATGCAGCACCAGACTTCTCATTCCTATGGTAAACAACTGCTCATTGGGGCCCTGGGGGCCCATATTATAAGTGATATTTTTCATGCCCAGCTCCTGTAACACCTGCTGGAGCTCTGCATACATTTTCTAGAGAGTGGGTAAGTATGGTAAATCACCCTGATTAGGCCAAACTGCCCTGATGTCTGCTGTCAGCCAATCCAGAAGCACCTGATTCCCTGAGGTGTGACGGGCACTTTGCAACTATTGCCGAGAGAAGGGTGAGTCATCAGGGAAGTCAGTCTACTCATTTCAGAATTTGACATGTTTTCTACCCCCATATCCCAGAGGTGCAAAAACTATGTAGGCAGAGGTTCCAATGGCTTCTGCCTATACCGGACACTCATGTCATATACCACTCATATGCCACCAGCTCATCCTGGGTATAGGAGCAGAGCATGGAGCTCCACAACCTGGGGAGAGAGTTGCTCCATCCCCCTCAGGAGCCCATGGTTGTTGCATTTTTACTTACTTAGTTACAACCAGCCAGGTCTTTTATACAGGAGAGGCTGGTGCCTCAGGCGGTGGCCTCAGCAACAGATGGGCCCTTGGGCACACCCCCTCCTCTTCTCCTGGCATCTTTTCTACGGTCTCTGGGGCTGAACGCACCGCTCTTTCCTCCCCTCCCCCACGACCTCCTGCAATGCAGACTCTTGCTGCCTCCCACCTCGCTGCTAAGGAATTTTCCAGGAGCCCGACCCATCTTCTCAATAACTATCTCTCTTCCTTAAGGGCATCTCATACGTCATCGCCCAGCTCCTCCAAGCCATGCTAAAGTGTGTCTCTCTCTTGCCAAAATTTCTCTCTCTCCTCAACAACCCTCTCTCTCCTCCATAACACTTTCCATCATCTCGAAGAAAAGAGATCCCACAATCCCAGCAGCTACACGGCCACTCAGGGCCTCCAAGCAGTCTTCTATCTGACAGAGGATTAATTCTGCAGTTTCCGATGTCTCCACCCTTCCCCAATTCTGGTGAAGGCCACACCCCTCTAGGAGGTGCTTTACCCTAAACCAATTCCCCTCTTGGGGCTCCCCAATTGGAAGCCCCACATATAGGGGGTTCCCAAGTGAAGCTGCACCTTCTACTGCTACAGCCACTGGGGCCTCCTTACCATCCCTAGAGGCAGCCCATCCAAGGGTCGTACCCATGTAGACAGATTTCAGGTTCAGAGGTCCTGCTGACTACTGCCATATGTAACTCTGGGGGGGAAATCCCGGGGCAAAAGAAGTTTGAAACTGAAATCAGTCAAAGGGAGAAATAAAGTTTTAAAACCCCATTTATTTTTTACAAGCAGTCGTCCCACATCTCTCTTGACCAGACTGCAGAAGAAGAGAGAACTCCACACAACCTTTCCATGTCCAGATAAGCCCTGCTCACCCATGTAATTACCTATTGATATGGAGATGGCTGCTTCTCTCCACCCCTTGGAAACACTTATTGATATGGAGATGCACTAAAGCCAGGCCAGAGATTCTGGAAATATTGTAATTTTACCCATAGCAATCTACACACGTAATTTAAATTTTTCTAGTAGCCACATTGAAAAAGTAAAAGAGAAATAGGTGAAATTAACTTGTGATAATATATTTCCTTTAACCCATATACTTAAAATTCACCATTTCATCCTGTAATCAACCTGAAATATTAAGAAGACATTTTACTTTTTTCTCCATAATAAGTTTTCTAAATCCAGAGTGTATGTTAACATAAAACACATCTTAATTTGGGCTAGTTACATTTCAAGTGCTCAACAGCCACATGTGGCTAGCAGCTACCCTATTCGACAATGCAGTTCTGGATGGCAGATTTAGAAAGTTTAAATCATTTAAGATGCACATTAAGCATGTGGCAAAGTAGAAAATACAACTCAGATCTGGACAAAAGTTGTGCTCCTGACCTGTATCTAATGGGAGGGAAGAACCTTCCAGGCAGAATGAGCAGCAATGCAAGTGTCCAGAGTTGGGACAGAGTAGGTCTCTGAAAAACTGTGAGTGTCTCACAATGGCTGAAGTGTAGGACATGGGACGGGGAATCTGGTGCAGAGGGGACAGTAGACCTATCACTAGAATTTACTGTTACTTGATGGAAAACAGCTCTCAGTTGTTAAGTTCTGACCCTTTCTTCACATATTCAACAGTCATCTGTGGGTAAAATTGTAATATTTCCAGAATATCTTGTCTGGCTTTAGTACATTTACATACAAATAGGCATTCAGAGGTGGAAAGAAGTACAGCTTTAGTGTATTTGCATCATTCCTCAGGGGTGGAGAGAAGTTCATCTCCATTGGGTAATTACCTGGGCAACTGAGGGCTTATCTGTACCTGAGAGGTGAGGGGAGGGCTGGTTTTGCTTCTGCTGGAGCAGGAAAGAGAGAAAGAAGTCCCTGAACTGTAGTTTGTGACCAGTGAATGGATTTTAAACTTTATTTCTCCCTTTGACTGATTTTGGTTTTAGAGGTATTTTGCCCTGGGATTTCCTTTCCCCGGACTTACCCGTCTATTTAGTTTCTACCACCAGTATTGAGCCACTCTGGTGATCCAGACATAGTCCTGGCCTCAAGTTGTTTCCAGGCCCCTCACAACATCAGACCTGTGTAATGGTTCCTTTCCTTCCCACTCATCCCACCCTGCACTGCCAAACAGGGCTTTCACCATGTTGCTCCATTCCTTAAGAACAAACAGCAAACAGCTATTTGACTTCTCAGCCTCACTTTCAAGGTATCCATAACCTGTCTCCAGTCTTCCATGGCCACACTGATTCCTCTCTGCTCCTTTGGGTAGGACCCCTCCAGCCCAGCACCCACCCACTCATTCCCACATCTGCAGTTCTTATCTCTGCTGTCACCCTGATGTCTTCCCCCTCCCTGCTCAGCAGCCAAATTCCATACATTCTGCCCAGTTTAGCCAACCAATATCCTTATGAGACAGGGACCATGGAATTAGTCAAAGTAGAGTGAGGGCCTCCAGAAAAAGCAAGGCAGGATATTTGCAGTCAGAGCAATGAAACTACTTGCAAGGAAACCCCCTACCAAAACTCTGTGTTAAACATTAACCTCTAGAGTCATTCTTCAGTGAGATCAGTTAGTATTCCACAGATAAAGAAAAGGAGCACGTTTTTATTATGCTATTCATTTGTAACCATGTGTAAAATTCACTTTGGCATGCTAAAAGGCCCAGGCCTCTGTGCTGTCTTTCCTCCTTCAGACCTGATGAGGTGATCTGCAAACTGGGCAGCTAATTTAGCAGGCAGACCTAGCTGTAAACAACATAGTAAAAGGCAGGAAAGATTCCACCTTAAATATAAGATTGCATTTTTTATTAAGGTATTATTGATATACACTCTTATGAAGATTTCACATGAAAAAATAATGTAGTTACTACATTTAACCATATTATCAAGTCCCCACCCATACCCCATTGCAGTCACCATCCACCAGTGCAGTAAGATGCCACAGATTCACTGTTTGCCCCCACACCATGTGTACTAAACATAATACCCCTCAATCCTCTTCTCCCTCCCTAAAGATTGCATTTTAACACCCAAGATGTTAAGAAGTAAGATTCTTACTATTTAGCAAACAATACCTCACCCCACCTTGGGGGCTGGGCAGATGGCCTTGTTTGGTATGCTCCCAGACCAAGATGCCAATATTTCAGAGAGAAATCAGAGCACGAAGTTTACGTTAATTCTAAATATTCAGGGACCACTTAACAAGTCCATACCCCTAAGCCATTTTTCATGTTCCCAAAAATTCTCAACTGCCTATAAAACCCCTAGACAATGCACAACTACAGGCTCTCTTGTCCCCTCCTGGCACAAACCAGGAGCTTGGGCCTCTCACTGTATCTTTCAATAAAATCCTCTCCCTAGCTCTCCTACCCTGGGTGTTTGCTAAATTCATTCTTCGATTCTGCAAACAAGAACCCCGGCATCACTTCCAGAAGCCTTCAGTGAGGAGAACACATTCATCTTGTGCTTTCCTAACAGCCTTCATATTTGTAGTCAGCACAGCATGCTTCTGTAATTAACCCTCTCCGTTTACTTCACATCTGTCCATTTGGTCTCCTTAAACTCTACTTAGGGGGTTGATAATTTTCAGATTATTCACCAAAGCACAGACTACCTTGTAACTGCACATGGAAGACACTTAGAAAATACCCATCATTTACATGAAAGACAGGAAACAAATAGTAAGGAAGTTCATTACTTCATACAAAATCTCTCTCATTTGATTTGCAAACACGTAACTGTCTTAGGTACCAAACCTGAGGTACTGGGAAGCAGAGCAAAGTGAAACCCAGTCTTTGCCTGTGTTTTATTGATAATCTGGAGATGGGACATGAAAACCAAAGGCTGCAGCATAATTGTTAGGCAGAAAGACAGAAATGAGTGGGATGGAAAGGAGAAAGGGGCCCCCAAAGATGACTCAGAGAGTTGATCAAATAGAGCCAGAAAGTCAGAAATGACTCAGGTAATCAGATGAAGCCACAGGGTTCAAGAGTGACTCAGGAAATGTCCAGATAAGAAACATCAGAGGCAAAGGCACAGCACAGCCCCTGTCCTCATTTCACCAATCAGAACAAACCTAGAGAGCTGACAGCTGCCAATCAAGGACCTCTCTGCCCTGCCAAAAACCACATAAAAGAAGCCTCAGAATGAGCATCCGCGCCTACCTATCTTATTTTAGGCAGGCCCGCTCTGTGACTTTGTGCAGAGTGTATTAAAATGTACTTTGCTTTCTTGACTTTGGCCCCTCGTCTCACTGTATCTGATTTCCCTGTGACACCGAGCCGAGTTCTTTCCTTCCTAACATAATAAATACTAATGCCAAGTTATGGGCCAAGTACTGTGAGCATATGGGACAGGGAACACATTTTCCTGGGAGAACCAAGGGCCTTCACTGAGGAAGGGAACTCTGAGTTCATGTTAGAAAATGAGTGGACATTTCTCAGATATGAAGGGGAAAGGGGCACTTCTAGCAGAGAGATCCACGTGTGCACAGGCGTGGACCATCAAAGGGCCTTATGGACTGTCTTACAGTTCTTCAGTCTCACTGAGCACTTCCCCACTTTACAGCCTTTGTACCGGCTGGATCCTGGGCTCCCTCTGCCTGGAACATTTCCTCCCAACCATCTCTCTCCTCCAAGTCATTCCAAGTCCTACCTAATCTCCCTGTCTAAATGGAAACGTGCTCCTACCACCTTCAGTTCAGTATCCCAATACCAGTTTTGAATATTCTATATTTGCCCCACTGATGTAATGTGTCAAATCCATCCACAGATGTTCTCAATATTTATGTATCTATGTATGTTTATTTGTATCTATAGTAAACTATCCATATCCATCTATCCATCTATCTTTATAGCTAAGCTGTATTGTGTTATTCACTCAAAATCCATGCATTTTTGTTGTTATTGAGTTATTTGTGGATAACTAAGAGAAGCATATTAAAATATGTTATTGTGATTATGTATTTGTCTATTTCTCTTTTTATATTTCTAAAAGTAATAATAACTCACAGTTAACTTTTACATGTACAGAATTATATAGTCCATCAATATAAAGTCCCTATTTACTCATTTAATATTTCTGGCCTTGAATTTTATATTATCTGATATTAATATTAACTTACCTACCTTCTTTTTATTAAGCATTTGCTAGGTGTATCTTTTTTTTCTTTGGTATCATTAATATACAATTACATGAGCAACATTGTGTTTACTAGATTCCCCCCATTATCAAGTCCCTACCACATACCCGATTACAGTCACTGTCCATCAACATAGTAAGATGCTACAGAGTCATTACTTGTCTTCTCTGTGCTATCCTGCCTTCCCCATACCCACACAACCATGTTATGTGTGCTAATCATAATGCCCCTTTTTCCCCTTCTCCCTCCCTCCTTTTCACCCACCCTCCCCAGTCCTTTTCTCTTTGGTAACTATTAGTCCATTCTTGGGTTCTGTGAGTCTGATGCTGTTTTGTTCCTTTAGTTTTTGCTTTGTTTTTATACTACACAGATGACTGAAATCATTTGGTACTTGTCTTTCTCCACCTGGCTTATTTCACTGAGCATAATACCCTCTAGCTCCATCCATGTTATTGCAAATGGTAGGATTTGTTTTTTTCTTATGGCTAAATAGTATTCCATCACGTATATGTAGTACATCTTCTTTATCCATTCATCTACTGAGGAACACTTAGGTTGCTTCCATACCTTGACAATTGTAAATAGTGCTGCAATAAACATAGGGGTGCATATGTCTTTTTGAAACTGGGCTCCTGCATTCTTAGGGTAAATTCCTAAGAGTGGAATTTGTGGGTCAAATGGTATTTCTATTTTGAGTTTTTCGAGGAACCTCCATACTGCTTTCCACAATTGTTGAATTAATTTACACTCCCACCAGCAGTGTAGGAGGGACCCTTTCTCCACATCCTCACCAACATTTGTGGTTGTTTGTCTTTTGGATGGTGGCCACCCTTACTGTTGTGAGGTGATATCTCATTGTGGTTTTAATTTTCATTTCTCTGATGATCAGCAATATGGAGCATCTTTTCATGTGCCTGTTAGTCATATGAATTTTTTCTTTGGAGAAGTGTCTGTTCAGCTCCTCTGCCCATTATTTAATTGGATTATTTGCTTTGTTTTTTGACATATGTGAACTCTTTATATAATAATTTCAGATGCCAACCCCTTATCAGATATGTCATTTATGAATATATTCTCCCGTACTGTAGGATGACATTTTGTTCTATTGATGGTGTCCTTTGCTGTACAGAAGCTTTTTAGTTTGATATAGTCCCACTTGTTCATTTTTGCTTTTGTTTCCCTTGCCCGGGGAGATATGTTCATGAAGAAGTCACTCATGTCTATGTCCAAGAGATTTTTGTGTATGTTTTTTTCTCAGAGTTTTATGGTTTCATGACTTACATTCAGGTCTTTGATCAATTTCAGGTTTACTTTGAGTATGGGGTTAGACAGTGATCCAGTCAGTCTCTTACAGGTAGCTCTCCAGTTTTACCAACACCAGCTGTTGAAGAGGCTGTCATTTCCCCATTGTATATCCATGCCTCCTTTATCGTATATTAATTGACCATATATGTTTGGGTTAATCTCTGGACTCTCTATTCTGTTCACTGGTCTGTGGGTCTGTTCTTGTGCCAGTACCAAATTGTCTTGATTATTGTGGTTTTGTAGTAGAGCTTGAAGTCAGGAAGTGAGAAACCCCCTGCTTTATTTTTTCTTCTCCGGATTGCTTTGGCTATTCAGGGTCTTTTGTGGTTCCATATGAATTTTAGAACTATTTGTTCCAGTTTGTTGAAGAATGTTGGTAATTTGATAGGGATTGCATTGAATCTGTAGATAGCTTTAAGCAGGATGGCCTTTTTGACAATATTAATTCTTTGTAGCCAAGAGCATTGGATGAGTTTCCATTTATTGGTTTCTTCTTTAATTTCTATTAAGAGTGTCTTGTAGTTTTCAGAGTAGGTCTTTCACTTCCTTGGTTAGGTTTATTCCCAGGTATTTTATTCTTTTGATGTAATTGTGAATGGAATTGTTTTCCTGATTTCTCTCTTTCCTAGTTCATCATTAGTGTATAGGAATGCAACAGATTTCTGTGTATTAATTTTGTATTCTGCCACTTTGCTGAATTCAGGTATTAGTTCTAGTAGTTTTGGAGTAGAGTCTTTAGGGTTTTGTATGTACAATGTCATGTCATCTGCAAACAATGACAGTTTGACTTCTTCCTTACCAATCTGGTGGCCTTTTCTTTGTTTTGTCTGATTGCCATGGCTAGGACCTCCAGTACTATGCTGAATAAAGGCAGGGAGAGTAGGCATCCTTGTTTTGTTCCTGATCTTGGAGGAAAAGCTTTCAGCTCCTTGCTGTTAAGAATGATGTTGGCTGCTGTGGGTTTGTCATATATGGATACATGGCCCTTATTATGTTGAGGTACGTGCCCTCTATTCCCATTTTGTTGAGAGATTTTATCATGAATGGATGTTGAATGTTGTCAAATGCTTTTTATACATCTATGGAGATGATCATGTGGTTTTTGTCCTTCTTTTTGTTGATGTGGTGGATGATGTTGATGGATTTTTGAATGTTGTACCACCCTTGCATCCCTGGGATGAATCCCACTTGATCATCGTGTATGATCCTCATGAGGTATTTTTAAATTCAGTTTGCTAGTATTTTGTTAAGTATTTTTGCATCTATGCTCATCAGGGATATTGGTCTCTCTTTTTCTTTTTTGTGGTGTGTTTGCCTGGTTTTGGTATTACAGTGACACTGGCTTCATAGAAGGAGTTTGGAAGTATTCCCTCCTCTCCTATTTTTTGGAAAACTTTAAGGAGGGTGGATAGTATGTCTTCTCTAAATGTCTGATAAAATTCAGCAATGAAGCCATCTGGTCCAGGGATATTTTTCTTGGTAAGTTTTTTGATTACTGATTCAATTTTGTTGCTGGTAATTGGTCTGTTTAGATTTTCTGTTTCTTCCTTGGTCAGTCTTGGAAGGCTGTATTTTTCTAGAAAGTTGTCCATTTCTTCTAAGTTATCCAGCTTCTAAGAAAATCCAGCACATAGATTTTCATAGTATTTTCTAATAATTCTTTGTATTTCTGTGGTGTCCATAGTGATTTTTCCTTTCTTATTTCTGATTCTGTTTATGTGTGTAGATTGTTTTTCTTGATAAGTCTGGCCAGGGGTTTATCTATTTTGTTTATTTTCTCAAAGAATCAGCTCTTTGTTTCATTAATTTTTTCTATTGTTTTATTTTTCTCAATTTTATTTATTTATTTTCTGACCTTTGTTATGTCCCTCCTTCTACTGACTTTGGGCCTCATTTGTTCTTCATTTTCCAGTTTCAATAATTGTTAATTTAGACTATTCATTTGGGATTGTTCTTCCTTCTATAAGTATGCCTGGATTGCTATATACTTTCCTCTTAGAACTGACTTTACTGTGCCCCACAGACATGGGGGCATTCTACTGTTGTTTTCATTTGTGTCCTTACATTGCTTGATCTCTGTTTTAATTTGGTCATTGATCCATTGGTTATTTAGGAGCATGTTATTAAGCCTCCATGTGTTTGTGAACCTTTTTGTTTTCTTTGTACAATTTATTTCTAGTTTCATACCTTTGTGATCTGAAAAGTTGGTTGGTAGGATTTCAATCTTTTTGAATTTACTGAGGCTCTTTTTGTGGCCTATTATGTGGTCTATTCTGGAAAATGTTCCATGTGCACTTGAGAAGAATGTGTATCCTGCTGCTTTTGGGTGTAGAGTTCTGTGGATGTCTGTTAGGTCCATCTGTTCTAGTGTGTTGTTCAGTGCCTCTGTGTCCTTACTTATTTTTTGTCTGGTTGATCTGTTCTTTGGATTGAGTGGTGTGTTAAAGTCTCCTAAAATGAATGCATTGTATTCTATTTCCTCCTTTAATTCTGTTAGTATTTGTTTTACATATGTAGGTGCTCCTGTGTTGGGTGCAGAGATATTTATAATGGTTACATGCTCTTGTTGGACTGACCCCTTTTTCATTATGTAATGTCCTTCTTTGTCTCTTGTGACTTTCTTTGTTTTGAAGTCTATTTAGTCTGATACAAGTACTACAACACCTGCATTTTTCTCCCTATTGTTTGCATGAAATATCTTTTTCCATTCCTTCACTTTTAGTCTGTGTATGTCTTTAGGTTTGAGGTGAGTCCTTGTAGGCAGCATATATATGGGTCTTGTTTTTTATCCATTCTATTACTTTGTGTCTTTTGATTGGTGAATTCAGTCCTTTTATTTTTAGGGTGACTATCATTAGATGTGTACTTATTGCCATTGCAGTCTTTGGATTCGTGGTTACCAAAGGTTCAAGGGCAGCTTCTTTATTATCTAACTGTCTAACTTACCTCACTTATTATGCTATTATAAATACAGTCTGATGATTCTTTATTTCTCTCTCTTCTTTTTCTTCCTCCTCCACTCTTTATATGTTAGATGTTTTATTCCATACTCTTTGTGTTTTCTGTGACTGACTGTGGATAGCGGATTTTATTTTGCATTTAGTTAGTATTTAGTTTGTCTACTTCCTTTGCTGTGTTTTTTTTCCTCTGGTGAAAGCTGTTTAGCCTTAGGCATACTTCCATCTGGAGCAGTTCCTTTAAAATACACTGTAGAAATTGTTTGTGGGAGGTAAATTCTCTCAACTTTTGCTTATCTGGGAATTGTTTAGTCCCTCCTTCAAATTTAAATGATAATCTTTCTGGGTAGAGTATTCTTGGTTTGAGGCCCTTCTGTCTCATTGCATTGAATATATCATGCCATTCCCTTCTTGCCTGTAAGGTTTCTGCTGAGAAGTCTGATGATAGACTGATGGGTTTCTTTTGTAGGTCATCTTTTTTCTCTCTCTGGCTGCTTTTATAACTCTGTCCTTGTCTTTGATCTTTACCATTTTAATTATATGTCTGGATGTTGTCCTCCTTGGGTCCCTTTGCTTGGTGTATCTTATATCAGTCTTTTATTTTCAATCCCTTTTCCTGTATTTGTTTTAGTTTTACCTATTATACATGGCATATAGTGACAGATAAGATTTTAAGAATCTTATCTGAGAATCTCTGATTTTAAATGGGTGACTATAGCATATTTTAATTTACAAGAATTGTGACTATGTTTCAAATTATTCTAACCTGTCCAGGTCTGTTTCTAGTAATTTGAAGCAAATGGGAACCCCTGTTCCACAAAGCCTACTGTTTAAAAGTTGTGAATCAAACTAAAAATATGTTCTATCCTTTACCATGAAAAATGTACCTTTGTAATGGCAACATTTAAAAATATGTGTAAAGTCCCAATGTTTATATAACTAAATATTGTCACAATGTCTAAGTTGGTTGAATTAAATTATTTTTTCATATATCTGACAGTCCTATGATGGGTGTCTGAGTCTAGTCAGACTGCTGTAACCAAATATCACACACGGGGTGGCTTATAAAATACAAACATTTTTTCTCACAGTCTGCAGGTTAAAGTTGGAGAACAGGGTACCAGCATGGTCTGGTAAGATTCTTTTCTTCCACACCACAGACTTCTTGTTTCCACATATGGCAAAAAGGGCAAGGGAGCTCAGGGGTCTCTTTATAAGGGCACTAACTAATCCATTATGACCTCTACCTCATGACTAATCACCTCCCAAAGGCTTCACCTTTTTAGGGATTAGTATTTCACTCACCTAAGGGTTTACTGTCACCATAGGGTTAGAATTTCAACATGTAAATTTTGGGGGAACACAAATATTTGAACAAGAGCAACGGGTCAGCAATATTTGATTAAGTAATTTCTGCAAAAGTATATATTTATTCTACAAAACGCATATTTCTACCTTGATTGTAGCAAAATTATGTTGTTAAAGATTTTCACATAATTTGTGTACAGATCTAAAAGAACTAAAAGTAAAGGTAACTGTATTTGAAGTACCAAAATTTGAATATATACTCATAAAAATACTGATTGAAGTCGACATAGAGAACTGAAAAAACTAAATTATTTTTAAGTATATTCACATGATGGTTATTCTAAAACATTCAGCTTCTCTATTAAAATTTAAAAGGCAAAAATGATAATTGCTCTGAAACAATAGATCACACTTATTAAAATAGAGTTGAACTTTTATTTAGTTTTCTAAAACTTTAAATATTTGTTAAATATTTTTATAAAAATCAGAGCTATAGAGCCAGGATGGCGGCGTGAGTAGAGCAGTGGAAATCTCCTCCCCAAAACACATAGAGCTATGAAAATATAACAAAGAAAAATCTTCCTAAAATAGAGACCACAGGACACAGGACAACATCCAGAACACATCCACACCTGCAAGAACCCAGCGCCTTGCGAAGGGGGTAAGATACAAGCCCCGGCCCGGCGGGACCCAAGCGCCCCTCCCCCTGGCTCCCGGCGGGTGGAAAGAAACCGGAGCGGGTTTTTTTTGGCGAGTGCTTTTTGGAAGCCTTAAAGGGACAGGCCCCCGTTGCTAGGGAGGCAGGGTGGCGGGACCGGTGAGCAGGTGCCTGGGACCGGCGCCTGAGGACAAAGAATATCCCGCGTTTCTCCCTGTGGGACCGGCGGGTGGGTGCCTGAGACCGGTGCCTGAGGACGGAGGAAATTGCGCGTTTTTCCCCTTTTTTTCTCTTTTTGGCAAGTGCTTTTTGGAAGCCTTAAAGGGACAGGGACCCCGGTGCTAGGGAGGCAGGGCGGTGGGACTGGTGGGCGGGTGCCTGGGACCGGCGCCTGAGGACAAAGAATATCCCAAGTTTTTCCCTGTGGGACCGGTGGGCGGGTGCCTGAAACCGGCACTTGAGGAGAGAGGAAATCGCGTGTTTTCCCCCCCTTTTTTTTTCTCTTTTTTGCGAGTGCTTTTTGGAAGCCTAAAAGGGACAGGGACCTCAGTGCTGGGGAGGCAGGGTGGCGGGACTGGTGAGTGGGTGCCTGGGACCGGCACCTGAAGACAAAGAATATCCCGCGTTTTTCCCTGTGGGACCGGTGGGCAGGTGCCTGAGACCGGCACCTGAGGACGGAGGAAATCGCGCGTTTTTCCCCTTTTTTTCTCTTTTTGGCAAGTGCTTTTTGGAGCCTTAAAGGGACAGGGACCCCGGTGCTAGGGAGGCAGGGCGGTGGGACTGGTGAGCGGGTGCCTGGAACCAGCGCCTGAGGACAAAGAATATTGAGCGTTCTTTCCCTGCGGGACCGGTGGGTGGAAGCTTTTTGGAAGCCTTGAAAGGACAGGGACCCTGGTGCTAGAGAGACAGGGCAGCAGGACCAGTGAGCAGGTGCTTGGGACTGGCACCTGAAGACAAAAAAAAAAAAATCGCGGGTTTTTTCCTTTTTTTTCTTTCTGTTCCCTCTCTCATTGTTGCTGTTGTTGTTTTGGTTTGGAGAGTGCTTTTTGGAAGTCTTAAAGGGGCAGGACAGGTCACTTAGACCAGAGGCAGGGAATCTGGGGATCTCTGGGCACTCTAACCCCCTGGGCAGCAGGGAGCACAGAGGCCCCTTACGGAGATAAATAGCCTCCTGGCCGCTCCCCCTCCAACGGGGCTCCACCATGTTGGAGGAACAGCCCCAGCCAGGCCAAGCCCACAGCAACAGCGGAGATAAACCCCATAGCAACTGGGCAGGAAGCAGAAGCCCTGTCTGCGCACAGCTGCCCATCACAAGCCACTAGAGGTCGCTATTCTTCCAGGAGAAGGCCACAAACCAACAAGAAGGGAAGCTCTTCCAGCGGTCACTTGTACCAGCTCTGCAAACTATCTCTATCACCATGAAAAGGCAAAACTACAGGAAGACAAAGATCACAGAGACAACACCTGAGAGGGAGACAGACCTAATCAGTCCTCCTGAAAAAGAATTCAAAATAAAAATCATGAACATGCTGACAGAGATGCAGAGAAAAATGCAAGAGCAGTGGGATGAGATGCAGAGAAAAATGCAAGAGCAATGGGATGAAGTCCGGAAAGAGATCACAGATGTCAGGAAGGAGATCACAGAAGTGAAACAATCCCTGGAAGGATTTATAAGCAGAATGGATAAGATGCAAGAGGCCATTGAAGGAATAGAAGCCAGAGAACAGAAACGTATAGAAGCTGACATAGAGAGAGATAAAAGGATCTCCAGGAATGAAACAACACTAAGAGAAATATGTGACCAAGCCAAAAGGAATAATATTCGTATTATAGGGATACCAGAAGAAGAAGAAAGAGGAAAAGGGATAGAAAGTGTCTTTGAAGAAATAATTGCTGAAAACTTCCCCAAATTGGGGGAGGAAATAATCGAACAGTCCATGGAATTACACAGAACTCCCAACAGAAAGGATCCAAGGAGGACAACACCAAGACACATAGTAATTAAAATGGCAAGGATCAAGCACAAGGAAAGAGTTTTAAAGGCAGCTAAAGAGAAAAAGGTCACCTATAAAGGAAAACCCATCAGGCTAACATCAGACTTCTCGACAGAAACCCTACAGGCCAGAAGAGAATGGCATGATATACTTAATGCAATGAAACAGAAGGGCCTTGAACCAAGGATACTGTATCCAGCACGACTATCATTTAAATATGATGGCGGATTAAACAATTCCCAGACAAGCAAAAGATGAGGGAATTTGCCTCCCACAAACCACCTCTACAGGGCATCCTACAGTGACTGCTCTAGATGGGAGCACCCCTAAAAAGAGCACAGAACAAAACACACAACATATGAAGAAGGGAGGAGGAGGAATAAGAAGGGAGAGAAGAAAAGAATCTCCAGACAGTGTATATAACAGCTCAATAAGCGAGCTAAGTTAGGCAGTAAGATACTAAAGAAGCTAACCTTGAACCTTTGGTAACCACGAATCTAAAGCTTGAAATGGCAATAAGTACATATCTCTCAATAGTCACCCTAAATGTAAATGGACTTAATGCACCAATCAAAAGACATAGAGTAATAGAATGGATAAAAAAGCAAGACCTATCTATATGCTGCTTACAAGAAACTCACCTTAAACCCAAAGATAAGCATAGACTAAAAGTCAAGGGATGGAAAAACATATTTCAGGCAAACAACAGTGAGAAGAAAGCAGGGGTTGCAGTACTAATATCAGACAAAATAGACTTCAAAACAAAGAAAGTAAAAAGAGATAAAAGAAGGATACTACATAATGATAAAGGGCTCAGTCCAACAAGAGGATATAACCATTCTAAATATATATGCACCCAATACAGGAGCACCAGCATATGTGAAGCAAATACTAACAGAACTAAAGAGGGAAATAGACTGCAATGCATTCATTGTAGGAGACTTCAACACACCACTCACCCCAAAGGATAGATCCACCGGGCAGAAAATAAGTAAAGACACACAGACACTGAACAACACACTAGAACAGATGGACCTAATAGACATCTATAGAACTCTACATCCAAAAGCAACAGGATATACATTCTTCTCAAGTGCACATGGAACATTCTCCAGAATAGACCACATACTAGCTCACAGAAAGAGCCTCAGTAAATTCCAAAACATTGAAATTCTACCAACCAATTTTTCAGACCACAAAGGTATGAAAGTAGAAATAAATTCTACAAAGAAAGCAAAAAGGCTCACAAACACATGGAGGCTTAACAACATGCTCCTAAATAATCTATGGATCAATGAACAAATCAAAATAGAGATCAAGGAATATATAGAAACAAATGACAACAACAACACTAAGCCCCAACTTCTGTGGGATGCAGCGAAAGCAGTCTTAAGAGGAAAGTATATAGCAATCCAGGCACACTTGAAGAAGGAAGAACAATCCCAAATGAATAGCCTAACATCACAATTATTAAAACTGGAAAAAGAAGAACAAAGGAGGCCTAAAGTCAGCAGAAGGAGGGACATAATAAAGATCAGAGAAGAAATAAACAAAATTGAGAAGAATAAATCAATAGCAAAAATCAACGAAACCAAGAGCTGTTTCTTTGAGAAAATAAACAAAATAGATAAGCCTCTAGCCCAACTTATTAAGAGAAAAAGAGAGTCAACACAAAAACCAACAGAATCAGAAATGAGAATGGAAAAATCACGACAGACTCCACAGAAATACAAAGAATTATTAAAGACTACTATGAAAACCTATATGCCAACAAGCTGGAAAACTAGAAGAAATGGACAACTTCCTAGAAAAATACAACCTCCCAAGACTGACCAAGGAAGAAACACAAAAGTTAAACAAACCAATTACGAGCAAAGAAATTGAAACAGTAATCAAAAAACTACGCAAGAACAAAACCCCGGGGCCGGACGGATTTACCTCTGAATTTTATCAGACACACAGAGAAGACATAATACCTATTCTCCTTAAAGTGTTCCACAAAATAGAAGAAGAGGGAATACTCCCAAACTCATTCTATGAGGCCAACATCACCTTAATACCAAAACCAGGCAAAGACCCCACCAAAAAAGAAAATTACAGACCAATATCCCTGATGAATGTAGATGCAAAAATACTCAATAAAATATTAGCAAACAGAATTCAACAGTATATCAAAAGGATCATACACCATGACCAAGTGGGGTTCATCCCAGGGATGCAAGGATGGTACAACATTCGAAAATCCATCAACATCATCCACCACATCAACAAAAAGAAAGACAAAAACCACATGATCATCTCCATAGATGCTGAAAAAGCATTTGACAAAATTCAACATCCATTCATGATAAAAACTCTCAGCAAAATGGGAATAGAGGGCAAGTACCTCAACATAATAAAGGCCATATATGATAAACCCACAGCCAGCATTATACTGAACAGCAAAAAGCTGAAAGCATTTTCTCTGAGATCGGGAACCAGACAGGGATGCCCACTCTCCCCACTGTTATTTAACATAGTACTGGAGGTCCTAGCCATGGCAATCAGACAAAAAAAGAAATACAAGGAATCCAGATTGGTAAAGAAGAAGTTAAACTGTCACTATTTGCAGATGATATGATACTGTACATAAAAAACCCTAAAGACTCCACTCCAAAACTACTAGAACTGATATCAGAATACAGCAAAGTTGCAGGATACAAAATTAACACACAGAAATCTGTAGCTTTCCTATACACTAACAATGAATCTATAGAAAGAGAAATCAGGAAAACAATTCCATTCACCATTGCATCAAAAAGAATAAAATACCTAGGAATAAACCTAACCAAAGAAGTGAAAGACTTATACTCTGAAAACTACAAGTCACTCTTAAGAGAAATTAAAGGGGACACTAATAAATGGAAACTCATCCCATGCTCATGCCTAGGAAGAATTAATATCGTTAAAATGGCCATCCTGCCCAAAGCAATATACAGATTTGATGCAATCCCTCTCAAATTACCAGCAACATTCTTCAATGAATTGGAACAAATAATTCAAAAATTCATATGGAAACACCAAAGACCCCGAATAGCCAAAGCAATCCTGAAAAAGAAGAATAAAGTAGGGGGGATCTCACTCCCCAACTTCAAGCTCTACTACAAAGCCATAGTAATCAAGACAATTTGGTACTGGCACAAGAACAGAGCCACAGACCAGTGGAACAGATTAGAGACCCCAGAAATTAACCCAAACATATATGGTCAATTAATATTTGATAAAGGAGCCATGGACATACAATGGCAAAATGACAGTCTCTTCAACAGATGGTGCTGGCAAAACTGGACAGCTACATGTAGGAGAATGAAACTGGACCATTGTCTAACCCCATATACAAAGGTAAACTCAAAATGGATCAAAGACCTGAATGTAAGTCATGAAACCATTAAACTCTTGGAAAAAAACATAGGGAAAAACCTCTTAGACATAAACATGAGTTACCTCTTCTTGAACATATCTCCCCGGGCAAGGAAAACAACAGCAAAAATGAGCAAGTGGGACTACATTAAGCTGAAAAGCTTCTGTACAGCGAAAGACACCATCAATAGAACAAAAAGGAACCCTACAGTATGGGAGAATATATTTGAAAATGACAGATCCGATAAAGGCTTGACGTCCAGAATACATAAAGAGCTCACACACCTCAACAAACAAAAAACAAATAACCCAATTAAAAAATGGGCAGAGGAACTGAACAGACAGTTCTCGAAAAAAGAAATACAGATGGCCAAGAGACACATGAAAAGATGCTCCACATCGCTAATTATCAGAGAAATGCAAATTAAAACTACAATGAGGTATCACCTCACACCAGTAAGGATAGCTGCCATCCAAAAGACAAACAACAACAAATGTTGGCGAGGCTGTGGAGAAAGGGGAACCCTCATACACTGCTGGTGGGAATGTAAATTAGTTCAACCATTGTGGAAAGCAGTATGGAGGTTCATCAAAATGCTCAAAACAGACCTACCATTTGACCCAGGAATTCCACTCCTAGGAATTTACCCTAAGAACGCAGCAATCAAGTTTGAGAAAGACAGATGCACCCGTATGTTTATCGCAGCACTATTTACAATAGCCAAGAATTGGAAGCAACCTAAATGTCCATCGGTAGATGAATGGATAAAGAAGATGTGGTACATATACACAATGGAATACTACTCAGCCATAAGAAGTGGATAAATCCAACCATTTGCAGCAACATGGATGGAGCTGGAGAGTATTATGCTCAGTGAAATAAGCCAAGCAGAGTAAGAGAAATACCAAATGATTTCACTCATCTGAGGAGTATAGGAACAAAGGAAAAACTGAAGGAACAAAACAGCAGCGGAATTACAGAACCCAAAAATGGACTAACAGGTACCAAAGGGATAGGAACTGGGGAGGATGGGTGGGAAGGGAGGGATGGTGGGGGAAGAAGAAGGCGGGTATTAAGATTAGCATGCATGGAGGGGAGGGAGAAAGGGGAGGGTGGGCTGCACAACAGAGAGAGGACAAGTAGTGACTCTACAACATTTTGCTAAGCTGATGGACAGTAACCGTAATGTGGTTGTTAGGGGGGACCTGATATAGGGGAGAGCATAGTTAACATAGTATTCTTCATGTAAGTGTAGATTAAAAATTAAAAAAAAAAAAAAAGAAAGAAAGAAAGAAAGAAAAGGGGGATTACTCCTTAACAGGATAAAACTATTGGTAAATCAACGATCAATGCATGCTTTAAATATCCTTAATGTTGATCACTTAAAGGGTGTCAGATGATCAGCTATGGAGGTACTCTTTTCTGATAATATTCCTTTCTCTTAATTAAAAAAAAAAAACAAAAAAAAACCAGTTACTGTGTGCTGCCCTCCAATGAGTTCTGCACAGTGGTATAGAGGGCATGTCAAAGTGTGGGCAAAGGGTCTGTTTGTTTCTATGCAGAAGATCAAGGCCTAGCTTGGATACCCAGAAAATGAACTAAGATACGATATGAGAAGGAACTTCCAGTATCAGCACTCTCTGGAGGACTTGTGCCAGGGGGATGATCATTAAAAAGCCTCCACAGGGATCCGGACGATGCTGCGGTTGTGGCTGCATCCAGCCCACCATCTCCTGGACTTGCCATAAGAATGAGGAGGGAGATGTCTAGGCTGGCATGTGCATACAGTGAGACAACGAATTTGACCGGATCTGTACTGTTGGAACTCAACCAGGAGTTGGGAGGGGTGCAAGTTGTAGCACTCCAAAATCTCATGACTATAGACTATCTATGGTTAAAAGAACATATGGGATGTGAACAGATCCCAGAAATGGGCTGCTTTAATTTGTCTGATGGTTCAAGTACAGTTGGACAATATCCATCATATCATAGATAAATTTTCACAAATGCCTAGGGTGCCTAAATTGTTTTCTTGGCTTCACTGGAGATGGATGGTAATTATAGATTTGCTTTGTTTATGTCACCGTATTCCTATTATGTTAATATGTGTGTGCAAATTAGTTAGTAGTTTAAAACCTATACATACTTAAGGTACTATACAAGAAGATATGTCAAAGAAATAATCAATCCTCCCATGTTTCCTTCATATGCTACATCTATAGCTTTTCTTCTTCCTTCCTAATTACAACCCTTAAATAGAATTCGTGCCTCATATCGAATTTACCGAGTATCATAATTCCTCCAGGTGGTAAAGATACCTCGAGACAAGTGCTGGGCATAGAAGCCACAGGGCATTAATCTGCAAAGAAGTAAAAAACTAACCTTTTCAAACAATATGGCTTCTCTCTCACTTACCAACTTTACATTTCCCTGTATGGCCCCGGAAGATGGCTGGTTAGCCAGAGACGGGTAAGATTCCTCAAGGGAGGAACAACCTAAGACAGGCACAGTCGCAGGGGGGCCATCAGGTGAGAATTTGGGGATCAACAGAGGTGAGGCTCAGAACCTCACCCCCCCTGCTTTGAGAGAAATCTTCTGCATCCGTGGATGTCTTGCTGCCCTTGTCTAGCCTGGATTAATACTTAGTCCATAGGCACACACCTGATCATCTGATCATCTACATTTGCCCTCTTACAGCACTAAACTATGTTTTCTAGCTTTATCTTGCATCTACCTACCACTTCAGCATTTTATTAAAAATAAAAATAATAATAATAATAATAAAGGGAGAAATGTGGGATCAACATATAAATCAAGTACAAAAATCAAATGAATATTCATATTTGACCTGATTGTTTATAGTTTATAATGCATGATCAAAACCGAAAGTTTCTGTGATGAATGCCCTTGTACTGTTCACCATGTAAGAATTTATTCACTATGTAAGAATTCGTTCACCATGTAAGAACTTGTTCGTTATGCTTCAGAAGATTGGAGACTGACGAGAATTAGGCTTGAGATGGATTAATGATTGTACATTGAGCGTTGACCCCCCTATACTGAATTTTATTGTTGTTAACAACCATTTGATCAATAAATATGAGAGATGCCCTCTCAAAAAAAAAAAAAATCAAATGAATATTCATATTTGACCTGATTGTTTATAGTTCATTATGAGTGATCAAAACCGAAAGTTTTTGTGATGACTGCCCTTGTACTGTTCACCATGTAAGAAACTTATTCACTATGTAAGACTTTGTTCACCATGTAAGAACTTGTTCGTTATGCTGGAGACTGATGATAATTAGGCTGGGGGTGGATTAATGATTGTGTATTGAGCATTGACTCCTCTATATAGAATTTTATTGTTGTTAACAACCATTTGATCAATAAATATGAGAGATGCCCTCTCAAAAAAAAAAAAAATCAGAACTCTTTGCAACTTTGCTGTACCAAGCTCATCTTGTTGCCAGTGTAACAAATTGGTACCATGTTTCATTCATGTTAAATGTATATACCTTTGAATGATAAGAATTTGCTAACACTGATGTTGTTTAGTCACCAAGAACAAGTATTATGAACATCACACTAATGTGTGTGTACCTTCAAAGCCATGAACTGGAACACAAATGGATACTTGCCATTCCCAGGAAAAAATATTTTGTAATACAAGAATTAGTCACATTCATGGTAACTGAGAGGAATTTGACAAGTCAAATTCATTTTTTTCTCTTACCTTTTTCTCTTACCTAAGCACTTCTGTCATGCAAATCTTCCAGCACACTGAAGCATCTACGAGCTGATATCACCAGTGACACAACAACACATTTCCTGATATTTAGATGCAGTCACCATCTGTTTCAAGGACCCAGACCCTGTCATGACAGCTGATAGGGTTGGGTCCCAGAACTACAGTCCAGAGACTGAACAAACTGTTCTTGTTTTAAACAATCCTAGGAAAATTTTAATCATCCCTTACTGAAAAGTATTACATTCACTCCATTCATTCTTTTTGCAGCACTTCTGACTTAGGCTTAAGAGCTTCATTCATAGCACTGGTTTGGTTTCAATGCTCAGTGAATCTTACAGTCTATCTGTTCATACTTGTCGTTGTTAAATTATGTTTTACTCAGTACCCTGACTCTGCTGACCGAGGGGAAAGGACGGAATTACAGCTGAGCGGGCCGGGTGTGGGTAAGTTGCTGTTGGTGGGCAGGAGCTCCCCTGGCCACACTTGGAGGGTCTTGCATCAGAACTTCACCTTCAAGGAAACATTGCCTTGACCAATGTCATTGGCATTATTCCTTTTTCTTCTTCAGCTTTACTGGGCCTGGAGTTTCCTCACCTTGGCTCTGTTGCCCCCACCATGGCGAACAAACACAGCTCCTCCCAACAGGTTAAATCCTTTGATTAAAGACGGTAATCCTGGGGTGCATGCACAGCTGCGGAGCTGCTGTTTATGTTAGAAAGCACCGCCCCCAGCACTACCCCTTTAGGTTGTTTACTTAGCAATGGGCTTTCTCTGGAGCTGGGGAGGGGGAAGGCCCTGCTCTTGATAACACTTTTCTTCTGTGTATGTTTTAAATTGCAGTCTTATTGGCTTTGTTTTCTTTCCGTAAGTAAAATCCCACTACGTTTCTGTCCTCAAGAATTCTTCAACATTCTTGATCCTCCATTTTCAGGACTTGGGCTGGGAAAAGAAGTAGGTCTTCATCTGCCATCTCACTCTAACCACTTTCCTTACTCTTTTTGATCCTTTTTTTTTTAAAGGACTTTTTTTTTTCTTTTGAGAAGTTTTAGGTTCACTGCAAAATTGACAGGAAGGTACAAATTCCCCATTTATCTCCTACCCCTACACATGCTCAGTCTTCCCATTATCAACATCACTCAATAGGATGGTGCCATTGTTTCAATCAACGAACTACAGTGATACATCATAACCACTCAATATCCCTAGTTTATCTTAGGGTTCACTCTTACCCATTGTAAATCCTGGGGTTTGGACAAATGTATGACATACATCCATTATATACTCTCCTACAGAATAGTTTCACTGCCTTAGGCATATTCTGTGCTTTGGGTATTCATCCCTCCTCTTTCCCCAACACCCTGGTAGCCACTGATCTTTTTTATGACTTCTAGATGACTTTAGTGATTTTGTTTTCTTTAGATAAATATCCAGAAATGGAGTTACTGGATCATATGGTATTTATATTTTTTAATGAGGAATCTCCATACTTCCATACTGTTTTCCAAGATAGCTACACCAGTTTACATATATTGCTGCCAACAGTGCGTAAGAGTTCCCTTTTCTTCACATCCTGTCCAACACTTGTTACTTCTTGTCTTTTTGACCTAGCCATTCTGACAGGTGTGAGGTAATTTCTTATTGTGGTTATGAATTTCCTGATGAGTAGTAATGCTGAGCATCTTTTCATGTGTCAGTTGGCTATCTATATGTCTTTAGAGAAATTTCTGTTCAGATCCTCTGTTCTTTTTTTAGTTCAATTATTTGTTTTTTTGGTGTAGCATTGTATAAGTTCTTTACATATTTTGGATCCTAACCATTTATTGGACATATCATTTGTGAATATACTCTCCATTCAGTAGGTTGCCTTTTCATTTTGTTGATGGTTTCTTTCACTGTGCAGAAGCTTTTTAGTTTGATGTAGTCTTGTTTATTTTTGCTTTTATTTCCCTTGCCTGGGGAGACATACCCAGAAAAAAATGTCTAATGCCAGTGTGTTTAACCTGCCTATGTTTTCTTTTAGAAGTTTGATGTTTTCAAGCATTATATTTAAGTCTTTAAGCAATTTTCAGTCTCATTTTTGTACATAATACAAAAGTACAAGAAAGTGGTTAGTTTCATTCTTTCACGTATGGCTGATCATGTTTCCCAACAACATTTATTGAAGAGACTTTTCCCCACTGTATACACTTGCCTCTTTTGTCATAGAGTAATTGACAAAGTACGTTCTGGGCTTTCTATTCTGTTCCATTGTTCTATGTGTCAATTTTTGTACCGGTACCATTCTGTTTTGATTATTATACCTTTGCAGTATAGTTTGAAATCAGGGACTTCCAGCTTTGTTCTTCTTTCTCAACACAACACTGCTCTGGCTATTCAGGGTCTATTGTGGTTCCCTACAAACTTTAATATAATTTGTTTTAGTTCTGTTGAAGAAGCCATTGGCATTTTGATATAGATTGCATTGAATCTGTGGATTGCTTTTGGTAGTATGGATATTTTAACAATATAAATTCTTCTAATCCATGAGCACAATGTATCTTTTCATTTATTTATGTCTTCTTCAATTACTTTCATCAATGTCTTATATTTTTTAGAGTATAGATCAGTGACAGCTACTGGACTATTGTGGGTGCACTGGTGGGGATGGCTTACCCCCCCACAGATTCCTGAGAGGTCACTCAGTGGCTATGGCAGGGCTTTATCCCTTTGCCATCTGTGCCTTACTCCCTCCCACCTGTGGGTTGGGGTGGGGGAAGAGTTTGGATCTTGACCATATCTCTGTCCCTTTCCCTTCTCAATGTGACCTTCCTAGTAATAAATGTCTACATCAAGAAACAAGAAAAATCTCAAATAACCCAACTTTATACCTCAAGGAACTACAAAAAGAAGAACAAGTGAAATGCAAGTTAGTAGAAGGAAGGAAATAACAATGATCAGAGTGGAAATGAATGAAATAGAGACAAAAAAAAAAAAGACAACAGAAAAGATCAATGAAACTAAGAGCTGGTTCTTTGAAAAGACAAGTAAAATCGACAACCCTTTGGCTTGACTCACCAAGAAAAAGAGAGAGAACTCAAATCAAATAAAAAATGTAAGAGGAGATATTGCAATAGATACTACAGAAATTAGAAGGATTATAAGAGGATTTTATGAAAAATCATATGTCAACAAAGTGGACAACCTGGAAGAAATGGATAAATTCCTAGAAACATTCAACCTTCCAAGACTGAATCATGAAGAAAAAGAAAATCTAAACAGACCAATTACTGGTAAGGACATTGAATCAATAATCAAAAACCTCCCAACAAATGAAAGTTCAGGAGCAGATGGCTTCATAGATGAATTCTACCAAATATTCAAGAAGGATGAACCCCAATCCTTGGTAAACTCTTCCAAACAAACAGAAGAGTATGGAACACATACAAACTTACTTTACAAGGTCAGCATTACCCTGATACTTAAACCAGACAAGGACAGAATAAGAAAAAAAATACAGGCTGATATCCCTGATGAACACAGATGCAAAAATCTTTGACAGAATATTAGCAAACTGAATTGAGCGATACATTAAAGGGATCATACACCATGATCAAGTGAGATCTATTGTAAGAATGCAAGGATGGTTAAGATATGCAAATCAATCAATGTAATATTCACAAAGAGGATAAAAATCACATGGCCATCTAAAGAGATGCAGAAAAAGCAGAAAAATTCAACATCCAGTTGTGATAAAAGCTTTCAACAAAGTGGTTATAGAGGGAATGTACCTCAACATGATAAAGGTAAAATATGCCAAGCCCACAGCTAACATCATACTCAACAGTGAAAAGCTGAAAGCTCTTCCTCTAAGATCAGGAAGACGATAAGAATGTCCACATTCACTGCTTTTGTTCAACATACTATTGGAAGTTCTAGTCAGAGAAATTAGGCAAGAAAAAGAATAAAAGACATCCAGATTGATAAGGAAGAAATAAAATTGGCATTATTTGCAGATGACAAGATGTTATATACAGAACACCCTAAAGACTCTACCAAAAAACTGTTTAAACTAATAAATGGATTCACTAAAGTTGCAGGATACAAAATCAATATATAAAAATCTGTTGGGTTTCTATACACTAAAGATGATCTATCAGTACAAAAAATTTAAGAAAACAGTTCTATTTACAATTGCATCAGGAAGAATAAATTACCTAGGAGAAAATTTAACCAAGGAGATGAAAGACCTATACACTGTAAACATAAGACATTGCTGAAAGAAATTAAATGGACACAAATAAATGGAAAGATATCCTGTGCCCATGGATTAGAAGACAATATTGTTAAAATGTCCATACTACCCAAAGAAATATGCAGATTCAATGCAACCCTTAAAAAATTCCAATGGCACTTTGCACAGAAATAGAATAAACCATCCTCAAATTTATATGGAACCATAAAAGATCTGAAATATAAAAAAAAACTTGAGAAAAAAGAACAAAGCTGGAGGTATCACACTCCTTGATTTCAAACTATATTATATAGTCATAGTACTCAAAACAGTATGGTATCAGCATAAAAGCAGATTCGTAAATCAATGGAACAGAATAGAGATCCAGAAATAAACCCATGAATATATGCTCAAATAATTTAGAACAAAGGACTTAAGAATATACAATGGGAAAAGGAAAGTCTCTCCAATAAATGGTGTTAGGAAAACTGGACAGCTATATGTACAAGAATGAAATGGGACCACAATCCTACACCATACAAAACATTGAACTCAAAATGTATTAAAGACTTAAATGTAAAACCTGAAATCATAAAACTCCTAGAAAAAACACAGACAGCAAATTCCTTGACATCAGTTTTGATAATGATTTTTACATTTCACAGCAAACGCAAAATTAAACAAGTAGGACTACATCAAACTGAAAAGCTTCTGCACAGCAAAGGATATCATCAACAGAATGAAAAGGCAACCTGCTACTGAATGGGAGAAAATGTCTGAAAATCATACATCTGATAAGGGGTTAACATCCAAAATACATAAAGAATTCAGGCAATTCAGTAGCAGTAAAAAACAATAATGCAATTAAAAACTTGATACAGGACCTGAAAAGACAATATTTTTTCAAAGAAGACATACAGATGGTCAACAGACACAAGAAAAGATGCTCAACATCACTAATCATGAGGCAAACACAAATGAAAGCCAGAATGAGATATCACCTCTCACCTGTCAGAATGGCTAGTGTCAAAGTGACAAGAAATAACAAGTGTTGAACAGGATGTGGAAAAAAGTGCAAAAAAAAGTATATACCTCATGCACTGTTGGTGGGAATGTAAAATGGTGCAGCCACTATGGAAAGCAGTATGAAGTTTCCTCAAAAAATTACAAATAGGAGTACCATACAATCCAGAATTCCACTTCTGGGTATTTATGTGAAGAAAATGAGAACACTAGTTTGGAAAGATATATGTACCCCTATGTTCATTGCAGCATTATTTGGCCAAGATATGGAAGCAACCTGTGTCCATTGACAAATGGATAATGTGGTTTCTACATATACACAATGGAATACTATTCAGCTATAAAAAAAGAATGAAATCTTGCCATTGGCAACAAAATGGATGGACTTAGAGGGCATTATGTTAAGTGAAATAAGTCAGAGAAAAACAAATACGTATGATTTCACATATATATGGAATCGAAAAACAAAACACAAAAAAATCCAAGCTCATTGACACAGAGAACATGTTGGGTGTTGCCAAAGACAGAGATTAGTGGGGTGGGAAAATGGGTGAAGGGGGTCAAAAGGAGCAAACTAGTAAGTGTAAAACAAATCCTGGGGATTTATTGTAGAACATGGTGACTATAGTTAACAATACTGTATTAGATATTTTAAAGTTGCTAAGAGAGTAAATCTTAAAAATTCTTGTCACGAGAAAAAAGTTCTGTAACTGTGTATGGCAATAGATGTTAACTATACTTACTGTGGTGATCATTTTGCAACAAATACTGTATTAAAAAAAGAGCGTATCTTCAAACTGTGCAAGCACATTTGAAGCCTTCCAGCATGTCACAGGCACTTATATTGCCATTGGCCAAATCAGACATGTGGCCAAGCTCAAAGTCAGAGTCATGTAGGAATACACCCTCTTCCAAGTGAATATCTGCTGAAGAGTCCACCAACATATCACAGTTTGGAGGTGTCAAAGGAGGAAAGAAAGTACTAAAGCATGGATCCTTAACTCATGGATGGTGGCAGGTTACATGTATCAGGAAGGAGGACTCAGGGTAGCTGAGGGATAGCAGAAAGGTGTATCCCAGGTATGCTCTTCAATCATCTTAATATGTTGCACAGAAAAAATTCATCCTATACTCACTATCGAATAGAGATACAACTACTATAAAAATCAGGCTGAGTTTCTGTAGCATAAATTGGTCTGTTCACAAACTTGGTTTTAACAACCACCAAGGGAAAAAGTCACAAGATACCCTCACCAGATCCCTCCAGCCCATGACAGGCTTTGCTATGATTTGAAACATTTATCTGCAAAGCAAATGCTCTATTCAGATACAGTCCATGTAAATACTGTCTCAGTAGGCTACTCTCTGATTCCCTCCTAGAAGAGGCTCTGTGAATATGAAACAGGAAATAAGCTTCTTTTCCATTAGAAGAAAGAAAGTAATAGACCTTCAGTACTTCTGGGAATTAAATGCAATGCTATAGAAACCAGTGTTAATTTAAAAAGCCACTTCTAACTCACCACACATACCTTTAAATAGGAAACCTAACAGTCTGCCTCCAAGTTCATTATATGACCTAGCCTTTGGTGTCAATTTTCTTTCCAGGCACCAGCACAAATAAGGGTATTTTTCAAAAGTATCAAGTTAATGAAAGCCTCTTATACTGTGGTAGATGTACATTGTAAATTGACCATTTTTCTATTCTAATAAATTCATAGAAAACATAATAGGCAGGAGGGGGAAGCTCAGGTTCCATTTTACACTTTATAGAGCATTTTTCATACAAATTACCTTACAGAATCCACACGGCAATCCTGTGAGGTACTAATTTTACTCTGGCTTTAAAGATGAATTTCCAGAAGATTAAAAAACTAGCTCAAGGTTATAAAGCTGGCACACAGCAGAGTCAAGAAATGAACTAGGACTTTCAGGCTCTGATTCCCCTATATCATACTGACTCAACATTCTCCCAACCAATGGTGGCAGATGCTTGGAAAGGCAGCTTTCTTTAAAGCAAGACCCTGAAGTTGTCCTCTTTAATCAGAAGGAAAGCAAAAAAAAATAGGCTTGGCTCAAGAGCACCTTCTGGTTTCCCTTTGTCCAGGATCTTTAAAGAACAGAGAGCAGAGAAAGTGCTTGTGGGGTGGGGGCCCTGGAGAGATCCTAAGGCTCTGTGCTGGGTAAACCAGGTTTCAGGACAGAGGGACCAAGGCAATGGGGGCAGAAGCCTAGTGCAGACCAAAGGGGAGCACTATCTGTAATTTTAAACATCTATACATAACAACATAACATATTATATATCATATTTTTGGGGGTTGAGTTTATTTTCCTTGGTTCCTGACCCCACTGTAACAAAGAATTGAAGGGCAGAAACACAGTAGTGAAGCAGAGTGAAAGTTTTATTTGCATACACTCCAAGGGAGGAACTGGCCGGAGTCAAGGCAGACAAAGGCAGGCTTACTTGAATAAAGCAGAGAGGAAGGGGAGCTCATTGAACTCCTGCTAAGCATGGGGCAAACCCCTTGCCAACACCTAAAGCCAGGGTCAGCTGGCATCCAGTGTCTGCTTGAATCTACATGGCATGGGAGCTAAGCCCCACCACCACAGGATTTAGGGGAGATTCAGAACACTGGAGAACTCCTCAAAACAAAAAAGGAGATTTTCAAGCAGGCGACTAAAGGGCATGTTCATATAGCTGCAGTCCCAGGCAACGGAAACTTGCAAGCTCAAATCAGAGCTCTCAGTAGCCCCTCCCTACTTATCTGGAGTAGAAAAGAGAGAGTGAAGACTTGTGCTTAAAGAAAATAGAGTGAAATAGCACCACTGGGAGAGCACAGAGACAAAACCTAATAAATTGAGCACTAAGAAGTCTTTTAAAAACACACATTCCAAGAAAGGAGAGTGTGGGCAACCTCAGAGAGGAGGCACATTTAAAGATTTAGTGTCTGGGGTTTTATGGGGCCTTTTTGGGTAAGGGTCAGCATAAGACATGATGTATACAGATGATTCATAATTCCTTTGAAGATTTGTCTTAAGAATAGGGTTATTTAGCAGAATCAGAAATGAGAAAGGAAAAAACACTACAGACACCACAGAAATACAAAGAATTATTAAAGAATACTATGAAAAATTATATGTTAACAAGCTGGACAATCTAGAAGAAATGAACAACTTTCTAGAAAATACAACATTCCAAGACTGACTGAGAAAAAACAGACAATCTGAACAGACCAATTATCAGCAATGAAATTGACTGGTAATCAAAACTACCTAAGAACAAAATGCCTGGACCAGATGGCTTCACCACTGAATTTTATCAAACATTTAGAGAAGACCTAATACCCATCCTCTTTACAGTTTTCCATAAAGTAGAAGAGGGAATACTTCCAAACTCATTCTATGAGGCCAGCATCACTCTAATACCACAACCAGGCAAAGACACCACAAAAAAAGAAAATTACCCAGATGAACATAGGTCTAAAAATACTGTACAGAATATTAGCAAACAGAATTCAAATAAAGACCATCCATCATGATCAAGTAGGATTTATTCCAGGGATACAGAGATGGTACAATATTTGAAAATCCATCAACATCATCCACCACATCAACATAAAGAAGGACAAAAACCACATCATCTTCATAGAGCCTGAAAAAGCATATGAAAAAATTCAAGGATTCCCACTCTCCCCCATAGTTCTGGAGGTCCTAGCCATGGCAATCATACAACACAAAGAAGTAAAAGGCATCCAGATAGGTAAGGAAGAAACTTTCACTGTTTGTAGATGACATGATATTGTTCATAAAAAGCCCTAAAGAATTCACCCAAAACCTACTAGAACAATAACTGAATTCAGAAAAATTGCAGGATAAAATTTAATACACAGAAATCTGCTGGATTCATATATACTAATGATGAACTAGCAGAAAGAGAAATCAGGAAAACTATTCCTTTTACAATTGTATCAAAAAGTATAAAATATCTTGGAAAAAACCTAACCAAGGCAGTGAAAGACCTATACCCTGAAAACTAAAAGACACTTATGAGAGAAATTAAAGAAGACACCAATAAATGGAAATACATTCTGTGCTCATAGGTAGGAAGAATTAATATCATCAAAAAGGTCATCTTGCCTAAAACAATCTACAGATTCAGTGTAATCCCTATCCAAATACCAACAGCATTCTTTAACAAACTAGAACAAATAGTTCTAAAATTCATATAGAACCACAAAAGACCCTAAATTGCCAAAACAATCCTGAGAAGGAAGAATAAAGTTGGAGGGATTATGCTCCACAAATTCAAGCTTTACTACAAAGCCACAGAAATCAAAACAATTTGATAGTGGCACAAGAACAGACCCATAAGTCAATGGAAAAGAATAGAGAGTTCAGATACAAACCCACACCTATATGGCCAATTAATATGATAAAGGAGCCATGGGTATACATTGGGGAAATGACAGCCTCTTCAACAACTGGTGTTGGCAAACTGGACAGCTACATGCAAAAGAATGAAACTGGACTATTGTCTAACTCCATACACAAAAGTAAATTTGAAATGGATCAAAGACCTGAATGTAGTCATGAAACCATAAAACTCTTAGAAGAAAACATAGGCTAAGATCTCTTAACTATAAACAAGAACAACCTTTTCCTGAACACATCTCCTTGGGCAAGGAAAAGAAAAGCAAAAATGAACAAATGGGACTACATCAAACAAAAAAGCTTCTGTACAGCAAAGGACACCATCAGTAGAACAAAAAGTCATCCTACAGTATGGGAGAATATATTTGTAAACAACATATCTGTTCAGGGGCTAACATCCAAAATAGATGAAGACCTCACATGCCTCAACACCCAAAAAGCAAATAAACCAATTAAAATATGGGCAGAGGATCTGAACAGACACTTCTCCAAAGAAGAAATTCAGGTGACCAACAGGCACATTAAAAGATGCTCCACATCACTAATCAGGGAAATGCAAATTAAAACCACAATAAGATATCACCTCACACCAGTTAGGATGGCCAACACCCAAAAGACAAACAACAACAAATACTGCTGAGGATGCAGAGGAAGGGGAACCCTCCTATACTGCTGGTGGGAATGTAAATTAGGTCAATCATTGTACAAAGTAATATGGAGGTTCCTCAAAAAATGAAAAATAAAAATAGCATTTGACCCAGGAATTCCACTTCTAGGAAACAAGATCCCAGATTCAATAAGACATATGCACCCCTATGTTTATCACAGCACTATTTACAATAGATACGGAAGCAACCTAAGTGTCCATCAGTAGATGAATGGGTAAAGAAGATGTGGTACAAATACACAATGGAATATTATTCAGCCATAAGAAGAAAACAAATCCTACCATTTGCAATATGGATGGAGCTAGAGGGTATAATGCTCAGTGAAATAAGCCAGGCAGAGAAATACAAGTACCAAATGATTTCACTCATTTGCAGAGTATAACAAGGAGGAAAAACTGAAGGAACAAAACAGCAGCAGGCTCACAGACTCCAAGAAGGGACTAGAGGTTACCAAATGGAAGAGGGTGGGGAGGGAGTGATAAGGGGATTAATGGGCATTATGATTAGCACACAGAAAGTAGGGGGATCACAGGGAAGGCAGTACAGCACAGAGAGCAAGTAGTGACTCTATAGTATCTTATTATGCTGATGGACAGTGACTGCAATGTGGTTTGTGAGGGGATCTTGATAATATGGTTGAATGTTGTAACCACAATGTTGCTCAAGTGAAACCTTCATAAGATTGTATATCAATGATACCTTAATAAAGAAAAGAATAGGGTTATTTAAGTGACTGTGATGGCCTGGATCTCAGCATTCTTTGTCGACATAGGTTTTATTTACACATCTGAGGTCTGACTCCTTCCCAGGTTACAACGTTACTTGATTAAGGGGCTGGAAGAAGAGGAAAAACAGCATATAGATTAAATTAAAGAATAAACTGGGCCTTTTTCTGCAGGCTAAGTAGATTTTACAATGGCATGACTCTTGTCCTATTTCCCTGTCCTACCTAAGGCAGAGAAGTCCTTGACTGACTTTTCTCTATCTGGGGAATATCTGGACATTCCAAGTTGCTCCTGGTCTTTGGAACTTCAACTAATTAATTCATTAACTTTATGAGTCCTTTCTGGCTCTCTGGTTCTATCTGGTTAACTCTTGAGTCCCTTTTAGTGGGCTTCACTGGCTTTATTCTTCCTCTAAGGCTCTTGTCTATTTTTCTGCGTATGAACATAATACATGCATTATAACATACATATACACACATACATATATATGCTTCAAATTGGCACACTTTTATTATTCTTTAATTAACATTGTATTCTAGGGTTATTTAGGTGACTGTGATGGCCTGGATCTCAGCATTCTTTGTCCACATAGGTTTTATTTACACATCTGAGGTCTGACTCCTTCCCAGATTACAACGTTACTTGATAAACTTCTCTGGAAGTTAATTCAGAGAACTCCCAATGACAAAACTTCTCTATTCTGTCCTTTCTGTGTGGCCATTTGAACGTCTTGTGTTTAAAATTAAGCAGAAGGAAAACTGAAAACTGCAATAGCTTTGTTTTGCTAATACAAAATTTAGTTTGCATATGAAATATTTTACTGATATTTGAATATATTTAATACTAAAATGTATTAATTGTCTTTAAAAACAGAATCAAGAAACTAAAACATTGTCTCAAAGATATAGTTTAGTAGCTTTTTTGGTGTAAACCTTAGATAGAGTTAATCCGGCATAAAAAAGTATTTGCAAACAGACAGATTCAGTCTTAAACAATGGGCAGTAAAAGTACCCATTATTTAAAAATTGCTCTTGAAGATGCATGCACAAAATTTGTGGAAGATCAATAACTGCATACACATAATGTGAGAAAGTTGACATGCCCATGGAATAAAGGATCACACTTCAGAGAAGAATGCAAAGAGAAATTTCAAAAGCAGCTGGTCATACATTGTAAAAAAATCAGGCAATGTTTGAAAACCTCAAATTTTCCTCCATGAACTGGGTACCCATTATAGGCAATAAAATAATATGAGTGTTGATTATGATTTAGTGATGTTTTCTAGGTTTTGCATAAGAAAGCATCCAGAAGTCTTTATAAATGTAATAGAAATTTATGATGAGTTTTCAGATGGGGATAATCTAGTGAAATGCTTGGACTGCAAGACATTTGAAAGCTGCTAGAATTGACTCCCTCTGCCCCACCTCTCCCCCAAAATGGGCTGTATTACAATTTCTGGAATTCATTGTGAAATGGGGTTTGTATGAGTTTGTGCCAAATTTACACTTAAGACTGTTTCTAAGTATTTATATATCTTCTTTCCATGTGAGAAAAATTGTAAGTAAAATTAATAAGTGTTTTTGATCAACTATGATTGAAGATAAATTGACCTGACTATTGTCTAATGAACATGCATATGGAAAGAAGAAAAATTTTCATAAAGCCACTGAAAATTTTCCACAAGGTGCAAAAACATAAACAGTGATGTTTTATATTAATTACTGTGACAGGTCAATATGTAGGGATACACTTGTTTTTCAAAAAATATATTTATCTAGTTAAAAGCATTAGCCATTATGTTTTTCCTTTTCTGTACTGTAATATTTCTTTTGATTTTATTTGATTATATATGTAATGTTCAATAAAGGAAAGTGTCCCCTGTGTTTCTCTTCTAGTAATTCTTGTTTCATTTTATGATTATTACTAAAAATGATTTTGTTGTATGGAAGAAGAGTGTGTAACACATAATCAACTCTTAGTGTCACTGTGGCAGATACGGCAATGAGTGGGTGATGCTCAGGGCTGGAGATGCAGTCAGGGCAGTGGATGAAATTCTACAAACAAGGATGTAGGACCCGACTCCCCCTCACACTCTGGAGCACTGCACTTGCTGTTCCCTCTCCCTAGTAGGCACTTTCACTAAATATTTGCATGGTTTGTTCCCTTTCTTTCTTTAGGTTTTCCATCGGAGAGGCCTCCCACACCTATAAAAACAGCACCATCTGTCACTCTGTATCCTCATTACGCTATTTTGTTGTTCTCAAATTGGTACTATGTGGCATATTATGCATTAATTTGTTGATTTTGTTTTTGTCAATCTCCCCCAAGTCTTCGAAGCCCAGGAGATGAGTGAGGGACTTCTTGTTATCCACTACCCGTTGCCCCACTCACACCCACAGAAGCAGGAATCAGCGACTCATTGCCGGATTATTTATAGCCAGCTAGGAATCACCTGATGTTTGAGAGACCTTCAAAATCAAAAGAGAGACTAGAATAAACAAAGTATAAAGAGCTAGAAGGAAACACACAACACAGAGAACAGAAGTTTAACAACAAAAACATAATTTGTCTCCTCAGAAGAATAAGAGAAAAGGTACATTTGAAAAAGCAAAATAGGATGTTATATGTAAAAGGCAACAATCAGGGAATAAGAAAGGGCTCTCACAGACTCAGAACAGGGTAAACACCTTATTAAAATCAACAGAAAGGGTCTTTACCTACATGACACAAAAATATTAACTGAAAAGAAAAATATGATATAATGGACTCCACCAAAATTAAAAACTGGGGCTCAATAAAAGACATTGTCAAGAAGTGAAAGGCAAGCCACAGACATGGGAAAAACATCTGTAGTATATGTATCTAACAATGGACTTATACAAGACTATAAGGAAAGTACTTGTACAAATCAATAAGAAAGAACTATATTTTATTAGTTGGCAAAACTTTACAAATAAATACAAACAACGATCCAAAAAACATTTAAATGGAGCTTACCATCATTAGTCTTCAGAAAAACTGAAACTAAAACTATAATGAGGAACTATTATCCTGCCAGAATGGCTAAAATTTAAAACTACTGACAATATTAAGGTTGATAAGGAGGTTGAGCCTCTGAAACTCCCATTATAAAATAATAAAACTACCTCAGAAAATTGGCAGTTTTTAAAAAGTAAATATACACATGTTTATGACCCAGCATTTCATTTAGGTATATATATCAAGTAGAAAGGAAAGCATACATCTACATAAAGCCTTATAAAAGAATGTTTATGGCAGCTTAAACATAATAGCTAAAAATTGGAAATAACCTACATACCCATTAACAATAAAACAGGTCAACATACCGTGGTATATTCATACAATGGACTTTTATAAAGCAATTTAAAAAAGAACAAACCACCGATACATGCCACAACACAGATGAATTCCCTAAAAATCATGATGAAATATCAATGTTGATAGGAATCAAATAGTAGTTCTCTTTTGTGGGAGGAGGGAAGTGAGGAAAAATGACATAAGTCAGTTTTCTGGGGGTTTATATCATGTTTATACATCATGTGTGTGATGGGCACATGCAAAGGGTCATTAAGCTGTATGCACATTATTATTTTCACTTTAGTATGTGTAAATTATTTCTCATTAAAGTACTGCAAAGAGCTAATCAACTCTAGGTTCAGAGCAGCCCACTTGTTGCAAACAACCACAAAAGCCATCAACACAGCAAGAACTTTCCCAGAGAGAATTGATGTGCAGAGAGATGAAGCTCACATCTAACACTTTTTTACTTAAAGCATTTACCAATTTGAAAGCTGTCACTGAGAAGCTGAGAAGATGAGCATAGGCCATAAGTAATTTATAGAGCTGAGGGAACAAAAATTTAAATTCAGATTACCCCAATAAAGAACAAGCCCAGTGCTGTAAAAAGGAACAGACCAGTACTCATATATTAGTTTTCTGTGTTGCTGTAACAAATGACCACAAACTTAGTGTCTTAAAACAGTAGAAATTTATTTTCTCAAGTTCTGGAAGTCAGAAGTCCAAAATCAGTATCACTGCGCTGAAATTAAGGTGCAAGCAGGACCACACTCTCTCTCAAGGTTCCATGACAGAATCTGCTCTTTGCTTCTTCCAGCTCATTTCTTGATTTGTGGCCATGTCACTCCAATCTCTGTACTTTCAGTCACAATTGTTTCTTTTTCTCTATGTGTGTCAAATATTTCTCTGCCCCATGTTATAAGGATACATATGATTGTATTTAGGGTCCCTAGGATAATCTATATGAAGATCCTTAATTTAATGACACCTACAAAGTCCTTTTCACCATATAAAGTAACATTGACAGGTTCCAGGGATTAGGATGTGGATCTCTTTTGAGGGAAGGGGTCACTATTCAGCCAACCATACCTCACAAGTATTAAAGGCTAGCCTTGAATAAACTTAATCTCTGATTGTAGCAAGGTAACCTGTCCTAGTCTAATTGCTAGACAGAAGGAAAAGTCCTCTCTGGAGAAAAATAATATCTACAAAGTCTTAAATTACAGTTACACATGTACATGTGTGTATCTAAGTTATATCTACACATGTACATATACATGTACAGATTAAATTTGTATACATTTGAAATGTCATTTAAAAATAACCAGACATTACTGTATGTGTTTATACAGAGGACCAAAGCCTAATTTGGCTACCCAGAAAATAAACTAAGATATGATATGAAGAAGAGCTTCCAACATCAGCACTCTCTGGAAGAGTCATACAAGAAGATGATCATCAAAAAACCCCAACAAAGATCCAGGCGATGCTGCAGTTGTAGCCGCATTCACCCCACCGGTTCCTGGACTTGTCATTGGAATGAAGAAGGAGATATCTAAGCTGGCCTGTGCATACAGTAAAACAACAAATTTGACTGGATCTATACTGTTGGAACTCAACCAAGAATTAGGAGAAGTGCAAGTTGTAGTGCTCCAAAATCTTACAACTACAGACTATCTACTGTTAAAAGAACATATGGGATGTGAACAGTTCCCAGGAATGGGCTGTTTTAGTTTGCCTGATTTCTCTCAGACTGTTCAGGTACAGTTGGACAATATCCATCATATCATAGACAAATTTTCACAAATGCCTAGGGTGTCTAACTGGTTTTCTTGGCTTCACTGGAGATGACTGGTAATTATAGATCTGTTTTGGTTTTGTAACTGTATTCCTATTATGTTAATGTGTGTGCGCAATTTAATTAGTAATTTAAAACCTATACATGCTTAAGTTACTCTACAAGAAGATATGTCAAAGAAATAATTAATCTTCCCATGTTTTCTTCCATCTGCTACCTCTATAGCTTTTCTTCTTCCTTCCTAATTACAACTGTTAAATATAATTTATGCCTTATATTGAATTTACCAAGTATCATAATTCCTCCAAGCGGAAAAGATACCTCAAGACAAATGCTGGGCATAGAAGCCACAGGGCATAAATCTGCAAAGAAATAAAAAGCTAACCTTTTCAAACAATATGGCTTCTCTCTCACTTACCAACTTTATATTTTCCTGTATGGCCCCGGAAGATGACTGGTTAGCCAGAGACGGGTAAGATTCCTCAAGGGAGGAACAACTTAAGACAGGCACAGTCGCAGGGGGACCATCAGATGAGAAATTGGGGATCAACAGAGGTGAGGCTTAGAACCTCACCCCCCCTGTTTTGAGAGAAATCTTCTGCATCCGTGGATGTTTTATTGCCCTTGTCTAGCTTGGATTAACACTTAGTCTACAGGCACACACCTGATCATCTACATTTGACCTCTTACAACACTAAACTATGTTTTCTACCTTTATCTTGCATCTACCTACCACTTCAGCATTTTATTAAAAATAATAATAATAAAGAGAGAAATGTGGTATCCACATATAAATCAAGTATAAAAATCAAACAAATATTCATATTTGACCTGTTTATAGTTCATAATGTGTGATCAAAACCAAAAGTTTCTGTGATGACTGCCCTTGTACTGTTCACCATGTAAGAACTTATTCACTATGTAAGAATTCGTTCACCATGTAAGAACTTGTTTGTTATGCTTCAGAAGATTGGAGAAAGACGAAAATTAGGCTTGGGGTGGATTAATGATTGTGCATTGAGCATTGACCCCCCTATACAGAATTTTATTGTTGTTAACAACCATTTGATCAATAAATATGAGAGACTGACAAGAATTAGTCTGGGGGTGATTAATGATTGTACATTGCGCATTGACTCCCCTATACAGAATCTTATTGTTGTTAACAACCATTTGATCAATAAATATGAGAGATGCCTTCTCAAAAAAAAAAAAAACAGATATTAAAAATAAAATAATGGCTGAAAATCAAGAGAAGAATACAGATAATATAAACAGGGCCACAGGAGATACAAATATTTGAGTTATCAAAAACAGAATTTTAAAATAACTGATTAATATAGTCAAGAAATTAAATGACAGAGTGGAAATTTTTGGCAAAGAATTAGACACTTTAAAGGAAAGACAAATAGAAAGATCTCAGGAAGAAGGAGAGAAGGAAGATCCTGAGCTCACCTCCTCCCATGGACACATCAAAGCTACAACTACGTACAGTGTAACTTACTGCAAAAACGACCTGAAGACTAGCAGAACAACACTTCTACAGCTAACGATTTAAAGAGAGTATCACATCCAGAAGGGTAGGATGTATAGACACATTCTTGGGAAGCAAATCCCTAGCACAGCAACCTACAAGTGGGAGAGATATCATAGGTATGACGATCCTCCCTGAGGAGCAAGGGCATCAAGACCCACGTGGCCATTCCTGCCCTGGGGATGCACCAAGAAGATGAGCCCCTCTATCATCTTTGAAAATCAGAGGAGCTGAACTCTTGGAGAGCTAGAGGGCTGTGGAAGGCTGAGTCTTCACTCTTGGAGGGCTGGCATGCTGTATCAATTGGTCTGAAACCCAAAATAAAAGTAGCAGTTTGAAAACTGCTGGATTATATGTTAAGGTTTATTTATTGAGTAACTTTGGGGTGGGTATCTGTAGAAGCTTGGGCAAGAAGGGATGGGAAGTGCAATTTTTCTTGCCCTCCTTCAACCTAGCTGGTTGGATGCTTGGGGGAGTAGCTCTGCCATTCCCCAACTACCTTGCTAGAATGCCCCACTCTTGCATTCACCTGTGAACCCACCTCACCCACTGTCCACCCCAGCAGACACCCCTGCAAAGCATCTCCTGCCCTACCACATGCAGCAAAGAGCTTCAGTCAGAACTGTCACACTGCAAAATCAGTCACTGTGTCCTGCCACACCTGGTATGCAGCCCAGCCTAGTGTCCTTTCAAAGTGACTCTTGCCCTGGAGATGAAGAAAGCCAGCCCTGCCCACCTGCATGCATGTGTAGTCAAAGCCCAGTCACAACAGAATGGTACATGAAGGGTACATCATCTAAATAGATGCAGAAAAACTATTTGACAAAATTCAACATTCATTCATGATAAAACCTCTCAACAAAGTAGGTTAGAGGACACATACCTCAACATTAAGAATATGACAAACCCACATATGACAAACCCACAGCTAACATCATACTCAATGATGAAGAGCTAAAAAATTTTCCTCTAAGATCATGAACAAGAAAGGGATGCACACTTTTACCAGTTTTAACCAACATAGTACAGGAAGTACTAGCCATAGCAATCAGACAAGAAAAAGAAATTAAAGTTATCCAGCTTTCTTAGGAAGAAGTAACACTGTCCTATTTGCAGATGGCATAATACTGTATATAAAAAACCATAAATATTCCACCAAGAAGCTATTGGAACTAATTAACAAATCCAGTAAAGTTGCAGTATACAAAATTAATATTCATAAATATGTTCCATTTATATATACTAGTAACAAACTAGCAGAAAGAGAAAGAAAATAATACCATTTACAATTGCATAAAAAAAACCTAAGAATAAATCTAACCAAGAAGATGAACAACCAGTCCTTTGAAAACTATAAGATATTGAAGAAAGAATTTGAAAACACAAATAAAGGGAAAGATATGCCATGTTCATGGTTAAAAGAATTAATATTTTTAAAATGTCCACACTACCCAAAGCAATTACAAATTCAATGCAATCCATATCAAAATACCAATAGTATTTTTCACATACTGAATAAGTAATCCTAAAATTTGCATGGAGCTCTAAAATTTGCAAGGAATAAGACACAAGAGAAAGAACAAAGCTGGAGGTAGCATGCTCCCACATTTCAAACTATACTGCAAAGCTACAGTAATCAAAACAGTATGGTACTGGCACAAAAACAGATGAATAGTTCAATGGAATAGAGTAAAGAGCCTAGAAATAAACCTATGCTTACATGTGCAATTAATATATGACAAAGGAGGCATGACTATACAATGGGGAAAGGACATTCTGTTCAATAAATGGTGTTAGGAAAACTGGACAGCTACATATGAGAGTATAACTGAAGCACTTTTTTACACCATACACAAAAATAAACTCAAAATGGATAAAAATTTAATGTAAGACCTGAGCTGAAACCATAAAACTTCTGAAAGAAAACATAAGAAGTAAACTCTTAGAAACCAGCCTTAGCAATATTTTTCTGGATCCTTTTCAACAGGTAAGGGAAACAAAGGCAGATACACACACACAATTAGGATTACATCAAACTAAAAACGTTTCACAGCATAGGAAACAATCAATAAAAAGAAAAGGCAACTTACTAAAAGGGAGAAGATATTTGCAGATATACAACCCATAAGGGGTTAATAACCAAAACATATACAGAACTCATACAGCTTGATACCACTTCCCCATAATCTAATTAAAAAATAGATAGAGGATATGAACAGACATTTTTCCAAAGAAGATATATGGATAGTTAACAGACACATGAAAAGATGTTTAACATCATGAATCATTAGGGAAATCCAAATCAAAACCACAATGAGATATCACCTCACACCTGTCAGAATGACTATTATCAAAAGATAAGAAATAACAAGATGGCAAGAATGTGGAGAAAAGGAATGCTCATGGACTGTTGGTGGGAATGTAAATTGGTGCAGCCAGTATGAAAAATAGTATGGAGGGTCTTCAAAAAATTAAAAACAGAAATGTCATGCAAGCAAGTAATTCCACTTCTAGGCATTTACCCAAAGAAAATTAAAATACTGTCTAGAGATGTATGCACTCCTATGTTTATTTCCGCTAAGATATGAAACTAACCTAAGCATCTTTTGATTGTTGAAAGGATAAAGAAGACATAGTGCATATACACAATAGAGTATTACTTATCCATAAAAAGAATGAAATCTTGCCATTTGTGTTAATATGGACAGACCTAGAAGGCATTACGCTAAGTGAAATAAGTAATACAGAGAAGGATAAATGCCATATGATTTTGCTTATATGTTGAATATAAAAAAAAACAAATGAAAAACAGACAGACTCATAAATACAGAGAACTGGCAGTTGCCAGAGGGTAGGGAGTCAGGGAATATGTGAAATAGGAGAAGGGGATAAAGAGCTACAGACTTCCAGTTATAAAATAAATAAATAACAAGGATGAATAGTACAGCATAGGAAATACAGTCAATAATATTGTAATAAACTTTGAATGGCAACAGATAGCAACTATTCTTATGGTAAGCATTTTGTTATGTATATAATTGTCAGAATCACTATTGTACACTGAAACTAATATAATATTGTATATCAACTATACTTGAATTAATTTTTTTAAATAAAGGAGAACCAAAAACTCGAAAATGAAAAATTCTTTTATTGAAACTATGACTGTAATATCAGATGAGACACAGTTGGAGGACACATTTAGTAAAAGACATGTCAGAAGAAAATATTCAGATTTAAGCATAGAAAATACATAGATCAAATGATGGAAAAGGGCATAAAAGTATATGACACATGTTGGAAACTTTTAAAATATGTGTAACTGGATATCTGAAGAAGAGGAGGGATAGAATAGAATCTATGCAGTACCTAAACAGCTATCGGCTGAGAATTTTCCAAAACTAAATAGATTTAGAAAACACTATTAAACCCAAGCACTGTGAACACCAAGTCCAGATTTAGGAAGCACTATGAAACACACAAAGCATACAATAAACCAGTGAAAACCAAACATAAGAGGAAAATCTTAAGTGCAGACAGAGACACCTAAAAAGATATCTCACTTTCAAAGGACCAATAATAAGACACACTGTTAGCTTCTTAACAGAAAGAAAACTTAAGAAGTTTACTGTGAACTAAGAATGATATCTTCAAAATGATGAAAGAAAAAAAGAACTAGCAACATGGAAATCTATACTTTGTGAAAAATATCTTTAAAAATTGAGGAGAAATTAATATAACTTACAACAAATAAGAAGTGAGTGAATTCAAGAGCAACATGCTTGAAGTAAAGGGAGCACAGAAGTTCTTTAGACAGAAAGAAAATTATTCTAGATAGAAAGATGGGGATACAATATATAATTGAACTTGCCTAATGAACGTGGTAAATTTGTGGACGTACCCAAAGAAGCAGTCATTGTGTAAAACATTAATTAAAACATCTTATGGGGTTTGAAATATATATTGATATATATATGAATTATATAACATGCTAATAAATTAACACATTATATATTTAAATATATTTTTAGTATTTCTTTATATATTTAATATATATTCATATATTTGTACATGTTTTATAGATAATGCTCCTTACATATAACACATAGATGTATTATATATACTTAAATAAGTATTCTTTAAAATGCTATATTTTATCATATATTTTTTTATATTTGCATACTTATTTTATAGTAGAAATAACTACACATCTTAAAATATATTTTAAACTATATTTTATAGATATATAGATGTAATTAGAATTTATAACAGTTGTGCAAAAGGTTATAAAGAGGTATATGAAATTATAGTTGTAAGGATACAGGATTGTCCAGATAATAAAAGTTCTAGGTTATATTAGACTTTAATGAATCAGAGATGAATACTGTAATCTCTAGGATAAGTAGCTAATAAAAACAGACAGTGTAACTATATGTAATGGGGAATAGCATAAGCAATTAATAAAAAAAGATAAATATAATAGCAACATAATGTGGGGTTTATAAAATTAATTTTAATTTTAATTATTTATTTTTATTTATTTTGTTGATCATTTTCTATTGAAGCATAGTTGATATACAATATTATATTGGTTTCAAATATACAACATAGTGATCCAACAGTTATATACATTATTAAATTCTTACCCCAGCTAATGTAGTTACTTACCTGTCAACATAGAAAGAATGTTACAGAACTATTGGCTATATTCTCTGTTTTACTTCCAAACCCATGACTAATATAACATTTGAAATTAAAATGTATTACAACCATAACATAGAAGATGAATGGGGAAATGAGAGTATACTATTGTAAGGTTCTCATGTTATACATGAAGTAGCATAAAATCAGTTAAAGGTAGAATGTGATAACTGTTTTGTTTTTTTTTCCTAAGTTGAAATACAGCTGATATACAATACTATATCAGTTTCAGGTGAACAGTGATTTGACAGTTATATACATTAATGAATGTTCACTATGGTAAGTGTACTTGCCATCTCTCAAAATACAAAGATAATATTATTGATTTATATTTTATGCTGTACTTTCATCCTCATGACTATTTTATAATTGGATGTTCATACTGTTTTATCCCTTCACTTATTTCATCTATCCCTCTCCTCCCTCCCCATGGCAACCAGCAGTCTATCCTGTGTGTTAATGAGTCATTTCTGTTTTGTTTATTGGTTTTGCTTTCTAGAGTCCCCATAGAATGTGTAACTTAAAATTATATACTATAAACCCTAAAGCAATTGCTGAAAAAATTTTAAAAGGAGGTAAAAATCAACAAAAAGATTAAACTGAATCATAAAAATACTCAATTGATCCAAAATAAAACAGAAAAGAGGTAAAGATAAAAAAGAACAAATAATAAAATCCTACCATTTGTAACAACATGGATGGAGCTAGAAGGTATTATGCTCAGTGAAATAAGCCAGGCAGAGAAAGACAAATACCAAATGACTTCACTCATTTGTGGAGTGTAACAGCAAAGCAAAAATGAAGCAACAAAGCACAGCAGACTAACAGACTCCAAGAAGGGACTAGCCGTTAACAAAGGGAAGGAGTTGGGGAGGGTGGATGGGGAGGGATGGAGGAGGGGATTAAGGGACACTATAATTAGCTCTTACAATATAGGTAAGTCATCTGGAAGGCAGTACAGCACAGAGAAGACAAGTAATGACCCTATAGCATCGTACTATGCTTATGGATAGTGATGGCAATGGGGTTGGGGGAGACTTGATAATATGCGTGAATGTTGAAACCACACTGTTGCTCATATGAGACCTTCGTAAGACTGGTATATCAATGATACCTAAATTTTAAAAAAACAAATAATACAAATAAAAACCCAATTTTCAGATGATATAAACCTAACCATATTGAAAACACATAAAGGGTCTAAATACCTTCAATTAAAAGGCAGAGATTTTCAGATTGGATTAAAAAACAATCCCATGGATTAAGAATGATGTCTTGGGAGAAGGAGCCAAGATGATGGCATGAGTAGGGCAGTGGAAATCTCCCAAAACCATATATATTTTTGAAAATACAACAAATACAACTACTCCTAAAAGAGAGACCAGAAGACAGAGTACAACAGCCAGGCTACATCTACATCTGCAAGAACTCAGCACCTCAAGTATGGGGTAAGATACAAGCCACAGCCCAGTGGGACCCAAGTGCCATGCCCCACCCAGCTCCACAGTGGGAGGAAAAGAGTCAGAGCGCGGAGGGAGCGGGAGCCCAGGACTGCTAAATACCCAGCCCTAGTCATCCGCACTGGGGGCGCAGACACACAGTGTGTGGTGTGCTGAATATTAGGGAAATGGAATAGTAAAATCAGTAAGTGGGTCCCTGTAGCCAGTTCCCCTGGGACAAAAGAAAAATAAGTGCTTTTTGAAAGTCTTAAAGGGACAGGGGCCTCACAGCTGGACAGAAGTGTTCTGGCACATTCAGCCCAGCAGCTGGGGATCCTGGGGAACTCCGGGCGCCCTAACCCCCTGGGTGACAGTGCAGCTCTGAGGCCCCTCAGATGATAAATAGCCACCCACCTGTTTCCCCTCCGGTGTGGCCCCCCCATAGCAGGGGAGCAGCCTGGGAGTGGCCACACACACAGTAACTGCCTAGAGCCTCCTCTGCAGCCACTCAGGTCAGACTCAGAGGGCTCGTCGGCACACAGCTGCCCAACACAAGCCGCTAGGGGTCGCCATTCATGCAGGAAAGGAAGGCAACCAGCAAGCAAGAAGGAACTTTGCTCTCCCAGCTGACACATGCATAAACTGTCCACAACTACCTCTATTGCCATGAAAAGGCAGAAGAATTTGATCCAGACCAGAATCACACAGACAACGACTGAGAAGGAGCCTGGGGAGATAGATTTAACCAATTTCTTGAAAAAGAATTCAAAATCAAGGTTGTAACCATGCTGATGGAGCTGCAGAGAAACATACAAGAGCTAAAAGTTAAAGTTGGGAGGGAGAATACAGAAATAAAACAATCTCTGAAAGGACTTAGAGCACACTGGATGAGGAGCAAGAGGTCATTAATGGAATAGAAATCAGAGAGTAGGAACACAGAGAAGCTGAGGCAGAGAGAGATAAAAGGATCTCCAGGAATGAAAGAATATTAAGAGAGCTGTGTGACCATCAAAATGGAACAGTATCCACATTATAGGGGTACCAGAAGCAGAAGAGAGAGAAAAAGGGATAGAAAGGGTATCTGAAGAAATAATTGCTGAAAACTTCCCCAAACTGGGGGAGGATATAGTCTCTCAGACCACAGAAACCCACAGAACTTCCAGCATAAGGGAACCATGGAGGACAACACCAAGACACATAATAATTAAAATGGCAAAGATCAAGGACAAGGACAGAGTATTAAATGCAGCCAGAGAGAGAAAAAAGGTCACCTACAAAGGAAAAACCATCAGGCAATCATCAGAGTTAACAGAAACCTTACAGGCCAGAAGAGAATAGCATGATATATTTAATGCAATGAAACAGAAGGGTCTTGGAACCAAGGATACTGTATCCAGCATGATTATCATTTAAATATGAAGGTGGAATTAAACAATTCCCAGACAAGCAAAAGTTAAGGGAATTTGCCTCTCACAAACCACCTCTACAGGGTATTTTAGAGGGACTGCTCTAGATGGAAGCACTCCTAAGACTAAATAGATGTGACCAGAGAAAATAAAATCACAGCAAAGAGAGCAGACCAACCAAATACTAACTAAAGGCAAAAAATAAAAGCTAATCAAATAAAAGCAGTCAAAGAAAACACAAAAGAGCACAGAATAAAACACCTAACATATAAAGAATGGAGGAGGAGGAATAAGAAGGGAGAGAAACAATGAATCACCAGACTGTGTTTATAATTGCTCAATAAGAGAGTTAAGTTAGACAGTTAGATAGTAAAGAAGCTAACCTTGAACCTTTGGTAACCACGAATCTAAAGCCTGCAATGGCAATAAGTACATATCTTTCAATAAACACCCTAAATGTAAATATGCTGAATGCACCAATCAAAAGACACAGAATAATAGAATGGATAAAAAAAACAAGACCCATATATATGCTGCTTACAAGAGATGCACTTCAAACCCAAAGACATACTCAGACTGAAAGTCAAGGGATGGAAAAAGATACTTCATGCAAAAAACAGGGGAAAAAAAGCAGGTGTTGCAGTACTAGAATCAGACAAAATAGACTTCAAAATAAAGAAAGTTACAAGAGACAAAAAAGGACATTACATAATGCTAAAGGGGTCAGTCCAACAAGAGGGTATAACCATTATAAATATATATGCACCCAACACAGGAGCACCTACATATGTAAAACAAATACTAACAGAATTAAAGTAGGAAATACAATGCAATGCATTCATTTTAGGAGACTTCAACACACTACTCACTCCAAAAGACAGATCCACCAGCCAGAAAATAAGTAAGGACATAGAGTCACTGAACAACACACTAGAACACATGGACCTAACAGACATCTACAGAACCCTACAACCAAAAGCAGCAGGATACACATTCTTCTCAAGTGCACATGGAACATTTTCCAGAATAGACCACATACTAGGCCACAAAAAGAGCCTCAGTAAATTCAAAAAGACTGAAATCCTACCAATCAACTTTTCAGACCACAAATGGATAAAACTAGAAATAAATTGTGCAAAAAAAGCAAAAAGGCTCACAAACACATGGAGGCTTAACAACATACTCCTAAATAATCAGTGGATCAATGACCAAATTAAAATAGAGATGAAGCAATATATGGAGAAAAATGACAACAACAACACAAAGCCCAAGTTCTGTGGGATGCAGCAAAAGCAGTTCTAAGAGAAAAGTATACAGCAATCCAGGCATATTTAAAGAAGGAAGAATAATCCCAAATGAATAGTCTTAAATCGCAATTATTGAAATTGGAAAAAGAAGAACAAATGCAGATGAAAGTCAGCAGAAAGAGGGACATAATAAGGATCAGAGAAGAAATAAATAAAATTGAGAAGAAAAAAACAATAGAAAAAAATAAATGAAATGAAGAGCTGGTTCTTTGAGAAAATAAACAAAATAAATAAGCCCCTAGCCAGACTTGTTAAGAGAAAAAGAGAATCAAAACACTTCAACAGAAACAGAAATGAGAAAGGAAAAATCATGACGGACCCCACAGAAATACAAAGAATTATTAGAGAATACTGTGGAAAACCTATATGCTAACAAGCTGGAAAACCTAGAAGAAATGGACAACTTCTAGAAAAATACAACCTACCAAGACTGACCAAGGAAGAAACAGAAAATCAAAACAGACCCATTACCAGCAGCAAACTGAGATGGTAATCAAAAACTACCCAAGAGCAAAACCCCCAGGCTAGATGGATTTACCATGGAATTTTATCAGACATACAGAGAAGACATAGTACCTATTCTCCTTAAAGTTTTCCAAAAAATAGAAGAGGAGGAAATACTTCCAAACTCATTCTATGAAGCGAACATCACCCTAATACCAAAACCAGGCAAAGACCCCACAAAAAAAGAAAATTACAGACCAATATCCCTGATGAGATGCAAAAATACTGAACAAAAAATTAGCAAACCAAATTCAAAAATACATCAAGAGGATAATACACCATGCATGACCAAGTGGGATTCATCTCAGGGATGCAAGGATGGTACAACATTTGAAAATCCATGAACATTATCCACTACATCAACAAAAAGAAGTAAAAAACCACATGATCATCTCCATAGATGCTGAAAAAGCATTTGAAAAAATTCAATATCCATTCATGATAAAAACTCTCAAGAAAATGGGTATACAGGGTAAGTACTTCAACATAATAAAGGCCATATATGATAAACCCACAGCCAACATAATACTTAACAATGAGAAGCTGAAAGCTTTTCCTCTGAGATTGGGAACAAGACAGGGATGTCCACTCTCCCTACTGTTATTCAACATAGTACTGGAGGTCCTAGCCATGGTAATTAGACAAAACAAAGAAATACAACCAATCCAGATTGGTAAAGAAAAAGTTAACCTGTCACTATTTGCAGATGACATGATATTGTACATAAAAAACCCTAAAGACTCCATTCCAAAACTACTAGAACTGATATGTGAATACAGCAAAGATGCAGGATACAAAATTAACACACAGAAATCCATGGCTCTCTTTTACACTGACAATGAACTAACAGAAAGAGAAATCAGGAAAACAATTCCATTCAAAATTGCATCAAAAAGAATAAAATACCTAGGAATAAACCTAACCTAGGAAGTAAAAGACCTAATCTGTGAAAACTACAAGACTCTCTTAACAGAAATTAAAGAGGACACTAACAAATGGAAACTCATCCCATGCTTTTGGGTAGGAAGAATTAATATTGTCAAAATGGCCATCCTGCCCAAAGCAATCTACAGATTCAATGCAGTCCCTATCAAATTACCAACAACATTCTTCAGTGAACTGAACCAAGTTCAATAATTCATATAGAACCACCAAAGACCCTGAATAGCCAAAGCAATCCTGAGAAGGAAGAATAAAGTGGGCGGGGGGGAACTCACTCCCCAACTTCAAGCTCTACTACAAAGCCACAGTAATTAAGATAATTTGGTACTGGCACAAGAACAAACCCACAGACCAGTGGAACAGAATAGAGACTCCAGACATTAACCGAAACATATATGGTCAATTAATATACAATAAAGGAGCCATGGACATAAAATGGTGAAATGACAACCTCTTCAATGGTTGGTGTTGGCAAAACTGGACAGCTACATGTAAGAGAATGAAACCAGATCATTGTATAACACGATACACAAAAGTAAATTTGAAATGGATCAAAGACCTGAATATAAGTCATGAAACCATAAAACTCTTAGAAAAAAACATAGGCAAAAATCCCTTGGACATAAACATGAGTGACTTCTTCATGAACACATCCCTCCAGGCAAGGGAAACAAAAGCAAAAATGAACAAATGGGACTATATCAAGCTGAAAAGCTTCTGTACAGCAAAGGACACCATCAACAGAACACAAAGGCATCCTACAGTATGGCAGAATATATTCATATATGACAGATCCGATACAGGGTTGACATCCAAAATACATAAAGAGCTCATGCACCTTCACAAACAAAAAACAAATAATCCAATTAAAAAATGTGCAGAGGAGCTGAACACTTCTCCAAAGAAGAATTTCAGATGGCCAACAGACACATGAAAAGATGCTCCACATCGCTAGTCATCAGAGAAATGCAAATCAATACCACAATGAGATATCACCTCACACCAGTAAGGATCGCCACCATCCAAAAGACAAACAACAATAAATGTTGGCGAGGTTGTGGAGAAATGGGAACCCTCTTACACTGCTGGTGGGAATGTAAATTAGTTCAACTATTGTGTAAAGCAGTATGGAGGTTCCTCAAAATGCTCAAAATAGAAATACCATTTGACCCAGGAATTCCACTCCTAGGAATTTACCCTAAGAGTACAGCAGCCCAGTTTGAAAAAGACAGATGCACCCCTATGTTTATCGCAGCACTATTTACAATAGCCAAGAAATGGAAGCAACCTAAGTGTCCATCAATAGATGAATGGATAAAGAAGATGTGGTACATATACACAATGGAATATTATTCAGCCATAAGAAGAAAACAAATCGTACCATTTGCAACAATATGGATGGTGCTAGAGGGTATTATGCTCAGTGAAATAAGCCAGGCAGAGAAAGACAAGTACCAAATGATTTCACTCATATGTGGAGTATAAGAACAAAGCAAAAACTGAAGGAACAAAACAGCAGCAGAATCACAGAACCCAAGAATGGACTAACAGTTACCAAAGGGAAAGGAACTGGTGAGGATGGGTGGGAAGGGAGGGATAAGGGGGGTGAGGGAAACAAAGTGGCCATTAAGATCAGCATGTATAATGTGGGGGGGAGTCACAGGGAGGGCTATGCAATACAGAGAAGACAAGTAGTGACTCTACAGCATCTTACTACACTGATGGACAGTGGCTGTAATGGGGTTTGTGGAGAAGACTTTGTGAAAGGGGGAGTCTAGTAAACATAATGTTCCTCATGTAATTGTAGATTAATGATACCAAAACCAAAACAAAACAAAAAAAATCAATCCCATGTATACTCTGCCTATAAGAAATGCATTTCAAATAAGCAATCATGTTAAATTGAAAAGATAAAAAAGATACACTGTGGTGAATCTAATCAAAACAAACCAAGAGTGACTTTACTAATATCTGGCAAAATAGACTTTAAAATAAAGAATAGTACCAGAGATAAAAATCATTTCATAGTGATAAAATCATTCATTAATCAAAAGAACACAATCCTAAACATTTATATGTCTAATAAGAGTTTCAAAATACATGAAACAAAAAGTATAAAATTGCAAAAAGAGAGAGATTATTACAGAATATAGTCAGAGATTTCAATACCTCTGTCAAATAGATAGAGAACCAGCAAAAATATAGAAGATTTTGACAACACTATGGACCATTTGGCTTGATTGATATTTTTAGAACATTTCATCCAGCAACAGCATAATAAATACTCTTTTTAGATGTACATGAAACATTTACTAAGATAGGCCACATTCCAAGCTGTAAAACAGAATTCAACTATTCCATAATTGAATTTAATTAGAAATCAATAACGTAAAGATCCCTAGAGAATCCTCAAATATTTAGAAACTAAATGATATACTTCTAAATAATCTTGGATGAAAGAAATCAGAAAATATAAAGCATTTTCAGTGAATGGAAATAAAAATACAGTATATAAAAATTTGATGGATCCAGTTAAAATATTACTGAGAAAATTTTAGCCCTAGATTAGAAAAGAAGTAAAGTCACAAATCAATGACCACAACTTCCATTTTAAGTAGCAAAAGGAAACAAATTAAACCCACAGTAACAGATGTAATAAAGATGTAAGTGCAAAGAAACAAAATAGAAAACAGGGAAATAATACAGAAAATCAGTTAAACCAGTTCATTGAGATAGTTAATAAAATTGATAAATCTCTACCCAAACTGATCAAAAAAAAAAGACAGAAAATGTACAAATTACCAGTATCAGAAATGAGACATGTGACATCACTACAGATTCCACAAATAGTAAAAGAATGGTAGGAAAATATTAGGAGCAATTTTATGCCAATAAATTTGACAAGTTAGATGAAACAGACAAATTCTTTAGAAGGATACAAACTACAAACCTCACCTAAGAAGGAATAGGTAACCTGAATAGCACTTAATTTGATGAAGAAATTAAATTTGTAGTTTAAAACCTTGCTACAGCACTATTTACAATAGCCAAGAAATGGAAGCAACTTAAGTGTCCATCAGTAGATGAATAGATAAAGAAGATGTGGTACATATACACAATGGAATATTATTCAGCCATAAGAAGAAAACAAATCATACTATTTGCAACAACATGGATGGATCTAGAGGGTATTATGCTCAGTGAAATAAGGCGGAGAAAGACAAATACCAAATAATTTCACTCATATGTGTAGTATAAGAACAAAGAAAAACTGAAGGAACAAAATAGCAGCAGAATCACAGAACCCAAGAATGGACCAACAGTTACCAAAAGGAAAGGGACTGAGGAGAATGGGAGGAAAAGGAGGGATAAGGGAGGGGAAAAAGAAAGGGGGTATTACCATTAGCATGTATAATGTTGGGGGGTGCATGGCAAGGGTTGTGCAACACAGAGAAGACAAGTAGTGATTCTACAACATCTTACTATGCTGATGGACAGTGACAGTAATGGGGTTTGTGGGGGAGACTTGGTGAAGGGGGGACCCTAGTAAACATAATGTTCTTCATGTAATTGTAGATTAATGATAACAACATCTGAAAAAAAAACCTTGCTACAAGGACAATTCCAAGTCCAGACAGCTTCACAGGTAATGTCTAGCAAATATTTAAGAAAGAGTATCAATTCTATTCAAACTCTTCCAGAAAACTGAAAATAAGAATAATTTCCAACTCATAACAAGGTTGGCATTATCCCAACACCAAATAAGGCAAAGACATTACAAGAAAAGAAACTATAAAACAATATCCCTTATGAAAGCAGATGTAAAACTTCTAAAGAATTTTTTTAACAAATTGAATCCAACAATACTTTTAAAAGATAAAATAATCTGATCACCTGGGGTTTATCTCAGGAATGCAAGGTTGGTTTAACATTGGAAAAAACCAGTGTAATTTGCCATATTACCAAACTTAAAGTGAAACCATATGATTATTCAATAGAGAAAAAACAATTGACAAAAACCATCATTCATTTCTGATAAAATCTTTCAGAAAAGCAGGAATAGAAGGGATTAACCTACAGTTAACATCATAGTTAATGGTGAAACACTGAATGCTTTCTACCAATAATCAAGTAAAATAAAAGGATAACTCTCACTTAATATCTTACTATTAGACATTGTATCAGACTTTGTACTGGCAGTTTTGGCCAGTGCAAGAAAGCAGGAAAAAGATAAAGGACCCAGACTGAAAGAAAGTAGTGCAACTGTCTTTATTTTTAGATGACATGATTATCTAGTAGAAAATATGATAGAATCAATGAGAAATAGCAGTTCCAATAGATATTCTTAAGTCTTTCCAAATAACCCTCCTTACAAAATTTTGCTAAGCACCTAGCCACCCAAGATAAAGGCTACATTTTCTAGGCTCCTTGCAGCTAGATATGGCTATGTGACTAATTCTTGACAAGTGAGCAAAAGTATTTTTTGGTGACTTATGGGTGCTCTCTTAAAAAAAGTAATTGGTGTGCACCATATGATAAATGTGGTAATAGTAGAAGCCTGACTGGACCCCTTCATGGAGTAGGGAGAGCTGTGATACCAACAATGGGCAGCTGTATTCGGACTTCCGCATGACAGAGATATTTAAACTCTTATCTTGCTGAAGGCATAACTATGTCTTTGTTACTTGCAGCTGAAAAAATAGAGGGAATTTAATCAGATCTCCTGAAAGACAAACAAAGTAAGAGATGGAGTATAAGGGAAAAGAAAGAAAGAAAAAAAAATAGTGGATTGTTAAGTAAATATAGCATCTTTCTAATAATAGTTTGAGAGAAAACAAAGAGAAGAGGTGGTAGGGGGATTGTCTAGAACCAAAGGACACAAGACTCTATATTGAAAAAGTCTCACCAAGGGCCTAGCAAAAGATTTGAAAGAGACTCATCAAGGCATATTACCATGGAATTTCAGAACACCAGAGAGGATCCTGGAAATTTCCAGAAAGCTGAATAAAGACTACTTACAAATTATTATCAATCAGAGTGGATTTTTATTTTTCAACAGTGGCATCAGAACCCAGATGACAACAAATTAAGTGCCTTCAGAATCTGAGGGAAAATTATTTGCAACTTAGAACTCTGGAGCCATCTCAATTACCAGTCAAATGTGAGGGCCAGATATTTTCAGATACACAAGGACTCAAATACCTCCCATGTACTCTCCTGTAAGAAGCTATGGATGCTACCTTCCACCAAAACAAGGAATCAAAACACATAAAGGACACAGGATCTAGGAAAGAGGGTCTTGGACACAAAGGGAACTCTCACAATGGAATCTTCGCAGAGAATGATCAATACATATTGCAGCACAGGGAGGAGTTTCCAGGAAATAAACACATACAACTGTTAATTTGCACATGGGCAGAAACATTGAAACATTTGAGAAACAATTTAACAATGGATAGGAAGAAATTCAGACCCTCAAAATGGGCTCCATCAATCCCCAGAAAAAGGGAAGGAGAAAAAAGAAAAGAAATATACAGGTAGTATATTACTTGGCTCAGGAGTGAACAAGGTTGTTATAACCATAATAATGTAAATACTGACGGCTAATTTAATAAAGAATAATAATTAAAATTAAGTAGGGGAATGAAGTGAATATAAGCTGAGATTGAGGGGGAGGGTATACAGAGCTAATAGAATAATGGCTTAATGTGTGGACTTCAAGTTGCCTTACTTCACTTCTGACTAATTGCATGATCTTAGATAAGTTACTCAACTTATTTTTTCCCTGAGTTTCCTCATCTGTAAAGTAAGGATAATGCTACTATGTACCTGTTATTGTAAGGATAAAATATGTGTGTGTGTATAAAGTATATATAATGTAATTACATAAAATGTACTGATAGAAATGCTTAGCACAAAGTAAATAATGTTTATTACAATATTATATTACTGCAAATATACTGGTAAGGTGGTATTTATTCTCTGAACTTTATAAGTTTAATATGCCAGTATAAACATACTATTTTAAAATGTGGAGGTAAGGAAATTAGAAGAGGTGAGGGTAAGGCTGAGTGGAGACTGATAATGCTTTTAGAATATCAGATCTAATAAAAAGTTTTGTGCACAGACTACTAGGATAAAAGGAAAAGTTAATTCCAAGCAAGGTGGTTTTGGTTCCCAAAGTGTTCTGCCAACTGGGAGGTGGTTGAGTGAGCCTTAATGAATTCCTCCTGCTGTCTTTACAATGACACCCCCCTCTACTTCTGCAACTCATGTCTCTACAATTAAGCCTAATCATCTTTGCTTACCATGAGTCCTGTCACTTAAGGCACTGCTAGTTTAGACAGCAAACCAAAGGCCACTCAGGAGAGCAAAGACCCCTACCAGCTCAAATGGCTTCTCTTCTTACAGGAGCTGGTGTCTCCCATTTTCTATAACAGACGTTCGGAGCTCAAATCCTGGATCTGCCATTTGCCAGTTATATAACTTTTGGCAAGTCATTCACCTCTCTATGTTTATTTGTTATGAATTGTAGCAAATCTGCAAGGAAATATATAGTTAATGTTCTGCCCCCTTGTGAATTAGCTTTTAAGGAATACTCATCAATGCAATGTTAGACAAACTTTCTGGTCGCAGGTGCTCCCTGAATATCCCCTGAACAGGGAGCAGGGCACTCAGCAATTTCTTCTATCGAACAGAAAGCATATCCTGCAACAGACCCCCAGTCCTTCATTTACACTCAATTTCAGAGGCTTAGAATAAAGATCATGCGATGATAGCCTGGCTATGGAGCCATTTACTAATCTAACTGATATGTTTTATAATCTTCACACTTATGCAAAAGCATAACATAATTAGGAAACACCTTTTCCTTTCTCTTTAATGAAGGTCAAAAATGCAAGTGGGTACTAAAACTCTGTTGTGTATGGAGGAAAGGAGACACAGTATTAACTATTATAGTTATTTGCATATCTAAAGGATTTTTTTTCTGACAAAAACCATCACTTTTCACAGATATGAGCATAAAAGATTAACCATCACCATTAAGAAAGTTTCAGTTAACGAAAACTATTTGGTATTTCTTGGATGATGCACTTTCATACCATTAAAATGCAAGATGTTTCTTTGAGCTAGACCTACACGTTTCCATGGAAACCTGCTTTATTACCTATGCAACTAAAGGCTTATGCTGGCACTCTTAGATTATTTTAAATTTTTCAGAAAATTCAGGTTTGCTTAGATAAAAATCATGCTTCTTGGTTAAGTAAAACTCAATTTCCCTATTCCCTTGTGGCACATTTAAAACTTTTCACTTAGCCTCAAAGAGTTCAACCAAAAATGAGATTTCTAATTCATCTTGTGAATTTTACAACTCTTTATATTAACCAGATAGATATTAAAGAAGTTACTGTTGCCTGAAGGTTTTATAAAGGGTATATTTGATAAATCCATACTTTCTTTAGAGGTTGACTGAAAACCAAGGTATAGAACTGAGATTCAAGTGTCTGGGACAGGAAAAATGCTGCAATTTAAAGGAATACATACTAAGTGTCAATCACTTCATCTCCTAGGGTTGTGAAAGGTTTAAATAAGGTAATGAATTTAAATCATGTGTGTTGATATAAGCGATCAATAATATCTGCTATGCTTGTTGAGAACCATGGCCTGGCTGCTGTTATACATGAGTATTAAGTGGTTGAATAAGCACAGTTCAGAGAACCTGAGTAAACATCAACCTGGACAGAGGTCACTTTTAGGCTATGACTTTTGTATATTTTGTAGTCAAGTTTGAGAAGCATATTTTCAGGAAGCCTGGGGCTGGCAGAGATAGCTCATTGTTTTAATGAAAAATAGAGACTAAGATCAAAAGGATCTCAACAGACTGGGATGACAAGCTAAAATAAACAGGGTAATATTTAATCATGCTACTTTCCTGCTTAGTCACTTCTGCTGGCTTTCTGTTGCCAACCAGTGAAAGCCCAGGGGTTTTATCATGGCAATGAAGACCCTCACATTGGGACTTACCCTGTTAACTGATTTTATTTCCTAGGACTCCCCTGTAGATGCCACCTCTGTATCTGAGCTGTTTGCTGTTACCAGATCTTACTCCTCATAGTCTGCCTCTCTTTCTGGTTTCCCTCCATTTGAACTGCCCTGACATCTGCCTATTTCTGAAATTCCTGTCGTACAGAATATGAAAGTTCCTATGGCCAGGATTCTTACCTGACTCTGGTCGGCTTGCTCATTACACATACGTGGGCAATACATTATTACTGACTCCATATAAAGAGCTCCGCCCAGTGCTCTGGGCTGCATGGCTGCAGGAGAGCAGAGGCTGGAGGGTGGCAGTGCTGAGGACAGAGACTGAAACGGCTGGCGGGGCAGAGGGGCCCAGAGGCAGAGACTGGCTTGCTGTATGAGACTCACTCTGAGTGGACAGGATTCTAGGCCTTGACCTGCCACCTTGGGAGTAAAGTTGGCTATAAACATATTCACTTCAAGAATGTTCCATTGTTATTTTTCAGTCTCACTGAATTAAGAGTGAACTTGCTGGGGCTGAAACCCATTAGCAAGATACCTGTTCATCCTGTTAGGCCCAATTCAAACAGCTATGTCCTTCATGAAGTAGGTCCCAGTCCCCAGATCAAAATGCCACAAAAACTACCCCTGAGGGTCAACTGTCTTCTTCTTCCTTATATTAGAGGTATTGGTGACCTTGGCCAGTCCTCTTACTAATTTCTAAGTTTCTTAAAGACAAGAGCTATTTCAATAATGCAGATTCCATTTTAAAAGTATTTATGGAATAAACAAATGATAAGTGTGAAATCCTGTCTGTGTCTAAAACAAAATGATTTCAGGAGAATAGGATGGAATGAACCTCTAACTAAATCTTGGGGGTCTAGTTGACTCTTAGTAGAATAAGTATAAATATTGTGGGTACTAAAAGCAAGTGTAAACACAGGCTGCACTATCCAGGTGAGAGAACAATCCTTGTACTAGGAGATGTGAGGCCATTCACGAAAACGTGTGTCATTCTAGATGGGCTCTGACTGTTGAATGCTGAAGAATTGCTACAAAGTGGGCTTATGGTGGGAAGGGGCTTCACTTATAGGTGGGAATGACTATTTACCTTGCCAGTAACAGCACATTCCTCACCCTGGAACCTGATTTAATCTCTATACATTCTCAGACCTACAAGGACTCAGAAGCTTGAATCCTATGTCTCTGGGCATAGCTGGAAAGGGGACACATTAGCTAAAAAGGAACTGGCTTGCCTTACAGTGGGAAACACACGTTGGCAGATGTCATGGACAGACTGAGAACCATGGGCCGGGATGGGAACAGGGCTGCAAACCTGATTCCTGTCCAGATCCATGAGGGAGGTGGGGCCTGGTGGAAGGGGAGTCGTAGCCTGAGGTCTGCAGAGCAGAGAGCCTGTTCCTGAAGGCTCAGATACCTCTGTGTTTCTGCAGTTTGGGTTTCCCCCAGAAAGGAAAGTCCCCTGGTTTCCTGTTCTGCATGCAGACTGAAAAACCAGCAATTTGTCTATGATATGTAAGAGAGGGGAGGACAGAGGGCAAACCACTGCCCCCAAGATCAGAGAGACACACAGAGAAACCCTGCTACGGGATCAGTGCACAGGAAGGAAAACCAGGTGATGGACTGATGGCTGGAGGCTCACCACAGAGAACTCAGGGTTACATATTCCCAGAGACCAGCCACGTGGGGGCACCACCATCTTGTGAAATTTATCTCCAGGATCTCAGCTAGTTCTCATGTGGGTATCATTGGAAAGCCTCCTCTGCTTCTGACGGCAGGAGGGGAAAAGGAACCATTTTGAAACACATCAGCATCTTTGCTCTTACGGCCTGCCCCTCCGGTGGAACTCCTCAACAGGAGCCTAGCCTGCTGGGCTGTTGTCAGGGCCTGACTGACCTGAGGAAGGGCAACACCCCAGTGCAGCCACACTAGAGAGAAAAAAATTGTCTCAATTTGAGGATTCTATAGCCCAAAAGCATAGGCTCACTAAAGGAGACCTAATTATAGGACTAAAGGATAGGTTCCTCTCCCTATTGCACATTACCAAAAGGCTGTTTATAGCACTTCCTTTCTATCTGGTGCATCATGTCCAGCTATCAAGATGTGCAAGGCATACTAAAAAAGACAAAATAACTTGAGGAGATACAGAAGGCACAGCACGAGACATGGCAGGGATGTTGGAATTATCAGACCATAATTTCTGACAACTATGATTCATACACTAGGGGCTCTAGTGGATAAAGCAGAGCATTCAGGAACAGGTAGGCAATGTAAGCAGAGGGTTGGAAAGCCTAAGAAAGAACAAGAAGAAACAGTAAAGATAAAAAAATACTGACAGAAATGAAGAATGTCCTCAGTGGGCCTGAGAAAAAACCTCTGTGCCTGAGGCCGTATCAACAGAAACCTATACAACTGAAAAGCAAAGAGGACAAAGACTGGGAAAAAAAAAAGAGAACAGCATGTCCAAGGGCTGTGAGACAACCACAAAAGGTGTAACACAGCTGTCATGGGACACCAAAGGAGAAAAAATAGAGACAGAAGCAGAAGAGACAATTGAAATAATGACTGAGAATTTCCCCCAAATTAATGTCAGACATCACACCACAGATCTAGGAAGCTCAGAGAACAAAAAGCAGGGTAAATGAAAAAAACCGAAAACCAAAAACCAAACAAACAAAAAGCTATGTTTAGGGAAAAGGGAAGTTCCTATGTCCAGGATGCTCACCTGACCCTAATTTACTTGTCTGGTGCACACGGGCAATGATGTAATAATTGGCTTAGTGCATAGGCACATGCTTACCCACCTGTTGGCAATGAGCCATTATCCTCTATGTTGCTATATAAATCACCCTGCTGCCCCCTGCCACCTGTCACCCTAGTACTCTGAGAGGGGTGCAAGTTGCGGAAGTGGAGGCAGAGGACTTGCTGGATACAGACATGATTCTAGAGCTTGACCTGCCACCACAAGAATAAAGCTTGGCATAAACCCTTTTACCCCTAGTGTTCTATTGTCATTATTTGGTGTCACTGAATCCAGAGTGAACTCACAGGGAGGCTGAAATCTTCTGGTGCATCATTATACCTCAGCATTATCATTTTTAAACTATAGAAAAATCCAAGATCAAAAATCAAAGAAAAGAAGTCCTTACAGATGCAAGGGAGAGGGGGTTGGGGAAGGAAGTTTGGGGGAAACCTTACCTGTAGAGAAACAAAGATAAACCTTATATCCAACTTCTCAGAAATCATGTGGTAGAAGCAGTGAAACATTTAAAGTGTTGAGAGAGAGAGAAAAATCCTACCAATCTGGAAACCTGTGTCCTGCAAAATTACTGTTCAAAAAATGGAAAAATCAACAAAAATCGAGGAAATTTTTTGCCTTGCAAAAAATGTTAAGAGAAGCTCTTTAGAAAGAAGGAAAATAAAACAGGTCAGACACTTGGATCTAATAAAGAAAGAGCATCAGAAAAGTTTACTAAGGGAAACTAAAAACTTTTGTTTTTCTTATTCCTAATTGATCAAAGAGATACACTGTTCAAAATAATAGCAATAATGTATTGGGTTATGTACATACCTTATGTTTATACATATCTCTATATGTGCAGATATATACCTCATATATATATATGTCATATATATGTGCCTTATGTATAAATGAAATGAATGACAGCAATGATGCAAGGGATGGAAGAAGAATTAAGATTTTTTGGGGGTCATTTTAAGGTACTCTACTGCACATGACATGGTATAATGTTATTTGAAAGTGGTTGAATTTGTTATAAATGTTTGTTGCAAACTATAGGTCAAATACTACACAAAGTTAAAAAAAATAAGTCTAACTGATGTGCTAAGAAAGGAGAGGAGGAATCATATACAATACTCAATTAAAACCACAAAAGGCAGAAAGAGAGTGCAAAACAAAAACAGGAATAAAGAACAAGGGCAGCTACATATGTGGAGTGACCCCAGCTTCCCTGTAGATGAGCCCCACAGTCATCCTGGGGCCAAGCCCACACAGACACCCACCTACAGCAGGGTTGCTTCGCTGAGCCAAGCCAACGTCAGTCTCACTGGTGGATCAGTGGGGTGGGGTGGGGGGGCACCAGCAAACCCGTGCTTGCTACAAGCCGCTTCTGAGTGGGAGGTGGATTTTACTGTAGCATTAGTGTGGCAATAGCTGACCAAGAGAAAAAAGCCTGGCTCTGCTGTGACCCATTCTCCCAGGGCCATACCAGGTAACATCCTGGTTAGTCACTGAAATAAATGCTGATCAAATAAGCTCAATTCATGGCTGTTACTAGATATTGATTTTGATTTTCAAAAATGCCTTTCTGAAGATGGTTAGCTATGTATGCTTCCAGAAGGTGACTCCATCAGTGTTTTTCAATGAGCAAGGGGGAAAGCTTATAGCTGTAGACAAGGACCCAAAGCATATCTGAAGAATCATTTCTACTCTTCCACTCAAGAGACCTACTACAGATGGGGCAGAGTGGGCAAGCTCACTGGATCACAGTAATTGCTGTTATTTCTTCTTGTTGCTGTAAACTGGAACTCTAGTGAATGTTGAATTTAATTAGTATAACCTCAAAAGTTATGCAGTACAGGAGGATATTATGCTCAGTGAAATAAGCCAGGCAGAGAAAGACAAATACCAAATGATTCCCCTCATTTGTGGAGTATAACAATGAAGTAAAACTGAAGGAACAAAATAGCAGCAGACTCACAGACTCCAAGAAGGGACTAGTGGTTACTAAAGGGGAAGGGTAGGGGAGGACAGGTAGGGAGGGAGGGTGAAGGGGATGAGGGGTATTTTGATTGGCACACATGGTGTAGAGGGATCATGGGGAAGACAGTGTAGCAAAGGGAAAGCATATAGTGACTCTGTGGCATCTTTCTACACTGATGGACAGTGACTGCAATGGGGCATGGGGGGACATGATAATATGGGTAAATGTAGTAACCACATTGTTTTTTCATGTGAAACCTTCATAAGAGCATATATCAATAATATCTTATTAAAAATGTCATTATAAGATTAAAAAAAGAAAAAAGTTATGCAGTATAGCAAAGCATCACAGATGATGAAGGAATCACTATCATGTCTGGTTTTTTATAGTGAAATGTTTACAACAATTCCCAGATTCATACGTGAGTATGACAGACTTGTCCAGATTAAAGGGTAAATATAGAGAGAGTCCTTACATGCTGATGCATAAATGTAAGATAATTCCAACCAAAATAAGCAGGCAAAGAGAGGCAACAAAGGGCCAGGTAGTTTATTTGAATGCAATTCCTGGGTGAGGTTCACCAGTCTACAGAAATGGAGGCTGGGGAAGTCGTGCTCAGCAGGGTAGGTAGCAAGTTTTTAAAGAAGGCAGGGGGAGGGAGAGCAAAGGTATACAGTGGCATGAGGATTGGCTCACCTAGGGTACGTGGGGGTCTCTCATTGGCCTTTAGCCAGGTACTGGAAAGTTACTACTACTCTCTAGCTTGGGGGAGGGCTCTAGTTAGGAACTCTTGGAATGTTGTTCGATCAGACTCTGGAATGTTGTCAGACCGGAACCTGTTGGTCTCTTCACCTTGTTTGGTGAGGCCTGAGCTTGTCCAGCAGGCTCACCCCTTCCCCTGGTGCCTCCAGCCTTACAATATATACAGAATTTTTGGAATTGTTTTCTCATAAGTGCAGTATAAAATAACCTGGCAACAGCCCAAGAGTCTCAGGATTCCCTATGGTTGAGTTGTTTGGAAATATGTAGTGTTTCCGGAAAACATCCATTATTAATTCTAATGTTAATAAAATCATCTGTATAGCATACACTTCTGAGTTCCCATAAAAGTTAAAAGAGTTTCTATTTTTAGTTTTGACTTTTCTTCTTGCTGACTTCTCATTAGAAATCCACACTGAACTCTCTCTGCCAGAGCTTGGCCAGGGAGCTGAAGTGCCCTCCTCATTGATTCTTTGCTGTTTGTGTTGTTTGCTGGATTGATCTCGTCACCTCTCTGTATTGAAAGCAGCATGTTCTGAATTCCATTAGCAAATTTTATGAGCAGTGGCTCCTGTGTACAATCCCAGAAGGGATTCTAGGACCGGCCTGCATCTACCTCCCTGGACAGTGTGAAACTGCCCCTGGCTTTGCTCTTTGTAGAATACTTAAAGAGATATCTGCTTACTTGCTCCCTCCTAGAGTTCTGAAGGGTCCCCACCAGTAAGATGGCAAACTTCGGGCTTCTCTTCGGGGTCCTCGGTTGCCGCCGGCGCCACCTGAAGCCCAATCACCTCTCGCCCCCCTCCCAATCCCAGCACCTAGGCAATAGCCACCAGCCCTGAAAGGAAAGGAGCGACACATAGCAGCAATTCACCGGAGAGTTCCGCTTTATTAGGGAAAGGTGCTGGGTTATATAGGAAGGGGCATGAATTGATTGAGGTGTCACTTCTATGGGGCTGGTGGCTGTTGGCTAGGTGCTGGGATTGGGAGGGGAGCGAGAGGTGATTGGGCTTCAGGTGGCGCCAGCGGGAACTGAGGACCCTGAAGAGAAGCCGGAAGTTTGCATATTACTGGTGGGAACCTTTCATTCCCCCCTTTCTCCTCTATGGGTTTGTGGACGTTGCTTTCTCTCTGGCTGCTTCCTGCTGAACAGGGGCGGAGAAGGGAGTGAGGGCATGAGGATTGGGAGGAAAGGGTTGATAGGACTCCCCGCAGTAAGGATGAGTAGATGTGGACTTCTTCACGTTTGGAAATCAATGAAGGTTCCCTGTAACTATAGGTTGAGGACCTGTTGATTCCAATGGTGCCAAGAGGATATGGGTGTCAGGAGCCAGGCGTCTGCAGCCATTATTTCCAGGAACAGTTTCCAGTGGAGAGAGGGGTCCATTTCAGAGTGTGGTGAGGAGGTCACGTGAGGGTGAGGGATCTTCTGTGGCCAGAAGCTGGTAGTTCCTGAGTAAAAGCTGGTTGAAAGCTTGATTAGAGATTTTTCCGACTTGGGATTTGATGAACTTTATTATACAGGGTAAGAAGAGACAGGCAAGAAGAATGATTATTATGGGGCCTGCAATGGGCCAGAGCTAGGTGAGGAGGGGGTTTGTTAGTATTGAAGAGAATGGGTTGGAATTGGAAGCAGAGTGGAGACTGGAGGCAAGGTCGGTGAGTTTGGTAATGTCAGTTTCTACAATGCCGGATTCGCTGATGTAATAGCACTCTTCCCAGAGGAAGACGCAGGTGCTGCCCTTCTCGGCTGTAAGCAGATCTAGGGCCCGCCGGTTTTGAAGGGTGACTTTAGCTAGCAAAGTGACCTGTCTTTGGAGAGAGGCTAGGGAATCGGCAGTGGATGTCAGGGCTCCCTCAAGTTTGGTGTCGAGATCTCTAACTGCCCATAGAGAGTGACCCAAGGCTTCTCCCGAAAACCCAGCCCCAATGGCTGAGGTGATCAAAGAGCTACTGACCATGAGGGGAAGGAAGGAAAGCAGCTCTTTTTGTGCGTGAGGGCAAGGGAGGTTGGAGGTCAAGAAATTCTGCCATGTTGTTAAGTGTAAGCTGTGGGATTAAGGTGACGAGAATGCAGGGTGTATTAGAGTTGAGAGGCACTGAGTTGAAAAGACTGCCATTACACCAAAAGAAGTGTCCTGGTTGTGTAAAAGTCTAAGAGCCAGAGGTAGGGGTGTAGATACAGAGGCAGTGAAGTGCGCTGGAGATGGGTGGAGTTGGGCTTACACAGTGGTGGATGGTGAGATTATATGCGTATTCTGGTTCCCATAGGGGTATATCTGCCAGGGGGCAGAGGGGTTGTCTTTCTGCATGGAAGGAGTAATTGGAAATATTAAGGGGCATGGCGGCCAGCAGTGGGCGCTATAGTGATGCGCACAAGAAACAATTGACTGTGTTAAGGGTGTGGTTGAGAAAGATGGTGGTGTCCTGAATGAGCTGTAATGAAGAGTAGGAGAAATGGGAAGAGGGGCGGGGATAAGAAGATGAAGAGGCGCCGTCAAGAGTTTGGATAATGACTTTTTTGGAATGTCTGCTATCTGATGCAACGTGAGAGATCTGGGAATGAGAGGGAACATACTTTTGAGAGATATGAAGGGTACCGTGGGGGGTCGAGGACCTCCCCCCATAGTAAACTGAGGCTGTGACTCTGGCAGCTCATCAAGAGTCCCAGGGATCTGGGATTGATAAGGAGAATGAGCCGTTGGGTTATTTCATGAAACGGTTGGAGGAGTAATACTGTGGGTACTGGAAGTTACTCATGTAGTGAATTGCACAAGACCAGTAGGGACATCTCTTGTAGGTGTCTGGCTATCGCCTACAATAGGTTTGTTTTTGGTCATAGAGTAAGCAGAGGTAGGGAGAATAAGGGTAGCTGCTAGTGAACACTTCGGTGGAGGGAGGAAAGTGGAGGTATAAAGGCTCAGAGCAGCTTTTCAGAGGGCAGTCTGGTGTGGCAATGAGGGCAGTAACTTTTGTTTGATGCTGTAAGTCTGTCTGACTTTGAATCGCCATACAAAGGAGGCTGGGGTGGCGCGTAAGACAATAAGAATGAGGAAAAAAGCAAGAGAGCAGTAAAGGAGGAAAAAGTCATGATTTGGGTATGGATGGCAAAGGGGGTGAACGGGATTTTGGAGGAAAGAGGACAGTATGGTCAGGAGTCTGGAGGGAGGGAGAGTCTATAAACTTTTGTAGGTTAAGAGATCTTTTAGGTGATGTGGGGACAGAATGGTAAGGGGTGCCCTGAATGTCAGTTTATGAGCTGCCTTCTGCAAGAGCTGTCTAGCGGCTAATGCTCGTAGGCAGGGGGCTCATCTCTGAACTGTGGGGTCTAATTGCTTGGAGAGATAAGCTACTGGGGCAAAGGATGGGCCATAATATTGGCCTAGGACTCTTAGAGCTTGACTGGACCTCTCATGAATGTATAATGAGAAGGGCTTCGACAAATCAGGAAGATGGAGAGCTGGGGCTTCTACAAGGGCTTGACGGAGCTTAATGAAGGAGTGTCGGGGTGAGGAGGATAATGGTTTTTTAGCGGGGGGGGGGGGCTCTTGCTGAGGTCGTATAGGGGTCTTGCCAACAGGGAGCAGGGAGAAGTTAGGGATCTACATTCTAAAATATCTAGCCAGGCTGAGAAAGGGCCTAGAAAGGAAAGGATTTCTGTCTTGGTTTTGGGAATGGGCAGGTCAGAGAGGAGCCATTTTCTGTCTAAGGTAATGGACTTTCTTTGTTGAGATAGAAGGAATCTGAGGTAAGTGACAGGAGGGGAAGAGATTTGAGCTTTGACGAGGGATACTTGGTAACTTCTGGAAGCTAGAAGGTTAAGTAGGGAGGCAGTGTCAAGTTGAGACCGTTCCCACGAGAGACTGCAGAGTAGAAGATTGTCTATGTATTATAATAAGGTGGACTTGGAGTGATCATGATGAAACTGTTTGAGGTCCTGAGCTAGGACCTGTCTAAAAATATGGGGACGATCTCGGAAGCTTTGTGGCAAAACTGTCCAAGCGAGTTGTTCAGAATGTCTTGTGTATGGGTCCATCCAGGTGAAGATGAAAAAATCTTGGGAGCAGGGGTCTAGAGGGATAGAAAAATGGGTCCTTGAGGTCTAGAGGGATAGAAAAATGGGTCCTTGTGATCTAGAGGGATAGAAAAATGGGTCCTTGAGATCTAGCACTGAGAAGTGGGATGCTGAGGCAGGGATCTGCGATAAAAGGCTGTACGGATTTGGAACTAAGGGATGGATAGGGACAATGGCTATGTTGATGAGGCGAAGGTCTTGGACAAGGCGGAAAGATCTGTTGGTTTTTTTAACAGCTAATATGGGGGTATTAAATGGGGAGTGAGTGGGTCTGCTTGAATGATGGGTTGGAGGCTTATGAGGGCTGAAGTGGTCTGGGGGTATTTGGCCTGACAGATATACTGAGAGGGGTCACATAATTTGATAGAGGCAGGGGGACATAGGGCCACGGAGGGGCTTGTAATGTCCCAAACTTTGGGATTTACAGGGTGTATGAGGGCAGAACCGGAGCTTTCATTGGGTAGAGGGGGGTCGTCGGCTATGAGGGCCATCAGAAAGGGAGTACTAGGGGCTGTGGGAGTGGATAAAGTTATGGAAATGTGGAGGAGAGAAAGGATGTCCCGTCCTAGTAAAGGGATGGGACACTGGGGCATAACCAGGAAGGAGTGGGAGAAAGGTATGGGATTGTTTAGGATTGTGCATAAAAGGGGGGAGGAGTTTAATGGGAAAATCTGTTTACCTCCTACCCAGACTATAGGAGTAATGGCTGGCGTGGTAGGGCCCCGGTATTCTCGCAAGACTGAGAAGGTGGCTCCGGTATCTAGGAGGAAGGAGATGGGGCGACCGTCTACTGTTAAAGTAACCCTGGGCTCCTGTTTGGTGATGGAAATGGTTGGGCGAGAAGCCCCCGGCCCCCATCAATCTTCTTCTGCCAGCCCCACTACAGCGGGCTTAGGATGGGGGTTGTTTGTCCAGCCTCCCCTTCGGGTGGTTGGGCAATCAGACTCCCAGTGGCCTTTTTTGTGGCATCTGGGGCATGGGGTGGTAGGAGATCTGGGGGAGGGGCACGCCCTTGACCAATGTCCCTCTTTTCCGCACTTGAAACAAGCTCCTGGGGGGGCTTGTTTGTAGAGGGGCGCCCAGGTTGTGGTTTTATCAGCTGGGCCAACATCTGGAAATTGGCCTCATCAGCCTTTTGTTTACGGCGTTCTTTCTCCTCCTCCCGGTTATGGAAGACTTTAAAGGCCACTGTTAGGATCTCAGTCTGTGGGGTAGTGGGGCCCTGTTCTAAGTTTTTGAGTTTAGCTTTAATGTCAGGGTAGCTTTGAGCTAGGAATTATGTCATAAGGACATGTCTTCCTTCAGGTGTTTCTGGGTCCAGGCTGGTATGCTGTAATAGGGCTTGAGTGAGTCTAAGAACTCGGAGGGGGTTTCATCTCTCTTTTGAATTATGTCTTGGAGTTTTTGAAAATTGACTACTTTACGAGCTGCCTTTTTCAGACCTGCTATTAAGCAGGAGGCAAAAATATCTCGCGAGCGGAGACTTACGGCGGTGTTATAATTCTAGTGTGGGTCTTGTTCGGGGACAGCAGTGGGGCTAGGGGGATAGGTAGGGTTAGTCCTGTGGGTTTTGGTAGCGTGCGTTTGGGCGAAGTCCCAAACTCATCTACGCTCTTCAGGGAGGAGAGTATTGGCCAGGAGCATGAAAATGTCATGATGCGTGAGGCTGTAAGACTGGAGTGTCTATTGAAACTCCCTGATGTATGTCGTGGGATCAGTGGAAAAGGAACTTAGGCATTCCTCTAGTTGGGCTAAATCTCCTAAATGCCTTTGGATCCTGCTACCTCCAGGAGGGGGGCGATAATTTTGGCAAGCTCTCGGGACCAAATCTGAGGGGTACTGAAGGGTTCTGGCTCAGTCTGTGGGGGAGTGATGTGGTCTAGCTGCGCCTATTCAAGCAGGTCCTGAAGTGCAGAAGGGGGGCAAAGAAAATAAAGAAAGATAGAATCAGACTCACGTGTTGCCAGCCTGCAGCCCAGCTGCTTGCTTCTGCTGCTCTAGTTGGGCTTGAATTCATGACTCTGAGGTTAAGAGTCTCATGCTCTACTAATTGAGCTACAGCAGGGCTCCAGTCAATTGCTTATGGAATGTGTTGTTTTCTATTCTTGCCACATCAGCAGGTGGGGGAAGGGCATAGCTAGAAGCAGGGGCGGTGTTTCTACACATCTTTAAGGTCTCCCTATTTTCAGAGTGAGGAGTCTTGGCAAGATATGTTTTTGTGGACAGATAACTTCTAAGGACTGCACCAGTTTTTGTTTAGCTTGTGCTTTCCCATGCTGCGTTCAGACATGGGGGAAGGTGCTTTCCCATTCTCTCTACAAACATGTGAGAAGACAAAGGCGGTCCCTAACAGGGGAGAAATAGGTGATGAAGGCAAAGACGGAGGAGGCCCCTGGGACCTAGTTAAAGGGGGGGCTGAAAGGCTCAGGCTTAATCTGCGGGGGATGAAGGTGGAGGAGGTGAGATGGGGGAGGAGATGGTGGGGAAGGAAGGGAGAAGGGCTGTTGTAGGAGAAGAAGGGGAAGGGAGTGAACGGGAGGCATCTGTGGGGGTGGCGGCTTGCAGGCTAGGAGAACTTGGGAGGGGGCGGGGGGAGGAGGAGGAGGAAAGCTTCCATATAGGGAATCTCCTTCCATTTTTTCAGGCGCTGGCAGTAGTTAAAAAGATCGCGAGTGATGTTAGGATCAAGAGTTCCCCCTGCGGGCCATTGGTTGTTATTGTCTAGGGGGTATGTCTCCCAATCTTGGGAGCAATATTTACGGAGAAGTTTTGGTTTTATATCAGGCATCAGTGAGAGGGTAGCCAGATGCTTAAGCAGGCATTCAAGAGGTGAACTTTTAGGGAGGGATGAGGAGGCACCCATGGCTAAAGGACAGAGAAGGAGACAAACAGGGGAAGACGAACGGAGATCCGCGGACTGGAAGCAGACCGCAAGGAGACAAAGGGTATCCCCGATGATCCTTGGTGGTCTGCGGAAACTCGTATACGAGTCGGAATTTCTTAGGAAGTGTGGGTCATCACCCAGACTTCCCTAAGAAGGCAGAGTGCCGGAGTCTCGAGGTACCTAGCGCTAGGCGTTTTCGGCGGATGGAGCAGAAGGAGGAGGGGGAGAAAAGGGAACGTTCTCATCCACAAAGGAGTCACCACGTTTATAGCTGTTGGAGGGGGGTGCCTGAGAGTCTGCTGCAGCCATGAAGGCCTGAGGCGAGTATTTATGACTGTCGGAGGAGGGGCCTGAGCGTCCGCCACAGCCATAAAGGCTTGAGGCGGGGATTTATGGCTGTTGGAGGAGGGGCCTGAGGGGCTGCCACAGCTGTGAAGGCCTGAGGCGGGGAGAGTTACCTCCTCATCCCCGAGCGTCAGGGCCTTGCCGGACGATCACGGTCAATGGCACTGCGATAGCTCGGAGAAGAGTGGCCCACTCCAGGGGGAAAACTTACCTAAAGGCCAGAGAGGAGTGGTGAGTGTGATGAACCAGCGCCGGAAAAAGAGGACGAGGGCAAGCTGCTGCTGGTGTCGGGGGGAAGACGGGGCCCAGTTGGGGTGTCCCGTCTCCCGGGTTTCGGCACCAATGAAAGGAAAGGAGCGACACACAGCAGCAATTCACTGGAGAGTTCTGCTTTATTAGGGAAAGGTGCTGGGTTATATAGGAGGGGGCATGAATTGATTGAGGTGTCACTTCTATGGGGCTGTTGGCTGTTGGCTAGGTGCTGGGATTGGGAGGGCAGCGAGAGGTGATTGGGCTTCAGGTGGCGCCGGCGGGAACTGAGGACCCCCGAAGAGAAGCCGGAAGTTTGCCATATTACTGGTGGGGACCCTTCAAGCCCCATAGAAGTAACACCACAATCACCCTATGCCCCTTCCTATATAACCCAGCACCTTTCCCTAATAAAGCAGAATTCTCCGGTGAATTGCTGCTGTGTGTTGCTCCTTTCCTTTCAAGTTCCACCATGGTGCTCTGTGAAGAAGGGGCACTTTTCACTTGGATGTTTGGCCTGTGTTCTTTTTAGTCATAGTTCATGTATTAATCAGAAAAATGTGGGTATTGGCAAGGATTTGGGCCCTATCTTTCCAGTCTTATCTTTTGCCATAGGTATGGATGGACACACATGCTTTATGCACTGTTTATATATGTGTCTATATATGCCTCTTCTATCTGTATCTGCCTATCTCTCTGTGTTAGGTACTTGTCCCCAAAAATTCTAAGCATAAATTGTAATCTCAAAGACCCACAGAGGTCAGGTAAGTACTGCAAATGAGTAAAGGCCAGTGCAAATGATGCTGGGGTTCTTGTTCACGAAGCCAAAGAATGAGCTTCACAACACTCAAGGTAGGAGAGCAATGTACAGGCTTTTATTTAGAGATAAAGTGAAAGGACAGAGTTCCCAGCTCATGCTAGGAGGGGACAAGAGAGCCCATGGTGGTGCCTTGTCTAGGGGTTTTATAGGCAGTTGAGGATATCTGGGAACGTGAAAAAGAGTTTAGGGGTGTGGACTTGTTAAGTGGTCCCTGAATATTAAAAATTAACTTAACATAAGGAATTTCCTGCCTTGATTTCTCTCTGGGATACCGGCGTCTTGGTCTTGGATCATATCAAAAGGCTGCCTGCCCAGCCCCCAAGGTGGGCTGAGGTATTGTCTATTTGCTAAAGAATCCTGCCTCTTAAACTTCCTGGGTGTTAAAATGCAATCTTATCTTTAAGATGGAATTCTTCCTGCCTTTTACCATGCGGTCTACAGCTGGGTCTGCATGTTAAATTAGTTGCTCAGTTTGCAAAATCACCTCCTCAGATCTGAAGGAAGAAAGACAGCACATAGGCCTGGGCCTTTTAGTATGCTAAAGTAAATCTTACACATGGTTACTAATGATTAGCATAATAAAACATGTGCTACTTTTCTTTATCTGGGGAACATTAACTGATCTCACTGAAGAATGACTCTAGAGCTTAATGTTCAACAGAGTTTTAGTAGAGGGAGTTTCCTTGCATGTAGTTACATTGCTCTGACTGCAAATATCTTGCCTTGTTTTTTCTGGAGGCCCTTATCCTACTCTGACTACATCTACAGTCCCTGTCTCAAAAATACACATGCAGAGAATAATGAATGGTCCGGCTGAAGGGTGTAGAAACAACTAAGTTTGGCTCAGTGTTGCTATGTAATGCAGCCCTAATATTGGTGGAACCTTCTTTAAAGAGAAGTCATTTAGGATCAATCAGAAACCAATATTTTTATGTGACATCTCCCAATTTAAAAATGTTGATTCAAATGTCTTTAAAATGAAGTAAATGCAGGGAATGTAAATTACTGCTGCCACTATGGAAAATATCATGGAGTTTCCTCAAAAAATAAAAGTAGAGCTACCATGTGCTCCAGCAATTACAATCTGGGTATTTATCTGAAGGAAGTGAATACACTAACTTGAAAAGATAAATACAATGCTGATGTTCACTGCAACGTTATTTATAATAGTCAAGACATGGGAGCAACCTAAGGGTCCACCAACAGATGAATAAAGAAGATGTGATACACATATATATGGCATATATGTGTATAAATATGTATTGATAGGAAAGAGTATAAAAACCTAAATGTGATTTATTCCCACTAGGATGTTTAAACATTTTAACAGTACGGTATTAACAAAGGGCCAAGTGGTGGAAGCTGCTGGGGCTGAGGGTGGGGGTGGGGGAATTGATAAGGGCCTGGCTATACCTGTTTGAGTTTTTTAAACCTACCAATAATATTAAGAAAAATGTAAAGGAAAGATAAAACCGGCTTAGGTGACGTCTGGGAAAGAATGTGAACCCTCTAGTACTCAGCCAATGAAGAACCAGGGGAAGGACTCGTGTACTAGGAGATAAATTATTGGCGCCAAACTCCCCAGGTGTGCCTGCCCAACAGACACGCAATCTTGCAAGACCGTCATTAAAGCGTCGCTCCTCTGTTCTCTTTGTCTCTGTGTCCACTTAATGAATTTGGACCAGTGAGTGTGTTTCTCACAATTTGGGGGCTCGTCTGGGATCCTCTTGCCTGTGTGAGGTGGGGGCCCAAGTGGAGTGGGAAGATGTGTCCCTCCTGGCTTTGGGTGGCCCGCTGTGTCTGGGCATCTCATCTTCTCACAGAAGCCAAGGGGAGACCTGAGACTGTTGTGCAAAGACAGTGTGACCGACGCAGGGGAGAAAATGCAGGCACCGTGGCAGCCAGGCAACCTCGTGCATGAGCCAAGGCGGGAAAATTGGGCTGTAAGTACTGAAAGGAAAGGAGCGACACACAGCAGCAATTCACTGGAGAATTCCGCTTTATTAGGGAAAGGTGCTGGGTTATATAGGAAGGGGCATGAATTGATTGAGGTGTCACTTCTACGGGGCTGGTGGCTGTTGGCTAGGTGCTGAAATTGGGAGGGGGGGGCAAGAGGTGATTGGGCTTCAGGTGGCGCCGGCGGGAACCGAGGACCCTGAATAGAAGCCAGAAGTTTGCCATCTTACTGGTGGGGGCCCTTCATTCCCCCCTTTCTCCTCTATGGGTTTGTGGACGTTGCTTTCTCTCTGGCTACTTCCTGCTGAATGGGGGCAGAGAAGGGAGTGAGGGCTTGAGGATCGGGAGGAAAGGGTTGATAGGACTCCCCACAGTAAGGATGAGTAGATGTGAACTTCTTCAGGTTGGAAATCAATGAAGGTTCCCTGTAACCATAGGTCGAGGACCTGTTGATTCCAATGGTGCCAAGAGGATATGGGTGTCAGGAGCCAGGCGTCTGTGGCCATTGTTTCCAGGAACAGTTTCCAGTGGAGAGAGGGGTCCATCTCAGCGTGTGGTGAGGTCATGTGAGGGTGAAGGATCTTCTGTGGCCAGAAGCTGGCAGTTCCTGAGTAAAAGCTGGTTGAAAGCTTGATTAGAGATTTTTCCGACTTGGGATTTGATGAACTTTATTATACAGGGTAAGAAGAGACAGGTGAGAAGAATGATTATTATGGGGCCTGCAATGGGCCAGAGCCAGGTGAGAAGGGGGTTTGTTAGTATTGAAGAGAATGGGTTGGAATTGGAAGCAGAGTGGAGGCTGGAGGCAAGGTCGGTGAGTTTGGTAATGTCAGTTTCTACAATGCCGGATTCGTTGATGTAATAGCAGCACTCTTCCTGGAGGAAGACGCAGGTGCCGCCCTTCTCGGCTGTAAGCAGATCTAGGGCCCGCCAGTTTTGAAGGGTGACTTTAGCTAGCCAAGTGACCTGTCTTTGGAGAGAGGCTAGGGAATTGGCAGTGGATGTCAGGGCTCCCTCAAGTTTGGCGTCGAGATCTCTAACTGCCCATAGAGAGTGACTGAAGTCTTCTCCCAAAAACCCTGCCGCAATGGCTGAGGTGATCAAAGAGATACCGACCATGATGGGAAGGAAAGCAGCCCTTTTTGTGCGCGAGGGCAAGGGAGGTTGGACCTCAAGGAATTTTGCCATGCTGTAAAGTGTAAGCTGTGGGATTAGGGTGACGAGAATGCAGGGTGTGCTGGAGTTGGGAGGCAGTGAAGTGCACTGGAGGTGGGTGGAGTCGGGCCTACACAGTGGTGGATGGTGAGATTATCTGCGTATTCTGGTTCTTATAGGGGTATGTCTGCCAGGGGGCAGAGGGGTTGTCTTTCTGCATAGAAGGAGTAGTTGGAAATATTAAGGGGCATGGCAGCCAGCAGTGGGCACTGTAGTGATGTGCACAAGAAACAATTGGCGGTGTTAAGGGTGCGGTTGAGAAAGATGGTGGTATCCTGAATGAGCTATAATGAAGAGTAGGAGAAATGGGAAGAGGGGCGGGGATAAGAAGATGAAGAGACGCCATCAAGAGTTTGGATAATGACATTTTTGGAATGTCTGATATCTGATGCAACTTGAGAGATCTGGGAATGAGAGGGAACATACTTTCGAGAGATATGAAGAGTACCGTGGGGGGGTCGAGGACCCCCCCCCCCCATAGTAAACTGAGACTGTGACTCTGGAGGCCAACGAGAGTCCCAGGGATCTGGGATTGATAAGGAGAATGAGCCATTGGGATATTTCATGAAACGGTTGGAGGAGTAATACTGTGGGTACTGGAAGTTACCCATGTAGTGAATGGTGCAAGACCAGTAGGCCATCTCCTGTAGGTGTCTGGCCATTGCCTGCAATAGGCTTGTTTTTGGTCATAGAGGAAGCAGAGGTAGGGAGAATAAGGGTAGCTGCTAGTGAACACTTCGGTGGAGGGAGGAAAGTGGAGGTATAAAGGCTCAGAGCAGCTTTTCAGAGGGTAGTCTGGTGTGGCAATGAGAGCAGTAACTTTTGTTTGATGCTGTGTGTAAGTCTGTCTGACTTTGAATTGCCATACAAAGGAGGCTGGGGTGGTGGGGAAGACAGGAATGAGGAAAAAAAGCGAGAGATCTGTAAAGGAGGAAAAAGTCATGATTCAGGTATGGATGGCAAAGGGGGTGAATGGGATTTTGGAGGAAAGAGGACAGTAAGGTCAGGAGTCTGGAGGGAGGGAGAGTCTGTAAGCTTTTGTAGGTTAAGAGATCTTTTAGGTGATGTGGGGACAGAATGGTAAGGGGTGCCCTGAATGTCAGTTTATGAGCTTCTTTCTGCAAGAGCTGTCTAGTGGCTAATGCTCGTAGGCAGGGGGCCCATCTCCAAACTGTGGGGTCTAATTGCTTGGAGAGATAAGCTACTGGGGCAAAGGATGGGCCATAATATTGGCCTAGGACTCTTAGAGCTTGACTGGACCTCTCATGAATGTATAATGAGAAGGGCTTCGACAAATCAGGAAGATGGAGAGCTGGGGCTTCCTCAAGGGCTTGACGGAGCTTAATGAAGGAGTGTCGGGGTGAGGAGGATAATGCTTCTTTAGGGGGGCCCTTGCTGAGGTCATATAGGGGTCTTGCCATGAGGGAGAAATTAGGGATCTACGCTCTAAAATATCTAGCCAGGCCTAGAAAGGAAAGGATTTCTGTCTTGGTTTTGGGAACAGGCAGGTCAGAGAGGAGCTGTTTTCTGTCTAAGGTAATGGACTTTCTTTGTTGAGATAGAAGGAATCTGAGGTTAGTGACAGGAGGGGAAGAGATTTGAGCTTTGACGGGGGTTACTCGGTAACTTCTGGAAGCTAGAAGGTTAAGTAGGGAGGCAGTGTCAAGTTAAGACTGTTCCCACGAGGGACTGCAGAGTAGAAGATTGTCTATGTATTGTAATAAGGTGGACTTGGAGTGATCATGATGAAACTGTTTGAGGTCCTGAGCTAGGACCTGTCTAAAAATATGATGACTATCTCGGAAGCTTTGTGGCAAAACTGTCCAAGCGAGTTGTTCAGAATGTCTTGTGTATGGGTCCATCCAGGTGAAGATGAAAAAATCTTGGGAGCAGGGGTCTAGAGGGATAGAAAAATGGGTCCTTGACATCTAGGACTGAGAAGTGGGATGCTGAGGCAGGGATCTGCGATAAAAGGCTGTATGGATTTGGAACTAAGCGATGGATAGGGACAATGGCTATGTTGATGAGGTGAAGGTCTTGGATGAAGCGGAAAGATCCATTGGTTTTTTAACAGCTAATATGGGGGTATTGAATGGGAAGTGAGTGGGTCTGAGGTAATTTTTGTTTAAGAGATCTTGAATGATGGGTTGGAGGTCTATGAGGGCTGAAGTGGTTAGGGGATATTTGGCCTGACAGATATACTGAGAGGGGTCACTTAATTTGATAGAGGCAGGAGGACATAGAGCTACGGAGGGGCTTGTAATGTCCCAAACTTTGGGATTTACAGGGTGTATGAGGGCAGAACCAGAGCTTTCATTGGGTAGAGGGGGGTCGTCGGCTATGAGGGCCATCAGAAAGGGAGTACTGGGGGCTGTGGGAGTAGATATAGTTATGGAAACTTGGAGGAGAGAAAGGATGTCCCGTCCTAGTAAAGGGATGGGACACTGGGGCATAACCAGGAAGGAGTGGGAGAAAGGTATGGGATTGTCTTGGATTGTGCATAAAAGGTGGGGGTTTAATGGGAAAATCTGTTTACCTCTTACCCCGACTATAGGAGTAATGGCTGGCGTGGTAGGGCCCCGGTATTCTCGCAAGACTGAGAAGGTGGCTCCGGTATCTAGGAGGAAGGAGATGGTGCGACCGTCTAATGTTAAAGTAACCCTGGGCTCCTGTTTGGTGATGGAAATGGTTGGGCGAGAAGCCCCCGGGCCCCGTCAATCTTCTTCTGCCAGCCCCACTATGGCGGGCTTAGGATGGGGTTGTTTGTCCAGCCTCCCCATCGGGTGGTTGGCAATCAGACCCCCAGTGGCCCTTTTTGTGGCATCTGGGGCATGGGGTGGTAGGAGATCTGGGGGAGGGGCATCCCTTGACCAATGTCCCTCTTTTCCACACTTGAAACAAGCTCCTGGGGGCGGGCTTGTTTGTAGAGGAGCGCCCAGGTTGTGGTTATATCAGTTGGGCCAACATTTGAAAATTGGCCTGATCAGCCTTTTGTTTACAGCGTTCTTTCTCTTCCTCCCGGTTATGGAAGACTTAAAAGGCCAGTGTTAGGATCTCAGTCTGTGGTGTAGTGGGGCCCTGTTCTAACTTTTTGAGTTTAGCTTTAATGTTGGGGTAGCTTTGAGCTAGGAAGTATGCATAAGGACATGTCTTCCTTCAGGTGTTTCTGGGTCTAGGCTGGTATACTGTAATAGGGCTTGAGTGAGTCTGTCTAAGAACTCGGGAGGGGGTTTCATCTCTCTTTTGAATTATGTCTTGGAGCTTTTGAAAATTGACTACTTTACGAGCTGCCTTTTTCAGACCTATTAAGCAGGAGGCAAAAATATCTCCAGAGTGGTGGAGTTATAATCCCTGTGTGGGTCTTGTTCAGGGACAGCAGTGGGGCCAGGGGGATAGGTGGGGTCAGTCCTATGGGTTTCAGTAGCGTGCATTTGGGCGAAGTCCCAAACTCGTCTACGCTCTTCAGGGAGGAGAGTATTGGCCAGGAGCATGAAAATGTCATGATGTGTGAGGCTGTAAGACTGGAGAGTCCATTGAAACTCCCTGATGTATGTCGTGGGATCAGTGGAAAAGGAACCAAGGCATTTCTCTAGTTGGGCTAAATCTCCTAAGGAGAAAGGGACATGAATGCGCACGATGCCTTTGGATCCTGCTACCTCCCAGAGGGGGGCGATAATTTTGGGAGGCCCTTGAGACTGAATCTGAGGGGGACTGAAGGGTTCTGGCTCAGTCTGTGGGGGAGTGACGCGGTCTAGCCGCGCCTAGTCAAGCAGGTCCTGAAGTGCAGAAGGGGGCAAAGAAAATAGAAAGATAGAATTGGACCCATGTGTTGCTAGCCAGCAGCCCAGCTTCTTTCCTCTGCCGCTGTAGTTGGGCTTGAACTCATGACTCTTAGGTTAAGAGTCCCATGCTGTACTGACTGAGCTACAGCAGGGCTCCAGTTAATTGCTTATGGAATGTGTAAACAGAATGTTCTTTGTTCTCCATTCCTGCCACATCGGCAAGTGGGGGAAGGGCATAGCTAGAAGCAGGGGCCGTGTTTCTACACATCTTCAAGGTCTCCCTATTTTCAGAGTGAGGAGTCTTGGCTCATCTTCGAGGACAAGATATGTTTTTGTGGACAGATAACTTTCAAGGACTGCACCGGTTGTTCTCTAGCTTGTGCTTTCCCATGCTGTGTTCAGACATGGGGGAAGGTGCTTTCCCATTCTCCCTACAAACATGTGAGAAGACAAAGGCGGTCCCTAACAGGGGAGAAACAGGTGATGAGGGCACAGACAGAGGAGGCCCCTGGGACCTAGTTAAAGGGGGGGCTGAAAGGCTCAGGCTTAATCTGCGGGGGACGAAGGCAGAGGAGGTGAGATGGGGGAGGAGATGGTGGGGGAGGAAGGGAGAAGGGCTGTTGTAGGAGAAGGGGAAGGGAGTGAACGGGAGGCTTCTGCGGGGGCGGCGGCTTGCAGGCTAGGAGAACTTGGGAGGGGGTGAGGGGAGGAGGCGGAAAGCTTTGATATAGGGAATCTCCTTCCATTTTTTCAGGCGCTGGCAGTAGTTAAAGAGATTGCGAGTGATGTTAGGATCAAGAGTTCCCCCTGTGGGCCATTGGTTGTTATTGTCTAGGGGGTATGTCGGCCAATCTTGGGGGCAATATTTACGGAGAAGTTTTGGTTTTATATCAGGCATCAGGGAGAGGGTAGCCAGATGCTTAAGCAGGCATTCAAGAGGTGAACTTTCAGGGAGGGATGAGGAGGCTCCCATGGCTAAAGGACAGAGAAGGAGACAAACAGGGGAAGACGAACGGAGATCCTTGGACTGGAAGCAGACCGCAAGGAGACAAAGGGTGTCCCTGATGATCCTTGGTGGTCTGCGGAAACTCGTATATGAGTCGGAATTTCTTAGGAAGTGTGGGTCGTCACCCAGACTTCCCTAAGAAGGCAGAGTGCCGGAGTCACATGGTACCTAGCGCTAGGAATTTTCGGCAGACAGAATGGATTTCGGCGGATGGAACAGAAGGAGGAGGGGGGGAAAAAGGGATCGTTCTCATCCGCAAAGGAGTCACCTCCTTTATGGCTGTTGGAGGGGGGGCCTGAGGGTCTGTCGCAGCTGTGAAGGCCTGATGCGGGGATTTATGGCTGCCGGAGGAGGGGACTGAGGGTCTGCCGCAGCCGTGAAGGCCTGAGGTGGGGAGAGTTCCCTCCTCATCCCCGAATGTCAGGGCCTTGCCGGATGATCATGGTCAATGGCACTGCGATATCTCGGGAAAGAGTGGCCCACTCCAGGGGGAAAACTTACCTAAAGGCCAGAGAGGAGTGGTGAGTGTGATGAGCCAGCGCTGGAAAAAGAGGACGATGACAAGCTGCTGCTGGTGTCTGGGGGAAAATGGGGCCCAGTTGGAGTGCCCCGTTTCCCGGGTTTTGGCACCAATGAAAGGAAAGGAGCGACACAGAGCAGCAATTCACTGGAGAATTCTGCTTTATTAGGGAAAGGTGCTGGGTTATATAGGAAGGGGCATGAATTGATTGAGGTGTCACTTCTATGGGGCTGGTGGCTATTGGCTAGGTGCTGGGATTGGGAGGGGGGCGAGAGGTGATTGTGCTTCAGGTGGCGCCGGTGGGAACTGAGGACCCCGAAGAGAAGCCGGAAGTTTGCCATCCTACTTGTGGTGTCCCTTCAAGTACTGCCTTGGTGGTTGGGCATTTTTCAGAGGTTGAGTGTGTGTGGCTGAGATGTGTAATCTCGGGGTGTGTGCAAGAAAATTCCATTATGGGGGGTTGAGTACACAGACATCTCAGACACAGGGGCCTCTTGAAGGATGGGAAATACAAATTCTAGGCCTAGGGAAGTAGAGAAAGGGAATCAGATGAGCTCCCTTGGAATTCCCCCCAGATAGCCTGCTCGGGTGAAGGTTATGGTACTGGGGGGACGCCTCCTGTACTGGGTTAAGGACAAACAGAAGATCAAATTTTGGTGTTTTGTCTGGATTAAAGTTAGATCGGATGAAAACTGGCTTTGCCAGGTTTGAGTTATTTTTTTTGATGGTAATAAAGCCTCCAGTTCACCTGAGGAATCTGTTGGTTACCAAGGGCGCTTCCCCTATTTCGCTTCCCACCAGGGAAGGGAAAGCTAGGGAGGAAGAACTACAAGAGACCTCCCAGGACAAGCCCTGGTGTTAGGAGAGCATTGTGTGTTTTCCTCGGTCCCTTTCCCCCTCACACCCACAGCGGAGAGTTGAGAGGTGGGGACATGGTGGTGAGGCAGAGTGAAAGCTTTGTTTGGAGATACTGCTGGAGAAAGTGAGGCTGCCTCAGGAGGGAGGGGCGCCCTGGGAGGTTGGAGAGAGAAAGTTTTAAGTTAAAAGGTTGTGCACTTTGAGGGTGCTGGTGGCCTCGGAGAGAGGAGCGACCCAGGGGTTGGGGGTTCCCTTTTTAAGGATTCTTTAGGAGTGTGGCTGGCACCTGGAGGTGTAGACTTGTTAGGTGGTCTCAAGTATTTTTGATGAGACATTATATTTCTTATCAGTCCGCTGGGTAATTCTGCAAAATTAGCTTAACACAAGAAATTTACTGCTTTTAGTCCCCTCCCAGGATGGCAGCTTCCTGGTGTGGGAGCATATCAGGACTGGCTCCCCTTCTTCCAAGGGAGGCAGAGTTATTGTCTGTTTGCTAATGAGTAAGTTGAGAATCTTGCTTCTTGACCTCCTGGATATTAAAATGCAGTCTTTGGGATGAAATCCTTCCTGGCTTTTGCTATGTTGTTTACGGCTGCGCCTGCATGCTAAATTGATTTCCTGGGTTGTGGACTATTTGGGGTCAGAAAGAAAAAAAAATAACATATAGGTAAAGTTAAAAAAAAGAAAAGAAAAGAAGAGGCTGGGCCTGTATGATTAACATAATAAAGTCAGGCTGTGCTGAGGTACCCTCTCCTTTATCTGAGGAATATTCAAACATTCCAGGCCAACTTGCTCCTGTCTTTTTGAGCTTTAATTAATTAACTCTGGGTCTTTTTAGTGGACTTTTTCCACTGGCCTTTTTCTCTTTCCACCCCACTAATATCTCATATCAACAGGCGTTCAGAGGTGGAAAGAAGTATGGCTTTAGTGCATTTGCATCTTTCCTCAGGGGTGGAGAGAAATTCATCTCCATATCAATGGGTAATTACCTGGGCAACAGAGGGCTTATCTGTACCTGAGAGATGAGGGGGAGGGCCAGTTTTTGGCTGATGCTAGAGCCGAAAGAGAAATGGCCCCAGACTGCAGCTTGTGAGCAATAAATAGATTTTAAACTTTATTTCTCCCTTTGACTGATTTCAGTTTTTAGAGGTATTTTGCCCCAGGATTTCCTCTCCCTGGACTTAACAATGTAAGAAGGACTTAGAGTTTCCCTTTGCCTTCTGGGGTGTCCACCAAGAATCCCAAGACATTTCCATTGAGAGAGGTCCCACTAAGACAAGGGGAAATTTGTTAATGCTCCCTCATAGGTACTGAGGTGAGAAGTTTTAAGGATTGCTATGAGATTCCCTTGGCCTAGTGGACCCACTAGATCAATTCCTGGGACCTAATATATATACTTAGGTTGAACTGATGTCCGTCATGAATATCTTATTCCCTGGTGGTGAGGGGGGTGATCAGGAGAGCTGCTGTGTCCATTTGGGAACAAGAACACCCACCAGGCCAGGGTGTCCAGTCAGCAGAACAAAAGTTCCCAAATGTAGATCCTAGATGGGATAATAATAATCTAGGAGATAGAATGAAAATGCAGGATCTTCGAGGGCTAATTATAAAGGGAATTAGGGAATCGGCCCCAAGATCTCAAAATGTTTCTAAGGTGTTTGAAGTCCAATGGGAAAAGGAAGAAACCCCAACTGCATTTTCATAGAGACTCAGGGACCAGATGAGAAAATATTCAGAACTTGACCCAGAAGCTCAGGTAGGACAGGATATTTTAAAAGTCAATTTTGTAACCAAAAATTAGCCAGATATATCTAGAAATTACAGAATTTAGATGGATGGAATGAAAAACCTAGAGAAGAATTACTGAGAGAAGCTCAAAAAGTGTTAGAAGAGAGGCTAGAAGCTTGTATTTCAAATTGTTAGAGGGAGAGCCAGACCCTCTCCAATGGACCCAGCGAAACTACAAATTCTAGAGGAATTGAAAGCAATCTTTAGTCACCACCCCAGTCCTGGCACTCCCATCTTTAGAGAAGCCATTTCACTGGTTTATTGTTGAACAAGGTTCCCTGTAGGGGTTTTGACCCAAGCCTGGGGAAGAAAGAAACAACCAGTGGCCTTTATGTCTAAACTATTGGACCCTGTCTCTCAAGGATGGACTGAATGCATTCAGGCCATCGCGGCCATGACCTTACTGGTGGAAGAGAGCAGGAAATTAACTTGAAGGAACCCTCACGGTCAGTACTCCTCACCAGGTTTGGGTCATGCTTTCTTAATCAGTGGGCTGGGCACTGGCTATGTTGGATTCCCCTGAGGAAGGCGCCGCCCTAAATCACTCACCAAAGACGTTTCTTGATGCAACAAGCAAGAGGAATTTATTCAGAAGCTAACTAGCTGGGGTCCAAGTCAGCCCGACGCAGCGGGTCTCAACGAGGACCCCGAGCACACAAAGCCAGAAGGTTTTATAGCATTTTCAAAAGGGGTAAAATTTTCCATAATCACAATACAGGGTTTTTTTCTATAGGCTCATAAATCTTTTGCTGGCGCCACATCCTGGGGTCTGATTAGATGAGATCACCTTCGGAATGTCTAGGGTGGTTCTAGCAAGATAAGCTAGGCATGTATGATTAACTGATTTACGGTTGGCTAACTAAAGGTCACTACAATTGACACAGGCTGACTAACTTGTTTTTCAAGATTCTAATGATTTTCCTTCTTCTGGGTTAGGGGGTGGTATTTAAGCCTTAAGATGGCTGTACTTATGCTAACTTTTGATTCTTCAGATCCTACATTTCCCCACTTCTCTTTTTGGGGCATTCCAATCATGGAATGTTTGTATCTTCTTGTGAGGTGAGTGAGTGGTATTGTTGCCTCAACATTAGTACATGAACAGTACTCACTCTTTCTTTAACAAAAGTTATCAACCGGTTTAATATGCAGGGTCTCAAAGTTAGGAGCAACACAAGGATGAGTAGGGGCCCAGCCAGAGTGGATATCAGGGTTGTAAACTACGGGGACTTAGTGAACCAAGATTCAAACAGTCCTTGGCCTGCTTCTCGCTCTCTCTTCCTCTGATCTAGCCTTTCTCTAAGTTTTGACATTGAATCTCTTACTATCCCGGAATGATCTGCATAAAAGCAACATTCTTTTCTTAAAGCTGCACACAGTCTTCTTTCTTTTAGGAACAGCAGATCCAGCCCTCGTCTATTCTGTAAGACTACCTCAGAGAGGGAAGTCAGAGATTCTTCAAGTTTTGTAATGGATTGCTCTATGGTTTTTAGGTCTTCATCAATAGCAGTCCTTAGTCCTTCATAATGTTGGTTCCCTTGGACAATAGCGGCTGCCCCCGTTCCCACTCCGGCTGCGACTCCTATCTCTAACAACACGGCTAAGGTCAGCGAGACCGGCTCTCTTTTATATCTATGCCTAGGTTCAAATTCAGTTACGAATGAGAGATCATCATGATACATTAACCTGGGTACTAGCTGAACCATGATACAGAAATCGCTAGAGGAGTTGAAGGCAGAAGTAGAGACACATGGGGTCACTCCAGTATTACAAGCCCACCATCCCTCGGGGGGAGGGACTAGATACTCATTTTTACCTGAGGAGGTTATAGCTACGGTTTCATTACACAAGGCTTTATGGGTGGGGGGAACTGTACCTAAACATCTTCCTTTTCCAGTTACTTCAGTTAGAGTTAGTTTCCTGTGGCTCCCCCAGCTACAGATCTCGTGACGGGTTGTCTTATTAAAATTGCCTAACAATTCTAATCTTCCATAATAAGGCGGCCCAGAAGAGAAACACAACCAATAGGATTCAGTAGTTTTAGGATTGGTGGTGTTTAAGGCCTGAAAAGTTCCTTCAAGGAAGTTAAGGAGGCGTTGTCCTGTGCTAGGGAAAGGGGCAACTTGACCAGGAGTGGAAACAGGGGGAGTGGCGGTAGAGTCCACAGGAGGGGCTAGGGACTGCTCGGGGGCCGGGGCTGGGAGACGCGGCCAATCTCGCAGGACAGTGTTGGGTCCCACTGGGATAGCCGGAAGAGTCTCCACCTTCAGCCTGAGCATAAATAAGACTTCATTGTCATACTCACTCTGGTACAGTCTTAGTCCCTAAGTAAGCCCCTTTTCCCAGTTTGCTGCCCTTTTTCCTGCATCTGTGAAGGAGATATCAATAAGATTGCAGGTGGGATGAGTCTTGCACTGGGCGTGAGTGGCACCTCGTTGGATCTTTATGAGGCCTGGAGGGGGTCTCCCTGCACTTCCTGTCAGCCAATGGCATGTCCCTGTCTGTTCACAACCCCAATTTTTACAGAAAAAATTTGTCTGCCCACCACATTGTGAGACCTCGGCATCAGTTGAGGGGGCCGGGCATACATAAAAGCAGGCACTTTGAATCTCTTTCATAGTCCCAGAGCCCCAATGCACCGTATAATCCCGAGTGCTACATCCGGGTACTCTAACTGTGTCTTCGTACCTAGGGTCTTGCTTGAAAAGAGTGCATACATCTACAGTGAGGGTAGGCCACCAGGTTCTCTTAGGGTGTTGTCCTGCTATCTGGACTACTACTTGGCGGGAAGCTGGGGTAATGATTTGCCATGTCAGTAAGCTGGGCTCATGAGGGTTAAGGTTCTGGTGGGTTGGAGGTAGCAGAAACATCAGAATTACTAACAGCATAATTCTTTTTACACAAGCGAAGCTTAAGGGGGTTATCAGTCCGAGTTACTCGCCAGTCCGGGTCTGACGGGGGTGCCTTCTTTAGATGTGAAGCGTGTATCCAGGAAGAGACGCCGTCTACTTTTACAGCTGTGGGAGTAGTCAGGAGGACAATGAAAGGTCCCTTCCACCGTGGCTCAAGGTTTCCTGTCTGGTGCTTTCTCACGTAGACAGGATCTCCCACCTGGAACTGGTGAGGCACTGAGAGGTCCTCTGGCCAATAGGCTTCCTTGATGGAGGCCCACACCTCTTTCTGCACAGCCTCCAAGGCTCGTAACCTTTCAAGCAAAAACTTATTAGTTGCACACTCAGGGAATATATGAAGATGTGCTGACTGAAGCGGGGCTGGGGCCCCAAACATTATTTCAAAAGGCGTTAGTCCAAAGCGGCCGGGAGTGTTCCTGACTCTAAACAGGGCGAAGGGAAGGAGGACTAACCAATCACATAAGCCAGTCTCTATGGACAATTTAGTCAAGGTTTCTTTTAGAGTTCTGTTCATCCTTTCTACCTGTCCTGAGCTCTGGGGCCTGTATGCACAATGCAATTTCCAGTCCGTCCCCAGGATCTTGGCCAATCCCTGACTTACCTGGGCAACAAAAGCAGGGCCGTTGTCGGAGCTGATTACCTTTGGGATCCCAAACCTGGGAAATATTTCTTCAAGGATCTTTTTAGACACCGTCTGAGCTGTCTCAGTTTTGGTGGGGAACGCCTCTGTCCATCCTGAAAATGTGTCTAGAAAAACTAGAAGGTACTTATATCTATACTTAGCAGGCTTAATTTCAGTGAAGTCAACTTCCCAATAAGCTCCTGGGCGATCTCCTCGAAGTCTTTTCCCGGATATTGCTTGATTTTTGCTCACATTTACTAATTGACAGGGAACACAATTTTTTACAATCTCGTCAGCTAATTTTCCTAATCTAATAACATGATAAGGGGAGTCTTGAACCAAGGTCTTTAGGTTTTTTGCTCCCAAATGTGTCAATTGATGTAATTGCCTTAAGTATTCTTCTGCCTCTCTCTGGGGCAGGACAACTTTCCCTTTTTCAGACTTGTATATCTCTTGGGGCGAGGAATTTTTGAACCTTAATTTGTTTATACAAACGAGATCTTCAGGTGTGTACTGGAAGCTCTTAATGTGAGTGGCTTCTGGACACACTTGGAGGGGCAAAATGTTCATTCCCTGAGCCGCTTGCTTTGCGGCTTGGTCTGCTCTCTGGTTTCCTCGAGCTATTGGAGAGTCATCTTTCTGATGTCCAGGGCAATGTATTATTGCTACTTCTTTAGGCCTATGGATGGCTTCTAGCAAATCTAAAATCTCTTGTTTGTTTTTAACATCCTTCCCGGCAGAAGTTAACAGCCCTCTCTGTCTATAAATAGCCCCGTGTATATGAGCAGTGGCAAAGGCGTATCTGCTGTCAGTGTAGACGTTAAGTCTCTTACCTTCTTCCATCCTTAGGGCCTGAGTCAGGGCGATGAGTTCTGCTCGCTGTGCAGAGGTGCCCGTTGGGAGTCCACTGGCCCATACAACCCGGTCATCATCTACTACTGCAGCTCCAGCCATTCTCTTACCATCCATGATGTAACTGCTCCCATCCGTATACCAAGTCAGGAGTCCCGTTCCCCCTAAGGGCTGGTCTTGCAAGTCCTGGCGGGTTCCTGTCTCTTCAGCCAGGATTTCCTGGCAGGTATGAAGCACTTCTTTCCCCAAATCGGGGAGCAGAGTGGCCGGGTTTAGGATGGCAGGGGGGGCAAACTCTACTCGATCACGATTCAGGAGTAAGGTTTGGTAGTGAGTCATTCTGGCATTCAACATCCATCTCTCGGGTGGCTGCCGAATTACACTCTCTAACGCATGTGGAGCAACCACAGTAAGTTTCTGTCCCAGTGTCAGTTTGTCAGAATCTTTAACTAGGAGGGCCACGGCCGCCACTACTCTCAAACAGGCAGGCCATCTACTACTTACTGGGTCTAATTTTTTTGACAAATAGGCGACAGGTCTCTTCCAAGGTCCCCATTGCTGGGTCAACACTCCCCGAGCCACTCTACTCCATTCATCTGTGGGTTGGAGGCTCGGTAAAAGGCCAAGTCCTGGTGTAAAGCCTCGTCGAAGAGGGTAGGTGAATTCTTGAATCCTTGTGGCAAGCGAGTCCAGGTCAATTGTCCAGTAGTTCCTGTGGAGGGGTCTTTCCACTCAAAAGCAAACAGCGGTTGGCTACTCTGGTGCAGGCGCAAACAAAAGAAGGCGTCTTTTAAATCTAAGACTGTATACCAAGTGTTTTCTGGGGCCAGAGAGCTTAACAGGTTGTAAGGATTCGGCACAGTGGGATGAATGTCCTGTGTTCTCTTATTAACTTCCCTTAAATCTTGCACTGGTCAATAATCTCCTGTTCCTGCTTTCTTTACAGGCAGCAAGGGAGTGTTCCATGGGGATTTACATTTTACTAATATCCCCTGCTCTATGAGCCTCTGGATATGGGGCCTAATCCCATCTCTGGCTTCTTTACTCATTGGATATTGTCTCACAGTTACTGGTGAGGCTGAGGCTTTCAATTCTATGACCACCAGGGGCTGGTTTACAGCAAGTCCCATACCTGCCGTCTCTGCCCAGGCCCCTTGAAACTGGTTGAGCCACCTCTGATTAACTCGGGAGGGTTCTGGTTCTTTAAAAAGGTGGTACTCGTCTTCTAACTTTATGGACAGAATGCTTAGGCCCAAGGGTCTCTTTTTTCTATCAGTCACTTGGGTATCTTCAGTCTGAAAGGATATTTGGGCCCCGACTTTGGTCAAGATGTCTCTTCCCAACAAGGGTGTAGGGCATTCCGGTATAACAAGGAATGAGTGGTTTACTTGTCCTACTCCTAAGTCCACTGTTCTTTGGGTAGTCCATGCATATTGTTTCTGACTCGTGGCCCCGAACACCCAAGACTTTTTACTAGAAAGGGGGCCTCTAGCTTGGGTCAGTACTGAGTGTTGAGCACCGGTATCTACCAGAAACTCAACGGGTTGCCCCTCCACCTTCAGAGTTACCCTAGGCTCGGGGAGGGGCTCCGAGCCCCGTCTTCCCTAGTCCTCATCTTCTAGCAGGGACAACACTTTCGTCGGAGGTCCCCGTAGTGGTTTCTTAGGGCATTCTTTCACCCAATGCCCCTTTTCCTTGCAGTACGCACACTGATCTTTATCCAAAGGAGGTCGGTTGCCCAGGGACCCTGCCTTACTAGGTCTACCACTAGAGGGCGGTCATCCCTTACTTTCTACTACTGCGGCCAAGATCTTTGTTAAATTTCTCTCATGCTTCCTATCTCTCTTTTCTTCTTTACTTTCCCTCTCTTTCTCTTTCTTTAACTCCTTCTCTTCCTCAGTCTCTCTCTTATGATAAACTTTCTCTGCTTCTTTCACTAAATCCCTCAGCGACAAATCCTGTAAGCCCTCCAATCTCTGAAGTTTTTTCCTAATGTCGATTGCCCGATAAAAGCAAGGGCCACTGAAGCACTATGCCCCTCAGAAGTGGGATCAAAGGGAGTATACCCCCTGAAGGCTTCTATCAGGCGCTCTAAGAATACTGCAGGTGCTTCAGTGGCTCCCTGGCTGACCTCTCTTACCTTGGCCAAATTTGTGGGGCGTCTTGCGGCCCCACGGAGACCTGCCACCAGAGCCTGACAATAGATGGTTAGTCACTCCCTACCTTCTGGAGAATTAAAGTCCCAGTTGGGTCTAGTCAAAGGGAACCCCCTCTCTATGTCATGAGGGAGTTGCGAAGGCCGTCCGTCGGTTCCAGGCACATTCCTCCGTGCCTCCAGGAGAATCCTCTCTCTCTCTTCCATGGTGAAGAGCACCTGCAAAAGCTGCTGACAGTCATCCCAGGTGGGCTGGTGGGAAAACATCAGAGACTCTACCAAACCAGTTAGTTTCTGCGGCTTCTCTGAAAAGGGCGGGTGGTTAGCTTTCCAATTATACAAATCAGCAGAGGAGAAGGGCCAATATTGCAGAGGTTGGAAAGGCGGTTCCCCTTCTTCCCCAAGGATGGGAACTCCATAAGACCAGAGAGGAAAGATACCCGGTGGGTCCAAGATGGCCCCTCGGCGGCGCCGGGTGCCCTGGGCAGGTCCCGGAGCCGGCCCCGCTGCCTCAGCATCAGGGACTGAGGGAGCCGGGGCCGGCGGTGCTGGGAGTGCTGGGGCTGGGGGCACCGGGGGTGCCGTAGGGGCAGGAGGGTAAGGAGGGGGAGGGGGATCATCAACTATAAACAAATCTTGAGTATCAGGGTAAACTTTGGTAGTTTCCTTTTCCTTTTTCTGAGGTTGAGTCTGGGCAGCTAAAACTCGAGGGCCCATTTTCTTTTGCACCCAGGGCTTTACCCAGGGCAGTGGGTTCTCCACCAACTCTTGCCAGACTACAATGTAGGGTTGCTGATCTGGGTGTCCTTGAGGCGAATCCTGGAAGACAACAGCTTTTACTGCTAATAAGGTGGGGAGATCAAAAGTCCCCTCCGAGGGCCACCCAACATTGTAGGTGGGCCATTCGGAAGAACAGAAAGTCTGCCATGGTCCCTTTTTCACTTCTACTGACAAGTTATGTGCCCTCGCTCTAACTTCCGTCCAATGATCTAGCGTCAGGCTAAGGGGGGTCGTCACTGTCTGTCCCATTGTCAGTATAACAATAATTAGACACGTAAAAGACACAAAAAACAAAGACACACACAAATTAGACACACAGCGGCCGCTTTTGGTTCTTTTCAGAGCCTCGAACAGAAACCGAAAGGAATCAGAGGGTTGATATTCTCGGCGCCCAAAAATCAACCCTATCTCATCAGGTGCAGTTTGCCGGAAAAACAGACGGGAGGCTACCAGGCGTCCCTGGCCCCCCAACCTCCCTGAGGCGTCCCCCAGGGTTGCAGCCTGCGGTGCTCTAGTACGTCTACCGACCGCAGTCACAGCCCCTTTACGGGATTGAGACAGCTGCCAGGCAACGGGTACCCTTCAGAACTCCGACCGGTCTCACTGAAACAGAAAACAGAACACAAACAACAACTCAAGGTGCCACCAATCTTACCTCTTCCTCCAAGAGCAACTTCGGGAGTGAAGCGGGGTGGACGACCGATCCCGGACGAGCCCCCAAATGTTGGATTCCCCTGAGGAAGGCGCCGCCCCAAATCACTCACCAAAGACATTTCTTGATGCAACAAGCAAGAGGAATTTATTCAGAAGCTAACTAGCTGGGGTCCAAGTCAGCCCGACGCAGCGGGTCTCAACGAGGACCCCGAGCACACAAAGCCAGAAGGTTTTATAGCATTTTCAAAAGGGGTAAAATTTTCCATAATCACAATACAGGGTTTTTTTCTATAGGCTCATAAATCTTTTGCTGGCGCCACATCCTGGGGTCTGATTAGATGAGATCACCTTCGGAATGTCTAGGGTGGTTCTAGCAAGATAAGCTAGGCATGTATGATTAGCTGATTTACGGTTGGCTAACTAAAGGTCACTACAATTGACACAGGCTGACTAACTTGTTTTTCAAGATTCTAATGATTTTCCTTCTTCTGGGTTAGGGAGTGGTATTTAAGCCTTAAGATGGCTGTACTTATGCTAACTTTTGATTCTTCAGATCCTACAGCTAATAGATTCTCAAAGTTTAAAATATGAAGTAAGTTTACTTGAAAAGATGACCTGATCTTAACCACAGACACCTGTCTCAATCCGACCAGCTTCCTATGGGCAGGGGAGGCTGAAGGTAAGTCAGAATTGAGCCATAGTTGCATGGACCTCATAGAGTATCAGACTAGGGTCAGGCCTGATTTAAGGAAAACTCTAGGTGGGGGTACAAAACTGTTTATAGATGGGTCCTCCCAGATATTAGAGGGCAAACGACATAATGCCTATGCCATCATTGATGGAGACCAGTTATCCATCTGTGAAAAGGAAAGATTACCCAATCATTGGTCAGCTTAAACCTGTGAGTTGTTTGCTCTTAATCAGGCCTTAAAACTACTTTCAGATAAAGAAGGCACCATTTACACAGACATGCCTTCGGAGTTGTCCATACCTTTGGAAAAATTTAGACAGAAAGAGGTCTTATAAATAGTAAAGGACAAGAATTGATTCATGGGAAATTAATTAAAGAGGTTCTGGAAAATCTTGTACTTCCAGCTGAGATTTCTATAACGCATGTGAATAGTCACCAGAAAGGAAGTTCTTATGAAGCTATGGGCAATAGGATTGCTGATGTAGCTGCTAAAGAGGCTGCATCTGAGGATGAAATCAGATTTTTGAACCTCACCCCAAATATCCCTAAAATCTCATTGATCTCAAAGTTTTCCAAGAAGGAGATTAAGAAGCTACAGGAGGTGGGAGCATCTCGAGATGAGAAAGGGTGGTGGACTTTACTAGATGGGCAGAAAATGATCAGCCAGCCTATTATGAGAGAGCTGATGAACATGTTGCACAGGGGGAGCCACTGGGGTCCTCAGGCAATGTGTGATGCTTTGCTAAAGGTTTATGGGTGTCTTAGCATTTACACTGTTGCTAAACATGTTTGTAAGAGCTGCATAATGTGCCAAAGAATTACTAAGAAGTGTTTGAGAAAGCCAGTATCTGGAGAGAGACTCCCAGGAATAAGACCATTCCAAAGTATTTAGATTGACTTTACTGAGATGCTGAAAGTGGGAAAGCTTAAATATTTAGCAGTGATTGTTGACCATCTCACTGGATGGGTGGAGGCCCACCCACTAACAACTGCAATGGTAGGATCAGTGATAAAATTACTTTTAGAGCAAGTTATTCCTAAGTTTGAGTTAATAGAAAATGTTGATTCAGATAGTGGGAGTCATTTTACTTCAAAAGTACTACAGGGAATAATGATTATTATATGAGCTACCATATCTGGGAAGAGCAACAGACTTGCCCACTATGGAAACAAAAGATCAATTTTTAAGAGAATATGTACTGGCCATGTCTTCTAACTTATCTTCTCTCAAGCTGAAAGGACTCCTCACCCAGACTCCCTCACTTGAGTTCTTGCTCACTGCTTCCAGCCTAGAGAGCTGGTGTTAGTAAAATCCTGGAAAGAAGATCGACTGCAGCCCAGCTGGGAAAGCCCCTACCAAGTGCTCCTGATCAAGGAGACTGCAGTGAGGATGGCTGAAAAGGGTTGGACTCATTACATTAGAGTAAAGAAACTGACTGGGGGATCTGGGAACAAAACAGAATTGGCAGGTGTCCCAGGTGGCTAACCAACTGAAACTAAAAAGAACCTAAAAATGTTAACTTTTATCCTTCTAACTCTGTATTTCACAGGCAAGTCACAGGAAGCCCTAGAATGGGAAGGAACTCCTGGTTATCCTGTCAAACTGGTAATCAATATACTAAAACATCAAGCCCCAAACCATTAGATTTGATGCTTGTCAGGTTCTCTCTTGTGGTGACCTAAATGACCAAAGACAGCTTTCTGGAGATACTAAGTATCTCTGTCCTGAATGGACAAATCTTAATAGAATAAGAAAAGGCAAGTAGGCCCCATGGCCACAGTAGAGCAGTATTTGGTGGACTACCCAGTTTCAAGGGAGGACAGCCCCTCATGCAGTAGAAAAATCTTTAGAAAGAAAGCTCCACTTAGCTAAAGGAATTCCTCCTGACAATTGCCAGGATAGACAGTGTAAAAAAACCCCTTTTATTAACTATACATAAACCTCAAGATGGACTCGGTACAGATGTCATTGGAGTAGATCCTGTGGGAAGGTTTGGTCTTAATTTAATCAAAGGCAAGACTTCACCCATAGCGGCCACCCCCAATCCTGAGGGAAATATTGAGCCAGAGCTTCCCAAAAATGACCCAAGACTAGTTACTGTAACAGAGATAAAATATCTAAAACAGACTCTTGAAATAGAGACAGGTCATGGAGACACCAATGCCTGGTAGAGTGGGTTAAATTTTCAGTACTCGCTTTGAATAAAAGCGATTGTTACACATGTGCTGCTGGATGGCCACAGGCACAGGTGGTCCCCTTCCCTCTTGGCTGGGACACAGACCCCACTGGGATGAACTGCATGTTAGCCCTGTACCAGGACAAAGACACTTGGGGAAATGAGACTTGCAAGGGCTTGTCTCTACTCTTTCATGCACTAAAGAAGTCAGACCCAAGGGCAATCCCCTCTTTTTCTATAGAGAAGATGAATCACTCCTCATGCTTTTCTAGGCAAGGGGAAGGTTTCAAAACTCCTGTGAGGAACTTACTGACTTGTACCCATGTCCTAAATGTCTCTAAAGAGGGCAACTTCTCAAAATTATGCATCCCCCAAGCGGATGTTTGGTGGTACTGTGGAAAGGGGAACCTGCACTACTCATTGCCACCCACCTGGAGTAGGACGTGTGCTTTAGTCCAATTGGCCATTCCATTTACCCTGGCATTTCTCTCCACACACAATGAAAAAATGTTCATAGAAGTCAAATGTATACATTGACTCAATAGTCCCCAGGGGAGTCCCTGATGAATTTAAAGCTATAAATCAAATAGCTGCAAGATTTGAGTCAGCACTATTTTGGTGGTCCACCATCAACAAAAACATAGATTAGATCATGAACTATACCAGGGATATTCTTCAAGGAGTAGCTAGTCAACTAGTTGCTACCAGCAAGATGGCCTGAGAAAACAGAATAGCATATGTTAGCAGAAAAAGGAGTCTGTGTTATGTTAGGAGAAAAATATTGTACTTTTATCCCAAATAATACTGCCCCTGATGGTACTATTACTAAAGCCCTACAGGGACTCACCACTTTAGCTAATGAATTAGCTGAAAACTCTGGCATCAGTGACCCTTTTACAGACTGGTTGGAAAGATAGTTTAAAAAAAAAAATAGAAAGGTATGGTTGCCTCTGTTTTAATATCCCTTGTTACAGTTGCGAGAGTTTTAACTGCTGTAGATGCTGTATCATCCCTTCTGTGAGAGGCTTGACTCAGAAGCTTATAGAGGCAGCCATAAACAAGATTAGAGAAATTTGAGAAAGGACCAAGTGTAAATTAAAATACATTACTGGGAATTAAATCAGAAATTCTTAAATAAAAAGAGGGGGGAACTGTTAAGAAAGACTATAAAACCTAAATGTGATTTATTCCCACTAGGATGTTTAAACATTTTAACAGTAAGGTGTTAACAAAGGGCCACATGGTGGAAGCTGCTGGGGCTGAGGGTGGGGGTGGGGGAATTGATAAGGGCCTGGCAATACCTGTTTGAGTTTTCTAAACCTACCAATAATATTAAGACAAATGTAAAGGAAAGATGTAACTGGCTTAGGCAACGTCCCGGAAAGAATGTGAACCCTTTAGTACTCAGCCAATGAAGAACCAGGGGAGGGGCTCATGTACTAGGAGATAAATTATTGGCGCCAAACTCCCCAGGTGTGCCTGCCCACCAGACGCGATCTTGGAAGACCGTCATTAAAGCCAAGCCTCACTCCACTGTTCTCTTTGTCTCCGTGTCCACTTACTGAATTTGGACCAGTGAGTGTGTTTCTCACATGTATCAATATTATTCAGCCATAAAAAGGAGGGAAATTCTACCATTTGCAACAACTTGGATGGACCTTGAGAGCATTACGCTAAGTGAAATAAGCTAAAGTCTGACTAATATTGTATGATCTTATTTATATGTGGAATTTCAACAGCTGAACTCAAACAACAGGTTGGTGGTGGCTGAGGCAGGGGAGGAGTGGGGTAAAGGGTGAAGGTGGTCAAAAGGTACAAACTTCCATTTATAAGGTAAACAAGTTTTGGGGATGTCATGTACAGCATGGTGACTATAGCTAACAATGGTGTTTTGTATATATGGAAGTTGCTAAGAGTAGATCTTTAAGTTCTCATCACACATACAAATTGTCACTACATGATGAGACATGTTAACTAAGCTTACTGTGGTGGTCATTTTGCAATATATACATATATCAAATCATTACATTGTACACCTGAAAGGAAAGGAGCGACACACAACAGCAATTCACCGGAGAGTTCCGCTTTATTAGGGAAAGGTGCTGGGTTATATAGGATGGGGCATAGGGTGATTGTGGTGTTACTTCTACGGGGCTGGTGGCTGTTGGCTAGGTGCTGGGATTGGGAGGGGGGCGAGAGGTGATTGGGCTTCAGGTGGCGCCGGCGGGAACCGAGGACCCCGAAAAGAAGCCGGAAGTTCGCCATCTTACTGGTGGGGACCCTTCATTCCCCCCTTTCTCCTCTATGGGTTTGTGGACGTTGCTTTCTCTCTGACTGCTTCCTGCTGAACAGGGGCGGAGAAGGGAGTGAGGGTTTGAGGATTGGGAGGAAAGGGTTGATAGGACTCCCCACAGTAAGGATGAGTAGATGTGGACTTCTTCAGGTTGGAAATCAATGAAGGTTCCCTGTAACCATAGGTTGAGGACCTGTTGATTCCAATGATGCCAAGAGGATATGGGTGTCAGGAGCCAGGCGTCTGCGGCCATTGTTTCCAGGAACAGTTTCCAGCGGAGAGAGGGGTCCATCTCAGCATGTGGTGAGGAGGTCACGTGAGGGTGAGGGGTCTTCCGTGGCCAGAAGCTGGTAGTTCCTGAGTAAAAGCTGGTTGAAAGCTTGATTAGAGATTTTTCCGACTTGGGATTTGATGAACTTTATTATACAGGGTAAGAAGAGACAGACGAGAAGAATGACTATTATGGGGCCTGCAATGGGCCAGAGCCAGGTGAGGAGGGGGTTTGTTAGTATTGAAGAGAATGGGTTGGAATTGGAAGCAGAGTGGAGGCTGGAGGCAAGGTCAGTGAGTTTGGTGATGTCAGTTTCTACAATTTGTTGATGTAATAGCAGCACTCTTCCTGGAGGAAGACGCAGGTGCCGCCCTTCTCGGCTGTAAGCAGATCTAGGGCCCGCCGGTTCTGAAGGGTGACTTTAGCTAGCGAAGTGACTTGTCTTTGGAGAGAGGCTAGGGAATCGGCAGTGGATGTCAGGGCTCCCTCAAGTTTGGCGTCGAGATCTCTAACTGCCCATAGAGAGTGACCCAAGGCTCCTCCCGAAAACCCCACCCCAATGGCTGAGGTGATTAAAGAGATACGACCATGATGGGAAGGAAAGCAGCCCTTTTTGTGCGCGAGTGCAAGGGAGGTTGGAGCTCAAGGAATTCTGCCATGCTGTAAAGTGTAAGCTGTGGGATTAGGGTGATGAGAATGCAGGGTGTATCGGAGTTGAGAGGTAGTGAGTTGAAAAGGCTACCATTACACCAAAAGAAGTGTCCTGGTTGTGTAAAAGTCTTAGAGCCGGAGGTAGGGGTGTAGATAGAGAGGCAGTGAAGTGCACTGGAGGGGGGTGGAGTTGGGCCTACACAGTGGTGGATGGTGAGATTATCTGGGTATTCTGGTTCCCACAGGGGTATGTCTGCCAGGGGACGGAGGGGTTGTCCTTCTGCATGGAAGGAGTAGTTGGAAATATTGAGGGGCACGGCGGCCAGCAGTGGGCGCTGTAGTGATGCGCACAAGAAACAATTGGCGGTGTTGAGGGTGTGGTTGAGAAAGATGGTGGTGTCTTGAATGAGCTGTAACCAAGAGTAGAAGGAATAAGAAGATGAAGAGGCGCCGTCAAGAGTTTGGATAATGACTTTTTCGGAATGTCTGATATCTGATGCAACTTGAGAGATCTGGGAGCGAGAGGGAACATACTCTCGAGAGATATGAAGGGTACCATGGGGGGTCGAGGACCCCTTGTAGTAAACTGAGGCTGTTACTCCAGCAGCCCATAGAGAGTCCCAGGGATCTGGGATTAATAAGGAGAATGAGCCGTTGGGATATTTCATGAAATGGTTGGAGGAGTAATACTGTGGGTACTGGAAGTCACCCATGTAGTGATGGTGCAAGACCAGTAGGGGCATCCCCCGTAGGTGTCTTGCCATCGCCTGCAATAGGCTTGTCTTTGGTCATAGAGGAAGCAGAGGTAGGGAGAATAAAGGTAGCTGTAAATGAATACTTCAGTGGAGGGAGGAAAGTGGAGGTACAAAGGCTTAGAGCAGCCTTTCAGAGGGCAGTCTGATGTGGCAATGAGGGCAGTAACTTTTGTTTGATGCTGTGTGTAAGTCTGCTTGACTTTGAATCGCCATACAAAGGAGGCTGGGGTGGCGCGGAAGACAATAGGAATGAGGGAAAAAAGCGAGAGAGCAGTAAAGGAGGAAAAAGTCATGATTCAGGTATGGATGGCAAAGAGGGTGCACGGGAGACGCGGAGCTTCAAGGGATCAGAGGGATGAGGCGTGGTAGAGTAGACAGCGTCTTGGGCTGTATCCGAAGGACTCTGGATTGTGACTGATGGGTCTTGGGTGTCCAGAGAAGGTGAGTCTTGGGTATTTGGTTTCAACCTGGAGATATGAATCCAAGGGGTGACAGAGTTATCAGGCAGTGAGAGCTTGGCGGCCGAGGGGGTGCAGAGAATAACTGGGTGTGGACCTTCCCATTTCGGGGTGAGAGAGGGCTGATCTTCTGGTGGCTTATAAAACACTAGTTGGCCGGGCTGTAAGACAGGAGGATTTTGGGAGGCGGATGGATCAGGAAGGAGCCAATCTTGATATTTCCACAATTCAGTGCGGAGGAGAGTAGTGGAAGGGCTATATTGGGAGGAATTGGTCCTTTGTGGGAAGGGAGCCCCGGGGGTAGAATCGGGCGGCCGTACATGATTTCAAAGGGTGACAAGAAGGAAGGTTTCTTTGGGAGGGCTCGAATGCGGAGTAGAGCTAAGGGAAGTAAGTGAACCCAGTCAAGGTGTAGTTCTAGAGATAGTTTCGTCAGGATGTCTTTTAGAGTCCTATTGGCTCTTTCTACTTTTCCTGAAGCTTGTGGTCGATAAGGACAATGTAAATGCCAGGGGAGCGAGAGCGACTTGGAGAGGTTTTGGATAATTTGGGCAGTGAACTCAGGGCCGTTATCTGATTGGAGGGAAGTGGGCATCCCGAACCTAGGAAAGATCTGGGTGAGGAGGATAGAGGCAACTACGGATGCTCGTTTGTTAGTGGTGGGGAAAGCTTCGACCCATCCTGAAAATGTATCTACTAGCACGAGTAGGTATCTGGTACGTCATACAGGGGGCATGTTAGTGAAGTCTATTTGCCAATCTGCAGCGGGGACATTACCCCTTGCTTGATGAGCTGGGAAGGGTCGGGCTTTGAGGGGGGTATTAGGGTTAGTGCGTTGGCAGATGGTGCACTTGCAGGTGATTTGGTTAAGTAGGGTTTTGTCTTCAGGAGAAAGAGGAAAAAAAGATTGTAAAAAATGGATTAAGGATTGGGGGCTGGGATGGAACAGGTCATGTAAGAGGCGGAAGAGAGACTCTTTGTCCTGAGAGCAGAGGGCGTCTTGTGATAAGGCTAAAACTGCAAGGGCAGACGGATTGTTGTCTGGTGCGTTTTCTGATAGGGCAACTGACCGGGCTACTCTGTCGGCCTTGTTGTTACCTCTTGCAATGGGGGAGTCGTCTTTTTGATGTGATTTGCAGTGGACTATGCCTAGTCGGTGTGGGAGTTGTGAAGCCTCTAAAAGTTTAGTAATTAAGGCTGAATTAGTTATGGAATTCCCTTTTGTGGTGAGGAGGCCTCGTTCTTTCCATACTGCCGCGTGGGACAAGAGAATGTGGAATACGTACTTGGAGTCAGTGTACAATGTGAGAGACGTGTCCCGGGCCAGAGTGCAAGCTCTGGTGGCTGCAATGAGTTCAGCCTGCTGATTGGTTGTACCAGGGGGTAGGGCTCGTGCTTCAATGACATCTTCGAGGGAGACTACTGCATATCCTGAGTAGTGGATGCCCTCATGTTTAAAGGAGGACCCATCAGTAAACCAGATGAGGTCGGAGTGTGAGAGGGCTCCTTCGGAGATCGTGGAGTGGCACGGAAGGAAGTTGTGAAGGGCTTCCAGGCAATCATGCGAGGGAGTATGAGGAGCGTAGGGCAGAGGAAGAAGAGTGGCCGGATTTAGGGGCGGGCAGGGGAGGAAAGAAATGTTTGGATTTTGGAGGAAAGAGGACAGTAAGGTCAGGTATCTGGAGGAGGGGAGAGTCTGTAAACTTTTGTAGGTTAAGAGATCTTTTAGGTGATGTGGGGACAGAATGGTAAGGGGCGCTCCGAATGTTAGTTTGTGAGTTTCTTTCTGCAAGAGCTGTCCAGCGGCTAATGCCCGTAGGCAGGGGGCCCATCCCCGAACTGTGGGGTCTAATTGCTTGGAGAGATAAGCTACTGGGGCAAAGGATGGGCCATAATATTGGCCTAGGACTCCTAGAGCTTGACTGGACCTCTCATGAATGTATAATGAGAAGGGTTTTGACAAATCAGGGAGATCGAGAGCTGGAGCTTTTACAAGGGCTTGACGGAGCTTAATGAAGGAGTGTCGGGGTGAGGATGATAATGGTTCTTCAGGGGGGCCCTTGCTGAGGTCGTATAGGGGTCTTGCCAACAGGGAGAAGTTAGGGATCCACGCTCTAAAATACCCAGCCAAGCCTAGAAAGGAAAGGATTTCTGTCTTGGTTTTGGGAATGGGCAGGTCAGAGAGGAGTCGTTTTCTGTCTAAGGTAATGGACTTTCTTTGCTGAGACAGAAGGAATCCAAGGTAAGTGACAGAAGGGGAAGAGATTTGAGCTTTGACAGGGGATACTCGGTAACCTCTGGAAGCTAGAAGGTTAAGTAGAGACGCAGTGTCAAGTTGAGACTGTTCCCACGAGGGACTGCAGAGTAGAAGATTATCTACATATTGTAATAAAGTGGACTCGGGGTGATCATGGTGAAACTGTTTGAGGTCTTGAGCTAGGACTTGTCCAAAAATATGGGGACTATCTCGGAAGCCTTGTGGTAAAACTGTCCAAGTAAGCTGTACAGAATGTCTGGTGTATGGGTCCGTCCAGGTGAAGGCAAAAAAATCTTGGGAGGAGGGGTCTAGAGGAATAGAAAAAAATGCGTCCTTGAGATCTAGGACTGAGAAGTGGGATGCAGAAGCAGGGATCTGCGATAAAAGGGTGTATGGATTTGGAACTAAGGGATGGATAGGGACAACGGCTATGTTGATGAGGCGAAGGTCTTGGACAAGGCGGAAAGATCCATTGTTTTTTTTCACAGCTAATATGGGGGTATTAAATGGGGAGTGAGTGGGTCTGAGGTAGTTTTTGTTTAAGAGATCTTGAATGATGGGTTGGAGGCCTATGAGGGCTGAAGTGGTTAGGGGGTATTGGGCCTGACAGATATACTGAGAGGGGTCACGTAATTTGATAGAGGCAGGGGGACATAGGGCCATGGAGGGGCTTGTAATGTCCCAAACTTTGGGATTTACAGGGTGTATAAGGGTGGAACCGGAGCTTTCATTGGGTAGAGGGGGTTTGTCGGCTATGAGGGCCATCAGAAAGGGAGTACTGGGGGCTGTGGGAGTGGATATAGTTATGGAAAAGTGGAGGAGGGAAAGGATGTCCCGTCCTAGTAAAGGGATGGGACACTGGGGCATAACTAGGAAGGAGTGGGAGAAAGGTATGGGACTGTCTAGGATTGTGCATAAAAGGGGGGGGGGTTTAATGGGAAAATCTGTTTACCTCCTACCCCGACTATAGGAGTAATGGCTGGCGTGGTAGGGCCCCGGTATTCTCGCAAGACTGAGAAGATGGCTCCTGTATCTAGGAGGAAGGAGATGGGGCGACCGTCTACTGTTAAAGTAACCCTGGGCTCCTGTTTGGTGATGGAAATGGTCGGGCGAGAAGCCCCCGGGCCCCGTCAATCTTCTTCTGCCAGCCCCACTAGGGTGGGCTTAGGATGGGGGTTGTTCGTCCAGCCTCCCCTTCGGGTGGTTGGGAAATCAGACCCCCAGTGGCCCTTTTTGTGGCATCTGGGGCATGGGGTGGTAGGAGATCTGGGGGAGGGGCACACCCTTGACCAATGTCCCTCTTTTCCGCACTTGAAACAAGCTCTTGGGGGGGCTTGTTTGTAGAGGGGCACCCAGGTTGTGGTTTTATCAGCTGGGCCAACATCTGGAAATTGGCCTGATCAGCTTTTTGTTTACGGCGTTCTTTCTCCTCCTCCCGGTTATGGAAGACTTTAAAGGCTACTGTTAGGATCTCAGTCTGTGGGGTAGCGGGGCCCTGTTCTAACTTTTTGAGTTTAGCTTTAATGTCGGGGTAGCTTTGAGCTTGGAAGTATGTCATAAGGACCTGTCTTCCTTCAGTTGTTTCTGGGTCCAGGCTGGTATACTGTAATAGGGCTTGAGTGAGTCTATCTAAGAACTCGGAGGGGGTTTCGTCTCTCTTTTGAATTATGTCTTGGAGCTTTTGAAAATTGACTACTTTACGAGCTGCCTTTTTTAGACCTGCTATTAAGCAGGAGGCAAAAATATCTCGAGAGTGGAGACCCACAGCGGTGTTATAATCCCAGTGTGGGTCTTGTTCGGGGACAGCAGTGGGACCAGGGGGACAGGTGGGGTCAGTCCTGTGGGTTTCGGTAGCATGCATTTGGGCGAAGTCCCAAGCTCGTGTACGCTCCTCAGGGAGGAGAGTATTGGCCAGGAGCATGAAAATGTCATGATGCGTGAGACTGTAAGACTGGAGGGTCCATTGAAACTCCCTGATGTAGGTCGTGGGATCAGTGGAAAAGGAACCTAGGCATTTCTCTAGTTGGGCTAAATCTCCTAAGGAGAAAGGTACGTGAACGCGCAAGATGCCTTCGGATCCTGCTACTTCCCGGAGCGGGGCGATAATTTTGGGAGGCCCTCGGGACCGAGTCTGAGGGGGACTGAAGGGTTCTGGCTCAGTCTGTGCAGGGGAAACAGGTAATGGGGGCAAAGCCGCGATAATTTTGGGAGGCTCTTGGGACCGAATCTGAGGGGGCAAAGACGGACGAGGCTCTTGGAACTTAGTTAGAGGGGGGCTGAAAGGCTCAGGCTCGATTTGCGTGAGGGGGGAAGGTGAGGGGGACGGATGAGGAGGTGGTGAGGTGTAGGAGGAGATGGTGGAGGAGGGGGAAGGGAGAGGATGGGAGGCTTCTGCGGGGTTGGAGGCTGCGGCTGCGATAGAGGAAGGGGGAGGGGCTGTTGTAGGAGAAGAAGGGGAAGGGAGAGGATGGGAAGCTTCTGCCGTGGGGAAAGCGGCAGCGGTGGCGGCGGTAGAGGAAGGGGGAGGGGCTGTTGTAGGAGAAGAAGGAGAAGGGAGGGGATGGGAAGCTTCTGCCATGGGGAAAGCGGGAGGGGTGGGGGGGGTAGAGGGAGGGGGGGGGGGTGTTGTAGGAGAAGAGGGGGAGGGGAGGGGACGGGAGGCTTCTGCCATGGGGAAAGAGGCGGCAGCGGCGGCGGAGAGTGGAGGGGTTGTAGGAGGGGGAGGGGCTGAAGGGGGAAGTCTGTATTGCGGAGGCTCGTCGGCTGGGTCAAAGGTAATTGAAGAGGGACTGGGAGTGTGTGGAGGGGAGGGAGACGGTTTGCAGGCTAGGAGAACTTGGGGCGGGGAGCAGGTGGTGCAGAGGCTGGGATTTTGAGCTAGGAGGCGAAAAGCTTCGATATAGGGAATCTCCTTCCATTTTTTCAGGCACTGGCAGTAGTTAAAGAGATTGCGAGTGATGTTAGGATCAAGAGTTCCCCCTGCGGGCCATTGGTTGTTATTATCTAGGGGGTATGTCGGCCAGTCTTGGGAGCAATATTTACGGAGAAGTTTTGGTTTTATATCAGGCGTCAGGGAGAGGGTAGCTAGATGCTTAAGCAGGCATTCAAGAGGTGAACTTTCAGGGAGGGATGAGGAGGCTCCCATGGCTAAAGGACAGAGAAGGAGACAAACAGGGGAAGACAAACGGAGATCCTTGGACTGGAGGCAGACCACAAGGAGACAAAATGGCTAAAGGACAGAGAGGGAGACAAACAGGGGAAGACGAACGGGGATCCTCGGACTGGAGGCAGACCACAAGGAGACAAAGGGCGTCCCCGATGATCCTTGGTGGTCTGCGGAAACTCATATACGAGTCGGAATTTCTTGGGAAGTGTGGGTCGTCACCCAGACTTCCCTAAGAAGGCAGAGTGCCGGAGTCACGAGGTACCTAGCGCTAGGCGTTTTCGGCAGACCGAACAGGTTTCGGCGGACGGAACAGAAGGAGGAGGGGGCGGGAAAGGGAGCGTTCTCATCCGCAAAGGAGTCACCTCATTTATGGCTGTTGGAGGGGGAGGAGGCTGAGAGTCTGCTGCAGCTGTGAAGGCCTGAGGTGGGGGTTTATGGCTTTTGGAGGAGGGGCCTGAGGGTCCGCTGCAGCCGTGAAGGCCTGAGGCGGGGATTTATGGCTGTCGGGGGAGGGGCCTGAGGGTCTGCCGCAGCCGTGAAGGCCTGAGGCGGGGAGCGTTCCCTCCTCGTCCCCGAGCGTCAGGGCCTTGCCGGACGATCATGGTCAATGGCACTGCGATAACTCAGGGAAGAGTGGCCCACCCCGGGGAAATTTTGCTTAAAAAGTTTCAGCTGAGGCGGGGGTTTATGGCTTTTGGAGGAGGGGCCTGAGGGTCCGCCGCAGCCGTGAAGGCCTGAGGCGGGGAGCGTTCCCTCCTCGTCCCCGAGCGTCAGGGCCTTGCCGGACGATCACGGTCAATGGCACTGCGATAGCTCAGTGAAGAGTGGCCCACCCCGGGGAAATTTTGCTTAAAAAGTTTCAGCTGAGGTGGGGGTTTATGGCTTTTGGAGGAGGGGCCTGAGGGTCCGCCGCAGCCGTGAAGGCCTGAGGCAGGGAGCGTTCCCTCCTCGTCCCCGAGCGTCAGGGCCTTGCCGGACGATCACGGTCAATGGCACTGCGATAGCTCAGGGAAGAGTGGCCCACTCCGGGGCGGGGGGGGGGGGGGACTTACCTAAAGGCCAGAGAGGAGTGGTGAGTGTGATGAGCCAGCGCCGGAAAAAGAGGACGAGGGCAAGCTGCTGCTCGTGTTGGGGGAAGACGGGGCCCAGTTGGGGTGTCCCGTCTCCCGGGTTTCGGCACCAATGAAAGGAAAGGAGCGACACACAACAGCAATTCACCGGAGAGTTCCGCTTTATTAGGGAAAGGTGCTGGGTTATATAGGATGGGGCATAGGGTGATTGTGGTGTTACTTCTACGGGGCTGGTGGCTGTTGGCTAGGTGCTGGGATTGGGAGGGGGGCGAGAGGTGATTGGGCTTCAGGTGGCGCCGGTGGGAACCGAGGACCCCGAAAAGAAGCCGGAAGTTCGCCATCTTACTGGTGGGGACCCTTCAACACCTTAAACTAATACAATGTATGTCAATTATATCTCAAAATGGAAAAAATATAAACTACTTTAAATAATATGGAAAAGGTACAATTGTAAAGGAGTGCAGAGAGCATTAAGAGTCAGGAAAAAGAACTAATAAAACTTAGCTAAACCTTAACAGCAGACCATTCCGGAATAGTAAGAGATTCAATGTCTAAACTTAGAGAGAGACCAGATCAAAGGAAGAGAGAGCGAGAGGCCTGCCAAGGGCTATTTGAATCCTAGTTTACTAAATCCCCATGGTTTACAACCCTGATATCCACCCTGGCAGGGCCCTTGCTTATTTTTATACTGCTTCTCACTTTAGGTCCCTGTATCTTAAACCGGCTAATAGCCTTTGTTAGGGAAAGAGTGAGTGCTGTTCAGGTGCTAATGCTGAGACCGCAGTATCATTCACTCACACAGCAGGAAGAAACAAACATTCCATGATTGGAATGGTCAAAGGAAAGTGGGGAAATGTAGAATCTAAGCATTAGTAAGATTAGTAAATTAACATAAGCATAGTCATCTTAGAAACCTAGAAACCATTTTCTGAGAGTGTGACTCAGAGGAAAAAAAAAAAAAAAAAAAAACCCTGGGCCTGGGTAAGGCCTTGAAAAACAAGTTAATCATGAGCACCGGGTGGTGGGCAGCTGTGACCCTTGGTCAGCTAACCTTGGTCAGTAAATCTTACATACCAAGCTTATCGTGCAGAACCTCCCTAACCATTGAGGAGTAGTCTTACCCTGCCCTTGCTTAACCCCAGGATATATGTCTTGCAAGAATAATGTATAGTTATAGAAAATTGCTATGAGTTAAGTGCTTTGAAATTGCTATATAAACCCTTGGCTCAGAGTGCTCGGGGTCCTTGTTGAGACCCGCTGCGTCGGGGCTGACTTGGACCCCAACTAGTTGGCTGAATAAAGACTTTGCTTGAATTTACATCTCTATGCCTGTGTAGTTTGTTCTCTGGGGAAGCCTCGGAAGCCTGGACCCTAACAGCTTTTATTTAGAAATAAAGTGAGAGAATAGAGCTCCTAGCTCACTCCAGGAGGGGACAAGAGAGCCCTTAGTGGTGTGTTGTCTAGGGGGTTTTATAGGCAGTTGAGGGTTTTTCGAGAACATGAAAAAAACTTAGGGGTGTGGACTTGCATCACCTGCCCTGTCCTCAAGGTGGGCTCGGTCATAGTCTGATTGCTAGGGCTGACAGCGGAGTCATGGGTTATCCTGATACCCTTGCAGAACACTCAAACATTCCAGGCCAAGTTGCTCCTGGCCTTTTGACCCTTAAATGATCTCACTGAAGATGTTTATATTCTTAGGTATCTTTCCCTAGAGAATTAGTGTGACCTTGACTTTGCATAATGCTTAACAGAGTTCCAATGGGGACTTCTTTGCCCATTGTTACATTGCTCTGACTGTAAATATTCCGCCCTGGTTTTCCCGGAGGCCCTCACCCTACTCTGACTACACCCATGGTCCCTGTCTCACTCTCTCACTTTATTTGCCTCAAAATGCCCATTTAAATAGTACCTTTCTAAAGTCTCCTGCCCTCTTTCTTCCTAGGCCTTTAGTCAATTCTAGCCCCTATCTATTCTTGTAGAACCATCATAGTGTTAGGCTGGAGAAAGGAAAAACAAGGACATGCAAACAGAACAGAGAGATGCCATAGGGGGAGAACAGACCAGACCCCAAAGTCTGTGCCATATATGGAAAGGGGGACAGCTCTCCCTGAATTCCATCCTGATGTACCAACTGAGACCCAGATGTCAGCCTCCTCCCTCTTGGAAAGAAAAAAGTTTCTAGTTGACTATTATGTCACCTTTAGCCAATCATACCTCAACACCCCCTAGGATAGCTTGCCCACTCCTCCCCCTCCTAATCCCTTATAAGCGCTCCACCTCCTTAACCAAGCGTGACTTCTCTGGCCTCTGGCAAGAAGGCCACAGAACCTCACCCGGGGGCGTTTAAATAAATTACCTGGCCCATTGTTGCCTCTCTTTGCCTGCTTATTCCGGCTAGAATTTATCTTACACATAGTACTTATCATATTCTATTTTTTAAAACCCACCTCCATCCATAGACCACTTTAAAAAAAAACTGTGGTAAAATAAATGTACCATAAAATGTATAAATTTAACCATTTTTCAGCATACAATTCAGTGACATTAATGTCACTCGGACTGTTATGTAACAATTGCCACTGTCTGTTTCTGAAACTTTTCACTTCAAACATAAACTCTGTACCCATGTAGCAATTTTTGGTTGTGAGTTACGGTGGGTAAAATTGCAGTATTTCCAGAATCTCTAGCCTGGCCTTAGTTCATCTCCATATCAATAGGTGTTTCCAAGGGGTGGAGAGAAGTACATGTCCATATCAATAGGTAGTTACTTGGGCAAGCAGCGCTTATCTGGAACAGGTTGGGTGGGGCCTCTTGTGCTGCTAGTAACACAGGGACCATGGGTGTAGGCAGAGTAGGGTGAGGGCTTCCGGAGAAAAAGCAGAGCAAGATAATTACAGTCAGAACAATGTAACAATATGCAAAGAAGTCTGTATCAAAACTCTGTGTTAAGCATTATGCAAAGTCAGAGTTACACTAATTCTCTAGGGTAAAGATTTGTATACATGACTAGGAATATAGACATTATTCCGTGAAATCGCTTAAAGCTCAAAAGGCCAGGAGCAACTTGGCCTGGAATATTTGAGTGTTCTGCAGATAAAGAAAAGTATCTCAGCATAAATCATCACTTTATTGTATCAGTTACATCGTGACAATGTAAAGTTTACCTTATCCTGCTAAACGGCCCAGTTTATTTTAATTGTAACTAGTGTTATTTTCCCTTCTCTAATCGTATTCTCCAACCTAGGCAAAAGAGTGCTTTGGTAAGCAATCTCAACTATAAACAGCCCAAGCAAACAGACAACAACCCAGCCCACCTTGGGGGCAGGGCAGGCAGTCTTACAAGTCTACACTGCTAACCCTTTACCCTCATTCCTGAAAATCCTCAACTGTGCATAAAACCCCTAAACAATGAGCCAACCACGGACTCTCTTGTCCCCTCCTGGCGTGATCTGGGAGCTCTGTCCTCTCACTTTATCTCTAAATAAAAGACTGTGCCTTGCTCTCCTACCTTGAGTGTTTGTGAAGCTCATTCTTCGGCTTCATGAACAAGAACCCCGGCATCACTAGGTCAGGAGAGAATGTGCTGCCAGAGCAAAAGTGGATGACTGCTTATAAGAAATAAATGGGTTTTTTCCAGTTTATTTCTCCCTTTGATTGATTTCAGTTTCAAAGATATTTGCCCCAGGATTATCCCCCTGGAGTTACAGGTACAATTCACAATACATTACATTGTAATTACGTAAAATCTCATTTCCTAGGATTCTAGTAACTCCATTTACCTCACTGAAGTTTACCATTATTTTAACTCAAGAAAATGATTTCCTCAGGAATTTGACAATGCAGAATACATGAGAAATGATATAAGGGAAAATATTGTTTGAAATTTCCTTAAAAATCTATTTTAAGCACTGAGGAACTTTTAAACCCTCTTCATTTTTATTTCATTGCCGCATTTCTTATAAATCTTATCCATTCTTTAAAGCAATTTGACCAAGGAGTTCTGCTAGGCCATAATTAGGTAAGCTTCAAGAAGTGTGACTACAGAAAGGAAAAAACAATCTGAAATGAACAGGAGTCCAACTTTGCTTTGAACATGCCAGTTTTCTCCCACAGGTGATTCAGAGTTCTTGGATTCAAGTGACAGAAAGAGCGTCTTGTCATAAGCAAACGAGAATTTATTGGAAAGCTCTTTGAGACCTTGTGAGTCCAAAGGGTCTATTTGGAGAAGGACAGGAATCTGGACTTCAGTGGTGGGAGGCACTGGGGCCGCAGTAGAGACTGTGGGGACTGGCTGGTTGGCGACCTGCTGGGGCTGTTCCTCAAGGTCTAGCATCCTTTACTCCAGAACCAAAGTCCTGGGAGACTGTGGCCCCCTGGCCAAGGCCATTTTACCCACTGCCCTCCTCTCTCAGCCTGTGGGTGGGCCCAAGATGAAATATGCTTCCTTCAGCTTCTGCAACATTAATAAGGCGCTCTTTCCAGTAGGAACCAGATGCTAGGCAGCCAAATACAAGCCAACAACCCAAGTGTCCTCTTTGCTTCTGAGATTTTGGCAAAGGAATTTTAATTAATTTTGTGTGGCAATGATTTATCTATTTATTAAACCACTTTATTGAGATATAATTCACATACTATATAGTCCCCCCTATTGAAAGTGGACAATTCATTGAATTTTAGCATATTCACAGAAGTGTGTGACCACCTCCACTTTCTAATTTTAGAATAAATCATTTACTTTCAAAGTTGAAGATATGAAGTCCACATTGTACATCACTGACTAGATTTGGGAACATACCTGTCCTCTGGGGGTAGGTCTCTGGCCACAGAGACCTCTCCCCTGATCCTCTTTATCCTTGACAGCCCAACCAGGGAACACATGCAGGATCTACACAGCAGGTGTTGTGCCTGGAGACAGTTCTGCCTCCGCATGCCCGCTGGCCCCATAAGCCCGGGCTCTGGAAAAGGGGAAGGGCTGGAGATGTGGAGACTCTCAGCTCCTTTGTCAGCAGCAGGGGTCCTATACCCTCTTCGAACCTTCTGTCTTCGATTCATTTTTACTCCTTAAAGGAGCCGAAATAGAAAAAATCCTGTTGTTGCTATGCAGACTGGCCTCTGGAGGGCAGGGCAGACAATTCCTCAGAGCAGGGATGGAGCCTGTTCCTCAAAGTCACCCCATGGCTCCACTGGGAAGCACTCCTCTCTGGGATGTTCTGTTCCTGGAGCCCTTCCTGGGTTTCCACAGCTTGTCCTCCAGACCTGCTTGGGGTGGGGGTGGGGCTGTGGTTTGTATCTTTTCTAGGAAGAAATCTCTCAAATCCCCCTATACCCACACCAACTCATATTTAAAATGTACTGAAAGGAGCATTAACCTCTCCTGAGACTTTTCACCTTTTTATTTCACATGACTTACCCTTCATAGTCTTATTTTTATTGTGGTAACTATTTTTAAGTGTGCAGTTCAGTGTCATTAGGTATATTCACATTGTTGTGTAACCATCCATCTCCAGAAGGTTTTAATTTTACAAAACTGAAACTCTGCACCCATTGAATTGTAACTCCAATAACTCCCCTTTCCCAGCCCCAAATAACCACCATTTCACTTTTTGTCTCTATGAATTTGATGACTCTAGATAACTCTTATATGTGGAATCACAGTATTTGTCCTTTTGTGACTGGCTTATTTCACTGAGCATATCTTCAAGGTTCATCCATGTTGTAGCATGTGTTAGAATTTCCTTCCTTTTCAAAGCTGAATAATACTTCATTGTATGGATATACCACCTTTGTTTATTCATTCATCCGTTGATGGACACTTGTATTACCTCCATTCCTTGGCTATTGTGAATAATGCTGCTATGATCATAAGTGTACAAATCTCTCTTAGAATCTCTGCTTTCAGTTCTTTTGGGTCTTCAGAGTCTTTTATGCCCAATGGGAGAACAAGGTAAATCTGTTCCAATATAGGGTTCTCCAACTTTGCCATGTATGGCTTACAAATGAAATGTAGGTTTGGCTCCCTGGGGTAACTGGAGGGGTTTGGAGCCCAGACAGATTTGTGGAGGTGGCAGTTTTAGGAACCTGCTGCCCCAGTTCAGGACACCCAAGTTGGAAGTTAGGTGTGGGAGCTGAGTTGGAAGACCATGTTGATTTAGTAATGGAAGTTGCCACGCTGAGGCAGCTCTGAGAGACCAGTGTCAGCTGAGCAGAGGAACCAGGCTGTGCAGGAAAGAGAGACAGAAGCCATATCCAGGGCTGAGTGGAGGGTAGGTACCTGGAGGGCAGGGCAGGGGGGTAAGGAGAAGAGGAGGGGAGGGACAAGACAGTTTCTGTGAGGCCTGTGGCTGCTCTGCATTTTGGTTTTGTGAAAGTCAACTCTGTCTTTACAATAAGAATTTTCCTCCCTTAAAGTGGGTTTACATGCCTTGAAAGTTCAGTAGGTTGGGCTCGCTGGGAGAGAAGCAGGAAACATCGGAAGCCGCACAGTGGGAGTGTAACAAAGAGGCCACCAAGACAGCACTAAATGCTTCTTTTTTAAATAGTTTATTAATCTGTTTTGCCAAACAGGTAATGGGAAATGAGAAGGTTAATTTACTAAAAAGTTCAGGTCATGAATGCCCCTTTCCCCTATGAAACGAAAGACTCCATGGTTACAGAGTGCGCCATTGATAATGACAATATTTCAAAGTAAGGTTTCCATTTCATATATAACAATGTAAACTTCAAAAATAGTAAACTCTAATACCCTTGTCCCTCTTTACAGATCTATCACAGATAGAATTTTCTGGCAGACCTAAATTGTGTAAGTAAACAGCCTGGTGCTTAAAAGTTTCATAGAAAGGTTTACAGGTTCAGTAAATAATTTTTTCAGTCTTGATCATGAAATAAAAGCAACCAGCAATTCACTTCCTGCATAGTCTGCCTTACACATGCATTGCACACTGTGAACCACCTTCCAGTGCACTGGTCATCAGCTTTGTCATTTTGTGCACGCACACACACACACACACACACACACACACACACACACACACACAGTTTTATTTGTTTTGAAAGATTTCTACATCTAAATTATAAGACAGTGCCAGTGACTTATAATGTCACCTGGCTTCACATAGGTAAAGACAGAAATTCTGTAGAAGGCACTGTAATTTCTCTTGCATGATCTTACACAGACTCAGGAGAGCAAGCCAGCTGGGTCTTGGACTCATCTTTCCCTTTCTGTTCCCTGGCCTGTCCACCTCCAGTTGCCACCCCATATCAGCACAGTCCATGGGTTCTGCTGTCCATGATGCTTTTATGCTTGACATCCCATCCATCCAGCCATCCAAATTAATTTACAATTATCTTTTCGTTCCTTGAAATCCTTTAAAATTGAAAGTACAGCTCTGGTATAAAACAAAATATGACCTACCATAGCTGAAAAATAATCACAGTGTGCAATGTAATTTTCAGTTGCTGAGATTCAAAACATTTGCCCTGCCTGGTCCAGAATGGCTGTCATCCAAAACAATTCATGCAAGGAAAATTTTAACCTGCTTCGAATTCACTTGAATAGTGCTCTTCCTGGTGCTTCGGTGCCCTTACGTGAGAAGTCTGATGTGAGAAGACTGCAAGCGAATTGGACATGCCAAAAAATGCCATATGACTTACCGCAGGTAACCGAAACTGTACAGGTATGTACACCTTACCAAACCGAGGCTCCCCCTGTCAGGAACAGACCTCCGGCTCATTAGCATGAGTGTTCTCCAGGAGTTCTGCGGCGCTGAGGTCAGCGGACAAAGGAAGGGCGGGCTCTTCTGCTCTTGTTCAGGGGCCCCGGGCCGGCGTCCGCGCCGCCCTCCGCCGTCTCCTCCTTCTTCCTCACTTTGAGCTGGGTGAGCAGCTTAATCAACCAGACATCCCACTCCTCCGGCAAGAGCAGCAGGAGGAAGCCCAGGCCGATGATGACGATGGCGATGACACGCACCCCGTTGAAGACTATCTTACTGGTGTAGTGATCGACCACTGCGCGGGACAGAGAAGCTAGGTTACCGCGAGGCACGCCAGGCCCGTGCACGGGGTGGGGGTGGGGGTGGGGGTGAGGCCTGTTCTGGGCACAGCGGCCTTCCGAGGGGTGCTTTCTGCCTGGTGGCCGGGCGGCTGGCTTCTCTTGTCCACAGAATCTTCCTCAGTTTGGTTTTGCTCCAAGAGGGCCCCCTAGCCAATCACTCTTAATTTTATAACCACCCTGGGCGTGAGGCCTTGCCCTTGGGTCTCACTTTCCCACACTGACTGGGCGCCTTGGCAGATGCTGATTTGTGCAGGAGACAAAACAAATGGAAGGCAGTTGGAGAGACATACATACACCGCAGTTAAACTGTGGCCACCTCTGGGCGGCAGGATAATGAAAACCGTTAATACTTTCTTCATATTTTTGATAGTTTGCACATTTACCACAAGAACAAGAACATATCTACTTTTATAATTTTAAAGCATTATTTTGCAACACATGCATATATATATATGTACATATGTACATATGTACACACACACACACACACATGTTTTGAAGACCAAACTTGAACTGGTGTTTTTGAAGATAATCAGGATAAATTCTTGTTCCCCAGGGCCTTATTAGTGTGAGGCTCTATGCACCCTGTCAGCGCTGGTGGTTAGAGCTTATTAAAGGGCCACGGAGCACATGGCTCATCTCTGATTCGTATCCCTGAGGGAGCATAATGAGAAGTAGGATTCACGTCAGTAATAAAAATCCAGGTTATCGTTTTCCTCTAAAATAGACCAAAACGTTGTGGATGTAAAGGTTTCTTTCTTCTTTTCTTTTCCTTCTCTCTCTTTCTCTCTTTTCCTAACTAAACCAGACAAAGCAATTTGGAGCCTGCCTGCTACCCAAGAGAGAACCAGACTGCTTTTCTCCACTGCCATGTGTGCAAGTGGGTTGTGCTGACTCGGAAGATGTGGCTTCAGGAAGCTGATGTGCTGGGCAACTTCTGTGTGTGGGGTTGTCCTGCTGCTTTTTTTTGGCTTGGCTGTCTCACTTGTTCCTTCACTTCACCTGCCCTCCTGCTCTGCCCTCCCTCCCCGACTCTCATGTGGCCTGCAGGGTGCACAGAGAATGGGTGAGGGGGTAAGGGGAAACTGGGGAAATAACTTTGTTAACAGCCCTTTGGTGGGACCAAAATGCCTCTGTTCCCTCACTATATTCGAAACACTTTAATTTTGAATGTTGGTGGAACATTCTGTTGATTCAATAGATGGGGCTAGTCAAAGAGCAAATCACATGGGCTACACTAGAGGGATGTCAAGGGGGAGCCCGAAAGCTCAGCCGAGACTCTGCTCTGACATGTCAGGTGATGGCAGGTTCCTCTGCTTTTCTCCTCCAACTGAGAGTGCAGTGTGATTCCTTCCTTTGACATATTATTAAATCTATTATGTTGTAGGTAAGTAATAAGAAATATTTCTGATAATTCTCTCAAACTCTGGCTACATGACATGGTCAAAGTGAGCTATTCAGAGCTGCCTGGAATAGGCCTTTTTGCAATAAGATCATGGTGTAACTATAAACAGGCAGTAAAATGTAGGGGGAAGTTGGTTATTTTTCAGAAGCCTGGGGTGTCTAGAGACTGACAGGCCAGACCACATTTTACCAGCTCGCAGGACCTCAGAGGCTTTCTGTATTGCGAAGTGCTGCTCAATAGATTATTTCTTGTCAACCAGGGTCATAAGGAATCAACCCAGGTAATATGATCTTCACTTTTAAGGGAGATAAGCTAAGGTCAAGAGTGGTGATGAGTTGGGACCACCATCCTCCAGGCCTGCAGGGGTATGCTGAGCCTCAGCCCAGGCCCCTGATGCACCCTCCTGGCCCTTTTCCACACTTCATCTTGAGGTGCTCCTAGAAGAGTCAGGGGCCAGTGTGAGGCATGTACAGAATCAAATCATGGGAAAAGACTTAGGAAATTGAAAGATGCTTTGCTTATGCTTCCAGGCACATTAAGGCCATACTGAACTGGGTAAGGCTTTCCCTTCCTTGGGCAGCTAATCCTCTGATGGCTGGATGTAGGAGGGTCCTGGGGATGGCTCCGGATAGAGCTATTTCAGGCCTAAGGGATGAGTGCTCTAGAGAGAGCACATTATACAGGGAGGTCAGCTGTGAAGTAGGGGATTCTGGGAAGAAAATCCACAATTCACAGCAGAATGAGCCAGTGAAAGGCAGGAGGTGAGTGGCAGGTGACAACAAACCTTTGGAAGAGCTGCCAACTGTGTCTGTCAGCGAGTCTCCATTGGAAAACAAAGCAAGGTCCTGAGTGCCCAGGCAAAGGGCTCCCTCTCTTCTGGAAGGTGGGAAATAATGCTCTTGCTTCTTCAGTTTGTAAACATATCTTTATGTCATACCCTAAGCAAATTTTCTCCCCCTGAAGGTCACTTAAAAAATTAAAATTTTTTTCTGCTACATATTTTTCTATATTTACTGATACTATTAGTGATATTCACCTCAATCCCCGTACCAGTTACAATCTAAATGGCTTTAGACTTTCTGTACCTTGGTGTGGTAAGTGAAAATCAATCCATTATGGAGAATATATTGCATATATAACAAACAACATTTTACCTAAGTGTTTTCTTGCTATACTAAAGTTAAACATGCATTCTGTATGAGACACAGCAAGAACATACGTGTGTGTGCGTTTGTGAGTGTATGTTTGTGTGTGTGTACATGTGTTTGTGTGTGTTTAAGAGTGTGAGCATTTACCAGCAGAAACAGAAAGCCACGTGGGCTTACCTGCATTCACAGGTACACTGAAGACAATTCCGAGAGACATCAGAGTGGGATATGTAACAGCAATTCCAAAATTTAATACAATATTGAATGCTGAAAGAGAGGACGGAAACACGGGTGTTACTCATGACTGGCCCTGACTTCACATTCTTCCCCATCTCTGCGACCCCAGCTTCTCTGATGAGCTGGAATCTCAGCCGTTAGCACCGCCCTTTGCTCTGACTCAGTGAACACAAGGTTCCTGCAGGGCTCCAGAACTTGGGGACCAGGGACAAACACCCTGGTTGCACAAGCTCTCCTTTTCCCGGAGTTTTGGAAAAGGGATTCAGAGAGGGTAGCCAGTGAGAAGGTGCTGGGACAGAGGTCAGGGCCACCCTGCTCGTCTTTTGACTTTGCCCTCTCTGTGTGGGCCATGATTCTGGGGTGACTGTGAATGGGAGCTCTGGGACACACCCTGGGTGCAGCCCCTCCTTGGTTGCTTCTCTGCTGAGGACCAGCCTTGAATCAAGCAATGGTGATGATGATGATGGTAATAATGATCACTGGAAACACTTATGGAACATTGACACTTATCAGGCAATGCCTTAAAAGTTCTGCATTCATTAATTTGCCAACTCCTTATCAGCCCTATAAGGAATGTACTAGTACCAGTAGTAACACACAGCACTGGGCTATCAGCTCACTGTTTGGAGCAGCAGGGACTGTGGCCACTGTGGCAGTGGCCATCGTTCCGGAATCAGAATCCATGCTGGTTTTCTCCTTCAGGGCGCGGGTCTCCAAAGAGGCCCTGGGCTGCAGGGGTCCTGTGCTGCCAGGCCATGCTCTCTGGGGGCTCCGACGGGGGCCACTTACTCAATAAGAGGACTGAAAATCCACAAAGGCTTCCCCATGGAATGTCGCTGAAGGAGCTCCAGTATTCCACTTTGGTAAAGTAGAGAATGACAGGTATACAGGTGACGAAGAGGATGTTAAACACACCCAGAATGGACAGAAATAAGGCAGCCTCTCCAAACTTAGCGCTCCCCAGCAGGAGCTTGAAGAGAACCTGCCGGAGAAAGAGAGGAGGGTTCACACAGACCCCAGCTCGCCCCAGGGAGCTGAAGGTGCTGCCAGCTCTGTGGCAGGTGAATTCTACCTCCCCAGGCCTTAGTGCAGGGATGGTGGGGTCTGCCCGTGCACACCACCAGTACAGGGACCCAAGTCTCAGCAACCTCACGATGGCAGCTACGCCCTGGCCTCATAGCACCTTCAGGAACCATGGGTTTTCACACTAGGTTTGATTTGTCTGTGTTGTACTCATGATAGCACATCCCAGGTTCAGAGCCATTGAAGATGAGGAAGAAATTACAATTATCTGCCTTGAATACACATTCCCCCCTAAAATTGATCTCTGACCTTGTAGGATACAGTTTGCCCCAAAGAAAAAGGGCTTTGGCTGTGAAGACATTTTCTAAAGATTATGGGGAGGGATCTAACACCCCCAGCTCGACTCTGCTCCATCCCACCACCTCCAAACAGCCTGGGTTTAGCAGAATGCACCCAACTTTGATTTCTTGCACCTGTTCCCAGTTATACATATTTCAGGTGCATGAAAGGCCAGGCATAGAGGGCCAGATGAGACTGCGGTGGCTGGGAAGCTGAGCTTACAAGAGGCAGCAGGCCCCCATCCAGTCCCTGTGCCTAGTTATGACTTACAGTTATGGAACTGATGTGAGTCCAGTTTGTGTCTCTGTATTGCTATCGCTCCTACTTTTCCTGCCTCTTCCTTTTTCAGCCACTTTGCAACTCTTTCAGGTCTTTCTGAGCTTATATGTAGGAAGGATGGAGAGACAAATAAATTGCTTCCAGCCTTCCATCTGAATACGCAGTGGGCAGTGGAGGGTATGGAAAGGGAAGTCTATCTCAGAATATCTGTGTTCACCATAAATTGCATTTCTACATGCTCTCTGCTTCCCATTAGCACATAGCTAATATGGCAGAGTGGCCTTTTAATAATTTCTGAGTTTGGATAGTGGCTTTAAAGTCTCTGAGTGGCACTAGACTATCACATCCTCTTGGTGAGATTTGTCCCAGAGAAGGAAGGTCATGTATGTCTCTCTGTGGGCAGGGAGGACAGAGCTGATGCAGGAGAAGAAGGTACAGTTATTTCACTTTATGAAACCATGAAATGTGTTCCTCATGAGCTGAAAAAAAATGCCTTTTCTTTAACTTTCTGCTGTGCTTATTTTTCTGTCCTATGGTCTGGATCCCCAAAGGGCCAGTAAATCTCAAAGCTAAAATCTTGTTTCTCATTGTGTCCTCCAGGTCATGTTCCCGGCTTAGAGACCAGAACCTATTTGCCTTCTCTGCTCTGGGTCTGAAGAGGAGGACAAAAGGATAAAGGGGAGGCCAGGGGAGCAAGCAGCAGGAGGCACGATGGAGTAGAGGACCAAGAGCCAGGCATGAACGTGTGCTGATGGAAAATGGTTTCACCTAGAACTGCAAGCAGGATATGCTTGCCAATGGATCCCTATATTTTGTCAAAAATAATTAGTATGTATTAAAAATTTTAGTAATAAAAGTGTTTACTATTTCAGAGTAGTTGTGCTTCCATTTATTCAGCCTATGGGCAATTCTTGAAATGCATATGGATTCATGCTCAGTACTGGGTGGTGGCCATGTGATGAGATTTAAATGACAAAGCTGTGCCAGATATTCAAATTTCAGGTCCAATCTGGTGGGAAATGATCTAACCAAACACTGAGCCAGCCACTTAGGGACTCTGGTCCTTCTGCAGTCTGCACCACACAATGCAGTCACTAATCTGACTCTGATCCATTTTTTCACCCACTGTATATACTAAATGCTGTACATCATGGCCATGGATGGAGAGGTCTGGACAGCCAAGGCTGAGCGCAGGTGTGTGCCTCATCAGGGCAGCCTCAGTCTGCCTGGGGCATGCTGCAAACAGCTGCTGGTTGTAAAGCACAGGCTTTACCATCGAAGGCTTTACCATTGAAGGCTTCCCAGAGGCAATGGGCAGCTGAGCTGGGACCCACCTTGCTCTCCAAGAGGCTTGGAGAGCTGGTCCTGGGGGCTTACCTTGTAGAGGGCAGACATGGACGCGGAGCCCACCGCCAGGGCTATGCCGATGACAGAGTGGCTGTGGAAGCCATCTGCGTAGGTCATCATCACGATCCCAGCGATGGCGAGGATGGCAGCCACTATCTGGACCAAGGGAGGAAATGGTGGTCAGGGTAGTGGTGAGGAATGGGAGGGACCACCTAAGGGCTCAGGAGGGAGAAACGCTTGTGAGAGTTCAATGATGTGAGAGGAGAGGGTCTCCCTTCCAGTTCTTCTTTGGAGAACAGCAGGCAAAGGCCACTCCTTTGTCTAAATGTTTGTTCCTATCCAAAGAATCTCCAACAGCTGGTAGCAAGTAGAGGCCTAGTGGCTTAGCATCAGAGGTGGCCAGTCACCTCAAGGAGAGTTGGCTGTAATCCCAACAACAGGTCATTTGGTCACAACAAGGCCTGGTAGGCAATGCCTGGACGGCATCTGATACATGACCTCTTGGCTCCTTTGCAACCTTCTGGAAGCACTTCCTGTGGTCTTGTTTTTTTTTCACCTCCCTACAGAGAGGGCCTAGTGAGGACCTCTGACTCAGCCTCATTTTACACACCAGCAGTAGGATCTTCTGACAGAAGACAGGTGTCACCTGTAACCTGTCACAAGGGCTATAAACATTGTCCTAACTCTGGAGGTACAGGGCCCTCTCCCACAGACCCCCTTGGTCCTGTTATTGTCCAGATACAAAATTCTCAGGTTGAATGGAAGCCCCAGAGAACATACATGCATCTGCTGTGCAAAATTAAAAGCATTGCGGTGCACGGGTGATGGACTGCTCTGGAAAACATTTCCCCAAGGAGAAACGCATCAGTACAGAGAGTAAGTGCAAGTCCTGATCTGAGGTGGTCACACAGCTGCACAAATGCCATGGGGTGGGGAGGAAGGAGGGGCTGCTGGAGGCAGAACGTGGAAAGCGCAGAACAAATGTGTGCAACACGTTTTCATTACTGGATTTATTGAAAGTTTTATCCCTTTGTGGATTATTCAAAATTGACCCCAGCTACCTCTAGCAATATCAGATAGCTAACATTTATGAGTGATCATGGGTTAATGTTTTCTATGTATTTTCTCAATTAATCCTCAAAATAGGTATGTAGATCTTTTCATTTCATAACATGGAAATTGAGGCTCAGAGAGATGAAGTAACTTGCCCCAAATCAGAGAGCTGGTGTGTGACAGAGCAGGGACACAAAACTTCAGGTCTGTCTGAATGCAAAGTCAGTGTTTACATACATAAACAGGGAAGTACAATTCACATAATAAGCTGTTGCCACCTACACTTGGAGGTTTGAATTGAGGTTTCCTTCGTGGTTTAAATGTAAAATTTTTAGGCTGGTGAAAAGTAATGTGGTTGTCTCACATGGCCTGTCTGAGTTATGTATTTCTCCTACTGTACTCCTCATGCAATACTGTCATGTAATGATATGTCTGCCCATACAACAGGCTCTTGAGAGAGATGACTGCCATTTAATAGAAGCACCAGCCTGCAGTCTGTCTACTTGCTCTCTCTGGTTTAGTGAGTCTTTCGTATTCAAATGCTATGCTACGTGTACTGTGAACAACTGCTCATTAGGACAAAGAGACAGAGGTAGCAAGGCAACAAGTGATTCGTTTTCCCCAAGAGAACAAGAAAGGGGCAAGTGAGGAAGCCAGCAGGAAAGGGGTGGTTTCTGCTCCCAAAGACACATCCCAGGTGGAGAGGCTGCCTGGAATAGTTCACCTGAGTGGGCGTCAGTCAACACAGAGAAAAACAATTAGAAAAAGAAGGGAGGGAGGGAGAGAGGGAGGAAAACAGCCAAGTTTCAGATGCTTCCGTGCATCTCCAAATGTATCTTGAATCTTACCTAACTTAGGGCTGAAGTTGGAGGGAAATGAAGGAATGAGGGCTATTTTTTGTTGCAGACTTACAAGGCCAATATCCAGCGTCCTCCTCTCCCTTCTCTGTCGATTAAACAATAAACAGCTAAAAGCGTCCATCAAGTTGTGCTAGGCGTAGCTGACGGAAGGGGCTGGTGGGAAAGGAGGCATGTGGAGGCCGCCACCTTCTGGCTAACATCTGAAGAGACCTGAGCTCAGGTGACTCTGGGACAGGGATCCCCTCGCTCACACCTGCGGGACCTCTCCTCTTGGGAGTGGCCACAGTCACAGGACCAGCCTACTCTGCCCGGCCCTAGCCTCAGCCGCCACACTGCTGAAGGGGAGCTGGCAGCTTGGCTTCATCCTGTCACCCCTGGTCACAGAGGAGTTGAACCGCAGCCAGCAGGGCTGGAGGCAGAGCCTAAGAGTCCCTCCTCAAGCCTGATGAGTCTTTGAAGATTCCAGTTCTCTCTTCAAAAAATAAGTGTGCACTGTACATCTTAAACCATGACAGATCTAGCTTCCTAGGTGTGTGCCTGGAAACATTCCCTGGCTCCTGCACCAAGAAGAGCTCTCTGGGAGGGTGTGCTTGTCCTGTGGCCTCGCGTGCCCTTAATCGTCTAGATCTGGGCATCTCTGAGAAGAAGGCTAAGTCTAAGGATGAATGAAGATGGAGAATTTCTGTTTCCCCAGACATCTGCTTTCTCATGCCTTCCCACCCCATCCCCAGCCCATGCATCCCCCTGACCTATCCAAAAACCAGGGCCCAGGACCCAGACTGCTGTCTAACAGTGGCATTGAGGCCCAGAGTGGTGAGAGCCAGCATGTCCTTCAGCTGAGGAAGAAACCCAGGCACAGGAGACACTGAGGCCAGCACACTGCCATTCAGCCTCAAAAGGGGGCCTCACCTAGTGTGGCTGTCTGTTGTCACCTGCCTGCCTCAGGGCTCCAATTCAGAGCCCCAGCCAGCCCAGAGGTGGCCACCCAGGGTTCCTGGCCACATGCTCCCTGTCAGATGTCAGGCTGGGGGAAGGAGAGCGAAGGCCTGGGCATCAGAGAGGGGATAGGGATGGCCAGCAGCCCTTAGGAGGCCTGGTCACCTCTCACACTAGCATGGCTTCTACTCCCCCTCAAGAGGTGACAGGCTGCATGTCCTCTGCCAAACAGAACCCTGACCGCGAGAGTTTAAATTTGTACAGTTTGGGGAGATTTTGAAGTAGGGAAAGAACAGACTACTTTTTAAATTTACTTTAAAACTTTTTCCCCAATGCCTGGACTGTTGTCATCAATCCTGAGTAGCAGAGTTCAGAGGGGACCCTCTAGCTCACCTCATTGAAGAGTGTGGAAAGGGGCCTGGGCTGTGGGTGTCCACCTGTACTCTCCTGTGCTCTGCAAGCCCTGTGTCCTCCCCATGCTGTGCTCAGGTAGCAGGGGACAGCCTCCCAGACAGATAGCAGTCACCATCTGAAGGTGGTCTTACCGTTCAGGGACAGCCCCTTGTGAAACACTTATAATTGTTGAAAACATGAGCCAGAGTCTGATTGAGATGGGAATGTGTCATGGTAGAAGCACAGGACCCCAGATGTGCTTCCAGGGCTCAAGGTCCCATGGGCTTATCCCTTAGCCTGCCTCCCTGCCCCTCTGCCCTCATGCCTGCTGTGAAGCCCTAACTGTAGAGGGCTGTTAGGAGCAGCTGCTGGACAATCGGAGAACCACACCCCCCCCTTCCCTGAGAGGGGGGCCAGGCATGGGCTTACCCACTCATTTCTTATCAGCTGCTGACCAAGCTGTGGGCCTCAGCTGGAGGGGGCCCACACCTCAGGCCCCTTGAGTGCTACTTGCTCCCATTCTGCTGCTCCTTTGCTACATAAAACTGCCTTCCTGAATGTTTGCCAGCTCCCTAGCTCCTGACACTGTCAACAAAAGAACAGGGCTGGTGCATCTAACCTCTCCAACTGAGAGGGGAGATAAGAACACTGAGAAAGAGAACATTTGAGTTTTATGTGCCAGACATATACCTTCTTATTCTCACAACTGTTCTATGAGTATTTATATTCCATTTTGAAGTGAGGTAACTAAGGCCCAGAGATGTTAGGTAACTTGCTCAAGGTCCCACAGCTTGTAAGAGTAGAACCAAGATCCAAACTCTAGTCACGTGACTCTAGACTGGAGCACTTCCCTGTTATATTAGAAACCCCGAGTCTGGAGATCCAGGAACCATAAAAGCACATGTAAGCACAGAGTCAAAGGGTGACACGGGGGCCAGCTTGGGCTCCTATCAACAGTCACCTCAGATGCCATAAGTGGCTGGGATCTCCCCAGCATGAGAAGACACATTTACTCCTTCTGGTCAGTCCACATGACCTGGACCAGTTGATCTTTTCTAGGAACCACAACCCTTGCGATTTGACTGTCTTAATACTATAGGTCCTCTGTGCAATCTGCTCCATGAACAGAATGGTGAGGCTCCATTGTGTTCTCTGTGCGTACATGACAATCAAGCTCCTATGCTCAGCAGTCCATCCTGGGGAAGAGTATCAGTTTCCTCCACTCTCTGGAAATTAGCCAGTGGAAGAAGGTGCTAGTTCACCCAGCAGCCTGGGAGTGGTGTAAGAGAACCCGCATGCCTATTGGACATTATTTTGGCCTTAAATCTCCACCAAGGGGCCACTTCCAGTCATTCTGGCCAGCTGCTGGCATCTCACAGACTTCACTAGCTCTCTGAACTCTTGAAGATGTGCAAGGCCAAATCCAGCACTGGGAAGCTCTGAGCTGACTGGTCATTAATCAGAGAATCAATGATGACCAGACAGATTCACAGCTGCACAAGTGCTTTGCAGGTCACAAAATTCCATCGCCAACACTGGCTCCTCCGACCTTCATTTCAGTGCTGGCCTAGCTAAAGTTCAACACAAGACTATTGGGCATGCAGTGGTCAGCGCACACCAAACTGTTCAAGTGACCAGGATGGCTAGACTGTATTGTAACTCAGCGATATTAGGCAGAAACCCTCTTAGCCACGAATAGCAACAGAGAAGAACTGGACATGCCATATCGTTCTCTACGGTCTAGGAATGTTTCAAGTATTTTCATACTTCCTTTTCTGAACCTGAAAATTATTGTTTTCTTCTGCCTAGATGCAGAAAGTCCCTTGAAATTTCTCTTCCCAGTAACACGTTCTCATCTGCAAGTTGCTTTGGACATCACAGAGTCATGCCGAGAAGTTCTATGAATTCCCTTGGCATTTTACATCAAAATAAAATTGTAATGGGCCCCAGGACATCCACGTCCCCAGTGTCCTGTCAGGCAGGCCATTGGGTAGATTGCTCCTGGAAGTACCTGCATTTCTTGTGGAGATGTATTAGATCATTTATTTGTTGAAAGCTTTTCTGGGTGGTAACACAGTAAGTTTTTATTCCAAAATTAACACAGCCTCAAAACAAAATTTCCCCCTACTGCCAGCTAAAAATACTACTCAGCAGTTGACTCATGTCCCCACTGCTGTTTGAGTAACTAGGTGGGCGTGAATCCACCATTAGGGTGATGTCATTGCTCCCAGGACAATGAGTGAAAGACACAAGTTTGGGGCCTGCAGTCTGCCTCTCCCTGGGTGTCGGCATCGTTTGCTCTAATGGGACTGCCCATTCAACTGGCTCTTAGCTTCACGCCGGCCTAGCCAGAGAGTGCACAGAAGAGTGAGCTGTGGGCTCTACCAGGAACTAGCCGCCTGGCCAAATCCTCTTTTTGTCCTTGTTGGGGAACGCAATAGCAGCTCCTGGCCACCAGAGGGAGACAAACAGAAGGCACCAGGATTCTGTCAACACTAAAATTTTACCTGTTCCCTTTTTTCAGGGAGCGTCCCTCTGCATTTCAGCTGATATTTGCTAGTGTTTTGATCATATTTTGTACAACTGCTATGAAGTTTGCCTAGCTAAATTTGACTACGTTTTAATGGAATTTCCTACATCGTGGCTGTAATAATGAGAAGTAATTCAAGGGATATAATTTCACTCTCCCTTCAGTTGGGATGTGAAGGAAATGGAATCCCCTCTGCAACTTGGATTTCGCATAAATGCATCTGGCCACTTTGGCTCTGTCACATGGCCGAGACGCAAGGCCCACCATGAGCGCGCATGTGCGTGGATATGGAAAGACCTTTGGCTTTCAGATGCATCCTAAGCAGAGGGTGACAGTGCTATCAGAGAGCTTCAGGTACCAGGGCACAGCTGCCCATGAGAGAGGTGAGCACACAGAGAGGAGAGCACATCACCATTCCTAGGTTGGGGCCCCAACTGGTACATACTTTAGGGAATGCTCGTTGAGATGCTTGAAATGAAAGGTGCCTTAATGAATGTTTGTCTACTATGGTTCTATGGTTTGCAAGCAAGAAGGTTTGCAAGGCACACCAAGAACTGGGCCCGCTGCTGGGTTCCTTTTCTGATGCAGATCAGAAGGAAGGTGGTCAGCAGCTTCTGCTTGTGGTCTAGCACATGGAGCTAAGCAAGCCAATGGGCAGGTTTTGGTTGACATGACTGAGTGAGGGAGGAAAACAGATAATAAAGAACTTACCCTCACTCCCATGAACCTGTCCCTGAGAACGATCCATGAGAGCAAGAACACAAAAGCTTTGTTGCAGCAGAACAAAACGGAGACATCCGTAGTGTTTATTTTCTTTATTGCATGTAAGTACAGGTAGTTTGTGAGTGTCCAAAGAACACCAAAGGGTGCTGCCTTGGTAAAAAACACCTTCAAAGTCAAGCCATTGTCTCCAAAAAATCGACAGCATTCCCTAAAACAAGGAAAGAGAGGCAGTGTTATTATATTCTTGGGTTGACACAGATCATTTTCTTCCTATAACTAGTTTTTTTTTTTACAGCAGATATAGGAAAGGGTGGGTGTCCTTTTATGTATTATCATTTTTTATGAACATCTTTCTATTAAAGCTCTTCAACCTGTGGCTTTAGTCCCTTGACAAAGAGAGCACACCATGATCTGGTGTCATAGATTATTCCTTCTGTTCCTATTGGGTTTGGAACTAATGGTCCTAGAAAGAAGGTGGTGTTGGGTTTATCTGATCTGAAGAAGGCCCGATTCCATGGTAATTGACTGAGGGATTCTGTCACTTGCATAGTAGAAGAAGGAAGTCACTTTTCCTTTTGTTTTGAGGGAGATACTTGAAGAGAACTCATTGAAACATTTTTTTTTTTTTAAATTTGCCCCTCCTTGGAATTGTGTTTGTGATCAGAGAGGGGCAGTCATTTCTTGGCTGCATCTACTACACTTGGCTATGACACAAATAGTGGTAACTATACATTTTCTCATCAGGTGCTTTTTAGAATTTGTTATTATACTGTGGAAGTTCATACCATCTAAGAGACCAGCCCAGGAGGAATGAGCAGATCCAAGAATATGGCATTTTAAGAGTGAGATGAGAAACACCTGAAGAGGAAAGGCTTTCCATGATTACAGGGGAAGGACTGTTGATATCTGAAAGACCAGTTAAGAAAAATAAAGCCAATCTTCCATGCACAGAGGAAGACAGTAGAGGGGGTCACGGGGTGGAGAAAGTGGAGAGAGAATGAGAGGGGCTTGGTCTACAGACAGCTGCCCGCTGCCCCGATGTTGGGGAGCAAAGATCACTGCTCTGCTGGGTCTGACGAGCCAGGCCAGGGGCAGACGAGCGAGGACATATTGCTCCTGTAACCATGACTGTCCAGGCTCACAGACCAGGCCCAGCATGGCCGAGGCACCGGTGAGCGAGGAAGGGAGTCAGCACAGGACAAGATGTGACTAAAATAAGCTAAGTATGCTAGGGTGGGAAAATAAGCCATTTTGCAGTAAACTGCTGCAAACTGAAAGAGGAAAATTTAAGATAAAAGTCAAGGGGGATTTGGAGTGGTTGTTAATTTTGTTTTTATCATCAATCTAAAATGAAATCTGTACTTGTTCATTGCTTGACTGTGGGATGTTCATAGAAGAAACAGAAAACCCATCACCTTTCATTCAACTTAGAATCCTACATTACTTCTAAACCAACACAGGTAAAACATTCAAATCACTATCACTACATTTATCATGAAATCAGTTCAACTGAATTGATTCTGTTTGGCTTTGTATAGATAAAACTCTCATCTAACTGGTAGGTTGCTATTTCTGTTTGCCACATGACTTTCATACATTATTTCAGCTGCATTTTCTATGGGGTTTTCTTGAGCCCCTATTCACAGAACAGTCTTCTTTCCCTCAGGGACAGTGACCAGGGATGGCTTCCTTTAAGTTTGTAATTGTGGTGGCTATAAAGTGATGCCAGTACCCTTCAGTGTGATCAACTGGAAATACAAGTATTCTTTCCTGCCATTAATGCCAACCTATTTTAACTATACTTACTCTTAAAGGAACACAGTGCAAGTAGGACTTTCAAGTTTCCCCTGACTCACTATTACAAAAAAATGATTCATGTTGTAGCAGAGCCATCCAAAGCCAAGTGGACACCTTATGTCCTCTATGAGAGTCTAATTTAGTTCCTCCAAGGTGTGATGCATGTAGAAGTGGTGGGAAGGGATTGGGGCACAGACATGGCTGGGTACTGATGACCCAAATTGCTGACTGGAAATGAGGGGAGGTGTGGGGATCCACCCTGGAAAAGGTAAAGGCAGGATTTCTGCACCCAGTAGAGTTCTGTTGGCCCTCTGAGGACTTATGGCCAGTAGATTACAGTTCAGGTGGGTAGGTCTTGGTTCTACTGAGACCAAGATGATTGTCTCCAGGCCAGTGAATGTTGTGCTGTTTTGACACCACAGACTGAGCACTAATCCATGTCACTGGCTTGTCCATTATACCCTTGGATGCAAGGGGACCCAAGTGAGAAGATGAGCACAAATCCATTTTTGCTAGAGACTGCTTCTTGGTACAAGAATAGACTACAGTAGAACACTTTCTTGACTGATTGCCACTTAACTGATGTGACAGCCGATGCCCTTCAGTCCTTGGCAGATGAAAGGCCCAAGGCTGTCAGGTCAGTATTCAGCCCGCCCAAGACCATTGGTTCCTACCAATCGAGTTGTATGCTGGCCAAGATTTAGATGGGCTTGGTTCCAATCCTGCTTGTGCCAATTCCTCTTGGTTATTTCAATTAAATATTTCCTAAACCAATATGATATGAGTGAGTAAACAGAGTTGTGTTTCCCTATGGCATCTAAGTCCAAAGCACCAAGGAAGACTCAGTAAAGGCAAGTCACTAAAATATTGCTATTGAATGAGTTATAAATGAAATGCTGAGAAAGGCAGAATAAAATATAAAAATGTCTAAGTTCTACACTTTTATTATTTAACAAATGCCTATGTTCTTGGTACTCTTTAAAGGACCCCGACTGGGATGGTCTGGCTTGGTAAGATTAGGATGGATTATCATTTAATTCAATTCAAAAAGCATGTTAGTTGTTATATTTACAATCCTAGATAAGGGCTCTGGCTGATATAAAAGAAGTATTGAATTGAGAAGATATGGTGCAAATGGGGGGGATTAAAGCCAATTTCTTAATAGGAAATAATGCAAGTTCAAATATCACATATTTGATGGTAGGGAATATAATAGTGCTATGGACTTCATGTCTAGTGGACAGAGTGGGACTGACTGGAGAAGGCCTCATAAAAGATATGGATTTTGAGCTGAACCTTGAAGGATAAGTAGTATTTACACACTGGTATTGGGAGAGACATAATATCCTTGGAGAGATAGGAAAATCAGTTGTGTCTATGAAATAACAACAAATGGCAATAAAAAAGGAAATGATATTTGAAATTAATTAGTGGATAGCCAAACTTATAAAATAAATAGAAGAGTTGGAATATAAAGTCAAGATATCTTTTATGAGTCAGAGAGAGGGAGTGAAAGAGAGACACAAAGAAGAAAGAAAAGATAAAACTAGAAGGTCAAGACAGAAGGTCCAACATTGAACTAAAGAAACTTCATAAAGAGGAAAGAGAAAAATTAAGTGGGGGAAATTACAAAAGAAATAATTAAAGGAAATTTTTTAGAGGTATAGAACAGGAGTCTTTATAACAAAATGGCCTACCAAGTACCAAACAAAATGAATGAGGAAAGAACCACAATGAGGCACATGCTTGTAACACAAAGGGATAAAAATAAAGCTCGAAAGGTCTTTAGAGAACTAAAACCAAATAGGTTAAAGGATATGAAAGCTTAACAGCATTAGACATCTCAACAACAAAAATGGAAGCTAGACAATAACAGCCTTAACATTTTTCAAGGAGAATTTTTTTCCAAGCCAGAATTCTCTAACCAGCCACATATCAATCAAAAGTAAGGGTAGAATGAAGATATTTTCAGTTATGCAGTACTTGAAAACATTGTCTCCCAAGCCACAGGAGGACAGGCAGCCCCAAAACAAGGGGAAAACTAAGGAGGAGGTGGAGACGTGGCAGCAGGAGATAGGGCTCCTGCACAGGCAAGAGAGAGCTGGTCCAAGGCAGATGCTCGAGGGTGGACCAGGAAGGTGCAGAGGGCTCTGGGAGGCGAGTTCCCAGCAAACTCTTGTGATTAAGCAAGCTCAGGGAAAATATGGATAGGTTTTTGAAATAGTGGAACATTTAGGAAAAAATGCAATCATGAATGGAAAACAAGGTAAGTGAGACAAAAGAGGCAAATATTGCTGGCAGGAAAATGACAGGTGGTTCACAAAAGGAGACAGAGCTGGTGTGCAACATCTGCAAGGCTTATAATAATAAAAATACTGTTGACCAAAAACTGGGATAGTGTTATGTTGGAGGGAACAGAATCAGGGAAAGTGGACACATGGGATGGGACAGAAATCAGTAGTTGTCTACATTTAAGAAACACAGAAATAGGAGTTTAATTTTGGTTACTTGGTATAAATACAAAAATTCAGAGTGGATGACAGTGAGCAGGTGTGGAGCAGGAATTCCTGTTTTTTATGATAATTCTTTTACTACTATTTTGCTTTACCAAAGTATGCACATGTATTAAATGGCTAAAAATAAAAGTTATTTAAAAACATCTGAGAGGAGTGGAGTCATGTGGTTGAAGCTGAAACAAGAGTGCTCTGAGAACACTCTGAGGAGCGTAGTTTGAAAACCATAGATAGAGGGATGTGCTATAAGCTGTACAGAAAGATGATGTACCCCAGATGGATTAAACCATGCACTCATGCTCCATTGGATCATGGTGGAGCCAGCCCTACCCCTGTGCTCAGTCCTCAGGGAACATACTAATGATCCCTCTCTATTTTGGATCCTTTCCATCACCATTTAAATGTGTCTGAGCCTCACCAACCTTAAAATACTCACCTCCCCCCACAAAAACTAGCATCTTGTCAGCCCCCTCTCCTCTCTCTTCCCCTCTTTCAAAGCCAAATTTTCTCAGAATTGTCATCTGCACACATCCCACATCTGCCTCCCACTCTTTCGCTCACTTTAACGCAGTGCCTACTACCACCCTTCACCCAAACCCCCAGATTGATTCATTACTAAGGACCTTCACATTGTGAAATCTAACAGTGTTCACCTTATGGTTGGAAGTCTCTGACATTGTTGACTGTTCCCCTGAAACACCATGCTTGGCTTCTAACTCAGTGGAGTCCCCTGGCTCTGCCCGGACCTCTCCATGCCATTCCCAGGCTTCCTCCACAAGACTTCTCAGTATTTTCACAGGTTTCTCTTCTAGTTCCTCTTTTCACCATGCAAACAGCCACTGAGCAATCTCTTCTAGCACTATGGTTTCAAAGGCCAGCTGATGACTCTCTAGTCAACGCACTTCTACTGGAACCATCTGCATGCTGAACCCCCCGGACACCTCAAATTCAGCTTTCCCAAATGAGCACAGTAACTTTCACTTCAGTCTTCAATCATGACTTGGTACCATGATTCATATTTCTAACCAGGCTAGATACTTAGGAGCCACTCTAAACTTCTCTTTGACTCTTAACATCGATTTCATTACCAAGGTCTATGGATTATTTCTCCTAAATATCTTATTCTCATGGCCACTACCCTGGCCCGTGCCTCTACCCTACTCACTTGGACTACTTCCACTGGTATCTAATTGAGCTTCTCTCTCCACTGCTGTGTCTTCTCAAATGCAGTCCATCCCATACCCCATGCTACAGTCAGAGAGATCCTCCTCCTCCCTCACTTTCCCTTACGATGATGGCCAAGCCCCCCACAGGCTTCCCAGGTTCTTTCTGCCCTGGCTTTCGTGATCATTTAGCTTTCTCCATCACCACTTCTCCACCTCTGCTCTGAAGTTAAGCTACTTTCAGCTCATTTCTGTTCTGTGAATTCAATGCTCTTTCTTCCTCTGCTTTAGGTCTCGATGGATTTTTCTGTTGAGAAAAGGGGTCTCTACTCCCTTTTCCTGAAACATTCATCTTTTTTCCTCTTTCTTTAGTTGGTTTCTTTCCATCTGTTTGTATCAGCTCATACAGCTGCTTCAGTGAAGTGCCCGATATGTGTTCTGCACATGCCCCGTATCCCTTATTATACACACAGTACCCATTATTATAATTGCACTTTACTGTAACTGCTTATTTAATCATCTGACTTCCTCAATAGAATGTAAGCTCCATGTGCACCTTATACTTTTTCTCTTTTTTAAAATTTTGTGCTATTTATTTATTTATTTTTAACATTTAAAAAAATTTTGTTATCATTAATCTACAATTACATGAAGAACAGTATGTTTACTAGGCTCTCCCCTACCCCAAATCCCCCCCACAAACCCCATTACAGTCACTTTCCATCAGCATAGTAAGATGTTGTAGAATCACTACTTGTCTTCTCTGTGTTGCAATCCTTATACTTTTTCTTCATCTTATATTCTCAGAGTCTATCACATGTCTTATAAATAATTTTAACCAATAATGTGCTTATTCCTTTACGAAGGACCAATGCTTTTCAAACAATGATGTATAGACCATTGGTATTAGAAATCCCAGGGAGCTTTTAAAAATATGGATTGCTTATCTTGAGAAAGAACACAACTGGAGGTATCATGCTCCCTGATTTCAAACTATACTACAATGTTATAGTAACCAAAACATTATGGTACTGGCACAAAAACAGACACAAAGATCAATGAAACAGAATAGAGAGCCCAGAAATAAACTCATACTTATATGGTCAATTAATCTATGACAGAGAAGACAAAAAAATACAATGGGGAAAAGAGAGTTTCTTCAATAAATGATGTTGGAAAAACTGGAAAGTTTCATTGAAAAGAATGAAATTGAACCACTTTCTTACACCATACACAAAACAAACTCAAAACAAACTCAGATCCTAACCAGAAGATATGAAACCACAAGAACTAGAAGAATACATAGGCAGTGAATTCTTGAAACTTGTTAGCAATTTTTTCTAGATATGTCTCCCCAGACAAGGGAAACAAAAAGAAAAATAAACAACTGGGACTACATCAAACTAAAAAGCTTCTGCACACCAAAGGAAACCATCAACAAAAGGAGAGGGCAACCCACAGAATAGGGGAATATATCTGCAAATGATATATCCAATAATACATACAATAGTATCCAAAATGTATAAAGAACTCATATAACTCAACATCAAAAACACAAATAATCTGACTAAAAAATGGGCAGAGGACCTCAAAAGACATTTTCAAAGACATTTAATTGGAAAATGGGTGTAGGAAAAGACGCTCAACATCACTAATCATAAGGGAAATGAAAATTAAAACCACAAAGAGATATCACCTCACACCAGTTGGAATGGCTGTTATCAGAAAGACAATACAAATAAGACACTCATGAGAGAAATTAAAGAAGATACCAATAAATGGAAACACACCCCATGCTCATGGATAGGAGGAATTAATATTGTCAAAATGATCATCCTGTCCAAAGCAATCTACAGAGTCAATGCAATCTCTATCAAAATACCAACAGCATTCTTCAATGAACTAGAGCAAATCATTCTAAAATTCATATGGATCCACAAAGAGCCCAAATAGCCAAAGCAGTGCTGAGAAGGAAGACAAAGCTGGGGGGATTACACTCCCCAACTTCAAGCTCTACTATAAAGCCACAGTAATCAAGACAATTTGGTATTGGCACAAGAACAGACCCATAGACCAATGGAACAGACTAGAGAGTCCAGCTATAAACTCAAGCATATATGGTCAATTAACATATGATAAAGGAGCCACAGACACACAATGGGGAAATGACAGCCTCTTCAACAGCTGGTGTTGACAAAACTGGACAGCTACATGCAAGAGAATGAAACTGGATTATTGCTTAACCCCATACACAAAAGTAAACTCAAAATGGATCAAAGAAATGAATGTCAGTCATGAAACCATTAAACTCTTAGAAGACAACATAGGCAAAAATCTCCTGAATATAAACATGAGCAGCTTCTTCCTGAATGCATCTCCTCGATCAAGGGAAACAGAAGCAAAAATGTGCACATGGGACTACATTAAACTAAAAAGTTTCTGTATGGCAAAGACACCATCAACAGAACAAAAAGCCATCCTACAGTATGGAAGAATATATTTGTAAATGACATATCTGACAAGGGGTTAACATCCAAAATACATAATGAATTCACACACCTCAACACCCAAAAAGCAAATAACCTGATTAAAAAATGGGTGAAGGATATGAAGACACAATTCTCCAAAGAAGAAATTCAGATGTCCAACAGGCATATGAAAAGATGCTCCACATCACTAATCATCAGGGAAATGCAAATTAAAACCACAAAGAGATATCACCTCATACCAGTAGGGATGGCCAGCATCGAAAAGACTAAGAACAACAAATGCTGGTGAGGATGTGGAGAAAGGGGAACCCTCCAACACTGCTGGTGGGAATGTAAGCTAGTTCAACCATTGTGGAAAGCAATGTGGAGGTTCCTCAAAAAACTAAAAATAGAAATGCCATTTGATGTGGGAATCCTATTCCTTGGAATTTACCCAAAGAATACAAATTCTCAGATTCAAAAAGACAAGTGCACCCCTATGTTTATTGTCTATCAATACCACAATGCTTTCCACAATGGTTGGCTACAATAGCCAAGATATGGAAGCAACTTAATTGTCCATCCGTAGATGAATGGATAAAGAAGATGTGGTACATATACACAATGGAATACTATTCAGCTGTAAAAAAGAAACAAATCCTACCATTTGCAACAACATGGATGGAGCTGGAGGATATTATGCTCAGTGAAATAAGCCAGGTGGAGAAAAACAAGTGTCAAATGACTTCCCTCATTTATGGAGTGTAACAATGAAGCAAAACTGAAGGAACAAAACAGCAACAGACTCACAGACTCCAAGAAGGGACTAGCAGTTACCAAAGGGGAGGGGTGTGGGAGGGCAGGTCAGGAGGGAGGGAGATGTGGATTGAGGGGTATTATGTTTAGTACACATGGTGTGAGTGTTCACAGTGAAAACAGTGTAGCACAGAGAAGGCAAACACTGAATCTGTGGCATCTTACTACACTGATGGACAGTGACTGCAATGGGGTATGGGTGGGGACTTGATAATATGGGTAAATGTAGTTAAACACATTGTTTTTTCATGTGAAGCCTTCATAAGTGTGTATATCAATAATACCTTAATAAAAATTTTTTAAAAATTAAAAGAATTAAAAAAGTATCCCCTCCCCAAATGCTTATTAAAAATAAATAAATAAAAATGAGCAACTTTTTTCTGAACGCATCTCCTCGAGCAAGGAAAACAAAAGCAAAAATGAACACATGGGATTACATCAGGCTAAAAAGCTTCTGTACAGCAAAGGACACCATCAACAGAACAAAAAGGCATCTCACAGTATGGGAGAATATATTTGTAAATGACATATCCGACAAGGGGTTAACATCCAAAATATATAAAAAACTCACATGCCTCAACAACCAAAAAGCAAAAAACCCAATTAAAAAATGGGTGAAGGATGTGAACAGACAATTCTCTGAAGAAGAAATTTAGATGGCCAACAAGCACATGAAAAGATGGTCCACATCACTAATCATCAGGGAAATGCAAATAAAAACCACAATGAGATATCACCTCACACCAGTAAGGATGGCCAGCATCGAAAAGACCAAGAACAACAAATGCTGGCGAGGATGTGGAGAAAGGGGAACCCTCCTACACTGCTGATGGGAATGTAAGCTAGTTCAACCATTGTGGAAAGCAATATGGAGGTTCCTCAAAAAACTCAAAATAGAAATACCATTTGACCCAGGAATTCCACTTCTAGGAATTTACCCTAAGAATGCAGGAGCTCAGTTTCAAAAGACATATGCAGCCCTATGTTTATTGCAGCATTATTTACAATAGCCAAAAAAAATGGAAGCAACCTAAGTGTCCATATGTAGATGAATGGATAAAGAAGATGTGGTTCATATACACAATGGAATATTATTCAACCATAAGATGAAAACAAATCCTACCATCTGCAACAACATGAATGGAGCTAGAGGGTATTATGCTCAGTCAAACAAGCCAGGTGGAGAAAGACAAGTATCAAATGATTTCACTCATCTGTGGAGCATAAGAACAAAGCAAAAACTGGAGGAACAAAACAGCAGCAGACTCACAGAACCCAAGAATGGACTAACAGTAGCCAAAAGGAAATGGAATGGGGAGGAGAGGTGGGAAGGGAGGGAGAAGGGGCATAAGAGGCATTATGATTAGCACACATAACGTTGTGGTGAGCATGGGGAAGGCAGGACAGCACAGAGAAGACAGGTACTGTCTCTATAGCATGTTACTACACTGATGGACAGTGACTGTAATGGGGTATGTGGTGAACACTTGGTAATGGGGCAAATCTGGTAACCACAATGTTGCTCATGTGATTGTATATTAATGATACCAAAATAAAAAAAACCACTAAACATTAAAAAAAATGAACACATGGGACTACATCAAACTAAAAACCTTCTGTACAGCAAAGGACACCATTAGTAGAACAAAAGGCATCCTACAGTATGGGTGAATATATTTGTAAATGACATATCCGACAAGGGGTTAACATCCAAAATATATAAAAAACTCACATGCCTCAACAACCAAAAAGCAAAAAACCCAATTAAAAAATGGGTGAAGGATGTGAACAGACAATTCTCTGAAGAAGAAATTTAGATGGCCAACAAGCACATGAAAAGATGGTCCACATCACTAATCATCAGGGAAATGCAAATAAAAACCACAATGAGATATCACCTCACACCAGTAAGGATGGCCAGCATTAAAAGACTAGGAATAGCAAATGCTGGCAAGGATGCAGAGAAAGGGGAACCCTCCTACACTGCTGGTGGTAATGTAAGCTTGTTCAACCATTGTGGAAAGCAATGTGGAGGTTCCCCAAAAAACTAAAAGTAGAAATAATATTTGACCTGGGAATTCCATTTCTAGGAATTTACCCAAAGAATATAATTTCTCAGATTCAAAAAGACATATGCACCCCTATGTTTATTGCAGCACTATTTACAATAGCCAAGATATGCAAGCAACCTAAGTGTCCATCAGTAGATGAATGGATAAAGAAGATGTGGTACATATACACAATGGAATACTATTCAGCCATAAGAAAGAAACAAATCCAACCATCTGCAACAACATGGATGAAGTTGGAGGATATTATGCTCAGTGAAATAAGCCAGGTGGAGAAAGACAAGTACCAAATGATTTCCTTCATTTGTGGAGTACAACAATGAAGCAAAACTGAAGGAACAAAACAGCAACAGACTCACAGACTCCAAGAAGGGACTAGCGGTTACCAAAGGGGAGGCATGGGGAGGGCAGGTGGGGAGGGAGGGTGGGAGAAGGGGATTGAAGGGCATTATGATTGGCACACATGGTGTGGGGGGGATCATGGGGAAGACAGTGTAGCACAGAGGGGCAAATAGTGACTCTGTGGCATCTTACTACACTGATTGACAGTGACTGCAATGGGGTATGGGGGGGACATGATAATATGAGTGAATGTTGTAACCACATTGTTTCTCCATGTGAATCCTTCATTAAGAGTGTATATCAATAATACCTTAAAAGAAAAAAAGTTGAAAAATGTCTTCATGCTTACAGGTTTCCACCAATTTTACAACTTTCCTGATTAACTGCATTCATAATAGAATGTTAGGGTTTATAGATGACTCAAATGTTGTTTATAAGATTCACAACCCACCCACATGATTAGGGTACATTAAACTGCATTATAAAGAAAACAGGTACCATGGAGAGAATTTGGTTCCAGCTCCCTTGGGCATTCTCGGACACTCATTTTGTATCCAAAGGGTAGTTCCCCAGACTTCAGCACACACTGAGAGATTTTACTGAAGATAGATGACAGAATGGCTAGAAGCATAGTATATTTATATAGCCTGTGTCACTTGATATCTTCAAAGTATCTATAAGCAGGTTGTGAGGTGTTTGTAAAAGACATGCACTCCAGCATTAGCAGGAAGGTGGAATTGGCTGTTTTTCAACTTTGAGATCAGAAAAGAAAACCTTTCTAACAGGCAAAAGTCAGAGTGGCATCCAGCTGCAGGCAGTGAACTGTTGGGTAAATGTTTCTTCTTCTCCTTTAAGCTAACTGAAGCAGCAAAGACCAGTTTCCAAAGTCATGAATTATTGTTTTAATTATTTAGAAGATTTTAAGACATCTTTTGGGGAGTTTTAAGTAAAATGGTTTTTCCTTTGTAAGCGACTACTACTTTTAGGTAAGTGAAAATGTGTTTCCATTTCCCATGAGCATGCTTTAATGTTACACATCTTCCCTTCCATAGCAGACCCAGGCTTAGCCAAAGTATCCCTCTGTATTAGGATCAAGTTGTACAGACTTGCCTAAAAAATGAGAGAAACATTTACAGCACAACTAGAAACAAAATACTGAATCAATTTATTAGCTTGATTTCCTGCACTGTAGGTTCATTAAGCAACTAGTTTTTTGTTAACAGGGAGTCCAGAAATTGTGTGCCTGTCTGAAATTGTATGCATCTATATACCTACCTATGTACCCATCTATTTATTTATCTACCTACCCATCTGTCTCTTGTTACCAGCCAGTTCTGGAAACACATGCCTGAAACATTTAGAGGCAGAAAAATAGAGATATTCCATGATGTTATTGGTGATGTCCTTTTAGGAAAATGATTTGAGAAAAATGGAGTCTATTCACAGCATACAAAGAAATTTGTCCCTGAGATATCCCCCTAGGAATGGCCCAGCCTTAACCATGTCAGAGAGAGAATGTAATAAGAAGCCTGGATTGCATACATGTTCCACTAACTAGGAATTTCACAGCCTCCTCCACAGGAATCTGTTCTGTTTGGGGCTCAGCTGGTTGTGTGGCATGCACAAACAGCAGAAGTATCTGAAAAGTGCAGAGACTGCCTGCTCCCTGAGTGTCCTCTTGTCCACAGGGCTCCTGGATAACCTGCTATTTATGATGAAGCCATGCTGAAGGTGAGGATCGAAGCAGCAAAGACATGGGTGGCCAACAGCTTCTGTGTGTGGAGGCTAAAGTGCCAACTGAAGTAGCCTGGCCACTTAGGAAGGTGGGCTCTCAGAATTTATATGCCTTTCCCTCCCAATCTGACACAGCTTCCCTATATCAGAAATCATTCCTTCTATTCCAAGGAGCTCATTCAAATATTGGCCATGTTTAATAAAGTGGCTCTGGAAAGCTTTGCTTGTGATAGTTTACTTATTTAACCCAGCAAGACTCAACATGAGGTTTTCTGTAGCAGAAAGACATGATGGGGCCACTCTGTTGCAGATGGGATTTCTCTCCTGTGCACATAGGAGACAGACAGGTTGGAGATGGGCTCTTACGAGAGTCGTTAATGCTGAAATGGAACGGGTGGCTCAGGAAAAAGTCATCCTTCTGCTATAACGAATTACATCTCCTTGCAAAGCAGAGGGGCCCAGTCCTGACTGTTTGTTTAACAAGTCCTAGAAGAGAACAGCTGCTGGGCTTTCCCTTCTGCTTCACTGCCCTTTCTGCTACTTCTACTTCAGCAATGACCTGCTTTGAAGTTCACTAAACTGTCAAGATCTGAACCAGGAATACATTTTATAAATGGCCCAATGGCATTCTTATCACAGCGTGGAGAAGGCATGGCAGACCCTGTGGACCTTTCCTGGGCTCTCTAAAAGAAGATGGAGCTCAGACTTTGTGAAGATAGTGGGCTGACAGGGGATCGAATGGTTCCTGTCAGAGTTCCCAGAACTAACCCCTCAGCCGTGGCGGGTGCCTGCATTCATCTGTTGGCTGGCCTTGCTTTCTTCCAGGGGGTGGTGATTTGTTTGGGGCTTTGGACTGGTGGAAAGGAGCATATTTAGCTCACAGGGAGGAAGAACTTCCTAATAATAGTTCAAGTAAAGAAGCACCTGAGGATGCAATGCTATGCTTTTGTTCTCCACACCAGCTTTCTGGTATCCTGGATTCTATCAATGTGGAAAGGTGACCAGCAGAAATTCCAAAATTCTGACCAAATTTCCTGGGGCCCTTGGGTGAGCAGCCCTCCCTCTCTGTCCCATCCTCTCTCCCACCCTGGCAATCGGAAGTCTAAGGCTTGAGACTGAAACCTGGGCCAATGACCAGCGCATTCTGCCTGTCATCATGAAAGTAATGGTGTTTTGGTAAAGGTCAGTGGCCAGAATGGCAGGCTTCAAAGCCCAAGCTTTGCAAGGGAGTAATGCAACACACACTGAGATATTTCATATAGCTATCTCATAGATTCACCCCACAGATATCCAAGAACAGGATGACTGGCCAGTTAAATGAGGCTATGGGGATTCCAAAAGGCCTTTAGCCTGACTGTAGCCCCTTTGTCACTCATGTTAATATCACCTGCTGTCTGTAGGAGCTCAAAGGAGCACAAGCGATATCTAGTCCTGATTCTCTCTGCTAAAGCTGGCTGCAGGAACACAGAGGCTCAGCGAGGACAGCAAAGCACAGAGAGGGGCTCCTGTCTCATTAGGAACCACAGCATTTCTCTATTGGGCTGAGCTCAGTTCTGCTGAGGGCCACACTCCCACAGGCTTCAGACATTTGGAGTTACCCCTCCTCGGCTGTCCCCTTCATGGAGCTCCCAGGTATCTCCTCCTCCAGGGCTTCTTTGACATCCAGTTGCCCCCAGGTGCCCTGAATATCTGCACCCATAATACTCCTCACATCTTCACAGTTTTATAACGACTGTTTGCATCAATGTCTCTCCCAATAGATCACTGATTTCTACTTGGCAGGAGGAGCCTGTATCTTATGTCACTTTCACATCCACCAGCACCTAGGACAGCACCTGACTCAAACATGTCCTCAGTGAATATTGGTGAATAAATGAACAAAACTCAGCTCTTGATATTTAAGCAAATTTGGCCAATGTCAGCACATTTACACTACTAGAAAGTTCAGCAAATGGATATAGTAAAACTGCACTATTGGTGCTGTCAGGGACAATAAAGATACAACTTCCTTATCTTATATGTAGGGAAGCTCAGACACAGTGGTGACAGTGCTGCTCACGGATGTGCAGCTAGTTAGTAGCAGAGCTGCATCCAAATAGGGGATCCTGGCTCACTTCCCTGCTCTCTGCATCTATTTTAGTGAAACCTTCATGGTAGCCGATGGGCCAGATAGAGTATCTTTACCTCAGAGAGAGCAGCTGCTGGCCCACTCTGCTGGCCAGGACAGAATAAGAAAACAATGCAGAGCCGGTTCCAATGGTTTCTTTGCTACTTCAGGCTCTGTTATTGTTGAAGGGGCCTGTGTGGAGGGCTGAGTATATGCAACCTGCCCCTTGCATTTTGCAGAAGTGGGCATGTGGATTTAGGGTGTATTCCCTGCAGCTAATTGTGCAGATGTGTGGGCAATGGTCTGTGCTATTTTCAGGACCTGTGTCAAAAGTATTTAAAACCATGAACCTTAGAAAGAAAAATTCAGGGACATTAACCTGAAGCTCTCACTCTGGCTGTATCAATAGATTTCTGCTTTTATTTAAAAAACAGCTTCCCTCAAATAGGAAAGAGGTAAAGATTTGTGGAATTCAGCCTCAGATGAACATGCTGCGTTTTCCTGATTTCAGATTTAGAGTAAAACAAAGATGCAATAGGGCTGAAAAATCCGAGCCGTTACTAAGAAAAGCAATTTTACAAAAGTTGAAATGGAATTCTGCTGTATCTCAAGGACAGAGGGCATACAAATAGTCAATTCCATAATGTGCCACTTTGGATAGAACTGATTTGTATTAACTGTAAAGCTTGTCAAGGCTGGGGTGTGGATGTGTGCCCACTGACCAGTGCTCCTTTTTGTGTGTGTGGGTGTATGTGTGTGCTTCTCCTTCACACGTGCAGCCAGAGCTGCCTCCATGCAAATGAGCAGCACACAATTCGTCAAAGTTGGATGGACTTCCATGGTACACACCACCAGCTCCTTTTCAAAATAAATCAGATTGGGCTTCAGAAACTGTCTGAAGACTGATTGTTGGCCTGCACTACTGACTGGAGACACACACTGTTTATCCTTCAAGAATCACTGGAGTTCCCCCGAGATTCAAGTTCAAAAAATGGCTGAAAGCTGTCCTTGCACTTGGGTGTTTCTGTAGCCTAGAGCAAACGGCATACACCTGGGCTCCTGGGCTCATTTCCTCCCACCCTACACTCAGGCCTGCACCCAAGGGGCTGTTCTCAGGGGTCCTGTTCACCCCAGGGGCTTCCTGGTAGGCTTCCCTATTTCCCATCTTTTGGCAATCCCTATTTAATGGTTCCTTTCTCCTCACTCAGGATCTGCAAACACCACTCTGGTTGTGAGACAGGCAGTCTTCATTTTCCAGGAATGGAGGTTTCCAAAGTGAAGTGACCCCCACTGCCCTGGGTGGCAGAGGTGTCTGGAGGCAGGACCCTGCTTGAGTGTGCTTCTGAGGAACCTCATCACGAGCCTTAGAGATCTTGAATCTAAAAATGAATTAACTGTATGCCTCTAGGCTTCAGTTTTGTCACCTGTGAAATGTAGGACCAATTCAAATGACCTCTAAGATCCCTTAATAGTCAACAACCAATGAATTTGTATTTCACATCAAGTAGCTTAAGAATCTAAAGCTGGAAGTAACTCCCTGAAGCAGAGGCCCAGGCCCAGGTCTGCGAGGTAGCAGGAGGATGGGTCGAGCCTGTAGTGCTTCTTCCTCTCTGCTCACAGGGGCCCCAGATAGCAATGAACATTCACTCAGAGTGTACGGAAATCAACCTAGTGTGGGTCCCAGCCCCACATGCACACTTGCAGGGCCCATTCCCATTTCAGGCAGGGCATTTGGGAATATCATGTACTCCGCAGGATTCTAACATTTATTCCAGCCTTCCAGAATGCTCCACTAAGCATCACAATTGTTTTAAGCATTTGGTAACAGTTCAGGAAACAGATGATTTAGGGAGCCAAAATCTTCCCTGACCATGTTCTCCATGTGAGTGCAGAATCAAGACCCCACTGGTCTGCAGACCCCACAGTTCAGAAGCCAAGTGGCTTCCCTGTGGTCCTCAGTCAGAGTAGGAAGGGATCAACTGCCTCAACCATTGCTATGCTTGTTGTGGTTCTAAATGCGCTGGGTGTCAAAACCCAGCACAAAAGGCAGCAGACAGGCAGTGGAGCCATGTTTATAGGGATGATGGATCACAGCCTCATGAATCACTGCCAACCTCCACCTGAGACACATAAATACAGGCCACAGACCTGCAGCCAGGCCTGGGAGTGTGCACCCTGCGATGGGTGAACTGTGGTTTCCCTGGAGCCAAGACAGCCAGCACTGCCCTCCACCTGTCCCCACGTTCTCCTGTTACTCTCATCTTGCCTTGCACTCCTCTTTGTCCTCCACACATGAAGGACCTCCAGCAGCTCCTAAGGATTTTTGGCTTTTACCTTAAAGTCTACTGGGAGAGTACCAGGCCCAGCTGTAGCTATTTTTGCTTCCTGGATGCAAAAAGATCCTGTTTTGAATTATGCTGGCTTCCCCAATCACAAAAATCTCTCTAGTGGCCAGCTCTGGGAAACCCACCTTCTATTATTTTGGGAAGCTGCTCCTCCTCCTGATGTACCCTACTTCCCCCAAGAGATAGCTGGTGTCTTCGCGGCCGGTCCAGGGACCACCAGCATCAGCACTACCCAGAGCCTGTTAGGAGTGCAGAATCTCAGGCTCCACCTTAGACCCCCTTCTTGAGGTCAGAATCTGCATTTTAGCAAGTTCCCCTGGTCATCTGTGCACACATTAGCATTTGGGAAGCACTCCTCTAGCAATCTGGATTGAATGGCAGGTACCACCTACAGTCTTTCTGGTCACAGGGATTAGTATATTTGTGATGGTGGGGAGGGATCAGGTACAGCACTCAGGCTGGGCTCTCATCCCTCACCCATAACAGTCATAATAATCAGCCCTTGGCTTTCTCAAATCTCTGGTGGAGAAGAATCTATTCTTCTTTAGTGGTGAATGTGAAGTTTAAGGGCAGATCTATGGGTGGCCTATCTCCATCCCCAATGCAATCTGAGTAAAAGAGGATCAAGCCAGCACACAGAAAGTAGCAGAGAGACAAGAGGATGGGGAGGGAAAAGAGCAAGGTCAGTCCTACAGGTTTCAAGTTCCTGGTTTGAGTCTCCCAGATTCTTGAATGTTCTGCTTCATTCTAACCTAAGGTCATGTGCTTAACTCCTCCAAATTTCTGAGTCTCTAGAGTACTCTCCCAGTAAACCCCCTCCTCCCTCTTTTTTTGCTTAAGCTAATTTGGTTTTATTCATTTCTAACATATATGGTCTTAACAAGTACCCTCAAAATCAGAGGGTGTGGTCTCTGCAGCCCATCCAGGGTGAAGGAGGGAAACTAGGCATGGCCCTTTGCATCTCCTCTGTTAATGAGTGTCTCCATCACTGATGTTGGACTCCAGGACACAGGCAGTGAGGGCATCACTCCTATTTCAGACCCTCCAATAAGTGTGCAGAATCTAATCCTCTCTTCCATGTAGTCTGCCCTGTGCTGTGGCCCTGAGTTTGCTGGAGCATAATTACAATAGGCCTCAGTGTGAATATATTCTATATACCCTTACCTGGGGGTTTGCTATACTTTTTAATCTGAAGATTCATATCTTGCATCATTAATGGAAATTTTTCTTTATCATTATTCTTCTGAAACTTGCTTCTCCCCATTTTCTGTTTCTGGAGCTCCTAAAACAAGTGTTGTAGCTTTTTACTACTTCTTAATATTCCATTCTTTCTTCTTATTCTACGACTCTTTACTACTTCTTTTGTATTTTCCATTGTTTTATGTTTCTGTTTTATTCTGGGTGCTTTCCTCAGAATAATCTTCCAATTCACTAATTCTCTTTTCAATTGTATCTGGCTTACTGTTAAGTTCATCAATTTCTAGAATGCATAGTTAGCTTTCAATTTTGTCCCTCACACAAAGATCTTTTTTCTTCTTTATTTTAACATTTTAAGCAGGCTTTGAACAAACTTCATTTAGTTTGTTCAGTAGTTCCTGGGGTATGAATTCCACTGCTTGTTGTGGTTTGCCAATGTTATCTGTCATGGTGGTTTTGTTTTGTTTTTTACTTTGTGATTTTTAAGTTTTGACTTTGGGCTCATTTTAAGTGGGAGCTGTTTTTTTGTGAAAATGCTGTAAGTGCTGTATTGTGGAGACATTCCTGTGGGGCAGTTTCGTGTTTGCTTCTGCATGGATCCTGTGGGTTTCCCTACACTTAGGGGGCTTCCTTGTTAATTTCTTAGCTTATGGTTTAGTTCTGCTTGATTTACATGAATTCAGATTCCATACTTTCACACAACATGGGCTTGGGTTCCTATTTCTAATTGGTGGCTTTTTCTTCTCATGTACCAATGGTGGGCAATCTGTTCCTATGCCACACCCCTGGTTTTGTAGGCAGTTTTTTTCTGGCCTCCTTTCATGGAAATGGGAAGGCCCTTCTTGGATTTCTAACTTTATTTAGAGAGGTATAGTCATATTCCCAGTCACATATGAATGAGGCTGGTAGGCTCAACACAGGGCCTACAGTTAATTCTGCTATTCCTGTGGGCACTTGTGATTTTTTTGCTACTTCTTCATTTCTGGCACGTGGCACTCCTTCTTCATTGATTTCAAGAACAGTATGTATTTTCTTTAAACTCATGGAATTTTATCCTGTATTTCTATGTGCTTGAGCAGTTTGGGAAAAGAAATGTTTCTCATTAACTTGGTGTGCATATTGATTGGAACTTCTGAAAATATTGACAAGGACCCCAAGATCCCTGTGAGGGTGGTATTCTTCTGTGGAAGTTTGATCAACAACATCACTGGCATCAATTAAATAGCATTTCAAGGTTCTGGGCACTATGTCTGACATAGAGATTTGTGCCCATCATGGATACACTTCCCCCATTTTTTATCTAAATTATTGTAGTGTGATGCATATAATTCTTTGTCCAACAATCCAGGAGACGAGAAGCTTCTGATGAGCTCCAGAGGAAACAAGCTCATTTGAAATGGTAGCATCACAGCTGTGGTAATCTATTAGCCTCTGGTCTCTACTGCCTTGACTAGGAGGCAGCATGAGTCAGTGCATAACACAACTATTTTTGAAGCCAGGGAAACAAAAACTAAACCCTGCCTCACTATTTGTCACCAGCGGGGTCATAAGCATCTTATGGAGTCTTGGGATCCTTAATTTCCTCATCAGAAAAATGGGCATTTTAATAGTAACCTTAGAGGACCATGATGGTGGTTAAATGAGATGATATGACTTAAGCAATTACCAAAGTCACTGACATAGTAGAAACTCCTGATATATTATCCTCCCTTTTCCCTTCCTCTCCCTTCAAAAAGGACAGATTTCAATTTAAGGAAAATACTTTGAGGCTTGAGTCTAGTTTCTCATGCTGTCAACACAGACCAAGAATGTCCTTAGCATTTTGTTCCAAGCCACTGTAGACAGAGCTATGAGTCTGCCGGCATTTCAGAAAGTTTTATTAATAGTTGTAGAAGACAAGAGTTACAAGGGTGTTTTGAAAAGTACTAAATGTGTAATGATTTATATCTTTAGCACTTAATTAAAGTCCTACCAAATTCTAAATTTCAACTATCTTAATTTCCCAATGCTGTGAGTTTCACTGCCTTCTTCATTTTTACAAGTGCATTGCTCTGGCTTGGGGGAAGGGAAGCCTGTACTGTGGTAAAACCTTGTACCTGAGCATAAAGATTTGCCCTACATCACCTTCAGTGTGAAGGCAGTCTTTTGTTAACCCAGTCAATGCAAATGAAGGAATTAGAATTTAAGCTTAGAGCCCAAGTGAATGAGCCTATTCATATACTGAAGTCTCACATTCTTGGGCAAAAGTTTTTATTACACAGCAGCAGCCCTTCATTGATGCTGGTAATGCAGAGAGGTGGAAAGCAAAGAAATGTGGTTAAAAGCAGTCTCTTCAGTCAGACTGCTTGTGCCCAGTTCCTGGGTAGGAGAGTGACTTGGGCCATTACATAACCTCTCCATGTCTCAACTTCATCATCGGTAAAATGGGAATAATAATAATATAGACCTCATATAATTGTTAGATGAATTGCTTGTATAAGGTGCTTAGGTTAGTGCCTGGTATGTAATAAGTATTCAGTAAATATTAGCCACTGTTACTGTGATTACGTTTGGTGGTTTTAGGTACATGAAGCCCTCCTTAAGAAGGCTTACTAGGCTACATGTCCCAGTAAGAGCAGGGATTTGGGTATTGGGCAGACCTGGAACTGAAACTGGACTTATCCATGTATTAGCTAAGTAGCATAAGTTATTTAACCTCCAGGAATCTGTTTCCTTATATCCAATATGGGTATAAGGCATAACTTGCAGGGTTACTGTGAAGATAAAATAAGAGAGTGGTGGGAAAGTGCAGTGTGTGGCTGGTGCTTCATAAACATTAGTTACTTTTTCTACTAACGCAAAATCCCTGACTTCTGAGAAATGTTCTCTGTTTATCCTGATTTATAATCTAGCTTTGTATAACTACTACAGATTGGTCTTAATTCTACTTTATAAAACTAGTGTCATACCTTTTCTCTTTAGAAAGACAATCAAATATATGGAGGTTTCTCTTCTCCATATAATAATCCTGAGTTTCTATCACATCTTGTCAGACTTGATTCTGGGTCTTCTTGCACCTTCACTGCCACTCACCTGTGCTTCTCTTTAAACATGGTCCACACGACATTATTAGTATAATCTGATCATCACAAAATAGGACAGAGCTGTCAGGTCATTAATTCAAATTATGGTACTTTATTATACAACCTGGATTAAATAAAAAATTTGATGGCTTCATTAGGCAAGTAACTCATTTACAGTTATAATCAGTTAAAGCCCTTTTCACTCATGTGGCTACTGGGCTGTCCAGTTCCTGCAGCCAGCCCTGCTCATATATTCCATGGATCCATTTGGACCCTTTACATTTATTCCTATTGAATTTGTTATATTTGGCTCTGCTTTCTAGCCAGTCAAGTATTTTTGGATTCTGATTTTATCATATAAGACATCATTGTCCCTCTCAGATTTTGTGTCATTTAGAACTTTGATAAATGCTCTTAAGTTTTTGCTAAAGTCATTGATAAAAGTACTGAACACACTAGATAATGTGCTAAGCCCAGTTAGAGGTCCTGAGCAATTTCCCTTGAGGTCGATATAGATAACTGACATACATCTTGGGGAGCAGTTAGTCCCACCCCTCCATGTCCTGTTTCAACCCTTTTTTTTCCTCCTAAGCTTCTTATGAGGTTAGATACTTCGCTAAAGTTCAGCTATACAGTGTCTATTACATACTCTTGAGCTACCATCCAGGAATCCTCACCAAAAAAGGAAATGGCACCCAAGTGACATGACATCTTTGGAGAATCTGAGCTACTTCTTACTATCACTACCTGTGTTAATTCAAAGGCTCACAAATCATCCCTTTCTACTCTAACCTAGTATTTGGCTTGGGTCAAATCTTGACAGCAGGTTGCAATCTGTAGGTCTCTTCTTCCTTTGCCTTTCTCTATTCTTCTGCCCTCCTTGCTCCCAGAATTCCTCAGAGACCATTAGCTGTGAGTCAGTGATCTCAATTGCTATTCCACTGATATTTTGGAATGTCACTCATTGGATCAAGTGACCTGGACACCTGAATTTAGAGGGGCCAGGTACACTCTACCCCCTTCTCCCTCTGGGCCTTCATTGGCCTCTAACTTTCCCGTTTGAATTCCTTAACGCAGGAGACAGAATCACAATGGCAGACCTTCTTCCTTCTCTTCTACATCTTCCCACATTCCCCAAGCCACTGGAATGGAGCCAGGCATGCAGAAGGCATGCCATCATTTGTTGGGTGTATGAATTCTGTTTGAAACTGAACCAATGATTCCAGTAACAACTTGCAGAGGGAGATGAGGAGTTCGAGGGGAACCTGCCTGTGGAGCATGAACAGGAGCAGAGGGAGGCGTTCGCATGCACCAGACAGCAAGTGGTTGTTTTGTGCACAGACTTAAAAGTCAGTCACACCTGGATATGATTTCTGTTTTGATCACTCCCTAGCTATGTGATCTTGGGAAAGTTAATTTTCCTCTCTGAGCATCAATTTTGCCATCTATCAAGTGGGGATAATAATGCTTATCTTAAAAAGTTCCAATCAGTATTTTATTAGATATTGTGTCTAAACGTTCCTGTAGTAAGTGGCATCTGCTGCTTCTAGTGCTCTCATTATAATCACCATCATAATAATTAGTGTGTCCTTAAAAATTCTAGGTACTGAGGGGGATATTCTCATGCTGTAACACCCAGGTACACATGAGATTTAATGATCTAGTCTCAATGCTCAGGTGCCACACTTTCACCGCCAAACCACCTGTCGGTGGAGAGTGCCTGCACACTGCTGCTGGTAGACAGCTGTGAGGATTGAACCTCCAGGCCTTTATTTCCTGGTGGGCCAGATTCTTCTGCCTTGAAAGACTTCTGCCCTTTCAAGCATCCCAGAATCAGCTGCCTTTCAGGTGCAGCATACCTTATGGGATCATTCAATCTCACTATTAGGATGCCTTAGGAACCACTGGACCAATCCAATTTCCTGTTGCTCTGCTGAGCTATTTTGTATTTCCCATTATATTTGACAAAATATCAAGTAGACCTAAACTCATAGCTGCTAATTAGCAGTTGAGTTGCACAATAATTGTTTCTTCTTAGTTACTTGTGGAGAAAATGATAGTATTTGCATAAATACTTGTCCTTTGTGCTTTGAGAATATTTGTTGGGTAAAGCATAGGAAGCCAGGTAGTTTATTCAAAATACTTGCTGCAGAATCCAGGCTTGGTAAGTGGTGACATGCACTTTGGCTTGGGCCAGTCCAGTGGGCGATGGCCGTGGAGTCAGTTCTCTGTCAGGAAGTGCCCTTCAGGCCTGGGGAAGGGCTCTCCTCCGAGGTTAGACTCAGGTTCAAGAGCAGGGTGAGAGAAGACCAGCAGGTCTAACCCTGTCTGGAACATAAGCCAAAGGTCCAGGAGGGGTCTGCAGTCTCACACAGGCCCACTGTCAGGCTGTGGGCAGGTGAGTGTTTGACATTCTAGCCCTGATAACAATGGGGATTGTCTATCAGCTTGGTGCTTCCTCCGAATGTTTATTCAGTCCTCCACTGAGCACAGCAGTAACTGTCTGGTGAGAGCTCTAGGGCTATTTCCTTCCTGCAGAGAGTGACTAACAGGGCCCTGTGTACACCTGTGCACAGTTAGAGGTGTGGGGAGGGGAATTTACATGGCCTGGCAGCTCACTCCACAGGGCTGTGAGGTCAGGACACTCCTCTACACCACATGCCAGGGGAAATGTTTGCTTCAATAAAGAACCAAGAGCTTAAGCTCAGCCTCAGCCTGGCAGCCACAGCACATCCTTGCTTCCTGGCAAGGGCTGCAGGTCTGACAGTAATTTAACATGATGCATAAGACATGAGCAAGGGGTTGGCTGGGCCTTTACAATGCAGTGTAATCCCCACACAAAGTGCACTGAAGTCTTCACACAAGCTTGACAGGATTGATTTACAGGACCTGACACTTGTAGGGTGTCTACTTTCAAGTGAAAGGCTGACCTATGTTGAAGGTCACCTTGGAGGTGTGGGTGACTTTACCACTTATCATGGACCCCTTTCTCATTCAAGAAAAAAATAATGAGTTGCCTATTTTGTCTGCATATACTTATTCCACGATGTGTGTCTAAAGATTCTATTTTAAACTACCAACTATTTTTGCTGTCATTCTGAGACTTTTGAAAAGTCTATTTTAACACCTCATTAAATCTCTGTTTTCCCAATGGAGTATCACAGTTATGTAGATGGACGTTTGTCCATTTTCCTCTCGGCCAACTGGTAACAAAGAGGAAATGTAACCTCAGACCATGTGTATTAGCTGCAGCTGCCATAACAAACTACCACAGAATGTGGGGCTTGAACAACAGAAATGTATTTTCTCAAGTGCTGGAGGTCCCAGACTGACGTGTGGGCAGGCGGGTTCCTCCTGAAGACCCTCCCCTTCCTTGGCTGGCAGCCGGCCACCTGCTCCCCATGGCCTCATGTGACCTGCCCTCTTTGTGGGTGTCTATCTGCTCTTCTTGCCAGGGCACCAGTCAGATGGGACAAGGGCCGCCCTCACGACCTCCTTTTAAGTTAGTTGCCTCTTTAAAGACCCTTCTCCAAATACAGTCACATTCTGAGGTACTGGGGGTTAGGACTCAACATATGAATTTCGGGGGCACATGGCTCAGCTATAACACTCAGGTGAGGACACAGCAGACTGGAGAGGCTCTCTGCTGTCCCCAACATGACCTCTGCTGACTCCTGCCTATAAGAGGGAATTTGGCACTGACCACAAGCTGCTATGCAGAATCGGCTGGCACTTCACCCTGGTGTCCCTGCCAGTGCAGGCAGAACTTAAGCCTTCTAGTTAAGATGAGACAGTCAAGGCAGGTCTGGAGTCACCCTAGGATTCAAATCTTGCCTGGACAAGTTATTTGAATACGTGACATGTTATTCAAACTGTCTGAGCCTCAGTCTCTCCAGTTTTAAAAAGGAGATGGTAATAATGCTTATCTCCTAGGATGATGTGCTGTTGAAATGAGGTGATGTATGTACGTGTACTCAGAAGTGCACTGGCAGCTGGTGAGTGCTCAGAAATGGGGCTAGTCACAATCACGTGCCAGGTAAAGTGGCTTTCGTGGCATTGGGAGAGTTGGCCCAGGCCATCTGGAGGCCTAGTCACCCTGCCTCCCATCTTCCTTTAATTCAGCGCTACCCGACCATTTTCTTGTCATCTCTATTCCCCTCTTGGAAAGCCTACAGTTCAGCGAATCCCGTGCTGTGACTTCCTGGTCTCGAGGGCATCCCTTGTTGTGATTCACTCCACTGGCTTCCGATAAACAGACTGGCAAAGCCTGTTTCAGTTACAGGTTGAATTCATTTAATGATGAATCTCAGTAGAAAGATTAAAATACAGCCATCCATTAGCTTCTCTAATTATAGTCCCTCTCTGTGTTGAGAATGTGCTCAGGCATCGGAAAGTAGGTAGTGAACAAGGACAAGAAGATAAAGTGCGGGCTGTTAGGGGGAAGTCTATTTGTTACCCAAAGTGATGCAGTGAGCATCCTCTTTTGGGGGAAGCCACAAGCTGAACACAAGCCCCTATTGCCTCCATTAACAGCACCTTGGATGGAAGCAAATGAAGAATCTTTGCCGTGGAAATGCTAGTATGTTCTATTCTGAAGAGAAGTGGCTCCAGTGGCTCAAGATGGGGCTCTTCGTAGCTCTTGTGTCAGGAGCCAAGGTCAGAGAGGAGCAGACCTCTCGGCCACAAAAACAGCTGTGAACCAGTTAATGAGCTAAGCACCATCTTCATAGCCACTGTCAACCATGATCATTTGTTAATGAGCAGGGCTGAACCAGGTAATGGTTCCTGACATGCTGGCTGATCCAGGACAGTCTAACTAATGTGCTGTGAAATAAAAACACATTGCTTATTTACATAATGGAGCAAAGTCAAGTTCAGGTAACACAACTGCAAACGGGATCAATTCACAAAGGAGCATTTTTTAGTCTTTGTTGTTCTCCACTGTGAGATCATCTTCTGGCCATTATTTTCCCCCCCTGTTCCTGGTGTGGCTTCTAAGGGAAGCCCACTGTCCAGGTCCACTCCACAAGCAGCCTGGGTATTTCCCCGATGCGCTGCCCACATCCATGCTGGTGCTGGCCCTCGCCATTCATTCTCTCCATGCCACCTTCACCTCCTGCCTATTGTGCACTGCTGGCTGCTCCTGCCCAGCCAGCTCTCAGACCCTCGCCCACTGGCCCAGCAGGCCCAGGAGCCCCCGCCTATCAGGGGTCAGAAATTGGAAGCCACATACTCATCTTCCCTCTGCCTTCTGTCTTGGTTTTTAAGAACCACATGAGTCCAACTAAGCCCCACAGAAAGTTATAATAGGAGAAAGACAACCGAATGACAACATACCAGCCATGGTCCCTCTCTGTTCCCAGTGATGCTGTGTGGCCTCCTGGTGGAATTAGAACTCCTTTCCCAGCCATTCTCTCTCTCACTCTGTAGTGCTGTCTGCTCTCCAAAAAACCAACTGAAACCATAAATGTTGTCTGTCCTAACTTTAAGCCACAATTTATTGCTGTGTCTTTTTAAGCATACCAAATTCACTTGGTTAGGAGGACAGAATGAGAGGAATGTAAATCGAAGTTGGTACAGGGTGGGCTGGATTGGGGCATCCTTGCTGTGTTTCATTTGAAAATTGAGATTAGCATAAGAAGACTTCAGGCTAGACCACAAATCACGACCAAAGCTGGTAATTTAGAAGAGTGCTGAAGTACCGGCCATGACGGATGCTCTTTTCCTACTGATGCGGGACTGGTGTCAATATGGCTTTGCAAAGGCTGAGATGGCCCCTGGGTCCAGGCTGCGGTGGCAGTTCCTCTGCCTGGAGCTTTTGTTAAAGCAGAGTGCTTGCCTCTATATTCAGTATCTCATCCAACTTTTCTTCTCCTTTTCCCCCTTAGAGAATCACAACATAATAAAACATGGCTTTTGGTGATCTGCTGTCACCTTAAAACTCCCTTATTAGAGAATATCAGAGAAATAAAGTTCATGCAGCCTCCAGACCACAGCGGAGTCCTGTGCCACCATGCTGAATATCAGCGCACACTGCTCCTCTCCGGGACCAAACCCAGGGGCAGGGCACACTCCTCCTACCTCACACCCCCAACCCTGCCTGCCTGTAGCACAGAGACCGCAGCTGGTTATAAAAATGCCAGTGAAGCTACCATGACTTTGAGGGCACTGGCTGTCCACAAGGCAGACAGACTGGAGTTACATGGTTGGCATGCAGTGTGGGTTAACTTAAGTTGCCTGAGAATCTCTCCCAGGGTCCCTAGTTCTGTTCCAAGCTCCTCCTGTGACTGATTCTACAGAAGCTCTGCTCTTCCTGCAGGCTCATCTTTACCACCTGCTCCTCAGAACTACACAGAGCATGTTCTTCAATTCCTCTATCCTCATGAAAGCAGATGGCTGTCTCTTTGGGTCCTCCGACCTGGGAATACAGGATGGAATACAAATCACTTTCCTACAGCTTTCTGCCCTTTGGCTTAGTGCTGTCTGGAGAGCTGCTCAACAGGTGCCAGGAGCTCTTCCCCTGGAGGCCCCAGCATCCTTGCCAGCAAACCCGACTTGTTCCCCTGCTTCTGCTCATCCCCTCACAGATGCTGAGACTCTGGCTTCTTCTCTGCTGGCAGCTGCTCCCAGACCCCTTCAGCCTCAGGTGTCACTGCCTCTCCCGAGACTCTATTTCTATTTTGCAAAAGGAAGAAGCTCTGAACCAGAGAAGCTAAGACATTTACTAATAATTCCAGGAATGAATCCTTTAATTAACGAGACCAGAATGTAGATTATTTTCAGTTTCTATATTGACAATTTTCACAAGATTTCAGTGCCAACTATTTCAAGAACATTTTTTTTTTTTACTATATGAAAAGACTAAAGAATGACTCATCATACTGTTGGTGCTCTGTACATGGTACAAAATAATAGTTGCTTTTCTCAGTCCTGTGTCTGCCGGACCTCTTCACACTAGCCTAGATATGAAATCTATCGCAGTGGTAACCACTGGAGTCACTCAGTGGATCAAATTGACTCATATACCCCCCACATCTTTCTTTACATTTACAGCTAGTCTCTTACTATTTAGGGAAGCCTATGATTTGAACTTTATCAATTTTTAATTTTGCAATAAAATTCCACAGGCAAAGGTACAGATAACCTAAGAAGCGCACACTTAGCTTACATTGCTGTCAGAGCTGTGCTGTTGGAGAGATGTAGATCCCTTCTTCCCTAGGAAGAGACCACATTTTCCCATTTCACAACCTGTATGGAATTGGCATTGCCTAACACTAAGCATCCCACAAGCATGGTGATTACTATTTTTGAGCAATATACAAGCTTCCCTCTCCTGGGTGCCAGGACACCTGCCTCCCATCTTCTTAGATCCCACAGCAGGCAGGCATCATTCCCATTTGGCCTTGATAGTTGTTACACAGAACATCCTTCAAGAGTGAAACCTGAAACAATTGGTTGCCTTTTTCTCTCCCAGAAAGCCTTTTCTCTGGCCTCGGCTTGGGATGGCCGTCTATGACATTTAGCTAGTCTGGGCCAGCACAGGCCTCCAGAAAGTGTGATGAGCTTTGTGGGCAACTGCCAGCTGTCCCATGGACTCTGAAGGGCCTGAGTGAAGTGGATGCCATCTGAAAAGTAGGTATTATGGTTTGAAACTTTTATACTGCCACAATCACTACAGTGAAATGGATAAGGAAGGCTACAATTTAAAATTGTGTGTCACTGACCTTGCCTCCTGCACAAACTCCAGTATATCCCTCAATATGCAAATTACCTAACAGATTTATTAACTGATTTATTTTTGTCTCTGAGAAGCTGAGAGGGTCTGTGAACTCCTGCATAAGGTTGACGGGATGGACCATGCCCCCTGGACTGGCTGCTGCCCTCTCTGAGGCCAGGGTGAGTTTCCAGCTCCCTGGCAGAAGAGCAAGGACTGGGAGATGGTTTCACAGAGTGCAGTGAGCTGAGAGGTGCCAAAAAGTTTGCACGAACAAAATTAACTGAAATAAATCCAAGTGTAAGAGCAGATGGTATTATGTGAGAGGTCTTACACATTAATGCACATTTTAAAAACTGAATAGTCCTTGTGACTCAATTTATCCTAGGAGATTAAGTGAAAATGGGCATAGGCTTCTGCATCTAAATGAGAAATGAGCATAGTTAGGGCCATAGTATGCTCTGCAATACCAGGTGGTGCAGTTTAAGGAATAAAAAGGGCAGCATATCACTGTGAATCAATGGGTGGGGCAGGGGAAAATTGGGCTGCAAGGTTCTAAAGAAAAAGGAAAGTGGCAAAAAGAGATCATTTTGTTTACTTGGCATGGGCTAGCCCTGCATTTGACCATGGGCTCACCAGAAGATGTGTCACCTGGCTGATGTTCATTGTAGTCTGGGTTCTTCCCACATTGCCTGTGGAGGGGCCTCTCCAAATGCTAGTTCTCAGGGCTCATGGTTTTGAGGATCTGCTGTAAGAGAGCTCTCATCTCTTCAAGTAATAGGAAGGGCTAGGGCCTCTTATTACTCCTCTTAACAGTTCTATACCAGGAAACAAGCTTCATTCATCAAAAAGCTCTATTCAATTGTTTATAGTGGGAGTGTTGCTATTTAAAATACTGAACTACAGATCAGATCTGTAGAACTGACTATTTACAACAATGTATGGCAAAGTAGTAGAATGTCACCAAGATGCTGACACAGGTCATTCTTGACTCTGTGCTCCCTCACAGAAAGAACAGTCAACAACTATTCAAGAACAAGAGAACACTGAGAGAATCCTAGAACGTGGGGGTGAAGCTGAAGCACCCCTGGTACCTCAGACACCAACAGACTGAATTAGGAGGTGAGAGAAGCCACTACATGCTAATGGCACTGCCCCTCCCACAGACTGGCACAGCATCATGCAGAAAGGTCCCCCAGGCCTCAGTTTCCTCCAGTGGGAAAGAGAACACAGCAGGGGACAGCCAGCTCCCCCCAGCATTGTGCATCAATTTGCAGGAGCCCCTACTCTGATCTCACCCCACAGGACTGCAGAGGAATCTATGGGGCTCAGCCTCTGGGAATCTGACTGTGATGGAGAAGCAGGAAAGGGCTTGCAACAACCAGCACATGGACCTCAGCGAACCCAGTTCATACCTGCAGCGCCCAAACAGTAATCCCAACTGGAGGCTTTGCTCATCTGCAGAACCAAGCTGGAGGCCTACTCTGTCCAGGGACTTGGCAAGGTACAAATCCTGCCTGGTTTGGATCTACAAGGTAGAGTTTTGCTGGCCTTGGATCCCAGACTGCCACACCCAGGTACAGTGTCGAGAAACAGGCCATGTGCTGCGGAGAGTGCCTTCCTCTCCTGACTGCAAGGCTGCAGACAACTTCTGTGAGCTGTATAGGGCAGCGGTACTTAAGATAAGAGGAGCACAGGCAGCGTTGTAGCCCCCACAGCAAAGCCAGGACTAAGTATGGAGTGTTCCCATGCCACACACAGGAAAGGGGATTAATTCACAGCCAAGGCTGAAGGTAGCTCTTGGCCCTTCAACTGGAAAGACTGTTTGGGAGATCTGTTTGGGAGATTGAGAGTAGCCTGGAGTGGCCCTTGCCCCTCCCACTAAGGCGAGGGGGCTGAGACATATCCCTATATGCATTGTGGCTCCCAGCTCCACTGGACCAGAAAGGCTGTCAAAACCAACTGAAAGCTGTGAAGCCCAAAAGCACTTGAGCCAAGAGAGGAGTGGGTAGAGCTGACAGTTTGCAAAGCCAAGCCAGAGGCCCTTTGTGGTGAGTTAAGACAATACAAAGTTTTATTTGTTTTAGAGCTGCTTCTCCCCTGTGCTTGGGCAGGGAATCTGATTTGTAGCCCTGCTCATCCCTGAAAAAATCTTTCATCCTGTGCAACCAGGGAACCTAACCAGAGAACATGGGAAGCTGTGAAGCCCATTCAACAGCCCTACATACAGTGGCACTTGAATGGAGAGCATGGCTTGTGGCTTCCTCCCAGCTGCAGGGCAAAACTGGTGACCTCACCTGACCAGGGAAATCATTGCATACTTATGCCTGATTTGGGCCCCCCAAAAATGAGATGTACAGGCCCTGAGTCCTCGCCTACTGTCCTGCTAGGGGAGGGAAGCCAATTCACAGCCCCAGCTATTACTTAATACAGTCTCAGTCCTGACCATCTAGCAAGCCTGGCTGGAGAATCCAGGTGACTGAGGAGCCCATCCTATAACCTCACTTGGGTAGGGAACAAGCCAGCAGTCCTGTCCAGTGATTCTCAGCCGGTGGCACATCCCTGCCTCCCATCCCCATCCTCAGAGCTCAGCTGCCTTGCCCCCAAATAGATTGTAATAGCAGGCCCCACCTGCCCAAGGACATTACTAGCAGACACACCCAGAAACCCACACTGAGATGACCAGTGAAGAACTGTCTCTGCCTAAGCAAACCTGCAGACTCTGGAAGAGGAGCCCCATCACCCAATGCACAGATACCAACATACAGAATCAAGGATCACAAAAAATCAGTAAATACGATGCTACCAAGGGAAACTAACAGAACTCCAATAACTGACCCTAAAGACATGGAGAACTATGAACTGTCAGATGAAGAATTCTGAATAATCCTCTTAGGGAAGTTCAGTGAGCTACAAGAAAACACGACAACTAAATGTAATTAGAAAAAAATAATACCAGACAAAATAAGTTCAACACATAAATGAGCAACCGATAGGACAGGACACTAGAAATTACCCAGGCAGAGAACAACAACAACAACAACAAAAACAAGAAAGAGTGAAGAAAGCCTATGGGAATTATGGGACACAATGAAAGGAAACAGTATTTGCAGGATCCCAATCAAGATGGTAGAGTAGGAGTATCCTACGCTCACTCCTTCCTATCAACACACCAAGGCTGCAAACACATACAGAGCAACTCTCTCTTGGGGCAACCCAAAGACTAGCAGAAAAGCTCTTCCACAGCTAAAGAAATAAAGAAAAGCCACATCGAGAAGAGTGGCAGGTGCAGAGATGCAGGCTTGTTGGGACCCACATTTCTGGTGTGGTGCTGTTTCTCCAAGGAGCAAAGGGATCAAGCCCACAACGGGCATTTCCCACCCTGGGGACCTACACCAGAAAGAGAAGTCCCCCTAATGTCCGGCTATGAAAATTAGTGGGGCTTAACTCTGAGAGTTTGGAAAATCATCAGGGCTTAACTCCCAGAGAGGTGGAGGACTACAGGAAACTGAGACTCAGTTCCCAAAGGACCCGTGGACAAGCTTACTTGCTTTGAGACTCAGCACAGAGGCAAGAGTTTCAAAAGTGTCTGAGCCGTATATAAAGGAGTGGTATTGACTGATTTTAGGGCATGTGCTAGAGGGGCACGGATCTCTAGGAACTTTCTCCAGGAACAGAAGTGCAGCTGAGTGACATTTTCCTTGCCTTCCTTCTGCCTAGCCAGTGTGCTGAGGGAGGGTACCAGTTCTGACGCTCTCCATCTGTCTTGCTTGTGTTGCTTGTGCTGCCTCAGCATTCCTCTGCAGACCTGCCATGCACAACCCAGCTCCCTGGCAGGCTCCCCTCCAAAGCAGCTCCTGCCCTACCACACTCAGCGGGTAGCCCTGCCTGGGACTGACACCCCCTTCAGATGGTTCCCATCCTGCCAAACCCTGTGGGCAGACTTGGCCCCCCAGAGAGGCTACTACATGCTATATAGCCAGCAGGCATCTGCAGCTGGGACTGGCAAAAGGGTGCCAATTCTGCCCACAGGCATACCTGCAATAGCTGAGGTCAGGCCTTGCAGCTAGCCAGACCAGGGCCTAGCCCCAGTTAATAGCACACCCATGGCAGCCACCTGAGCTGAGGACCAGCCCTGCCTACCAGTGTGCCCACACCAGTTGTGGCCTGGCTTCACTGCCAGCCATGATGGGGACCAGCCCCATCCACTAATGTGCCCACAGCAGTGGTGGTCCGGCTACAACAGTAGAGCACATATAGTTCATACAGGTGATACCCCTGAAACACCTGGTCCTGGTGACCAGGGATGATTGTGCTTCTGGGCCCTGAAGTACACCTTCAATCTCAAGCCACTCATTCAAAATCAGATGTAGTTGGTCTATCAAACACATAGAAACAAACACAGAATCAGACAAATTAAGGAGACTGAGAAATATCTACCCAACAAAAGAACAAGACAAAATCTCACAAAAAGAACTAAACAAATGGAGACAAGCAATCTACCTGATAAAGAATTCCAGGTAAAGGTCATAAAGATGCCCACCAAACTCAGAAGAAGAATGGATAAACACTGTGGAATTTCAACAAAGAGATAGAAAATGTTAAAAAGAACCAATCAGAGTTGAAGAATATAACAACTTATATAAAAAATACACTGGAGGGCACCAATAGAAGATTGGAGGATGCAGGAGAAGGGACCAATAAACTGGAAGACAGGATAGTGGAACTCATCTAAGTAGAAGAGCAAAAAGGAAAAAGAATAAGAAAAATTAGGATACTTTAAAGGTCTTACAGGACAACAAGTATACTAACATTCAAATTATAGGGGTCTCAAAAGGAGGAGAGAGAGAAAGGGGCAGGAAATTTGTTTGAAGTAATAATCGCTGAAAAGTTCCCTAAAGATGAACCCAAAGAGGCCCAAACCAAAACACATAATAATTAAAAGGACAGAAATTCAAGATAAAGAGAGAATATTAAACACAACAAGAAAAAAACAACTAGTTTCATATATGGGAACACCCATTAGACAATCAGCTGATTTTTCAGTAGAAACTTTGCAAGCCAGAAGGGAGTGACATGACATATTCAAAGTGCTGAAAGGAAAATCCTACAGCTGAGAATACTCTACCCAGCAAAGTTATCATTCAGAATTGAAGGAGAGAAAAAGAGTTTCCTAGACAAACAGAAGTTAAAAGAGTTTATCACCACTAACTGGCCTTATAAGAAATGTTAAAGGAACTTTGTTAAGCAGAAAAGGCTTTAACTAGAAGTAAGAAAATTATTAAAGAAAATATCTCACTCATAAAGCAAATATACAGTAAAGGACTGGATCAACCACTTATAAAGCTAGTATGAAGGCTAAAATACATAAGTAGTAAATTCAACTCCATCTACAATAATTAGGTGATACACAAAATAAAAAGATGTAAAATGTGGTGTCAAAAACATAAAATGTGGGATAGGGGAGTAAAAATGTAGTGCTTTTAGAATGTATCAGAACTTAAGCAACCATCATCCTAAAATGGACTGTTATACATAGGGTTTATACATGAACCTTATGGGAACCACACACCAAAATCCTATAACAGATACACAAAAAATAAAGAGAAAGGAATCCAAAAACACTAAAGACAGTTATCATATTACAAGGGAAGAGTGCAAGAGAAGACAGGAAGAGAGAGACTCACAAAAAGCAACAAAATGGCAATAGGTACATACCTATTAGTAATTACTTTAATTATAAATGGACTAAATGCTCTAATCAAAACATATAGGGTGATTGAATACATTAAAAACAAAATACTTCTATATGCAGGGTACAGGAGACTCACTTCAGACAAAAAGATACATACAGACTGAAAGTAAAAGGATGGAAAAAGATATTCCAAGCAAATGGAAGAAGAAATAAAAAGCTGGGGAAGCAATACTTGTATCACACAAAATAGACTTCAAAACAAAGACTTGTTTTGAATAATAATAATAATAGGAGTGAATAATAATAATAATAGGAGACAAAGAAGGGCATTACATAATGATACAGGAATTGATCCAATAAGAGGATATAATTGTAATTATATCTATGGGTCCAATATAGGGGTACTTAAATGTATAATACAAGTATTAAAAAACAAAGGAAGAAACTGATAGTAATGCAATAATAGTATGGAAATTTAAAACCCACTTACACCAATGGATAGATCATCCAGACAAAAATGAATAAAGAAACAGTGGCCTTAAGTGACAACTTAGACAGATTTAAAATACATACAGAACATTCCATCCAAAGCAGAAGAATACAAATTCTTTTCAAATGCACATGGAACATTCTCAAGGACAGATAACATTAGGCTACAAAACATGTCTCAATAAAATTAAGAAGACTGAAAACGTATCAAGCTTCTTTTCCAATCACAACAGTCTGAAACTAGAAATCAATCACAAGAAAAAATATTGGAAATGCACAAATATACAGAGGCTAAAACATTTTCTACCAAACAACCAATGGGATAACAAGGAAATCAAAGGAAATTAAAAAAATGGAAACACAATATTCCAAAATTTTGGGGATATGGCAAAACCAGTTGTAAGAAGGAAGTTTACAGTGATACAAGCCTACCTCAAGAAACAAAAATCTCAAATAAACAAGCTAACCTTACACCTAAAGGAAAGAGAAAAAAGAGTAAACAAAGCCCAACATTGGAAAGAGTGGAAATGAATGAAATGAAGACAAAAAAAGAAGAAAAGAAAAGAAAAGAAAAATCAGTGAAACTAAACTAAGAGCTGGTTCTTTAAAGGGATAAACAAAATTGATACATCTTTGGCCAGGCTCATTAAGAAAAAAAGAGAGGGCTCAAGTAAACAAAATCAGAACTGAAAGAGGAGAGTTAATATCCAACACTACACAAATCCAAGGGATTATAAGGTAATTCTACCAAAAATTATATACCAACAGATCAGACAACCTAGAAGAAATGGATAAAGTCCTAGAAACATAATCTTCCAAGACTGAATCAGAAAGAAATAGAAAATCTAAACAGGTCAATTACTAGTAACAAAATTGAATCAGTAATCAAAACACTCCCAACAAACAAAAGTCTATGACCAGATGAATTCTACCAAACATTAAATGAAGTGCTAACACCTATCCATCACAAACTATTACAAAAAATAGAAGAGGAAAGAATGCTTCCAAACTCATTCCATCAGGTCAGTGTTACCCTTATATCAAAACCAGACAAAGATGCTACAATAAAAGAAACTTACAGACCAATATGCTTGATAAGCACAGATGCAAAATTTATCAACTAAATATTAGCAAATCAATGCAAAAAATTCATTGGAAGGATCATTAACTATGACCAGGTGAGATTTACTTCAAGGATGCAAGGATGGTTCAACATCCACAAATAAAACAATATAAACCCCATATTAACAAAACAAAGGATAAAAAGTATATGACCATCTCAATAGATGCAGAAAAAGCACTTGACAAAATTCAACATCTATTCATGATAAAAACTCTGAACACAGTGTGTACAGAGGGAACATACCTCAACATAATAAAGGCTATATAAGATAAACCCACAGCTAACATCATATTTAATGGTGAAAAGCTGAAAGGTTTTTCTCTAATATTGGGAACAAGATGAGGATACCCATCCTCATCACTTTTATTTGACAGAGTACTAGAAGTTCTAGCCACAGCAATCAGAAAAGAAAAAGAAACAAAAGGCATCCAAATTGGTAAGGAAGAACTAAAATTATTGCTATTTGCAGGTGTGTCATAATGCTATATATAAAATCCTAAAGAACTCCACCAAAAATTATTAGAACTAATAAATGAATTCACTGAAGTTGCAGGATACAAATTAATATGCAGAAATGTGTTACATTTCTATACTCTAATAATGAACTATCAGAAAGAAAAATTAAAACAATCTCATTCACATTTGCCTCAAAAGGAATAAAATACTTAGGAATAAACTGAATTAAGGAGGTGAAAAACCTGTACTCTGAAAAATACAAAACTTTGATTAAAGAACTTGAAGATGTAACAAAAAAAACAGAAAGATACATCACGCTCCTGGTTTGGAAGATTTAATATTGGTAAAATGTCCATATTATCCAAAGCAATCTACAAATTCAATGTAATACCTATCAAAGTACCAATAACATTTTCACACAACTAGAACAAATAATCTTAAAATTTGTTTGGAACAAAAGACCCCAAATAGTCAAAGCAATCTTGAAAAAGAAGGACAAAGCTGGAGGTTTGACAATTTCAGTTTTCAAACTATACTACAAAGCTATAGTGATCAAAATAGTATGGTACTGACACAATAACAAATACATCAATGGAACAGAATAGGGAAGCTATAAATCAACCCACGTTTGTATATCAACTAATCTACCTTGAAGGAGGGAAGAAAAGACAATGGGAAATGGTTTCTTCAATAAATGGTGTTGGGAAGACCAGAAAGCTATATGCAGAATGAATTGGACTACTTTTTCATACCACATACAAAACTAAACTCAAAATCTATTAAAGAACTAAATGTAAGACATGAAACTATAAAGTTTCTAAAAGAAAACATTGGCAGAGACTCTTGGGCATCAGTCTTAGGTTAGGAATATTTTTTAGATCTGTCTCTTCAGGCAAGGAAAACAACAGCAAAAATAATTAGGACTATATCAAACTAAAGTACTTCTGCACAGTGAAGGAAACCATCAACAAACAGAAAGATAACTTATGGAATGAGACAAGACATTAGCAAGAGACACATCTGATAAGGGGTTAATATAAAAAATATATAAAGAACTCATATTACACCTCAACACCCATAAAACAAACAATCCGATTAAAAATGGGCAGAGGATCTGAACAGACACTTCTCCAAAGAAGAAATTCAGATGGCCAACATGCACGTGAAAAGATGCTCCACATCACTAATTATCAAGGAAATGCAAATTAGAACCACAATGAGATCTCAACTCACACCAGTTAGGATGGCCAACTTCGAAAGGCCTAGGAACAACAATTGCTGGTGAGGATGTGGAGAAAGAGGAACCCTCCTACACTGTTGGTGGGAATGTAAATTAGTTCAACCATTGTGGAAAGCAATATAGATGTTCCACAAAAAACTCAAAATAGAAATACCATTTGACCCTGGAATTCCACTCCTAGGAATTTACCCAAAGAAAACAAGATCCCAGACTCAAAAAGACATATGCTACCTTATGTCTATCACAGCACTATTTACAGTAACCAAGATATGGAAACAACCTAAGTGTCTATCAGTAGATGAATGGATAAAGAAGATATGGTACATATACACAATAGAATATTATTCAGCCATAAGAAAGAAACAAATCCTACCATTTGTAACAATGTGGATGGAGCTGGAGGGTATTATGCTCAGTGAACTAAGCCAGGTGGAGAAAGACAAGTACCAAAGGATTTCCATCATTTGTGGAGTATTAACTACAAAGCAAAACTGAAGAAACAAAACACCAGAAGACTCACAGACTCCAAGAAGGGACTAGTGGTTACCAAAGTGGAGGGGTGGGAGAGGGTGAGTGGGGAGGGAGGGAGAAGAAGATTGAGGGGCATTATGATTGGCACACAGGGTGTGTGGGGGGTCATAGGGAAGATAGTGTAATACAGAGGAGACAAGTAGTGATTCTGTGGCATCTTGCTATGCTGATGAACAGTGACTGTGGTGTTGTGTGTGTGAGACTCAATAAAATGGGTGAATGTAGTGACCACAATGTTGCTTATGTGAAATCTTCATAAGATTGTATATCAATGATACCTTAATAAAAAAAAGAACTCATACTACTCAACACCAAAAAAACAGGAGAACAAAACAGAAAAAATCAAAGCAACCTGATTAAAAAATGGGTAGAGGATCTGAATAAATATTTTCCCAAAGACATAGATGGCCAACAGATACACAAAAAGATGGTCAATGTTGCTAGTCATCAGGGAAATGCAAATCAAACCCACAATGAAATATCATCTCACACCTGTCAGAATGGCTAGTATAAGTAAGAAAAGAAATAACGTGTGTTGGTTAGGATGTGGAGAAAGGGAACACTTGTGCACTGTTGGTGGGTATGTAAATTGGTGTAGCCACTATGGAAAACATTACGGAGGTTACTCAAAAAAGTAAAAATAGATATGGAGAAGGGGCGGAGCCAGGATGGTGGCGTGAGTAGAGCAGTGAAAATCTTCTCCCCAAAACACATAGAGCTATGAAAATATAACAAAGAAAAATCTTCCTAAAATAGAGACCACAGGACACAGGACAACATCCAGACCACATCAACACCTGCAAGAACCCAGCGCCTTGCGAAGGGGGTAAGATACAAGCCCCGGCCCGGCAGGACCCGAGCGCCCCTCCCCCCGGCTCACGGCGGGTGGAAAGAAACCAGAGCGGTTTTTTTCTTTTTTTTTGGCGAGTGCTATTTGGAAGCCTTAAAGGGACACGGACCCCGTTGCTAGGGAGGCAGGGTGGCGGGACCGGTGAGCGGGTGCCTGGGACCTGCGCCCGAGGACAAAGAATATCCTGCATTTTTCCCTGCGGGACCGGTGGGCGAGTGCCTGAGACTGGCACCTGAGAAAAGAGGAAATCGCGTGTTTCTCCCCTCCTTTTTTTTTTTTTTCCTTTTTGGTGAGTGCTTTTTGGAAGCCTTAAAGGGACAGGGACCCCGGTGCTAGGAAGGCAGGGTGGCGGGACTGGTGAGCGGGTGCCTGGGACCGGCGCCTGAGGACAAAGAATATCCCGTGTTTTTCCCTACGGGACCGGTGGGCGGGTGCCTGAGACTGGCACCTGAGGACGGAGGAAATAGTGTGTTTTTTCCCTTTTTTTTTTTCTTTTTGGCGAGTGCTTTTTGGAAGCCTTAAAGGGACAGGGACCCTGGTGCTAGGGAGGCAGAGCAGCAGGACCGGTGAGCGGGTGCCTGAGACCGGCGCCTGAGGACGGAGGAAATCGCGTGTTTTTCCCCCTTTTTTTTTCTCTTTTTGGCGAGTGCTTTTTGGAAGCCTTAAAGGGACAGGGACCCCGGTGCTACGGAGGCAGGGCGGTGGGACTGGTGAGCGGGTGCCTGGGACCGGCGCCTGAGGACAAAGAATATCGCGCATTTTTCCCTGCGGGACCGGTGGGCGGGTGCTTTTTGGAAGCCTTGAAGGGACAGGGACCCCGGTGTTAGGGAGACAGGGCAGCAGGACCAGTGAGCAGGTGCCTGGCACTGGCGCCTGAGGACAAAAAAAAAACCCGCGTGTTTTTTCCTTTTTTTTTTTTTTTTTCTATTCCCTGTCTCATTGTTGCTGTTGTTGTTTTGGTTTGGAGAGTGCTTTTTGGAAGTCTTAAAGGGGCAGGACAGGTCACTTAGACCAGAGGCAGGGAATCTGGGGATCTGTGGACACTCTAACCTCCCTGGGCAGCAGGGAGCACAGAGGCCCCTTATGGAGATAAATAGCCTCCCGGCCGCTCCCCCTCCAACGGGGCTCCACCATTTTGGAGGAGCAGCCCCAGCCAGGCCACGCCCACAGCAACAGCAGAGATAAACCCCATAGCAACCGGGCAGGAAGCAGAAGCCCTGTCTGCACACAGCTGCCCAGCACAAGCCACTAGAGGTCGCTATTCTCCCAGGAGAGGAAGGCCACAAACCAACAAGAAGGGGAGCTCTTCCAGCGGTCACTCGTACCAGGTCTGCAAACTATCTCTATCACCATGAAAAGGCAAAACTACAGGCAGACAAAGATAACAGAGACAACACCTGAGAAGGAGACAGACCTAACCAGTCCTCCTGAAAAAGAATTCAAAATAAAAATTATGAACATGCTGACTGAGATGCAGAGAAAAATGCAAGAGCAGTGGGATGAAGTCCGGAGGGAGATCACAGATGTCAGGAAGGAGATCACAGAAGTGAAACAAACCCTGGAAGGATTTATAAGCAGAATGGATAAGATGCAAGAGGCCATTGAAGGAATAGAAGCCAGAGAACAGGAACGTATAGAAGCTGACATAGAGAGAGATAAAAGGATCTCCAGGAATGAAACAACACTAAGAGAACTATGTGACCAAACGAGAAGGAATAATATTTGTATTATAGGGATACCAGAAGAAGAAGAAAGAGGAAAAGGGATAGAAAGTCTCTTTGAAGAAATAATTGCTGAAAACTTCCCCAAACTGGGGGAGGAAATAATCGAACAGACCATGGAATTACACAGAACCCCCAACAGAAAGGATCCAAGGAGGACAACACCAAGACACATAGTAACTAAAATGGCAAGGATCAAGGACAAGGAAAGAGTTTTAAAGGCAGCTAGAGAGAAAAAGGTCACCTGTAAAGGAAAACCCATCAGGCTAACATCAGACTTCTCGACAGAAACCCTACAGGCCAGAAGAGAATGGCATGATATACTTAATGCAATGAAACAGAAGGGCCTTGAACCAAGGATACTGTATCCAGCACGACTATCATTTAAATATGATGGTGGGATTAAACAATTCCCAGACAAGCAAAAGCTGAGGGAAATTGCTTCCCACAAACCACCGCTACAGGGCATCCTACAGGGACTGCTCTAGATGGGAGCACCCCTAAAAAGAGCACAGAACAAAACACACAACATATGAAGAATGGAGGAGGAGGAATAAGAAGGGAGAGAAGAAAAGAATCTCCAGACAGTGTATATAACAGCTCAATAAGCGAGCTAAGTTAGGCAGTAAGATACTAAAGAAGCTAACCTTAAACCTTTGGTAACCACGAATCTAAAGCCTGCAATGGCAATAAGTACATATCTCTCAATAGTCACCCTAAATGTAAATGGACTTAATGGACCAATCAAAAGACACAGAGTAATAGAATGGATAAAAAAGCAAGACCCATCTATATGCTGTTTACAAGAAACTCACCTCAAACCCAAAGATAAGCATAGACTAAAAGTCAAGGGATGGAAAAACATATTTCAGGCAAACAACAGTGAGAAGAAAGCAGGGGTTGCAGTACTAATATCAGACAGAATAGATTTCAAAACAAAGAAAGTAATAAGAGATAAAGAAGGATACTACATAATGATAAAGGGCTCAGTCCAACAAGAGGATATAACCATTCTAAAGATATATGCACCCAATACAGGAGCACCAGCACATGTGCAGCAAATACTAACAGAACTAAAGAGGAAAATAGACTGCAATGCATTCATTTTAGGAGACTTCAACACACCACTCACTCCAAAGGATAGATCCACCTGGCAGAAAATAAGTAAGGACACACAGGCACTGAACAACACACTAGAACAGATGGACCTAATGACATCTATAGAACTCTACATCCAAAAGCAACAGGATATACATTCTTCTCAAGTGCACATGGAACATTCTCCAGAATAGACCACATACTAGCTCACAAAAAGAGCCTCAGTAAATTCCAAAATACTGAAATTCTACCAACCAACTTTTCAGACCACAAAGGTATAAAAGTAGAAATAAATTCTACAAAGAAAACCAAAAGACTCACAAACACATGGAGGCTTAACAACATGCTACTAAACAATCAATGGATCAATGAACAAATCAAAATAGAGATCAAGGAATATATAGAAACAAATAACAACAACAACACTAAGCCCCAACTTCTGTGGGACGCAGCGAAAGCAGTCTTAAGAGGAAAGTATATAGCAATCCAGGCACACTTGAAGAAGGAAGAACAATCCCAAATGAATGGTCTAATGTCATAATTATCGAAATTGGAAAAAGAAGAACAAATGAGGCCTAAGGTCAGCAGAAGGAGGGACATAATAAAGATCAGAGTAGAAATAAACAAAATTGAGAAGAATAAAATAGCAAAAATCAACGAAACCAAGAGCTGGTTCTTCGAGAAAATAAACAAAATAGATAAGCCTCTAGCCCAACTTATTAAGAGACAAAGAGAATCAACACAAATCAACATAATCAGAAATGAGAATGGAAAAATCATGACAGACTCCACAGAAATACAAAGAATTATTAAAGACTACTATGAAAACCTATATGCCAACAAGCTGGAAAACCGAGAAGAAATGGACAACTTCCTAGAAAAATACAACCTCCCAAGACTGACCAAGGAAGAAACACAAAAGTTAAACAAACCAATTACGAGCAAAGAAATTGAAACGGTAATCGAAAAACTACCCAAGAACAAAACCCCGGGGCTGGATGGATTTACCTCGGAATTTTATCAGACACACAGAGAAGACATAATATCCATTCTCCTTAATGTGTTCCACAAAATAGAAGAAGAGGGAATACTCCCAAACTCATTCAATGAAGCCAACATCACCCTAATACCAAAACCAGGCAAAGACCCAACCAAAAAAGAAAATTACAGACCAATATCCCTGATGAATGTAGATGCAAAAATACTCAATAAAATATTAGCAAACAGAATTCAACAGTATATCAAAAGGACCATACACCATGACCAAGTGGGGTTCATCCCAGGGATGCAAGGATGGTACAACATTCGAAAATACATCAACATCATCCACCACATCAACAAAAAGTAAGACAAAAACCACATGATCATCTCCATAGATGCTGAAAAAGCATTTGACAAAATTCAACATCCATTCATGATAAAAACTCTCAGCAAAATGGGAATAGAGGGCAAGTACCTCAACATAATAAAGGCCATATATGATAAACCCACAGCCAGCATTATACTGAACAGCGAGAAGCTGAAAGCATTTCCTCTGAGATCGGGAACCAGACAGGGATGCCCACTCTCCCCAATGTTATTTAACATAGTACTGGTGGTCCTAGCCACGGCAATCAGACAAAACAAAGAAATACAAGAAATCCAGATTGGTAAAGAAGAAGTTAAACTGTCACTATTTGCAGATGATATGATACTGTACATAAAAAACCCTAAAGACTCCACTCCAAAACTACTAGAACTGATATAGGAATACAGCAAAGTTTCAGGATACAAAATTAACACACAGAAATCTGTAGCTTTCCTATACACTAACAATGAATCAATAGAAAGAGAAATCAGGAAAACAATTCCATTCACCATTGCATCAAAAAGAATAAAATACCTAGGAATAAACCTAACCAAAGAAGTGAAAGACTTATACTCTGAAAACTACAAGTCACTCTTAAGAGAAATTAAAGGGGACACTAATAAATGGAAACTCATCCCATGCTCATGCCTAGGAAGAATTAATATCGTTAAAATGACCATCCTGCCCAAAGCAATATACAGATTTGATGCAATCCCTCTCAAATTACCAGCAACATTCTTCAATGAATTGGAACAAATAATTCAAAAATTCATATGGAAACACCAAAGACCCCGAATAGCCAAAGCAATCCTGAAAAAGAAGAATAAAGTAGGGGGATCTCACTCCCCAACTTCAAGCTCTACTACAAAGCCATAGTAATTAAGACAATTTGGTACTGGCACAAGAACAGAGCCACAGACCAGTGGAACAGATTACAGACCCTAGAAATTAACCCAAACATATATGGTCAATTAATATTTGATAAAGGAGCCATGGACATACAATGGCAAAATGACAGTCTCTTCAACAGATGGTGCTGGCAAAACTGGACAGCTACATGTAGGAGAATGAAACTGGACCATTGTCTAACCCCATATACAAAGGTAAACTCAAAATGGATCAAAGACCTGAATTAAACTCTTGGAAAAAAACATAGGGAAAAACCTCTTAGACATAAACATCAGTGATCTCTTCTTGAACATATCTACCCGGGCAAGGAAAACAACAGCAAAAATGAGCAAGTGGGACTACATTAAGCTGAAAAGCTTCTGTACAGTGAAAGAGACCATCAATAGAACAAAAAGGAACCCTACAGTATGGGAGAATATATTTGAAAATGATAGATCCGATAAAAGCTTGATGTCCAAAATATATAAAGAGCTCTCACGCCTCAACAAACAAAAAACAAATAACCCAATTAAAAAATGGGCAGAGGAACTGAACAGACAGTTCTCGAAAAAAGAAATACAGATGGCCAAGAGACACATGAAAAGATGCTCCACATCACTAATTATCAGAGAAATGCAAATTAAAACTACAATGAGGTATCACCTCACACCAGTAAGTATAGCTGCCATCCAAAAGCCAAACAACAACAAATGTTGGCGAGGCTGTGGAGAAAGGGGAACCCTCATACACTGCTGGTGGGAATGTAAATTAGTTCAACCATTGTGGAAAGCAGTTTGGAGGTGCATCAAAATGCTCAAAACAGACCTACCATTTGACCCAGGAATTCCACTCCTAGGAATTTACCCTAAGAACGCAGCAATCAAGTTTGAGAAAGACAGATGCACCCCTATGTTCATCACAGCACTATTTACAATAGCCAAGAATTGGAAGCAACCTAAATGTCCATCGGTAGATGAATGGATAAAGAAGATGTGGTACATATACACAATGGAATACTACTCAGCCATAAGAAGTGGAAAAATCCAACCATTTGCAGCAACATGGATGGAGCTGGAGAGTATTATGCTCAGCGAAATAAGCCAAGGAGAGAAAGAGAAATACCAAATGATTTCACTCATCTGAGGAGTATAGGAACAAAGGAAAAACTGAAGGAACAAAACAGCAGCAGAATTACAGAACCCAAAAATGGACTAACAGGTACCAAAGGGAAAGGAACTGGGGAGGATGGGTAGGCAGGGAGGGATAAGGGGGGGGAAGAAGAAGGGGAGTATTAAGATTAGCATGCATGGAGGGGAGGGAGAAAGGGGAGGGTGGGCTTCACAACACAGAGAGGACAAATAGTGACTCTACAACATTTTGCTAAGCTGATGGACAGTAACCGTAATGTGGTTGTTAGGGGGGACCTGATATAGGGGAGAGCATAGTAAACATAGCATTCTTCATGTAAGTGTAGATTAAAAATTAAAAAAAAAAGAAAGAAAGAAAGAAAGAAAGAAAAGGGGGATTACTTCTTGATAGGATAAAACTATTGGTAAATCAAAGATCAACGCATGCTTTAAATATCCTTAATGTTGATCACTTAAAGGGTGTCAGATGATCAGCTGTGGATGTACTCTTTTCTGATAATATTCCTTTTTCTTAATAAAAAAAACAAACAAATAAAAGGAGTTCCTGTGTGCTGACCTCCAATGAGTTCTACACAGTGGTATAGAGGGCATGTCAAAGTGTGGGCAAAGGGTTTGTTTGTTTCTATGCAGAAGATCAAGGCCTAGCTTGGATACCCAGAAAATGAACTAAGATACGATATGAGGAGGAGCTTCCGGCATCAGCACTCTCTGGAGGACTTGTGCCGGGGGATGATCATCAAAAAGCCTCCACAGGGATCCAGACGACGCTGCGGTTGTGGCTGCATCCACCCCACCATCTCCTGGACTTGCCATAGGAATGAGGAGGGAGATGTCTAGGCTAGCATGTGCATACAGTGAGACAACGAATTTGACCGGATCTGTACTGTTGGAACTCAACCAGGAGTTGGGAGGGGTGCAAGTTGTAGCACTCCAAAATCTCATGACTATAGACTATCTACGATTAAAAGAACATATGGGATGTGAACAGATCCCAGAAATGGGCTGCTTTAATTTGTCTGATTTTTCTCAGACTGTTCAAGTACAGTTGGACAATATCCATCATATCATAGATAAATTTTCACAAATGCCTAGGGTGCCTAAATGGTTTTCTTGGCTTCACTGGAGATGGATGGTAATTATAGATTTGCTTTGTTTATGTCACCGTATTCCTATTATGTTAATATGTGTGTGCAAATTAGTAGTTTAAAACCTATACATACTTAAGGTACTATACAAGAAGATATGTCAAAGAAATAATCAATCCTCCCATGTTTCCTTCCATATGCTACCTCTATAGCTTTTCTTCTTCCTTCCAAATTACAACCCTTAAATAGAATTCATGCCTCATATCGAATTTACCGAGTATCATAATTCCTCCAGGTGGTAAAGGTACCTCGAGACAAGTGCTGGGCATAGAAGCCACAGGGCATAAATCTGCAAAGAAGTAAAAAGCTAACCTTTGCAAACAATATGGCTTCTCTCTCACTTACCAACTTTACATTTCCCTGTATGGCCCCAGAAGATGACTGGTTAGCCAGAGACGGGTAAGATTCCTCAAGGGAGGAACAACCTAAGACAGGCACAGTCACAGGGGGTCCATCAGGTGAGAATTTGGGGATCAACAGAGGTGAGGCTCAGAACCTCACCCCCCCTGCTTTGAGAGAAATCTTCTGCATCCGTGGATGTTTTGCTGCCCTTGTCTAGCCTGGATTAATACTTAGTCCATAGGCACACACCTGATCATCTGATCATCTACATTTGCCCTCTTACAGCACTAAACTATGTTTTCTACCTTTATCTTGCATCTACCTACCACTTCAGCATTTTATTAAAAAATAATAATAATAATAAAGGGAGAAATGTGGGATCAACATATAAATCAAGTATAAAAATCAAACGAATATTCATATTTGACCTGATTGTTTATAGTTCATAATGCGTGATCAAAACCGAAAGTTTCTGTGATGAATGCCCTTGTACTGTTCACCATGTAAGAATTTTTCACTATGTAAGAATTCGTTCACCATGTAAGAACTTGTTCGTTATGCTTCAGAAGATTGGAGACTGATGAGAATTAGGCGATGGATTAATGATTGTACATTGAGCATTGACCCCCCTATACTGAATTTTATTGTTGTTAACAACCATTTAATCAATAAATATGAGAGATGCGCTCTCAAAAAAAAAAAAAAAAGTAAAAATAGAACTACCATGGGATCCAGCAATTCCCTTCTGGATACTTATCTAAAAGAAAATGAAAATATTACTTTGAAAAGATATATGCACTCTGATGTTCACTGTAGCATTATTTACAATAGCCAAGATATGGAAGCAACCTAAGTATCCATCAACAGATGGATAAAGATGTGGTATGCATACACAATGCAAATTACTCAGCCATGAGAAGGGATGAAATCATGTAATTAATGGCAAGATGGATGGACCTGGAACACATTATGCTAAATGAAGTAAGTCAGAGAAAGACAAATACCATATGATTTCATTTATATATGGAAGCTAAAAAAATAAATGAACAAAACAAATAGACTCATAAATACAGAGAACGAACTTGTGATTGTCACAGAGGAAGAGGGCAAAGTAAGTGAAGAGGATTAAGAGGTACAGAAAACTAGTTATTAGTCATAAGGATGTAAAGTACAGCATAGGGAATATAGCCAATATTTAATAGCTACATATGGTGACAGATGGTGATTATACCTATTGTGGTGATTATTTTGCAATATATATAAATGCTGAATCGCTATATTACACACATGAAACTAATATAATACTGTATAAAAAATAAAGGAATTAAGCTGAGCATTTGGAAAAAAGAAAATAAAGATTATTTGCATTGGGAATTCTAGAAGGAGAAGAGAAAGGGAGAGGGACAAGAAGTATATATAAAACAATAATGGCTGAAAACTTTCTAAACCTGGGGCGAAAAATAGGTTTCCAAACCATGGAGCCAAAAAGAGCCCAAATGGTTGATCCCAAATAGAGCTACACCAAGACACATTATAATTAAATTGCCAAAAGTCAGAGACAAAGAAAGAATTTTAAGAGCAGTAAGGGAAGACAGAGAAGTTACATTTAAAGGGAAGTCCATAAGACTAGCGGCATAGTTCTCAACGGAAAGAACTAGAACATTTCCAGTAACTCAGAACCTCTCCTGCCCCCAGGGGTTCCCTTATTTCTCCCCAATAGGTTACTGTTATCCTGGGTTTATCATCCCTAGATATTTCTTTATAGTACACATACTATCTATATTTATGTAATCAATGTGCAGTTTAGTTTTACATGCTTTAAACTTCACATACATGGAATTACACTGAGTACATTCCTCTGTGTCTTCCCTTTTTTTTTTTCCTAACACCATGCTCTAGAGATGCCCACCCATAAGGTTCATTCATTTTCACAGCTATATTGTATTCCATTGTGTGTGTGTATGCCACAGTTTGCTTCCATGATTCTGTTGGGGCATTTGGGTTGCTTTGTGGTGTTTTATAATTACAAACACTGCTGCTGCTATGAAGCTTTTTTCTATGGTTTTTTTGGACTCAAGTGCAAAAGCTTCTTTAGGGTGTAAGTCTAGGAATAGAATTGCTAGCTTATAGGTAAGTATGTATAGATAATGTTAAAAAATTTTTAAGGAGACAGTACCAATTTATCCTTCTACCAACAATGAATACAAGTTCTAGATGTTCCATGTCTTCCATTCACTTAACACTGCCTAATTGTTTATTTTTGCCAATTCAGTGGGCACAAAAGGCACTTATCATTGGCTTTCATGTGAGGCTCCTAGATTACTAAATTAGGTTTAGCATTTCATATTTTTATTACCTGATGTGTTTTTTCTTCCACGGCATACAGATTAAACTCTGTGACCATTTTTCAATTCTATTTCTTATAATATGAAAGATATTTAAATATTTTAAAATTTTATTTAAAGATGAGGTACCCAGAAATAGAAAAATAACCTCTCTTAAAATTCATATAGATTTTCAAGGGGTTCAAAATAGCCAAAACAATTTTGAAAAAAAAAGAACAGAATTGGAAGTCTCATATTTCCTGATTTCAAAATTTATCACAACGCTATAGTAGTCAAAATAGTGTAATGCTGACATAAAGGCAGACATATAAAACAATGGAATAGAATAGAAAGCCCAGAAATAAATCCTCACACATATGGTCAAATATTTTTGACAAGGGTGCCAAGCCCATTCAATGGGGAAATGACAGTCCCTTCCACAAATGGTGCTGGGAAACTACATGCAAAAGAATTAATTTGGATCTTTACCCTACATCATATACAAAAATTAACTGAGAATGGATCAAAGACCTAAATATGACCTAAAACTTTCAGAAGAAAACATAGAGGAAAATCCTCATGACATTGGATTTAGCAATGATTTCTTAGACATGACAACAAAAACACAGGCAAAAAAAGAAAAAAATAGGTAAGTGGGACCACATCAAAGTTAAAAACTTCTGTGCATCAAAGGCACAACCAACAGAGTGAAAAAGCATCCTACTGAATGGGAGAACATATTTGCAAAAAATATTTCTGATAATAATATCCAAATATATTTTAAGAATTCTTACAACTCAACAGTAATAACAACAAAAATACCAAATAGCTTGATTAAAAAATGGGCAAAGAATTTGAATAGACTTCTGTAACGATATGCCAATGGCCAACAAGCATATGAAAAGATGCTCAATATTACTAATCATTAGGGAAATGCATATCCAAACCACCCTGAGATGCCATGTTATTGGAATGGCTATAAATAAATAAATAAGTAAACACACACACACACACACACACACACACACACACACACAGAGACAATAACAGGTGTGATGTGGATGTGGAGAAATTGGAGCTCTGTGCACTGTTGCTAGGAAAGTAAACTGGTGCAGCCACTATGGAAAACAGTATGGTAATTCCTCATACTATTTTTAAATATTAAAAATAGAACTACCATATGATGCATCAATTCCATGTATATATCCAAAAGAATTGAAAGTAGAGTCTCACAGGGATATTTGCCTGTTTGTGCATTTGCACACAGCAGCATTATTTTAATAGCCAAGGGGTTGAAGAAACCCAAGTGTCCATCAGTGGAAGAATGTATAAACAAAATGTGGCATATACACATAATGGAGTATCAGTCAATCTTTAAAAAGGAGATTTGGACATATGTTACTAGGATGAACACTGAGAACACTGAAGACACATAAATTATGCACACTGAGACATGGCATTGTAAGTGACATAAGGGGCACATTGCTAAGGGAAGTAAGTTAGTTTCCCAAAGAAAAATACTGTATAATTCTACTGGTATGAGGTACCTAGAATAATCAAATGCATAGAAACAGAAAACAGAATGGTGGTTGCCAGGGGTTGGGGTAAGGGAAATGGACTTAGTGTTTAATGGGGACAGAGTATCACTGGTTTGGGAAGATGAGAAAGTTCTGGAGATGCATGGTAGTGATGGTTGTATAACAGTGTGAAGCACTTAGTGCCACTGAAATGTATAATTTTAAAAAATTGTTAAGATGGTAAACTTTGTTATGTGTATTTTACAACAATTAAAAAAATTAATGCCTGCTCTCTGCCAGGCACATTCTAGGTTCTGGGATATGGCAGTGAACAAAACAAAGTCCCTCCCCTCATACATCTCTGTAGTGAGAGTAAATAAGCAAAGACATGAGTAAAGATAGAGTACCAGATGCTCCTAAACTCTAAGGAGAAAAGTAGAGCAGGGTGAGAGGGATAACGAGTGTTGAGCTGTGGGTCAGGAAGACCTCACTGAGGCTATTCAGCAATCCAGGGAGAATGATGTGTTGGTCTGGGGTGGACATGGTGGGAGTGGTGAGAAGTGGTCAGTTTCTAGATAAGGATGTACAGTCAACAGGATTCCCTGGTGGGTTGGATGGGAGCATGAGAGAATGAAGGATCAGAAATAATACTGAGATTTTTTTACTTTATTGTAAGGATGCAGGTGTCATAACTTGAGGTGGGGAAAGATTGTGGGAAGAACAGATGGGGAAGGTTAAGGGGTGTGCTTTTTGACATGTTACATTTGAGATGCCTTTTAGCTACTGAAGGGGAGATGTTGGGTAGGCAGCTAGTTATATGTGCTGGAATCCATGGGAAAGGTCCCTGCTGAGGACATACACTCAGGAGTGTCCACCCTGAGGATGTAGGCTGGCACTGCTCCCCCAGTGAGTGAAGGTAGATACTGTAGAGGAGAGGACTGAGGATGCGCACAGGTCCTGGACTGTTAGAGGTCAGGGAGGCGGGAGGAAGAAGGAAAGCAGACTGAAAAGGACAGCCAGGGAGGAAGAGGGGTCACACAGACAGCATGTGCTCCCAGTAGGCAGCTGACAAAAGTGTTTCCAGAAGGGAGGAGTGATGAAGTGACAGGTTAAGTAGGACTACAACTGAGAATGACTACTGGATTGGGCAACATGTGACTTTGATAACAGTTTATCCTAACGAGGGCTTATAAGCAAAAGGAAGACAGAATTTGAATCACTCTTCAGGTGAGTTTTGCTGTATTCAGAGAGATTAATGAGGTGGCACCTGGTCAAGAGTATTTTTTAAGCTGGAAGAGCTATCTTACAGTAACTGATGGAAATGACCCACAGAATTCATTTTCATGGAGTACAGTTTCAAGAGGCAAAAACTGATTAGCAGGAGAGAGTGGGGACAGCTCTGGAGTGACATCATTGAGGAGACAGAAAATGGAAGGTCTCTAGCACCCACCTGGAGGTGGTCCTTCAGTAGGATAGAATCCTTTGTCAATCATTTGTGTTGCTAACATTTTCTCCCATTTCATGGGAGAAAGGTAGTTTTTCATATAGTCAAAGTGACCAATCTTCACTTTATGACCTACTGATGCTCAGCCCAGTCATGCAGACCTTCAGATTGGTCACCTTGCCCTTGGGCCCCACAGGGTTGTTAGGATGGAAGCCTGTTGCACAGGGTGGTGCCCACATCCCCAGGGCCAACGCTGGGTCAAAGGCTCACCTACAGCTCTGCATTCTTGCTTCCATTGCAGTTTTGGCTTCTTTATTTAAAAATGTTTAAAAAAAGTTTTATCCACCATCATGTTCAGTTGGAAGGTATTTCAGGATATCAACACTATACTGTCACAAACAGATGCCAAGTCTTGTATTTCTAAAGAAGAAACTGGAGAGAGAAAAATTCTCTGAAACTCTGACTTGTGAAGTCTCCTTGCTCCAGTGTATCGTGGAAGAGATTTTGGTGGGGACTGTAGCTCTCATTTGCCAAGTGTGAGCTGGGCCACAGACTTGTCTTTGGAAGTATGCCGGGCCTGCTGGACATTCCCCACTGTGGAGCTGGATAGGTGACTCTCAGGTTGAACAGGAACCTGGCCCACAGAGAGGCCCTTCCTGGCGGCCATTTCTCTCTAGGGTTGAAACCCATTCTCTTATGCAAAAAGAGCATGTCAGTCCTAAGGAACTCCTCGCCTACAGTGTTCTAGATAAGCCCCATGTATCTTACTTCACCTCTTTTGAAAATACCTTATATCTGAATTTCTAAAATTTAACTTTAGTCTTCATATCTAACAGACCCATGTAACCTATTTATATGTTGTCATTTATTGGATTGTGTCTGAATTGACTTCTACCATCATGTTTTGTGTATTCTATTTACCATGCTTCTTGTCTGCTTATTTTCATTTTTCCTTTGCTATGTTCTGATGGATCAATTTCCTCTACACATTTCATGTATATATTTTTAACAAGCAGTTATCTTCACATTTTTAGCATACAAATTTAACCATATGTGTATATGCATATATATATATATATATATATATATATAACCTTATTTTTCTTAAGTTTAAAATTAATCAACGTCTCTTGCTTTGTCTTGTATAAGGAAAGGACTTGAGAATATTTAACTTCCCTCTGAAATTCCCACATTTTTCCTACATTTTATTATACTCCACCTCACTTTTATCCTCCATTACATTTTTTCTCAGTCAGTAATTATTACCAGTTTCTTTGCGCATCATTGTTTCTTTCATCACATCCTCTGTGCAGCAGTTTTAGTAAATTCCTCAGACTTTTCTTGAATTTACAAGTTTTCTCTTCAGCTAAGTAAAATCTACTTTTCAATTATGTGTACTGAGTTTTAGGTTTCAGTTATTACATTCTCCGTAGAGTTTACTTGATTTTCCAAACTTGTCTTTTAAAAAAATACGTTGTGTTTTCTATTGCTTCTCTAACATTATTGTAAGCACAGGCTCAAGCAACAAATTCTCCTATGGTTCTGTAGCTCAGAAGTTCAACACAGGTCTTACTGGACTAAAGTCCAGGTGTCCGCAGGGCTGTGCTCCTTTCTGAAAGTTCTGGGGAAGAATCCATATCCTTGTTCACTTGGGATGTTGGCAGAATTCAGTTCCTTGTGTTTCTAAGATGGAGGTCTCCCTTTTCCTGCTAGCTGTCAGGTGAGGCCTGTTCCCAGCATCTAGAGGCCACCCTCATATCTTAAGTGTGATCTATTTCCTCCATCTTCAAAGTCACCAAAAGTATCTTTTACTCTTTGAATCTCTCCTGCCTCTTCTTTCGTCCTCTCATTTATGACTTTTAAGGACCCTTGTGATTACATTGGATCCACATCCAGGTTGTGGATAATCCAGGATACTTTCCCCATCTCAAGGTTCTTAACATTAATCACATCTGCAAAGTCCCTTTTGTCATGTAACATATTCATAGGTTCTAGGGACCGGGACATGAACATCTTTGAAGGTACCATTATTCTGCCTACCACTTCTGTTCTTGTTGTATGGATTGTTTTTTCCTTTATCTTTGCTTATATTAAACATACTTATGTTGAACTTACTTTTTGCTCAATTATTTGCAGCTCATGGAATATAAGCTTTTTTTTCTCTTCTGCTTTTTCTCAGAGTAGTGAGCTTGTCTTCATGGAGCTTGTCAGCTATTGAGAGAGAGTTCTGGGTTGTGGAGTCCCTAAAGGGAAGTTTTATGTTTGTCTTTGCCAAGGCTCTGTGGCATTCACAGGTTCTGGACCCTTTTTTATGGTTTCTGGGTCTTTACACTGCAAAATTTGACTTTGATTTCTCAAATGAGCACAGAGACAGCCTGGGGTTCCAAGTCTTTTGTGGGAGCTTTTCTTTAAATCTATGATACAGGGCAGGCACTATACTTCCATGTCACATCCCTGGGCTGTTAGCAGAGTACTTCTAGGTTCCCAGGGAAAGGGCATCTTTATCTGAGCCTGAGCACCACCTATTCCTGAGGTTCACTTCACAGCTAACAGGTAGGTAGTCAGGATGGGGTACAGTCAGGGATGGAGAGAGTCAGCATCTATGTTGGGATGGTTGTAAGCTTCATGTGCATTACCTGTGCAGTCACACAGGATTAGGAGGACTTCACACTGATTTAATGGTCTGCTGCTTAGTGTCATGAAGTTCTTAATACATTTTTGTTTTTATTTATTTATTTATTTTAGTTTTTATTTTGGTATCATTAATCTACAATTCCATGAGCAACATTATGGTTACTAGAGTCCCCCCATCATCAAGTCGCCACCACATACACCATTACAGTCACTGTCCATCAGCATAATAAGATGCTCTAGATGCTCTAGAATCACTACTTCTCTGTGTTGTACAGCCCGCTCCGTGCCCTCCACCCCCTACATTATGACTGCTAATTGGAATTCACTTTTCCCCCCTTGTCCCTCCCTTCCCACCCATCCTCCCCAGTCCCTTTCCCTTTGGTAACTGTTAGTCTATTCTTGGGTTATCTGAGTCTGCTGCTGTTTTGTTCCTTCAGTTTTTTTCTTTGTTCTTACACTCCACAGATGAGTGAAATAATTTGAAACCTGTCTTTTTCCAGCTGGCTTATTTCACTGAGCATAATACATTCTAGCTCCATCCATGTTGTTGCAAATGGTGGATTTGTTATCTTCTTACGGCTGAATAATATTCCATTGTGTATATGTACCACATCTTCTTTATCCATTCATCTACTGATGGACACTTAGGTAGCTTCCATTTCTTGGCTACTGTAAATAGTGTTGCGATAAATATAGGTGTGCATCTGTCTTTTTCAAACTGGAGTGCTGCATTCTTGGGGTAAATTCCTAGAAGTGGAATTCCTGGGTCAAATGGTATTTTTATTTTGAGCATTTTGAGGAACCTCCATACTGCTTTCCACAATGGCTGAACTAATTTATATTCACACCAGCAGTGTAGGAGGGTTCCCCTTTCCCCACATTCTCGCCAACATTTGTTGCTGTTTGTCTTTTGGATGGTGGCCATCCTTACGAATGTGAGGTGATATCTCATTGTGGTTTTAATTTGCATTTCTCTGATGATTAGTGACGTGTAGCATCTTTTCATGTGCCTGTTGGCCATCTGAATTTCTTCTTTGGAGAACTGTTCATATCCTCTGCCCATTTTTTAATTGGATTATATCCTTTTTGTTTGTTAAGGTACGTGAGCTCTTTATATATTTTGGATGTCAATCCTTCATTGGATATGTCTTTTATGAATATATTCTCCCATACTGTAGGATACCTTTTTGTTCTATTGATGGTGTCCTTTGCTGTACAGAAGCTTTTCAGCTTTATATTGTCACACTTGTTCACCTTTGCCTTTGTTTCCCTTGCCTAGGGAGATATGTTCTTGAAGAAGTTGCTCATGTTTATGTCCAAGAGACTTTTGCCTATGTTTTTTTCTAAGAGTTTTATGGTTTCATGACTTACATTCAGGTCTTTGATCCATTTCAAAGTTACTTTTGTGTATCGGGTTAGACAATGATCCAGTTTCATTCTCTTCATGTAACTGTCCAGTTTTGCCAACACCAGATGTTGAAGAGGCTGTCATTTCCCCATTGTATATCCATGGCTCCTTGATCATATTTTAATTGACCGTATATGTTTGGGTTAATGTCTGGACTCTCTACTCTGTTCTACTGGTCTGTGGGTCTGTTCTTGTGCCAGTACCAAATCATCTTGATTACTATGGCTTTGTAGTAAAGCTTGAAGTTGGGAAGTGAGATCCCCCCCACTTTATTCTTCCTTCTCAGGATTCCTTTGGCTATTCGGGGTATTTTGTGGTTCCATATGAATTTTAGAACTATTTGTTCCAGTTCATTGAAGAACGTTGTTGGTATTTTGATAGGGATTGCATTGAATCTGTAGATTGCTTTAGGCAGGATGGCCATTTTGACAATATTAATTCTTCCTAGCCAAAGCATGGGATGAATTTCCATTTGTTAGTGTCCTCTTTAATTTCTCTTAGGAGTGTATTGTAGTTTTCAGTGTATAGGTCTTTCACTTCCTTGATTAGGTTTATTCCTAGGTATTTTATTCTTTTTGATGCAATTGTGAATGGAATTGTTTTCCTGATTTCTTTTTCTGCTAGCTCATCATTAGTGTATAGGAAAACAACAGATTTCTGTGTATTAATTTTGTATATTGAAAACTTTGCTGAATTCAGATATTAGTTCTAGTAGTTTTCGAGTGGAATCTTTAGGGTTTTTTATGTACAATGTCATGTCATCTGCAAATAGTGACAGTTTGAATTATTTTTTACCAATCTGTATGCCTTGTATTTCTTTGTTTTGTCTGATTGCCGTGTCTAGGACCTCCAGTATGTTGAATAACAGTGGGGAGAGTGGGCATCCCTGTCTTGTTCCCGATCGCAGAGGAAAAGCTTTCAGCTTCTCACTGTTTAGTATGATGTTGGCTGTGGGTTTGTCATATACGGCCTTTATTATGTTGAGGTACTTGCCCTCTATACCCATTTTGTTGAGTGTTTTTATCATGAATGGATGTGGAATTTTGTCAAATGCTTTTTCAGCATCTATGGAGATGATCATGTGGCTTTGTCCTTCTTTTTATCTATGTGGAGGATGTTGATGGATTTTCGAATATTGTACCATCCTTGCATCCCTGGGATTCATCCCACTTGGTCATGGTGTATGATACTCTTCATGTATTTTTGAATTCAGTTTGCTAATATTTTGTTGAGTATTTTTGCATCTACATTCATCAGGGATATTGGTCTGTAATTTTCTTTTCTTGTGGGGTCTTTGCCTGGTTTTGTTATTAGAGTGATGCTGGCTTCACAGAATGAGTTTGGACGTATTCCCTCCTCTTCTATTTTTTGGAAAATGTTAAGGAGAATGGGTATTATATTTTCTTTATATGTCTGGTAAAATTTAGCGGTGAATTCATGTGGCCTGGGTGTTTTGTTCTTGGGTAGTTTTTTGATTACCAATTCAATTTCTTTACTGGTAATTGGTCTGTTTAGATTTTCTGTTTCTTCCTTGGTCAGTCTTGGAAGGTTGTATTTTTCTAGAAAGTGGTCCATTTCTTCTAGGCTTTCCAACGTGTTAGCACATAGATTTTCATAGTAGTCTCTAATAATTCTTTGTATTTCTGTAGGGTCCATTGTCATTTTTCCTTTCTCATTTTGGATTCCATTTATGTGTGTAGATTATCTTTTTCTCTTAATAAGTCTGTTTAGGGGTTTATCTATTTCATTAATTTTCTCAAAGAACAAGCTCTTGGTTTCATTGATTCTTTCTATTGTTTTGTTCTTCTCAATTTTATTTATTTCTTCTCTGATCTTTATTATGTCCCTCCTTCTGCTGACTTTGGGCCTCATTTGTTCTTTTTCTAATTCAATAATTGTGACTTTAGACTATTCTTTTGGGATTGTTCTTCCTCATTTAAATAGGCCTGGTTTGCTATATACTTTCCTCTTAGAACTGCCTTTGCTGCATCCCACAGAAATTGGGGCTTTGTGTTGTTGTCATTTGTCTCCATATATTGCTAGATCTGTTTTATTTTGATTTGATCATTAATCCACTGATGTTGTGAAGTCTCCATGTTTGTGAGCCTTTTTGTTTTCTTTGTAAAATTTATTTCTAGTTTTATACCTCTGTCATCTGAGAAGTTGGTTGGTAGTATTTCAATCTTTTTAAATTTATTGAGGTTCTTTTTGTCGCTTAGTATGTGGACTATTCTGGAAAATGTTCCATGTGCACTTGAGAAGAATGTGTATCCTGCTGCTTTTGGGTGTAGAGTTCTGTAGATGTTTGTTACGTCCATCAGTTCTAGTGTGCTGTTCAGTGCCTCTGTGTCCTTACTTATTTTATGTCTGGTCGATCTGTTCTTTTGAGTGAGTGGTGTGTTGACGTCTCCTAAAATTAATGCATTGCATTCTATTTTCTCCTTTAATTCTGTTAGTATTTGTTTCACATATTTTGGTGCTCCTGTGTTGGGTGCATAGATATTTATAATAGTTATATTCTTTTGCTGGACTGACCCATTTATAATCATGTAATATCCTTCTTTATCTCTTGTTACTTTCTTTGATTAGAAGTCTTTTTTGTCTGATATAAGTACTGCAACACCTGCTTTTTTCTTCCCATTGTTTGCATGAAATAACTTTTTCCATCCCTTCAGTTTTAGTCTGTGAATGTCTTTGGGTTTGAGGTGAGTCCCTTGTAGGCAGTATACAGATGGATCTTGCTTTTTTATCCATTTTATTACTCTGTGTCTTTTGATGGGTGCATTCGGTCCATTTACATTAGGGTGATTATCGATAGATACGTACTTGTTGCCATTGCAGGCTTTGGATTCATGGTAACCAAAGGTTCAAGGGTGGCTTCTTTACTACCTAACAGTCTACTTTAACTCTCTTATTGAGCTATTATAAACACAGTCTGATAATTCTTTTCTCTCTCCCTTCTTATTTTTCTTTCTCCATTCTTTATATGTTAGGTGTTTTATTCTGTACTCTTTTGTGTTTCATTTGACTGTTTTTGTGGATAGTTGATTTAATTTTTTGCCTTTAGTTAGTATTTGGTTGGTCTGCTTTCTTTGCTGTGATTTTATTTTTTCTGGTGACATCTATTTAGTCTTAGTAGTGCTACCATCTAGAGCAGTCCCTTTAAAATACCCTGTAGAGGTGGTTTGTGGGAGGTAAATTCCCTCAACTTTTGCTTGTCTGGAAATTGTTTAATCCCTCCATCAAATTTAAATGATAATTGTGCTGGATACAGTATTCTTGATTCCAGGCCCTTCTGTTTCATTGCATTAAATATATCATGCCATTCTCTTCTTGACTGTAAGGTTTCTGTTGAGAAGTCTGATGATAGCCTGATGGGTTTTCCTTTGTAGGTAATCTTTTTTCTCTCTCTGGCTGCCTTTAACGCTCTGTCCTTGTCTTTGATCTTTGCCATTTTAATTATTATATGTCTTGGTGTTGTCCTCCTTGGGTCCCTTGTGTTGGGATATCTGTGGGCTTCCATGGTCTGAGAGACTATTTCCTTCCCTAGCTTGGGGCAGCTTTCAGCAATTATTTCTTCAAAGATATTTTCTAACCCTTTTTCTCTCTCCTTCTTCTTCTGGTATCCCTATAATGCGAATATTGTTCTGCTTGGATTGGTCACACAGTTCTCTCAATATTCTTTCATTCCTAGAGATCCTTTTATCTCTCTCTGCCTCAACTTCTCTGTATTCCTGTTCTCTGATTTCTATTCCATTAACAGGCTCTTGCACTTCATCCAGTCTGCTCTTAAGCTCTTCTATCGATTGTTTCATTTCTGTTATCTCCTTTTGGACTTCATCCCTTAGGTCTTGCATATTTTTCTGCAGGTCCATCAACATGGTTATGACTTCTATTTTGAATTATTTTTCTGTAAGATTATATCTATCTCACCAGGCCCTCTCTCTGGGGTTGTCTGAGTGATTTTTTTTTTTGAGAGCGCATCTCTCATATTTATTGATCAAATGGTTGTTATCAACAATAAAATTCTGTATAAGGGGGTCCAATGCTCAATGCACAATCATTAATCCATCTCAAGCCTAATTCTCGTCAGTCTCCAATCTTCTGAAGCATAACAAACAAGTTCTTAGATGGTGAACGAATTCTTACATAGTGAATAAGTTCTTACATGGTGAACAGTACAAGGGCATTCATCACAGAAACTTTCGGTTTTGATCATGCATTATGAACTATAAACAATCAGGTCAAATATGAATATTCGTTTGATTTTTATACTTGATTTATATGTGGATCCCACATTTCTCCCTTTATTATTATTATTACTTTTATTTTTAATAAAATGCTGAAGTGGTAGGTAGATGCAAGATAAAGGTAGAAAACATAGTTTAGTGTTGTAAGAGAACAATTGTAGATGATCATGTGTGTGCCTGTAGACTATGTGCTAATCCGAGCTAGACAAGGGCAATAAAACATTCACAGATGCAGAAGCTTTCTCTCAAAACAGGGGGGGAGTGAGGTTCTAAGCTTCACCACTGTTCCCCGATTTCTCACCTGATGGCCCCCCTGCGACTGTGCCTGTCTTAGGTTGTTCCTCCCTTGAGGAATCTTACCCATCTTTGGCTAACCAGTCATCTTCTGGGGCCATACAGGGAAATGTAAAGTTGGTAAGTGAGAGAGAAGCCATATTGTTTGAAAAGGTTAGCTTTTTACTTCTTTGCAGATTTATGCCCTGTGGCTTCTATGCCCAGCACTTGTCTCGAGGTACCTTTACCACCTGGAGGAATTATGATACTCGGTAAATTCGATATGAGGCATGAATTCTATTTAAGGGTTGTAATTAGGAAGGAAGAAGAAAAGCTATAGAGGTAGCATATGGAAGAAAACATGGGAGGATTGATTATTTCTTTGACATATCTTCTTGTAGAGTACCTTAAGTATGTATAGGTTTTAAACTACTAACTAACTTGTGCACACATATTAACATAATAGGAATATGGTGACATAAACTAAGCAAATCTATAATTACCAGCCATCTCCTGTCTGAGTGATTTTTGACTGGACCAGATTCTTCTGCCTTTTAATGACAATAGAAGTGGTCACAGGCAGGTGGCACTTGTGTCAGTTGGGAGGACAAAGTCCCTTCCGCTTGTTGGTTGCCTTGCCTGTATCCAGCACCCCTGAAGCAGACTCTGGGACAACCTCCTCAGGTGCCATGGGGAAGGCCACCTTTAGGCTAGCCAAGAGTGGTGTGTGGTGTCGTAGCCATGCTTTGTGTGTTCTACTGTGAGAACGGTGCCCCTTCCTTCTTTCTGGACCTTGCTCTGGCTTCCGCTGTCTGTGCTAGTTACCAGGAGCAGACTCTGGGACAATCTCCTGAGCTGCTGTGGGCATGGCCACCCTCAGGCTAGCCTAGAGCACTGTAGGGCGTTGCAGCCATCCTGGGTGTGTTCTCCTGCCAGAACGGCATCCCTTTGTGCCTTCCCGACCTTGTTCCACCTTCCACTGTCTGTCCTGGTTAGCTGTGCACTGGAAGGAGACTCTGTGTGGTTGCTGTGGGTGGGGCTGCTTTCCAGCTGCTCTGCAGCTGTGGCGGGTCAGCTGGTTTGCTTGCAGCGCCAGCCAGGGAGAATGAATGGCAGGCTTCTTATTGCGGTGAAGAGCTTTGGGGCAGTTTTACTCTCCAGGGGGTTAGGGGGCCCGAAGTTCCTCAAGATTCCCAACCTGCTGGGCTGAGTGTGCTGGGATGATTTTGTTCAGCTGTTGAGCCCTTGTCCCTTTAAGACTTTTAAAAAGTGCTTTTCTTTTGTCCCAGGGGACCTGGCTGTTGGGACCTGCTCGCAGTCTCTGTCTTGGACCCTACCCTTCTGTTTCTCTAGTATCCAGCACACCATGCAATGTGTGTCTGTGCTCCTGGTGCAGATTAATAGGGCTGGTTATTCAGCAGTCCTGTGCTTCCACTCCCTCTGCACTCCGACTCCTTTCCTCTTGCTGGTGAGCTGGGGTTGGGGGAGTGCTGGGGTCTCACTGGGTCACGGCTTTGTATCTTACCCCCTTCATGAGATGCTGAATTCTCACAGATATAGTTGTAGCCTGGTGTTGTATTGTATCTTCTGGTCTCTCTTTTAGGAACAGGTGTCTTTGTTGTATTTTCAAAAATATATATGGTTTTTGGAGGAGATTTCCACCACCCTACTCATGCCACTATCTTGAGCCAGAAGTCCCTTAATACTTTTTTAACAAGGGGCCCTACATTTTCATTTTGCACTGGGCCAGGCAAATTATGTAGGTGGTCCTGGTTGTGGATCTAGAATGAGGGTGAGTGAGGCTCACAGAAGGGGATCAGAGGAGGATGACCAGGGTCAGAGAAGGAAAGAGGGGAAGAATGAGATGAGGAGCAGAATGGGGGTGATTAGTGATGTCCCACATTTACTATAACTAAAAACAAAAAGCAGTGATGGTTGATGTAGTCAAGTTATAAAAAAAATCCTCTGCAGAATGAACAGGGCTGTTTATTCAAAAATGAGTTGGAGAGAGAGAGCAAGTTGGAGAGAGACACTATACATGAAAAGACTTAAAGGCATATCAACCAGTGACATTTAGGAGACAACTAGAAATTTTACCATTGATTGAATATTTGATATTGTTAAGGAATTATTAATATTTTAGGCATGAAAATTGTATTATGGCTTTAAAAACAGAGTCCTTATATTTGGAGATACATACTTAAGTATTTATGCATAAAATGATATAGTATCTGGGATTTGTTTCTAAGTAACACAGGAGCAAGTAGGGATGGGGTTAGATGAAACACAATTAGTCATGAGTTGGCAATTGCTGAAGTTGGATAAACAGATACATGGAAAGGGTCAGTGTACTATTCAGTATTCTTGTGTTTGAAATTATCTATAATACAAAATTAAAAAATTTGCTCTACCAAAATACCTGGCTTTGGGTCATAGGCATCAGGGCAGATAGAACTTATGTCTAAATAATTTGTGTAGCTGGAAGTACAGAGCTATATTAAGGAAGTTCAGATGCTAAAACCTGTGACCTGATCAAGGTGCTCCTGGGAAAGCCCTCCTGGAGATGAGCTAACAGGTGGGCCATCTCCCAGCAGGACCTGAGACCACCATGGGTAACTGGACTGACCTAATGCATCTCCATTATTATGCCCTTTTTACACACTGTGAAAGAAGCTGGCTTTTAGACCATTATGATATATTAATTTAGAGACCACATACCAATATCCTGCAGTCACTAAAATGAGGGCTATGAAGACTGCAGCACCACCCCCACAAAAATGCTCAATGAAAAAAATCACGGTATAAGATTTTACCTGTCAATCATCTCAGCTATAGAAACATTTGCAAATGAAGACTTGTAAGGAAAACACATTAAAGTGATAATGCCCTGTGTTTGGATTATGACTGATCTTTTTCCTTTATTCTAGTTAATAATTTTATTTTGGAATGAAAACAGGCTTTTATAATTCAAAACACAAATTTATTATTTTTTTCAACACAAAGCCAAGTCTTACACAATCTCTCCAAGACAGTCCAGCTTCTGAGTAGAGTGCTTTTTTTCATACTGGTTCTACATTAACTGCTAGTAGTCTACACACCCTACCAACAATTGTCTAAAGGCTCCCTGAGTTCCATTTCTAGCCTTATCTGGAAGCCTCTGTTTTTCCTGATGCCAGAGAAAGACACAGTCTCCTATCCTTGTGTTTCCCTTCCTTGGGTTGCATGTGGAAATTACCTGGAGGGCTGCCTACTGCTATACCCCAAAGATTTTGGTGTTCTTAGTCTATGGTGGGGCAATTGGATTCTAAAAAGCTCCAAGCAATTCTAAGGTCAGCCAGGTTGCACATAACCATTCTTGCCTTCCAGGGGTGGTACTAGTAACCCTCAAGCACAGGCTGTCTCTAAATGTGGCTTCTGGTACCGCCCTACACTAGTGGTTCTCAAACGTTAACTGCAGCAGAGTCATACAGATGGCTGTTAGAACACAGACTGCTGGGTCCCAACCCCAGAGTTTCCATTTCAGTAGGTCTGGAGTGGGGTCTGAGAATGTGCATTTTATCAAGTCCCCAAGGGGTATAGATGCTGCTGCTCTGGGGGCCACACTTCAAGAACCTTAAGTCAATGCTCAGAACACTGCTGTCTACTCCCCTGAACAAATAGCCCACAATATAGGAGTAAGCAAGATAGATTTAACTTAATGTTTTACAAGGGAGGCAGAAAAGAGGTTTATTTTGCATACCAAATAATTAAAATTCTCATTAGAAGTTTCTGTTCTCCTTTAAAATCCTTCCAGTTCTCTTTAACATATTTCTTTTCAAAATTATTTTTCTCTCTTTGAAGCTCTCCTGCTCCTTAATCTCAACAGAATTGAAATCTTTCCTACCTCCCCATCCCTGGCTCCCAGATTCTCCTTCCGTGCCTCTCTCTGTCTCCCTTTCTCCGATGATGCTTATCCAGTCTGGCCCTGCAGGTCTATGCTGTGAGCAGGGATAACAGAATTGATTGTTTGAGTCATTGTACATAGCAACTATTCCCTCACCAGCAACCCTTTGTGTGTGTGTGTGTGAGTTGGATCCCATCAGCAACATAACCAAATGCAAAGCCCCATGATGATGGGCATACCTGCTCCAGATACGAACAGTAAGCCAGAACTGTGACAACTGGGAAATGTAAGCAGCCTGCTCCTGTTCCAAAGCCAAACCCGTTAGTCAGAAAGCTGTTTACCTAAGAAAAGCCCAGCTCTATCTGGCTGAGAAAACAGTACTGTTTTCCTAAAGCAAACTGAATTCTGGTAGCTCCACCTGGGGGGAGTGAGCAGAAGAAAGTGGAGGCCAGGGCCCACTCTTGGCATTGCCAAGGGTCTGACCATCTGACCTGAGGCCACAACCAGATCTTTGCTCTGGAACCAGTACCTGAAGCTCCTGCCACAGGAAACAGGCCAATGGGGTGGACACAAGAGAGCCTTCATCTGCCACACTCAGGTCTTGATTCTGCCAAAATCAAATGCCAGAGGAACCTCCTGAGGACCAAGAAGGGGAATAATGAGGGTAGCCCACCTAGTGAGAAGTACAGCTGTTTCCTTTTCCAGCAAGAAGAGCCAGATCTGAAACTGCCACCCCCACCTCTCCATGAGTGCCCAGCCCACACCAGTCACCTGGCTGGACTTTTATATGCACCCTTTCCTTTATTTTGGTATCATTAATATACAGTCACATGAGCAACATATAGTTACTAGATTCCCCCCATTATCAAGTCCCCACCACATACCCCATTACAGTCACTGTGCATCAGTGTAGTAAGATGCTATAGATTCACTACTTGTCTTCTCTGTGCTATACTGCCTTCTCCGTGGCCCCCCTACATTATGTGTGCTAATCGTAATGCCCCTTATTCCCCTTTTGCTGCCTTTCCCACCTACCCTCCCCAGTCCTTTTCCCCTTGGTAACTGTTAGTCCATTCTTAGGTTCTGTGATTCTGCTGCTGTTTTGTTCCTTCAGTTTTTGCTTTGTTCTTATACTCCACAGATGAGGGAAATCATTTGATACTTGTCTTTCTCTATCTGGCTTATTTCACTGAGCATAATACCCTCTAGCTCCATCCATGCTGTTGCAGATGGTAGGATTTGTTTTCTTCTTATGGCTGAATAATATTTCATTGTGTACATGTGCCACATCTTCTTTATCCATTCATCTACTGATGGACACTTAGGTTGCTTTCATTTCTTGCTTATTGTAAATAGTATGCACTCTTTTTTAATGCCTCCAATCTCAAATGGTTTCTTATAGTCACAGCAAACAGCCCTGCTAGGTTATTAACCCCATCTCACAGATAAGAAAACCAAGGCTGAGACTCAATTCCTTGCTCAGATACACAGTGAGTCAGTGCCACAGCAGATCTTCCTGGAGCCAGCCCATTACAGAAATTACAGAATGCCTTGGAAGTTGAGCTTATGTCTCAATCACTCACCATCTTACCTTCCAGCACTTACCACAGAGCTCACCACGTGGTAAATGCTAAATAAGTATTTGTTGGGTACCATTAGCCTTCTTTTTACTTAGCGTTGACCTAGACTTATACTTAAGTCTTTGTGGGGAGCCTCAGAAGCTGGAGAGATGCCAATGTTCTGAGGATGCAAGGACACAGGATTTCTTGCTTGCAAACCCAGACTGGAGTCTCTGATCTATTAGATATATGACAATAGTTAAATTCTTTAATTTTTCTTAGTTTCCTTATCCATACACATCCTTAATGGGGGGATGCAGTAATGTTCCCAAACAGTAATACCTCACTCCCACTGGCAGGGTCACTATGGGGATTCCAGGCCTGCCACTCCCTTTACCTGCCCAGAAAAGGTTGTGGGAGGCAGCCTGTATGATCTGCCAGCAGCAAGCCCAGTTTGGCACTGTGTGAGCCAAAAATACTTAACAAAATTATTTTAATTTTTATGGAGAAAAGAATTTCAGTCCATAAACCTTTCTATCTTTCTTGGTTTAGCCTCATGTAAAATAAAAAGAAAAAAGAAAGAAGAAAAGTTGTCCATATTGATGTGTTGGTTTCTAGCTTCTTTCCTTATATGTGCTTACTTATAAAATGACTCATCAAATCCTTGTATCAGCCTTATTATGTTAAGATTATTTGCTTTCTTCCTTCTCAACAGGTGAAGAAGATCTTGCCCCCAAAGGTTAAGTGAATTGCCCATAGTACTCAGCTATTTGAATTCCATAAGCTAAGCCCCAACACCAGAATTTTATCCACCAGCCTAGACTAGTTAGTCTTTAACATGCAAAACCCAAAAGGAGGATGTTGGAATCAAAGGCTGAAACTTCCACTCAGAGCTCCCTGGGATCCTGAGCAGAACTCACACAATGTAATAAACTTCACCTTCCCAAGTGTCTTTTACCTTAAGTCCAAATGGTTATCACTGCCTTCATTTCTGAATAACAAAGGAAAACTTCACTCTTTTGGTCTGAGCTGGTAGATTTTTTTTTTTAAGAATGTATTAAAGAAAAGCAGAAGGGCAGATTTTCTCTTTGAGTCCATACAGCAGTCTCTCACAAAGAGTGGAATCACCAGTGCTTGCTATAAACTCAGAGCCCCGGAACCACTCTAGGCAGAAGGAATCAGAATGTCTAGACAGAGCTTTGGAATCAGTATTTTAACCAGTTCCCTGGGTGATTCTTCAACACACTAAACTTTTTGAACTGTTGATTACAGAAGAGAGGATACTCAACTATGATAAAAACTAATTTCAAGTAGATGTGTGCTTCAAAAAGATGCAAAAAACTTTGTTTTTTCCATAGAGATTAAAAAGACTGTCCTCTTGCCCCACTTACCTGAATTACCCACTAGCAAACTCTCCAGGAGTAGCTCCAAATACTGCAGCTCAATCTCTTTCAAAATCAACTCTCAACTAAATGTGAATCAATATGATTCAGCTGTACTGAAGCTGTGATTTCACTGGGGAAGAGCATCAGCATCAAAATAAAGATATCACTTGAATACAAGAGGCTGACTGATAGAGACTCAACCACTGGAGAATAAAAATACCCCAACTCTGCCTAGACAAGAGTGTCAGCATAAATCAGGCAGTGGTTTCCTCATGTCAAACCAACCCTGCCCCAGAGGCGCCGGAGCATCTCCTGCCTGCATCTGGTGAAAGCATTCGGAAACTGTACTTAGCAACACAGTTGTGTGTGTGGCAGCTTAGATTGAATAAAAACCCTCTTTCGTTCTGTCTTATTATAGTCGGTTTCAATTAGCTAATGGGAGGTGGGAAGCGATTAGCCTGCTACTAAACTGCAGCGATATGCTTTTTTGTTTAAGGCTTACACAGTATATTGCAGGAAGAATTACAGTGTATGAGACGAGGTCTTTTAAAGTGAAGATTTAACACAACAGTAGAAAACAGAATCTTCCAGGCAGAAGGACTCTTAGAGGTCATCTTGTCCTACAGCAAAATGCTAGAATTCTCCTTTTCCAGTTTGAAGGTCTGCAGGCAGCTATGAGGCTCTTCTGAAGTCTTGCTTTGTGCAGGATAAATATTCTTAGTTCTATCAACCATTCTTCACATGAAATGGTTTTTCATGCCCCCACTCAATTATCCCAAACACTTTCTTCTGGACACAATTATTTATCAAAAACCCTTTTAAGAGTGTGGAGTTCAGCACAGGACGCATTATTCCACATGGTCCCATCAGTGCAGAATGCAGCATGACTCTTATCTCCACCAGTCAGGATGGTGTACTTTAAGTCAGGCAGGAATGACATTAGCTTCTTATGGAGCTGTCTGATGCTATTGGCTTGCCTTGAACTGGACAAAAACCAAGACTTGTCCTGTGAAAATAGGTGCAACAAGCCACAGGTACAATCTACATGGAACATCTGAGATTAGCATTTTAAACTTAAATGGCCAGTGTATCATAGGTGATGTTTGTTAAATCTAACCCTGCTGGTTTCTGCTGATCATTTCTACCTTGTCAATATCTTTTTGAATCCCAGTAGGGACACCCACTGTTTTAGACATTAATTCATCTTGGTTTCATCTACACATCTGATTGTAAAAATTCATCCTGCTTCACCAAGGCATTCTCACACCTTTACTATTGCAGTGTCTGCAATTACATGGCTGTATAGCAGAGTAAAATCATCCTAAGATGAAACTGTTCCCTAGTGAACCAACTGTAATACAATATACAAGTATTTGCTGCTCAAATATCTTTCCCAATTCAACATTAGCCTTTATATACATCTTTTGATTCAACATCCTTGTCTACCTTCTTGACTGAGTGCAAATAAGGGCAATTAGCTGCAAAGTGAATGACAAATCTTGCCAAAACAAAAACAAAAACAAAACAAACCAGTAGTCCACAGCAGTGATGTTGGAGAACAAAGTAAATCACGCGCAAAGCCACTGATCAATGAGGGTCAGTGGATTTAGAAGAGTTAGCAACATTTAGAAGACATTTATCAAAGATGATGACTTCACACAAGGTTTAAAGGTGATTTAGACCTTCACAGAATGGTCAAAAAATGAAAGTATTTTGAAGAGACTTTGAATAAACTGACAAATAACTCCCTTTAGGATCATTCAGTAAATGTCATATATGAAGTAAAGGATGATGTATAGTACTTTCATACAATTTTGGCATAAAAATTATACCCCCAAATCACTCACCTCACTTAAAAAATTAGTTATAATTTACTTACAAACAAAGAACATGTCTTATGTTGTAAAAATCCATGTTTTGTTAAGTTTATACAGTGATGATACTATTACCACAAACAAGATTTCCATCACTCCCTGATTTACTTTTTATTTATTCTGAGATTCTTTGTTGCATTTATAAACTAAATTTTAAATAAGGCTTATTTTTATTATTTTTAGTTTCATTTCCAGAAAAGTTCCCCAAAATTTCTTCTGCTTTTAATTTTGATATTTAAAAAATCGGTAGACTATTTTTTAGAGCAGTTTTAGGCTTACAGAAAAATTTAGCAGAAAGTAGAGAGAGCTCCCATATAATCCAACCCATGCCTCTATTATTAACACCTTGCCATTGGTGGTACATTTGCTATAATTGATGAACCAATACTGATACATTATTAACTGAAGTCTACAATTTAAATTAGGGTTCACTTTTTGTGTCATACAGTTTGTTTTTTACAAACCCATAATATCATGTATCCACCATTATATTATCATACAGAATAGTTTCACTACTCTAAAATATCCCATGTGTCACATATTTTTCCTCCACCCATCCAAATTCCCAGTCACTGCTCTGTTTTTTTACTGTATTTGTATTTTTGCCTTTTCCAGAATGTCATAAAGTCAAAATCACTGTATATAGCCTCATCAGATGGGCTTCTTTCACTTAGCAGTATGCATTTAAGTTTCCTTCATCTCTGCTAAGAACATCTTGGTTGCTTCCAAGTTTTGGTGATTATGCTACTAACATCCCTGGGAAAGTTATGGTGTGTATGTAACTTTTCATCTTATGGCTAAATACCAAAAAGCACAACTGCTGGATCATACGGTAAGAGTGTGTTTGGTTTTGTAAGAAACGGCCAAATTGCCTTCCAAAGTGACTGCATGTTTTGCATTTTCACCAGCAGTGAATGAGAATTCCTGCTGCTGCACATATTCATCAGCGTTTGATGTTGTCAGTGCTTTGAATTTTAGCAATTCTAATAGTGGTATCTTATTGTTTTAATTTGCATTGATGACATATGATATTGACATGTTTTTATATACTTATTTGCCATCTGTGTATCACTTTAATGAGTTGTCTGTTCATATCTTTTTCCCTATTTTAAATTGTATTTTCCTATTTAAAATACTTTCTTCAGCTGTTTTTTTACTGTGGTAAAATATACATAAAATTTGCCATTTTAAACATTTTTAAGTATGTAATACAGTGGTATTAAATATATCCCATAATGTTTGGAACCATCAGCACCATCCATCTTTACAGCTCTTTCATTTTATAAAACTGACACTCTGTATACCTGTTAAATAATAAATCCCCATTGCTCCCTTCCCCCAGCCTCAGAAAACCACCATTCTATTTTCTGTCTTGCTGACTGTCACTACTCTAAGTATCTAATATAAATGGATTCACACAGTATCTGTCCTTTTGTGACTGGCTTATTTCACTTTGCATAATGTCCTCATAGTTCATCCATGTTATAACATGTATCAGAATTTCCTTCCTTTTCAAGGCTAAATAATATTCCACTGTATGTATATTTCACATTTTGCTTTTCTAGTCATCTGATAGACATTTGGGTCACTTCACCCCTTGACTATGGTGAACAATGCTGCTATGAACATGATGTTCACATATATCATTTTAGACCCTGCTTTCAATCCCTTTGCATATATCCAGAAGTCAAATTGCTGGATCATAGTAATCCTATTTTTTTTATTTTGTTATAATTAATCTACAATTACATGAAGAACATTATGTTTACTAGGCTCCCTCCTTCACCAAGTACGCCCCCACACACCCCATTACAGTCACTATCCATCAGCGTAGAATCACTACTTCTCTTCCCAGTGTTGCACAGCCCTCCCCATGCCCCATTCTACATGCTAATTATACATGCTAACTGTAATACCCCCTTGCTTTTCACCCCACCCCCTTATCCCTCCCTTCCCACCAATTTTCCTCAGTCCCTTTCCCTTTGGGAACTGTTAGTCCATTCTTGGGTTCTGTGATTCTGCTGCTGTTTTGTTTCTTTAGTTTTTCTTTATTCTTATACTCCACATATGAGTGAAATCATTTGATACTTGTCTTTCTCTGCCTGGCTTATTTCACTGAGCATAATACCCTCTAGCTCCATCAATGTTGTTGCATATGGTAGGATTTGTTTTCTTCTTATGGCTGAATAATATTCCATTGTGTATATGTACATCTTCTTAATTCATTCATCTACTGATGGACATTTAGGTTGCTTCCATTTCTTGGCTATTGTAAATAGTGCTGCGATGAACAAAGGGGTGCATCTGTCTTTTTCAAACTGGGATACTGCATTCTTAGGGTAAATTCCTAGAAGTGGAATTCCTGGGTCTAATGGTATGTCCATTTGGAGATTTTTGAGGAACCTCCATACTGCTTTCTAGAATGATTGAACTAATTTACATTCCCACCAGCAGTGTAGGATGGTTCCCCTTTCTCCACAACCTCACCAACATTTGTTGTTGTTCGTCTTTTGGATGGTAGCGATCCTTAACTGGTGTGAGGTGATATCTCATTGTGGTTTTAATTTGCATTTCTCTGATGACAAGCGATGTGGAGCATCTTTTCATGAGTCAGTTGGCCATCTGAATTTCTTCTTTGCAGAACTGTCTGTTCAGCTCCTCTGCCCATTTTTTAATTGGATTATTTCCTTTTTGTTTGTTGAGGTGCATGGGCTCTTTATATATTTTGGATGTCAACCCTTTATTGGATCTGTCATTCATGAATACATTCTCCCATACTGTAGGGTACCTTTTTGTTCTATTGATGGTGTCCTTTGCTGTACAGAAGCTTTTCAGCTTGATATAGTCCCACTTGTTGATTTTTGCTTTTGTTTCCCATGCCTGGGGAGATATGTTCATGAAGAAGTCACTGATGTTTGTGTCCAAGAGATCTTTTGTCTATGTTTTTTTCTAAGAGTTTTATGGTTTCATGACTTACATTCAGGTCTTTGATCCATTTCAAATTTACTTTTGTGTATGGTGTTAGACAGTGATCCAGTTTCATTCTCTTACATGTAGCTGTCCAGTTTTGCCAGCACCATCTGTTGAAGAGACTGCCATTTCCCCATTGTATGTCCATGGCTCCTTTACTGTATATTAATTGACCATATATGTTTGGGTTAATGTCTGGACTCTCTATTCTGTTTCACTGCTCTGTGGCTCTGTTCTTGTGCTAGTACCAAATTGTCTTGATTACTGTGGCTTTGTAGTAGAGCTTGAAGTTGGGGGGCGAGATCCCTCCCACTTTATTCTTCCTTCTCAGGATTGCTTTGGCTATTCGGGGTCTTTGGTGTTTCCATATGAATTTTTGAACTATTTGTTCCAGTTCGTTGAAGAATGTTGTTGGTAATTTGATAGGGATTGCATCAAATCTGTGTATTGCTTTGGGCAGGATGGCCATTTTGACGATATTAATTCTTCCTAGACAAGAGCATGGGATGAGTTTCCATTTGCTAGTGTCCTCATTAATTTCTCTTAAGAGTGTCTTATAGTTTTCAGGGTATAGGTCTTTCACTTCCTTGGTTAGGTTTATTCCTAGGTATTTTATTCTTTTTGATGCAATTGTGAATGGAATTATTTTCCTGATTTCTCTTTCTATTAGTTCATTGTTACTGTATAGGAAAGCCACAGATTTCTGTATGTTAATTTTGTATCCTGCAACTTTGCTGTATTTCTCTATCAGTTCTAGTAGTTTTGGAGTGGAGTGTTTAGGGTTTTTTATGGACAGTATCATGTCATCTGCAAATAGTGACAGCTGAACTGCTTCTTTACCAATTTGGATTGGTTGTATTTCTTTGTTTTGCCTAATTGCCGTGGCTAGGACCTCCAGTACTATGTTAAATAGCAGTGGGGAGAGCGGGCATCCCTGTCTAGTTCCCAATCTCAGAGGAAAAGCTTTCAGCTTCTCACTGTTCAGTATAATGTTGGCTGTGGGTTTATCATATATGGCCTTTATTATGTTGAGGTACTTGCCCTCTACTCCCATTTTGCTGAGAGTTTTTATCATGAATGGATGTTGAATTGTGTCAAATGCTTTTTCAGCATCTATGGAGATGATCATGTGGTTTTTGTCTTTCTTTTTGTTGATGTGGTGGATGATGTTGATGAATTTTCGAATGTTGTACCATCCTTGCATCCCTGAGATGAATCCCACTTGGTCATGGTGTATGATCCTCTTGAGGTATTTTTGAATTCGGTTTGCTAATATTTTGTTCAGTATTTTTTCATCTATGTTCATCAGGGATATTGGTCTGTAATTTTCTTTTTTGGTGGGGTCTTTGCCTGGTTTTGGTATTAGGGTGATGTTCGCTTCATGGAATGAGTTTGGGAGTATTCCCTCCTCTTCTATTTTTTGGAACACTTTAAGGAGAATGGGTATTATGTCTTCTCTGTGTGTCTGATAGAATTATGAGGTAAATCCATCCAGCCCAGGTGCTTTGTTCTTGGGTAGCTTTTTGATTACCATTTCAATTTCTTTGCTTATAATAGGTTTGTTTAACTTTTGTGTTTCTTCCTTGGTCAGTCTTGGAAGGTTGTATTTTTCTAGGAAGTTGTCCATTACTTCTAGGTTTTCCAGCTTGTTGGCATATAGGTTTTCATAGTAGTCTTTAATAATTCTTTGTATTTCTGTGGAGTCTGTCATGATTTTTCCGTTCTCATTTCTTATTCTGTTGGTTTTTGTGTTGATTCTCTTTTTCTCTTAATAAGTTTGGCTAAAGGCCTATCTATTTTGTTTATTTTCTCAAAGAACCAGCTCTTGGTTTCATTGATTTTTGCTATTGTTTTATTCTTCTCAATTTTGTTTATTTCTTCTCTGATCTTTATTATGTCCCTCCTTCTGCTGACTTTTGGACTCATTTGTTCTTCTTTTTCCAATTTTGATAATTGTGATGTTAGACTATTCATTTGGGATTGTTCTTCCTTCTTCAAGTGTGCCTGGATCGCTATATACTTTCCTCTTAGGACTGCTTTTGCTGCGTCCCACAGAAGTTGGGGCTCTGTGTTGTTGTCATTTGTTTCTATATATTCCTTGATCTCTATTTTAATTTGTTCTTTGATCCATAGATTATTTAGGAGCATGTTGTTAAGCCTCCATGTGTTTGTGAGCCTTTTTGTTTTCTTTGTAGAATTTATTTCTACTTTGATACCTCTGTGGTCTGAAAAATTGGTTGGTAGAATTTCAATTTTTTGGATTTTGCTGAGGCTCATTTTGTGACCGAGTATGTGGTCTATTCTGGAGAATGTTCCATGTGCACTTGAGAAGAATGTATATCCTGTTGCTTTTGGATGTAGAGTTCTATAGATATCTAAATTGTCCATCTGCTGTACTGTGTTGTTCAGTGCTTCCGTATCCTTACTTATTTTCTGCCCAGTGGATCTATCCTTTGGGGTGAGTGGTGTGTTGAAGTCTCCTAAAATGAATGCATTGCAGTCTATTTCCCTCTTTAGTTCTGTTAGTATTTGTTTCACATATGCTGGTGCTCCTGTGTTGGGTGCATATATATTTAGAATGGTTTTATCCTCTTGTTGGACTGAGCCCTTTATTAATATGTAGTGTCCTTCTTTATCTCTTGTTACTTTATTTGTTTGGAAGTCGATTTTGTCTGATATTAGTACTGCAACCCCTGCTTTCTTCTCGCTATTGTTTGCCTGAAATATGTTTTTCCATCCCTTGACTTTTAGTCTGTATATGTCTTTGGGTTTGAGGTGAGTTTCTTGTAAGCAGCATATAGATGGGTCTTGCTTTTTTATCCATTCTATTCGTCTGTGTCTTTTGATTGGTGCATTCAGTCCATTTACATTTAGGGTGACTACTGAAAGATATGTACTTATTGCCATTGCAGGCTTTAAATTCGTGGTTACCAAAGGTTCAAGGTTAGCCTCTTTAGTATCTTACTGCCTAACTTAGCTCGCTTATTGAGTTGTTATATACACTGTCTGGAGATTCTTTTCTTCTCTCCCTTCTTATTCCTCCTCCTCCATTCTACATATGTTGGGTGTTTTGTTCTGTGTTCTTTCTAGAAGTGCTCCCATCTAGAGCAGTCCCTGTAAGATGCCCTGTAGAGGTGGTTTGCGGGAAGCAAATTCCCTTAGCTTTTGCTTGTCTGGGAATTGTTTAATCCTGACATCATATTTAAATGATAGTCATGCTGTATACAGTATCTTTGGTTCAAGGCCCTTCTGTTTCATTGCATTAAATATATCATGCCATTCTCTTCTGGCCTGTAGGGTTTCTGTCGAGAAGTCTGATGTTAGCCTGATGGGTTTTCCTTTATAGGTGACCTTTTTCTCTCTAGCTGCCTTTAAAACTCTTTCCTTGTACTTGATCTTTGCCATTTTAATTATTATGTTTCTTGGTGTTGTCCTCCTTGGATCCTTCTGTTGGGGGTTCTGTGTATTTCCGTGGTCTGTTCTATTATTTCCTCCCCCAATTTGGGGAAGTTTTCAGCAATTATTTCCTCAAAGATACTTTCCATCCCTTTTCCTCTCTCTTCTTCTTCTGGTACCCCTATAATATGGATATTGTTCCTTTTGGATTGGTCACACAGTTGTCTTAATATTGTTTCATTCCTGGAGATCCTTTTATCTGTCTCTATGTCAGCTTCTATACGTTCCTGTTCTCTGGTTTCTATTCCATCAATGGCCTCTTGCATCTTATCCATTCTGCTTATAAATCCTTCCAGAGTTTGTTTCATTTCTGTAATCTCCTTTCTGGCATCTGTGATCTCCCTCCAGACTTCATCCCATTTCTCTTGCGTATTTCTCTGCATCTCTGTCAGCATGTTTATGATTTTTATTTTGAATTCTTTGTCAGGAAGACTGGTTAGGTCTGTCTCCTTCTCTGGTGTCTCTGTGATCTTGGTTTGCCTGTAATTTTGTCTTTTCATGGTGATAGGAATAGTTTGCAGAGCTGGGACTAGTGACGGCTGGAAGAACTTCCCTTCTTGTTGGTTTGTGGCCTTCCTCTCCTGGGAGAATAGCGACCTCTATTGGCCTGTACTGCGTAGCTCCGTGCAGACAGGGCTTCTGCTTCCTGCCTGGCTGCTATGGAGTTTATCTCTGCTGTGGGCGTGGCCTGGCATGGGCTGCTTCTCCAAAGTGGTGGAGTTGCATTGGAGGGGGAGCGGCCGGAAGGCTATTTATCTCTGTAAGGGGCCTCCGTGCTCCCTGTAGCCCAGGGGATTAGAGTGTCCAGTGATCCCCAGATTCCCTACCTCTGGACTATGTGTCCCGCCCTGCCCTTTTAAGATTTCCAAAAAGCACCCACCGAAAGAAAACAAAAACCACACACACACACACACAAAATGGCTGCTCGTTTTTCTTTATTCTCTGGTGCCAGCCTCGGGCATCCGCTCACTGGTCTTGCTGCCCTGTTTCCCTAGTATTGGGGTCCCTATCCCTTTAAGACTTCCAAAAAGCGCTCACCAAAACAAAAGAACAACAACAACAACAACAAAAAAAGGTGGCCACTCGCTTTTCTTTTGTTCTCCGGCACCAGTCTCCGATACCCGCTCACCAGTCTTGCTGCCCTGTTCCCCTAGTATTGGGGTCCCTGTCCCTTTAAGACTTACAAAAAGCCCTCACCGCAACAAAACAATAACAACAACAACAACAACAAAAAGATGGCCGCTCGCTTTTCTTTTGTCCTCCGGCGCCGGCCTCCAGTACCCGCTCACCGTTCTTGCTGCCCTGTTTCCCTAGTATCCAGGGCCCCGCGCATGCACTGTGTCTGCGCTCTGGTCCAGATAGCTGGGGCTGGGTGTTCAGTAGTCCTGGGCTCCCTCTCCCTACCACTCAGACCTCTCTCCTCCCACTGGGAGCTGGGGGGAGGGGCCCTCGGGACCTGCCGGGCCGGGGTTTGTATCTTACCCCCTTTGCGAGGGGCTGGGTTCTCGCAGGTGTTGATGTGGTCTGGATGTTGTCCTGTGTCCTCTGGTCTTTATTCCAGGAAGAGTTGTCTTTGTTATATTTTCATATATATATGTGGTTTTGGGAGGAGATTTCCGCTGCTTTACTCATGCTGCCATCTTGGCTCTGCCTCCTGTTGTTGAGTTTTAAAAGTTCTTTTCACATTCTGGATGTCAGTTCTTTATTAGATATTTTGCAAATATTTTTTCCCAGTCTGTGGCTTGTCTTTCCACTCTCTTAACAGTGTCTGTGTTTCACAAAGCAGATGCTTAAATAACATAATTAACATAGTTTAATTCATTATGACATTCTAAAACACATATGTAAAGCAAATTATCATGGGATAACCAAGACGTATACCACATCTGTTACCAAGAAAAGTAAGAATAAGAGAGTTTAAAGGTGTTGAATGTCAGGTATCTCCCTCCAGGTTGACAATGATCCACTAAAACATGTTGATGAAGATTTCATAGCTTATTTGGCATATTTTGTAAATGAACCATCCTGTCTACTAGTTAGGCCTTTTTTTAAATTAAGTGCTTACAAATTCATTGAAAAGTTTTACTATGAGTTGATGTTATGCCTATATTTAGAGGGAGTCTTTTTTTCTACCATTCGGAAAAGTGAGAAATGATCTTCCAGAATCTTTCCTTTTCTTTCACAATATGTTTGGCAGGCTTTTTCCCTGCCCTGGGATAGAGGTAACTTGGGCCTGGAGACCTGAGGATATTTAGAGTGGCAAAATGTACTTCTTCAATCTTGTCTCTTTCTTTTAGTTTACCTCTTTAGTAAAATTGTGCTTCATTTTCCATAGTCCATTTGAAGATTACTCTTCTTGATGGTTGGTACCCAAAGGGTGAAACCATGGCCAGGCAGAGGCATTCTTGAATGATTTAGCAGGTCTGGTGGAGCTGGCTGGATGCCAAAATGAGTTCCTGAATGAGTCTTGAAAATACAGGAGAGTGTGAGCACTACTCAAGGATACAGAAGGCACACATTTTGGCCTTGAAGGAGCTAAAAACATAAAGGGGACAACTAGCCTATAGGAACATGGTTAGACCAAGTACAAGTAACCCCAGGTCACTAAACCAAAAAATGAAACAACCAAGACCAGTGTTTGCATGAGTCAGTGAACCCAAATAGCCACGAGAGAATAACCTGGGCCCCTACTAAGCTGGACAGTGCTCCTCTGAGGCATGAGCGGCCTTTGCCTGACTTTGGAAAGGGGAGGTACTCAGAGGCCCAACTACAAACAGAGCTTAAAGGTTTATGAGTAAGAAGCAGCAGGGTTATAACACGAGAACAATCCTACTTTCTGTCTGTCACAATTAGCATCCTGCCATTGCCCCCCAAAAATGGTGCCATTAGCTTTTCCTGTTACTATCTCACTCAGAAAAACAAAACAAAACAAAAAAAAGGCCCCGTGCCTAGCATCTTCCACAAGGCTTAGCTCATCCCAGGGGTTATTTGTGCCCTTATTTGGCACTCAGCCTTGGTTATGTGTCTCTCCTATTTTCTCTATGTGCTTTTAAAAAAACACTGAGCTCAACAGATAGCACCCTGGAGGGCCACAGTGATGCTCTTGGTAACTTTCACATTTTTTTACTTGTTTAATTTTTAAAAATTATGTATTTCTTTTTGACTACTTAACATAATCCAACCATTTGCCCTGGTCCAATCCCACTAACAGTTACCCAATTTATTGTTTATTCTTGTTTATATATATATTTTATATACCTATACACAATATATTATTTATATCTTATTTATCCTTTTGGAGATTTTTAATGGATATTCAAGCAATACAAATATCTATTATTTTTCCTTCTTTTCATTTAAGAAATACACTTAATAGTATACTTTGCTTTCTTACCAAACAGTATTTCTTGGAGAGCTTTCCTTATCATTGTATATGTACTTGCTATTTATTTATTCACTTGCCAAAGCTTTGGGGTTTTTAAAATTTAAATTGATAAGGTTTCATTAAGACATTCTGTGCAAAATGTCAATGATCATGTCTTTCTGGTGAAGAAGGATGTAAGAGATGGTAACTTAAATTTTGGGCAATCAAATGCTATCTGAAAAGCATCAGAAGAGTCCTATAACTTACACCTCTTCAGATTATCCTGTTATACCAAATAATAGACCATACACTAATACACAACCCTACCTATGCCCATGAGATTTCCTGGTGCAGTGGAGCCCTTGTGACCCAGTCCCTGATGATGGGGCTTAATAAAGTCATTCTCTGAGGATGGGATAGGGGTACATTCATCAAGGAAGTACCTTTATTAGCCTTAGAGTCACTAAGTCCAAACTATACTTAAGCTGCTTTTTTGCTCTTTGTATTGGAAGCTATTGCTGCATAACAAATTATAGCCAAACTTAGCAGCTTAAAGGAATGCATTTGTCATTTTACAATTTCTGAGTGAGGACTTTGAAAGTGGTTTAATGGGTGTCACTGGTTCAGGGTCTCTTCTCTCATGTAACTGCTACCAAGATGTGAGTAGGACTGGCAGGAGGCCTCAGTTCCTCACTAAGGAGTCTTCTCCACCATCCTCACGACAGAGCAGTAGGCTTCCCCCGGACCAAACAATCCAAGAGAAAGCAAAGAAGGTGCCACAATGTCACTGAGGACCTAATCCCCCACCATCACTACCACCAGATTCTATTCATTAGAAGAGAGTCGCGAAGTCCAACCCATACTTAAGGGGAGGAGAAATTAGCTCCATCTCTTGAAAGGAAGAAACCAAAGAATTTTAGGATATATTTTAAAAGAATCATGCACCCAAGCTTCCCTGTCTCTCTAAGAGCTTTTTACTTTTTTCTTCAGTTTTTTAAAGTAGCAAACTAATTTCTTCTTATTTCCTTTCCTTCAGTTAATTATTCTTAGGTAAATTTCTTCACTTAATTAAGTCAAGTAGAATATACCCATGGCGAATGTCTTGGCTATAGTCATGAGATGAGTTTAATGTCCTGGGCACCACATTATTGTCACTGAGATTCTAGTGTTTTAGATGGTTAGTCAAATGACAGTAGACATGAGTGAACTTAAAGTAACAGACTTTAGTTTCTGTTTTTAGGGCCCTTCTTTCTTACTGACCAACCAGCAGTTGCTGTTTCTTCTATTGCTGTATAGTCATCTGACGGTAATGTTAGCTAACAGATCAGCTTGCATCGAGGGTAAAGAGATGAGCCCAGACAAATTCCAAATGGAATTTAGGTGTAAGACCTGAAATTTTATGAGTACAGATAAAAAGGAGCCATTAGGACCTGCTCTTCTACTGCCATTCAACACTGCCCTCAAAGCCCTCCAGAGCCCAGCTATAAAACATACAGTGAGCATCCTTATATATGCAGGTATTGACAGGATAAATTTCTAGATGCAGAATCGATTGGTTAATGGGCATTTAAAACTTTAGTACATATTTCCAAATTGTCCTCCAACATTACTACACCAATGAATCCTCCCACCACAGCATATGAGTATCCCAAATCCTGCTCACCTCCCTTACACTGGGTGTCATCAAGCTGTCTGATCTTTGCTGTCTGAGAGTCATAGTTGTTCACATCATGTAGGGGTTTTGAAATAAGGGTGAAGTTCATTCAGCATTTGTGATGATATTTCTTGAATTTGGAAGAGTAGAGGATGGGAACTGAGGTCTGAAAGGTGGGAGATGGGCTGAAGGGCACAGGAAGTGGCTTGAACCAACCCGGGCAGAGAACACCTGTTCCTCATTTGCAGCCGATACAGTGGAGAGCATGCACGTTTGCTTGGACCATAATCTCTTTAGCCAGTCCCCTACTGGGAACATTTTGGGTTGTGCCTAATCTTCAGCTGACTACAAACAATGCTGCAACAATACCTCATTCTTACCTCATAACTCATGCTCACTTGTTTCCTCTTCTAAAGTAACTTCCAGGAAGCCAAGTACTGGGTCACGGCAGATTTGCCTTTGTGATTTTGCTGGGTACAACCATACAAACTGCCCTACATGAGGCTTGCTAATTTGTACTCTACAGGCAGTCTATTAAATAACTTGTTTCCTCATCATTTTGCCAATTCAGCATTATTATCAAATCTTTATATTACTATTTTTATCAATCTGACAGGTTAAAAAATTATCAGTTTTAACTTACATTTCTTTCAAAATGAATGAGAGGAAGCATTTTTTATATACATTTATGACACATTTCCATTTCTTTCCCTAAGAACTAGCAACATATACTTTGCACACTTTTTGAGTTGCTCATTTTTACACTGATTTATAAGGGCTTAACTTACTTACGAGAGAGCTTAACTCTTTGTCTATTATATGAATGGTAAATATCCTCCCCAGTTTGCCAGTTGTTTTTCGCTTTGCTTAGGGTGATTCTTATTTTGTTTTTGGCCAAGCACTAGTTTTTAAACTTTTGTAAAAATGTAGTTTGATTTCTAATTTATTAACGTTTTGTTTTTGATGCTTTCTAAACTTTGTGCCACAGTGAGAAAGGTAATTAAAGTACCAAATGGACTATCCCATGTTTTTATCTTGTACTCATAAAATTTCAGGTCTTACGCCTAAATTCCATTTAGAATTTGTCTGGGCTTATACTAGGAGGTATGAGTCCAGTTAATTTTTTCCTAGCTGGTTTCCAGTTGTCCCAACATCACTTACTAAACAGTTTATCTTTCCTGCACTTCTGTGAGCTCCCACACTAACCATATTCCAAAGCTCTTCATGCATTTAGGCCAACTTCTGGGTGTCCTTTTGTGTTTGGCTGGTCTTCTGTCTAAACATGTGCCGGTACCACGCTGCTTCAATCCCTAGGACTTCCTAGCATAGTTTAACCTCCAGAGCAGCTAGCTGGCTCGCCTTACTGCTCTTCTTTTTCAGTTGTCTCGTCCATTTCTTAAAACCTTTTGGTATTTAATTGGGGTAGCATTACACTCATAAATGAACACAGGGAGGATGGTATTTTTATGTTGTTGAGTCTTGGGCGAGTTTAAGTTTTCTTCATCAAGGTCCTATAAGTTTTTATTATGTTTGTTACTAGGGACTTAAAATTGTTTTGGTTGAGTTTGTAAAAGGGTTCTTTCCTTTCATATAGTTACTACTGGATGTTTTCCCTACAGTGCCAAAGGGTCACACTGAAATGATCTCTCAATTAAAATCTCTCTGTACCCACTAAATGGGTGCATCCTTTCCCTAAATTTCAGGCTGACAGAACCACCCTCTCTAGTGTAACTGCAGCCTCCACTCACTAAGCTGTTTTTCCTTACTGGTCAAATAGCACCACCCCTGGTTATTTCCTTTACCTCCTGAACACTGGAATTACCCTAAAGCAGATCAGAGACTTATCAGAGGACCAGAGGTTAGAGTAAGGAGGTCCCCAACTCTGGTCAGGATGCTGAAACACGCCCTGCTCTTGCGTGCTCCCTCTGAGCTTGGCTGGCACTGTCCTCTGGGCTCAGCAGGATTCATCTCCAGCCTCCTGTTGCGGGGACCACGGCTCTGCTCCAGGGGCCCTCCTCTCTGCCTTTGCTTTTAGCCCAACCAAATGCTCCACTCCTCTTCCACCAGGCTTGCCAACTGCCACATATTGCACCTCTTTTTATTTTATGATTCTATCCACTTCTTCTATTTGGAATAATTATTTAAATATTATCTTTAAAAATGTGCTTTTCAGAATGCTAGTGCATGTGTTATATTCAGTATAAAAAGGGCTCTGTGATGAGCTATGTTGGGAGATTCTCCATGTCCTACACCACCTGTAAATCCCAGTGCACATTAACACTTTAAAGACTGCAAAGTGCAGTAAAACCACCACATTTTACAAACTGATGTGACCACAGAAGTGTAATTAACACCTTGTATGACTCTCATTCTATGGAACACACTCGGGGGCTAGAGCCTCAAAACACCAAGCACACTGGTCTGCCTGAGTTGCTCTGCTGGGGACACCTGTGACATCAATTATCTATCTGGGCTAAAGTGTCAGGTTCACTTATGAACTGGGATAGAATATTTACATCCAAATTTACTTATTTACCCTCAGGATGACCACAGAATGTGTAGGGCCTAGTTTTATTTTCAGTAAAAATATGGTGCCTTGCCTGGGGGCAGGGTAGTCAACTTCTCCTTTCCCCAGGCCCTTGCCCCAACCCATGGCAATCAGGTGACTCCAAGGGATATTCTGGCTTCTGGAGGACCGTGGGCAAGAGGCCCCCACTGAGATGGTTGCTGAGTGTGCCACAAGAGGTAAGAACATAAGGAATCTGCTCAGACCCACAGGGTAAGGGGTAGGCACCTCTCCTGCCTGAGGGGTCCCCCATGGTGTGAGGCACACCAGTGGGGGGACTCCCTGCTAAAGGAGGAGGAAGCAAGGGAATTCCTCTTTCTCATGGGAGATGGGGGTATAGGCTTCTATATGGGATAGAGGAAAAAACTAGGAAAGAAGCTACATACATATGTAAGAAGGAAGAGGGGAGATTTACACCGGGAGCTGGTGGTAAGGATGAGCTTCTCCATGCAAGGGAAGCCAGTGCTCCCAGGAGAAGCAGCAACCGGTTTGCAGATCTAGAAGCCTCTGTGACCCTAGTAATGCAAGGGATAAGATGCCCATCCCCATGCGCCCCCAGCCCTCTGCCACTCCCAGGAGGACACACAGTGCACCGTGGCAGTCAGCAATTCCCTGCAGGTATTTAAGAGTTCTGACGAGTGCCTGCAACCAGGGGACATGTTGCCTAAGACTCCTCCACAGAGCAAGCAACTTTCCTCCTCCTGATGGCACTAAAACACATGATTCCATCAGAGGAAGCCTGGAATATACCTCGCAGGGTAGCTAAAAGTCTGGGCTGTTTTCCCCTGGCCTGCCCCCTGTGAGTGGGGGTTAAGTTCATTAGCATACCAAGTGGACTCTGGAAGGGAAGGGGATGAAGAAAGACATCTTGCCCATCTAAGTGGCAGCAAATAACAGAGCTCAGTTTCTGGGCTGTGATGTGTGCTTTTGGCAGGAACAGATGTGCATCTCGGGCATTAGCATCTGATCAAGAACAGAAATGTGAAAGAAAACAGAAATCAGAAAGACCAGTACTTTCTGAACACAGTCAGGGCAGCTCTTCCTGAATCCTTTTTCTGCACTGCATTTTGCTATGTGATTTTTTTTTAATTAGAAGAAAGTATTTCTCTGCTCAATACCCCCAAACCAAAAACTAGCTTGCCAAGAGACGGACCCAATCAACCGACCAGCCAACCAACCAACTAACCAAACAATAAAGTTTAAAATCATTGCTATACTTCCCTTACTCTCTCTCTCTTCCTCTCTTTTGTTTCAAGCACTTAGCACTCAGTATGCTAATGCACTTAACCTTGGAACTGTTTATGAGGCAGTTGGTGGTGCCTGTACTCCACCCCATGTGGTTTCACAGCTTGGTTTCCAGCCCCAAGAACTGCTGGATTCAGCTGTGGTGTTTTGCTCCTTTGGACCATCATATCCTGCTGTGTCTCCACCTCCCCTGTACCCTACCCTGGCTCCTAGGTCATCACCACAGTCTAGCCTCACCCCTCACCTATACACCACTGGCCATGAATACACAGGCAGCCAACCGAGTTCTCAGAGCAAGCAACCTACACGGCCAAAATACTATTGTGCTCTCCCTGCTGCTTTGGGGAGCAATTTCCTACTCACATCTTAACTCACATGGCTGTTTTTGTCTTAGGTGTTTTATATTGATGCTAGGTCTTCTGGCAATCCAGGGCATAAAACCATATGATCTGGGTTATAAATCACTGTGTTGTCAGTGGCCTTCAGTGCTGCAGTCCTTGCACACTACTTGTGTAAACAGAATTCACATGTTCAGAAGGGGTAAAATCAGGATGGAAAAGGTGTCAGGGAGACACCTGCAGAGTAAACAGGTCACGTTTCTCTTTTCATTTGGCAGTTCCAGAGCAGTTTTCACTCTCTGAATCATTTATTCTTACTTTCATTAGCCTTCTCTATCCAGGTTGACATTATTTTCTGCTTTACTGATACAGGCCCTGCTCCTCAGAGAACGGAGAGGACTGAGGTAGCAGCTGGAGCAGCCCTCTGGCCAAGACCCTGTTGGTGTCCAGATGGGCTGGAAGGTCAGCCAGGCCCATGTCTACCAGCCTCAGGAGAAAATCAGAGCTCTGCCCTCCCCACCAGGTCAGGACAGAGAGGTTCCATGAGGATCTGCTGCTGCTCTTGTAGAATCTTTCTCCCAAGCCACTTTGTCTGCCTGCTGAACACTTAGCCTCCAGCTCTGGCTGCCTTCTGTAGCCCAGGAATGCCTCTTCCTGACAGGGTGTGCCTACCACTCTCCCCCACACACCAGACTTGCTTCAGATGTTGTGGCAGATGGTCCTTTCCAGAGGTGGTGGCAGCCATGCCTCCTATCCATGGACTCTTCCATCAGGGACCTTGCCACCTGCCAGTTGAGGGGTGGGGTCTATGCCCCCTCTGAAAGTGGGCAGGCCTGTAACTGCCAGGATGGAAAGAGTATGGGGGAAATGTCACTGGTGACTTCTGAGGTTAGGTCCTAAAAGGAATGAGGCGTCTTGTCACTGTTGGGGCCCTGAGCCACCATGAAAGCAGTCTAACTGTCCTGGGCCACCTGAGGAGGCCACATTGACATCCCTAGCCAAGGTAGCAGGTGACAGCCAGCATCAACTGCCACAGAGGGAATATGTCCCAGATGACTAGCCCCCAGCCATCAAGTTGCCCCACCCAGAAAATCTTCCCTGTGGAGGCCCCCAACACCACAGAGCAGAGAAAAGCCATCCCTGACCCTCTGCTGGAATTTCTGACCCACAGAGTCTTGGAGTAGTAACAAAAAGCTTGTTTTCATCATTAAGCTTTGGGGTAGCTTGATAAACAGCAACAGTAACTGAAACAGATAAAAAATCTCAAATCTCATAGCAGGTTAAAAGGTGTGCAAGTCTTATAAGACCCTGAAGGCACAAATACTCTAAATTTCTCTGTCCTGGGACACAGTGAAAGTGTAGTTTTAAGAGAATGTGAAATTCTAGCTAATGCAAATGCCAAGTTGAACCTTCCTGAAGATGGGTCTTTCCTCTGGCTTTAATCAGACAGTGTGAAGGGGTATCCCCACCACCCCCGAGTTGGAGTCCACTGATTTCAGACCTGACCAATTTCTAAAAAATGTTTGAAAATCAAACACTTATTTTTTGAAAACTGCTTTATAATTAAAGGGCTCTTTCAGAATTGGATCTGTTTACCATTCTGGATGGTGGGGGAACCACCTGTTTTAAGTCACTTCTAGCTGTCATTGCCCAGGTAATAATTTCTTCCTTCCCTTCCCCTCCTCTGTCCCTTCTCTCAGCATCCATTCCTTGTGTACTCTGCCAGACACTGAGCTTACTGCTGAGGACATGCAGGCGAGGAGCTCAGACATGAACCCCGTCCTTGTGTTTAGAGGACGGCATTTTCTGTTCAGATATACTTAAACAATTTTATGTATTTGAAATAAAGATAAAGCCACATGTAAGCTTTTGGGTAATGAGGCTGTCCAAGTGTACATGGTCGAGGATGTTAATTTTCTGATGGACTCTGCCTTTGAAGGCTGGGGTGTTAATTAGCATAACGTTAGCTGCTGTGTCAAACTCTCTAATTGAAAGGCTTGGCACAACACAAGTTTAGTTCCAATTCCTGTTGTTGGAAGACAGGTAGAATTTCACCACTTGGTGATTCTCCTTCTGTTTGCAGCTTGCCATCCCTTGGAGCCTGGCAATCCTGTGCATGTAGCCAGTGGAACAAGGAAGAGGAGGGTAGGAAATACCACCTGCTTCTTATCTGCCTGGTTTGACACGTAACATTTTGGAGAGAAGTCGCTGGCCCAATTTAGAAGCCAAGGGAGGCTGGATACAGTCGTTGATCGGATGGCCCCACCTTGCAGCAGCCCTACGCTGTGGTAGGGCAGCGTGGATCTTTGTTCCAGAGCGGCCTATCTCTGCTGCAGGGTGATTTCCAGGTCTGCCAGAGTGTTCATACACTATGGAACACTAGTGGCCTGCCGAGAACTCCTGGGACTGGGAGGCTGGCCAGGAAACCTAGATGGCTCTATCTCCTCTGTAGGGAAGCTCTTTTAAAGCTTCACAAATCCCCAAAAAGGATTCTGTAAAATGCATGTACATATGCCTCAGCCTGCCTTGTCAATTCTCTCTGCTCCTCACATGGGGGAAAATAACTTTACCAAGAAAGAAGGGTACTCTCTGAGCTGGGCTTAAACACACTGACTTTCAACCAACTTCAATGAAACCAAACACTTACAAAATAACCAGTAAGACCCAATCCCCCCAACACTAATTCATTATAAAATATTAAGGAGCCTGTCCTCATTCTGCAGATAGAACACTGAGCCTTTCTTTGAAAAAAATTATCTTCCATTCCACCCCCCAGGGGGAACATGCAGCAAAATAATGCCATATAATGGTTCTAATGATGTGTTCCTGCAACAAGGGAGCTTTTGTTTCCAGTGCTCTTAATTTTGTATGTGTTCCAGTGTTATAAAATTTTATATGTGTATGTGTGTATATATACACACATACACATATGTATGACTAAGAGTAATTACTGAGTGTACATGTCATAAACTAAGGCACTTAGACAAGAAAAGCATGAAAGGATCCTGATGTCCTCTGGAATGTTCCACCAAGTACCTAAATCATTTTGTTTTCTCACTACTTAAAGTAGAAAACAGCTGAGGAGGTAAATATAATTACTATAATTCCACTTAAAAAGGTCCACAAAGCATGAGAATAGAATTTGTGCAAACATCAGAAAAGGCAGTTTATTCTGTTTGTCATCTTTTGCGACAAATTCAACTGGATGGTGTGGCGTGTGGCCATCAAACCAATATATACTTTCAAGGACTGAGAGAGCTTTATAGAACCAGGTTCACCAGCTCTAAGGCACAGGGAACCCTCTGCACCTTAGAACATAATGACCCAGGCTAGAAGACACATCTGGTTTCCCAGGAACCCCCAGCCCTCTCGGGCCCAATTTGCAGGGGTTTGGATGGTGGGTGGAGGGGTGGATTGGCCCAAGGGGGCCTGGGTATGTGGCTTGGTCTGCTCTGGCTCATGCCTGAAATAGATGAAATGTATACTGGTCGGCAGCAGGGAAATGAAACTATGAAGTGCTCAGCATAGATACTAGGCATATAAAAGTATTTTGTTTGATTTTACTTTGCAAATCAGGCATAATTATTTCTAGTGATTCCATTTCCTGTAGGCTCCTAATTCTGTAGCTGAGGAAAGCCTATGTGGAATGTAATACAATGAAAGAACACAGGAGAAAATGCAAGCTCCAAAAAGTTCCTTTGCTCTGTGGCTCAGTTAGAAATGAAATAGCTCTGGGAAATATGGCAGGTGCAGAAAGGCTGTTAAGGCAGAGAATACCACTTAAAATTAACAACCACCACAGTAATCGTTTCAGCAGCAGGGGAGCAAGCACCACTGTTAATTTAGCATCCACCCTGGGCCAGATTGCAGGCTAGGACCCCAAACCTCAGAAATAGGCATTATTGGTTTCATTCTTAAATACGAGAGCACTGAAGCTAAAGGAACACTTGTAAATAACTTACCTGAAGTCACACAGTTTGTAGGTGGTGGATCTGAGAACTTGAACCAGGCTGACTCCAGTGCCCAGGGTCCCTTCCCTCCCCCATGTGGCCTGATTCCCCTAGCAATCCCTGGGGCTTGCTGCAGCTATGACACTAGTAGGTGCACAGTACGGGGCAGGAAGTGGGCTGAGTGCTTTGGAAGCCATTATACAATGTGTCCCTATGGGCACGGGGGCCACTCCAGTTTAGCTAAGAGTGTGTACAATAAAGGCTCGGGTAGTGTCAGCAGAAGATTAAATGACACAAGAGGACATCCACTTTAGCACTCTGCACAGTACCAGCATTTCCTCCCTTTTTTTTCCTTAGCTTTCAAAAAACAAAAAAGCACCAAGAGCTTGACAGGACATTGCTTTCTAGACAAATGACTCACCTTGAATTTCTCTCTGGCTTTCAGCTCATGTTCTAGAAAGACATGACAATGGCATGAACCATATGCATTCTCTGCCCTTTTCTTGTCAAACTTGTCTCAAAGCTCACCCTCTCCCTAAAGTCCAAAAATAGACAGGGCATGATGCCGTTCTCTCTACTGTGGGCTCCACATTGGCTAACAGCTTATCTGAATCTTTCCAAGGAGAAAGACTCAGTGATCTGTGGATGGAATGTTCTCCATCATTATCACACAATCATGACCACCATCTCCATCATCTTATAATCCACAGGGAGCAGGAGCCATTGTTTGGGATTTGGGATTCACATTTGGAGTCATCCAAAGATGGGTCAGAAAACTCTGGACCAAAGATGGGTGCAGTCTGGGGCTTTATATGTGTTCTTACATTTACTTCTATCTACAAAGGAGCTGTGAGAGCCCAGAGAAGGCAATTCCAATGGCAACCCTCAGAGGTGAGCAGCAGGGTCTCTATTTTATAGATAAGGGATGAGGTTTAGAACTTGCGGTGACTAATCTATGACCATATTGTCAAATACAGGTAAAGCCAGGTTTCAGAACTGAGCTGTCTAATGACAAGCCCACATTCTTACCATTTTATTACAGTGTCTCAAGTATGGGCTAGTAGCTTCCTTACCCCCACTGCTCCATTCTGCCCAGGCACTGCTTCCATGTTTCTTCCTAGAAGGAAAGACTGTTAACCCATTTCTTTCCTGGTGGCATTTCTGTGGGAGTCTGGGGCTCAGGCCCTTTCTCTGAGCATGTGTGGTCTCCTTGATAATATGGATGAGTTGAATCAGAGAGCCCTCAAAATCCCTTTCTGATATTTTGAGATCTCTATGCAGATGATCCTTAAATGCAGTGAGATTTTTAAATTTCAATGTGACAGTGAGCTGGCTTACTGTCTCAACTCTATGACTAAGTTCACAAGGAAACTATGAAATGGCTCAACACGAGCTGGTTGGGATGGAGTCTGTGCCTCCTGGCCACATCAGCAGCCTGTTGTCTTGCTGCAGCCCATACACACCTGCACATGCCTCTCTGTATCTTCCTGCAGGCTATGCATTGGAGCCCTTCTCCCCTGACTCATACAAATGCTAACTGCTCCTGAAGACTCACTTCCTGGAGGATACCTCTCTGGGAGGCCACCCCTCCTTCTCTATGCCTTCTATGCCACTGCAACATTGGTCTTGCAAAGCTCTCAAGGACCCTGGCACTTTATGTTACTAAGTCTCTTGTTGGTAAGTCTAGCCTAGGGTGTCTTGACCTGCAAAGAGCCATTGTCTCACTGATAACAGCAATTATTTAATGGCTGCCATTCTTCAAACCCACAGCATGAACACAGGATCTGACATTTTGCAATATTTCAATGAAACTGCATGAGGAAACATCACTGCAGCTGGATTCAACCTCAGACATGTTCTGAAATTAAAAGGTTAAATTGTATAACCCTCTTAAAGTACTGAACTTCAAAGACAAATCCTTGATATCTGTTCAAGGATCAACAGTGTCCTCAGGCAACTAGGGGGTGAACAGTGGCTGAAGTACTAGAGAACAGAGGAGATCGGGAGCTTGTGCAGTATTTCCTACTTGACTCAGTGAAAGCTGAAAAATCACATGTGGAATATTCTGGACTTGTCTGTGGGAGAATCCGGCAGTCACTGAGTTTCTCTGGGATGAAGCTAGCAGCTATTTAACAGAGTTGTGGTGGGGGTGGGGATGACATGCGAGGAGATACCAGTGAGCTGAACTTCAGTGCCACTATGGGAGGACGGAGGGCAGACCTGCGGAGTGGTGGGGACCTGGCCGCATGCATGAGGGCCATGTCACCATCTGGGCCCTGAGAACAATGCTCTGTGATGTGTTTCTCCACTGATGCATCCTTGAACATTTTAAATGATATCTTAAAACAGGCAAAGACAATTTAACTCTATGTCAGCCACCCCCATCTCATTTCTTCCTTAGCTGACATGGTGGCCCATTATGACTTCCCAGTTAGATGGCTGGACTTGGAGATTTGTTTGTGTGCAGTCCTGTGGCTGACCACATGCCTGCCACTCCAATGGTTGTGTGCTCACATGTAGGTGAGGCTTGTCTGTGTGTGGCAAAGTACTTTGCCTCAGCAGCAAGCTTGACCAAAATCTCTTGGCATGAAGATGTCTGTATATCATTGCCATTATTTTCTACTGAGCAGAAGACACAAACCAAATTAAAAAGTGCAGTTTCCAAATATTTAGCCCATTTCTTCTAAACCATGTACAAAAACAACAAAATATCAACTGCAAGGGTTCTGGATGTAGCTTGCTGCTTTCTGGGTTGATGATTCTTGGAAATGAGATAGGAAACAAGCCTGCTGCCTGTTAGGAGAAAGGGAGAAAGCAAAAGGATGTGCTGAGAGCAGGACATTTTGTGCCTTCCTCCGCCCCTTGGGGCCTCTGAGCTGGCGGCTAGAACAGGGCTCTAGGGTTCCACAAGAGGCTAAACAGGTCAGGCCTCCTTGCCATGGGACTCCTCTATCCAGGGGTGTATGGGTGGTTTTTCCCTCTGGGTTTTGAGCATCTCAAGGGCAGGAATGTGCTTCAGCCTGCCCTCACCAGTGCCCTGCAGGGCAAAGCCCCAGTAGGCAGTCCATGAATGCTTACTGGAGGAGTGAATGCTTGCCGGAATAAAGAATGAATGAGCCAGTGGGTAACCAGGGCTAATCTACGCATTTGGGTCTGGATAGGGTCGGGAGATGCTGGCACAGCCACAGGACCCTTTAGCGGACACTGTTGCCTCCCCACCCAGGGCCCCCACTCTCCAGCCTCACTCCATCTTTCTCCATAGCACTCAGCACCATCCCACATATTAGATCCTATTTGTTTATTGTTTGTTTCCCACTAAAATGTAGGCTCCACAAAGACAAGGAGCTTATTTTGGTCACTGCTATAACTCTAGCTCCTAGAACAGTATCTGACCCTGTTAAATATTCTGGGGTGGACAAAGGCATATTTCTGTCCTCCTAGAATGGAGGGTCCCTGTGGCCTTGTTCCCCAGAGTGCCCTCATCCTACAAAGAGCTGTTCATGTGAACAACAAGCCCGAGCGTGTCTAGGGCTCAACAACTCATCAGCTCACATCAAATCAAAGGCCCGACAGCACTGGGAACATAGGGACGTGCTGGGGCATCAGTAATGAGCATTCACACGGGACCGTAAATGTTTACTAGTGTTTCCTGGAAAGATTTTCTCCGTTCAGAATACCTGAGCTTGGTGAGAAAATGACCACTGAAATAGTTTCCACCAATACAAGAATTTGCTTTAGGCTAAAGAGGTTAACAATGCAAAGCAAGAGACCCAGCTTGGTAATACTTCAAGATTTATGCTCAAAGTAATTGCTATTGCTCAGAAACTAGGTGCACCCCGCATCCTATGCTCCTGCCCCAAAATTCCCAAAATACCTGGGAGTCAATTCTACCTCTGATATGAAACGGGAACAATTCTGTAACCAGTTCTGTAATTAGCACTCTGAACCTACTTTTGAGAGCAGATCTGATTATATCAGTTCTTAAAACCTTTCTGAGTCTCCACTGCCTTCTAGAATAAAGCCTCAGACCCCTTTGATCCCTCGCCTGCTCCCTCCCATCTGGGCCTCAACCTGACTCTTCAGTCTTAACATTTACATAAGCTGCCCTGCCCTCGCCACCAAGCAGTAGGCAAGTCAGTCGGCCTCATTCTGCTGTCCCATAGTCTGTTATGTGGGTCTCTCCCACTCCGCTGTGAGCTCCTTGGGTCAGAACAACACCTGTGTCTTCCACATGCCCAGCCACGCAGATATTGCCCCAGTGCCGGCTCACCTGGGCCACCTCCAGCCTTGCAGACCACACCCTTCTCTGCAGAATGGCGAGGGTGCTTTTCGTCAAGTGCCAGTCTCATGACTCCTCTGCTCTTCCCTTCACTTGCTCTTCCCAGTATTCACCCCAGAATTCAAGCCTCCTGCATGGCGTGGGAGGTTCACCAGGGTCCTCCGTGCCATGCCTCACCTACCTCCCACAGCCAAGCCAGAGCCCCTTCATGTGCCAGGCAGACTGTGCTCTCCTCAGCTGCTCTGCCTCCCCACTGCCCAGCACCTAAAGGGCCTCTTCCTCAGTTACTTCCTCTAAAAAACCTTTTCATTCTGTCCCAGGACCCACACACCTAGGCCTGTCCCCAGCCCCCTGCACACCCTCCACTTTGTCTGGCTATCTGACTCCCTTACTGCACTGCAAGCTCCTTGAGATGGGGACCATTTATTATTGTACCCCCAGTGCCTCACCCAGAGAAGACATGCAATAACCATTTTCTGTCTGCACCTTAGACCTAGAATGTTATAGCTGCAAGGCGCCATGCAGTTCCCGTGTAAGTCTGTGCAACTACATACACACACTGGGCCTTTATAGGATTTCAGCTGAAAGGCATTGAAACTGCCCTTTCCCTTTCTTGACTCAAAGGTTTCTCAGCATTTCTGAAACAGAATCAGTTGGCTAGATTGCAGAACCCAAAGCTACAGAGGAAAATGTGTCACCACTGCATCATCATTCACTCTTCAGGCAGCTGCATGATAGTAGGAGGTTCCAGTATTTCCTTATGCAGAGAGGACACTACTGGCAGAAATTCCTGGAAGACCTACTGACCAGACTGCAAGTGCCCCGGATCAGCTCTGGCTGGTTTCTGCAGGCCGGGTCAGCCCTTGGGATCTGAGATGCTATCTTCCTCACCTGGGGTGAGAGGGTCTGGGAGGCTGTGTCCTCACACCTGCCCTGGACAGTCTCCCCAGTGCCATAGCCCTGTTGCAACCTCCTCCGTGTGCCTCCCTTGCTGCCCAGCTCTGCAGGAGACTCCTGGGAGCTGGGTCCCCTTTCAGGTCACGCCTGCAGCTTCCGCAGTGCCCACATGCATCTCTACGGCCAGAGCCCTCCCTAGATCCTAGGCTACTGCTTCCTCAGGGCATCCCTGTGGTCAGCTGTCAATGAGCAACAGGGAAGACAAGGCGGAGGTGCTGGTCATCGGCGGGAAGGGAGGAGCTTGCTTTTCTCTCTGATGCTCTGGGCGTGTTCACTGGGGAGGCCACAAGCATGAGGCTAAAAGGCCAGGACAGCTAGGCCAGGAGGCTTTCACCTTCAGGAATTTTTAATTCCTGCCCTCAGTGCTGATTGTGAGGTGGGCTGGTGGGTTCTGGGATGCCCTGTGCAGCCAGCAAGGCCACAGGTTGGTTTCTCCAAGACATACAAAGTCATGACCCTATAGGGTTCGGCACTCTAAGATGCACTCCTATATTTGAAATAGGCCACCACAGGTGGCCAGTAAGCTAAGCATGGCTACATCCTTGGATACAACCCATGGAGGATATCTCAATACAGTGGTGACTCTTGGTTTTTTTAAGGCATTTCACTGTGTACAGGGCACTAGCATGCATGGTGTCTCGTTTGATCACACAGACATCTTTTGTGCAAGGCAATGCAGGTGGCATCACCTTCCATTCACAATGAGCCTCTGAGGCTTCCACAGCTTAGGTGACTTGCCCACACAGCCTTCCCTCCTTGGCAAGGGGCGGAGGACCAGGGCTCAGTCATCTCTGGGGCATGAAGTGAGTCTCTCATTAGTGAATCCTGGTTGTTTGTGTTGTGTGGTCAGATTGGCAGCATTTTTAAACATCTGTAGCTGAGACTCAACAATTCCAGGGCCTTAACAGTCAAAGTGCAGCAGCACCACTGTACCTGGAAATCGTTAGGAAAGCAGAATCTCAGGTCCACTCAGACCTACTGAATCAGTGTCAGCTCTTCCACAAAACCTAGGGCGATTTACAGGGTTTGAGGAGCTCTGCACTGGACAATATGTACTTCCATCTCTCTGCTTTGGCTTATTTTTCTAGCTTCACATCAGGGAAGTGGCCTAGGTGTGGAGAAAAGAAACTTCCAATTGACTGCTTCCTGATAACCACAAGGAAAGCTTATCTGTCCAGCTTCCCTCTCTGTGGAAGAGGTGTCTCCCTTTCTCCTTTTCTCTCAGCTCCCTGTTGAAACACTTTGAGCCAAGCACACATCTCCTCAGCTGACTCTAGATCTTCTCCTCTCTGGCATTAACTCTGAAAATGCCCCAAATTGGAAGATGTGGTTTCAGTTTTCCTTGATTTCTGGAAATCCTAACATCTGTTTAGAGAACTCCCAGTCTGAGTTGTGACAGAGTCGTGATTTCCTAAGTAAAGTTTGATGTTAAAATTTTTCTCTGAGAAACAATCTCTCTTCACCCCTCCAACAGTGTCTTCACTCACACACCCAATAACTGGTTGGTAAATTTGCAGCTCTGCTTAGCCACAGGGTGAACGACTTTGACAGAGGTGAAGCTAGGTGTTATTATGGAAACAAGGCATGATTTTGACTGGCTTCACTAATCAAGCTATTATCATCCACCTGCCACTGCCCCCTAGCTGACACAGCAGTCATCACAGTCCTTTCATGACTCTTCCCAGATGCTTTCTACAGGAAGACAATAAGCTGAAATCAAGGTGTTGATGTCTTTTTGTGTCTAACTAACCTTTCACTGTAACCTTGCATTTTTCCTACCTTGACCTTTTAGCCACCACAGGGCTTGGTTCTGTGGTATTTTCAGCACAATGCGTTAAGTGGCCTAAGTGGCCCTAAGGGGCCCTAAGTGGTCCACAGTACCAGTCTTGTCTCAAGGTAAGCGGTTTAGGACACATACAGTGTAAGGACACCTAAGTCATGTTTAGGACACATGTGTAAGCCAGAAGCCAGTGCTGCTCCTCACAAGGGAGATGATGCTTTTTCTGCTTGAATGGTTGAAGGAAGCAGAGAAGAACTCTACATCTTCTCTCTCAGTAATTCTCTATCAAGAAAGGGCACATAAGCTCATTTTGAGCTCTTTGTTAGAGAAGCAGTTTAAAGAAAGGCACACTCCCTAATTACATATTAAATATCCTTAGGGCTATTTAACTGTTAAATACATCATTAACTGAAGTGTTGCTTTACTAGGTGACTAAAAGCCAGCCAATATTTTCTTCTTGCCTTCAGGACAATCTTGGGCCCTATCAGAGTTTCTAAGCCTGTTTCAGTCTGCTTCTGGATGCTCATCAGAACAAGTGCATCAAGGGCCTTTTTAGCAATTTCTGGCTGGTCCCTGAGCCACTGGATTAATTACACCCTGAGAATGCTCCAGGCCTGGGTTCTGGTTCTGGGCTCAAGGCTCCATGTTCCTGCACGCCTTGCTTCCAGAATTCATCCTAATCCTTCTCACTAAGGGCACCCGGGAGGCTGGCCTTGTGACTCAATCCTTTCTCCATCAGAGCCCTCTTCTCTAGAATTCGTGCTCTGATTTACAACTTGGTTTTTTAAAGAAGCCAGCCCAAATTCCCTCTGAACATTAAAAACGTCTGGCACCTCACACCTGCCAATTATAGCTTTATAGTGACATAGTGGCACATGCCCAGAGAGAGATTCTGATCTGCATCCAGACCTCCATTCCCAGGCCTCTCCCTTCCTTGGACCCAGTGATGTTTTTAGTTATCTTTTGACTTTTAATGGCAACCTCAGAAAAGAAATGAGATCTGAAGCAGATGGTAAATGGGACATGGCAATTTTATGGGGTGTATGTTTGGTGAGGCGGGATGAAGTGGGTTAAAGGACTGAAGAACCCCCAGCTTTTGCATTTTTTTCCACTTCTGGGACTGACAAAAGGTAAGTTCCAGGTCCCACTTGTTTACCTTGGTCAGCATTCTTTCCTGGAGCCCTGACCCAGCCTGTGGAGAGCCTCTACTCCAGGCAGCCAAGAGGTTCATGGATTGCCAAGGATGAGGACCAGGGGTGACACCAACAATTTGACCTGAGGTGGGTGGGGAAGCCCTGCTGTATACTGAGGTGGAGGGATGCCATCATGGTTTCTGGCCTCTTTTTGAAAGGGAAGTCATACCAGAGGGCTTCTTATGAGAAAATACAGCCAACAAAGTTCAGACACTGCTTTGACTTTGAAAGCCGCATAGCCAGACATTCAGACTGATGCCTTCCCATAATCAAAGGAGATGTCTTGGGCTGGGAAGGGACTGAGTATTCAAGTCTTTGCAGGGTGCAATTCCAAGAGATGGGGCAAGCTCCAGGAAGCAGCCGTGTCACCTGGCTCCACCGACTCCCACTCCTCACCCCAGCCTGAGGAGGGGTGCGGGGCCGCCTCCTAGTTCTCCCAAGTGCACCCAAGCTTTCTGACTCCTTGCCAAGGCCTCCTCTGAAAATGCTGCCGTCGCCTATTTCACATAAAGGAATTCCTGGGGTTGAGGAGCGGGCGGCAAGGAAGCAGGCGTTCAAACCCTGTGGGAGGCAGAATCACCATCAGGCCTCCCTGATGCAGCAGGTGGCACCGTGACCTGTCCCCACCGGCCCAGGTCACCCCGCCGCTCCGAGGCGCGCAGCCCCAGGGCGTGCCGGCCCGCGTGCGCCTACCGGTATCTCTGCTTCGCGGACTGCTTCTCCGCCGCTGTGCAGACGTGCCCGGCGTAGTACAGCGGAAAGAATAAAAAGTTCCAGTTGGTGGCGAACCATGTCAGAGTGAAGGGCGCGTCGAACCGCCGGAAGGTGAGCCTGGCGAGCTGCGTGGCGCCCGCCCAGGAGGCGCACACGCACAGCACCACCGCCACGCCCCAGCAGACCTTCTGGAGCTGCGCCCGCGAGCACCGCCGGCAGCCGCGGCTCGCTCTCCCGCCGGCCTCCGCCCCAACCGGCGCCGGGGCCTCCGCCGGGCCTGGAGAATCCCGGGAGCGGTCCTCCCCTGCGGAAGAGAAGCGTAGTTAGCCGGGGCTGGGGGCGGGCGAAGCACAGGCGCAGCTCCACGGCCAAGGTCCTGGCAAGCCGCCCTGGGTCGTAGCCGGGGGCACCAGGCCGTGGAGGCCGCTTTCCGAAATAAAACCTAAATGGAAGACGTTCCCCACGGGTTTTCTTACCCTCTAGAATCTTGACCCGCACTTTAGTGAGAAGGATGAGCTAGCAGCATCAGCGCCCCCTCCCAGTTTGTAGGAAAGGCAGAATCTTAGGCCCCACCCCAGGACCCCGGAATCAGAATCTGCATTTCAACAGGAATCTGTGCACATCAGCATTTGGAGAGCTGCAGGACACGCCAGCGGCTCAAGTACTGTCTTCAGTCAGCAGACTGACTACTAGTATTAGTCTTTATTCGTACTCTAGTACGCAGAGCAGTACTTTAGTTTGGGTCAGGGCACAGCTGCTGCGCCGTGAGTGCTGATCACAGGGGCTGGGATTCCTACCTGAGGAGGTCGTTGGCCTTGACCTCTAAAAGCTCTCTTATGTTGTGTGCATATGAAAAACAGACTTTCCCTCTTATCCCTTTATTTGCGCTGCCTTCCTGCTGATGTGATGGCCTTTGGTCCCACTTGGAAGTGTTACTTAAAAACCACAGCCTCTGGCAGCTGTGCTCTGAAAAGGCTCCACACTCCATTCTAGAGCCCTGTGATTCCTGAGGACCAGGCTGCAGCCCAAAGGGGGCTCTGCAGCAGTGCTTTCACCACACACCCTGAAAAGGTGGAAAGTGCATGATTTCCCACTGTCTGGTTTGCTTTCACGGTTGTGTGTATCAGTTAGCTGGAAATGTAAATAAGAGCTGTAACGTGCATAGGGTGTAACCATGGACCGATGCAATTTCCAGGAGATAGCGTACTTGGCTTTTATGTGATCAGCCTGGCACTTAGCTGAGTGCGCACACAGAGCAAAGAAGCCATCCTCCCCCACAGGGGTACAGGAGATAAGTACAAAATATATTGGGGTCAAATGTACTCTATATGTTGTGCTTAAACTTAACAGTAATTTAACTAGCTTTAACAACATGACAACTTTGAATAATGTTTATCCTACACAGTAATTCTATGAGGCAAAATCCTGATTCAAGGTAGCCTATTATACAGGTGTTCGCAAATTATATTATTAATTGCCAGCCCTGGTTCTGTTTTAGCCAAAGGTAATCCCAAGCCTTATGTGGCTAGTCAGGGAGACATAATGTCTTTTACTTGCCCAAACCCTGCTTGACACCATCTATATTGTGCTTCTGTGGGGAAAATGGAAGTTCCTATGGCCAGGATCCTCACCTGACCTTAAACTGCTTTATCATGTAATTGGCCTACTGCTAGGCTAATGCTTCCACACCTGTAGGCAATAAGCTGTTACTGACTGAGTCACTATATAAAGAGCTCTGTCCAGTGCTCTGGGTGGAGGCAGAGATGAAAGAGGATTACAGACCTGCAGACTGCTGGATGCAGATGTGATTCTAGTGCTGGACCTTACCACCAGGAGAAAAAAGCTGGGTATGAACCCTTTTACCCCAAGAACATTCCATTGTCATTTCTCAGTCTCACTGAATCCATAGTGAACTTGTCTGGGGCTGAAACCCTCGGGCAAGACAGTTTCATTACCTGTTTTATTAATGTTCAGTCTCCTTTTTCCTCTTACTTTTCACAGGTGTATATATCCTAGTTGGAAAGTCCTTGGAAAACCAAATACTTAACCACCATCTGTGCTCCCAACAACTTATCTGTTCCTCTCATGGCTGTAGGGCAGGGAAAAGCAAAGGAGGGCAAAATCCAGGCAGATTCCCATTCTTGTAAGTTATACTTTTCCATCAGGATGTCTTGATTTTGTTCTCAGTGAATCCCCGCCCACAAATTTGATTTCAGATGGAGGCACAAATTTTCCAATCTACACACTATGATTACCTGACATTTTGGGTTAGCCTTTGCCACATTTCATTATTGTGATAACCTTCAAATAGTGGTGGAGGTTAGAAAGATTTCTCAAGTGTCAGCATCCCTGTTAAAAACTCATGCTGAAAAATAATTATGGAGATGATAAAAAAAAAGCCCATGTAGAAGTGAAATGAAGTAACTTAAGAATGGACTCTGTAGGAGGCTGAATAAATTCAGGCTCACAGAATATATTTTCATTATGGCAAATAAAGTTTTAAAACTTAAAGAATTAAGTGATGACTGATGCTGCAGAACTGTTACAATGAAAGAGAAAAATGACCAAATCATGTATTGTTTAAATGCACCTATAGACTTGGATTAAAGACATTAGCCTCTGCCTTTATGACCCCTCTCAATCATTTAATCAGGGTAATATTAATAAAACAAGTCAAATAAAGACATTCAAAACTAAAATCTATACTATTATTTAAATATAAGATAGAACAATGTTTCCTAAAGTGTAATACAGTTAACAGGCATTATAAGAAAAGGAGATTCCATTATCAGAAAAGTTTGGAAAACGCTGGGTAGATCACAGCCAGGTTCTTTTGCTGTGGGAATATTCAGAACTAATAGACACTGTGAACTTCCAAAAAGCAGCTATGGAATGTGTGCTTCCCATATTATTCAAATTTAACCCTTGTGGTAGGACTGGTGTCCTTGGGAAACACTGGAATAGACCATACGTCACAGACATCCAAACCTAATTCATTGCAAACTTTGAATCTCACTGTACTGAGCCTCTGATGATAATTGCTTAATTACCTCAGCCATTCTTAATACTTTGGTTAAATTAGATCTACCGCACGTAAACTAAAAACATTCTTTACAAAGGCTTTAAATAGTACAGAATAGCATAAATAAAAAAGCAATCTATGCTAATCTTAGTACCCAGAGATACACTGTTGACATTCTGCTGTATTGTGTGCTGTCTTGTGTCTTTTGACACACACACACACACACACACACACACACACACACGCATATAGCAAACTGGGATCATATTGTATTTTCATCTGGAATTCACGTAACCTAATGCACTTTATAAACAGAATGGACTTTATAAATTTCACAGGGCTACTTGCAGTGCTATACATATCCTGGGAGTATTTCAATTGGCTAGGAAATGGCGATGAAGCATCTGCCTTGTGCCAAAAGCTTTGGGTGGTCAATAAATAAATATAAAATATGATTGTGGTGTGTTTCAGGAACTTACAGTCTACCTGGAAGTGACAAAATGGGCCTTTGAAAGAATAATGTGCAAAATGGGGAGATTTTGACTGTAATGGAACATCTTAAAGAGTGTAACTGGCGTGGAAAAGAATCAGAAGAGGCAGAAGCTTGGCCTGGGCCTTGAAAAATGGAAAGGCTCTAAGTAACAAGAGGAACAAAGTTCAGGGTCAGGAATATACATGGTCTATACAAGGGTTGGTGAGGATGAAGGTGAGATCTAAAATCCACTTCTGCCTCGCCCCATTGCAATGCCCAATCTTGCTTTTGTCAGACAGGAAACAGGTCAGACATTCAGCCAGGTTGGCCAAAGAGACTGGAGAAAATTCAGATGCTAACCCTACTTTAGGAAGTATATGCCCCAATGCTCTAAACAAACAGATAAAATGAATAAAGAACAAATGTAGAGTGACATAATAAATTTGGTCAGCAGGTGCATTTATTCTCCACTATTTAAAATGCATCAAATGCATACCAATTTTCATGCCATTATCAGGGTCATTTTCAATGAGCTGTTCAATTTATGTTCAGATTTCAGAGAGAAGAAATTACAGTGAGGGGGCAGAAACACTTTTCAAAAGCTGTGCAAATCTCCAAGTGCAGGAAACTTTTGTTTACTTTCCCTTCCTTCCTGAATTGCAAATCAAGCGATTCCTCTGTATATGATTTCGCTCCTTTATTATAGCTGAAGGAGGCAGTGCAGACCACCTCAAAGAAATCAACACCAAATTAGGTTCATGCTGTTTCCTGTCCCAGCTCCTCTGACCATTATTACATGACTAGAAATACTATTTATGTCACCCTCACCCTCATTCTCCACACCACCTCCCTGTTCACAATCCCTCTATTTATGATCCTGTACCCTCCCTTCTAAACTTGCACTGTGGCCAACAGTTCTGGGAGCAATGCAAAGTAGATTATACAATGTGGCCCAGTAGTTGTGCTGACAGATACTCTTACTGTGGATCCAAGCATTTCCTTTTAGCTTGTGATGCCTCTAAATGTCTTGTTTATGCCACTTAATTGACTCAGAAGCACTGGGGTGAGCTCTTCCCTGTTCTTTTACCTGAGTTGCTTCCATTAAGCATTTTGGAGAAAGGTGCATGCATGTGTGTGTGTGTGTGTGTGTGTGTGTGTGTGTGTGTGTGTGTGTGTGTGTGTGTGTGTAGGAGTATTTTCTTGATTATAGTGCATACTCCAAGGCATGGTGAGATGTAATCATATCTGTGCATGAACTTTCATCTTGAGCTCTGTCTCTCAGAGTCAGGCAATTTACTGGAACCGTATGTCAGTCCTACAACCTATAAAATCACACTGCATGCCTGTCTCCCTTCAGGCCATTTATAAGGCTTTCACACTCTTCAGGCAAGCAGCAGTAACTAGAGACAATGTCTGCTCAGAAGAAGGAAACTCTAGGTCCTAATGGGTGTGTTGGGGGTCTGGTTTAGCTGCCAATTCATTCTGGGACCAAAGCAAGTCCTTCTCATGAGCTGTCCACTGCTTTCCCCTGAGAAAATGACAAATTGGGTGTTTTTTTTTTTATTTAGTGGAAGTCATGCTGTAATGAGAAAGCTGGAAAATCATTCCCTCTCAAGTTAAAGTTCCCATAAATCGCTCTTGCAAACTCCCAAGAAAAGACAAATGTTTCCTTTTTGAGGTCATCTGAAAATAAATGGACCTCTGTTGACTCTATGAAAAAGTGTCTGGGAAGTTAGCACTTAAAGTGGCCAAGTCCTGTCTTAGGGGCAAAGAGCTGGTGATCAAAGACCACCTATTGGCTGGCATAGTCCCAGTCTCCTGAAAGCAAAGGGAAGATATCAATGCACAGAGAATGGGAAGGGAGACCTCCCAAACTTCTCCAACATTAAGATCTATCCAGTTATTTTTCTACAGATTCTTTGAGGCATAGTTTTCATAAAACTTACTTGTTTTAGGAGTAACATTCATGATTTTTAGTAAATTTACACAATTGTGAAACCACTGCAACTATCCTGTCTTAGAATATTTCCACCACCTCAAAACATCTGCCTGCCCACTTTGCAGGCACCCTTCATGTCTAATCCCAAACCTAAGCAACCACCACAAATCAGCTCTCTGGATCTATAGATTTTCCTATTCCAGATATTTCACATAAATATGCAGACCTTTGCATCTGACTTCTTTCATTTATCATAAGATCTTTGGGGTTCATTCTCCTGGTAGTGTGTGTCCGCAGTTCATTCATTTTTTTATGACTGGATGGTATTCCACCATATGGCTAGTCTATATTGTGTCTAGCCGTTCATCAGTCGATGGACACATGTATTGTTCCCAGTTTTTGTCTACTGTGAATAATGCTGCTACAAACACTCACATATAAATCTTTGTGAACCTTCTAGGCTTGCATTTCTCTTCAGTAGATTACTTAAGTGTTTAGGCCACTCATCCAACAAACATTTATTGGCACCTACTGTAGGCACAAGGCAGGCCACCCTTCCCTGGTGTTTATTCCATGCACCATGCTTACAGTGCCCAGCATACAGAGAGGATTCAGTGCTCTAACTCTACCCAAACAGGACACAGGGAAGAGTTGCTCTGGAAACTAGAGCTCCTCCCCTTTTTTTCCTGGACTGCCCAGGGGAAGAGAGCCTGACAAACAATTTCCCATTTATTGATCACTGATGCATATACCAATTCAGGGCCTGGCCACCCAATTAAATAGCTTTTTTAAAATGAGGAGCTTGAAAGAAAGCTTTTGTTTATGGCCATCTGCAAGTGTAATTCATCTCCCAAAAATGCAGTTTATCTCATCTACTCATTAAATACTTACTCGGTGAATTTATGTATGATTTTTTTTTAACAGTGGCTAGGATAAAGGGAAGAAGAGGCTGTCATGTGTACAAAGCCTCCATAGACCTTGGATGTCCCAAAGCATCCTCATTTCACACCCTCTGACCCATTATGCCTACCGGCACTCGCTAGACCATCTTTTTGGGTTCCTGGATTTGGGTCAGAAAACACTCCCTCAGTAATGCAAAACCCCAGTCATGCTCCTGACCAGCACTGTTCCCAGGGAAAGAATGGGGTCCACAGATAAGTTGGACACTGACTCTGAGTAAGTGACAAGGGGAGGGCTCAGGGAAGTAAGGGACAAGTGACAGTTAAACACCCAGTGTATACATCATGCTCTCTGCCAGGAGAATTTACATATTTTTTTAAACTGTCATAATGTTGGCAGCCAGTATGACTATTCTTATTCTGCAGATTGGACAGCTGAAGCTCTGAGAGTTACTCTCCTAAGGTCACAGATTAGCGAGTGGCTAAGATGCACTGTGAAGCATCTGTCTGAAGCCAAAGCACCAATAGGAATGGAGAGCAACGTTGTTGTCCCCTTTGAAAGTTACTAGGGCCATAGTGCTGAACACTCCAATAGGAACTGCCAATCACTAAAGAGGGACTTCAGGTTTCCATAGGACAGACCCTGTTTTTAAATTTGGGAGAGCCTGAGTGTGCTGGCACTCCTGGCCAGGACTCGTCACCCTGGAATAGGGCCTGAATGTTTGTGTCCCCACCACATTCGTAAGCAGAAGCCCTTCAGTGTGATTGAATTTGGAGAGGAAGACTCTAACGGAGTATTTAAGGTTAACTGATGTCCTTAGAGTGGGGCCCTGATCTGATAGGCTTGTGGCCCTATAAGAGGTGACAGCAGAGAGCTCATTCTCTCACTCTGTCTGTGCACATGTGTAGGAGAGGCCACATGAGGACATTCTGAGGAGGTGACTGTGTACAAGTCAGGAAGAGAATCCTTCCCAGAAACCAAATTTGCTAACATCTTGATCTTGGACTTCCAGTCTCCAGAACTGTAAGAACATAAATGTCTGTTGTTTGAGTGACCCAGTCCTGAGCCCTTTGTCATGACTGCCTGAGCAGGCTAACCTGAGGGGCTCCAAGGAGAGTGTGCTCAGCCTATGGAGGTGTGAGGCACAGCCCAAGAGCCACTGTGTAGGATGTGGGGCAAGCTGCAGATGACAGATTATTTACTTTGATAACCTCTTAGGAGAAGAAATAACTGGACTGGTGATTAGATTAGAAACATTAGATGCTCTCTTATATTTGTTTACCTCCTGTGAATTGCTCGCACCTTTGTTGTAAAGTGATTCCTGGAGGCAGTGTGTACAAATAGGAGAAAACATGGCAGCTGCAAAGTTGTTTTTAAAAATCAAAATTATTTCCTTGGTGTGGATACAGAATTGGGAGGTGAACAGGGGCTGCTCTTTTGAGGGTGTCATTGGGTGGTGGGTGGCTTCTCTGAGATCCCCTCAAGTTCTCCCTGCAGCGGCTGGCAGCTGGTTTGAGTCAGCCCTATGTCCACCCACCTCCCCAGATCACCATCGCCATCTTAACGAACAGACATCTGCATGGGTGTTCTGCCCCACTCCCCATTTCCTTAGAGGACTCTGAGTAACTCCCAAATGTCCAAATACCACCACTTTGTGCTGTGGGGCTAGGACAGTCCTGGGTGTGCACAGCCTTAGGCGAATACGACTGGTAAGGAAATGACTGATATGGACTGGAAGCTTTAAATAAGGCTCTCTGTGCCTTGCAGGGAGGAAGAGACAGTGTTGGCTTCAGGAGGGGAGCAAGGATCATGTGTCAATACATGGTATGAAAACCTTTGAGCTTGAGGGGGTTAGTTTTACTTAATCCACCACCCTACTCACCATGGCCTGTGCAGCCTCCCAGAATGGCACCATTTCCATGGCCTGGGCATGTGGCACCTTGGTGCACACAGCAGGCACTCACCAGGGCAGACAGGGTGACATTTTGGAGCTCTTAAATGACCTGCACACAAATGCAGACAAATGCACACCCTCTTCTCTGATGTTTTTCCTTGTCAGATGATGCCTTCTACTTTTGTTGCCAGTGGGGCCCAGGCTGTTGGAGCTCACAGGCAGAGTCCGGGCTTGACAAGAGGGCGGATGTACGAGGGATGACCCCCAGGCAGCCTGCCACTCCTGGGAAGGAAGGGGCACCCTGGAGCCTTCTCCCCTGCAGGGCAGCAGGGGAACTGAACAGTATTTTAACTGAGGGCATGGGCTACTACACAATTTATCCTGGACAAAGACCTGTTTTCTAAAACATACCACCAGTTCTCAGCATAGTCACGCATCCATAAGATAGGACTGAACTTGCTTGGTTAAAGACCAGTGTGGGGTTAGCCTTAAAGTTCAGAGTCATCTTCCTAGGCTTTCTCTCTTGCCCGGGGAGAAGCCTCTGCACCAACTGAAGGTAAGGGGGCTGAGCTAATCTCAAACAGTGGGGCTTCTCTCTGAACACACTGGGCCAGCCTCCGCCATAGCCGGGAATTTTCTCAGCTTCTCTGGGTCACTCTGTACTCTGTACCAGCCCATTGCCTAGGGGCCCTTTGTTGAGCCCAGTGGTTTACTGCTGCTAAAGGTTTGCAGCTGGTCTTTCCATCCACTGCTCAGATGCCACCCCTGAAAGTGCGTGCACCCCACAGACATGCATGTGTACACATGCATGGACACACATGCATGCGGGCCAGATCTCAAACTTGTCCCAGGTTTCATTAAGCTCTGCTCTCTGAGTTAGAGCTAGTGAAGGTCTTAATCTGATAAATCAATCAATGTCAATGAGTAAGCTACTTAATAGACTCATAGACTCTGCTGAAAGAGTTGGTGGAAGATCTATTTCAATCCTGTTTCTTCTGAGAAAAGAGAAGGCTGGACTCCGAGAAGTGAGGCGACATGTCCAGTATATTAGCTAGTGGGGGAGCCGGAGCTGTCTGTGCCCTGGGCCTCACCCAGTGCTCTCCCCTGGACACACTGCCCCCACACTACACCACATCTTAACCAGTGAAAACCTATCACTCGCCAAAAAGGCCTTTAAGAATCACAGCCCTTCTTGGCTCCTCTGACAGAGCTGTTCTGAATTTTTCCCCACCTCGTCAGGTCTTCAGTCCCCATCCATTATTCTCAGCAGACGATTCCACTTCCTATGTTAAAAAGACCAAAGTCGCTGACTCAGGTTCTTGGCTTCCCTCCTCCACATCTCTACACCCTTCCACGCCTCTGCCCCTCATGTCCTCCCCTTCAGTCTTGTGCCTTCCTCCTATGACCCTCAGCCTCCCCAGGTTGCCCTCTCAGAATTGCTCCCCTTCCCCTGCAGACAGCATCACCTCTCTCTCCAAATGCTCACCCCTTGTGATCTGGCTTGCAGAGCAGCACAACCTTAACACTGTTTCTGCATAACCGCCCTCTTAGCTTGTACTGGATACCACATCACACTCACTTCCTCCTTCTTGTTTTTCTTCCTGTGGTTTCCCTGAGACCATAAGATCTCAGTTCTCGGCCCCTCAAACCTCTCTTCTTGCCTGCCCCATCCCCAAATGTATGTGACCATCAGGACCCCGTGCTTGCCCATTCATTCCCTGGCACCTGATCAGTCACTCAGTCTTCACCTCCTCTTTCTCCATCCCCCACCTCCCTGCCTGCCACACACCTGTACTTGGAGGCACTGCCAAGACTCAACCCACCTAAATCTGACTTCCCGTCTCTCCCTCACAGGTGTGTTTTCCTCCTACCCTTGCTGTCATGGCTAAGGGCATCTCCATTCCCTACATTGCTCAGTCTTTATTTCTAGAGCTGTCTTTGATGGCTCTCTTTCCAGCTTGCCTACTTAAACTGCCCGATACACTTTGGTATTTTTGATTCTATCCTAATTCCTTTATTGAGAAGTATTTACTGTGATTGATGAGACAGATTTCATGATCCATGGTGAACCCCACAGCTATGCAGGCTATCTTATCTTCTCAGACTTAGATGATGTTTTCCTCCTCTTCTGTGGCTCCCCCTCCCACCTCTTTCCATTCACTCTCCTGACCCCGCATTCAGGAGGCCTCTGCACTTGTCCCCAGTCTGCCTTGACCTTGGCTCCTTCCCTCCCGCCCACCTGGTTGGATGGCCTAGGCCCAGCCCCAGTAGACCACTCTCAGGTCTCTGCCAAGTACCCCTCTTTCCTAACTCTGCAACTTTTTCTGTACACCTGTCTCTGCCAGGAGTGCTATGTTCTCACTCCCCTGTGACAGCAAAAGGCAGGGGAAGAGCTTCTCCTGTGGTGCCCTGGTCATGCTCCCAAGAAGACAGACTCCAGCAAATGTTAGCATCACCTGGAGTTTGGTGATGAGAAGGATTCTGAGTCCACATTCAGGCTCAGCAGGAAAGAGTAACCTGTTAGATTATGTGATTTTGGCAAAACAGGGGGAAATGATGGCTAGAGTGGAGCCGAGTGACCATCTGTGTTCTAGCTGGAAGTGCATTTACTCTCTGCTGAAACACACCACTTATTTTATCCTCCTTGCATGGATTTAAAGAAATTACTTTCAACATGTAATCATTATTTGTGTGCAACTGTAACATTTCTCACTTGTTTGAAAGCTCTATTGTGTCAGGGATTATAATTTATAACTCTTAACCTCCCCAGCAATATCTGGTTCATTCTCTGCCCTGGAGCAGAGACATTAAGAGTATGAACAGCAGTGGGCCCTGGGAGCCCCTGTGGTGGTCCAGGCCTCCAAATCATAGAGTGGTGGGAGCTTCAGGAAGCAAATATTTCCTGAGCACTTACAAAGTGCAATGAGCTGAGGTAATTCTTACTGATACTCAAACAAAATACAGTTGTGCAAAGGTTTTGCAACATTTTGGAGCCAGGCAGATTTGAATGTGAAGCCTGGCAGTCTTGCTTTCTAACTATGTGACTTTGTATGAATGATTTCTTTGAGCCTCAGTTTCCCTGTCTGTAAACTGGGGTAATAATCCTTAGATTGTTGGGAGGAATAGAGCTAAGGTAACCATCTCCGCAAGCAAAGTGCCTGCAATATGGTAGACTTATTTTTCTCTATTACTCTCGTTATTCAAAGGCACAGATTGGAACCCTCCTTTCCATATGAGAGAAACGATTCCCAAAGAGCTTTAACCACCAGATAAGTTACTTGGTTCTGCACAAGAGGTGGGCACCAAACGCAGTCCATCTACAGTCCTTCTAATTCCAAAGCTCTTTTCATAGCACTGCACGCTGCTGGCCTCTTGGGGGAATTTATTGTACTGTTCTCAACTACTAATCCTACTGACTATAATTCTATTGAACATGAATTAGCTGGTTGTGAATATAGATGATCCTAGTAAATGCTACTCTACTAGAGATGTGTTACTGATCAATATTTCATGTCTGAGTCTGGCAGGAAAGTCAGGAAAAGGATCTGAAAACAAGATAGGCTGTCACATAGGATAGATGCCATCAAAATCACTCGCTGGAAACTACTTTTAAAGCCTTATCCCCTGTCTGGGGCCCAGCAGTGCTCTCCTGTTCACGCTTCCCGGCCAAGCCTGTGCGCTGCACCATTCCCTCTGCTTCAAACAGCCTCCCCTCCCCTCTGGGCCTGACAAATTTTCTCACTTCCACTGCAAGCCTCTACCTCAGAATGCTTCCTCTTCAGAAGCCCTTCTCCTCAGGATGGCCTCCTCAGATTGCTCAGTTATCAGTGTTTCTGTGACACTTTGCCTTTAGCTGTGAACCAGAATTTACTAGATATTTTATCTATCTATATGTCTATGCCATTAGACTGAAGCTTTCTTAAGAGAATGAAGCTAGTGTTTTTCTTTTTGCATTTCCAGGGTCTTGCTGAATAGACAGAGGACACAGAGAGGATGAGGCATTTGCTGAGTAAGTGATGTTATCCTGTTCATCTTCCTGTGTTAGAGTTCAACTAAGCACTGTATTTTTTATTTTGGTTTTATATGTACCACATGCTGGTACCTTCCTGCCTCCTGCTGGAAGACACACTCCACAAGCTAATAAATACTCCTTGCTGGCCACATCCCTTCACTGTAGCCTGTCTGCCATCTGCACAGAAACAGCCACAGCTGGGGACCCCCATGCCCCGTGCAACCAAGGCAAACCACAGTGATTCAATGCTGTCAAAGCGAGCACATGAGATGCATATGGTTGCAAAAAACAGACCAAAATCCGAGTTGGACAAAAACACCAAGGAAAAAAATGTGCAGAGAGAAGAGCAACATGTAAACACAGGCATACCATGGGCAGGTTTAATCAGACAAAGACCTGCAGACTTTTGCTGATATACACATAGGTACCCTAAACAAAAAGCAACTAGAGGCTTTCTAGTATCATTGGAACCCAGCAGCTGCTTCTAGATGCTGTCCCTACACATGTAGTCTTTGAGAGCAGCAAGGTTTGCTAAGATGGGAGACAGTCTGTGACAGGAGAATTGCCAGACATTTATTAAGCATTGACTATATGCTAGATATGTGCTAGGTATTGTCACTTACTTTACCTCACTGCATTCCCCAAAATCTGCAGAGGTAGGTCACTATTTCTGTTTTATAGTTCTGGGCACTGAGGCTCTGCATTTCTGATTTATACAAGTCAAACTGTATATGGGAAGAGCACACTTTCCACTTCCCACAGACATTTATGTGCAAATATTGGTTAAAGAAAATGAAGCCCATGGTTTGCTAAGCTTATTGGTGTGAACAGGAGGCTCAAAGTTCACCGGGAAGTAGCCCTAAGGGAATTGGGGAAGGGTATCCCTATTTTCATTCCCTGAAGGTAAACCCCAGGCCTGGCCGGAAGGGGCACCTGTGCCTGGCACGTTACTCACTACCTCCTGCAGGGCATCTGAGGTCACAGAGCCCAGCCTGGGTGGCCTCATGCATCCTTGCAGCCTGACTCCCAGTACAGCTTGGGCCTGTCCTGCCCTAGGTGGGCTGGAGGCTGTGAGGCTGCCTGATGGAGACACCCTGCTGCTGTCAAGCAGAGCCTACCTGCCTGACTTAACAGATGGGGGTGCACCGACTTCCCCCAAGAACCCCATGAGTGAAACTTCCAGTTTTCCTAAGGGAAGTAAATATCCAACCCTTCTGTTCTCCAACTTGCATGGACATTTGGGCAAAGTTCCTGGGAAGGGTTGGTAGGACAACCCCCTGCTCAAGGGAGCACATGCACTAAATTCAGGTGTAGATGACTGACACTAAGTCTCCCCTACAAGTAGGATGGGGGAGGGGAGGAGGCAGCTACACTAAGGGGAAAAAAAAATCAACCTCCTAAAAATAGTCTATGAGAAATAGGTAAGTAGTTCCAGGTTGGTGCAAAATGATGTTCTGAAAAGCATGGGTTTGGGATCAGACAGCCCAGGATTCGATTCTTGCTTCACCACCTACTAGCTTGTAGATCTTAAACAAATCGATTCACAGTCCTCATCTGTAGGATGGGCCAGTGGTACCAGGATTGCTCCTGACAGATGTTTGTGGATGGGCTGAGTGCAGAGCACACAACTGTCCTGCTAGCTTCTGACCTCCTCTCACTGGTTCTCAGTTTCATTATAACAAACAAGAACTTGCAAGGAGATACTTGGAAGCCACCATATAGAGGTCCAGGCTCCAGGCTGTAGTCCCAGGCACAGCAGAAGCCAGGTTCCCTGAGCCCATGGCTGCCTGCACACACTGCTTGCACTGGGCTCTGTCAGCTCAGGAAAAGTGAGGGTCTGGGACTGAGGGGTCCCCTTTCCTCTCTCCCTGGCTAGCCTTCCCAGCCCTCACCTGTGTATCGTGACCAGCTCTAGGGAGACTCAGAAATTCCCCTTCTGCCTCCTGGAAGGGGGTAGTTGAGGACGGACGCTTGTCTCTGCTCCTCCACCCCCACATCAGAACACAAGGTAACCTTTACTCCAGCAGAATGACAGCTGTGTCTGAGTAAGGCAGGCTCTCCAGGGAGGCTGCTGGGCTCCTCGCCTGTGGCCTCTGCCTCCACATTCCCCGAGTAGGGGAGAGAACAGGTTTCTAGGCTGCTGGTGGCTTTCCCTCATCTGCTTGCCCCACCCATCCGGGAGCTGGGCAGTCACCTTGTTGGTGGCTGGGAAAAGGGTTCAGAGCGCCGGCAGAAGAGAGTCTCAGCCTGCGACAGCGTCTTCTGCCTCTGGTAGCTGACACCACCTCTGGCCTGCCTGGAGGTGGGGGTCGGGGTTCTCGGAACCCAGGGGATTCAAGTTTGTATGTGTGTATGGGGGCACTGGTTAATGTCTGGGCAACCCCTTCCTATCTGGCCCCAGTTGGCAAGTGCCCTGGGACAGATAGGGCAGGGCAGAGGCCGCTGCAGGGGCGGCTGGGAGGGAGCCAGCCTGTGTCGGGCAGCAGAGCGGGTGGGGGTAAGCCGGCAGCGGCCGAGTCGCCACCCACCGCAGGCAGCAGCGCGGCACTGCAGGCGACGCTACCCGGGCAGCCGGCGTGGGTGCAGGGACCCCGCGTGAGGCCCCGCGGCCCCTAGGCCGTTACCTTCCACTTTGGTGAGGGTAAGCACCGGACTGTTGCAGGCGCTGAGGGGGGCCACCCGGGCCGAGTGCTTCTTCATGATGAGCCGTCCGCCTGCAGGAGCGCCACCGATCGTCTACATCCTGGGGCCGGCTGCGGCGCGCCTCTCGGTCCCGGTGCCTCCTTGGCGAGGAGAGCGAGTGGCTGGCAGTCCAGGCCCTGCCCCCGGGCTGCCGGCGGTGCTCCCGCGGCCCCGTGGCTCACTGCGGCGGCCGCCCCGCCGAGCGCATCTTTCCTGGCCGCGCAGCCACTCCACACGCGCGCCCACAGCCTCCTGCTAGGAGGTGGCTGCCAACTCCAACGTCACGTACAAGTACGCTCCCCACTCCCACCCACCGGCTCACCTGCTCCGCCCCCCGCCCAGGAGGCCCAGCGCCGCAGCTCTCTCTCATCCCTCCCTGGGAGCCAGGTCCTGGCTTCAGCCCCGCACCCGGGCAGCAGGGTTGGCCGTCAGCCCTTTAATAGAACCAGTGCCAGAGAGGGGAGACCCTGAGAAATCTGCCTTGATGGTCCACAAGTTTAAAAACAGACGTGTTTAACTTTGGGTTGATAATTGACTCCTCCCTGCTCAGAGTACTGAATTATTGGTTTACAGGGAGAGTCTGACAAAAGCAAAGGTTTGCACAGCTTGCATTAACTTCTTTGAAAGAATCTAGGGGCACATTATTCTATCTGGCCCCAGTGGATGGCTCGTTTGTAAGAAGATGCAAAGTCCATAGAGGCAAAGCAGCCAGAAGAAAACAAAGGCTTGAGATGTCTGCTCCTGCCCCACTGCCCCAGTACGGAGAAGCCACGCTCCCTGGGGAGTGGAGAAAGCTCGATTCTTGCCCAGCTCTCAGGTTCCTGCTGTAGCAGGAGGCCAGTCATTTGCCCTTCCCCGGCACTGGTCTCACTGCCCGCACTTGGCCCCAACTGTAAGCTACTGGCCAATGATGCTTGTTAAAAAGCAACGACATACCTATTGAATCACTGGCCAGGGTGAATTTGGAGTGACTACTGAGGGGCATTTATCCCATGGTAGTGTGTCATCAGAGATGCCCTGCCATACCGTGCTGGTAGGATAAAGGGTGTGTGTGCAGATCCTGAACCTCCTAGGGCCTCACACACATCTCATTCACACATGCATCTCATTCACACATGCTCATCCATCAGTTTTGGTCCCCAGCCTGCACTGGAAATCTGAAAGTTCAGTGGAGATTCCACGTGGGTTTTGTTGTTATTGTTAAGTCCTTACCCAGATTTTCAGAACTTCCCACTCTACTTGGACAGTGTCCCTAAGTTGCTATTCTACTGTACAATGTCATTTTTGTGCCTCATAATGGTGACTCAGTAGAGTGGTAGAGGCGGAGAGTGACCTTAGAACAAAAGGGTTTCCTTAGCTTGGTGCCTACCAGCTGTTTCTGGTGACATTCACCTGCATTCCCCAGGTCTCTGCAGAACTGGATCTTGGAAGTTGCTCTTGTAGGCTTCTTGTTATTACATGCCCTTTTGAACAGCCAGGGGCTTCTCAGGGTTGTTTCCTCATTACTCAATCCAAGCAAAGGTTTTTAGGGTCTCTGCAGAGCCCTCTAGTGGCAGGTTGGTCACTATACGCCTCTCACAAGAATTTATCCCAAGACCCCTAATGATGGCATTATAAGTCACTAAGTCATTCCCTTCTTTGTAAAAATTAAACACAAATAAGTTTAAAACAAAATAATCTCATATTACATATTAAAGAGGATTTTTATAATATTCCTATGTGTTATTTCAGTAAGTTCATCAGTCAACATTATATACACAATAACTAAAAGAAATATCACATAACTACCTATGTTTTGAGCACTTACTATGTATTAAGTACTATGTTGAGTGTTTTACATAAATAATTTCATTTTTTTTACTCACAAAAGTGCTGTAAGATCCTTGTTACCTTTTTTATAGCGGGGACACTGAGGCTCACAGAGGTTAAATAAAGTGTCCCCTCGCAGAGTGAGTAATTGGGTGAGCAGGGATTTAAATCTAAGTTTGACTGAATCAAAAACCTGCATTTACAACTGTTATACTCATTCCTTATATTTTGTCAAATGCAAAAAGTCACATGACTATACCAATTCAGGTGGGAGGTACCAGTCAAATAATCCATAATCCATTTTCTCTCATGTGAATGTGACTTTGACAGGCTCCAACCTGCTTCTGGATGACCTGGCTGTGCTTTTCTGGGTTTCCCCCAGCACCCCAATTTTTAGCATATGTACTGCTGACATGAGCACCCCAGGCACTTCAAGCTGGTCTGTCCACACTCATTCTGCCACCGGCACAACAAAGTTGCCAATAAATATTGTCTGTTTGTTGTTTAGATATCTACTTTCTATTTACTGCAATGTTATATACAAGTCAAATAGATAACACAGTATTGTTAAATGCCCCCCCTCATTAACTTCACTCATTAAATAACTGTTACTTAAATCTTTTCTCCCTCTTTTAATATTCTAGGGCCTTTTAATATTTGAGAGGTCATTACCTCCTCATGCCTGACAGCTTCTGTTTATCAAAGAGGAGGTAACTTTATCATCTCAACTTTCTCCGCTTAATTTTAAGTACTGAGGGATGTTTCTTTTTTTTTTCTATACTCAACTCTATCAGCCTATGGGCTCTCTCACCTTGGGTTTCAATCCCCAAATCCCAATCTGCAAACAAACCAACAGACCTCCTATGTGCCTTTTAAAATCGGAGTCCCTGCTGCCTGACCACATGAGCACTGACGCTCCTCCCTGCACACCTTTCTTGGGAGTGGGTCTGGTGGGGATGCATAGTTAAAGCCTCACATAAATAAAATGATTCTAGAAAGTTAATCGTGTAATGATGTATGAACATACACTAGTATTTTGAAAATTCGAACAATTCAAAACTCTACCCTGGAGTTAGGCTATAATGACTTAACTCAGGGAGACCTAGAAAATCACGCAAGTTCCCCACTGGAGAACCCAAATCTCATATTACAACATAAAGGTGCTAATAATTCTTTCAACAAAGAGAGAGGCATGTTCCTTGAAGTATTAATGTAAACAATGCTGTGTAAATAACAACCAGGTAAGAGGAGGGTCATTGGCCCTCTGACCCCTGTTGCTCTTTGGAGGGAATCAGTGTGAGCTAATAACAGAAGGATGCCATGGGCTTCTACCTGTCTTGAATTTAGTATCACAGGAACTTATCTGAAAGGGGAACTGGGGTGACTTTTTTCAGTTCATATTCATGAATAGATCCTCCTTGTCATCTTCTAAAAATGTATGTTGTAATGGTTTGCTTATCAAAGCCAAGCATTTCCTCAGCTCTACATGAGATGGTATCTGTTCTGACAGAAGCCTGCTCTTTGTCACTAACCTCACTCTCTCATTTGCTTTCTCTTTTTGTCAATGAGGTTGGGCAGGTGGGATATTTAATGGCAATTTGTGGCCATCCAGTAGTTAGACTCATGAAGGGTGGTTACGTTTTGTGTTTTTAGCATTGCTTTTCAAACACTGAAGGAACTTCCTTCACTGAACAGACACAGAGAGTGATGAGCCTTTGATGTCAGGTGTACCACGAGTGTGAGTTTCACACTCCCCCACCTCCCTCCCTGTTCCCCACTCTGAACTCCCAAACCAAAGAGAGAGGAAGTAAAAGAGAGTCTCAGGCAAGAAAGGAGATGAAACAACCAGCTTTTCCTACCACCAAGGGGCTGTATTTAAATTGCAACTCACAGGTGGGAGCCCAGCCAAAGTCCTTTAGGAAGAGAAAGGTAGGTAAGCCTGGAGTGAATCATCAGGAAGGGGGAAGCTATGTAGGGCTTCACTGATTCCTCAAATTCTGGAGACTTACTATTTTCCTTTCTGGTACTGGGCTCCCTGCTCTGGGCCTATATTCAGGCTCCAGCTGCTCTTAATAACATGTGTTACCCAGACAACCTGTTTTGGCCTTCCTGGGCTGACTCATAATTCTGCCATCCTTGGAACTGGCCTGTTCTACTACTGGTATGTGAATATTTACAGTTGACCCTTGAACAACGCAGGGGGTAGGAGAGTCAACCCCCTCCCCCACAGAGTAAAAAATCCATGTCTAATTTTTGACTCCTTCAAAACTTAACTACTAATAGCCTACTGTTGACCAGAGCCCTATTGATTACATAAACAATCAATTAACACATTTTGTATATTACACATATTATATACTGTATTCTTACAATAAAGTTAGCTAGAGAAAAGAAAATGTTTTTCAAACTGATGCATATGTCCAAAAAACTTTCTAATATATCTACTGAAAAAAAAGAAATGACGTATAAGAGGGCCTACACAGTTCAAATCCATGGCGTTCCAGGGTCGGCTGTATAGTCCCACTGCACTATTCCAAGATGAAATTCAATCCCTTTGATACTTGTGATTCTCTTGTGGCCAAGACAGCCTGGACAATGGCTGGAACAATAGCCAACAGTTTGAGTTTGAGCTCCAGCTACTTCAATAAGAGTGGCTAACCTGGAATGGTCACTCGGCCTATTCTGGCCTCAGTTTCCTAATTTGGGCACAAAGGATTGGGCCCCATTGGCAGCTTCCAAACTGTGTTTCCTGGTCTTTGTGCAAATCAAGTCTGTTTTTATCTGTTGGGGTTCCAGGTTAGGTTTGGTTTATGAAAAAGCTTTGAAAACCATTGACTCGGTAATCTCCAAGGTCCTGTTCGGTTTTAAAATTCAGGTTCTGTAAAATAATTTTTCTAGACAATTGTCACTATCTTCAAAGACCTTAAAAGAATGTTATTCTCCAAGAATATCTCCAGTAGATTCTTGCTGTCAGTGGTCTTCTAACATTTTTTTTTTTTGAGAGGGCATCTCTCATATTTATTGATCAAATGGTTGTTAACAACAATAAAATTCAGTATAGGGGGGTCAATGCTCAATGCACAATCATTAATCCATCTCAAGCCTAATTCTCGTCAGTCTACAATCTTCTGAAGCATAACGAACAAGTTCTTACATGGTGAACGAATTCTTACATAGTGAATAAATTCTTACATGGTGAACAGTACAAGGGCATTCATCACAGAAACTTTCGGTTTTGATCACGCATTATGAACTATAAACAATCAGGTCAAATATGAATATTCGTTTGATTTTTATACTTGATTTATATGTTGATCCCCCATTTCTCCCTTTATTATTATTATTATTTTTATTTTTAATAAAATGCTGAAGTGGTAGATAGATGCAAGATAAAGGTAGAAAACGTAGTTTAGTGCTGTAAGAGGGCAAATGTAGATGATCAGGTGTGATCATCTAACTATTAATCCAAGCTAGACAAGGGCAGCAAAACATCCATGGATGCAGAAGATTTCTCTCAAAGCAGGGGGGATGAGGTTCTGAGCCTCACCTCTGTTGATCCCCAATTTCTCACCTGATGGCCCCCCTGCGACTGTGCCTGTCTTAGGTTGTTCCTCCCTTGAGGAATCTTACCCGTCTCTGGTTAACCAGTCATCTTCCGGGGCCATACAGGGAAATGTAAAGTTGGTAAGTGAGAGAGAAGCCATATTGTTTGCAAAGGTTAGCTTTTTACTTCTTTGCAGATTTATGCCCTGTGGCTTCTATGCCCAGCACTTGTCTCGAGGTATCTTTACCACCTGGAGGAATTATGATACTCGGTAAATTCGATATGAGGCACGAATTCTATTTAAGGGTTGTAATTAGGGAGGAAGAAGAAAAGCTATAGATGTAGCATATGAAGGAAACATGGGAGGATTGATTATTTCTTTGACATATCTTCTTGTATAGTACCTTAAGTATGTATAGGTTTTAAACTACTAACTAATTTGCACACACATATTAACATAATAGGAATACGGTGACATAAACAAAGCAAATCTATAATTACCATCCATCTCCAGTGAAGCCAAGAAAACCATTTAGGCACCCTAGGCATTTGTGAAAATTTATCTATGATATGATGGATATTGTCCAACTGTACTTGAACCATCAGACAAATTAAAGCAGCCCATTTCTGGGATCTGTTCACATCCCATATGTTCTTTTAATCGTAGATAGTCTATAGTCATAAGATTTTGGAGTGCTACAACTTGCACCCCTCCCAACTCCTGGTTGAGTTCCAACAGTACAGATCAGGTCAAATTCATTGTCTCACTGTATGCACATGCCAGCCTAGACATCTCCCTCCTCATTCCAATGGCAAGTCCAGGAAATGGTGGGGTGGATGCAGCCACAACCGCAGCATCGCCCGGATCCCTGTGGAGGCTTTTTGATGATCATCCCCCGGCACGAGTCCTCCAGAGAGTGCTGATGCCGGAAGCTCCACCTCATATCGGATCTTAGTTCATTTTCTGGGTATCCAAGCTAGGCCTTGATCTTCTGCATAGAAACAAACAGACCCTTTGCCCACACTTTGACATGCCCTCTATACCACTGTGCAGAACTCATTGGAGGTCAGCACACAGGGACTGCCTTTTTTTTTTTTTTATTAAGAGAAAGGAATATTATCAGAAAAGAGTACCTCCATAGCTGATCATCTGACACCCTTTAAGTGATCAACATTAAGGATATTTAAAGCATGCATTGATCTTTGATTTACCAATAGTTTTATCCTATCAAAGAATAATCCCCCTTTTCTTTCTTTTTTTCTTTCTTTCTTTCTTTTTTTTTTTTTTTAATCTTTAATCTACACTTACATGAAGAGTACTATGTTTACTATGCTCCCGCCTATATCAGGTCCCCCCTAACAACCACATTACGGTTACTGTCCATCAGCTTAGCAAAATGTTGTAGAATCCCTACTTGACCTCTCTGTGTTGTGCAGCCCACCCTCCCCTTTCTCCTTCCCCCCCCATGCATGCTAATCTTAATACTCCCCTTCTTCTTTCCCCCCGCTTATCCCTCCCTGCCCACCCATCCTTCCCAGTTCCTTTCCCTTTGGTACCTGTTAGTCCATTTTTGGGTTCTGTAATTCCGCTGCTGTTTTGTTCCTTCAGTTTTTCCTTTGTTCTTATACTCCTCAGATGAGTGAAATCATTTGGTATTTCTCTTTCTCTCCTTGGCTTATTTCACTGAGCATAATACTCTCCAGCTCCATCCATGTTGCTGCAAATGGTTGGATTTTTCCACTTCTTATGGCTGAGTAGTATTCCATTGTGTATATGTACCACATCTTCTTTATCCATTCATCTACCGATGGACATTTAGGTTGCTTCCAATTCTTGGCTATTGTAAATAGTGCTGTGATGAACATAGGGGTGCATCTGTCTTTCTCAAACTTGATTGCTGCATTCTTAGGGTAAATTCCTAGGAGTGGAATTCCTGGGTCAAATGGTAGGTCTGTTTTGAGCATTTTGATGTACCTCCATACTGCTTTCCACAATGGTTGAACTAATTTACATTCCCACCAGCAGTGTATGAGGGTTCCCCTTTCTCCACAGCCTCGCCAACATTTGTTGTTGTTTGTCTTTTGGATGGTGGCTATCCTTACTGGTGTGAGGTGATACCTCATTGTAGTTTTAATTTGCATTTCTCTGATAATTAGCGATGTGGAGCATCTTTTCATGTGTCTCTTGGCCATCTGTATTTCTTTTTAGAGAACTGTCTGTTCAGTTCCTCTGCCCATTTTTTAATTGGGTTATTTGTTTTTTGTTTGTTGAGGCATGTGAGCTCTTTATATATTCTGGACGTCAAGCCTTTATCGGATCTGTCATTTTCAAATATATTCTCCCATACTGTAGGGTTCCTTTTTGTTCTATTGATGGTGTCTTTCGCTGTACAGAAGCTTTTCAGCTTAATGTAGTCCCACTTGCTCATTTTTGCTGTTGTTTTCCTTGCCCGGGGAGATATGTTCAAGAAGAGGTCACTCATGTTTATTCTAAGAGGTTTTTGCCTATGTTTTTTTCCAAGAGTTTAATGGTTTCATGACTTACATTCAGGTCTTTGATCCATTTTGAGTTTACCTTTGTATATGGCGTTAGAGAATGGTCCAGTTTCATTCTCCTACACATAGCTGTCCAGTTTTGCCAACACCATATGTTGAAGAGACTGTCACTTCCCCATTGTATGTCCATGGCTCCTTTATCAAATATTAATTGACCATATTTGTTTGGGTTAATTTCTGGAGTCTCTAATCTGTTCCACTGGTCTGTGGCTCTGTTCTTGTGCCAGTACCAAATTGTCTTGATTACTATGGCTTTGTAGTAGAGCTTGAAGTTGGGGAGTGAGATCCCCCTTACTTTATTCTTCTTTTTCAGGATTGCTTTGGCTATTCGGGGTCTTTGGTGTTTCCATATGAATTTTTGAATTATTTGTTTCAAGTCATTGAAGAATGTTGCTGGTAATTTGATAGGGATTGCATCAAATCTGTATATTGCTTTGGGCAGGATGGCCATTTTGATGATATTAATTCTTCTTAGCCATGAGCATGGGATGAGTTTCCATTTATTACTGTCCCCTTTAATTTCTCTTAAGAGTGACTTGTAGTTTTCAGAGTATAAGTCTTTCACTTCTTTGGTTAGGTTTATTCCTAGGTATTTTATTCTTTTTGATGCAATGGTGAATGGAATTGTTTTCCTGATTTCTCTTTCTATTGATTCATTGTTAGTGTATAGGAAAGCTACAGATTTCTGTGTGTTAATTTTGTATCCTGCAACTTTGCTGTATTACGATATCATTTCTAGTAGTTTTGGAGTGGAGTCTTTAGGGTTTTTTATATACAGTATCATATCATCTGCAAATAGTGACAGTTTAACTTCTTCTTTACCAATCTGGATTCCTTGTATTTCTTTGTTTTGTCTGATTGCCATGGCTAGGACCTCCAGTACTATGTTAAATAACAGTGGGGAGAGTGGGCATCCCTGTCTGGTTCCGGATCTCAGAGGAAATGCTTTCAGCTTCTCGCTGTTCAGTATAATGCTGGCTGTGGGTTTATCATATATGGCCTTTATTATGTTGAGGTACTTGCCCTCTATTCCCATTTTGCTGAGAGTTTTTATCATGAATGGATGTCTTCTCACATTTTTCACATAGTCAGAAATACATTTCCATTTGTCAAAATTCAGAGAGTTGTATGCTAAAAAGAATGGATTTTACTGTTTGTAAATTATATGTCAATTTAAAAGTTGCAAAAATATACTTTATGCAAACACATATATAACTGAATAGAATATTTAATAAAATACTACTTCATTACATGTGAGCACTCCTTTTCTAGATTTTGTTCTGTTCTTTCATTGCAAAAAAAAAAAAATACTGACTCTGCTCAACTAAGGTGGGTTTATTAGGATCCACTCATGGGTCATAATCCATGAGGTCTGAAAAATGCTGTTAAAAATTACATTCTTTGTAAGTTATGTGAAGACCTTTAGTTACTCTGTTCAAAATAAATAATACAAATTCTAAAATCCAGCTAAGATTTTCCATAGTCAAAAAACAGACCACTTCAATTAAGTCACTCTGAAATATGTGTTTCACAGTCCTTCACAGTATTAAATAGTAAGAATAACAAATTATTTTCATGGTTACCAGTGTTTAAAAATAATCACTTAAAGTAGTTCCAGGAACCAGAAATGGAGTTTTACCCAAATAAATCAGTTTGTAGCATTCAGAAGCTTTCAGAGCATTTCCAACAGGAAATAAGCATTGGTATTTCCAACAGGAGATAAAGTCTAGTACTTGAAAGGAATTAAAGTCACACACATTGGGCAACGTGATTGGAATAACTGATTACCTTTTTCAATATCTCCAAGTGCAAGTTCAGGGAGACAAGAACCATTAGTGCATTTGGTGGCATTCCCCATCTTCACACCTCCCTTCTCGTCAATACATGTCTCACCAGGACAGACTCAGACTCATTAGGGTCCCACTAGGATCTCTCCTCTTTCCCTGGGGAGGAATGTCAAGGCTGGAAAATTCCTGACAGGACATCAAGAAGCAGGGTCACTGACTGTTACCAGGAGCTTCCAGACACATCCCCTCCAGGCACCTCCATGACTGCTCCATGGTGACTGGACAGCAGCTGGCTCTGTGTTCATGCTGGGCCCCGAGCTGGGATTGTGATGGACAAAAGGAGAGGCACAGGCATGTGAAGAGGATGTCTGGTTGCTTCCTTTGTGTGCTCCTTCCCAGTCAGGAGCTTGTCCCATGCTCACGGCAGACACCCGGGGGTGGCAGGGCCAAGGCATAGTGGGAGCTGAGCAGGGGCAGCTTCCCTGATAGCATGGCCAGGAGGGAACTCCAGGAAGGACACCTGGGGTAGTCTCAGTCCCCCTTTCCAGGACCCTCAGAGACCCAGCTAGGTGCCCACACAGATAATGGGTGTGGAGGGTCCACAACAGGCACTCAGGGAATGGTCATTCTCTTCCACCTTGGGAAATGGACATGCCAGCTTCTGCAAATTCCTTCCAACACCATGAATCAGTGTGAAGAGGGGGCTCTGCTTGTTAGTGGTTTCATGTGGGCATGTCATTTAATCTCTCCATGCTCAGCCATCCCATTTTTAAAAAGAAGATAATGATAGAAGCTACTTTACAGTGAAGTTGTGAAGATGAAAGGAATTAGTACCTGAAAAGTGTTTATCATGGTACCTGGCAAACAGTAAGCACTCAGAACACATGGTTCATTATTTTCAGTCTCTCCCACCAGGCTCCTCAAGTGGAGGGGCCATCTTTGGTTTGATGTATCCCCACCATCTAACACAGTATATGGCTGTGTAGTAGGTGCTCACAGTAAGAAAGAAGGAAGGGAGGGAGGGAGGAAGGTAATCACAAGACCCAGAATTCTATAGTTTTCTAGAATTATCAGCTTCAGACTATCCCTGCCTGCCTGCTAAGATGAGTGGCAAAACCACGCTGGCTAAGTCTCTCCTGCTCAGAGCTCTCTGCCTCTCACTGTTTCATCTGAGACGAAGGGCTCTGGAGACCAGGACACTATACTCAAGGTGAGGAGAGAGATCTGATGCCATTTAGTTCAGAAATAGCTGCTTGCTTGTGTTCCAGATGATTCATCGACCACAGCTGGACTCCTGTCTGATCCCCCTCCCTTCCTCCTCTGTGGAGTGGAAACTAGAATACTGACCCACATCGGTTCCTTGTCAACGCCAGGAGCAGGCTCCCTTGGCTGGTGTTTGTTTCCAAGTGTGAACCAAGGGGACTGGCAGACAGACTTGGCTTGAAATAGACCAAAATGCACAGATTTGGGAAGGGGCCTGCTCCGACCTTTAGCTTCTGGGTGCAGGGCAGGTAGGACCCACGGGAAAAGATCATGTTCAATGGGGACAGAGGACACTCCAAGTTGGGCAGAGTTCCCGAAGTCCTGATCTGTGAGGGCTGGGCCTCCTCTGGACTCAGATAGCCCTTTGCATGTCTCTGAAGGCAGTGACCACATCTGCTGTGCCCTGGAGTTCTCTGTATACTTGCATCAGCTTCCTGCTGGACAGACAACCCTGTGGGGCAGGGACCCTGCCCGTGAGCAGGGCCTCAGTAAGCATTGTTGAATGAATGACTGGATGGATGGATGAATGGGTGGATGGATGGATGGATGGATGGATGGATGGATGGATAGATGAATGAAAAATCACTAGGGCAGAAAGAAGCCAGTGGTGTAGGTGGACACAAAGCTGAATCCAGAGAAGCAGATGCAGAGGTTCATGAGGGCAGATAGTGTCAGGATCAGCTTCCTGAACTAGACCCACAGAGAGCCCCTTCAGGAATCAGGAGTCTGCCCATTTGTCAAAGGAGCCCATTTGTGCACAGACCCACTTTGGGCAGGTGACCTCTGGACACCCTGCTCTTCACACAATCCCTGACCCTGCTGGTTTCTTTCTGCTCCTGAGAACCTGGACATCCCAGATTCCCTGCTTAGGCTAGTGGATCTAGGAGACAACTGGGCCCTCCTGATGCCTGGCCTAGCTCTGCCCCTTCATATAACCTAAAACTCCAGAAGCCTCTAAGGATCACAGAAACTGTGTAATGTGTTTCCTTGTAGGGGTGGTACAGGGGGGTTTATAAAGCATCACACAGAGGTGCTTGAAAACTATTTAACAGGACCTCTACCTCCCCATGTCTCTCATCCCAGCAGCTGCCACATTCCCCTCACCCACATGGCGCCCTCACAGCACGTCCTCCCCTTGCCCCATTCTCATGGCACCCTCACCTCCTCCTTCCCCACCCAGCCCAGGCTCCAGGCCCGCTCTCCTCCTCATCAAGCAGAACCTTTGCTGACCTGGCCAGAAAGGGGAGCCCCTGGGATTCCAGTAGCTAAAACCCTCCTCCTTGCTGGACTTGCTCCCCTGAAGTCTGGGCTCATTCTGCCGTATAGGAGGAAAAAGAGCATGGATGTTGGAGTACTCTGTTCCTCTCCCCAATGAAGAGGCCAGCTGCTCCAGGAAGGGGATTTGGCTTTTGGCTAAGCTGTTTGCATTAGAGGCTCTCAGGCCCTGCCCAAGCTTCTGGCTGTTCTCTGCTACCTCAGGCTGGCTTCAGAGAAATGTGGGGTCCTGGTGGAAGGCAGAAAGGCCAGGTTCTTGGAGGAGGTGCAGACAGAGGGTAAGTCCAGCAGCCCTGGTGCCAGTGGCTTCCCGGCACTCACCCTTAGAGACCACACTGCTGAAAGCTTTCAGTTCAGGGCTCATTCTGTTCTAGGGGCTGTGCTTCCTGCTCCGTGACAATGAAGTAGAGTTCTGACCAGTGGCATTCTATGCCTCACATACTGAGACTGTTACCCCGGAGCACAGTGGACCAAGTCCAATGGGACTAGGGGAGAGCGAACATTTTGCATGCCGAAGATCACTAAATGACTCACTGGCCAAAAAGTATAAGGTACTCCACAGAAATAATTGTGTCTGCCCAACAAAAACAATTGAGAATTGCCATTTTTCTCCCTTGTTTGGTACAAGGTACCTCCTGAGCTGTGCAGGGCATGTGGAGGCATGGATTTTCACAAGCAGCTGCAGTAGTTACCAGAGGAGTGGGTGCAAGACAGAGGGAGGCAGATGGTCCACAACTGAATCAGATTTGTGAAGCACAGATCTTTAACACACCTCAGGCTTTGTAAAAGCAAACAAACCTCAAATCCTGCTTAAGGCAAAGGCTGTTCTTTGCTTTGGGGCTGAAAGAGAAGGTCCCACACATTTTGGACAAAAGCAAGAATTGGCCAGAGGTCTGGAGGTACATCCTGCTCCTGACTCAGACAGTCAGTCACACCTTCTCTCAAGCCAGTGTAGGGCAAGAGGACCAGCCTCAGGAATACCCTCAAGCTCTGAGGGGTTTGGAGGGTTCCTAACATGATCTCGCCAGCATCAGAATATTTCTGTCTTGTGGATTCCAAAACGACCTTCCAAAAAGTAAGTCCCTGTCACTTTGACAAGGTGGGCTTATTGGTGCTCCAGGGGTGAATTCAGGGTGATGCGTTAGGCCCCCAATGACTAGTAACCAGCCCTGAGCACTTGTTAGCAAGACAACCAGGCTTGGTTGGGGTTTGCCGTAGCTCACCAATATGGTAACAGTTTGCTGGCTTGATGGGAACCTTCTGACATTACCTAGTCAAAATTTGTTCTGGGAGTTTTGTCAATCCCCATTTTAACTTTAAGATGATTGTCCGTGCAAATTTCACATACTGTTGATGGGAGTAAAAACTGATAGACCCTTTCTGAGAGTTGACTATATATATATTGAAATTCCTAAAAAATAACAAATGTTTGTGGCCTGTTACTGACTGTTTCCATTTTTAGGAATTTCTCCCAAGCAATAATGTGATGTGAAAATAGATATACTACCAAGATGTTCATTCGAGTTCTATTACTAGTAAGTAAAAAAGTGGAAACAACCTAAGAGTTCAACAGGGAAATGGGAAATAAACATGGTGTACTTACAGGAAGGAAAATAATGCAGCCAATTAAACAAGTCATTCAACAACATGGGAAAAATGCTAAGGAGAAAAAAATAAGGTATGCACTTGATATCCACATTGATCTCTACATATATTGCCTATTCCCTTCATATGTAGACCATTTCATTCATATGTCTGTATATATATTATATATATTGATTAAAAAATTAAATAGGCTACCACTTTTCCCCCCCATTTCTTCTAACTACCACAAATAGTGAATCATTCACTTTCTCCTTGAGACTTCTCTAAAAGAGAAGGTTGTCTACTTTTAAGAGTTCAGTTCAGTAGAACATGGGGTGGAGACCAGTCTTGATGCTTGAGCATAGTTTAAAAGATCTAAAAATGTGTCTCCTATAAACAGATACTAATGCTAATAGAAACAGGAAAAGTCTTCATGTACAGGAGTGTATACAATAATGGTGTGACTTTCTTCTTCTAAAATATTTAGACAATTTCTATTCCTTTTATATAAAACTGTTTTAGGCCCATGTTTTTAAAGCCATTGTTCCTCTGTCATTTTAGAACTGTCTAGTATAACATCAAAAGTAATATACAGTTCCAGTTTCCATATTTTAAATATTTTGTTTTCCCACATCCTTTTTATATCCTGCTGTGTTCAGAACACGCTGGTGCTGAGACAGAGAGAAGGGAACGAGAAAGGCACCTTTAGTCGCAGGGTGGACTCTGGCCCAGATGAGTGAAGGGACCTAGAGCTCTGAGCTGGTGGAGGCGTCCGGCCTTCCCTACCTGGGTGGTGCCTGGTTACTTCCGCAAGGACAGTCCCTTCCTTTCACTGCTTCTTTAGGATTCTTACATCTTTGCTCCAATCTCACTGAGATCTGTCCTTGTCTTCTCCCTCACCTGTTCACTCCTGCTTCAATGTAGTTTTAGATCTTGCCCTTGAGTGTACATGAGTGTAAAGGCTACTGTGTCCCTATCTGTCTTAGACCACAGAGCTGCCACCTCCTTGCGATCCAGTGGCTCTGTGGTGTCCCCAGGAACCTGGCATTGGGCTCCAGCCTGTAGGAGACCTGAGCTCTGGCACATGGAGGACACATAGCAGGACAGCCCTTGCAATGCCACACACTTGTCTCCTCAGCTCGTTAACTACAGGGATCACCTCTAGGGCACAGGTTAGAAGTCATTGCACAGAGATTTTATTAATGGATTGTGTACACCCATCATGTACTTTTTTATTGGAATAAATACTTCTCAGCATGGATTTATTAGGTCTGATATGATTGCTCTACTTCCTGAAAAGCTCAAATGAACAAACCAAAATAGTTCAATCTTACCTCCTTCTCTCAACTTTATTTCCTGGCTACTGTTTAAAACATGCCCCTCTCCACCTATACTGTACCTGTGCCTAAGCCCACTCTTTTTGCACAATTATGAAACTAAAAATAAATAACAAAAAGCACACCCCTCAAAGGACACTGTTACATGTGTACACATTCAAGCCTTGAGTTCTCCACTTCCTGTGGTGGGGACCAAATCCAGGGGCAGCTTGGTGTGGAGCCTGGCTTATGGAAAACACTCACTCATCGATTTTTGTTTTAACCTTGACTGCTTATTTAAAGTAGCTGGCACCAAATGCTCTATTGATAGCAGGATTCTAATTTGGGATTAGTAGCAACCTAAAACATCTGAGACATGTGGGATGACTGCAGCTTGAAATCTCTTCCTGCAGTGACAATCACATAATTTAGGGACCACTTCACCCTGACCTTTAAAGCATTATTTGATTTGTCAGTGAGATGGGAGAAATAATGCACAAAGAGTTCAACTCAACTGTCCTTGGAGCTAACTGAAGATAACAAATATGTAACGTTAAGATGTTAGAATAAACTGGAATAAAAAATCGTTTTCATTGCAGAATATTGCCCAGAAATGAGAGGTGAGCATAAATTTGTCTTCACCCAGACATATTAATTCATAGGATACTTCTATGAATTTGAATAGTAGTGATTGAATTATGCTGGGATCTGGAGTATGTGAGCCCAATCCAATTCACAGCCATGGGGCCTGTGGCACATTTTGGTGATGGAGCACTCTGCTTGCTAGTGGGCTTTGGGTGTGGCTTACAGATGGCACCTTGTGCCCATGCAAAGGAGGGCCTGGACACTTCAAGAGCACATGCTTTCCGAGGTGGAAAGGGTTTAAAAATCACCTAGTGCATCACCCTTAGCTTGGGCCAGGAAGGAATAAAACTAAGAGGATGACGAGAAATAAAAAACTGTGGCTATTCTGGGAACACTAAACAGAAGCGACCTAAATATACTTCCAGAAGTGCACAATGGCCAGAATGACAGGGGCTTTCTTGCAACTGCAGCTGTTACCAAGCTGAGAGTATTTTAGATCAATGGGACCTGCCTGCTTTTCAGAGACTCTTTTGGAGGTGAAATAAAGAGACCATTCTTTGTTGGACTTCAGTTTGAAACTCAGGACAAGATTCTGGAAAGTTACAGTGCCTTTCAAGTGACTCTGTTTTTAGGAAAGGAGGTTGTGTCACTAGGGGAAAAAAGGCAGACCTAAATTTTAAGAAATAAAAATCGTGTGTATGCTTCTTACTTCCAAGTGGAAGTCTTCTGGGACATGGGGGATTCACATAGGGAGATGGGAGGTGAATTAAGGCATCTGATAAGCTCTGGCAAAATAGCAAAGGTAGGCATAGGCAAAACAGCAAACTCATATGCTTCTTGTCATCAAGAAAGTAAAAAAGATACAAATAGAATGAGAAAATATTTGCAGATCATGTATCTGATTAGGCACTTCAATCTAAAATAAGTAAAGAATATAAATTATGTATTTATATTTACTATATATTTTAATATGTTTTTGCATTCTTGCAGCATGTGATTATTACACATATTTTATGTATATTATCTATTTACATTTCCATATAAAATATAAAGTGAATTTTGGTCTGATATGTTCTCTCTGCTTCTTGAAAGCTCAAATGAACAAAATGACACAAAAATTCAATCTTATCCCCTTCTCTCTGCCATTTATGTAAAATATAAAAGTATACAAAGAACTTCTTTCTAAAACATATAAAAAACAACTCTATAATAAAGAGATGAATAACCCAATTAAGAAATAGGCAAAAGTGATTAAAAAATGGGCCAAACACCATATGAATACCTCACCAAAAAAGATAAACCGATTGCAAGGAAGCATCTGAGAAGATGCTCCACAGCATATTTTATCAGGGAAATGCAAATTACAATAATGAAAAACTGTATCATATCCATTAAAATGACAAAAATCTGTAACATCAACACCACCAAAGGTTGGCAAGGATGTGGAGCTACAGGAACTCTCACTCAGTGCTGGTGTGAAGGCAAAACTGGTGTAACCATTCTGGAAGACAGCTCAGCAGTTTCTCACAAAACTAAATCTACTCTTACCATATGACCTTGGCATTTATCCAAAAGAGTTGGAAACTTATGTCTGTATGAAAACCAGGCATTTGGATGTTTATTGCAGCCTTATTAGAACTGCCAAAACTTAGAACCACCAAGATGTCATTCAGTAGGTGAATGAATAAACAAACTGTGGTCCATCTAAGTAATGGAATATTACTCAGCACTAAAAAGAAACAAGCTCTCGGGCCATGAGAGACATTGATGAACTTTTAATGTATTAAAAAGTGAAAATATGCTGTGTGCTTACAACCACATGACACTCTGGAAAAGGCAAAACCATGGAGGCAGTAAGAGATCACTGTCAGGTGGAGGCTGGGTTGGGGGAGGAGACAAGGGGAGAGATGAACAGGCAGAGGACAGAGGATTTGTGGGGCAGCAAAAACACTCTGTATGATGTTATTATGATGGATACATGTCACTATACATTTGTCCAAACCCATAGAATGTGCACTACCAAGAGGGAACACTAAGATAAACGATGGACTTTGGGGGATTATGATGTAGCAGTATAGGTTTATGCTCAGTAAAAAATGTTCCACTCTGGTGAGTGAAGTTAATAGTGATGGAGGTTGTGCAGGTGTGGGTGCAGGGGCCATATGGGGAATCTCTGCACCTTCTTCTCAATTTGTTGTTAACCTAAAACTGCTCTAAAATAATGAAGTCTTAAAAACTTTTTTTTTAATGGGCAAAATATCTAAACAGACATTCCTCCAAAGAAGATATACAAATGAAAAGATGCACACCGACAGACATTAGGGAAATGCAAATCAAACCCACAATGAGATATCCTTTCACACCCACTAGGATTATAGAACCAAAGTGTCAGACAATAAGTCTTGACAAGACGTAGAGAAATCGAGAAGAAAACTTCATGCACTGCTGGTAGAAGTGTAAAATGTACAGCCACTTTGAAAAACAGTCTGGCTTTTTCTCAACAGGTTAAACATAGAGTTGTTATATGACCCAGCAATTCTACCTCTAGGTATGTATATTCAAGAGAAATGAAAACATGTTCATTCAAAGCTTATCTGTGAATGTGCATGGAAACGTTATTTATAATAGTCCAAATGTCCATCAACTGATGAATGAATATGGAAACATGGTATATCTACTGAATGGAATATTATTCAGTCATAAATAAGAAGGCAGTACTGATACATGCTATAACACTGATAAGCTGTGAAAACTTTACCCTAAGAAGCCACACACAAAAGAATACAGGTTGTATGATTCCATTTATATGAAATGTTCAGAATAGACACATCATAGATACAGAAAGTGAGGTGACTGCTAATGGTAATAGAGTTTCTTTTTGGGATGATAAAAGTGCTCTCAGGTTAATTGTGGGTGATGGTGACATAACTGTGAATATACTAAAAAACAATGAATTGTATACTTTAGGTGAATTTTTATTTGTGTGTTTTATCTCATAAAGCTGTTATTAAAGAAATCATATGCTTCTTAAAACCTAAGAAAAAAAGTTTATTCTTAACTATGGTCACATATTTATTGGCATCTATTATGCAACATTGAATTTTTACATGAAATTATTAGTTTATTGTATTTGGTGCCATTACAGGAGACTTTAAAATTATTTCTCTTGTTCCTTTCTTGATTGATTTTTCATAAGTAAATATGCTAAAAATATTGTTATAAAAATAAATACAGAGAGAAGTTGGACAGGTTTTAAAAATGACTATATGCAATCTTCCAGCACAAATGTTCAATACATCTACTCACTACCATGTATGCCTTCAGCCTTTCTTATTGTTATAGTATTTGTCTTCAAGCCCATTAAATTACTATGGATGATGATCATAATCCATATCTCAATATTTTAGCTCCTGCCTCTGTGAAATGAGGCCCTAACTTCCTTTCCTGGTAGGATTACGAGGGACCCTGTATTAACCAGAATGCCAAGCAAGGCTGCAATGTGGCCCCAGGGCGAAGGGCTCTACTCATGGGCTAGGGGAGGCTACCAGGTGCTGGCCTGGATGGCCATGTGATTCCGCTCTGCCCATCCACGAGCACAAACCACTCACATGGTGGGATGTCAAGGGTGCTTACAAACAGCCAAAATGCTAGAGTTAAGTCTATAAATGCCAAGGGCTGCTGTATGTTTCTGACAGGAGCTCTCATGTCAGCACTTATCCAAGACTCAATTTTCCCTTTCTCTAGGTACACTTTCCATTTCCCGCTTCACAAGGGCAGCTGGAACCAGAAATCAGCCTCAGCACCACCCATGCATCCACCAGTTTTTCCTTTCTCGCCACCCAGGAGGCCTCCCGAGGGTAATGGCTTACCAAAGCTACCTCGGATGATGTTATAATGGCCACACGTACAGTGCATCTTGCAAATATATTTTTCTTTAAATCCTTGAAGGCCACATACAGTCCAGTCCAGATGATTTACTCTATATCATAAGAAGTGGTAAATCAGTTCACTGGAATAAAAGCCCTGAATTGCAGCCTTTTCCAACTGCCATGGTGTAAATACTGAGGACATGGTCCATTGCAAGTTATCAACATGATGTCACTGAACTCAAAATTGGCAGATATGTACCATGCCTTTTGTAAGCTGCTCTGAGCTAATGTATTTAACAACACATTAATGTTAATTAATAAAATTTTAGGCCACCCATTTCAGCAACTGCAGTATCACAGCCCCAGTATGTATCAGTAAGGACGCTGAATTGACCAAAATATACTTCTTGAATCTAAAGTATCCCCCAGGTGTTAACTGCCTAGGGCCTGCAGTGGGACAGACTGGTGAGGCTCAGTTCTTCGACACTGAAATCCAGTCCAGTGTAGCTTAAACATTTTTCTTTTCTCATGTGTGCTTTCACTAAATTTTCTCTCATAAACATGTTAGATGGTCTTATCTATTTGTTTTATTTTTGTCCCCAGTTTATTTTCCACTGAGCCCTGGCCTACAGAGTTTCCTGACTGGTTGTCAGAGTTTCTTAACTGGTCACTTGGTATCAAGTCTTATCCTCTGTCCTACTCATTACCCCCAGATGGGTCTTTCTGAACCATAAGTCCTCTAGGCCTAGGTGATCCTGTCCATCACCCCCCTATCTCCTTCCTGCAGACACACTTATCTTCCTTCAGCACCTTATCTCTGCCTGAAACACACTTTCCTTACCACCTTTCTGCTGCTTTCTACTCTTTGAATCTCAGCTTAAGTGTCACTTCAAGAATATTCCCTCTGCCCTCATCTCAGGTCAGGTGGGTGTCTCACACACACACTCTTAGTTTTCAGCCTCTCCCTTTTCTGTAGCATCCATTGCACTTTCCTAGATTGGCAGCTATACATGTACTTCTTTGTCTTGGGTCTTCTTGTCTGAGTAAGCTCCAGGATGACAGGAGTCTGATTTACAGCCAGGTCTCTAGTGCCTGTGTGATGCAGAACACCCAGCGGGCTGCCCAAATGTTGGTGTAAGGGCTGATGGGAGGCATTAGGGAAGGAGGGAGGGACTTCTGACATCTCCAAGATAGCAACATATGTTGTTCCTGATTTCACTCACCTAGGATGGCATATGTAGTTCTCAAAGTGTGTTCCTTGGACCACTAGTTACTAGGGGAAGGGGCTACAGGAAGTGGGAAACATTGCACAATACATAGCCCTCTTGACAACCCACAATGTACATTAGCTTACTAAAGGCTCTGAGAAGACCTGCCATAAAAATAAAAAACACAAAAACCTGCTGAAATTTATTCAGTCCATTGTCTCTTACACTTATTTGATCACAGATCCATTTTCCCCCATCCATCACTTAATGAATACCCACCAGGAGTTGCTGTATTTATTTGTCCAGTGTTTCTCCCTAGACTAGTCCCTGAGCTCCTGGAGGACAGAGATCATGGCTGTTTTGCATTCAGTCTTTGCTACTAGCAAACTTTTAGCATTAGTATGTAAATCACTGAATACTTTCTTTGTTCCCTCTTAAGATTTTTCTATGAAAACATCAACTATTGGGATTTCTGGCATTGGCTTTTTTCAAAATGCTTGCTCAGAAGAGGGAAGCTGATTTTCTGCTACATTCCAATAAAGACTAGCTCCATGGCAATTTCAATAGTAGAGCAGAATTCTTGCCTGCCTCATGCAAATGTCGTTGATGTTTTATTCTCCCATTCATCCGTTTCCTAGGAAGATTTTCATCATTTAAAAGCAATATATAATCCAGCTAATCCACATGAAAATGAGCAAAATGCCTTCAGATAGGAACTAATTTCTTACTTAGTGAAAGGTGCTAATCAGTATATCTGAATGCCTATTGATGTTCTAGACATTTCCTTTCTTTTTCTTCTAAAATCACTCAGCTATTAGTTGATACTCACCAGGTTAACCATCTACTCAAAATCTCTTCAGAGTGAAAGTTAGTTTCCATATGCCAACACATATTCCCGTGTTTATATTTACAGTGTATCACAGGTGAGGGGCAGACTGGAAGGGATTTCCAACAGCTAAATGTTAGCTATGACCATGGTTTGTATAGTTTATCAGAGGAGTGAATAGACATGATCTTGTTAAGAATAAAAAATGTGGCTGTTGTTCAGCTGCCTCTGTTTTTCTGGTTGGTCTTTCAACACAACAGATGTGTTATTGCTGCAAACATGCTCTCATTACAACCTGATGCTGGTTCTTTTCAAATTTCTCTTCTCTCAAATCAATGATATTGAGTCAAGGTCAATGAAGATGCTAAAGTACTGCTGCAAATGCTTATTGTACAAGGACTGCAGTGCTCTGTGGGGGCAATAGCAGGCAGGTGGCCGTTGCCCTCCATCCCGGGGTCTCTTGGGGTGAGAGACCTCCTCTTTCTTCTGCACCATCCCAACCCACACCAGGGCATGGCAATGGAGGGGTTGCCCCCTCCCATTACTCATTCACTCATTTGTTCATTGATTCAATAGGAGCTATTTGGGCACTTCCTGGGTACCAGGCCCTGTGCTAATGGTTGAGGATTGATAAAGTTTCTCTCCCTGCCCAAGCTCTAGCCAGCCTCCTCTGAGCCTCCTTCTTAATTAAGGCTCAATCTTGGCCCAAAAAACTTGAACAAATACCAGCACAATTTCTAACCACATCCCTTGGATGATCTTAGCTCCCCTTCAAGAACCTGTCTGAGAAAGCTCAAGGTTGCCAGAAAAATTTACTGTTGCTCCAGCCAGTGCCTGAAAATAGGGTTCTAGCCTCCCACCCTCTGTGGAAGGGTATGAACCCAACATGATAAGCACCAGTTAGCAAACCCAAGTGGGTTTCATATGGACCAATCCCCTCCTGCTTCTTGTGATTTTCCCTTCCCTAACTCCCTGAGCCCCGATAGTTCCCCCTCTCCACTCCCACAGTCCACTTTTAAAGCACCTGGTCACCTTTGCACAAATCAGAATGGAGCTCAGCTCTCCCCTTCTGCGAGGAGACACTGAATAAAATCTGTTTTACTGCTTTTACTAATGTCCAGTTGTGTACTGACTGATACGAGATAAAGTATCTGTCCTCGTGGGGCTTACCCATCAGTGGGGAGACAGTGAGCAGTTAGAAGAAGGAAAGAGGTGCTGTGTGAGGCCTGTGGGTGGCAGGGGTGGTCTCTGAGGATGTGAACCTGCAGTGAGAATAAGCAGGCTTTTCCAAAGCTGGGACAAGAGTGTGCCAACCAGAGGGGGCACAAGAAGAGGACAGTATGGCACAGGATGGAGTGAGCAGGAGAAGCACTGGGAGATGAGGCAGGAAAGCAGGTGGGAACATGGTCCATGTGGCCAAGAGGCCTTAAGAAATCTGGATTTTTACAGTTTTCCTTTATTTTCTTCTGCCCCTTGCCAGGGTCATGCTTGAGAGCCCAAAGTGGGTAATCAGGTGGAATAGAGTCAAGTTTGAACTGAGCAATTATACTGTGGGAATTAGATGGAAATAAGGCAAGAGATTAATTTGTGATGTGATGCTCAAGATCATTCCATAGCTGGGAGGGCCTGGAGGAAGGGGAGGCTCAGAAGGCTTGTGTTTTTTGACTAAGACAACTGGCATTGGTGCCTGGAAAGGTGTGGGCTTGGAGAGACGCAGGAGCAGCTGACATGGGGAGGGTTCTGGCCACAGGTGCCCTCTGGTCACTCCTTCCTGCTGTTCACTAGTGTCCACAGGTGTGGCTGGTTTTCCTTGTCCCTCTCAGAGCTGCCTGCAGTCTGTAGAGGCAGGAATGCAGAGCCACTGCTGCCCTCGCTCAGAAAGGGTGTCTGAGGCAGTGCTTACTGGCAGCTGGAGTGCTGAATATCTGGGGGCCAAGAGTGGCTCCCAGCACAGGTGCTCTTTCCAAACCTGCAGACACCTGTCATCTGTCTATTGGCTCCTCTGCAGAACTGGGCATGGGTAGACTAACATGATAGAAGACAGGAAAATGGGTTAAAAATCACCAGAATTGCAACATTCTGAGACCAGGATGCACTGGAGGGTACAGCAGAGTCACCTCCTATCACGGAGGCTGGAGATGTCTGGACAGCCTCTCTCACTGGTGCCCAGTCTATTCCTAAGCATGGAAGGGGCTCGCAACCCTCTGTGCATCTAGGAGCTGCTCATTCTCACTTCTTGTGTCTGGGATCCTCTCTTCTCACCCCATTGGGTCACTTCTGGACAAGCTAGTGCTTGCGTGTGTGAGCCTGCTGGTTTTCCTGTTCACCTGAGAGGTGGAAACGTTTGGTGAGCATCTGATTTCAAAACTGGCACAATGGTTGGCTCCTTGCTTCATTGCACAGTGTGAAGTCAGCAGGCAGTAGCTGGGGCTTCTGCGGAGGTGCTGATGGAAAGTGACAGCAGTGACAAAAGCCCCAGAATCAGGAACATAAGGACACATAGGTTTTCCCTCCTGACAGAGGAGCTACTATATGTGTCAAGCCTAGAGCTATGGGGAGGGGGGCCTGGGGTTGCTGGCCTTACACAGAGAGTGTGGGAGCTGGAGTACCAGAGATGAAGGAGGAGGAAGGAGAGAGAAGCAGGACCCAGAGCCAGGCCAGGAAGCAGAGTGACCCACATCAGGAGCCAAAGGGAAGGGAAGAGGATGCAGAGCTCTGAGCACTTCTCAGGCCCCAGGCTCATCACTGGGCCTCATGCCGTGTGTCCCATCAAAGTGACAACACCTACCCTGCGAGGATGCCCCAAGGATTAGATGAGGCATATTCATAGAGTGCCTGGCCCAGCACTTTGCATGTAGTGAGTCACTGCTGTCACTCCTCTTAATCAAAATAATTGCAGAAATGTTGGACTCATGGTTGAACCCAAGCTGTGTCAACAGAACAGAATACTTGCAATCGATGCGATGGGGAAAACCATTATCATCCTAGTGATCTCGATGACATGCCTACCCTCTAGCCTACTACTTGTCACTTCCAAATCTCAGGGCGTGCTTCTCAGCTCAAACAGGGGGCCAGGTCGACCCATGGAAAGAATCTGGAAAAACTCGGAGAAAAGAGCAGGGCTAGGAGAGGGCCCCCTGTCTGTCCCACGCGTCAGAGCAGAGACGCTAAGTCAGCCCTTTGCTTGGAGCTTGCCAAGCGTCCACTTGACTTCTCATCAGTTCCCCCACTGATGCTCTGCTTGTTGGCCTCATCTCAAAAAACAAATGCTGGTCAGCTCAAAATTCGCTTTAGTCATGATAGGCAAACCCAGGAGCATTTGGCCAATACCAGCAAGGGCTCCCTGCCGGGGTTGGGGGAGGGGCACTGTGTGTTTCAGTGAAGCTTTGGAGCCACTGTGAGTGCAGTGTGCCTGCTCAGTCCATCTGCATCCTGTCTGGGGGACCACACTCCAAGCACCTGCAGGTGAGGACTGTAGCAGGCAGGCTTCCCTGCAGCTGAGAGGACAGCACAATCCCTTCCTTGGGTCTCTTTTCTTCTCTGTCAGTGGACCTCCTGTAAAATGGTGACCTCAGACAATGTGTCCACACAGCACCCAGCCTATGTTAGCAAGTATATAAAAAGTTTGTTAAAAGTCCTCTTTCCCAACCAGTGGAAATTAAACCAGCAGGACACAGCAACATTGCTCAGAAGTCAGGAGAGGGATAAAAGAATCAGAGTTAAAAGTTATCTCATCTTAATACAGTAGTAAAAGAGTAAACATGTATGAAACATGCACTATTGGCATGGGCTGGAAAACGCCAAGGCGATTAATGGTACCAAACCTTTCAGAATCAATTCCTTAGGTGCATATTTGAGAATTCCTTGACTATCTTTTTTGGAAGCCCCTGTCCCTAATTATTCTTCTGCAAAGCAGGGTGGCCTTTTTAGAGCCGTCCCGGGGGAGGAGCAGTCAGCCTGCAGGACGAAGCCGCTGCAGGTCCTCCCCACGTGGTGGGCACCCTCAGGTTCCTTGAACAGACCCACACCCTCCCTAGTCAGCGGCAGGTTCCAGCCAAGAGGGGAAGTACAAACACCTCAGTTATAAGATAAGCTGCTAATTGAATAATATATCACCCTTTTAGAATTGCCTAAGTTAAAGTGATAAAATGAAATACACTTGCCAGCCCCCAAATCATTCACTTTCTCCAGGGCTTTCCACTCTTTGAAGAGGAGTCCTGCAAAGTCCTTGGCAATGCATTTGGCTTCAGCTGTGCATGGTAATTTGCTGAGCCAGGGACACGTCTGAGGCCTCCTTTGCCACCTTTTCCTTTCCTTCCGGCAATGCTCTCCTCCTCCCATCAGCTCAGATCCTCCCAACAATCCAGAACCAGCTTAAACCCCCACAGAACTCCTTTCCTGAGCACTTTAGTGTGAAGAGCTGCTCCTTCCTGTGCATTTATTTGTCAGCTAATCACACCCATGTCTCATAGCCTCCACGTCTGTCTTTAGATCTGAGATGATGCTGTCACTGGCCTCCTGTTGCAAGACTACTTTTCTGGTTCTCTAAAACAGGGGCTGTGTCCTGCATGTCTCAGTTCTCTCAGCATGAGGCTTGGACTTCACATGTAAACAAACACCCAGGGGTCTTGTTAAAATGAGGATTCTGACTTAGTAGTCTGTGTGGGGCAGGTCCTGAGATTCTGCATTTCTAACAAATTCCCAGGTGATGTAGATGCTGTTTATTCCAGGACCACACTTTGGGTAAAAAGACTGCCTTGCATATGGTAGGCTGAATATAGTTATTTGTTATGAGCAATTGTCTTTATTATTCACCCAGCCCATGGAGCTATACCTTCCATCCCCTCTGAGGAACAAATAAACATAGGCCCAGTCTTGGAGTCACATGAGAGCCAGGATGGGCCTCAGGGTCCCCTGGTCCCATCTGGTCTAGCCTGTTGGCTACAATAATGGGTTCCTTCTACATGCTAAACAATATTCAAGGAGTACTATGTGATATGTCAATACAAAAGTCAATACTATGTGATAAGGCTCAATACAAATGTTGAGCCTTACAGATTTGAAAGATTAAAATGTCTTCCCCAGTAAGATTAATTTCTTAGGTGGTTTTCTACATCAGTGATAAAAATTAAAGTCATTGATCTGAGTGCTCATTTAGGCTGAATATATGCTCTGTTATAGAAGCTAATATGTTCAGTAGACCTTACAAAGCACGCGAAGTAGCTTGAATACTTTTAAAATATCAGTATATATCAGATAGAGGAAGAGCATGTTGCTATGAGACTGAATATTTATTTAATAAGATCCTGTTTTCCATGGAAAACAGAAAATACTAGCAAGATGAGCAATAGAAACAAGGCACAACTATTATGGGTCATAAGTGATCCTATTACTGATGATAAGTGATACAGCAATATGTGCATTTAGTTTTTTAAAAACTGTGTCTGTAATGGTAGAGAAGGAGGTAGCAAAAAGCAGTACCCTTAAAAATAATGAGATCTGATTGAAAGGAGCCAAGATGACGGCATAAGTAGAGCAGCAGAAATCTCCTCCCAAAACCATATATATTTTTGAAAATACAACACATACAACTATTACTAAAAGAGAGACCAGAAGACACAGGACAACAGCCAAACTACATCCACACCTGCGAGAACCCAGTGCCTCATGAAGGGGGTAAGATACAAGCCGCAGCCCGGCTGGACCCGACCCCCCTCACCCCAGCTCCTGGCGGGAGGAGAGGAATCAGAGCTGGGAGGAGAGGGAGCCCAGGACTGCTAAACACCCAGCCTTAACCATCTGCACCAGAGCACAGACACAGAGTGCGTGGTGTGCTGGATACTAGGGAAATAAGACAGTAAGACCTGTGAGCAGGTCCCCGAAGCTGGCCTCCCTGGGACAAAGAAAAGCAAGTGCTTTTTGAAAGTCTTAAAGGGACTGGAAACCCACAGCTGGACAGAAGCATCATGGGACACTTAGCCCAGCAGCTGGGAACCCCAGGGAACTCCAGGCGCCCTAATTCCCTGGGCGGCAGTGTGTCGGAGGCCCCTCACAGCAATAAACAGCCTCCTGCCTGTTTCCCCTCTGATGCAGCTCTGCCATACTGGAGGAGCAGACTGAGGCAGGCCACGCCCACAGCAACTGTGGAGCTTAACTCCACAGCACCAGGCAAGAATCAGAGGCCCTGTCTGTGCGCAGCTGCCCAGCACAAGCTGCTAGAGGTCGCTGTTCTCCCAGGAGAGGAAAGCCACAAACCAGCAAGAAGGGATGTTCTCCCAGCTGACACATGTGCCAGTTCTGCACAACTATCTCTACCACCATGAAAAGGCAGAAGAATTTGATACAGACCAAAATCAAAGAGTCAACCCATGAGAAGGAGATAGACCTAACCAATCTTCCTGAAAAAGAATTCAAAATAAAGGTCATAAGCATGCTGATGGAACTGCAGAGAAATATGCAATAGCTAAAGGATGATGTCTGGAGGGAGATTACAGAAATGAAACAACCTCTGGAAGGATTTATAAGCAGAATGGATAAGATGCAAGAGGCCATTGATGGAATAGAAACCAGAGAACAGGAATGCATAGAAGCTGACGCAGAGAGAGATAAAAGGATCTCCAGGAATGAAACAATATTAAGAGAACTGTATGACCAATCCAAAAGGAATAATATCCACATTATAGGTGTACCAGAAGAAGAAAAAGAGAGAAAAACAGATAGAAAGTGTCCTTGAAGAAATAATGGCTGAAAACTTCCACAAACTCGGGGAGGAAATAATCGATCAGACCACAGAAGTACACAGAAATCCCAACAGAAGGGACCCAAGGAGGATAAAACCAAGACAGGTAATAGTTAAAATGGCAAAGATTAAGGACAAGGAGAGAGTTTTAAAGGCACCTAGAGAGAGGAAAAAGGTCACCTACAAAAGAAAACCCATCAGGCTATCATCAGACTTCTGAACAGAAACCTTACAGGCCAGAAGAGAATGGCATGACATATTTAATGCAATGAAACAGAAGGGCAATGAACCAAGAATACTGTATCCAGCATGATTATCATTTAAATATGAAGGAGGGATTAAACAATTCCCAGACAAGCAAAAGTTGAGGGAATTTGCCTCCCACAAACCACCTCTACAGGGTATTTTGGAGGGACTGCTCTAGATGGGAGCACTCCTAAGACTAAATAGATGTCACCAGAGAAAATAAAATCACAGCAAAGAAAGCAGACCAACCAAATACTAACTAAAGGCAAAAAATAAAATCAACTACCCACAAAAGCAGTTAAAGGAAACACAAAAGAGCACAGAATAAAACAGCCAACATATAAAGAATGGAGGAGGAGGAATAAGAAGGGAGAGAAATAAAGAATTACCAGACACTGTTTATAACAACTCAATAAGTGAGTTAAGTTAGGCAGTAAGATACTAAGGAAGCTAGCCTTGAACCTTTGGTAACCACGAATATAAAGCCTGCAATGGCAATAAGTACATATCTTTCAATAATCACCCTAAATGTACGTGGACTGAATGCACCAATCAAAAGACACAGAGTAATAGAATGGATAAAAAAGCAAGGCCCATCTATATGCTGCTCATAAAAAACTCACCTCAAACCCAAAGACATGCACAGAGTAAAAGTCAAGGGATGGAAAAAGATATTTCATGCAAACAACAGGGAGAAAAAAGCAGGTGTTGCAGTACTAGTATCAGACAAAATAGACTTCAAAACAAAGAAAGTAACAAGAGATAAAGAAGGACATTACATAATAATAAAGGGCTCAGTCCAACAGGAGGATATAACCATTTTAAACATATATATGCACCCAACACAGAAGCACCAACTTATGTGAAACAAATACTAACAGAACTAAAGGAGGAAATAGAATGCACTGCAGTCATTTTAGGAGACTTCAACAAGTCACACAGTCCAAAGGATAGATCCACCAGACAGAAAATAAGTAAGGACACAGAGGCACTGAACAGATGGATCTAATAGACATCTATAGAACTCTACATCCAAAAGCAACAGGATACATATTCTTCTCAAGTGTACATGGAACATTCTCCAGAATAGATCACATAATAGGCCACAATAAGAGCCTCAGTAAATTCCAAAAGATTGAAATTCTACCAACCAACTTTTCAGAGGTATAAAACTAGAAATAAATTTTACAAAGAAAGCAAAAAGGCTCACAAACACATGGAGCCTTAACAACATGCCCCTAAATAATCGATGGATCAATGAACAAATTAAAATAGAGATCAAGGAATATGTGGAAACAAATGACAACAACAACACAAAACCCCAACTTCTGTGGGACGCAGAGAAGGCAGTTTTAAGAGGAAAGTATATAGCAATCCAGGCATACTTAAAGAAGGAAGAACAATCCCAAATGAATAGTATAACATCACAGTTATTGAAATTGGAAAAAGAAGAACAAATGAGGCCTAAAGTCAGCAGAAGGAGGGACATAATAAAGATCAGAGAAGAAATAAACAAAATTGAGAAGAATAAAACAATAGAAAAATCAATGAAACCAAGATCTGGTTCTTTGAGAAAATAAACAAAATAGATAATCCTCTAGCCAAACTTATTAAGAGAAAAAGAGAATCAATAAACATCAACAGAATCAGAAACGAGAATGGAAAATCACAACAGACTCCACAGAAATAGAAAGAATTATTAAAGACTACTATGAAAACCTATATGCTAAGAAGCTGGGAAACCTAGAAGAAATGAACAACTTCCTAGAAAAATACAACCTTCCAAGACTGACCAAGAAAGAAACACAAAATGTGAACAAACCTATTACAAGCAAAGAAATTGAAGTGGTAATCAAAAGACTACCCAAGAAAAAACCCCCGGGCCAGATGGATTTACCTCGGAATTTTATCAGACATACAGAGAAGACGTAATACCCATTCTCCTCAAACTTTTCCAAAAAATAGAAGAGGAGGGAATACTCCCAAACTCATTCTATGAAGCCAACATCACCCTAATACCAAAACCAGGCAAAGACCCCACCAAAAAAGAAAACTACAGAACAATATCCCTGATGAACGTAGATGCAAAAATACTCAACAAAATATTTGCAATCCTAATTCAAAAATACATCAAAAGGATCATACACCATGAGCAAGTGGGATTCATCCAGGGATGCAAGGATGGTACAACATTCAAAGATCCATCAACATCATCCACCACATCAACAAAAAGAAAGACAAAAAGCACATGATCTAATTCCTCCAGGTGGTAAAGATACCTCGAGACAAGTGCTGGGCATAGAAGCCACAGGGCATAAATCTGCAAAGAAGTAAAAAGCTAACCTTCTCAAACAATATGGCTTCTCTCTCACTTACCAACTTTACATTTCCCTGTATGGCCCCGGAAGAGGACTGGTTAGCCAGAGACGGGTAAGATTCCTCAAGGGAGGAACAACCTATGACAGGCACAGTCGCAGGGGGGCCATCAGATGAGAATTTGGGGATCAACAGAGGTGAGGCTCAGAACCTCATCCCCCCTGCTTTGAGAGAAATCTTCTGCATCCGTGGATGTTTTGCTGCCCTTGTTAGGCCTGGATTAATACTTAGTCCATAGGCACACACCTGATCATCTGATCATCTACATTTGCCCTCTTACAGCACTAAACTATGTTTTCTACCTTTATCTTGCATCTACCTACCACTTCAACATTTTATTAAAAATAAAAATAATAATAATAAAGGGAGAAATGGGGGATCAACATATAAATCAAGTACAAAAATCAAACGAATATTCATATTTGACCTGATTGTTTATAGTTCATAATGCGTGATCAAAACCGAAAGTTTCTGTGATGAATGCCCTTGTACTGTTCACCATGTAAGAATTTATTCACCATGTAAGAATTCGTTCACCATGTAAGAACTTGTTCGTTATGCTTCAGAAGATTGGAGACTGACGAGAATTAGACTTGAGATGGATTAATGATTGTACATTGAGCATTGACCCCCCTATACTGAATTTTATTGTTGTTAACAACCATTTGATCAATAAATATGAGAGATGCCCTCTCAAAAAAAAAAAAAAAAGCACATGATCATCTCCATAGATGCTGAAAAAGCATTTGACAAAATTCAACATCCATTCATGATAAAATCTCTCAGCCAAACGGGTATAGAGGGCAAGTACCATAACACAATAAAGGCCATATATAATAAACCAACAACTAACATCATACAAAACAGCGCGAGGCTGAAATCTTTTCCTCTGAGATTGGGAACAAGGGAGGGATGCCCACTCTCCCCACTGTTATTTAACATAGTACTGGAGGTCTTACGGCCATTAGACAAAAAGAGAAATACAAGGAATCCAGATTGGTAAAAAAGAAGTTAAACTGTCAGTATTTGCAGATGACATGATATTGTACATAAAAAACCCTAAAGACTCCACTCCAAAACTACTAGAACTGATATCAGAATACAGCAAAATAGCAGGATACAAAATTAACACACAGAAATCTGTGGCTTTCCTATACACTAACAATGAACCAACAGAAAGAGAAATCAGGAAAACAACTCCATTCACAATTGCATCAAAAAAAAATACCTAGGAATAAACCTAACCAAAGAAGTGAAAGACTTATACTCTGAAAACTACAAGACACTCTTAAGAGAAATTAAAGGGGACACTAACAGATGGAAACGCATCCCATGCTCATGGCTAGGAAGAATTAGTATCGTCAAAATGGCCATCCTGCCCAAAGCAATATACAGATTTGATGCAATCCCTATGAAACTACCAACAGCATTCTTCAACGAACTGGAACAAATGATTCAAAAATTCAATAGAACAAAAAGGTACCCTACAGCATGGCAGAATATACTCATAAATGACAGATCCGATAAAGCCTTGACATCCAAAATATTTAAAGAGCTCATGCACTTCAACAATTAAAAAGCAAATAATCCAATTAAAAAAGGGACAGTGGAGCTGAACAGACAGTTCTCCAAAGAAGAAACTCAGATGGCCAACATACACATGAAAAGATGCTCCGCATCGCTAGTTATCAGAGAAATGCAAATTAAAACTGCAGTGAGATATCCCCTCACACCAGTTAGGATGGCTACCATCCAAAAGATAAACAACAACAAATGTTGGTGAGGTTGTGGAGAAAGGGGAACCCTCGTACACTGCTGGTGGGAATGTAAATTAGTCCAACCATTGTGGAAAGCAGTGTGGAGGTTCCTCAAAATGCTCAAAATAGACATACCATTCGACTGAGGAATTCCACTTCTAGGAATTTACCCTAAGAATGCAGCAGCCCAGTTTGTTAAAGACAGATGCACCCCTATGTTTATTGCAGCACTATTTACAATAGCCAAGAAATGGAAGCAACCTAAGTGTCCATCAGTAGATGAATGGATAAAGAAGATGTGGTGCATATACACAATGGAATGTTATTCAGCCATAAGAAGAAAACAAATTGTACCATTTGCAACAACATGGATGGAGCTAGAGAGTATTATGCTCAGTGAAATAAGCCAATCAGAGAAAGGCAAATACCAAATTATTTCACTCATCTGTGGAGTATAAGAACAAAGGAAAAACTGAAGGAACAAAACAGCAGCAGAATCACAGAACCCAAGAATGGACTAACTTTTACCAAAGGTAAAGGGACTGGGGAATATGGGAGGGAAGGGAGGGATAAGGGTGGGGAAGAAGAAAGGGGGTATTAGGATTAGCATGTATAATGTGTGTGTGGGGAATGAGGAGGGCTGTGCAACACAGAGAAGACAAGTAGTGATTCTACAACATCTCACTATGCTGATGGACAGTGACTGTGAAGGGGTTTGTGGTGGTGACTTGGTGAAGGGGGGAGTAAACATAATGTTCTTCATGTAATTGTAGATTAATGATAACAAAATAAAAATAAAAAATATAAAAATTAAAACAATTTTATGAGATCTATTTTCATTTGTCCTTACACATAGGCTAGAAATTAACAAATATAAATTTGGAATGAATATCCATTTTTGTTGTAGCTGGTATCTCTTGTAACACATCAATGGAAGTAAAGTTAATAGATACATAAAAAGAATAAATTATAAACTGCTCTACTTGTGCCCAGCCCACAGTAGGTATTCAATGAAGGAATGTTACATAACAAATGAATGGATGGATGGATTAAAGCATGAGCAGGGACTCTTATAGTTGTGTGAATGGGCCCACAATGAGGTATTTTGTGCATAAAAGTTTTATGAACACGAGACAAAAACATTCATATGGCCCAAATCACCATTATTAAATAAGGACTCCACACTGTATGGCTGGTCCTTACCTGACTAAAGATAAACCTTGGGTACAGGCATTGCTGACATAAAGATGGGGTGTTTTCAATTAGTCAGCCAGCTGGGCCAGCAAAACAGTATTATTTTTATAAAAATGAGTTTGATCTGACATGTATTTATGAATGTACACCCAATGAAGGCTCATGCCATATCAAGTCTTGGGTACCTTAGATTTTCACAATGACAATAAATGAGAAGAATCCTTTTATAATTAAAATACATCACTCTGAAATATTTACATATATAAAAAAGTATGTATTTTCTTAAAATAATTTTTTCCCTCAAAATCCACATAAAATCAAGGAAATAACTGATAAATATGGTTACATAAAAATAAAAATGTGTGTATTGTTTAAAAAAAAGGACCCTTAGTGAAGCAGATAGACAAGTTGGGAACATTTATGCTTGAGTTTGTAATGCAAAGTATTAATATCACTATCATAAAAGAGGTTTTGAAAATAGAGAAATAAAAGACCAATAATCTTACAGAATATGAGTTAGAGATATGATCAGAGAGTTCACAGATAAAGAAATGCACAGAAGATAAATAAGTCCTGGGGATATGTACAGCATGGTCACTACAACTAGTAATACTGTACTGCATATTTGAAAGTTGCTAGGAGAGTAGATTTTAAAAGTTCTCATTTCAAGAAAAAAAAACTAACTATGTGCAGTGGTGTAAGTTAACTACACTTATTGTGGTAATCATTTCACAATATATCCATTTATCAAATCACTATGTTACATACCTTAAACTTACACAATGTTACATGTCAATTATATTGCAATAAAACTGGAGGAAAAGAGAAATGCAAATGGCACTTAACTATAAGCTCAACTTCATAAGCAAAATGTAAATTAAGACTACACTATTTCTCATTTATAAAACTGGCAAAAATTCAGAAGTTTGACAATATACTGCAATTGGCAAGGCTGTCAGGAAATAGGCATTATCAATCAGTCCCTGCTGGTAGAGATGTACATGGTACATCCTTGATGTGGAGAACTGGGTATTATCCAGCAAATTGATGTATGCATTCACTTTTTGCTCCAGCAATCCCAAGACATATACCAAAGACATCTATCTACACAGGGTATTTGCTGCAGAACTACTGGTAATAGCAAAAGACTGGAAAGAATACAGATGTTCACCAATAAAGGATGGAGAGAAAAGCAGGGCATGATCACACGGCAGAGACTCAAGCAGCTAAAGAAAGCAACCAGTGATTCCCAGTGCCCTGACAGGGCTCTCTGGATACTGTTTCCCTTAAAAGGCACAAGGCAACTTAGACAAGAGGCTGATACTGAGTCTAGAGCAATAAATGTGCAAGATGATCCTGGAATGTATCATTATACCAGTAAGAACAAAAGAAAACTATCAAAGAATAAGGTGAAAACGACATATGATCTTTCTTGCCAAAGATGGAACAATTGGAATATCAATAAGGAAAATAACTGTCATGGATTGTAACACATCAAATATGCCAGAACCCATGAGTTTACCAATATATTGGAGAAAAATTTACTGGTGACCTTGGGAAACTGAAGCCAACTTTTAGAATTGGTTAAAAAAATTAAAAAGAGGGAAGATTTCATCTATCTCACTATTCATACATGAACTGTATGTACTTCAGGGTAATCAAATAGTTGATGAAGAAAAGTTTCTCTTCACAAAAGTTTTCCAGTGAGTAAAATGAAGACGAAATGACAGAATGTCGCTTTTACATCTCTGATGAATTAATGGACTTAGGCAATTAATTAATGGTTACTAGTACATGAATAGATAACCAGACAATGTGTTATCTTGTGGTGAAAATACACAGAACCATATATGAATTATTCTGGCAAAAAAATAAATAAATAAAATTAAAAAAACAAGGAATCCAAAAACCAGAATCCAACCCAGCTAATTACAGGAAGTCTTTTTATATGTAATTATCAATTTATGGGAAATATAGAGTACAAAGGAGTATGTTAAATGACACCCTAGAGATGCAATCAGTGAAATTCAGATTGTGGAACACTCTGAAGACAAATAATATACTGCTTTCTTCAGCAGAGAAATTTTGCGAGGAGCAAAAAAAATAAAACATTTTAATGGATGTGGCAGCTATAGCTTAAAAGACACTTTGAAGACATATCAACTAATTGCAATATATGGATCTCATTTAGATACTGATTTGAAGAAGCTGCACAAAGGATTTATAAGGTATTTCAGGGAATTTGAACAATGGATCACTTATAATAATGGTATTGTAAGTTTTTTTTTTCAAAAAGAGAGTGCTTATTTTTATTTTTAGAATCACGTGCATTTAGAAATACTTTAAAAGAAATGATATGATGCCTGGAATTTTCTTCAAAGGAACTTAATGGAAGGAGAGAATGCAGTGTATCTGAAAGAAGATTTGTCACAAGTTGCTAAGTGCTGAAGTTGGGTGGTGGATACATGGTGGTTCACTGAATTGTTCTTTTTACTTTGTAAATATTGCATTTTCCATAATAAAAAGATAAATAAATAATGAAGAAATTTTAAAAATAATAATAGTCTTCCATGTCTGCCCTCCTTCTTTGCCTGGGTGTGTGATGATTTTCATTTCTGGAACATTTTACTGCAAAGACTCTGTGAACTTAATGGAGCCTATATCAGCTCTCAGGTGCCTTTACAGTAGAAGGTGGCAGATGTAGGAACTAAGGAAGTAGGTGAATGGAATCCCCAGGACTAGGACTTTAAGTAGACAGTGACATGATGACTCAAAATTCAGTGCCCATGAGCTCTCCTAACCACCAGGTGTCTGTGGTGTGTGTGTGTGTGTGTGTGTGTGTGTGTGTGTGTGTGTGTGTGTGTGTGTGTGTGTGTGTGTGTGTGTGTCTTAAAGTCCTGCGGGGACACGGGCATTTTCCTTGAGTCACTCATGGGGCCCTCTCAGCCAGTGATCTCAGCTGTACTCCTCATGCAGGAATGATGTCTTTCTTCTTCCTGGTCACCTTCTTTTTTAAGGAGGATTTAAGAAAATTGAAGGTCAAGACAGCCATTCCTCTGTCTCCATTTCATTAAGCTCTAAACTTGTGCCCAAGGAAAGGCCACAGGAGGTACTCACCCCTAGACCATATAGGCACTTTGAGAAAATATTTAGTGTGAAGAATTTGCCAGCTCTTTTTAAAAAGGAGGGAAGTCAGAGGAAGACCCACAGGGGTGGAGTGACCATCTGAGGTCACATGCAGAACCAGCAGATGCACCGAACTAGACTGTCATTCTAAACCATGTGCTCGCATTACTCACCCTCACTTACTAGAAGTTGACAGGGGATTAAAAAACATCTTATATGGAAATCAAGCCCAAGCAATTCTAGAATAGAACTCTCTGTGTATTACTGCTGAGTTGCCAAATTTCCTTCTGTGGTGAGTCTAAGTGACAGCCCAAGGTCACAGAGCTAAAGAACAGGAAAGAGTCAGGGAAGCAACTTCTCTTTCTTTTGCTCTTCATTCTAAGGAAGCACCCTGCATACCCTGCTGCAGTCAAAGAGCTTTTGCAATTGGGCTCAGATACGCATGCTTCATTCCACTACATGCCCTCTGCTTCCTTTGTTCTCTTCTGTAATTGAACCTGAATTGTGAAGTTATTTTAAAAGTAATTGGTTAAAAATTCAAGAGAGTTACTGCCATGTCCTTGAGCTCACAAAAACCTTGTTTCCCTTGGCTGTGCTTCAACTCAGTACTGATAACCAGGTATTAGGGAAGGAATTTCTGAACATTGGAGGTAAGTCTGCCATTCTAACAATTAAGGTTCGAATTTTTTATTTTTAAAATGACTTTTTTTTTTGCCTTAGCTTTAAAATGCTTTCAGGCTCCCTTCTTTCAGCTTCACTGAGCTGATGGAGAATATGGGCCTCTCAGCCTAACTGGAACGCTCTCTAAAATTCTTCTAGTCACTGAAACCACAGCCTGAGTCCTCTCTCACCCAAGGTCTGAAATCATCACAGCTGAGGCAAGTCACAGGGAGTGTGTGGCCAGGACATCAAAGTCCAGGTTCTGACCATGTCCCGTGGAGCCACCACACACCTCTCTGGGCATCAGTTTCTGTATCTGTTAAAAGGAGATGGTAGTCCAACTACAAGACATTCTGGAAAAGGCAAAACTATGGAGACTGTAAAACGATCAGTGGTCACCACAGGTTAGTGGGAGGAATGAATAGGGGAACACAGGGGAGTTTTAGGGCAGGAAACTGTTTGGTGTTATACTACAGTGGTGGGTAATGTCATTGTACATATGCCTAGACCCGTGGAATGGACAACCCCAAGAGTGATCCCTGATGTAAACTGCGGACATTGGGTGGCAATGATGTGTCCATGTAGGATCATCCATTGGAACACATGTCCCACTCTAGTGGGGGGATGCTGACAGTGGGAGAGGCTGTGCATGTATGGGGACAGTGGGTATATGGGAACTCTGTTCTTTCTGCTCAGTTTTGCTCTGAACCTATAACTGCTCTAAAACAATAAAGTTTATTAAAGAAAAGGAGATGTTAGAAGCTATCTGACTTTTCTTTTGGATTGCTGTGAAGTTCCGTGAGAGAAATGATATAAATGCTGGTTGAAAACGGCCAGATAAATAAGGGTAGTGTGGTTATTATTAAAAGTCTTAATAAAACTGCAGGTGTCAGAGGTCGGAGCTTGGGTGCAGGAGTGTGGGCTGGGTGCGGCCTTCCCCACCTCTCCTTTGTGTGATAAGCAGCATATTCCAGGCACACAGTGGAGCAATGGACCCACTGGAAAATGTACACCCAAATGATAATGGTCTTTGAGAGGGGGCAATATGACTTGCACAACAGAACTTGCTCCAAACCATGACATGGCCCATAAATTATCTAAGCTCATCTGTGATTAAGACTTGGGGTAAAAGAGCTTCCCCCTTAGCAGTATTTATGCTATAACCTGAAGCCTCACGAGACCAAAACTCAACCCAGCATTCCAAGACCCCCAAGAATAACTCCTAAGACAAAATTCCAGCTATGGAGCCACTGTGGTGCAAGGAAAGATCCCACTCAGAACCTCTGGAATGGGAGTTAACAGAGTTTAGAGAACATAGCAAGAACCTGGAGAGATATTTTTCTTTAAAGGCAGGTTCCTGGTGTCCACTTACAGATGATCTAATTCAGTATGTCTGGCAGTGGGCCCAGGAATCTGCATTATTCACAACCACCCAGGTCAAGCCACAGTGGCTCTGAAGTAGTAGATGGTTCAAGACAGAGAAGGCTGCCCTGTCAGCCCACTCAGGCTGAGTTCTCTCCTGGTGGGCCATCAGAGTGCACAGGGTGCCTTTTATGAGTCACTGTCTAAAAGGACTTTCTGTCAGGTTCTGATGGGGGTGGGCATGCTGTTCTTCCATGGAAGGTGGAAACTATGAGGGTCCAAGGGACCATCTTGTTCTGCACATTTCCTCAAGGGCTGGGAGGTCCTCGCAATTTAATAAGTGGAACCCACATTTCCTGTGGCTGATGCTCATCACATCACACTAAAGATTTCCAAGATTCTCTGTCCTTGCTTAGAAACTGGTTTTCCCACAGAAGGCAATAGAATCCAGACACTGTGCAGAGATGGAAAAGCCTCTCTTCTCCTCAAACAGTACTTACCTTAGAACATTGAAATCTCTAGCGATCAGCAACTGCTGAGAAATTTTCCCCCTCAGTGAAGACTATAAAACTGCCACTCAAAGTGGGAGTGTGCAAATCTTCAGCTACTCTGAGCAGAACGTGTTTCACACAGAACTCCAGCATATGGCTCAGGGGGGGAGATTCACCGATGTTCCTGGAAAAGGATCACACTTCACCTTCTGATCCCCTCCAGCCTCTCTGGCAGAAGGGGCCCAGGTGGGCAGGGATGGGTATGGGGCACTTGCTGAGGGAAGCACTTTTGAGTGGGAGGGTTTCTGAAGGGGAGGGAGGGGCTCAGGGCTGTGCAGGGTGTGGCAGGAGGGACTGCCTTGGAGCAGTAGGGAAGCAAGTGCCATAGTCCCTCAAGGGGTGTTCGCTGCATACGGTGCACTGGGGATGAAGGGGCTGCTGTGTGTCTTGGTCAGCTGCCTGTGCTCCTGGACCCCTCAGCTATCCTCCTCCCTTTGCACTGAGCTGACTGTGCTACTGGGGACCAGCTGGCTGTACTGCTATCTCTGGGTTCTGAGATCTGCTGTCCACCTGGCCATCCAGTCCTGCATCTGTCCTCTGCACACAGCTGAGCTCTTAGCCATGGCCCCTTGCTATCCAGAATCCATGAACAGCCTTATTCAGACTTATCCAGACTTCTAGCCAGTTGGTGTGGAGCCACTGTTTCTTTCAGTACACAGGATGACTTAAATAGGTTTGTGGGGTGGTTCTAACCAGCCACTTCCTCTTTCTCCAGTCACCCTCTCTTTAACAAAGTGTGAAGAAATGGTTCTTCTTGCCTGTTGTGCACAAAAATAAATTAAGATGGTACTTACAAATGCAAATTAATCATCCTGGTCTTCTGCACACATAAGGAAGAAAATAGTTACTAATGATTTTTCTTTTTGACCAAAATGAGGAGGATTTTCCCAGCATAGACACTGCCAGAGCTTCCTTGATTAGATAGAGATGTATATAAAATAATACACTGAAGAGGCATTTAATGAAAGTTTATTGGACAGGGTAACTATGGTGACATCACCACTCAAGATACAGAAACTGTTTCTGAGTTTAAGAAAGTTCTGAAATTCTCAGAAGAGCTCTAAAAAATACAAGATGGTGAGGGTCAATAAAATCTTCCTACAAGTCACCTGGGCCCTCAAATGATGAGATGCCTCTTTCTCCCTCTCAGTTTCCATTAAGACCAACCTCTGTTGGTCAAGGGTTTCAGCCTTCTCCCTTCCTTCTCTGTCTGATAGTCCCTGACAGTGAAGCCTTCCCCATGTAGATTAGATAAAGAATGTTGCTTTTGGTAGGTGAGTGTTGGGTTGTTCCTGAATGGGGTTTGTAGGCGTCTCACTGATGACATTTCATACAAACAATTTCCAAAGTTGCCCATTCATAAAGGGAACCCTGAAGTCTCCTAGGCATGTATTTTGGGTTTTCTCCAGTTAGAAAATGTGGGCTTAACAGTGCAAGAGTAGAAGAGCATAGTGATTAAGGGCAAACACTCTGCAGCCAGGCTCAGGTGTTGGCCCCCTTCCTTATGCTGTGTGACTTGGGGTTAGTCACTTAATCTTTCTGTGCCTCTTTCCTCATTTGTAACCCTAGGATGATAACTAGAGTATCTTTCTTATAGAGTTTCTGTAATGACCAAATGAATGAATATGCATTGAGTACTGAGAAAAATGTCTGGCATGTAGTGTTATCATCCTTGATTGATATTTTCATGATTGTCATTTATGAGCTTCCAGTTTCTTGAAACTTACCCTGAGCCAGGCAGGAAACATGAAAAGTAAGGGGCCTACTTTCATGGAGCTTCCATTCTGCAGAGGGAGCCCCAGAATACGCACTTAAATAATGAAAGGTCAATGATGGTATGTGTAAAATACAATGAGGTGATACAGATCAGCAGTCTAAAATATGGGAGGTCAGGGAAGGCTTCACTGAGGAGGTGGCACTTAAGCTGAGAACCAAAGGACAAGAAGACACAACTCTGGGAAGATCTCCTATAGGATGGGCTCCCGGGGAGAGGGCATGGTGGTTGCCCCAGGCCCAAGATGGACACCACTTGGCATCCAGGATGGGAGCCAAGGCCAGCGGGCCAGGGCATGGTGGGCCAAGCGAGGGAGAGGAGAGGTGGAGGCACAGAGGGGAAAGGAATGCGGATGGACAGCTTTTAGAGAAACATTTCCCAAACCAGGCTTTTTCACCCTCTATGCTACTGACGTCTGGGCCAGCACTTCCTTGCTATGGGGCTGTCTTGTGCACTGGAACATGCTTAGGGGCATCCAGACCTCTCCTATTAGATGCCAGGAGCAACTCCCCTCCAGCTGTGATAACCAAAACTATCCTTGGACATTTCAGCACATTCCTTTGTTGGCCAAGGATGAGGCTCAGGACTCAGGTCTTTTGGAGCCTTTACATGGTAGTTTGAACAGCCATGGGAACAAGTACTTGTTAACTGGCTAGCATAAAGTTTGCATTCAACAGATCCTTGCTAAATGAAGAGGTATTGAGGATTGCCTTTTTGGTGACTAACAGGCTGGTCAGAACTCAAGAAGAGGTTGGAGAAGACAGAGAGGAGTGACCAGCTCAGAGAGCAGAGACCCTTGCCCACAGCCTCTTGGGTGTTAAGGCTGGTCAAGGAAGGGGCAATTGGCACTGGTTGCCAAATGCCCTGGAAACAAGAGTCTGCCTGAGCACCCTAGGGGGGGACTATCTAACCTAGGACTTATGGAGCATTGGCACCTTCAGGCAGGGTTGAACCTTTGACTTCCTTGGCACAATACCACTTGAGTTTGGAAGCTTATAATTAACTTGCACACTTCTCAGAAAGAAGAAAAGTCGAGAGTGGGGAAAATAAGGGCAACAAGAATCTGATGCTTGTTACAGTGGTTGCTACTGCAGGATTTATCAAAAGAAAATATCACCTGCCTTTTTAGTGTAGGGCAGCCTTCGTTCACTCAATGAACACTTGGCCAGGTGCAGAATGAGGTGAAGGCTGCTCTCCACTGCCACTTTTCTGGGTGCTTATGGGCCAGCGTGATGAGTGTGGGTGCAGTCCTGCATGCACAGTGCAGAGCTTTGCCATGTGAATGGCCCCTCACACAGGAGGGGGTGCTGAGGCCTTCCTCACAGGCCAGAGCTGGTGGCAATGGGTCCAGCTCTGCCCCAGTGCCGCAAGGAGTGGCTTTTGGTCCTCCTGTCCAAATGCAAGGAAGTGAGGGACACGAGTGGCCTGGATTTGTTCAATAAAAAAATCAGAGCAGACCAGAGGTCTGTGTCATTTTGTTCTCTTACCTGGCAGGGCTGTCTGCTCTGCAGACATTAGATAAGTGCCAAGAGATTTCACAGATCAAAAACGGGATTAGAGAGAAGGGAGAGGAGCTGGATAGGGAATGTGAACTGCCTCACATCACTGGCCAAATCTAGTTGAATCAGGAGCAGCCTTTTTTTTTATTTTTTATTTTGTTATCATTAATCTACAATTACATGAAGAACATTATGTTTACTAGGCTCTCCCCTTCACCAAGTCCCCCCCACAAACCCCATTACAGTCACTGTCCATCAGCATAGTAAGATGTTGAATCACTACTTGTCTTCTCTGTGTTGCACAGCCCTCCCAATGCCCTCCCCCCAACATTATACATGCTAATCAAAATACCCCCTTTCTTCTTCCCTGCCCTTATCCCTCCCTACCCTCCCATTCTCCCCAGTCCCTTCCCTTTGGTAACTGTTAGTCCCTTCTTGGGTTCTGTGATTCTGCTGTTGTTTTGTTTCTTCAGTTTTTCCTTTGTTCTTATACTCCACATATGAGTGAAATCATTTGGTATTTGTCTTTCTCCAGTTGGCTTATTTCACTGAGCACAATACTGTGTAGCTCCATCCATGTTGTTGCAAATGGTAGGATTTGTTTACTTCTTATGGATGAATAATATTCCATTGTGTATATGTACCACATCTTCTTTATCCATTCACCTACTGATGGACACTTAGGTTGCTTCCATTTCTTGGCTATTGTAAATAGTGCTGCAATAAACATAGGGGTGCATCTGTCTTTTTCAAACTGGGCTGCTGCATTCTTAGGGTAAATTCCTAGAAGTGGAATTCCTGGGTCAAATGGTAAGTCTATTTTGAGCATTTTGAGGAACCTCCATGGAGCAGCCTTTTTTAATGAATTTTTGTTTTGAATTTTCCTATAGGAAGTCAGTCCCATAGAGAAACACTTAAAATGTAAATAAATAAATACTTTGCTGTCAGAGAGCCCCCAGTGATCTCACAATGCAGTGAAGCTTGGAAGGCATGCAGCAGAGTTCCCCTGGGAGGTGCGCAGCAGGGTCCCCATGTCTCCTGGGAGGCATGCAGCAGTTCTCCCAGGAGGTGCGCAGCAGGTTCTCCAGGGAGGCACACAGAGGGGTTCCCGTGGGAGGCATGCAGCAGAGTCCTGCTGGGAGGCACACAGTGGGGTCCCCCTGTGAGGCATGCCACAGAGTCCCCCTGGAAGGCACGCAGTGGCCCCAATTCCTGGGTTTTCTGACTCTGGAGGTCTGGAGTGAGGGCTGGGAATGTGTGTTTCTGACCAGTTCTCTGATGGTGCTGATGTTGCCAGTTTGAGGACCACACTTTGAGAACCACTGGCTCAGGGAAGAATGTCTGTGAGATACTTAACCAGTTTATATTATTTCAGGATATATGGAAACTTCTCTAAGGTGAGCTAAGCATGAGTCTGCAAAGCACAATTTCTTAATTGTACTCTTGGCTTCACCCAACAAGGACTGGTTTGGCTTGCCAAGATCCTGAGAGGGCATTATCCCCATGACAGGGCCACATCAAAGGGACTTGGAGGAAAAAGAAATGACGCTTTCTTGCAACTGTAAATACTTGCTGTGAATGCACTTCTTTGAACACTCCCCAAATCCATGTCTAGGTTGTATTAAGCAATCTGTTCTCTCTGCTATTTTGGGGCCAAATGTTTTCAGCTCTGGCCCTCTGCAGCTTTTGGTCTGTACATAGCTGTGGACCCTGAACCTATACAGCTGAATTCTAGGGCCTCAGGATTCCTAGGAGCCAGCATACCCTCAGGGCTGTAGCGAGAGGGTAAAGGATGCCACAGGGCATCAGAGCTTTTGCTTCTGTGTCCAGGATGGAGATGGACCTGGGAGAGGTCCATAGGCCACTTGGGGCTGGTCTTGGGTTGGAATGGGCACTCCATGCCCTGGGATCTGCCTGCCCCACAGTGGCCTGGCCACCAGGGAGCTCTGGTTCACATGTATGTGCTGGAGCCAGGACGTCTGGCCAACATGTATGTGCGCAATGCATGGGTGCTCTCCCTGTGCCGGCCACTTGGCTTTGGCTCCTGCTTAGCAGCTTTGTTTTTGGTATCAGCTAGGCTGAGCTTAAGCCCAAGCATCTACTCTTACCAGCCAGCGATTGACCCTCTCAGAACCTCAGTGTCCCCCTAGGTAATCAGCACAAGCCACCTGCCTCACAAGGCTCTGGTGAGAATGAAATGAGATGGGACCACATGTGAAGTCCAAGCACAGTGCCAGACACACAGGACTTCATGTCTGGTTGCTCTTACAGCTCTGCTCTTTGACCTGTCCTAGGGTGGGAGGATGCATTTATTAGTCAGAGTTCTCCAGAGAAAGAGAAACAATAGCAAAACAATCTGTGTGCCTGTGTGTGTGTGTGTTTCTGTCTATCTACCTAGAGGTATTTTAAGAAACTGGCTCTTGTGATTGTGGAGGCTGGCAAGTCCAAAACCTGCAGGGTGGACCAACAGACCAGAGACACAGGTAAGAGCCAATGCTTCAGGTCAAGTCTACAGACCATCAGGAAGCAGAGTTCCTTCTTTCTTGGGGGAGGTCAATTTTTTTCTCTTAAAACCTTCAATTGACTGAATGGGGTCCACCCACATTATAGAGGGTCACTGCTTTATTTCAAATTTACTGATTTAAATGTTAATCTCATCTAAAGAGTACCTTCACAGTGACATCTAGATTGGTTTGACCAAGTATATGAGTACCACACCTGGCCAAGTGGACACATAAAATTTAACCATCTTGAGGGCAAGAGAGAGCAGGGCTGTAGAACACTCACGAAGGCTCACGAGGTCCAGTCAGGAGAATGTGCTTCCCCTTCATTATCTGGCCTCTAGGGGCCCTGCAAACACCCACTGGCCCCCAGTGAGGCCAGCAGCCTCTGAACCTGGACTCCCTGTGAAGCAAGTGGGTGGCTCCTCCTGCAGTGAGGATGTAGGCCTATGGTTAACAAGGTGTCATCAAGTAGGAAGGATGCCCCTTCCAGGACACTACACTCAGTCACAGCTGGGTGCACTTGGGGGCCCAAAGAAGCTTCTAGGTATGCCTGGTGTCCCTTCTGTGGCCCATGGCTACAGAATCCAAAGGACCTGATGGGAGAACTGGGGCCAGGGGAGGAGAACAGCTTGCCCAAGGTCACACTGGTAATTGGCTGCAGAGCTGGGTGAGGGCAGGCCTCCTGACTGCGGCTCCCACACTGAACTGCAGGGACATCTGTGAGTCCCCAGTGACAGCCATACCTCCTGGGGAGATCAAAGCCTGGCCATTTGAATCCCTCTCCTGGTAACTGGAACACAGGGGCAGGGCACAGAGACTGGGAAACCTGGAAGCTGAGCTTCCTGAAGGCAGTGTGCCATGACATCATGCTGCAGGCTGTGCATGACAGCTGCCCTGCCTCCTCTCCCTGGAGTGGCTAGCCAGTAATTCTGTAGATTCTGTAAAATACCTCAGGTCCTCTCACAGAATTTCCTTTGTGCTTAAGACAGCTGGAACCCCAGCCCCAGGTCCTGATCCTTTGTGTGCGGGTGCTGTACACACAGCCCTTGCCCCTGAGCTGCTGGGGGCAGGTGGACACATGTGCCTCTGCTTCCAATGTACTAACCCCTGAGCCACACTGCAGGCAGGGATGGGTGGTTTGGCCATATGTCTACTCCAGCCTAGAGTGAGCTGGTTTGGGGAGTTCCCATGGCATGGCTTCCCTCTACATGGTACATTCCTGGGACCCCAAAGCCATCTCCCAGTCCCAGAGGCCTCCCTGCAGCCACCCAGCCTCACCACCCACGGTAACAGCAGATCACAGCCCTGAACTCTCACCCTGCACTGCCTGGCAGGGAGTCAGCTGCAGAATCACAGACGTTGTGCTCCACATGCCAAAAGCCATTAGCAGTGGCTGCTGTAAATTATAATGACCCGCTGGCAAGCTGTCCTGTCCTATCCACTTGGAAGGCCTGTTGGGAAAGGCTTGCTGCTACATGACAGCCAGAAAGGTAACAACAATCTCAGGATGGTCTGAGTCACAGGTCTGCACCTCTGCCTCATTCATTATTGGAGGAGAAGACTTAAAGCCCTGGGAGTTACTGGAGAGGTGCCAGCAGCCTGGCTGGGTTGTGTGGGCTGATCTGCAGGTCAGCAGGGACTTGGAGGGCCACTGGACCTGAGGGCCCCAAGGGAGCATCCCAGCCATCACAGGTTCTCTGAGAAGCTCGGTGACATGAATCTTTAACAGACCTTCAGCTATCATCTGAAAGTCATAATCTGGCCTTGGGTGCAGAGCCCTGGCATTATGGCATTAGTATAGCCCATTACATCAGGGTTTTCAACTCCAAACAGCTGAAAGGACCAGGGCAGGGGTTGGTGAACTATGACCTGCAGGCCAATCTGGCCTGCCATTTGTTTTGTAAGAACTGTTGACCCTTGAACACCACAGATTTGAACCATGTGGATCCACGTATATGTGGATTCTTTTCAATAAACACATTGAAAAATTTTTGAGATCTGAGACAATTTGAAAAAACTTTCTATTTTCTCTAGCTTACTTTATTGTAAGAAAACAGTATATAGTAGACATAACGTGCACTATGTTATCACTCAGGCCTCCAGTAAACAGTAGGCTATTAGTAGTTTTTGGGGAGTCAAAGTTGCATGTGGAATTTTAGCTGCAGAGTGGCTGGGTCTAGGCCCAATTCCTGTATTGCTCAAGGCTCAGCTATACAGTTTAATCAGATATCCACTTGCTTAGGTATTGTGAGTGGCTGCTCTGAGGTGCAGTGGCAGAGCTAAGCAATTGTGACTGGGACCACATTGCTCACAAAGGCTAAATAATTTATTATCTGGCTTTTTTCAGAGAAAGTTTGCTGTTCTCTGGACCAGGGCATAGAACACAGGCCAGGCAGCAGTACAGCCCCCCCCCTTAGGGGACCTCATGCACATGAGCCTTGCCATGCCCAGCTTTCTAATCTGTATCATGGGATCAGGGACATCTACCTCACCCAGTTGAGGGTGGGGACTAAATGATGTGATTCCCTTGCACAAGGGATGTGTTCAATATTAACCTTTCCTTCTGCTAGCCATGAAATGGGGCTCATGATGGCTGCCCTATCTGTGTCAAAAGTCATTACTATTTTACCATAGAAGTGGAAGCACTCTGAAAAGTTAAAGATGTAAGAACCTGATGTAGGTATTATTCTTGAGATGAGCGATCTGGAGCCACACACCAGGAAAATCACACCAGTGCTATACAGGTTGCTTTGTCATGGAGAAACCTGCCCAGCCAAGCATTTGCTCACTCCCGTTCTCGATGGCTCTCCTGGAGGAGCCTGCTTCCCCATCAGGGCTCCAGCCCCTGTGAACTGTGTGAGCTTGGGCATTTCCTTTGCCTCTCTGAGCCTCAGTTTCCCACTTGAAAAGCAGCAAGGCCAATCCCACTCTTTTTCAGAGAAGTGTTGTGAGGATGTAATGAGATGTAATGACATGTGAAGACTTCATGCAGGAAACTCTAAACTGATAGCTATTATTTTCATTGCAATTCTAGTGAGCGGAAGTGAACGGCTGGGAGGGTGCTGGCAGGCGGCGTGGGGGACTGGGTGGAGGGAGAGGAAGATGAAGGGTGCAGCAGTGGATGGCTCCTCTCCTGCCCCTGCAGTGGGTCTGACCCTTGGACAGAGGGGCCATCTTACCTTTTGGTGGAGCCCGAAGTGTCTGGGACAATGACAGGAAATGCCTGGATCCTCATATACACTAGGGGCTGCCGGGAAGGTCCTGCCTCCAGTGGCATGGCCCTGGAGTGGCTGCTACTGAGAAGCTGCACACTGACATGGGAACTGCAGGACGGAGGACTGCCAACTTCCAAGAAGACCTGAAAAATGCCTTGGTGCGGGCGGAGGCCTCCCTGCATCCAGAATGGTGCAAGAGTCCCTGATTTTAGTACAATTGATACTACTCTACCTGGTCAAGGTCAGAGGGGCTTCCTTGACACCCCCTATCTTGATAAACTTTGAAGGCTATAGAAGCTTGGGAGCAGTGGCTTGGGCCTCCCAGCTGGCCCTTCCTATTCCCACAACTCCCTGGCCTGTCCCTGCCAGACATGCACCTAGACAGAAGGCCCCTCCTGGGACAGGCACACACAGCTCCACAAGGGACAGCTGCTGCCCTCCCTGCAAGGGCAGGAGGTGGGAGGAGATGGAATTTTCTATTTTCCCTTTTATTAAAATCGAGGCTTCCTTATGCTACTGTAATGGTGGCACATGTCATTATACCTTTGCCAAAACCTATGGAATGTACAGCACCTACAGTGAATCCTAACATAAACCATGGACTTTGGGTGCTAATGTGGGAGCAGAGGGCATATGGGAACTTTCTGTAACTTCTTAATTTTACTGTGAACCTAGAAGTATTCTAGAAATATTAAGTCTATTAAAGAAAAATAAAGGCCAGAAATAAGCTGACCATAAAATGAAATGAGCAAGCCCCTCATGGAAGCAGCCAGAGCTGCAGTGTTTGGGGAGCACAGCATCTCCTCTCTTTACAGATAATAGGATGCAGATGGAGTTGTGGGTTTTTGTTTTTTGTTTTTTTCTAGGAGCCCTTTTCAGAAAGACATTGTTACTTTTCCTATAAGTTCTTTTTGTAAAATAAATAAAATACTTCCTCAAAATATCACAGTATCTTCTTGCAAAACATCAGTAAAATATTTTTCTCAGCGTCTCCATGATGGTCAAACACAGCCATCCTTGAGAAAAGTGCCAGCAGTGATGGTGCAGCATTTGTCTACAGTGCAGCGACAGCCCTGCCTGATGCTCCACTCAGGGCGGGATTCTTTCTCCATCTCCTCTAACTGCGATGGGCCAGCAGGAATCAAGCAACCCTGAACTCTGCTAGAGAAGGCCAAAACAACCACTGAAAAGCCTTGGCATCAGTTTTCTATGTACCATAAGTACATCGATCAGGGAGCCATGATTCTAACTGTACATCTGGGCTGAGTAGAGGTGGTGAATGGCTCACAATCAGCTGTATCTCACAAGCTGGGCAGGGAGGAGAGGAAGGGCTGAGACAGAGTGGGAGGGGTAGGGGGGAAGGGTGAAAAAAATGAGGGAGGCAGGAAAATTCCTGCAATCAAGATCCCTGCCCTACCGTCTCTCTTGCATTCTAATTAGAATTTTTTTTTTTAATTATGAGGGTTTTTTTTCTCCTTCCTTTCGAGGGGGACTATTACTATAATTTTGAAATCTAGTGGAGAAAGGCCAAAGTTTCCCAAGGAGCTCTTTCCCTCCCGGGTACTGAGCAGAGGGAAAAAGTGGAGGGAATCTCAGGAACTGTATAGCAAAGGGGACGCTCACAGAGGAAGGCACTGCAGAGCTGGCAGACACCCAGGCTCGTTCACGGTGGCTCAGGAGAGCAGGCGCCTGGCCAAATTTGGTCCATGAGTTTAAAAACAAGGCACTGGAAAACCTGCTGGGCTCATGGTCTCGCCCCCACAGAAAGAACTTCCTCTTGGATCTGTATCAAGATGACAGTGTCAAATGGACAGAATGGCTGCGCCAGTGCCATTCCTGCAGGCACCGCACACTGTCGCCCACTCTCCTCAGCCTCCTTCCCTTGCCCTTCTCCCTCCTTCAGCCAACACAGTGGTTATCTCTCCTTCACCTTCTCTGCCTCAGCAGATCAGACCTCGCCTGCAGTACAGCTCCTCCTGTCTGTCTCTGTCTTCCCACCCTGCACGCAACCACCCGCGCCCTGCCTGCCTCCCACCACACTCCTTCCACTTTCCCCACCCTCCGGGCCTGGCAGGTAAGAGGCGTACTGCATCACCAATGCATGTAGGACAGAATGAATATATTAATATCAACATCCAATTACATGGGGCAACTGGTGGTCGAAATACCAAATAGTAAAATAAAAAATTTTTAATTGATGGAAGTTCAAAATGTTGTGAGGTCTTAGAAATGGGACAGTCTTTTTGGGCCAAGGCACTGAGCTACCTGCAAGGCAGAGAGAGACTCCCCAGGAAGTCGAGGGGCAGACAGACTCCCCAAAGCTGTCTGTGCAGACCGCTGTGATGGAGAGCCCAGGGCTTACAGATGGGCAGCGTGGTATCGAGGTCGCTGTTGTTCACCACTTACATTCTCAGAGAGTCCACTTTGAGCAGAGTGTTACTACACTCAGCACTGACATGGAAATCCAAGAAAAGCAGCATGTAGGACACCTCACTGTTAATCACAAGGGAGATGGCCAGAGTAAGCTACCTTCCTGCCTTGGGCTCCCAGAGAAATATGCAGGGGGAGCCTCAGGCAGTCAGACTTGGTTTATTACATAGGCTTTGACCCTTTACTACCTGCCACCCTCCCAGCGCACTGCACTGAGCCTTTATAATTCCTCTGACTTTCTTGCTCCGAGATCTCTGGTCCTTTTCTAGGGCCTTGAGGAAGGCTTAAGGCTTCAGTGGCGAAAGGGCAAGTAAAGAGATATCCAAAGCCAAATGGTGTTTACTCCTCAGGTCTAGGGCAGAAGTGGCTCCAGTGCTCCCTGCCAGCTTCCTTTACCCCAGACCCATCCCAGCTCTGCTGGCCTTTGGGGGTGAGGGCAGTGGGAGAGCAGAAGTGTTTCAATGAGGGAGGACAGGCTGCCTTCCTTCAAAAAGGACATCCCAGTTCCCAAATTTACTATCAGTGTGATCTTAGACAAGTCACTTAACATGTCTATGCCTGCTTCTCCATTTGTAAAACTGGGATAAAAGTGATCTGTGCCTTGGAGGAGTGCTGTGAGATAATGAATGAAAAATACTTAGCCCAGCAGCCAGCACAGAGTAAACAGTAAAAAATAATGGAACAAAAGCTGATACTTCTTTCTGCTCACTAGTGCAGATGGTAGAAGTAGAAGGTGGGTGTCCAGTGCAGGATGACACTGAGGCCCAGCTGCAGCTTCCAGAGCCTGGGTCACCTCACTGCAGATGCAGAAACGGAGAGAAGCAAGGAAGCCTGGGGCCAAGGGAGACGAGGAACAGTCTGGACTCCAACCGAGAGAAATGCTGTTCTACACAAAGAGGAAGAATACCCCCATAAACTTGGACTAAGGTTGTATTACAGAGCAGGGAGCAGCTGCAGAGAAAGCTAGTGAAACAATGTGGTTAACAAAGGAGCTCAGTGCTTGCTTCTTGATCTTGATTGGCTGGGACATGGGCAGAAGACTGGGAATCACTGCAAGAAGGGTGACCGTATGGTTTGCCTGAGACAGTCCTGGTCTATGCCCCCTGTCCTGGTGTAAATACCAATCTCTTGCACTCTCACTTGTACCCCAGTTTGGACAACCCAAGTCTAACCTAACTGCAGGGAGTCTACACAAGAGGCCTCTGCTCACTCTGGGCCAGTTGAAGGCTTTACCTTTGGAGCTGGGTACTGGGCTGCAGAGGCCCTGTCGCTCTTTGGAGCAGCCTTGTCCCCAGTGACACCAACCAGCAGTGACCCTGCCTTCCATCAGGTCCCTCTGGCTTCTCTTGCAAGCACAGCTCTGGGCCCTCCATGGCTCATGCACTGCTGTTGGTCTGTCTGCTCCAGCACTGAAGGCAGAGGGGCAGGGGTCATATTTTGAAAGTTGCTATTTATGAACCTGGTATGTATTTCTATTCTAAAAGACCATCATGTTTACTTAATGAGGAGCCTGAGTTTTCACAGCAATTTTCATTAGCCTACGTGGCAAGAGACGGGTTCCTTCCTGGGGAAATAGTAAGGCTTTACCCTTGAATCTAATTCCTTGTCGACAATGATGATCTTAGAAGTCCTGAGACCCAACCAGGTCTAAAATTGTAAGAGAAAGCGGCCCAGACTCAAAGGGACTGACCAAAGGGCAACTCCTCAGCATATGTCTGCATGACCCTGTACTGGGATGTGTCGGCCTCCCCAACTAGATTGTGAAGGCAGACGTGGAGTGAAGCAATGAAGGGATCACTGGCCTACCAATTAAACTCAAGAAAAAAGCTTCTAAACTGAACCAAAACTTTGGTTCAGAGATTAAAAAGAGCATAGTCAAAGCAGTGGGATGAGATGTAGGGGAAATGCTGGCACTCATTTATAAAGTGTATTGGGCTATTCCTAAGGTGGTATTATTTTAATGCTTTTTTTTTTAGAACTTTCTTCTCTACATAGATCTGATGGTTCTTAAGTGCTTGAAATACCAGCAGTTCTTTTTTATAGGTTTCCCTTAACAAGGATGAGGATTTTTCAGAGATACTAAGATCTGCAGGAAAGGGATCAGGTCTCAGCCAATAAATGTTTGTCTGTTTACATCACACTTCCTCCCATGAGCTTGACATTCATGCTGTGTGATCAGTCTTCTGCTGAGGTATTACTGAAACTTCTACAAGGATGCAGGTATGAGAGGCCCCACGCGGCCCTAGCATAAAGCAGAATGGGAACAACCAGCTGTCAGCCTGGTGCCATTCCATTCAAGAAAACATTGACTCAAAGGTTCAAATGATTAACAAAGCATTCAATTGTATTTATTTTTCTCTTTTGCATAAAAATATGGACTATTATGGGGGAAAAAAGTCCTCTCTGTTCATTAGTTTCCTTATCTATAAAAATAAATAAATGAAGAGAGGATTCACTCGAATATCTTATAAAGCAGTGACTGCATATATTTCTTCATTCAGTGCTCACAAACTTTCATCCAGCACAGTCAATGTGCTTGACAAAAACAAAGAAAATGAACTATGTGGCAAAATGTATTGAAAGCCTTAAATGCATGCATGCTTTCTTTTTTTTAAGGGGCAGACATAATTTTTTTCCTTCTTTCCTTCTTTCCTTCCTCTCTCCCTCTCTCTCTCTCTCTTTCTTTATTTAACTAAGGTATCATCGATATACAATCTTACGAAGGTTTCACATGAGCAAAACCGTGGTTTCAACATTCATCCATATTATCAAGTCCTCTCCCTCCCCGCAGTCACTGTCCGTAAGCATAGTAAGAGGCTATAGAGTCACTACTTGTCTTCTCTGTGCTGTACTTGCATGTACACTTTTGACAATCAATCTGTGTGTAGCAGTTGATGCTAAGAAAATCATAAATGTGTGCAAATATTAAACCACCAGTGTGTTCATCATAAAGCTTACTTTTATAGTCCTGAAAAGTAGAAGCAACCTAAATAGTCAATGATAAGGGCTTCTAGTTAAATACACAAACAAATGCTATACAGTGATTTAAACTATCTAACATAAAACATCCAAGATGCATTGGTCAGTGAGAAAAGTTATAAAACACTGTAGAAAATAGCTCCATTTTTAATATAAGTAAATATGTAAATTCATAGGAAAACATTGGAAGGGCAGGCAAATACCACATTGTCGCTGTGGGGTTTTGGATAACCTTGCTTATTTGCACTTTCTGAAGTATTGACAATGACTGTGTGTTAGTTTTAAAACAAGGAAAACAATAAAGGCTACTTTTAGGTAATTCTGTTAGTGGAAGTAAATACCCAGCCTAGTTGGAAGAAGTAAGATGACTTAAAGGACTAACAGTGCAGAAGATGTAAAGTCATTGCCTTGCCTGCAAGTCTTTAGCCTGGTCCACATGCAAGAATGTCACCTGAAATCCGGACCAGACTTCCCAACCCAAGAAACAAAGAGGCCAACTAAGTCAAGGTCGTGATTTAGGGAACATGACAGGGTGACTCGTTGAATCAATTCATAAATGACTGTGGAACTGAGTTCTCACAACAAGCAAGGTTTGGGAGGGCATTTTATGGTGAAGGAAAATCACAAAATACTGAGGTATGAATAAAAAAATGTCAGTAATTGTGTTGAAATAATCTCCTGTTTTTCATCCCCTCAATCGCAGTTTTTTTTTTTTTCCTGGTGAGGAAAGGAAATGATCAGGTCTGAATGTAAAAATTGTAAAATTAAAAGATAAGTGCTTCATAAAGTATGTAGAGGAGAGCTAGCAGCTGATTTGCATATAGCCAGGAGCCAGCCCTTGAGGTTAGTGATTCCAAGACTCAAACTGCATGGAAAACACCATGTGCAGTAGAAATGGGGCCCTCATTTGGGTGCTATGTAAAGACGCCAAGGTTTAAAACAAATGGTGAATGTTTTCCAGAAGAAAACAATCATGCTTGCATTGTATCTTCAGAATCAAGGTGCTCTTCTGTAAACTTAAAGAATGAAAATAGGACTTTTACTTTTTTCTTAGCCTTTTTAAAAAATTTGTGGAGAAGTGTCAAACATATACAAAAGCAGAAGATGCTGTCAGAGAGGTAATGGCCAGCCCGCTAGTGCCCTGTGGTCATTGTGGGCACTTTGGGCTTGGGATGGGAATCCTGGGAGAGTTCTGAGCAGAGGAATGACATAACCAGATTTGTGTTTAAAAGCATTGCTCTGACTTCTGTGTGGGAAGGAGACTGGAGGAAATGAGAATATGAAAAGGAAAACCAGCTTGAAGGTCACTGCAATAACCCAGGCCTGGCAGGATGCTGGCTTGAACCGGGTGGTAACAAAGGAAAAAACACAGTGTTTTTTCCGGTCATAAACAGTATCATCCTGAACGGTTTTTCCCCAACAGCTGTATTGAGATTTAAGTCACATACCACCCAATCCACCCTCTTAAAATGTACACTTCAATAGTTTTTGGATGTTCATGGAGTTGTGTTATCGTGGCCACAATCAGTTTCAGGACATTCCAGAATCCTCCCCAAATCTCTGTTCTTTGTAGCAGTCTCTCTCTATTTCCCACCAAACTCTCCAGTCCTAGACAACCACTCATTTACTTTCTGTTTAGACAGACTTTTCATATAAATGAGATCATGCAACATGTGGCTTATTTGTGACAGACTTCTTTCACTTACCGTGATGTTTTCAGGGTTCACCCATTTTGTAGCAGGTACCAGTACTCTCTTTCTTCTTATTACCATGAAAAATACCCCATTGTATGGATGTACCACATTTTGTTAACCCATTCATCAGTAATGGAGATTTGGGTGTTTTCTACTTTCTGGCCATTATGACTAACGCTGCTATACCACTCATATACAAAACTGCTGAGTGGATGTATGTTTAAACTTATCTTAGATATATGCCTAGGAGTCAAACTGATGAGTCATGTGGTAACTCCATGTTTAACCTTCTGTCTAACTGCCAGACTGCTTTCCAGAGTGGTTGCACCATTTTACATTTCCATCAGCAATGTGTGAGGGTTACATTTTCTCCACATCCTTGCTAACACATTTTAATAGTGAATGTTTTTATATTCCCATATTGCACCCCTGAATATCTCTGTAGATACATTTTGAGGGGTGGTACTGCTGGGTTAGACTGTGTGCACTTCTAAACGCTTCAGATGTGTATTGCAAAATGATCTTCCAGAGAGGTTGTAATTGCACAGATTGTGTATAATTTAGTTTCACTGAATTCTCACCAACAATGAATGGACATTACTATTCTTTTTAATTTTTTCCAATCCAATATAGAAAAAAGGCTCTCTGCTTTTGTTATATTTCTTTAATTTATTGTTAATTTGAAATACATTTTAATGCATTCATTTGGGTCGTTAGTTATCTTATTTTAAAGAACTTTTCTTATATCAAGGACAGAAGATTTTCACTGTGTAAGTTATAAATAATTATTCTAATTTGCTTATCTTTTATTTTTTCTTACGGCACTCTTGACCAAACAGTAGTTTAATTTTTAGATATATTTATCAATATAATTTTTATCATTTTTATTTTGATATTATGCTTAGAAAAGTGTTACAGCCCTCCAGACATCTAAATATGAAAATGTTTTCTGATAGTAATTTTATGTTCTCATTTTCACATTTAAAAATTACTCCAACCTGATTCTTTGGGGTTTTTGGTATGAAGTATATCTCTAATTCTCTTATCATTGAATAATCCTTCCTTTCCCAACCAGGCAATTGTTAGCATGTACTGAATTCTTGTATGTTCTTGAATCCTTTTCTTTACTTTCTTTCTTGTTCATTCAACTATGTGTATTTAGATAGTATCACAATATTAATTGTTGTATTTTATAAAGATATCTCTAAATCTCTTGAGGCAAATATCTTTTGTATTTTCCCCTGTCCAAAGTTTCCTGATTGTGTCCTCCTGTTTTTGCTATCAAATGAATTTTTATTTTTTCAGTTTCCTCACTATAAAGCCCCAATAATCATTTATAATTTTCTAAAAATTATTTATTTATTTATCCATTAATTTTTTAATTGTATTGTTATTATTATTTTTTGGTATCATTAATCTACAATTACACGAAGAGCATTATGTTTACTAGACTCCCCCCATCACCAAGTCCCCCCAACAAACCCCATTACAGTCACTGTCCATCAGCATAGTAAGATGTTGTAGAATCACTATTTGTCTTCTCTGTGTTGCACAGCCCTCCCCATGCCACCCACCCACATTATACATGCTAATTGTAATGCCCTCTTTCTTTTTCCCCACCCTTATCCCTCACCCAGTCCCTTTCTCTTTGGTAACTGTTAGTCCATTCTTGGGTTTTCTGATTCTGCTGCTGTTTTGTTCCTTCAGTTTTTCTTTGTTCTTATACGCCACATATGAGTGAAATCATTTGGTACTTGTCTTTCTCTACCTGACTTATTTCACTGAGCATAATACACACGAGCTCCATCCATGTTGTTGTAAATGGTAGGATTTGTTTTCTTCTTATGGATGAATAATATTCCATTGTGTATATGCACCACATCTTCTTTATCCATTCTTCTACTGATGGACACTTAGGTTGCTTGCGTTTCTTGGCTATTGTAAATAGTGCTGTGATAAACAAAGGGGTGCATCTGTCTTTTTCTAACTGGGCTGCTGTATTCTTAGGGTAAATTCCTAGAAGTGGAATTCCTGGGTCAAATGGTATTTCTATTTTGAGCATTTTGAGGAACCTCCATACTGCTTTCCACAATGGTTGAACTAATTTACATTCCCACCAGCAGTGTAGGAGGGTTCCCCTTTCTCCACAACCTCGCCAACATTTGTTGTTGTTTGTCTTTTGGATGGTAGCCATCCTTGCTGGTGTGAGGTGATATCTCATTGTGGTTTTAATTTGCATTTCTCTGATAACTAGTGATGTGGAGCATCTTTTCACGTGTCCGTTGGCCATCTGAATTTCTTCTTTAGAGAACGTCTATTCAGCTCCTCTGCCCATTTTTAAATTGGATTATTTGCTTTTTGTTTGTTGAGGTATGTGAGCTCTTTATATATTTTGGATGTCAACCCTTTATCGGATCTGTCATTTATGAATATATTCTCCCATACTGTAGGATACCTTTTTGTTTTATTGATGGTGTCCTTTGTTGTACAGAAGCTTTCCAGCTTGATGTAGTCCCATTTGTTCATTTTAGCTTTTGTTTCCCTTGCTCAGCAAGATATGTTCAAGAAGAGGTCACTCATGTTTATGTCTAAGAGATTTTTGAGTATGTTTTTTTCTAAGAGTTTTATGGTTTCATGACTTACATTCAAGTCTTTGATCCATTTGGAATTTACTTTTGTGTATGGGTTAGACAGTGATCCAGTTTCATTCTCTTATATGTAGCTGTCCAGTTTTGCCAGCACCATCTGTTGAAGAGACTGTCATTTTCCCATTGTATGCCCATGGCCCCTTTATTGAATATTAGTTGACCGTATATGTTTGGGTTAATGTTTGGAGTCTCTATTCTGTTCCATTGGTCTGTGGCTCTGTTCTTGTGCCAGTACCAAATTGTCTTGATTACTGTGGCTTTGTAGTACAGCTTGAAGTTGGGGACTGAGATCCCCCCACTTTATTCTTCCTTCTCAGGATTGCTTTAGCTATCAGGGACTTTGGTGTTTCCATATGAAGTTTTGAACTATTTGTTCCAGTTCATTGAAGAATGCTGTTGGTAATTTGATAGGGATTGCATCGAATCTGTATATTGCTTTGAGCAGGATGGCCATTATGACAATATTAATTCTTCCTAGCCAGGAGCATGGGATGAGTTTCCATTTATTAGTGACCTCTTTAATTTCTCTTAAGAGTGTCTTATAGTTTTCAGGGTATAGGTCTTCCACTTCCTTGGTTAGGTTTATTCCTAGGTATTTAATTCTTTTTGATGCTATTGTGAATGGAATTGTTTTCCTTATTTCTCTTTCTATTAGTTTGTTGTTAGTGTATAGGAAAGCCACAAATTTCTGTGTGTTAATTTTGCATACTACAACTTTGCTGAATTCCGATATTAGCTCTAGTAGTTTCAGAGTGGAGTCTTTAGGGTTTTTTTTATGTACAGTATCATGTCATTTGCAAATAGTGACAGTTTAACTTCTTCATTAGCAATCTGGATACCTTGTATTTCTTTGTTTTGTCTAATTGCTGTGGCTAGGACCTCCAGTACCATGTTGAATAACAGTGGGGAGAGTGGGCATCCCTGTCTTGTTCCCAATCACAGAGGAAAAGCTTTCAGCTTCTTGCTGTTCAGTATGATGTTGGCTGTGGGTTTATCATATATGGCCTTTATTATGTTGAAGTACAAGCCCTCTATACCCATTTTGTTGAGAGTTTTTATCATGAATGGATGTTGAATTTTGGCAAATGCTTTTTCAGCATCTATGGAGATGATCATGTGCTTTTTGTCTTTCTTTTTGTTGATGTGGTGGATGATGTTGATGGATTTTCAGATGTTGTACCATCCTTGCATCCCTGGGATGAATCCCACTTGGTAATGGTGCATGATCCTTTTGATGTATTTTTAAATTCGGTTTGCAAATATTTTGTTGAGTATTTTTGCATCTACGTTCATCAGGGATATTGGTCTGTAGTTTTCTTTTTTGGTGGGGTCTTTGCCTGGTTTTGGTATTAGGGTGATGTTGGCTTCATGAATGAGTTTGGGAGTATTCCCTCCTCTTCTATTTTTTGGAAAACTTTAAGGAGAATGGGTATTATGTCTTCCCTGCATGTCTGATAAAATTCCGAGGTAAATCCATCTGGCCCGGGGGTTTTGTTCTTTGGTAGTTTTTTGATTACCACTTCAATTTCATTGCTGGTAATTGGTCTGTTTAGATTTTCTGTTTCTTTCTGGGTCAGTCTTAGAAGGTTGTATTTTTCTAGGAAGTTGTGCATTTCTCCTAGGTTTCCCAGCTTGTTAGCATATAGGTTTTCATAGTACTCTCTAATAATTCTTTGTATTTCTGTGGGGTCCGTCGTGATTTTTCCTTTCACTTCTGATTCTGTTGATGTGTGTTGACTCTCTTTTTCTCTTAGTAAGTCTGGCTAGAGGCTTATCTATTTTGTTTATTTTCTCAAAGAACCAGCTCTTCGTTTCATTGATTTTTGCTATTGTTTTATTCTTCTCAATTTTATTTATTTCTTCTCTGATCTTTATTATGGCCCTCCTTCTGCTGACCTTAGGCCTCATTTGTTCTTCTTTTTCCAATTTCGATAATTATGACATTAGACCATTCATTTGGGATTGTTCTTCCTTCTTTAAGTATGCCTGGATTGCTATATACTTTCCTCTTAAGACTGCTTTTGCTGGATCCCACAGTAGTTGGGGCTTTGTGTTGTTGTTGTCATTTGTTTCCATATATTGCTGGATCTCCATTTTAATTTGGTCATTGATCCATTGATTATTTAGGAGCATGTTGTTAAGCCTCCATGTGTTTGTGAGCCTTTTTTGCTTTCTTTGTAAAATTTATTTCTAGTTTTATGCCTTTGTGGTCTGAAAAATTGGTTGGTAGGATTTCAATCTTTTGGAATTTACTGAGGCTCTTTTTGTAGCCTAGTATGTGGTCTATTCTGGAGAATGTTCCATGTGCACTTGAGAAGAAAGTATATCCAGTTGCTTTTGGATGTAGAGTTCTATAGATGTCTATTAGGTCCATCTGTTCTAGTGTGTTGTTCAGTGCCTCTGTGTCCTTACTTATTTCCAGTCTGGTGGATCTGTCCTTTGGAGTGAGTGGTGTGTTGAAGTCTCCCAAAATGAATGCATTGCATTCTATTTCCTCCTTTAATTCTGTTAGTAGTTGTTTCACATATGTTGGTGCTCCTGTATTGGGTGCATATATATTTATAAAGGTTATATTCTCTTGTTGGACTGAGCCCTTTATCATTATGTAGTGTCCTTCTTTATCTTTTGTTACTTTCTTTATTTTGAAGTCTATTTTGTCTGATATTAGTATTGCAACACCTGCTTTTTTCTCTGTGTTGTTTGCATGAAATATCTTTTTCAATCCCTTGACTTTAAGTCTGTGTATGTCTTTGGGTTTGAGGTGAGTCTCTTGTAAGCAGCATATGGATGGGTCTTGCTCTTTATCCATTCTATTACTCTGTGTCTTTTGATTGGTGCATTCAGTCCATTTACATTTAGGGTGGTTATTGAAAGGTATGTACTTATTGCCATTGCAGGTTTTAAGTTTGTGGTTACCAAAGGTCCAGGGTTAGCTTCTTTACTATCTTACTGTCTAACTTAACTCGCTTGTTGAGCTATTATAAACATGGTCTGATGATTCTTTATTTCTCTCCCTTCTTATTCCTCCTCCTCCCTTCTTCATATGTTGGGTGTTTTGTTCTGTGCTCGTTTTAGTAGTGCTCCCATCTAGAGCAGTCCCTGTAAGATGCCCTGTAGAGGTGGTTTGTGGGAGGCAAATTCCCTCAACTTTTGCTTGTCTGGGAATTGTTTAATCCCTCCTTCATATTTAAATGATAATCATGCTGGATACAGTAGTCTTGGTTCAAGGCCCTTCTGTTTCATTGCATTAAGTATATCATGCCATTCTATTCTGGCCTGTAGGGTTTCTGTTGAGAAGTCTGATGATAGCCTGATGGGTTTTCCTTTGTAGGTGACCTTTTTTTTTCTCTCTGGCTGCCTTTAATACTTTGTCCTTGTGTTTGATCTTTGCCATTTTAATTATTATGTGTCTTGGTGTTGCCCTCCTTGGATCCCTTGTCATTGGAGTTCTGTGTACCTCTGTGGTCTGAGAGGCCATTTCCTCCCCTAGTTTGGGGAAGTTTTCAGGAATTATTTCTTCAAAGACAGTTTCTATCCCTTTTTCTCTCTCTTCTTCTTCTGGTACTCCTATAATGCGGATATTGTTCCATTTTGATTGGTCACCCAGTTCTCTTAATTTTCTTTCATTCCTGGAGATGCTTTTATCTCTCTCAGCACCAGCTTCTCTGCGTTCCTGTTCTCTGTTTTCTAGTCCGTTGATGATCTCTTGCATCTCATCCATTCTGCTTTGAAGTCCTTCCAGAGCTTGTTTTATTTCTGTATTCTCCCTCCTTAGTTCTTGCATATTTTTCTGCAAGTCCATCAGCTTGGTTATGAATTTTGTTTTGAATTCTTTTCCAGGAAGATTGGTTAAATCTATCTCCCCAGGTTCATTCTCAGGGGAAGATGTAGAAGATGTTGAAGATGTCTGGGTAAGTCTTGTCTGGATGAAATTTTTTTGCCTTTTCATGTTGATAGATGCAGTTGTATGCTATTGACTCATCTGTCAGCTGGGAGAGCCAAGACTCTTTCCACTTACTCCTGGCCTTTCTTTACTGGGACAACTGCGACCCTTAGTGGCCTGTGTTGGGAAATTGCTTGTAGACTGGGTCTCTGTATCTTGCCCGGCCGGTATGGAGGAAGTTCCTTTGCTGTGGGCATGGCCAGCCTCTTGCTGCTGATCTGTTATGGTGGGTCTGGAGGGGTAATGATCAGGGGGCTGTCTGGCTGTTTACCTCTGTGAGGGGTCTCAGAGCTGTTGTCCAGGGGGTTAGTGTGCCCGGAGTTCCCTGGAATGTCCAGCTGCTGGACTGTGACCTGGGATGCTTCCGTATAGCTGTGGGGTCCCTGTCCCTTTAATACTTTCAAAAAGCGCTCACTCTTCTTTGTCCCAGGGGCCCCAGCAGCGGGAACCGCTCACAGGTCTTACTGTCCTGCTTCCCTAGTTACCAGCAGCCCATGCATGCACTGTGTGTCTCACTCTGGTGCGGATGGCTAGGGCTGGGTGTTTAGCAGTTCTGGGATCCCTCTCCCTCCCCGCTCCGACTACTCTCCTCCCACCGGCAGCTGGGGTGAGGGGCCTTGGGTCCCACTGGGCTGCAGCTTGTATCTTACCCCTTTCATGAAGTGCTGGGTTCTCGCAGGTGTGATGTAGTCTGGCTGTTGTCCTGTGTCTTCTGGTCTCTCTTTTAGGGATCGTTGTATTTGTTGTATTTTTAAAAATATATATGTTTTTGGGAGGAGATTCCCACTGTCCTACTCACACTGCCATCTTGGCTCCACTGCCTCCTCTGCCCATTTTTTAATTGGATTGTTTGCTTTTTGTTTGTTGAGGTGCATGAGCTCTTTATATATTTTGGATGTCAACCCTTTATTGGATCTGTCATTTATGAATATATTATCCCATACTGTAGGATGCTTTTTTGTTCTATTGATGGTGTCCTTTGCTGTACAGAAGCTTTTCAGCTTGATATAGTCCCACTTGTTCATTTTTGCTTTTGTTTCCCTTGTCTGGTGAGATATGTTGATGAAGAAGCCACTCATGTTTATGTCCAATAGATTTTTGCCTATGTTTTTTTCTAAGAGTTTTATGGTTTCATGACTTACATACAGGTCTCTGATCCATTTCTAATTTACTTTTGTGTATGGGGTTAGACAACAATCCAGTTTCATTTTCTTACATGTAGCTGTCCAATTTTGCCAGCACCAACTGTTGAAGAGACTGTCATTTCCCCATTGTATGTCCATGGCTCCTTTATCATATATTAATTGACCATATGTGATTGGGTTTATATCTGGAGTCTCTATTATGTTCCACTGGTCTATGGGTCTTTTCTTGTGCCAGTACCAAATTGTCTTGATTAGTATGGCTTTGTAGTAGAGCTTGAAGTTGGGGAGTGAGATACCCCCCCAACTTTATTCTTCCTTATCAGGGTTGCTTTGGCTATTTGGGGTCTTTGGTGTTTCCATATGAATTTTTGAACTATTTTTTCCAGTTTGTTGAAGAGTGCTGTTGGTAATTTGATAGAGATTGCATCAAATGTGTATATTGCTTCTGGCGGGATGGCCATTTTGACGATATTAATTTTTCCTAGCCAAGAGCATGGGTTGAGTTTCCATTTGTTAGTGTCCTCTTTAATTTCTCTTAAGAGTGTCTTATAGTTTTCAGTGTATAGGTATTTCACTTCCTTGATTAGGTTTATTCCTAGCTATTTTATTCTTTTTGATGCAATTGTGAATGGAATTGTTTTCCTGATTTCTCTTTCTATTGGTTCATTGTTAGTGTATATGAAAGCCACAGATTTCTGTGTGTTAATTTTGTATCCTGCAACTTTGCTGAATTCTGATATTAGTTCTAGTGGTTTTGGAGTGGAGTCTTTAGGGTTTTTTATGTACAATATCATGTCAGCTGCAATTAGTGACAGCTTGACTTCTTCTTTACCAATCTAGATTCCTTGTATTTCTTTGTTTTGTCTAATTGCCGTGGCTAGGACCTCCAGTACTATGTTGAATAACAGTGCGGAGAGTGGGCATCCCTGCCTTGTTCCTGATCTTAAAGGAAAAGCTTTCAGCTTCTCACTGTTTAGTATGATGTTGGCCGTGGGTTTATCATATACCCTCTATCCCCATTTTGTTGAGAGTTTTATCATGAATGGATGTTGAATTTTGTCGAGTGCTTTTTCAGCATCTGTGGAGATGATCATGTGGTTTTTGTCTTTCTTTTTGTTGATGTGGTGGACGATGTTGATGGATTTTCAAATGTTGTACCATCCTTGCATCCCTGGGATGAATCCCACTTTTCATGGTGTATGATCCTTTTAATGTATTTTTGAATTTGGTTTGCTAATATTTTGTTGAGTAGTTTTGCATCTATGTTCATCAGGGATATTGGTCTGTAGTTTTCTTTTTTGGTGGGGTCTTTGCCTGGTTTTAGTATTAGGGTGATGTTGGCTTCATAGAATGAGTTTGGGAGTATTCCCTCCTCTTCTACTTTTTGGAAAACTTTAAGGAGAATGGGTATTATGTCTTCTCTGTATGTCTGATAAAATTCTGTGGTGAATCGATCTGGCCTGGGGGTTTTGTTCTTCGGTAGTTGTTTGATTACCACTTCAATTTTGTTGTTGGTAATTGATCTGTTTAGATTTTCTGTTTCTTCCTTGGTCAGTCATGGAAGATTGTATTTTTCTAGGAAGTTGTCCATTTCTTCTAGGTTTTCCAGCTTCTTAGCATATAGGTTTTCATAGTATTCTCTAATAATTCTTTGTATTTCTGTGGGGTCCGTCATGATTTTTCATTTCTCATTTCTGATTCTGCTGATGTGTGTTGACTCTCTTTTCCTCTTAATAAGTGTGGCTAGAGGCTTATTTATTTTATTTTCTCAAAGAACCAGCTCTTCATTTCATTGATTTTTGCTATTGTTTTATTCTTCTCAATTTTGTTTATTTCTTCTCTGATCTTTATTATGTCCCTCCTTCTGCTGACTTTAGGCCTCATTTGTTCTTCTTTTTCCAGTTTCCATAATTGTGATGTTAGACTATTCATTTGAGATTGTTCTTCCTTCTTCAAGTCTGCCTGGATCGCTATATACTTTCCTGTTGAGACTGCTTTCACTGCATCCCACAGAAGTTGGGGCTTTGTGCTGTTGTTGTTCTTTGTTTCCATATATTCCTTGATCTCTATTTTAATTTGGTCATTTATCCATTGATTATTTAGGAGCATGTTGTTAAGCTTCCATGTGTTTGTGAGCCTTCTTGTTTTCTTTGTACAATTTATTTCTAGTTTTATACCTTTGTGGTCTGGAAAGTTGTTTGGTAGAATTTCAATTGTTTGGAACTTACTGAGGCTCTTTTATTGGCCTAGTATGTGGTCTATTCTGGGGAATGATCCATGTGCACTTGAGAAGAATGTGTATCCTGTTACTTTTGGATGTAGAGTTCTGTAGATGTCTATTAGGTCCATCTGTTCTAGTGTGTTGTTCAGTGCCTCTGTGTCCTCACTCATGTCCTGTCTTGTGGATCTATCCTTTGGTGTGAGTGGTGTGTTGGAGTCTCCTAAAATGAATGCATTGCATTCTATTTACTCCTTTAGTTCTGTGAGTGTTTGTTTCACATATGCTGGTGCTCCTGTATCCAGGGCTTATATATTTATAATGGTTATATCCTCTGTTTGGACTGACCCCTTTATCATTATGTAATGTCCTTCTTTATCTCTTGTTACTTTCTTTGTTTTGAAGTCTACTTTGCCTGATACTAGTACTGCAACTCCTGCTTTTTTCTCCTTGTTCTTTGCATGAAATATCTTTTTCCATCCCTTGACTTTTACTCTGTGCATGTCTTTGGGTTTGAGGTGAGTTTCTTGTAAGCAGCATATAGATGGGTCTTGCTTTTTTATCCAATCTATTACTCTGTGTCTTTTGATTGGTGCATTCAGTCCACTTATATTTAGGGTGATTATTGAAAGATATGTACTTATTGCCACTGCAGGCTTTAGATTCATGGTTGCTAATAGTTCAATGTTAATTTCCTTACTGTCTAAGCATCTAACTTAACTCACTTAATATGCTATTACAAACACAATCCAAATGTTCTTTTTTTTTCTCCTCCTTTTTCTTCCTCCTCCATTCTTGATATATTAGGCATCATATTCTGTATTGTTTGTCTATCCCTTGATTGACTTTGGGGATAGTTATTTTAATTTTGCATTTGCTTAGTAATTAGCTGTTCTACTTTTTTTTCTGTGGCTTTATTTCCTCTGGTGACAGTTATTAAACCTTAGGAACATTTCCATCTATAGCAGTCCCTCCAAAATAGATTGTAGAGATGGTTTGTGGGAGGTAAATTCCCTCAGCTTTTGCTTATCTGGAAATTGTTTAATCCCTCCTTAAAATTTAAATGATAATCTTGCCAGATAAAGTAATCTTTGTCCTAGGCCCTTCTGCTTCATTGCATTAAATACATCATGCCAGTCCCTTCTGGCATGTAAGGTTTCTGCTGAGAAGTCTGATGTTAGCCTGATGGACTTTCCTTTGTATGTGATCTTATTTCTCTCTCTTGCTGCTTTTAATAGTTTGTCCTTATCCTTGATCTTTGCCAATTTTATTAATATATGTCTTGGTGTTGTCTTCCTTGGGTCCCTTGTGTTGGGAGATCTGTGGGTCTCCATGGCCTGAAAGAGTATCTCCTTTCTCAGATTGGGGAAGTTTTCAGCAACTACCTCCTCAAAGACATTTTCTATCCCTTTCTCTCTGTCTTCTTCTTCTGGTACCCCTATAATGCAAATATTGTTCCATTTGGATTGGTCACACAGTTCTCTCAATATTCTTTCATTCTTAGAGATCCTTTTTTCTCTCTGTGCTTCAGCTTCTTTGTATTCCTCTTCTCTAGTTTCTATTTCATTTATCGTCTCCTCCACCGCATCCAACCTGCTTTTAATATCCTCCATCGTGCTCTTCAATGATTGGATCTATGACCTGAATTCATTTCTGAGTTCTTGGATGTCTTTCCGTACCTCCATTAGCATGTTAATGATTTTTATTTTGAACTCCCTTTTAGGAAGAGTCACGAGGTCCATGTCATTTTAATCTTTCTTGGGAGTTGTATTAATAATTTTACTCTAGACCAGGTTTCTTTGGCATTTTATATTTGTATATGGCACCCTCTTGTGTCCAGAAGCCCTAGTCTGGAGCTGATCAGCCCATGAAGCAATGTTGGGAGTTGCAGGGGAGTGGTATTGGTGCCTGGGGGGATGAAAGAACTGTTTTCTGCTTCCCAGCTACTATGCCTGTCTCCACTGGCTGAACCAGTGCGCTGAGCACACAGGTATAAACTTTTGTCCCAAAGCTTTCCACAAGTGGCTGGAATCTCAGTCTCTCCAGGAATTCTGCCTGTATTAGCTTTCCAACCCCATCATCAGAAGCAGCTACATAAACATGAGTATCATGAAAGCACCATAAAATATAGGTTTGTGCTCCCAGATCAGATCTCTGGAGCTAGGTATTCAGCAGTCCCAGGCCTCCACCCTCTCCCTGCTCCATTTCTCTTCCTCTCGCCAGTGAGCTGGGGTGGGGGAAGGACTTGGGTCTTACTGGGCCATGGCTCTGGTACATTACCCTGTTCTGTGAGGTTTATTCTTTTCTCCAGGTGTGTGTAGTCTGGCATAGTCCTCTTTCCTGTTGCTCTCTCAGGATTATTTGCACCAACTATATTTTCTAATTGTATATGGTTTTAGCAGGAAGTCTCTGTCTCTCCTCTCATGCTGCCATCTTTTAGTAGCTATTCTTATGTATAACTTTGACAAATATCAGACTAAGGTATGTACAGCCATATTTAGAATGTGAAATCTTGCAATGCAGAGATGAGAGAATTTTCTATTCATTCATTTCTTTAAGGGTTTTTGGCTGTTTTGTTATTTTATTGTCAGAGATTTTTCATTCCTCTTAAATTTAGACATATTATATTTTGTAGCTATTTTGAATAGGATTTAAAAATTAATGTATTTCCTATTGGTTATTTTTAGTAAGTACAAAAACTATTCACTTTTTTCAAGTTTCTTATGTAATCAGCTACATTACTAAACTGCTTATTATGCTAATAGATTTAATTGATTCCCTGGGGTTTTTCAGGCAGAGAATCACATCACCTGCAAATGGTAATCTTTCAGCTTCTCTTCCAGTTTATGCCTATTATTTCTGTTTTTGCAACTGCCAGAATTTTCAGGACAACATTTAATAAGGACAATTATAGTGGGCATATGTTTTCTACTTTAAAAGGAATAGGAATGCCTCTACAGTTTTCCGTAAGTCCAGTGCTGGCCTTGGGTCTGAGATACATACATTTTTGTTTTTTGGAAGACTGTTAATTTCTAGGTTACTGAGAATTGTCTTTGTTAAAATTGGGAATCAATTATTATTGTATTAAATACTTTTTCATCATCTAATAGGGGAAACATATGGATGTTCACAGTTGACATATTAATATAACGATCATGACTAATATCCTAATACCAGGTGACTTCTGTATTTTTGGATTAGCCCCACTCATTCATGCTACCTTGTTCTTTTTAATATACTACTGGCTTCAACTTGCTAATATTTTATTAAGAGTATCTATTTCTATCTTTCTAATAGGTGTATTTTCTGTTTTCTCTCTCAGCCTAGCTTTGTCAGGACTCGCTGGCCACCTTCCTGCATGCCATCAGCAGCATGCTTTCTTGGGAGCACCAGGGGGCCCTCAGGGTCATCTGGTGGTGGCACTGGGGTGCTTCAGGTAACTGAGATCTCTACACTTTCCCACTCCATTCTAGCCTTGTCATCTCCATGAGAAGAGGCCTTGGTCTACAGCCCCACCTTTTGAGGATAAGAGAAATGATGCATAACTGCAACTGAGGGCTATTTAGCAGCATCTGTCATGGTTTTGGTTTAGAACCAAGACTTATGAGATCCTGTGTACCCCAGAAAAATGAATTTGCATGAAGCTGCAATTCTCGAGTGCCTTAACCACTCAGAAACTGGAGTCTTCCTCTTTATTACCATCACCTTTCTGGCAGGCATTTACATGAACATAATCATTAGTAACTATACAAGCTAGACACCTCACCTATATTTACAGATGGATAACCAAACATGAATCCGTCAACTCCTCAATGTACATGAGCTGCTCAACTGAACAAGTATAAAATGAAGACATGAGAATTTTTAATATTTTATCTGAGCCTCTTCTGGAGCCAGGCAAGCCCCACAAAGAGCTGGCTACAGACAGGTGAGTAAAGAGGCTCGCAAACCTCTCCAGGCTCTTTGCAGTTCAGTACCTGCTTGGCCACAGCCTTGATCAACCTGCAGCATGCATCCGCTCAAGCATCCTGTGCGGGACACTGGAACTTTCATCGGCAGAACTCACCAGCAAGGAGGAGTGCTCTGTCAGAATTGTGGTGACTAGGCGGCTGGTGCACTTGTGGGAACTCCATCATGGATGTGCAGAGTTGGATAATGACTATGTTTGTCTAAATTCCTCCCAGAAAGGTGATGGTAATGAATAGGAGGACTCCAGTTTCAGAGTGGCCGAGGCACTCTAGAATCGCAGCTTCATCCAAGTTCATTTTTCTGGGGCACACAGGATCTTTAAGTCCTGGTCCTATGGGAGGGAGGAAGAGGGAGGTGTTCCTGATGATAGCAGTGGTTCATGCCCCTTGGTGGGCTGCAGGCTCTTTTCAGAATTTGATAAAAAATGGCCCCCACTTTCAGCCCCAACATCTGCCTAACAAGCTGGGCATATATGTACATGCACATCATCAGTTTAACAGAATTTTAAAGAGCTTCATGGACCCTTGCATCCCATCATGAACCTGGTAAGGAGTTTGTAAATCTAGCTATACCTCAGGTTAATCACCTGCAGAACTTCTAAGAACACTTGCTCCTAGGCCTTCCTCTAGAGAGACTGAGTGAGAATCTCTGGTGGTGGGAAGGTGTGCTCTTAAGCCCCCAGGTACCTATGACAAAGCAGTCTGCAGAGCATCATGCAGGACAAATGCCCCTGAGTCACTGATCCCCAGGTGAGGACCCCCTGTTGCAGATGATAAAGGGACAGAGGGTAACACTCCTCGGACAACTCGATTCATAGATTCACATAAACTCACCCATTAGGGTTTTTTGAGGCTATGAAAGAATCCAAGAAATTTTACTAGAACAGTATGCTAGCACCTAAGACGGGGTTGATCAATGATGTGGATATGGAGATCTGGAGTCTGAATGTAGCCAGGAGAACATGAGCTAGGCATTAGTGGAATTATTAATATAAAGACAGGAAATCCTTAAAACCGTACAGCCAAGAATTGTCTTGGTTTAAGAATGAGAAACTAACAATTTTCAAAAATCTATCACCAGCAATAGAACTTGCTTGCAATCAGATCACTCCAATTTAAATGCCAATCACTTAGCTTGGATGTCTTGAGTGTGTATGAGCCCCTAACGGGTAAAGCATAGCAGTCAGTCAACCATCTGATTCAACATGTAAAATAATAATCAATTGACTGGCAGGTTTCACTTCTAAGGATGGAGAAGTTTATCAAGATGCTTTAAAAGGAGGGGAAAAGTACTAGTCCTTGGAGAAACCTTTATTAGACAACCTGACCAAAGTAATATTTCTCCCTGAAACCAAGTTCTGTTAAAACAAAATAAAAACGAGAACAGGGAAACAAATTCTACCTACACTTGCCCATTTTGACCCCTGGTGTATTTCCTTTGTCATTACAGCAGGCAGGGCCCCTCTATGCTGTATCAGGGCTCGTGGGGAGGATGAAGTAGGCTGGACTACAAGATTTAGCAGCCCTAAGTACTAAAAAGATTACAGTGGCACCTCATCCCTATATATTAAAATGAAATTTCTGAGATAAAAGCAAGTGTAAGGAAGTCTTACAAAGATATGATTTTTAAAATTTTAATTAATTATGACTAGATTTTGGGGGGTGAAGGAGAATTTCAAACATTACATTTATCCTCCTTAAATGTGCTTTTGGATGACCTCTGCATGACCCCTATCATCTCTGATAGTTCCTCACTCTCTGGTATTACAAGAAATCCTAGGTTATTTTGTGTATTTCCTTCCCAGATCTGGAATCAGCTGCTTCTTCAAAGAGAGCGGGCTTCTGTTAATGAGCGAGGGGTGCTCATTGCTATGGTTTGGCCATTGAACTAAGAAGCATGTGTATGCAGACTGACAGATGGATACCTACAGAAAATACCTCGTGAGTTCATACTGAGACTCCTATTCAAACCTAAGACTTCAGGGCTTTTATTTAACTTCCCCTATTATATCAGATCTCCTTTCTTGCACACTAAGAATGGGGGTTTTCAAAGTCTACAGGGGATGGTAGAATTAAAATGCAGCATATAATAATTACTCATTTGTTTTATCTTATATCACATACACAATCTCTGAATAATAATTCTTATATATCACCCACATGATTACTGAAAACATTAGCAAGTTCTCCCTTTTCTTCCTCCCGTGTTTATAGTTGGGCTCTATCTACACTCTGAGAACACACATTATCTACCCACTGAGTTCACATCAGCGTCTGAGTTTAATGCTCAATACCAGTCCTATGTCAATGTCTCTTCAGTCATTTGGCTGTCTGAAGCCAGTTTTCTAGAAAATTCCTTAGGAAGTGTTCATGGGACTATGTTCCCTGAGTTCTTGCATGTTGATAAGAATCTATGTCCTTTATTCTTGATACAAAATCCTTGGTATGCTGTATTTACTTGAGTGTATAAATAAGTTATTTTCTTCGGGAATTGCTGTCGAAAAGTTGATGATAACCTATTTTTCTTTCATGTATTCTCTTGTCTTTCTTCTAAGTGCTCAAAGGACTTATTTTTCTTTTCTCTAAAACCCAGTTGTTTTACAAGAAAGCGTGTTGGTGTTAGCCATTCTGGGGTCATTCTCAAATATGCAGTATGCTCTTTCACATGTGTTTCAATTTTTCTTTATTTCAAGGAAGTTTTCTTGAATTAGTGGTTTCAGTATTCTGTTCATTGCTTTGGTTATTTTTTCTTAAGAAGCTCCTATTAGCCACACATTCCCTCTTTTTAGACCCATTTTCAATATTTGCTGCTTTCTCTCAAGTTCTTTTTATTTCATTTCTTTTTGAATCTTACCATTTTCCTTTTTTAACCTTCTGTTTGTCCTTGTGCCCCTTGACATTAATCTTAATTTCTGAACAGACTTTCAAAAAAATTTCTGATTCTTTCCTGAGTTCTGTCACCTTATCTCTGAGTGCTGCTAATTCTGATTTGTGTTATTTCTTTCATATTTTACATGATTTTCTCTATTTTGAAATGCTCAGTTGCAGTTTTGTTCTGTTTGTGGGCATGTCTTTCCATCACACTTTTCTTGTGTATGATTTTTTTCCTGTTCCTTAGTCTCTTTTTTCTTATAATAACTTTGTAGGGGATTTGACTTTAATATTTTTCCATTGTTCATTTTTATGCGAAATTGGTTTTCTGAACTTTTAGAATGAGATGGGATTCAGGAAAGTTTCTCTAGCCCCACAGAGCTTCTGTCTGTTGTTCTGTGTGGTTTACATACATGGCAGTGTGCTTTCTGGGATATCCTGGCTCTGTCCATCACCCCAGCTGTGGTCTGGAGTTTCTCTTTCCCTCCTCATTTGTCCCCATCAGGTTCCATTTTGATCCATACTCAGCAGTCCCTCCCCAGGTGGTCAGTACTCAGCAGGAGCCCTGGTAGGTCAGTTTCAAGCATCCCCGGGGGCACAACGGCTGCAGCCCCTTCAGTCCTTCCTGCCACAGGCCCCTTGCACTGACCTGGTGCTAGAGTAAGCAAAACCCCATCTAGTTTTGGTGTGGCTTTTAAAGGGGCTGCCTTTCCAGGGATTATTTATGAGCTATTTGGAGCCTTCTTGTTCTCCCGTCCAGCAGCAGCTACCCCACTCCTTCTTTCTTTCCCTCACAGACACCAATACTAGCAGGACCCATGGCTCAATGGTGGTTCCTCTCTGCCTGCCTGTATTCTGGGGTCCTGGGGACATCTTTTCATTAAGTTTTGTTATAAACGCTCTGGAGCTTTTGTCTGCTATCTAGTTTTTTACTTTAATGTAGGGATACAGACAGACTGAAAAACTACACTGCCACTGCCACCACCCTCTTGGAATCTTCTCCATACCTGGCTAACCTTTCATAGCCAGTGTTGGATTTCAGTTTGGCAGATATGGCTTCTGTTCTGATAAGATTATGTAACAGGGTAAGATATGGCAGGGGAAATGAATGAAAAAGAAAGTAAGTAAGCAATAAAAAATAATCTTGGGATCACATAGAGATCATGTAAACATACTTAAATAGCATAGAATCAGGCAAAGTACAGACACATGGACCTGACGAAAAGGCATGAGATAATGGTACAACATTGGCTGGAGATAAAGAAAAGCCCAGAGAAAGACAGTCACCAAGTCTTCCCACCCCCTGGCCTTAAAACCAAAACTGCCCACAGTCTTAAAATCATTACCACCCTTTCCTACAATTTGCATCACCAAATTAAGCTAGTCCTTAAGAAATTCAAGGAAAATTGGTTGCTTTACTTATAATGAACTCACATTCATACACATTAAGTCTCAGAAAGTGCAGATAATTACCGCTTACATTTGAGAAAAATTTACATGTAGACTGTAACCTTTGGAGAATAAATCTACTTCCCTACACCCTATTGTTTTGAGTATTAGATTTTGGTGAGCAAAGTGCTATCAGAAGGCAGTTTCACTCCTGGTTAAAGAAGCTGTGTGTAGGCTAGAGCCCATGGGATGAGGATTCAGGGGACTTTCTGGTGGCCCTGGAACTTTTCTATGGCAGAGATTTAGCACATGGGCTCTCTCTGGAAAAAGGTCTAAATGCCACCTGTAGCACGTGTTTACCACTAATCCTGCTGAAAGGAATTGGCTTCGGTACCACCTGCTCTACTTGAGATTGAACTGTTGTAGATAAAATGGAGGTTCCTATGGCCTGCATTCTCACCTGGCCTTGGTCAGCTTGCTCACTACACATGTGTGGGCAATACATTGTTATTGACTATATAAAGAGCTCCACCCAGTGCTCTGGGCAACACGGTGGCACAGCTGCTGCATGGCTGCAGGAGAGCAGAGATGAGACTGGAGTGGTGGCAGCACTGAGGACAGAGACTGAGATGGCTGTAGGGGTAGAGGCTCAGAGGCAGAAACTAGCTTGCTGCATGCAGACTCGCTCTGAGTGGATGGGATTCTAGTGATTGACCTGCCAACTGTGGAAATAAAGTTGGGTATAAACTCTTTCACCCCAAGAACATTTTACTGTCATTTCTTTGGTCACATTGAATCCATAGTGAACTTGCCCAGGGCAGAAACCCATTGGCAAGACAACTGTTCTGGGCAGTTATAATTTTGGATGCCAAAATACATTTTCTTACTTATATTTTAAGTGATTCTCTATGGCACTGACTTCCTATAGGAAAATTCAAAACAATGTATATTCATCAGCTACTCCTGATTCCACTAACTTTGGCCAGTGATGTGAGGCAGTTCACGTTCCTTTTGAAATATCAGTCATGAGAACACAGCTCTCAGGGGTGTTTTTCAAGGGAAGGAAGAAAAGAGCATGTGAAATGGATGTCCTGGAATTCATAGGATTAGGGATGCCAGTTTTTGGTTCCTGGAGGAGGTCATTAGGGACCAGCTGATGGATGGGTGTACAGCTGTTACCTGGGATTAAATTAACTGTGTTGAAGCCATTCATCAAAACGTCACAGTTATAGCTCCCAGCCACTTGGAACATCTTGTAACATTCAGCACATCACCAGGCTTTAAAACCATTACTAGTCTTTAATGGTGTATGACAACTAAAAATGTCAAAGCTGTAAAGAAAGATTAAACATTTAAGACTGGATTTTTTTGGGGAAAAATCTCTTAGAATCTTGGGACTGGAAAGTTATTTTGTCCAACTTCCTACTTCACGTGGGGATCATGTCCACAGTGCCCTCAATAGGTGCTTAACCAGATTTGCTTGAACATTAGCAGAGATAGAAACTGCCTCAGAACTTGGTTCCAGGAGCCTCCTCTCTCTTCTCTGCACAGCTTCCCTAGACTATTTCATCCACCTGTGTGCTAATGACTCCTTTGTCTATCTCCCTAACTGGACTCTGCAGTATAGCCCACTGCCTACCTGACATCTCCACTCGGATGACTCAGCATCTTAAAGTTAACATGTGCTAAACAGAACTACTGACTCTCCACCCCTGCCTGCCTCCTGCCTCCCCACCTTGTGACCCTGCATGTTTCCCCCAGGCTTTTCATATGAGGAAGCACCATCAGTTTCCATCCAGTTACTCAAGTTCAAAGCCTGGAATTCACCCTGCTTTCTTTTTCTCTCTCATTTCCATGTCTAGTCCCGCAGCACATCCTATCATACCTTCCTCCAAAATAGGTATGTATTTTAAACAGACTGTACTTTTCCAGAGCAGTGTTATGTTCACTGCAACACTGAACAGAAGGTACAGAGACTTCCCAAATGCTCCCCGCCCCACTCATGCATGGCCTCCCCCATTATCACCAACCCCACCAGAGTGGGACATTGGTTACCGGTTAACTGAAGAACATACGCTGACACATCAGAATCTCCCAAAGTCCATGTTTTTTGTGAGAGCTCACTCTTGGTGGTGCACATTCCGTGGGATGTGACAAATGCATAATGACATGTATCCATCACTACAGTGCTACGCAAAATAGTTTCACTGCCCCAGAAACCCTGTGTGCCACTTATTCATCCCTCCCCCTCATCTCTAGGAACCACTGATCCTCTGCTGCCTCCATAAACAGTTTCTTTATTTTGTTTTGCTTTTTCCACAGTGTCATGTAGATGGAGCATGCACTTTGTATGTAACCTTTTCAGATTGGCTTCTTTCACTTAGAAATATGTATTTATGTCATCTTTGTGCCTTTTCATGGCTTGATAGTGCATTTCTTATTAGCACTGAATAGTATTCCATTGTCTGGATGAACCATTAGCTATTATCTATTCACCAAACATTTTAAAATTCATTCTTCCCTCTCTATCTTCATAACTACCACTATGGTCCGAAACACTATGATATCTCTTAGGTCACCACATAGCCTCTTTAATGTGGCTAATTTAAACTGTCTCCCTGCTTTAGTTTTGTCAAACCACTAACTATTCTTTACAAAACCGTTGGGCGATCCTCTTAAAATGTGAATCAAGTGATGTTTCTTTCCTGCATAAATCCTCAAGGCTTCCTAATTCACTGATTCTGAACCCTCCCATCCTGGAGGGCCCAATGGGATGCGGCTATCTCTGCCTGGGACATCATCACTCTCCTCTTGCTCCTTTTAATGTGGGGCCTTTTTAAACCTCTAGTTCAACTTCCAGATGAAAATGTTCAACAGGGTTTCTTAATGAAGACAGTGTCAGAGTTCAGGCTGGTGAGCTACCCCACTTGTGACTTGCTCGCAGCAAAGCAGCCCTGGAAGGGTGAGTGGGAACAATTCATAGCCAAAAACACAACTGAAAACAAGCCTGTGAGAAACCCCTGAAAAGTCTGAATTTTGTCTTGAACCCATATTTGGGGCCTGAGAAGGCAGCTGGAGAAAGGGAGGGGTGGTCAGACACAACCCTGCCTGCTCTTGCCCCTCTCCCTCCCTTCCTCAGGTAGATAATCAGCACCTGGCCCCTTACTGCAGACATCTGGAGCTAGAGCCCAGGCCACAGGGCTGTGCATGGGGTAATAACCGGGCAGTGCAAAAACTCCCTGGGTGAACCTTTGGTAGGGAGGGGTGAGCACTGGCCAGCCCCCCTTGGACGAGTCACTCGTTCCTCCTCCCTCTTCATGCACTTTAGGCCAGTGGATAACGACTCAGGGCCCCTACCTGCTTTGCTGTCGCACCTCCCTAAGACAGCACTTCTCAGCGTGTGGTCCCAGGAGCAGCAGCATCTGAGTCACAGGGAACTTGCTAGAAATGCAGATTGCTAGGCATGTCCCCAGACCTTCCACACAAGAGGTTCCAGAGGCAGGGCTCAGCAATCTGGACTGGAATGAGTTCTCTGGGTGGTTCTGATGCATGCTGAAGTCTGAAACCCATTGCTGTAAAGGTTAAGGTTGTTAAGTGAAACACGGAGCAGGAGAGGACTAGGGACAGGAGGGACCCAGAGAAGCTCTGTGATGCCTCTGGCTCCCAGCTGGTCTCAAAATTTGTTCCCCAATCTCATCCTTAAGTTACACAGGGCAGAGCTGCCTTGGGCCCTTTACCAAAATAATTACCAGAGTAACTGATTCTCCCAAGGAAACATGAATGAGCTCATGGGTCAAAATAACCCCATAACTAAGGACACAAACACTGTAAACACAAAGATAAAAAACTGAACAATAGACACCACCAAAGCAGAGGTGTTAAAACAGATGCTCACAAACTTTAAAATGAGTATAATCCTACTTAAGAAGATAAATATGAGGCAACAATATGAAACCATGACAAAGAACTAGGTAAAAATATAAGCTATGGATATTATAAAATTTGAAAGAGAGGCACAATGGATGGGATGAAAAGCAAGTTGGATGCAGTAAATACAAAAGCAAAGCTAAGACAGCTCGAGGATAAAGGTAGACGTACCAACATTTGATAATATGAATTCCAGGGTGACAGAAAAAGAAAGCAGAAAGGACAAAACATATTAATTTCTCAGACCTAAAGAGTGCTAATAAACAGGAGAGAGAAGGATGAATCTGCCCTTAAACATAGTAAAACTTTATAATGTTAAGGACAAGGAGACAACTCTAGTCTCCTTAGAAAAAGAGCAGATTATGTACAAAGGAACGAGAAGAAAATATTAAAATCCACAGTAGCAGTGCTGGATGTGAGAAGACAATAAAATAATATTTTGATGGTTCTTTAACCCTAGAATTTTATATTCACCCAAAGTATCATTTGAGTATGAGGCGAAACTGTCCTCAGGCACACTAAGTATCAGAAGTCCCACCACACAGTGATACACACCGAAAACACCCTGAAATAAGATGCAAAATAAAACCAGATTGTTGCTGCAGAAAACTAAGGGAAGGAAGAGGAGAAAGTACTACAGTAATCCTTATCTCAGCTTTAAGAAAAAAAAAAAGGTAGACTGGAAAAAAAGACAAAAGACAAAAGACAAAATTATTATGAAGTTCTCCGTGTTTCACTTAACAAACCTTAACCTTTATGGCAGTGGGTTTCAGACTTCAGCATGCATCAGAACCACCCAGAGAACTCATTCCAGTACAGATTGCTGAGCCCTGCCTCTGGAACCTCTTGTGTGGAAGGTCTGGGGATGTGCCTGGTAATCTGCATTTCTAGCAAGTTCCCTGTGACTTGGACGCTGCACAAAAGCTAAGAACTAAATATCCATACAATAGCCAAAACATGGGTATGAAGAGGGATGGGAGATACAGAAGGGATGTTAGTACATGATAAAATATTTGTCCTACTGGTGGTGGGGAGATACAGATACTGATGAGTTTGAAGAATCAACAGAGGTTCTAAGGTTAGTAGCAGTTATCACATCACATGTTTCAGCAGAAGAAACTGATGAAAACTTCATTTATGCAGTGGAATTCAGGAAAGGAGATAAAGGCATTAGACGAAAAATGTGAAATAAAATTTCAGAGACCCATTCTAAAATTACAGCTACTGTCATTAATTTAAATGGCTAAACTAAACAAACAAGCCATCAGATTGCAAAGAAGGGGGAAAAAAGATTCAAGTACATGTGTAGAAGAGGCTCACTTAACACAAAATGACATAAAAAATTGAGACATGAAAGTTGAAAAAAGAGACCCTGTGCAAACACAGTAAGAAAGTAGGCTGGGGTATCATCTTATAGATTCCAAATACAACTGAAGACCAAAATCATCTTAACATACAAAAGAGGACAATATGCACAGTAAAGGAACTGTATTGAAGATGACATAACCGTCACACACATATTGTCTCTAATAATTCAGCCTCAAAATGGGGAAAGCCTCAAAAGACCCAACCACAGGGAGAAAAAGATTCATAACTGAAGATGGACTTTACAATAGCCCTCTCAGAAACCGATCCAGCAGACAAAAGTGTACAGATGCATTAAATACCTGAAGACCATTGGATGACTAGTTAAATTCAAAGCACTCCAGAGCTTTCTGGCAGTACAACCCACTTAGGTCCCACCCTCCTTCAACATGGGATGGTCAAGGATGTCACCCAAAGTGGATTTTGTTCCTGAAAGTCCTGGAACAGCCTCATCATAACACTGCACCACTCACAACACCTAAATGTGTAAGGACATCAAAACTAGAGGTGCAAAGAGGTTCCAAGGTACTTACTCTGGGTACAGTGAAAAGCCCCAGGGCTGCTGTGATGGAAACTGGTCCCTAGTCTGGTGCTGTTTAATATTTCATTTGCTAACCTGGAGGATACTGTGGTTGGACAAAAGTCATATTCAAAACAAGAACAATGACTATCACACTATCACACAGATAGATCAGCACAGTGAAGAGAATGATTATTATTAAGTTACCTATGACTCAACTTCTCAAATGTTATTTCCTGCTCCCAGCAAGCTCCCCTCCCATCCCCAGCACCATCTATCCCTTGTCCTCATGGCTGATTGTGCCTCTGTTCTCTGGGCTGCTTCACTAGACAACCCACTGGATGCCTCCCTATTATTATACTTACCTGCTGTGTCATATTTATTTGTTGTCACGTGTCTTCCCCACTGGACTCTAGGCTCCACAAGAAAGGGGACACTGATTTATTCATCTCTCTATCCCTAGGTTCTACTGAAGAATCTTAGTAAATATTTATTAAGTGAATCAGCAGCTAATTAAAGAAAGAACAATTTTGTATATAACAGCAACAAAAATTGCAAGGTTGGAAATAGTTACCCAGCTGATGCTAACATTCACTTCTAAGTCAAAAATATGTACCTGAACAACCCAGAGCCCATATATAGTCACCTGAACATAAATGACAAACAGATACAAGCTTTGGGGGTGCAGGGACAGAAGCCATCAATCGGAGGTAGAAATAACATGCTGTGAAGAATCACAAAATAAAACGACCAAGCTATCATGGGAAAGTAGAAAGGGTATGTTCTCCCAAGGAGTTCTGTGTCCACTAGCCCCCTGAAGCCACAGCTACCTTGGGCTTCCACCTTGGGAAACCAAAGAAACTTGCTGTCAGCTCTACAACTGCAATGGCGCCAGACATTCAGCATGAAAGGATGGGGCACCTGGTGCTTCCAGGGCAGAGTGCCGGCAGGGATGAGCAGCATTTTAAGAGGTTCTTTGTGCTCATAAAGCTCCTAACTTCCATCAAGAGCATATGCTCCAGACTGTGCTGGGCCATGTCCCTTGGCATACTCAGCCACACCCTAAGGATCTCTGTCCCTGGGGCTGGGGTCCAGCCCTCGCTGCCCAGTGGAAGGGGTGGGACATCTTTTCTCTTGGTTCCCTCTTGGCTGCCTGAGATCCCTTGCCCCAGGGGAACTGCTCATGTCATCCCATGACTGTGGGGGCCCGGCCTACGGCCGAGGCTAAGCCCCACTCTAGCTGGACAATGCCCTAAAGATGGCGCCTGCTTCCTGCTCACCACCCTTTCCCCTCTTCCCTGTTGGGGATTGGCCCAGCAGACTTCCGTACCCATGCACAGCTCGTGCTGCCCGCTTAGAGTGGCGCGTGACACCTATCCGCTTAAAGGTCACGCATGATACTGTCCCGGATTGGTTAGGTGACTGAATATAAGGGAGCCTGCCGGGAGGGAAAGAAAAAAGGAGGAGCTGCCCGACAACTGCTGTAACCACCGTGAGAGATTAAACAATAAAACCTAGAGAAGAATCAAGACCTTGGGCGTGTTGCTTCGGTCCCTGAAAGGTCGCGACAAGTGGTGCCGAACCCCGGGAATTGCTAAACCTCGTCGCGACCTGATCCGCTGACCCTGGTGCCTGCCGATGAACGTCGCTGGACGCCGTTCAGTCAGCTGGCCAGACCGGGAGAGGGAACCGAGGAGGGTGAGTGGATCGGTGAGTAAACTGAAAGTATACGTGGCAGGGCAAACAGCAGGCAGTTGCGGTGGGTGTTTATGTGTAGTGTGTGTGTCCTGTTAGTGTTTGTGACATTGTTTATTATAATATATGGAATGCGGAGGCGCCAGTGAAGGTTCGCAGAGCGGCGACGAAATCAAAAGGTTCGCAGAGTGGCGACGAAATCAAAAGGTTCGCAGAGTGGCGACGAAATCAAAAGGTTCGCGGAATTAGCGACGTAGTCCATCTAAATCATAACTAGGATACTTCCCCCTTTAGAGAGAGGATGGGGACGGAGGACCAGGATTGGGTTTTTCTTCAGGGCCACTGAGGGAAAACAGCCTAAAAAGGCCTGTGTGGGTACCTCAGTGGCCCCTCACCAAAGAAAAGAAGAAAGCAGCCTACACTTTAGTACAAGAACAGATAGCAGCTGGTCACCTCCAGCCCTCTACCTCGCCATGGAACACACCTATTTTTGTAATTAGGAAAAAGTCTGGCAAGTGGAGATTATCAAAGACTGTTTCTCCTCCATCCCGCTTCACCCCAGAGACTGTCAAAGGTTTATTGCCACAGGGCATGGCTAATAGCCCCACCATGTGTATGTAAAGAAGGCCTTACAAACTGTCAGGAAACAGTTTCCCCTGATAATCTATCATTATATGGATGACATCCTTTTGTGTCATGAGAGCAGCAGGGAGCTAGAGACAACCCTCAGGGTCAGGGTATGGTGGAACGCACCCACCTCACCCTCAAGAATGCCTTATATAAACAAAAAGGGGGAATAGGAGAAGATTTTAGAACATTGGACAAAAATGGCCGCAGTGCAGCAGAGCGGCACGGCCAACAATCCAATCCAAAACACATGCCTAAAGTTTTGTGGAAGGATGTGTTGGAAGGAACATGGAAAGGCCCGGACCCAGTGATAATCTGGACCCGAGGCTCGGTTTGTGTTTTTCCACAGGACCAGCAGAACCCCGTTTGGGTGCCTGAATGTCTGATACGCAGAGTGGAAAACCCCAGAGCGGAGGTACAAGATGATCGCACTGCTTCTGCTCCTGCCGTGGATCCTACAGCAGGCGATGGTGGAGCCAAGCTGCAGCTGCAGCCACTGCCGCGCTGACTATCACCATTCCTACGGCAGAGACGCTGAATGGTCTGTCCCAGGCCACTGAACCTTCTTCAAGAACAATTAGACCTCTTGGGGGAGGTTTTGTCTGTGGGCTGTATATATGAGGGTGTATTACTGGTATTCCTTTTCATAATTATTCTGAAGCTGCCAACTTGTCCAGACAGTTAGGCAAGATGTTAAACGCCACCAAAGCCTGGTCAGGTGTAGGTGTCATAGGAATATTGCTAATTGTGGGCCTCTCCTGCTTGGGAGGAAAGTCTTTACAAAAACAGCAATGGGGAGAACGGAAGGTCCTGTTGCAGGCCATGGCAGTGCTAGAGGAAGGCATCTCCCCTAGAGTATGGCGTAATATGCTGGATCAGTAGTCAAGGACGGGTAAGATTGGGAGCTGCGCATATCAACCTAAGACAGGGCACAGACCTAAGCTGTCTGTTGCCTGAGGACGGGTAAGAATGCCGCAGACTCCGGACGTCCTAAGACAGGCATGATCCCAACAGCCCTTTGGTTATAAAACAATAAAGGGGGAGATGTGGGGGCCCGGCCTACGGCCGAGGCTGAGCCCCACTCTAGCTGGACAACGCCCTAAAGATGGCGCCTGCTTCCTGCTCACCACCCTTTCCCCTCTTCCCTGTTGGGGATTGGCCCAGCAGACTTCCGTACCCATGCACAGCTCGTGCTGCCCGCTTAGAGTGGCGCGTGACACCTATCCGCTTAAAGGTCACGCATGATACTGTCCCGGATTGGTTAGGTGACTGAATATAAGGGAGCCTGCCGGGAGGGAAAGAAAAAAGGAGGAGCTGCCTGACAACTGCTGTAACCACCGTGAGAGATTAAACAATAAAGCCTAGAGAAGAATCAAGACCTTGGGCGTGTTGCTTCGGTCCCTGAAGGGTCGCGACAATGACCACTGTAAACACAAGGTCCATCTATATCGGATACATAATACTGATCTTGAATGAGAGTCAACACATGGCCATAAGCAACCATGATATGAGGGCAGATACCCAGAATCAAAAACATGGTAAAGACCATGGTGCCCAATTTGGTGGGAAAAGGGCCATGTTTAATGTGCTGAACCACAGTGTATTTGTAAGACTTCCAACCGTAGGATCTCACATACAAGGTCTGATGAAGCTGGCATAAAAATTTTATTGAAGGCACAGGAATCTGGGCTTACTTCTCAAGGTCTAACTGTTCTTCGCCATATGCCCTCAGGCAGGAAATACTCCCATTCAGTGAAGCAGGCATTCCTTTCCCTGAACTAGCATCACACCTGCTCAGCAGGCTCCAGAGCCAGATACCTTCCTTCAGACGTTTCACCCCCAGGCAGCTCCCCACCAGTCCTGGGATAGACAATATGCCTCTGGCTGTCCCTCTTGCTCCAGGAGGAACAGTCCTGCGGACTGAGCTCCCTCTTGCTTCCTCCTTCCTCAACAGCATCTTGCCAGAGCCTCTGGGACCACAAGGAGACTTGCAGCATGCAAAGGCAAGATTCTGCTAACCAGTCCCCTCAGGCAAACACATCTCCATTTTTTAAGCTCTGTCTGTCATTCTCTCCCAGCAGGTACTCCTTGCCCTCAGGGAAGCCTGGAAGGATAGAACTGTGAGCACTCTGTCAGTTTCAGTGTCTGCCAGCCCCTTTTCCGACTCAGAACCATGTAATAGACTGCAATCATTTCTTTACTCTGCCTTCCGGAAGCACAAGCTATTCTCTGAGAACCTGCCTCTTTCATGCAGTAAATATTTACTGAGGGGCTACTCTGTGCCAGGCTCTGGGGCAGTCGTTCAGGGATACACTGGTGAGGGACAGGCGAGGTCCTAGAGGTGGCTTGGTTTACTTCTCATGAGGGTAACATGACCGGGAGTTGCTGGGACACAGGAGCACCCGGGAGGGTGGTGGGCTCTGTGAGGAGACATGCTGAGCGCACATCTAAAGGGTGATTAGGTGTTTCAGAAGCAAAAGAGCTGGGCTGCGGGTCTGGAGGAGGCACAGAGGGGTACTCAGGCTACAAGGCTGACATGGGCAACAGGCTGGGGATTCAGGAGGGTTTAGTTGATGCTTCAATGGGTGGAGCTTAGATGCAAAAGGGAGTGGTGAGCTGGGTGGTGACCGAGTCATGTCAATAGAGTCCTTGTGAACTAGCTTGGAGTTTATCTAAAAGGCAACGTGGAGCCGCTGAAGAACAAACCAAGATGAGCTGAGCTGCTCATCATGCAGGGCAGTGGGGGCCGTGCGGTCCCGGGCTTGGGTCTCCACCCACACCATGTGGGGCAAGAGCCTGGTTAGCATCCTAAAAGTTTGGAAAGGATGTTACTCACCTGCTTAGAAAACATAATTATGTCAGGTTTTATTTTTCATTTACTGTAGGCCATCTTATGGTAATAGATTATCCAGTAAGAATGTCAGGGAGGACACTATCAGCCTATCAAATGAACAAATGCTGTCACTCTGCCAGCCCATCCTCAGTGACTGCTCTGTGAATGCTCTTTGTTCTAGCACACAGTAAATTTGCACCCTGTACAAAATGCCCAGTGATAAATTTAATATAGTTCAATTAATAGCTGCCATAACCTTTGTCATTTTCTCTCTTTGTAATTTCAAGCCCACCCAAAGAGATTTCCATGCAGTAAATTGTTTTGCCAACCTGAGGAATTGGTGATTCCTTGGCAACTGGAGGCTTAAACCAGATCACTTCAGGGAAAAACTTATCAGGGTAGGCCTGTGAGACAGACAGGGTCAGTATTACTATTCTTATATTTCAGACAAAGCAGACAGTCTCGGTAACTTTTTCCAAATCTGAATTAGAGTACACAAAAGCAGAATGAGGAGCTGACACCTCACATTGTTTCTATAGCTGAATTTTTATTATGAGCACTCCTCTCTTACTTCTGAACTTTTTGTATGAGCCTAAACTCCAGAAAGGATCGGGAGAAACTGGTCAGCGGACTAGAGAACCATTTCTTCATCACAGCAGGCTAGAGGGCCATTTCATTATCACAGCCGACTAGAGTTACTGAGGGCAGGATCTCACTATTCTGATATGGCTATGGAGGGATGATATAAAAACCCTAAGTGTGTCCCATATTATGTGTGTCCTACATGATATTTCCAAAGAATACTGTACTGTGCCTTTACCTGGAGGTTGCTTGCTTTTTTTCTTGAAAGGTAATATACCTATTTTTTTGGAACATACAGCCCTGTTTCAGGAAGAATAACTAGTTTGTGCTGTCCACTGCAGCCTTCTGCATCTTATAAAAGGACCTGAACTAGCTGACCTGGAAGAGCTTATCAGAGGCTACATATCAGATTTCTAAAAAATTGTAATGTCTCAAGGAAGGAAAAATCCAGAACTACAGCAAGTAATATAGTAATGGGTTTTAGTCTTATGACCAACTTTCAAACAACTTACAAGAAATGGCCACTTCGGGAATTCTATGGTCTGTTATAGGAACATAAAGAGGCTGCCTGGTCCCTGAACTATGCAGGGACAGGGTTGGCACAGCAGGCCTGTGTCCCCTCTCCTCAAAAAGGCCTGCTTACCTGATTGCCCCTGGCTGGCATTTGGGACCTGAGGTTTCAGAATTCAGATAAAACACAACATGCTTCCTATTGAACACCTGTTTTCCTGCAGGGAGTCTGGAAGCTTGGTTATGTGTAAGGCACACAGTACCCACAGAACCAGATGCCAAGAAATTCCCTGGGCACCGAGTATTTAATGAGCCTTCTGGTAGATGGCACTTTACATGTGTTGTCATGCTTTGTCGCTCCAGGTCTCAAGCATGTTGTGTGCGACTCCACTGAGGGAAAACTCCCGGAAGCTGCACCTGGTTCCTCTGCATTTGTACCATATGCTTTTCCCCTGGGGGTTTTGCCTTACATCCTTCTGCTGTAATAAACCTTGAGCCTTCCTAGTAAATCATGGAATCTCAGGATGTGCTTGGGACCCCCAACATAAAGTACCCACTTAATTTAATCCTCTCCAACACAAGCTTCCCTGACACCATTCATTCATTTATTCATTCATTCACTCTTTCATGCCTACTGTGTGTCAGATATGGGGCTTGGTGCTGGCAGCACAGCTTTCCCAGGCATCTGCATGGTCTATTGCCTCACTCTAGGTCTCTGCCCAAACAGAGAGGCCTTCCCTGACCAGCCTGTCCAAACTGTGCTGCCCTCATTCTCCGATTGGGTGGTTCTCACCCTGGTTGCACATTAGAAAATGATGTGCCAGGGCCCACTTGTAAGGTATTACTCCCCTTGTCCTCAGGAAGGGGTCTGGAAATCAGTGTCTTCCATACCTGTCTGGATGATTTCAGCATGTGACATGTGACAGGGCTGAGGATGGGGACCAGTGTTCCACCCCTTTATCATACATGATTTTTCTGTCACTGTTATATCGTTGGTGCTTCAAACACCACCTGCCATATAACGCATGCTCAGTAAATAGTTGCTAAATAAAAAGAGATTATTCTCTCTAGCATGGCACTCCAAGATCTCTGTGACCTGAAAAAGTCAACTCCTCTTGATGTTCTCATTCCCTTCTCTCATATGTACTCCACACATGATGGACTTTTTTGGCTACAACTTATTTTTCATGCTCATCACAGTCTCCCATATTAGTCCCTCCTCTGCCATGGGATGGGAGACCTGTGTATTCAGTGTTCACTAAGTGTGGTGCTTTGCTCAAGGCAGGTGTTCAGCCTGTGAGTTGCACTGAGTTTGTCTTAGATCCACAAAATCAACATTTCAGAGCAAGGATAATTAGGCACTGGATTAAGTCATTGCTTTTAATTAGGCCCCTGGATAAATAGCTCTCCAAAAGAGAGGGGTACAGTCACTATCTTATTCCCAACTTGATACTTTGATTAATATTGCCAATGGCTAAAATCCAGACAACATTGTCTAATGTATGCCTTGTTTTTCCTACATTTGGCTCTTTATCAACTCGGCCAGTATTGAGACACTGGTATCGAAAATGGGAAATTAAGGTCTTGCAGGCTGCCCAAGTGGTGGCTCCAGCACCCATCCCATGTTGAACTTCTCTGTCATTCAGCAGCTGTGTGGAACTTAATTATGAAGAGCTGGGGACCCTGTAGGCTTCAGTTACAGCTCTGTCCTCCAGAGTGGGGCAAATCTTCACCTAGGTTTTTACATATCTTTAAACATAAGTAAAAGAAAAGCTCCCTTAGAAACTTAAGTGACATTAAGACTTTTGTGGATGTTATAAAAACTTCTGTTTTTCTTCTTGCAGAATGGATTTGGGATTATTTTATTCTTTTGAAAAAATATGATCTTATTTCAAATTATTCTAGCTGTTTGGGGTGAGTTTTAAGTAAATGAAAAAGGTAGTTGCCATAATTCTTTGAAAACACACTTCCTCCAAAAAAAAATATTGAAGGAGAGATAATATTACATACAGAGTCAGGATTACTACATTGAAACTCCAGCTTCATTAGTTACTAATTTTGGACCCTTAAACACTTAGGATACTTAATCACCTTGGGGCACAGTTTCTTCATCTATAAAATTAGTACAAGAATAGTACCTACCTCACAGTTATGAGGATTCAATGATTTAGAACATGTAAACTACTTCATACAGTACCCAACAATAGTTGTTACCTACCACCAGCATTTCTAGCTATCACTACACATTTAGTGTAATACTTAAAACCAAAAGTTCTAAAAGAAAATATGTATGGAATGTCATGTAATATCAGAATGGGAATGCCCTAAGTAGGATACCACAGGCTGAAGTCATAAACCACCATGAATGAAATTCACAGATTGTAAAGTAAACATTTTATAACACAAGATAAAGTTCTTAATATGTAAGGCGTGCCAATATATCAACAACAAAAATTTAACATCACTATAAAAATGGGCAAAAGATTTGAAAAGTTAATTCATAAATGTAGAAATACGGTCAAAAACATGAAAAAGTTTCAAGACATAAAAATATTTAAATCACAATACACAATGTTTCTTCTATCAAATCAAATTGCAAAGATTAGATGAAATGCTAATCCACAAGGCTGTCAGCAAGTGTGAAGAAGAGTGTGCTCATATGCTGCTGAGAGGAATGACAACCTTTGGATGCCAAATTGGCCATATTTGTCAAAAACTTAAAATTTTGCATCCTCTTAGATTCAGCAAATCTACTTCCAAATATTACCCTAGGAAAATAATTATAGATACATACCAATGCTCATCACAGCATTACTTACAGCAATGAAATATTTTAACTAATCTAAATATATAACAAAATAAGTATGAAAACAGGAAGAAATAGTGGAAAGATAAACAGTGGCTATCTCTGAGCAATCAGGTGGTAAGTATACACTGTTTTTTTAATTTACATTTGCTCTGTTAGACATGAATTAATTTCATGATAAGCATAAAGTTATAACACACACACACGCACACACACACACACACTCACAGAGAGAGACAGAAAGACAGACCGACAGGCAGAAAGGGCAGCAGGAGAATCTGATTGCTTGAACAGTCCTTTCACCTTGTTAGGTGAAACAGGACCCCCACCTCCCATTATCTTCCTGCTGGCCTCTGTGTTCAGGCTATGTTTGTAATATTCCCTGTCTCAGCTGCTTCAGAAAAGAACCGCATGGTCTCTTCTCTGCCCCACTCCCCCCAGTTTATACATAGTCTAGAATAAACAAAAACTTTGTTTTCACAAGAGAACCTTATTATTATTACTTATTATTTGCTAAGCATCAACAGTTCTTTACAAAAAGAGGCGAGTGATCTGTTCTAAATTAGGCTAACTAATAAGTGCCTGGCTCCCGGGAACACAGCCACCTGCCAAATGCTTTCTAGTTTTGGGTCTATTAAAAGCTATTCTCCTATAGACTCCTCTCCCCAATCACAAGAAAGATACAGCATTGATGGCACTGTTGAATCTGTTACAGATTCTAGTTTGCATATGATATACACAAGATCATTGATTTGCTAGGTAGCAGTCTGCCTAGTAAGCTAGGCATTGATGCTGATAAATGTCAGATCCCTTATCACTATCATGGTGAGCATAGACCAATGTGATGTACGACACTCATAATCTTTAACTCTAGTTCCATCTCTGGTTTAGTTTTGACCTTAGCCAAAGTGATTCAGCCGCACATGTATGTAGATACTCCATGAGGATGTCAAGCAAGAGAACAACCACTGCTGAAGCCAGGCTGGGGAGGAGGGGTGCTGAGGTAGGAGGATGGCCCAGTACTGGAGGCCGGGTATGTGGGGGACAGCAAACGGCTTCCTGTGACCTTGGACTGACAGCCTCCAGGGGACTGTCCTCTCACAGTGGAAAAACAGCAAGAGAGACAGGCAAATAGTTGGTTAATTATTTTCTACACTTTCTAAAATCTTAAGAATTTCATAGGGGAATAACATTTTGGTCAACTTTTTATTCAAGTACAATACATACACAGAAAAATGACAAATCTTAAGTACACACATCAAAACCAGTAGGTCACCAGGACCCCAGTACTCACTTTGTGCTCCTCTTAATCTCTTGTCTCCTTCATCCCCCAGAAAACCAATATCCTGACTTCTAACACCAAAGATTCATTTTGCCTTTTCTTGAACTATATAAACACGAAATTGTACCATGCTTTTGTGAGATTTTTTTCCCACATTTCAATTAACAGTGTTTCTACATTTTCATGCTGTGTAGTATTCTAATATATGAATATGCCACCATTTATTTATCTGCTCTATTGTTGTACAACATTTGGGTGGCTCCTTTGTTTCAGCTATTATGAGTAATAATAGCCCATGTTATTACTTTTGATCCATGTGTGCCTGCATTTCCAGTGGATTTGTCTTCAGAGTGGAATTTCTGGCCATCTGGTATGGGTATATTCAACTTTAATGATAATGTTGAAGTGATTGTGTCAGTTTACACTCCCACCAGAAGTGTTTGAGAGTTTCATTTGCTCCACATCCTTGCCAACATTTGGTATTGAGAATCTTTTTAAATTTAAATTATTGAGCAGGTGTGTGGTGATGGGAACCAGTAATCGAGTTTGTAAAACATTTCTCTGGGTTTAAGTTGATCAAACCCAAGGAGGGAGCTGTTCAAACTGTAATCTATAGCTGTGTGGTTAGAAACTCAGGTGACAACCTGGACTTGGACTGGCACCTGAAAGGCTGGGAAACAGACATTTTGGTAGGACTCAACCCTTAACCTATTGGGCCTGTGCTTGCTCCAGAAAGACAGTGTAAGAAGTGGGTTAGTTGCTTGGTAGTGTGTAAAAAAAAAAGTACTAGAATTGGTGTGGAATTGTTGGGTGGTATAAACTGTGATTTTAGTATGCAATTTTCTGATAGCAATGATGCTGAACAGATTTTCATACGTTCCTTGCCCACTTAGAGAATTTATTTTGTGAAATGCCTATTCAAGTATTCTGTTCATTTTTAAAATTCAGGTTGTTTGAATTCTTATTAATTTCAAAGAATTGTTTATGTACTGGGTAAGTTCTTGATCAGATGTATATCCCATAAATATTTTTTGCAGTTTGTGGCTTGTCTTTTTTTTTTTACTATTTATTAATTTAAAAAAAATTTGGTACCATTAATATACAATCACATGAGCAACATTGTGGTTACTAGATTCCTCCCATTTTCAAGTCCCCACCACATAGCCCACTACAGTCACTGTCCATCAGCATAGTAAGATGCTATAGAGTCATTACTTGTCTTCTCTGTGCTATACTGCTTTCCCCATGACCCTGCCACATTATGTGTCCTAATTGTAATGCCCTTTAATTCCTTTCTCCCTCCTTTCCCACTCACCCTCCCCAGTCCCTTTCCTTTGATAACTGTTAGTCCATTCTTGGGTTCTGTGATTCTGCTGCTGTTTTGTTCCTTCAGTTTTTGCTTTGTTCTTATACTCCACAGATGAGTGAAATCATTTGATAGTTGTCTTTCTCTGTCTGGCTTATTTCAATGAGCATAATACCCTCTAGCTCCATCCATGTTGTTGAAAATGGTAGGATTTGTTTTCTTCTTATGGCTGAATAATATTCCACTGTGTATATGTTCCACATCTTCTTTATCCATTCATCTACTAATGGACACTTGGGTTGCTTCCATGTCTTGGCTATTGTAAATAGTGCTGCAATAAACATAGGGGTGCATATGTCTTTTTCACACTGGGCTGCAGCATTCTTTGGGTAAATTCCTAGGAGTGGAATTCCTAGGTCAAATGATATTCCTATTTTTAGTTTTTTGGGGAACCTTCATACTGCTTTCCACAATGGTTGAACTAGTTTACATTCCCACCAGCAGTGTAAGAGGGTTCCCCTTTCTCCACAACCTCGCCAGCATTTGTTGTTCCTTCTCTTTTGGATGTTGGCCATCCTAACTGGTGTGAGATGATATTTCATTGTTGCTTTAATTTGCATTTCCCTGATAATTAGTGATGTGGAGCATCTTTTCGTGTGACTCTTGGCCATCTGAATTTCTTCTTTGGAGAAGTGTCTGTTCAGATCCTCCACCCATTTTTTAAGAGTTATTTGCATTTTGGGTGTTGAGGCATGTGAATTATTTGTATATTTTGGATGTTAACCCTTTGTTGCATATGTCATTTACAAATATATTCTCCCATACTGTAGGATGCCTTTTTCTTCTGCTGATGGTGTCCTTTGCTGTGCAGAATTGTGGCTTGCCTTTCTTAATGACATCTACAACTTTTTACATGTGAAGACACTAATCTATCACTTTTTTCTTTTATTGTTAGTGCTTTTTGTGTCCTTTCTAAGAAATACTACCTCAAAGTATTAAACATAGTTTTCTAAGTTTTCTTCTAGAGGCTTTACAGTTTTAGCTTTGTTCAATTCCTCAAGAATTTATTTTTGTTTATGGTGAGGTGTATAAGTCAACATTCATTTCTTCTTCCATGTGGATACCCTGCTATTTCAGTCACATTTATTGGAAAGGTCATCCTTTCCATACTATGCTGCTTTGATGTCTTCTTGAAAAATCAAGTGGCTTTAGGGGTTGCTGTATTTATGAACTCAGTATTCTCTCCTATCATCTATTTTTCTATTCTAACACCAATTCTACACTGTCTTGATCAGCATAGCATCATAACTTTTGAAAACCAGTAGTGTTATTTGAATTTGTTCTTGGCTAGTCTAGATTTTTTGCTATAAATTTTAGAATCTGCTACTCAATTTTTTTAAAGAAAGGATTTTGATTGAGATTTCATTGACTTCATGGAGCAGTTCTAGGGTACTGATGTCTTAATACTGAGTCTTCTAATATATAAATATGCTGTATCTTTCCACTGATTTAGGTCTTCTCTAGTATTTCTCAGCAATGTTTTGTAGTTTTCATCAAAATCTTCTCTATCTCTCATTTGTTGTATTTATTCCTATGTATCTGGTATTTTTTGAGTCTATTGTATCACCATTTCATTGAAAATTATAACCATTATAAATACTAGTATCCTATTTTGGTTTCAATTTGTATTTCCTTCATAACCAGTTAGACTGGGCACCTTCTTTATGAATTAACTGATGGAATGTCCTCTTATATAAAGATTGTTTATGATTTTTAGGTCATGTAAACATAAATGGTCTACTTTTTTCTTCTTTATTTACAGGGATTCTTTATACATTCTTGATATAAGCCTTTCATAGGGTATATATGTTGTAAATATCTTCTCTTGCTCTGTAGGTTACCTTCACTCTCTTAATGATGTCTTGATGAGCATCAGTGCAAACCAGCTACTTTTCTGTGTTCTGCTGCTGAAACAACAGTCTTTTCCAGTATCAGAGGAAAATTTGTTTGTATTCACTTCAAGGCAGGATGCCTATTTACTCTATTTTATGGATAATTTCAGAGATTTTTCAAGAGCAGCTTTGATGCATCCAATTTCACCTTGCCTGCTGCCTTTGAAGCCTATTCCCTAAGTTATGAGTCTCCTTAGTCTTCTAAGATTTTGTGATAAAGTGCAAAAGGTGTGAGGTGCAGCCCTTGCTCTCCAGACACTCAAAATTTAGGTAAGGAAACAGGGTTTGTCTCTATTTTTCCCTTCACAGCATTAAGGAACTATTATAACTCCCCAGATATAACATGTCTTTTCCATACTCATGCCTTTTCTTAAGCTCCTTCCTCTATCTGGAATCCCCTTTCCTACTTGATGCCTACTTATCTTTAAAAATGAAGCTCAAATATTACCTCTTCTTTATATATTTCCCTCACTGAATTTGGTTCTCAGCTATGTCTCTGATATGGCCGCTGTTCAATTTCAGTTTTTCTCGAGCACTCTGATAACTCTGATTTTCAACCCTCATCCCATATCCAAGGTTCTGACTTTCTGAGCAGGCACCTTCCAACCAGAGAGCCTAAGGATATTCATCTCCTCTGACCAACCTCTTCCTGAAGAACTCGATCCACAGAAACCTTCAGGACTGGGATCTTCTCATTGCACTTGGCCAGGTGATGGAGAGATGGCAAAGGGCAAAGCATGCCCTGCTGTATATTTGCATCAAGCATCAATTCGAAGCACACCCAGATTCACCAGCTCCCTCCAGAGTGTCCTGGACCTTCTTGCTTCTTGACTCCTACTGTGTTTCTAAATATATTTATTTCCTGGCCTTTCCAGATTACTTTCTGGCCTTGCTGCCAGTTCATTTTCTCCAGTTTGGCTCTGCCACTTTGAGGACACAGCTGGCTAGTACCAGACATCTGGCTGCTCCGACTCCTGGCAACGATCTCTCCCCTCTGTGCCTTAAACCTGGTACCCCAGCCCGTCAGGCCTGAAGGGTGTCATGGGTCCCTGGAGGGAGCAATGGGCAGATGATTCTCGAATACATGTTGGAAATCACTGGGTATAGCTGATTCAGTGCCATGTTAGGACCTTAGACAATACACATGTGTGTGCTTGTGTGTGTCCATGTGATGTTTAAGCAACATTTGACACTTCCAGTGTGTTCTTAGGCAACATATCATCTTTCCAGCTTTATGCTAAAAATATCTTGTTATGCTTACAAATCTCTTCTGCTGGAAACCTGTGTTCAATTTATTTCCTTCAAAGAAAACTAGGGCATTATATTTTTAATACACTCCTTTTTTATGGTAATACTTGTATATTGAAACACCTAAGTTATCATCTCCCAAAGGAGGCTTTTAAATCAATCTATTTATGATATTAACTCACTTAGAAAAAAATATCCTTGTTCTAAAATTTTTCTTTTACAAAGAGGCACAAACATCTGCCCCTTCAGCTGTGCTAAAATGATAGGATTATTCAGCTGTCTAAATCATGCCCATGAGATGCTTTATAGAAAAATATGACTGAAAGGATCTCAGCATTCAGCAGTTCCTGGGGTCCCCTGTGTGAGAAACACTGTACTGGATGTTCATGAAGTGGGAAGAGAGGGTACATCCCTGTTTCATCAAGATGTGTGGAAGAACATGACAGATATTTATATGAAATAATGTGAAATAACACATGCAAACATCCTTTAAAAACCCTGAAGAGTTATGCATATATAAAACACAGTTATTAAATAGTTTTGACTCAGAGAGGTATTAAAGGTTGGTAAGTGAGCAGAGAAGAAATGATTGATTCCAATGGGGGGCATTGAGAAGGCGTCATGGAGGACCTTAAAAGATGGGTAGGCAGCAGTAAAAAGGAACAAATTATTAGTATACATAACAACTTGGAAGGTTGTCCAGGGAATTCTGCTGACTGTAAAGAGCCAATCCTAGAAGGTACATAGAGTAGGATTCTATGTATACGGCACTTTTGAAATGAAAAAGTTATAGAAATGAAGAGATTATAGGGGTTTCCAGGAGCAAGGAAGGAGATGTGGTGGTGGGAGGATCATATGAGCACACATGTGCACATGAGCACAGGTCAACCTGCTGACATCTGAATGAGATCAGTGCATCGTGTCCATGTCTGTGAAATGTACTTTAGCTTTGTAAGATGTTACCAAGGCGGAAACTGACTAAAGGATACTTGGTCTCTCTCTGTGTTTTCTTCCAGTTACGTGTGACTCTACAGTTCTTTCAATAAAGAAACACAGTTAAAACAAAAAACACAATAGGATCTTAACAGGTAGAGATGTGTTGGGTGTGGATGGGGTGCGAGGAGAAGCCTTCCAGGTGGAGGAAGAGACTGGGCTGGGATATACAAATCTGAAAGATGTGGCTGGGGTATAGCAATAATAGGCCAGTCACAGCAGCAAAAGCAACTGCTTCCATTTACTGAGCATCATACAAGCCAGGTGTACAGCTTATCATAGAATGACTTACATACACTTAATAGCACACAGCCCCACGAGGTGGAAATTGTTGGTATCCCCATTTGACAGCTGACTTAGAAGGTGCAGCCATTTGCCCACCAGGATTGTGCAGCCAGCACATGGAGGCACAGGGCTTTGAACCCGGAATGTGTAACTCCAGTCCTAACTGTAAACTTTATGTCCCTGGAGGAACTAATTTGTTCTGACCAGCTGGAGTAAGGGGTGCTGTGGGTAGAGGTACAGATGGACAGGAGAGGCACAATGCTGATCTGGGATGGTGGTGAGTGCAGTCTAACTTTGATTATAATTTGTGAGCAATGAACATGAACGAAAAGTCTTTCTGAAGAGAAGTGACAGGTTCAGAGCTGATCTCTAGGAAAATAACTTCATTGGCATCATGGAAGGTGGATTAGGGACAAGAGAAGAGCAGAGACTGGTGTTAGAGACACGGCAGTTCTCACAATCTCTGATCAGTTAGGAGCTGGGGAGTCTTGAGCAGCATGCCAGGTGGTCTTGTCACTCAAACATTAGCTGCCTCTGCCTGGGGTGAGCTATGGCTATGGCTCCATACTCCAGGGATGCCAGCACAGCTGCAGGTGTGTCAGGCCTCTAGTGGAGGAGGGGGCTCTTGAACACATGAAGTCAAGAGCAGGATTCTGATTTCCTTTGGACACAGACAGGGGGTCCTGCAATGAAGCTGATGTGGGAAAGACCTGAAGCCTACCCAAAATGGTGTGTAACTAAAGTAAGAAACAAACCTAATCTGTTATAAGTTGTTGAGATTTTGTGGTCATTTATCACTGCAGTATAAGTTTGCATCTTCATTGATACAAGCAAGATAATATGAGGTGAAGAAAAAGAACCTATATGATCAGCTCAGGTATGAAGCTATGAAAGGAGTGCAGTGTATAAAAAGGGGGCAGTACATAAAAGGGGAGCAAGTGCATAAAAGAGAAGCAGTGCATGGCTGTATAGAGGCAGAAAAAGATGGAAGTGTGAGAAGGGAGGGAGAAACCTCCTCCAAAAACCACATATAGCATGAAAATACAAGCACACCTAATCCTGAAAGAACAATGTGAAGATTGCAACAGACTACCTGTATCTGGGGAAAATCTCACAGGAAAGGGTAAAATAGCAAAGTTTCAATCCAGTGGGACCCAAGCCCTCCACCCACCCAGAATTACAGGCAGGAGGAAGAGAAATGGAATGGGGAGGGAGTAGAAGCCCAGGACTGCTAAACACCCACCCCTGAAGATCTGCTTCAGGAGCATGAATCCACATTACATGGTGCTCTGGAGATTAGAGGGGTTGGAAAGCAAAGACAGGCAGAATACTCAGAGAAACTGAGATTCCAGCTGCTTGAGGAGAACAGGTACCCATAACCAGCCACTCCAGGAAAAAAAAAAGGCGGGCACTTTGAAAGACTTCCCAATAGCGAGGAGGGTGCTAAAGGGGCAAGGATTACACAGAGGTTGTTTCTTAGGAGAAAGGACAGGTGGACAAAATTGTCCTGGCACACTCAGCTTAGCAAGTTGGAACTTTCAGGAGCTTCAGATGCTCTCACTGGCTGGCAATGCAGTGCTGAGGCCCTCCACTGTGATACACAGCTTGCCACTCCTTCCTCCAGGCAGGCACTGGTCTGTACATCTGCTGCCCCCACCATCACACCACACCAGCTGGAGGGTTGCCCCACCTGTGGCAGCTATAGGGGAGTAATGCAGAAGCTCCTCCTTGTGTGCTCAGTCCACTGGCCTTGGCAGTGGAGGCAGGCACTGCAGCCAGAAAGCAGGAAAGGGCTCTTTCCTCCTGGAAGGTGCTGGTGTCATGCACCTGTGACCCCTGCCATTGCTCCAGGTCCTCAGAAGCTCCAGGGAGGAGAGCTTCTGGGAACTAGAGGGCACTGCCTACACAAAGTTATGATTCCAAAGCAATCATTAGAATTATGAACAGAATTTTGTACAAACCAGAATCCTTCAAACACTAGAAAGAGGGCTAAGTGAGACTGAAATAACCAATCTTATTGATAAACATTTCAAAATAAAAATCATAAACATGCTCATGAAGTTACAGAAAAATATTCAAGATCTTAGGGAAGACTTCAAAAAATAGATGGAAACTTTTAAGAACACAGTATTTGAAATGAAACATGCAATGGAGGGATTTAAAAGCAGAGTAGATGTGGTAGAGGAGACCATTAATGGAATAGAAATTAGAGAACAAGGATACAAAGAAGCTGAGGCACAGAGAGAAAAAAGATATCCAGGAATGAAAGAATAATAAGAGGACTGTATGAGGAATCCAAACAGAACAATATTCACATTATAGGGGTACCAGAAGAGGAAGAGAAAGAAAAAGGGATAGAAAGTCACTTTGAGGAAGTAATTGCTGAAAACTTCCCCAGTCTGGGGAAGTAGATAGTCTCTCAGGTCATGAAGGTGCAGAGATCTCCCAAAACAAGAGGCTCTAGGAAGACAATACCAAGACCTACAATAATTAAAATGGCAAAGATCAAGGACAAGGACAGAGTATTAAAAGCAGCCAGAGAGAGGAAAAAGATCACATACAAAGGGAAACCCATCAGGCTATCATCAGACTTCTGAACAGAAACCTTACAGGCCAGAAAGGAGTGGCATGATGTATTTAATGGAATGAAACAGAAGGCTCTCCAACTAAGAATAGTTTACCCAGCAAGATTATCATTTTAAATTTGAAGGAGGGATTAAACAATTTCCAGATAAGTAAAAGTTGAGAGAATTTACCTCCCACAAACTGTTCCCATAGTGTATTTTAAGGGGACTGTTATAGATGGAGGTGCTCCTAAGGCTAAATAGTTGTCACCAGAGAAAATAAATCCACAGTAAAGGAAGTAGACCAATTAATTACAAAGCAAAGGCAAAATTAAATCAATTACCCCCAAAGTCAGTCAAGGGATATACAAAGAATACAAAATAGGACACCTAATATATAAAGAGTGGAGGAAGAAGAAAAAGAAGGGAGAAAAAAAACTTTAGATTGTGTTTGAAATAGTGTACTCAGCCAGTTAAGTTAGACTGTTAGATAGTAAAGACACTGTCCTTGAACCTTTGGTAACCATGAATCTAAAGCCTACAATGGCAATAAGTTCATATCTATTGATAATCGCCATAAATGTAAGTGATCTGAATGCACTAATCAAAAGACACAGAGTCACTGAATAGATTAAAAAAACAAGACCCATCCATATGCTGTCTACAAGAGAAAACAAGATCCCAGATTCAAAAAGACATATGCACCCTTGTTTATTGCAGTGCTATTTACAATAGCCAAGAAATGGAAGCAACCTAAGTGTCCATCAGTAGGTGAAGGGATAAAGAAGAGGTGGCACATATACACAATGGAATATTATTCAGCCATAAGAAGAAAACAAATTCTACCATTTGCAACAATATGGATGGAGGTAGAGGGTATTCTGCTCAGTGAAATAAGTTAGGTGGAGAAAGACAAGTACCAAATGGTTTCATTTATTTGTGAAGTATAACAACAAAGCAAAACTGGAAGAACAAAACAGCAGCACACTCACAGACTCCAAGAAGGGACTAGTGGTTACCAAAGGGAAGGGATGGAGGGACAAGGGGATTAAGAGGCATTATGATTAGCACACATAATGTAGGGGTGTTAGGAGGAAGACAGTATAGCATGGAGAAGACAAGTAGTATCTCTATAGCATCTTACTATGCTGATGGACAGTGACTGCAATGGGGTGTGGAGGGAGGACTTGATAATGTGGGTGAATGTAGTAATCACAATGTTGTTTACGTGAAAGCTTCAGAAGATTGTACATTAATGATACCTTAAAAAAATTAACTCTAGGCAGTTCTACAATGCAAAAAAAAATCACTATAAATTAGACACAATAAAAAGTTAACAAAATAACAGTAAAGTAGAACAATTACCACCATATGCTGCAATAAAAAGATTTACTAATGGAATCAGAAGGTTATTAATTCATTACTTTTCACTTTATTGGACTGTATATTTTGTGTGTATTACTGGGATGTGAACATTGTCATTATATATGAGATGTTTGATAAAAGAAAAATTGTCAAGATGGCAGTGTGAGTAGGACAGTGGGAATCTCCTCCCAAAAACATATATATTTTTGAAAATACAACAAATACAAATAATCCTAAAAGAGAGATCAGAAGACACAGGACAACAGCCAGACTACATCCACACATGCGAGAGCTCAGCGCCTGGTGAAAGGGGTAAGATACAAGCCCCGGTCTGGGGGGACCCAAATGCCCCTCACCCCAGCTCCCAGCTGGAGGAGAGGAGTCGGAGCGGGGAGGGAGAGGGAGCCCAGGACTGCTAAACACCCAGCCCTAGCCATCCGCAACAGAGCACAGACACAGTGCATGTGTGGAGGGCTAGAAACTAGGGAAACAGGGCAGCAAGAACTCTGAGCAGGTCCCCAAGCTGATGCCCCTTTGACAAAGAAAAGCGAGTGCTTTTTTACAGTCTTAAAGGGACAGGGACGCAACAGCTGGACGGAAACAACCCAGGTCACAGTCCAGCAGCTGGAACTTCCAAGGAAACCCGGGAGCACTAACCCCCTGGGCAACAGCTCTGAGAACCCTCACAGAGGTGAACAGCCAAACAGCCCCGTCCATTACCCCTCCAGGGCGCAGCCATAGCAGAAAAGCAGCCTGAGGCTGGCTATGCCCTCAGCAAGGGAGCTTCCTCCATACCGGCCGGGCAAGACACAAAGACCCAGTCTACACACAATTGCCCAACACAAGCCACTAGGGGTTGCAGTTGTCCCAGTAAAGAAAGGCCAGTAGCAAATGGAAAGTTTGGCTCTCCCAGGTGACAGTCAATAGCACATATCAACATGAAAAGGCAAAAAAATTTGATCCAGACAAGACTAACCTAGACAGCTACCACTGAGAAGGAACCTGGGGAGATAGATTTAACCAGTCTTTATGAAAAGAATTCAAAACAAATGTCATAACCATGCTGATGGACTTGCAGAGAAATATGCAAGAACTAAGGAAGGAGAATACAGAAATAAAAAAAGCTCTGGAAGGACTTCAAAACAGAATGGACGAGATGCAAGAGACCATTAATGGACTAGAAAACAGAGAACAGGAATGCAGAGAAGCTGATGCAGAGAGAGATAAAAGGATCTCCAGGAATGAAAGAATTCTAAGAGAGCTGAGAGACCAATCGAAACGGAACAATATCTGCATTATAGGGGTACCAGAAGAAGAAGAAGAGAGAAAAAGGGATAGAAAGTGTCTTTGAAGAAATAATTCCTGAAAACTTCCCCAAACTAGGGGAGGAAATGGCCTCTCAGACCACAGACGTACACAGAACTCCCATAACAAGGGATCCAAGGAGGGCAACACCAAGACACATAATAATTAAAATGGCAAAGATCAAAGACAAGGACAGAGTATTAAAGGCAGCCAGAGAGAAAAAAAATGTCACCTACAAAGGAAAACCCATCAGGCTATCATCAAACTTCTCAACAGAAACCCTACAGGCCAGAATAGAATGGCATGATATACTTAATGCAATGAAACAGAAGGGCCTCGAACCAAGACTACTGTATCCAGCATGATTATCATTTAAATATGAAGGAGGGATTAAACAATTTCCAGAGAAGCAAAAGTTGAGGGAATTTGCCTCCCACAAACCACCTCTACAGGGCATCTTACAGGGACTGCTCTAGATGGGAGCACTCTTAAAAAGAGCACAGAACATAACACCCAACATATGAAGAAGGGAGGAGGAGGAATAAGAAGGGAGAGAAATAAAGAATCATCAGACCATGTTTATAATAGCTCAACAAGTGAGTTAAGTTAGACAGTAAGATAGTAAAGAAGCTAACCTGGACCTTTTGGAAACCACAAACTTAAAGCCTGCAATGGCAATAAGTACATACCTTTCAATAATCACCCTAAATGTAAATGGACTGAATGCACCAATCAAAAGACACAGAGTAATAGAATGGATAAAAAAGCAAGATCCATCCATATGCTGCTTACAAGAGACTTACCTCAAACCCAAAGACATGCACAGACTTAAAGTCAAGGGATGGAAAAAGATATTTCATGCAAACAACAGAGAGAAAAAAGCAGGTGTTGTGATGCTAGTATCAGACAAAATAAACTTCAAAATAAAGAAAATAACAAAAGATAAAGAAGGACATTACAGAATGATAAAGGGCTCAGTTCAACAAGAGGATATAACCATTATAAATATATATGCACCCAATACATGAGCACCAACATCTGTGAGACAAATACTAACAGAACTAAAGGAGGAAATAGAATGCAATGCATTCATTCTGGGAGATTCAACACACCACTCACTCCAAAGGACAGATCCACCAGACAGAAAATAAGTAAGGACACACAGGCACTGAACAACACACTAGAACAGATGGACCTAATAGACATCTACAAAACTCTACATCCAAAAGCAACAGGATACACATTCTTCTCAAGTGCACATGAAAGATTCTCCAGAATAGACCACACACTAGGCCACAAAAAGAGCCTCAGTAAATTCCAAAAGATTGAAATCCTACCAACCAACTTTTCAGACCACAAAGGCATAAAACTAGAAATAAACTGTACAAAGAAAGCAAAAAGGCTCACAAACACATGAAGGCTTAACAACACACTCTTAAATATTCAATAGATCAAGACCAAATCAAAATGGAGATCCAGCAATTTATGGAAACAAATGACAAGAACAACACAAAGCTCCAACTACTGTGGGATACAGCAAAAGCAGTCTTAAGAGAAAAGTATATAGCAATCCAGGCATATTTAAAGAAGGAAGAACAAACCCAAATGAATAGTCTAATGTCACAATTATCAAAATTGGAAAAAGAAGAACAAATGAGGCCTAAAGTCAGCAGAAGGAGGGATATAATAAAGGTCAGAGAAGAAATAAATAAAATTGAGAAGAATAAAACAATAGCAAAAATCAATGAAACCAAGAGCTGGTTCTTTGAGAAAATAAACAAAATAGATAAGCCTCTAGCCAGACTTATTAAGAGGAAAAGAGAGTCAACACAAATCAAAAGAATCAGAAACGAGAAATGAGAAATCACGAGAGACCCCACAGAAATACAAAGAATTATTAGAGAGTACTATGAAAACCTATATGCTAACACGCTGGAAAACCTAGGAGAAATGGACAACTTCCTAGGAAAATACAACCTTCCAAGACTGACCCAGAAAGAAACAGAAAATCTAAACAGACCAATTACCAGCAATGAAATTGAAGTGGTAATCAAAAAACTACCAAAGAACAAAACCCCCGGGCCAGATGGATTTACCTCGGAATTTTATCAGACATACAGAGAAGACATAATACCCATTCTCCTTAAAGTTTTCCAAAACGTAGAAGAGGAGGGAATACTCCCAAACTCATTCTATGAGGCCAACATCACCCTAATACCAAAACCAGGCAAAGACCCCACCAAAAAAGAAAACTACAGACGAATATCCCTGATGAACGTAGATGCAAAAATACTCAACAAAATATTAGCAAACTGAATTCAAAAATACCTCAGAAGGATCGTACACCATGACCAAGTGGGATTCATCCCAGGGATGCAAGGATGGTACAACATTCGAAAATCCATCAACATCATCCACCACATCAACAAAAAGAAAGACAAAAACCACATGATCATCTCCACAGATGCTGAAAAATCATTCGATAAAATTCAACATCCAAGCATGATAAAAACTCTCAACAAAATGGGTATAGAGGGCAAGAACCTCAACATAATAAAGGCTATATATGATAAACCCACAGCCAACATCATACTGAATAGTGAGAAGCTGAAAGCTTTTCCTCTGCTATCGGGAACAAGACAGGGATGCCCACTCTTCCCACTGTTATTTTACATAGTACTGGAGGTCCTAGCCACGGCAATCAGACAAAACAAAGAAATACAAGGAATCCAGATTGGTAAAGAAGAAGTTAAACTGTCACTATGATATTGTACATAAAAAACCCTCAAGACTCCACCCCAAACCTACTAGAACTGATATCAGAATACAGCAAAGTTGCAGGATACAAAATTAACATCCAGAAATCTGTAGCTTTCCTATACACTAACAATGAACCAATAGAAAGATAAATCAGGAAGTCAATTCCATTCACAATCACATCATAAAGAATAAAATACCTAGGAATAAACCTAACCAAGGAAGTGAAAGACCTATACCCTGAAAACTATAAGACACTCTTAAGAGAAATTAAAGAGGACACTAGCAAATGGAAACTCATCCCATGCTCATGGCTAGGAAGAATTAATATCATCAAAATGGCCATCCTGCCCAAAGCAATATACAGATTTGATGAACTCCCTTTCAAATTCCCAGCAACAGTCTTCAATGAGCTGGAACAAATAATTCAAAAATTCATATGGAAACACAAAAGACCCCAAATAGTCAAAGCAATCCTGAGAAAGAATAATAAAGTACGGGGGATCTCACTCCCCCCACCCACCATAGATGGTGAACTTCCTGCTTCTCTTCTGGGTCCTCGGATCCTGCCGGCACCACCTGAAGCCCAATAACCTCTCTCCCTCCTCCCAATCCCAGCACCTAGCCAATAGCCACCAGCCCCATAGAAGTAACACCACAATCACCTCATGCCCCTTCCTATATAACCCAGCACCTTTCCCTAATAAAGCAGAATTCTCCGGTGAATTGCTGCTGTGTGTTGCTCCTTCCTTTCATTGGTGCTGAAACCTGGGAGACGGGACACCTCAACTGGGCCTCATCTTCCCCCCCAACACCAGCAGCAGCTTGCCCTCATCCTCTTTTTCTGGTGCTGGCTCCTCACACTCACCACTCCTCTTTGGCCTTTGGGTAAGTTTTCCCCCGGAGTGGGCTGCTCTTCCCTGAGCTATCGCAGCGCCATTGACCGTGATCATCTGGCAAGGCCCTGACGCTTGGGGACGAGGAGGGAACTCTCACTGCCTCAGGCCTTCAAGGCTGCGGTGGACCCTCAGGCCCCTCCTCCAACAGTCCTAAAATGCACTCACTGACACTTCCTTTCATTAGTGCTAAAACTCTTCGGGTAAAGTTTCCCCAGGGTGGGCTGCTCTTCCTTGAGCTATCGCAGTGCCATTGACCATGATCGTCCAGCAAGGCCCTGATGCTCGGGAACAAGGAGGGAACTCTCCCCGCCTCAGGCCTTCACGGCTGCAGTGGACGCTCAGGCCCCTCCTCCAACAGCCATAAACGAGGATGAGAACGCTCCATTTTCCCCCTCCTCCTTCCGTTCCTAGTACTAGGTTCCTCGTGACTCCAGCACTCTGCCTTCTTTGAGGAATCTGGGTGACGACCCACACTTTCTAAGAAATTCCGACTCATATATGAGTTTCCGCAGACCACCAAGGATCATCGGGGATGCCCTTTGTCTCCTTGTGGTCTGCTCCCAGTCTGAGGATCTCCTTTTGTCTTCCCGTGTTCATCTCCTTCTCTGTCCTTTAGCCATGGGAGCCTCCTCATCCCTCCCTGAAAGTTCACCTCTTGAATGCCTGCTCAAGCATCTAGCTACCCTCTCCCTGACACCTGATATAAAACCAAAACTTCTCCATAAATACTGCTCCCAAGATTGGCCGACATACCCCCTAGACAATAACAACCAATGGCCCACAGGGGGAACTCTTGATCCTAACATCACCCGCAATCTCCTTAACTACTGCCAGCGCCTGAAAAAATGGAAGGAGATTCCCTATATCGAAGCTTTTCACCTCCTAGCTCAAAATCCCAGCCTCTGCACCACATGTTCCCCACCCCAAGTTCTCCTAGCCTGCAAGCCGTCTTCCTCCCCTCCACACACTCCCAGTCCCTCTTCGATTACCTTTGACCCAGCCAATGAACCTCTGCCATTCAGGCTTCCCCCTTCGGCCCCTCCCTCTCCTACAACCACTCTGCCCTCTTCCACCATCGCCACCGCCTCCACCTCCTCCCCCACAGAAGCCTCCTGTCCTCTCCCTTCCCCCTCCTCTCATACAACAGCCAACAGCCCCTCCCCCTTCCTCCACCACCATCTCCTCCCCCACCTCACCCCCTCCACCTTCCTTCCCCTCACCTCCCACCCCCGCAGATTGAGCCTGAGCCTTTCAGCCCCCCTCTAACTAAGTCCCAGGAGCCTCCTCCATCTTTGCCACCATCACCTGTTTCTCCTCCACAGACTGAGCCAGAACCCTTCAGTCCCCCTCAGACTTGGTCCGGAGGGCCTCTCAAAATTATGATCCCCCTCCAGGAGGTAGCGGGACCTGAAGGCATCGTGTGCGTTCACGTCCCTTTCTCCTTAGGAGATTTAGCCCAACTTGAGAAAAGCCTCGGTTCCTTTTCCACTGATCCCACGACATACATCAGGGAGTTTCAATGGACCCTCCAGTCTTACAGCCTCACACATCATGACATTTTCAAGCTCCTGGCCAATACCCTCCTTCCTGAAGAGTGTAGACGAGTTTGGGACTTTGCCCAAACACACGCTACTGAAACCCACAGGACTGACCCCACCTATCCCACTGGCCCCACCGCTGTCCCCGAACGAGACCCACACTGTGATTATAACACCACTGTAGGTCTCCGTTCTCGAGATATCTTCGCCTGCTGCTTAATAGCAGGTGTGAAAAAGGCAGCTCAAAAAATAGTCAATTTTCAAAAGCTCCAGGACATAATTCAAAAAAAGGAAGAAACTCCCTCCAAATTCCTAGATAGACTCACCCAAGCCCTATTACAGTATACCAGCCTAGACCCAGAAACGCCGGACGGAAGACATGTCCTTATGACAGACTTCCTGGCTCAAAGCTACCCCAACATTAAAGCTAAACTCAAAAAGTTATATCAGGGCCCCACTACCCTGTAGACTGAGATCCTAACAGTGGCCTTTAAGATCTTCCATAACTGCGAGGAGGAGAAAGAACACCGTAAACAAAAGGCTGATCAGACCAACTTTCAAATGTTGGCTCAGCTGATAAAACCACAATCTGGGTGCCCCTCTACAAACAAGCCCCCCCCCCCCAGGAGCTTGTTTCAAGTGCGGAAAAGAAGGACATTGGTCAAGGGCATGCCTCTCCCTCAGATCTCCTACCATCCATGCCCCAGATGCCACAAAAAGGGCCACTGGGGGTCTGATTGTCCAACCACCCAAAGGGGAGACTGGACGAACAACCCCCATCCTAAGCCTGCCATAGTGGGACTGGCAGAAGAAAATTGACGGGGACTGCGGGCTTCTCCCCCAACCATTTCCATCACCAAACAGGAGCCCAGGGTTACTTTAATAGTAGATGGTCACCCCATCTCCTTCCTCCTAGATACAGGAGCCACCTTCTCGGTCTTGCGAGAATACCGGGGCCCTACCATGCCAGCCATTACTCCTATAGTCGGGGTAGGAGGTAAACAAATTTTCCCATTAAAAACCCCTCCCCTTTTATGCACAATCCAGGACAATCCCATACCTTTTTCCCACTCCTTCCTGGTTATGTCCCTGTGTCCCATCCCCTTACTAGGATGGGACATCCTTTCTCTCCTCCATGTTTCCATAACTATACCCACTCCCACAGCCCCCAGTACCCCCTTTCTGATGGCCCTCATAGCCAATGATACCCCTCTACCCAATGAAAGCTCCAGTTTCGCCCTCATACACCCTGTAGATCCCAAGGTCTGGGATATTACAAGTCCCTCCATGGCTCTATGTCCTCCTGCCTCTATTAAATTATGGGACCCCTCACAGTATATCTGTCAGGCCCAATACCCCCTAACCACTTCGGCCCTCATAGGCCTCCAACCCATCATTCAAGATCTTTTAAACAAAAATTATCTCAGACCCACTCATTCCCCATTTAACACCCCCATATTAGCTGTTAAAAAAACCAACGGATCTTTCCGCCTTGTCCAAGACCTTTGCCTCATCAACATGGCCATCGTCCCTATCCATCCCTTGGTTCCAAATCCATACACCCTTTTATCGTGAATCCCTGCCTCGGCCTCCCACTTCTCAGTCCTAGATCTCAAGGATGCATTTTTTTTCCATCCCTCTGGACCCCTCCTCCCAAGATTTTTTCACCTTCACCTGGAAGGACCCATACACAAGACATTCTGAACAACTCACTTGGACAGTTTTGCCACAAGGCTTCTGAGATAGTCCCTATATTTTTGGACAGGTTCTAGCTCAGGACCTCAAACAGTTTCATCATGATCACTCCAAGTTCACCTTATTACAATACGTGGACGATCTTCTACTCTGCAGTCCCTCATGGGAACAGTCTCAACTTGACACTGTCTCCCTACTTAACCTTCTAGCTTCCAGAGGTTACCGGGTATCCCCCGTCAAAGTTCAAATCTCTTCCCCTTCTGTCACTTACCTTGGATTCCTTCTGTCTCAACAAAGAAAGTCCATTACCTTAGACAGAAAATGACTCCTCTCTGATTGGCCCATTCCCAAAACCAAGACAGAAATCCTTTCCTTTCTAGGCCTAGCTGGGTATTTTAGAGCATGGATCCCTAACTTCTCCTTGTTGGCAAGACCCCTATATGACCTCAGCAAGGGCTTTCCTGAAGAACCATTATCCTCCTCACCCTGACACTCCTTCATTAGGCTCCGTCAAGCCCTTGTGGAAGCCCCAGCTCTCCATCTTCCTGATTTGTCGAAGCCCTTCTCATTATACATCCATGAAAGGTCCAGTCAAGCACTAGGAGTCCTAGGCCAATATTATGGCCCATCCTTTGCCCCAGTAGCTTATCTCTCCAAGCAATTGGACCCCAGAGTTTGGGGATGGGCCCCCTGCCTACGGGCATTAGCCGCTGGGCAGCTCTTGCAGAAAGAAGCTCATAAACTAACATTTGGGGCGCCCCTTACCATTCTGCCCCCACATCACTTAAAAGACCTCTTAACCTACAAAAGTGTACAGACTCTCCCTCCCTCCAGACTCCGGACCTTACTATCCTCTTTCCTCCAAAATCCAGACATTTCTTTCCTCCCCTGCCCCTCCTGAATCTGGCTACTCTTCTTCCTCTGCCCTACTGTCCTCATACTCCCTCGCATGATTGCCTGGAAGCCCTTCACAACTTCCTTCGTGCCTCTCCACAATCTCCGAAGGAGCCCTCTCATACTCTGACCTCATATGGTTTACTGATGGGTCCTCCTTTAAACATGACGGCACCCAATATGCAGGATACACAGTAGTTTCCCTCAAAGATGTCATTGAGGCACAAGCCCTACCCCCCAGTACAACCAATCAACAGGCTGAATTCATTGCAGCCACCAGAGCTTGCACTCTAGCACAGGACACGTCTCTCACACTGTACACTGATTCCAAATATGTATTCCACATTCTATTGTCCCATGCAGCAGTATGGAAAGAATGAGGCCTCATCACCACAAAAGGAAATTCCATCACTAATTCAGCCTTAATTACCAAATTTATAGAGGCTTCACAACTCCCACACCGACTGGGCATAGTCCACTGCAAATCACATCAAAAAGATGACTCCTCCATTACTAGGGGTAACAATAAAGCTGACAGAGTAGCCTGGTCGGTTGCCCTATCAGAAGACGCACCAGACAACAATCCATCTGCCATTGTGGTTTTAGCCTTATCACAAGACACCCTCTGTTCCCAGGACAAAGAGTCCCTCTTCCGCTTCTTACACAATCTGTTCCATCCTAGCCCCCAATCCTTGATCCATTTTTTACAATCCTTTTTTTCTCTCTCTCCTGAAGACAAAATCCTACTTAACCAAATCACCCGCAGGTGCACCATCTGCCAACGCACCAACCCTAATACCCCCCTCAAGGACCGACCCTTCCCAGCTCATCAAGCAAGGGGTAATGTCCCTGCCGCAGATTGGCAAATAGACTTCACTAACATGCCCCCCGTATGGCGTACCAGATACCTAGTTGTGTTAGTATATACATTTTCAGGATGGGTCGAAGCTTTCCCCACCACTAACAAATGAGCATCCGCAGTTGCCTCTATCCTCCTCAACCAGATCTTTCCTAAGTTCGGGATGCCCACTTCCCTCCAATCAGATAATGGCCCTGAGTTCACTGCCCAAATTATTCAGAACCTCTCTAAGTCACTCTCACTCCCCTGGCATCTACACTGTCCTTATTGACCACAGGCTTCGGGAAAAGTAGAAAGAACCAATAGGACTCTAAAAGACATCCTAAACAAACTATCTCTGGAATTACACCTTGACTGGGTTCGCTTACTTCCCTTAGCTCTACTCCGCATTCGGGCCCTCCCAAAAAAACCTTCCTTCTTGTCACCCTTTGAGATCATGTACGGCTGCCCAATTTTACCCCCGGGGCTCCCTCCCCACAAAGGACCAATTCCTCCCAACATGGCCCTTCTGCAACTCTTTCTCCTCCACACTGAATTATGGAAATATCAGGATTGGCTCCTCCCGGATCCATCTGCTTCCCAAAACCCTCCTGTCTTATGACCCGGTCAACTAGTGTTTTATAAGCCTCCAGAAAATAAGCCCCCTCTCACCCAAAAATGGGAAGGTCCACACCCAGTCATTCTCTGCACCCCCTCAGCCACTAAGCTCTCACTGCCTGATAATTCTGTCACCCCTTGGATTCATATCTCCAGGTTGAAACCAAACACCCAGGACCCACCTCCTCTGGACACCCAAGATCCAACCCAGAGTCCTTCGGATACAGCCCAAGATGCTGTCTGCTCTTCCACACTCCATCCCTCTGATCCTTTGAAACTCCCCATCTCCCGTCCACCCCCTTTGCCATCCATACCTGAATCATGATTTTTTCCTCCTTTACTGCTCTCTCGCTTTTTTCCTCATTCCTATTGTCTTCCTCGCCACCCCTTTGTATGGTGATTCAAAGTCAGACAGACTTACACACAGCATCAAACAAAGGTTACTGCCCTCATTGCCACATCAGACTGCCCTCTGAAAGGCTGCTCCAAGACTTTATACCTCCACTTTCCTCCCTCCACCAAAGTGTTCACTAGCAGCTACCTTTATTCTCCCTACCTCTGCTTCCTCTATGACCAAAAACAAGCCTATTGCAGGCGATGGCCAGACACCTATGGGGGATGTCCCTACTGGTCTTGCTCCATTCACTACATGGGTAACTCCTGGTACCCACAGTATTACTCCTCCAACTGTTTCATGAAATATCCCAAAGGCTCATTCTCCTTATCAATCCCAGATCCCTGGGACTCTTGATGGGCTGCCAGAGTCACAGCCTCAGTTTACTATGGGGAGTCCTTGACCCCCCACAGTACCCTTCATATCTCTCGAGAGTATGTTCCCTCTCATTCCCAGATCTCTCAAGTTGCATCCGATATCAGACATTCTGAAAAAGTCATTATCCAAACTCTTGACGGCACCTCTTCATCCTCTCACCACCGCCCCTCTTCCAATTCCTCCTACACTTGGTTACAGCTCATTCAGGACACCACCATCTTTCTCAACCACACCCTTAACACCGCCAATTGTTTCTTGTGTGCATTACTACAGCGCCCACTGCTAGCTGCCATGCCCCTTAACATTTCCAATTACTCCTTTCACGCAGAAGGACAACCCTTCCATCCCCTGGCAGACATACCCCTATGGGAACCAGAATACGCAAACAATCTCACCATCCACCACTGTGTAGGCCCAACTCCTCCCCCCTCCAGCGCACTTCACTGTCTCTCTATCTACACCCGCACCTCCAATGGCAGTCTTTTCAACTCACTGCATTCTCATCACCCTAATCCCACAGCTTACACTTTACAGCATGGTAGAATTTCTTGAGCTCCAACCTCCCTTGCCCTCATGCATAAAAAGGGCTCCTTTCCTGCCCATCATGGTCAGTATCTCTTTGACCACCTCAGCCATTGGGGCAGGGTTTTCAGGAGGAGCCTTGGGTCACTCTCTATGGGCAATTAGAGATCTCAATGCCAAACTTGAGGGAACCCTGACATTCACTGCCGATTCCCTGGCCTCTCTCCAAAGACAGGTCACTTCGCTAGCTAAGGTCACCCTTCAAAACCGGCAGGCCTTAGATCTGCTTACAGCTGAAAAGGGCGGCACCTGTGTCTTCCTTCGAGAAGAGTGCTGCAATTACATCAACGAATCCGGCATTGTAGAAACTGACATTACCAAACTCACTGACCTTGCCTCCAGCCTCCACTCTGCTTCCAATTCCAACCCATTCTCTTCTATACTAACAAACCCCTTCCTCACCTGGCTGTGGCTCATTGCAGGCCCTATAATAATCATTCTTCTCGCCTGTCTCTTCTTGCCTTGTATAGTAAAGTTTATCTAATCCCAAGTCGGTAAAATCTCTAATCAAACTTTCAACCAGCTTTTACTCAGGAACTACCAGCTTTTAGCCACAGAAGATCCCTCACCCTCACATAACCTCATCCCCACACACTGAGATGGACCCCTCTCCCCACTGGAAAGAGTTCCTGGAAACAATGGCCACAGATGCCTGGCTTCTGGCACCCATATCCTCTTGGCACCATTGGAATCAACAAGTCCTTGACCTATGGTTACAGGGAACCTTCATTGATTTCCAACCTGAAGAAGTCCACATCTACTCATCCTTACTGTGGGGAGTCCTATCAACCCTTTCCTCCCAATCGTCAAGCCCTCACTCCCTTCTCCACCCCCATTCAGCAGGAAGCAGTCAGACAGAAAGCAATGTCCACAACCCCATAGAGGAGAAAGGGGGGAATGAAGGGCCCCCACCCATAAGATGGTGAACTTCCTGCTTCTCTTCTGGGTCCTCGGATCCCGCCGGCGCCACCTGAAGCCCAATCACCTCTCTCCCCCCTCCCAATCTCAGCACCTAGCCAATAGCCACCAGCCCTGTAGAAGTAACACCACAATCACTTCATGCCCCTTCCTATATAACCCAGCACCTTTCCCTAATAAAGCAGAATTCTCCAGTGAATTGCTGCTGTGTGTTGCCCTTTCCTTTCACAAAAATTCATATGGAAACATCAAAGACCCCGAATAGCCAAAGCAATCCTGAGAAAGAAGAATAAAGTAGGGGGCATCTCACTCCCCAACTTCAAGCTCTACTATAAAGCCACAGTAATCAAGACAATTTGGTACTGGCACAAGAACAGAGCCACAGACCAATGGAATAGACTAGAGACTCCAGACATTAACCCAAACATATACGGTCTATTAATATCTGATAAAGGAGCCATGGACATAAAATAGCGATATGACAGTCTCTTCAACAGATGGTGCTGGCAAAACTGGACAGCTACATGTAGGAGAATGAAACTGGACCATTGTCTAACCCCATATACAAAAGTAAATTCAAAATGGATCAAAGACCTGAATGTAAGTCATGAAACCATTAAACTCTTGGAAAAAAACTTAGGCAAAAACCTCTTAGACATAATCATGAGTGACCTCTTCTTGAACATATCTCCCTGGGCAAGGAAAACAACAGTGAAAATGAACAAGTGCGACTATATTAAGCTGAAAAGCTTCTGTACAGCAAAAGACACCATCAATAGAACAAAAAGGAACCCTACAGTATGGGAGAATATATTTGTAAATGACAGATCCGATAAATGCTTGATGTCCAAAATATATACAGAGATCACATGCCTCAACAAACAAAAAACAAATAATCCAATTAAAAAATGGGCAGAGGAACTGAACAGACAGTTCTCCAAAAAAGAAATACAGATGGCCAAGAGACACATGAAAAGATGCTCCACATCGCTAATTATCAGAGAAATGCAAATTAAAACTACAATGAGGTATCACCTCACACCAGTAAGGATGGCTACCATCCAAAAGACAAACAGCAACAAATGTTGGCAAGGCTGTGGAGAAAGGGGAACCCTCCTACACTGCTGGTGGGAATTTAAATTAGTTCAACCATTGTGGAAAGCAGTATAGAGGTCCATCAAAATGCTCAAAACAGACTTACCATTTGACCCAGGAATTCCACTCCTAGGAATTTACCCTAAGATGCAGCAATCAAGTTTGAAAAGGACAGATGCACCCCTATGTTTATCGCAGCACTATTTACAATAGCCAAGAATTGGAAGCAACCTAAATGTCCATCGGTAGATGAGTGAATAAAGAAGTTGTGGTACATATACACAATGGAATATTACTCAGTCATAAGAAGAGAGCAAATCCTACCATTTGCAGCAACATGGATGGAGCTGGAGGGTATTATGCTCAGTGAAATAAGCCAAGTGGAGAAAGAGAAATACCAAATGATTTCACTCATCTGTGGAATATAAGAACAAAGGAAAAACTGAAGCAACAAAACAGCAGCAGAATCACAGAACCCAAGAATGGACTAACAGGTACCAAAGGGAAAGGGACTGGAGAGGATGGGTGGGTAGGGAGAGATAAGGGGGGGGAAGAAGAAGGGGAGTATTAAGATTAGCATGCATAATGGGGGAGTGGGAGAAAGGGGAGGGCTGTACAGCACAGAGAGGACAAGTGGTGATTCTGCAGCATTTTGATATGCTGATGGACGGTGACTGTAAGGGGGTTTGTGGGGGGGACCTGGTATAGGGGAGAGCCTAGTAGACATAGTGTTCTTCATGTAAGTGTAGATTAATGATAACAAAAAAAAAAAAAGAAAGAAAGAAAAGGGGGATTACTCCCTGATAGGATAAAACTAACTGTAAATCAACGATTAATGCATGCTTTAAATATCCTTAATTTTGATCACTTAAAGGGTGTCAGATGATTGGCTATGGAGGTATATTTTTCTGATAATATTCCTTTCTCTTAAAAAAAAAAAAAGCAGTTCCTGTGTGGTGACCTCCAATGAGTTCTACACAATGGTATAAAGGGCATATCAAAGTGTGGGCAAAGGGTCTGTTTGTGTTTATACAGAGGATCAAAGCCTAATTTGGCTACCCAGAAAATGAACTAAGATATGATATGAAGAAGAACTTTCACCATCAGCACTCTCTGGAAGAGTCATACCAGAAGACGATCATCAAAAAACCTCAACAAAGATCCAGATGCTGCTACAGTTGTAGCTGCATTCATCCCACTGGTTCCTGGACTTGCCATGGGAATGAAGAAGGAGATATCTAAGCTGGCCTGTGCATACAGTAAAACAACAAATTTGACTGGATTTATACTGTTGGAACTCAACCAAGAATTAGGAGAAGTGCAAGTTGTAGCGCTCCAAAATCTTATGACTACAGACTATGTACTGTTAAAAGAACATATGGGATGTGAACAGTTCCCAAGAATGGGTTGTTTTAATTTGTCTGATTTCTCCCAGACTGTTCAAGTTCAGTTGGACAATATCCATCATATCATAGATAAATTTTCACAAATGCCTAGGGTGCCTAACTGGTTTTCTTGGTTTCACTGGAGATGGCTGGTAATTACAATTCTGCTTTGGTTATGTAACTGTATTCCTATTATGTTAATGTGTGTGCACAATTTAATTAGTAGTTTAAAACCTATACATGCTTAAGTTATTCTACAAGAAGATATGTCAAAGAAATAATCAATCTTCCCATGTTTTCTTCCATCTGCTACTTCTATAGCTTTTCTTCTTCCTTCCTAATTACAACCCTTAAATAGAATTCGTGCCTCATATCGAATTTACCGAGTATCACAATTCCTCCAGGTGGTAAAGATAGCTCGAGACAAGTGCTGGGCATAGAAACCACAGGGCATAAATCTGCAAAGAAGTAAAAAGCTAACCTTTTGAAACAATATTGCTTCTCTCTCACTTACCAACTTTACATTTCCCTGTACGGCCCTGGAAGATGACTGGTTAGCCAGAGACGGGTATGATTCCTCAAGGGAGGAACAACCTAAGACAGGCACAGTCACAGGGGGGCCATCAGGTGAGAAATTGGGGATCAACAGAGGTGAGGCTTAGAACCTCACCCTCCCCTGTTTTGAGAGAAATCTTCTGCATCCGTGGATGTTTTATTGCCCTTGTCTAGCTTGGATTAACACTTAGTCTACAGGCACACACCTGATCATCTACATTTGCCCTCTTACAGCACTAAACTATCTTTTCTACCTTTATCTTGCACCTACCTACCACTTCAGCATTTTATTAAAAAAATAATAATAATAAGGGAGAAATGTGGTATTCACATATAAATCAAGTATAAAAATCAAACGAATATTTGTGTTTGACCTGATTGTTTATAGCTCATAATGCGTGATCAAAACCGAAAGTTTCTGTGATGAATGCCCTTGTACTATTACCATGTAGGAATTTGTTCACCAGGTAAGAACTTGTTCGCTATGCTTCAGAAAATTGGAGACTGACGAGAATTAGGCTTGGGGTGGATTAATGATTGTGCATTGAGCATTGAGTCCCCTATACAGAATTTTATTGTTGTTAACAACCATTTGATCAATAAATATGAGAGATGCCCTCTCAAGAAAAAAAAACAAAAATAAAAACAGAAAAAAATTGTCAGTCTTTAAAAAAAAGTGGTGGAGCACAGTGCATAAAAGGGGAGCAGTATACATAAAGGGAGCAATGTGGTCTCTTCACTTGACACTGTATCCAGGATGTAAGGCAGGGCAGGCCTGGTGACCTAAAGGTGCCATCCCAGATTATTTTCTAAGATATTCTCCTCTCCAGACGTCAGCAAAACTGACAGATGATATGACCCAGTGCCTGGAATCTGCCACCTTGGTGGTCAACAGGGGTTCATGAGTGAACCAAATCAGATCTGAGAAAATATGATGCATGCAGGACCTGCCTGTACACACGCACACACACACACACACACACACACGCTCACACACACGCATGTGCACATGTACAAGCACAGTCACAAATTCCCTAGCTTCCTTCTTTTCTAGAATTCTACCCCATCTCTGTTTTCATTGTCTCTGTTGTCATTACACTGTCCCTGCATGCTGTACCACCAGGTAAGCACTTATTTCAATTTCTTGGGGACATGTTCTTAGGTTGGTGGGGGAAGAAGAAAGCCCAGCTTGAGGTCTCTATTATCCTCCAAAGCTGTACAAACATGAGCTACGGAGGGAGCTCAGTAGGAATATTGGTTAGAAGGCATATGATTAATAATTACAAACCCTGAATATTGGGCAAAATGCTGTCCTTTACTGCCCTATCCACGAAGTCTGGAACCTGGTTGTTTTTGGCAAAAAAAGCTTTTTGTCTCCTTGGACTTGAATGCTTGGCTGCATTTGGTAACTGAAGGGGAAACAGTGCGTGTGTCCTAGAGGCTCAGAGGAACTTGGGCTGTTGGAGGATTCAGATTAATGTACCAGAGTGCTGAACACAGTTTCTGGATGACAGCAGAAATCCTGCAAACATTAGTTGACCTACTATTATTAGTATTATTCCCAGAATAATAAAAACTACTATGGTTTATATCATAGTGCTGTCAGCACTGACTTCCAATACTTTAACTATGAGAATTTATCTTCATTCTTTAACTGAGAATTTATCTTCATTCTGTGAGGAACAGGGGCCCTCCATTCGTAGCAGTAAGAACACATGCTGAGAGCAGCTATGCCTTTCTATCACCTCCATTTCATCTCCAAGAGGCACAGAGAGGCCACCTAATGTCCATTCCAGCTGCAGTCCTCCCTGCCCACTACTCATGAAATGGAACTCAGTGTTTGCCAAGTTTTGTGAGGTGGAGCATAAGCTGTCCCCTCTGCTGGCTGGCTCTCAACGCCCCACACACCCAGCAGCACTGCTGAAGACCCTCTGAACCTTAGGTGGGCTCTGTTTGGCTAGGCCTTCATGGGCTCAGGGCTGGTACTTCTAACAATGGCAGCCCACCAATGACAGGTCAGATCACAGGAGAAAAACACTGCCTTGCTCTTGAAATTGTTGAGGACCGTACATGCGGGGGGAAGCATGCAAAGGAAGAAAATTCTGACCAGGCATGTTGCGGCCTGATGGAAGTTTATTTCTTATACAACTATGCTATTTTCAGCTTCTTGTCCGTTGCCCTCCAGCTCTTTTAACTATTATGTTCATATCCTCACCATAATACTAGCTAAGTTTTGATTTTTTTAAAGATAAAACAGACTATAATAGTTAATCACCTAATATAAGGGTCTGAGAATTCCTTCTACCAGGAGTGAATGTAAGAGATTATCTAATGATTAGGTGAAAGGCTCACATTGGAAGTGACAGTTTCCTTTTCCATTCAGCTGACATGGGACAGAGGAGGGACTTGTTGCCCTACAGCAGAGCTTTTGCAAAGCTGCTATCAAAAATGGGAAAATTGTGAGGCAACTGCTGGCCTATCACACTGTTCTAAACCTTTATAACTAATTAGCTACAGGTCACCACAAGGCAGATTTTTACATCTCTGCTTCATGACATTGTGGCAGATCTGATTTTTTCCATTTCTGCTTCATGAAATTGTGGCAGTTAAGAGATTTTATTTCAACCCTTTGAGTAAAAAAATTTCGGCACAGATTGCTGTGGGTTGTGCAAAGGGTGCAGGATTGGTGCCCAAGGCCAAGACAGCACAGTACTGTGTGTGTGTGTTTGGCAGGCTGTATTATCATTCACAAGTGTGCACTCCCTGTCCCTGAACATTGTACTTCCACCTCTGCCACTCCTGTGGAAAGACCTGTACTGGTCACCCACTGACTTATCCAAGTCTGGGTGTGCTGCAGCTGACCTGCATGGAGATAACGTCTTGTCCAGGCAGAAACTTCCAGCAGTGCGAGGAGCTCCTGCCAGCTCCTGCTCCTGCGCCCTGCAGCACGGCCACCTGGACTTCCTCAACTTCCCTTTCATCACCTTCCTCCAATGAAGAATAAACAGAGGTCACTTCCAATTAAAGGAGTAGTGAACTTAACATGTTAACAGGGGTCTCAAAAGGGTTGGTTTTTAGTTCTAGTTCCTCCAAGGGTGCGGATGTGACCCTCAACAAGTCATTTAACTGCCACAAGCCTCAGTTTCCTCATTTTAAAAATGATACTAAGAATTCCTTGGCTGCTTCCTTCAGGTGGCTGCTGGGAGGACCAGTCAGAGCCAGAGGCACCAAGCATTCCTGTAAAGGGTCGTAACACACACTGTGGGCTCCATGAGTCACGGCTGGCCTCTCTCACTGCTTCTAATCCTCTTCCTTCATCTACCACTATATAGTTTTAAAACTATAAAACCCCTCCTTAGCTTGCTGGTCATAAAAGAACAAATCTTGAGACAAATATGGGCCTCTGTCCAAATGTTGCTGACCCTCGAGCTGGGAAGGATCATTCATGGGCAAAAAGGTTGAGATGAGGTGGTGGAAGTCAGGTGATAAACTCATTATACAGAATGGCTGCTGCCAGGCCATGCCTGGTGTCAGCAGAACTGTGGGACAGAAACGCACTAGGACAGGCACAGATCTGGCAATACTGAATCGGATGACGTTCCAGTATTAGTACCCACGGTTTGTTGACGTTTCTGCAAAATGACACACGGGGTAGTGGCTATGCATTACCACTGTTGTATCTTCTGCAAGACTAGATACTCTAACTGAAACAAAACAAAGCAAAACAAAACCAATAGAATATGCCAACCAGTAATTTCAGTACAGTTTGCATATCCCATGTCTTACCACATCCTGGCACAGGAAAATCAACTCTGGGCTTAAAGGTAGACTAGAGCCCTTTCTGCATAGCTCACACTTTTCCGTGGTTTCTTGTTTATTGCATTGAAGTGAAAAATAAACATAATTTTTATTATAAAAATAAATAAAAAATTTTAGTTTTATTAAAAATAAAAATACATGCACAAAACCCTTCAAACCAGAGCTGTGTGGGATCAGTGTCTGGATTTAGCACTTAATGCTAAAAGTCACACCCAGTGTCCTGAGAGAGGAGGTGATCCCAACAAAAGCATATGAGTCCCCACATTTTGAGGAACCCAGAAATTCCAGAGCTTGGAATACATAGATGGAGCTGGGGAAGAATATTAATGAATTTTCCTTTACTGAATTTGTTTTTGGTGCCAGGAAAAAGGATAATAAAAGCACACTCTCCCTTGGGATAATTCCGAAGTCTTGGTTCCTAAAGACCATCCTCCAGAAAATGGGCCAGGACTCCTTGGAGAAGTGGCTGATTTCAGGGCTGGAGCTGACAAAGTACAAGATAAGTCTGGAACTTCTTGTTGCAGGAGAACATAAATAATGGATTGAAGAATGACTGGAACAGGTCAAGAGCACACAACAGCCCGCTTAAAAATGGACTCTGTTGGCCAAATCTGGGACAGTGTATCAACAGAAGTAAGAATAGTCATACGTTATAGCCCATGTAATAAAATAAGAATACATGAATCCATATTGATACTAAAAAAAAAAAAACTAAATACCTGGAGGAAAAGGGAAAAATTTTTTTGAGACAGAAAGCCAATCAATGAGTGTAAAAGGAATGATGGAATTTAAATCACTGTTTGGCAAAGACCTTAGTAATGTGTGTTTCAGACATGAGTCATCAATGGATGCCAAAACTAGAGAAAAGACTGATGACAAATAGGGTGTTAATTTGGGCCCCATGTATCTTCCCATTCTATGCCTATTAATTACAAAGGTCATACAAATAGCTTTATGCTGGAGAGACCCAAGGACACTACCTTAACCAAGGGACCAATTTGATCTTAATATCAGCAGCAGTGGCATCATGTGCCTCCTAATATGATGCATGGAGAAGGATGCCACAGCACCTCTGCTGTATCCCTAACAAAAATGCATAGCCTGCATGTCATCCTGGGGAAATAGCAGTCAAACAAGTCGAGGGGCATGCTACAAAACAAATGTCCTCTTCCAAACTGTCAAGGCCATGAGAAACACAGAGAGGAACTATTTCAAATTAGGTGATTCTGGACCAGAGAGAATACCTTTTTTCTCCTTTCCTATGAAGGACTCTAGTAAGACAGCTGGTGAAATTTGAATAGGTATATAGGTTAGAAAATAGTATTGCATCAAAGTTCCCTGATATTAATAAAAGTATTAGGGCCATGTTTTTTAAGAAATACGTTCGAGAGGTACAGGGAAAGGAGTCTTTTATCCACAACTTATTCTCAAATGGTTCAGAAAAGAGAGAATAATAGAGCAAATATAGTAAATTCTTAACATTTGAGGAATCTGAGTGTTCATAGAAATTCTTTTACTATTTTTGTAACATTTTACAAGTCTCAAATTTCAAAATAATTTCACATGTAAAGTGGGGGTTAGTGACTAGACCTGGGGTTTACCTTATTCTCCATTATTTGACTTCAGAAATGGGTAGTAATTTAGGGCAATAAATTGGGGTCCTAAGCCCTGAGACAGGGCTGAAAGAGAAGCAGAGGATAAACACAGGCATGGAATATTCCCAGGGAAGTGCTCTGGCTTGGCGATCAGAAAGCAGCCAGGATGGGCTTCCAAGCAGCCTATTATGTAATATACAGGGACCAGAGAACGAAGAAATACATACATTGGAATTACAAATTCCAAAAGCAGCACAAATAGAGGAATTTACATAAACAGTCGTAAGAGCAGTGGTGGGTAAACAGGGCAAGTCTATGAACCAGTAAAAGGCGGGATGGGAAGTCAGAAAGGGAGCTGTGAGGTCCCCTGCAAAGGCACATCAAAGTCCTTCCAGGAAATTCTTACATGCTTCCTTCCTGGAGCAGAAACCCAGCTGCCCACTCAGGCAGCCACAGGCAAGAAGGATGTGCTTCTTTGGAGGTTCAGGAAGTCCGGACAATAGAAGCAGAGCCAGTGACCTCCCCACATTGATCTGTTCATTTTACAGATCTTATGAACACTTTTCTACATATCTCCCCTTTAAAGACCATTTAAAAAGAAAGGGTTGCAAACATGACAAAATGCACATCATATATTAAAATTACTCATTTCTAAATACTGTTTTGAAACAAAGGAATCAGGCCTAAAAGATACTCCTTTAGCACCATCTTGTGTCTGCACATTAATGTGATGAAAAATTCATCTTCCCAGTTCTCCACAAATATCCAAGAAAAGACATCCTTCTCATTTCAACCTGAAATTTTGCTAACTTTTAAAATCTCTTATTCTGAAGCTAAACTTTTTCTAACACATTAAAACAATCCGCAAACATGGACATCATTTTCAGGGTCAACCAGACACGAGCCCAAAGGAGAGATTCATGGTTCTGACCAAAGGAGAAAAACAAAACCAGTCAGTCATGATTCACAAATATTTTAACTATTTTATTGTATTTTGAAATTGTCCCCTCAACCTAATTAAAACCCTCTCCATTAAAACAGAACCTCTCACAAATACGTCAGTTTATAATTAAGATAAATCAGTGATAATGAATAAGCAGTGTTATTCACTTCCCTTTCTTCACATTTAAAGGAGCAAATAAGCAATCTTTTCTCTTAAAAAGATGAATTATAAGCCTTTCACAGAAATTCAAGTGTACATTTTTCCAATTTGTTTTCCTTTCCAAACTTAAGCAAAAAGTAATATATTTTCATCAATGGTAAGTACACATGATATAGCAGTAGAATAAGGTAGAAATCTATGAAGAGAATGGAGTCGTGTGCTCAGGACAACTTATGCCGGCTCATGAGACCACCATGTGCGTCTCTCCCCAAACAATTCAGTGATGGCACATAGGTCACCTGAAATCAGCTATGGTGGGAGTAACTTTATCATGGAAATTGACAAATGCTACAAGCCAGGGCTCCCTCTCCACTCCTGGAGAGCCAGTTGAGAATCGTTTACCAGCACATCACGGCATAAGGGAAGAAGAGATCACTGCATCAGTCTTCATGCTTTGGTGGGAAGTCACCACGTGCCATGGACTGAAGGCTTGGAAAAGAGGAAGACTTCAGTTTAGGGCATCTCATAACCAAACAGTTCAACATGTTTAAAACCAACTAAACCCTCTAACACTGTATCTTCATATGTCAGTTTCTTGCTTGTCTATTATCTTAAAATTTCTCTTATGTTAATAGACCATACATATTAGCCAGTAACATGTATATTCAGAGCTTCCTCTCCCAAAAACAAATTTCCTGGAAAGGCAAGCAAAAAGCAAATGTGGAAGTCTCCTCTGAAGGACTGCCACTGGTTCTGTCCTAATTCTTTGGTGTCCTGGGTCCAGGGCCAAGTACCAGGGCAGTTTTATCTGTGGTGGGACAAAGGGGGTAAGTGTGGGCATCACCCAGGGCTCCCAAGACTTGTCTGCTTCCCTCAGGAGCTTTGAGCACAGCAGAGATCCTTATTCCTGGAACCAGCCATTAGGAAGGCAAGTTACAGATTTCTCTGAAAGACTGGGTAGAATTCCCAAATACAATAGAAGAGAATAGTTGTTTGAGATTTCCATTGGAAACAAGTGGTATGGGATAAATTCTGATACATGATCTTTGTGAGAGAAGCATGAGCAGGGTATTGGGTGCACTGTTTTGATATGGGGATATGATACTGTGTGTCCTACACAGAATAACCAAACAGCTGAGGCAAGGGTGGGAGAAGCCATTTCATTTACACTACTCCACTGCAAGGATGAGCTACAACTATGCCCTTGATTCCCCCAGAGCCCTGACAGGGATTCCACAGTACACGCAGGAAAAAGGTCAGTCTCTCCCTGCATGTCTCACTATATCCTCAAAGCTCCATCTCATTGTTCCCTTTATTTTTAAGAGATTTTCTCTTTCCTTGTAATTCTCAGCTGTCTCTGTTTCTCAGCGCTGAGGCCTTCCTCTGGGGAAGGTTGAGGAAAGCGTGGGCCCCAGCAGTCTGGAAAGACTGGGCCTGCAGTACCGTCTATTGCCAGCAGAGGAAGCCCAGGCCTCACCGTGTTGCTTGCTAGTCTAGCTCAGCTGAACGCAGCCCTCGAAAACTCTGGAGCCTTTTTATCAATTCAAACGAGCCTGTATTAACACGGAGCAGGAGCTAAACAGCCCGTTATATTTACTTTGTTTTTTTAAACTTTTTAAATTAAGGTATCATTGATACACAATCTTATTAAGTGTCACATGAGCAACATAGTGGTTACTATATTCCCCCCTATTATCAGGTCCACACCACATACCCCATTACAGCCACTGTCCATCAGCGTATTAAAATGCTACAGAGTCACTACTTGTCTTTGCGCTATACTGTCTTCCCCGTGCCCCCCCAAATTTTATATGTGCTAATTGTAATGCCCCTTAATCCCCTTCTCCCTCCCTCCCCACCCACCCTCCCCATCCCCTTTCCCTCTGGCAACTGCTAGTCCCTTCTTGGGTTCTGTGAGTCTGCTGCTGTTTTGTTCCATCAGTTTTGTCTTTGTTCTTATACTCCACAGATGAGTGAAATCATTTGGTACTTGTCTTTCTCTGCCTGGCTTATTTCACTGAGCATAATATCCTCCAGCTCCATCCATGTTGTTGCAAATGGTAGGATTTGTTTTCTTCTTATGGCTGAATAATATTCCATTGTGTATATGTACCACATCTTCTTTATCCCCTCATCTACTGATGGACACTTAGGTTGCTTCCATGTCTTAGATATTGTAAATAGAGCTGTGATAAACATAGGGGTGCATCTGTCTTTTTGAATCTGGGATCTTGTTTTCTTTGGGTAAATTCCTAGAAGTGGAATTCCTGGGTCAAATGGTATTTCTATTTTGAGTTTTTTGAGGAACCTCCATATTGCTTTCCACAATGGTTGAACTAGCTTACATTCCCACGAGCAGTGTAGGAGGGTTCCCCTTTTCCCGCATCCTCACCAGCATTTGTTGCTGCTTATCTTTTGGATGCTGGTAACCTCTTATCGGATATGTTGTTTACAAATGTAGGATGTCTTCTTGTTCTACTGATGGTGTCCTTTGCTGTACAGAAGGCTTTTAGTTTGATGTAGTCCCATTTGTTCATTTTTGCTTTTGTTTCCCTTGCCTGAGGAGATGTGTTCAAGAAAAAGTTGCTCATGTTTATATTCAGTAGATTTTTGCCTATGTTTTCTTCTAAGAGTTTTATGGTTTTATGACTTACATTCAGGTCTTTGATGCATTTTGAGTTTACTTTTGTGTATGGAGTCAGACAGTAATCCAGTTTCATTTTCTTACGTATAGCTCACCAGTTGTTGAAGAGGCTGTCATTTCCCCATTGTACATCCATGGCTCCTTTATCATATATTAAATGGCCATATATGTGTGGGTTTATATCTGGACTCTCTGTTCTACTCCATTGATCTATGTGTCTCTTCTTGTGCCAGTACAAAAATTGTCTTGATTACTGTGGCTTTGTAGTAGAGCTTGAGGTTGGGAAGTGTAATCCCTCCACTCTATTCTGCTTTCTAAGGATTATTTTGGCTATACCAAATAAATTCACTTTCTAAAAAATATCATGGATTTCTTTCCTCTGTTTATAAAAGAAATATGTAGTTTATTTTCTACAATAAATTTTCCTGTTTCCCAAGTTTCCTATAATAATGATCTAAAAGCACACCATCCAGAGATAACCACTAGTGAGTTTAGACTAGATTTTCCACAGAATTTAAACATTAGAATCTTTCCATCTTTTCAAGTTCTTGTTTAACGGGCCACACAATTCTTTTATAAGGCTATATGTTAATGAACTTGATCAATATCCTATTTAGATTGTTTAAAACATTTTGTTACTTCAGCCAAAGCTCATTCTGTAGTTAGGACTGTTTTTTCAGGACAAATGGCTAGAAAGAAGTATATTACCTCATCCAAGGGGGTAAGATCTATATGACTAAAAGCTGTTTAAGTTTACATTACCATCAGCTGTGCATATAATTATAATTGCCAGTTTCATAGCATCCTAGCCAGAATTTTTATTCAAATTGTGTTATTTGTCCAAAAATTATATATGGTTATGTATTTTTGCATTCTTTTCATTACTAGAAAGATGGAATTTATTGTACATGTACATACATTGATTATACATTCAAACACATGTCCATTCACTTGTTCATTCATTCAGCAAATGTTTATTGAGCACCTAATCCATATAAGACATTGTGTTAAAACCTAACAAATTATCCTGAACCAAAATGTGATCAGCTGCTGACCCAAGGCAGCACCCCTTCCTGGCTCTGCCATCCTGTCAGTGTCTCTATTGGCTGACCTGGAACCGTGGTATGGTTCTCACTGCCCCTTTCATCACTGTTACATTCCTGGAAATTCACCCTGGAAATGTCTCTGAGAGTCATCTTTCTCTCTCTAGACCCATGACCACCACCTTCTTGTCCAGGCACTCATAAAGTTCTTGCAAAGATGATGGGATCTAAAATGATGTCCTCCTATCTATCCAACCAATAAGACATGTGCTGGAAGAGACTATCTTTGCTCAGAAACCTCCCCCTATTCTCCACCTTCTCCTCAAATTCCCTAGACTGAGCTCTAAGGCCTTCAGGCTTCGGGAACCATCTTACCTTCCCAGTCTTATTTCTATCACTTTCTTAGGCGCACTGAGTGCCTGCCAACCAGACCCAGTTGCTGTTCCTTAAACAGTGCTATGTTTTCTCACAGGGGGCACTTCTGGCCATGCCATCTCTCCACAGCCCTGCCTACTGAGACCATAACCACTCTTCAAAGCCCAGCTCAAACACCTTCTCCACAAGGAAGCTATTGGATTAGCGTCCCACCCTTATAGCCTCATTTAACCTTGGGCAGATGCCTCCTGCCCTCAGAGCCCAGGTGGTGTCCTCTGCTCCCACTCCAGTGTGCCCAGAGCCCAGAGTCCTCCAACTCCCTCTCCTCCTACATCTCCTCTCTGCACCATTGTTGAGAGGCCAACAGTGGCTTGCTCACTTCTGTATCCGCCACCTAGAACAGTCCTGGCACACAGCTGTCCCTCCATAAATATTTATTAGAATGAAGAATGAAGAAATACATTGTTAAATATAGGTGTTAGCAGCCATGTAGAGCAGTCTGTCATCTGTAAGAAATAAACCCACTGCAGAGAGAAACAGAAATGACAGATGCAAAGGGAGACCCTCAGCAATGGTCCAGGCTCATTCCTGGGGTTTCCTGGGCCCAGCTGCATTCCTGCCCTTCTGCCCCAGGGAGGTGAAGTGCTCCCTGCTTCAGGATATACCTGTCTCCATGATCTCTCTCATGAGGCTTCCCTGAGCCTGGTAGCTCCAAAGGATGCCAAAGGATGATATAGGTATCACCTACAGGATTGAAAGCAGAAATTCCAGAAAGGACATCTATATTCTGTAGCCACTCTCTAGAATTCCTTCCCTGCTAAGCCTCTAAAGCAAGAACTGAGTTACTTGCTTTCACAAGCCCTTAGTCAATGTGAGAATTTCTTGATCCTGGCCTCAAGCCAAAGGCTTGACTCACTCCTACTGCAAATAATGTTTCCATAAAGGAGACTGCTCACAGCACCTCCCCTTCGACAAAGAAAACCACTCTGGTGTGTGCAGATGCCTACTGCATGGCAGTCAGAGCAGGAGTGCTCCCCAAGTAGAATTCTTCCCCCTGAGAGTTCTGACAGGCATTTCAAATACCTCTTGAGCAGTAGGCTGTCAGGCCACCTGCTTCCCAAAATAAAGTCCACAGGTGATTAGAATAATTGTGTCCCTACATCTGGTAACTGCTCCAGCAGTCACTTGTGGGAGAGTTGCACCTGGGCTCTGAGAGTGCAGGAGAGATTGAGAGAAGTCAGGAAATCGAAAAGCACTACTATGAAGGGCAACCAGGAACCTCACTGGGTTGCTTAATTTTCCTCCCTCTCCTTTATTTAAAAAAAAGAAAGCAATTGATTTTTCTGGACACAAACATGTGAGGTCATATTGGAAGTGACCAACATTTTTAAAGATTTGGAATAATAGACTTTTCAGTAGCTCTTTCAGTAAATAACAGTACTTTAAGCAGTCTTTTCCTTAGGGAGCTTATGCTTATCACATACTTATCATTCGTACCTGGAAGAAAAGAGAAAGACTTATAGACACTGCTGATGGCGAATAGTTCTGCCAGGTGAAGTGCCCAAATAAGCATCGGATTTTTCCAAATAACATACATAGAGAACAGAAAGAAAGCTGCTCATCAGTCTAGTCACGTTTACTTATAATTTGTACTCTGCTGCTTCCATGATTAAAAGAATGGAAAAGAAGCAGTGGAATTGATTAAAAGTGGTTTAAACAAATTCCCATGGCAGGATGTAGAGGGGTCAGCAGTCCTGGGGTTGGTTTAGTGGGCCCATGATGCTATCAAAGACCCTCTTTCTCCTCCCACTGCTGGCTGCCCTCAGTACCTCAGCAATGTTTCTCCTCACAGGAGCCCAGTGGCTGCGATGACTCCATGCACTGTGTCTGCAAAAGGCAGCATTCCAAGAAGAAGGGGTAGGCACTGTGGGCTGGATTGTGCCCTCTGCGTCAAAACCTTATGGTGCAGCCCTAGCCCCAGTGTGACTGCATTTGGAGATAAGACCTTTGAAGAGGTAATTAAAGTTAAATGAGGCTATAAGGGTGAGATGCTAATCCAATAGGATTGGTGTCTGTATAAGAGAAGGAGGAGACACCAGCACTCACTCTTTCCCTGCATACTCTTGCCCACGTGGAGAAAAAGCCATGGGAGGACATGGAGAGAAGGCGCTACCTGGAAGCCATGGAGAGCCAGCTCCCCAGACACCAGTCCTGCTGCTGCCGTGGCCTCCAGCTTCCAGCCCCCTGGTAGGCTGCATGGCAGCCTCGGCAGACTGGTGGTGGGGTACACTGGGCTTCTTTTTATTTATTTATTTATTTTTTATTTTGGTGTCATTAATCTACAATTACATGAAGGACATTATGTTTACTAGGCTTCCCCCTTCACCAGTTTCCCCCCACATCCCTGTTCACAGTCACTGTCCATCAACATAGTAAGATGCTGTAAAATCACTACTTGTCTTCTCTGTGTTGCACAGACCTCCCCATGCCCCCCAACACTATACATGCTAACCGTAATGCCCCCTTTCTTTTCTTCCCGTCCTTATCCCTCCCTTCCCACCCATCCCCCCAAGTCACTTTCCCTTTGGTAACTATTAGTCCATTCTTGGGTTCTGTGCTTCTGCTGCTGTTTTGTTCCTTCAGTTTTCTTTTGTTCTTATACTCCACATATGAGTGAAATCATTTTGTACTTGTCTTTCTCCACCTGGCTTATTTCACTGAGCATAATACCCTCTAGCTCCATCCCTGCTGTTGCGAATGGTAGGATTTGTTTTTTTCTTATGGCTGAGTAATATTCCACTGTGTATATGTACCACATCTTCTTTATCCATTCATCTACTGATGGACACTTAGGTTGCTTCCATATCCTGGCTATTCTAAATAGTGCTGTGATAAACATAGGGGTGCATATGTCTTTTTCACACTGGGCTCCTGCATTCTTAGGGTAAATTCCTAGAAGTGGAATTCCTGGGTCAAATGGTATTTCTATTTTGAGCATTTTGAGGAACCTCCATACTGCTTTCCACAATGGTTGAACTAATTTGCATTCCCACCAGCAGTGTAGGAGGGTTCCCCTTTCTCCACAACCTCGCCAACATTTGTTGTTATTTGTCTTTTGGATGGTAGCCATCCTTACTGGTGTGAGGTGATATCTCATTGTGGTTTTAATTTGCATTTCTCTGATAACTAGTGATATGGAGCATCTTTTCATGTGTCTGTTGGCCATCTGAATTTCTTCTTTAGAGAACTGTCTATTCAGCTCCTCTGTCCATTTTTGAATTGGATTATTTGCTTTTTGTTTGTTGAGGTATGTGAGCTCTTTATATATTTTGGATGTCAACCCTTTATTGGATCTGTCATTTATGAATATATTCTCCCATATTGTAGGATACCTTTTTGTTCTATTGATGGTGTCCTTTGCTGTACAGAAGCTTCTCAGCTTGACATAGTCCCACTTGTTCATTTTTGCTTTTGTTTCCCTTGCCTGGGGAGATATGTTCAAGAAGAGGTCACTCATGTTTATGTCTAAGAGATTTTTGCCTATGTTTTTTTCTAAGAGTTTATGGTTTCATGACTTACATTCAAGTCTTTGATCCATTTCAAATTTACTTTTGTGTATGGGTTAGACAGTGATCCAGTTTCATTCTCTTACATGTAGCTGCCCACTTTTACCAGCACCATCTGTTGAAGAGACTGTCATTTCACCATTGTATGTCCATGGCCCTTTTATCGAATATTAGTTGACCACATATGTTTGGGTTAATGTTTAGAGTCTCTATTCTGTTCCATTGGTCTGTGGCTCTGTTCTTGTGCCAGTACCAAATTGTCTAGATTACTATGGCTTTGTAGTAGAGCTTGAAGTTGGGGACTGAGATCCCCCCACTTTATTCTTCCTTCTCAGGATTGCTTTAGCTATTCGGGGTTTTTGGTGTTTCCATATGAATTTTTGAACTATTTGTTCCAGTTCATTGAAGAAAGCTTTTGGTAATTTGATAGGGATTGCATCGAATCTGTATACTGCTTTGGGCAGGATGGCCATTTTGATGATATTAATTCTTCATAGCCAGGAGCATGGGATGAGTTTCCATTTATTAGTGTTCTCTTTAATTTCTCTTAAGAGTGTCTTATAGTTTTCAGGGTATAGGTCTTTGACTTCCTTGGTTAGGTTTATTCCTAGGTATTTAATTCTTTTTGATGCTATTGTGAATGGAATTGTCTTCCTGATTTCTCTTTCTAATAGTTTATTGTTAGTGTATAGGAAAGCTACAGATTTCTGGATGTTAATTTTGTATCCTGCAACTTTGCTGAATTCCGATATTAGTTCTAGTAGTTTTGGAGTGGAGTCTTTGGGGTTTTTTATGTACAATGTCATGTCATCTGCAAATAGTGACAGTTTGACTTCTTCTTTACCAATCTGGATTCCTTGTATTTCTTTGTTTTGTCTAATTGCCATGGCTAGGACCTCCAGTACTATGTTGAATAACAGTGGGGAGAGTGGGCATCCCTGTCTTGTTCCTGATAGCAGAAGAAAAGCTTTCAGCTTCTCACTGTTCAGTATGATGTTGGCTTTGGGTTTATCATATATAGCCTGTATTATGTTGAGGTTCTTGCCCTCTATACCCATTTTGTTGAGAGTTTTTATCATGCTTGGATGTTGAATTTTATCGAATGCTTTTTCAGCATCTGTGGAGATGATCATGTGGTTTTTGTCCTTCTTTTTGTTGATGTGGTGGATGATGTTGATGGATTTTCGAATGTTGTACCATCCTTGCATCCCTGGGATGAATCCCACTTGGTCATGGTGAACGATCCTTCTGAAGTATTTTTGAATTCGGTTTGCTAATATTTTGTTGAGTATTTTTGCATCTACGTTAATCAGGGATATTGGTCTGTAGTTTTCTTTTTTGCCTGCTTTTGGTATTAGGGTGATGTTGGCCTCTTAGAATGAGTTTGGGAGTATTCCCTCCTCTTCTACTTTTTGGAAAACTTTAAGGAGAATGGGTATTATGTCTTCCCTGTATGTCTGATAAAATTCCGAAGTAAATCCATCTGGCCCAGGGGTTTTGTTCTTTGGTAGTTTTTTAATTACTGCTTCAATTTCATTGCTGGTAATTGGTCTGTTTAGATTTTCTGTTTCTCTCTGGGTCAGTCTTGGAAGGTTGTATTTTTCTAGGGAGTTGTCCATTTCTCCTAGGTTTTCCAGTGTGTTAGCATATAGGTTTTCATAGTACTCTCTAATAATTCTTTGTATTTCTGTGGGGTCCGTCTTGATTTTTCCTTTCTCTTTTCTGATTCTGTTGATGTGTCTTGATTCTCTTTTTCTCTTAATAAGTCTGGCAAGAGGCTTATCTATTTTGTTTATTTTCTCAAAGAACCAGCTCTTCGTTTCATTGATTTTTGTTATTGTTTTATTCTTCTCAATTTTATTTATTTCTTCTCTGATCTTTATTATGTCCCTCCTTCTGCTGACTTTAGGCCTCATTTGTTCTTCTTTTTCCAATTTCAATAATTGTGACATTAGACTATTCATTTGGGATTGTTCTTCCTTCTTTAAATATGCCTGGATTGCTATATACTTTCCTCTTAAGACTGCTTTTGCTGCATCCCACAGAAGTTGGGGCTTTGTGTTGTTGTTGTCATTTGTTTCCATATATTGCTGGATCTGCATTTTAATTTGGTCATTTATCCATTGATTATTTGGGAGCATGTTGTTAAGCCTCCATGTGTTTGTGAACCTTTTCACTTTCTTTGTACAGTTTATTTCTAGTTTTATGCCTTTGTGATCTGAAAAATTGCTTGGTAGGATTTCAGTCTTTTGGAATTTACTGAGGCTCTTTTTGTGGCCTAGTATGTGGTCTATTCTGGAGAATGTTCCATGGGCACTTGTGAACAATGTGTATCCTGTTGCTCTTGGATGTAGAGTTCTGTAGATGTCTATTAGGTCCGTCTGTTCTAGTATGTTGTTCAGTGCCTCTGTGTCCTTACTTATTTTCTGTCTGGTGGATCTGTCCTTTGGAGTGAGTGGTGTGTTGAATTCTCCCAGAATGAATGCATTACATTCTATTTCCTCATTTAATTCTGTTAGTATTTGTTTCACACATGTTGGTGCTCCTGTATAGGGTGCATATATATTTATAATGGTTATATCCTCTTGTTGGATGAAGCCCTTTATCGTTCTGTAATGTCCTTCTTTATCTTTTGTTACTTTCTTTATTTTGAAGTCTATTTTGTCTGATACTAGTATTGCAACACCTGCTTTTTTCTCTGTGTTGTTTGCAAGAAATATCTTTTTCCATCCCTTGACTTTAAGTCTGTGCATGTCTTTGGGTTTGAGGTGAGTCTCTTGTAAGCAGCATATGGATGGATCTTGCTTTTTTATTCATTCTATTACTCTGTGTCTTTTGATTGGTGCATTCAGTCCATTTACATTTAGGGTGATTATTGAAAGGTATGTACTTATTGCCATTGCAGGCTTTAAGTTTGTGGTTACCAAAGGTCCAGGGTTAGCTTCTTTACTCTCTTACTGTCTAACTTAACTTGCTTGTTGAGCTATTATAAACATGGTCTGATGATTCTTTATTTCTCTCCCTTCTTATTCCTTCTCCTGCCTTCTTCATATGTTGGGTGTTTTGTTCTGTGCTTGTTTTAGTAGTGCTCCCATCTAGAGCAGTCCCTGTAAGATGCCCTGTAGAGATGGTTTGTGGGAAGCAAATTCCCTCAACTTTTGCTTGTCTGGGAATTGTTTAATCCGTCCTTCATATTTAAATGATAATTGTGCTGGATACAGTAATCTTGGTTTGAGGCCCTTCTGTTTCATTGCAGTAAGTATATCATGGCATTCTATTCTGGCCTGTAGGGTTTCTGTTGAGAAATATGATGATAGCCTGATGGGTTTTCCTTTGCAGGTGACCTTTTTTTTCTCTCTGCCTGCCTTTAATAGTTTGTCCTTTTGTTTGATCTTTGCCATTTTAATTATTACGTGTCTTGGTGTTGCCCTCCTTGGATCCCTTGTCATGGAAGTTCTGTGTACCTCTGTGGTCTGAGAGGCCATTTCCTCCCCTAGTTTGAGGAAGTTTTCAGCAATTATTTCTTCAAAGACACTTTCTATCCCTTTTCTCTCTCTTCTTCTTCTGGTACCCCTATAATGCGGATATTGTTCTATTTCAATTGGTCACACAGTTCTCTTAAAATTCTTTCATTCCTGGAGGTCCTTTTATCTCTCTCTCCATCAGCTTCTCTGCATTCCTGTTCTCTGTTTTCTAGTCCATTAACGGTCTCTTGCATCTCGTCCATTCTGTTTTGAAGTCCTTCCAGAGCTTGTTTTATGTCTCTATTGTCCCTCCTTAGTTCTTGCACATTTCTCTGCAAGTCCATCAGCATGGTTATGAATTTTGTTTTGAATTCTTTTTCAGGAAGATTGGTTCAATCTATCTCCCCAGGTTCCTTCTCAGGGGAAGATGTAGCAGATGTCGAAGCTGTCTGCATTAGTCTTGTCTGGATCCAATTTTTTTGCCTTTTCATGTTGACAGGTGCAATGGTGAGCTATTGACTTTCTGTCAGCTGGGAGAGTCATGCCTCTTCCACTTGGCTCCTGGCCTTTCTTTACTGGGACAACTGCGACCCCTAGTGGCTTGTGTTGGGCATTTGCATGTAGACTGGGTCTCTCTATCTTGCCCGGCCGCTTTGGAGGAAGCTCCCTTGCTGTGTGCGTGGCCAGCCTCAGGCCACTGCTCTGCTATGGCGGGGCCCGGAGGGGTAATGTATGGGGAGCTGTTTGGCTGTTTACCTCCGTGAGAGGTCTCAGAGCTGTTGCCCAGGGGGTTAGTGCGCCTGGAGTTCCCTGGAATTTCCAGCTGCTGGACTGTGACCCAGGATGCTTCCATCCATCTGTGGGGTCCCTGTCCCTTTAAGACTTTCAAAAAGCACTCTCTTTTCTTTGTCCCTGGGGTGCCGGCTTAGGGACCCACAGAAAGGTCTTGCTGTCCTGTTTCCCTAGTTTGCAGCACTCCACGCATGCACTGTGTCTGCGCTCTGGTGCAGATGGCTAGGGCTGGGTGTTTAGCAGTCCTGGGCTCCCTCTCCCTCCCCCTCTCTGACTCCTCTCCTCCCTCCGGGAGCTGGGGTGAGGGGCGCTTGGCTCCTGCTGGGCCGGGGCTTGTATCTTACCCCTTTCACCAGGTGCTGGGTTCTCAAAGGTGTGGATGTTGTCTGGCTGTAGTCCTGTGTCTTCTGGTCTCTCTTTTAGGATTAGTTGTATTTGTTGTATTTTCAAAAATATATATGTTTTTGGGAGGAGATTCCCACTGTCCTACTCATGCCGCCATCTTGGCTCTGCCCTCTACACTGGGCTTCTTTTATATCATTCTTTCATCACTGAGGAAAAGCCTTCCAGTGTTCCCCATCAGATGCCTACCCCAGGCCCCACTACCCAGAAGGGTCACGTGTGAGCCACTCTAGACCAGCCACTTGCAGAGAAGAATGAGATTGCATGATCACCTTCAACCAACCATGTTGAATTACCTAGGACTGGGAACTGTGCCTCCCAAGCCCATTTAGGGTGCACATCCTTCAGAACATGCTAGGATGAACTGTAGTCACAAATTCCAGTGGCTTACAACACCAAAGATTTTTTTCATACTTATGTTTCATGTCTACTATGGATTGGCTGCAACTTTACTCCAATTTCTTTCCTCTGATACCCAGAATGATAGAAACTTCTAACTGGAACATGGCTGATTTCATGCTTGAGGGTGATCCACAAGCTGACCCAGAATTGACATTTATGATTTCTATTCATATTTCATTAGCCAGGGCCAAAAACTCATGCTAGTCATGCTGGCAATGGGGCCAGGAAGCACAATCCTCCCCCAGAGAGGGGAAACTGATCTTTGAGAACAATAATACAACTGATCAGTTTGCCTTCTTGGTCATAAATATTCCCTTCTCCTCCCACATCCAGAACACCTGTGTCCCCTCCTCAGAGGAGGTAGCCCCAAAGTCCCACCTGGTCATTGTCTAGCTCGTAGTGCAGGAGCCACTAAGTGGCACATGGCAGTATCATCCAAGAGGTGCGACCTTTACTTATTTACTGGGAGACCATCTCTCACCACACCCATCCCCACTCCACCCTAAATCTAATATACAATGGTGAATACCTGCTGGTAGGAGCAGAGGAACTTCAACCATTCAGAAAGGGAAGAAGTGGGTACACAGAAAAACTGTTGACCGAGCTGACTCTGAAGTTCCAACAAGCAGATGTGTCAGGAACCCCTGCCCAGGAGCAGAGGGTCTTCCTTGGTGAGGCCTTGATTTTACATTTTGCAAGCAGCTTCCCCATTACTGTTCTCCTTGGCTACTGACTCAAGCCTCTGGAAGTACTTGCTTTCTTCCCATTATCTCCCTTGGCCAAATCTGAGAACACTAGAGGACAGTTCTAATTTGGGAACTGATGTACACCCTCAGCCTGCTTCCTATACATAAAAGTTTGGAGCCTAAGGGTTGTCTTTGTTTTTCCCAGCTTATTACAATATAATTAATATATAATACTATGCACACTTAAAATATACAATGTGTTGATTTGATACACTTGCACATTGTACTATGATTACCACTGAAGTTTTAAGTAACACCTTCAGCACATCACATAATTACTATTTATTTCTTGTGGTGAGATTTAAGATCTACTCTTTTAGCAACTTTCAAGTATATAGCACAATATTGTTATCTATAATCACAATGATGTGCATTAAATCCCAGAACTTATTCATCTTCTAACTGAAAGCTTATATTCTTGACCAACATCAACCCAATTCCCCACCCCCAATCCCTGGTAACCAATATTCTGTTGTTTCTCTGAGTTTTGTTGCTTTTTTATATTCTACATGGAAGTGAGATCATACAGTATTTGTCTTACACTGTCTGACTTAGTTTACTTAGCATAATACCTTCAAGACCCATCCCAGTTGTCACAAATGGTAAGATTACCTTTTTCTTATGGCTAAATAATACTCCATTGTATATATGTACCACATCTTTGTTCATCAATCCACTGATGGTTATTTCCATATCTTGCTATTGTGAATAATGCTGTAGTAAACACAGGAGTGAAAATATCTCTTCTGATATCTTTTCCTTTGGATATATACCTAGAAGTGGAATTACTGGGTCATATGGTAGTTCTTTGTTAAATATTTTGAGGAACCTTCATATTGTCTTCCACAGTGGCTATACCAAGCTACATTCCTACCAACAGTGCACAATGATTCCCTTTTTTCCATATTCTCAGCAAAACTTGTTATCTCTTTGTCTTTTTATGATAGCATTTCCAAAAGATGTGACATGACATCTTTGTGGTTTAGTTTTGCACCTCCCTGATAATAACTGCTATCTTGTATATTTTCACATACCTGTTAGCACTCTGTATGTTTTCTTTATAAAAATGTCTGTTCATTTCCTTAGCCCATTATAAATCAGATTGTTATTTTGTTACTGAGTTGTATGAGTTCTTTATATATTTTGGATATTAGTCCCTTATCAGATATATGGTTTGCAAAAATTTTCTCCCATTCCATTGCCTTTCATTTGTTGATTGTTTCCATTACCTTTGCTGTGAAGAACAGTTTCATTTGATATAGTCCCACTTATTTATTTTTGCTATTGTTGCTTGTACTTTTGGTGTCATATCCAAAAAGTCATTGCCAACACCAAAGTCAAGGAGTTTTCCCTCTATGCTGTATTCTAGGAGTTGTATGGTTTCAGGTCTTAATTTATTTCAAGCTTATTTTTTTTTTGAGTGGTATAAGACAGGCATCCAATTTAATTTTTCTGTCTCTGGCTATCTGCCACCATTTACTGAAGAGGCAATCTTTACCCCATTAGTTATTATTGGCTCCTTTGTCAAATATTTGTTCACCATATATCAAGAGGTTTTACTGTGGGCTCTTGATACAGATCCTTAGGTCTATGTGTGCGTTTTTATACCAGTGCCATACTGTTCTGATTCCTATATCTTTCAGTATGGTTTGGAATCAGGAATTGTGATGCCTCCATCTTTGTTGTTCTTTCTCAGGACCGCTTTAGCTTTGGGGTTTTTTTCAGTTTCATACAAGTTTTAGGATATTTTTTACTATTTTTGTGAAAAATGCCATGGCAATTTCAATAGGGATTGCATTGATGACTTTATGTGGTATGGATATTTCACTAAGATCCATTCTTCTGATCCACAAACACATATCTTTCCATTGGTTTGTGTCTTCTTCAGTTTCTTTCATCAGTGTCTTGTAGTTTTCAGAGTACAGTTCTTTTGCCTCTTGGTTAAATTTATACCCAAGTATTTTATTGTTTTTGATGCTGTTGTGAATTGGATTATTTTTATTTTCTTTCTTTCAGATGTTTCATTGTTACAGTATAGAAAAGCAACTGATTTCTGTATGTTGAATTTATATCCTGCAACTTTACTGAATTCACTGATTAGTTCTAACAGTTTTTGGTGGTCTCTGGGATTTTGTATATATAGGTTTCTTGTAGGCAGCATATAGCTGGGTCTTGTGTTTTAATCCATCCAATCACCTTGTGACTTTTGATTAGAGAATTCAATCTGCTTATGTTTAGAATAATTATTAATATTTAAGGGCCTACTACTTCAATTTTACTGTTTTCTGGCTGTTATGTATTTCTGTCATTCCTTTTTGACTCTCTTGTTGCATTGTTTTGTGAACTGTTGATTTTCTGTGGTAGTATGCTGATTCCCTTGTTTTTGTGAATTTACCATAGGTATTTACTTTGTGGTTACCATCAGAGTTACACAAAATATCTTATAGCTGTAATGGTCTATTTTATGATGATAACAACTTAACTTGGATCACATACAAAACTACCCATTTACTGCCACCCTTCTATGCTTTTGTTGCCACAACCGTCTCTTTCATATTGTATGTTTATTAACAAATTATAGTAGCTGTAGTTATTTTTGGTTCTCTTGTCCTTTATCTTTTACACTCTAGTTAAGTGGTTAACATGCCATCACATTACAGAATTAGTTTTCTGAATTTGCCTATATATTTGACTTTACTAGTTTATTGCAGATTTTCATCTCTTTTCATGTTATCGGTCAGCATCCTTTCATTTTAGTTTGAAGATCTCCTTTGAGCATTTTTTGTAAGGCAGGTCTAGTGGTGATGAATCCCCTCAGATTTGTTTTCTGGGAAAATATATCTCTTCCATTTCTGAAGGATAACTACCAGAAAAAGTATTCTTGGTTGGCATTTATTTTCTTTTGGCACTTTGAAAATATCCCACTTTGAATCATTATAAGAGCTATAACTAAATGCCCCCACCCCCATCCAAGATGAAGTCAGTCCTGTCACCCTGGTGTTGGATATCTCATGTTATTGTTACATTATTGTGGCATGACCCGGAACAATTATGCTTAGGAGGTACTGTCACGGAGGCCCATCCACAGGATCCTTGAGAAGGTGTGCATATGCACAACCCTGCAGACCAGGCCACCTCTCCCTCATCCACACTCACGAGGACCCTTGGCCTCTGAGGGTGGCCTGGGAGGCCAGATGCAGCTGTGATTGGAGGCAGATGCTTAGATGCAGTGCATTTCTCTTATGAATAATAATGAAATAGCACTGCCAAGGCAACATCAGGGATGCATTGGGGAAGAGTAGGGATGGAGAATAATCAAGATAGACAAATGTCCATCCTTCTAATAGTCACTTTCCATGGACAAACAGGCTGAACCTTAGGTCACTTCTGTCTGCCTCACCAACTGCCCTGAAAGCTAGTCCAGTTTTTGCCTGCAAAGCTGCATTCATCTTTTCTGCCATCCCCACCAACCTCAAACTATAGTGAGTCCAATCTCACATAGATATTTTGTGCTTTTTCCTCAAACACTTGAATGTCTACATAGAGTGACATATAACTTTGCATCATGTTGATTTGAGAGGCAGATAATACTGATGTCAGTGAATTTTCCCAGGCCCTGTCCTGTTCATGTTTACTTCTCTCCTGTTTGTTTGGCTTCTATTTCAGTTACAAGCTGATAAATGAGCCTGTTTGGCCATCTGTGTGTGTTTCCTGCCAAAGACTTTTTCAGAAGTTCAGACTTTAGCTGCTGCGGTTTGGAATCTTTGTGTGGAAAGCCAACAGCTGCTGGGGCAGCTACTTGTCCTTGTGTAACGGGCCTGCAGCTGCAGGAGGAGCAACAGGGGAGGTGGAGAGGGCAGAGCTTATTACATCACAGGCAGCAGTCTCAGCCTGGGTGACATTCTGGGGTTCTCATGCTTTTCCCCCCAGTTTGAGTCTCACTGGCAATGAAACCTGTGAGAGCTCAGATGCTCACTCTTAGATATTTTATCCCCCATGGGGAGGACACATTCAAGGGGTAGCAAAGCACATGTGTTCCAAATCTGGGCTCTGCACAAGGCTGGGCTTTTCTGGAAGACGCTGTCTCTTTTCTCTTGCTCAGGCAGTCCAGGACACATTCCCTAACCTTGCTTTTCTGTTTTTTCCAAAACAAGGAATCAAGAGTAACCAGCCAACCAAAGAAAACCCTCCCAAACAGACCTGATCCAGATGTGAATCTGGTCTGAGATCTTGTTCTCAAAAGTACAACGGCAGATATGGCTGTAAAGCGAGCCCCTGGTGCCATCAGTGCCCCTTTCAAGCCTCCTGATGCTTCATCACTGTCCCCCAACACTCCTGTGCTGTCACAGAGTTCACTGCTGAGGAGAGATGGGTTTGGGAATGAGAGGCCCTCAGACATCTGGGGCTCAGGCCCAGCTCACAGCTTCCTTAAAGACTGGGTAGGGCTGTGCCGGGGGATCAGTTAACTACACACTGTTTCTATGGAAACAACAGGCATCAACTGAGAATTGCTGGTAGCACCCAAGACAGCCTCTCTGATAACAGTACCTCATGCCTCTGGTGCAGAGCTGGCTTTAGGAATTGCCACAAGCCTCCGTGCTTTTGCTTTTGGAAGCCCAGCTTCAAAATATCTCACTGCAGGAAGCGTGAAGTTAGAGGGCTTAAAAGACAAATCAGAGGGCAGAACCAAGATGGCGGCGTGAGTAGAGCAGTGGAAATCTCCTCCCAAAAACACAGAGCTATGAAAATATAACAAAGAAAACTCTTCCTAAAATAGAGACCAGAGGACACAGGACAAAATCCAGACCACATCCACACCTGCAAGAACCCAGCACCTCGCAAAGGGGGTAAGATACAAGACCTGGCCTGGCGGGACCCGAGCGCCCCTTCCCCTGGCTCCTGGCAGGTGGAAAGAAACCAGAGCGGTTTTTTTTTTGGTGAGTGTTTTCTGGAAGCCTTAAAGGGACAGGGACCCCGGTGCTAGGGAGGCAGGGCAGCAGGACCGGTGAGCGGGTGCCTGGGACCGGCGCCTGAGGACAAAGAATATAGAGCGTTTTTCCCTTTTTTTCCTTTTTTTTGGCGAGTGCTTTTTGGAAGCCTTAAAGGGACAGGAACCCCGGTGCTAGGGAGGCAGGGCAGCAGGACCGGTGGGCAGGTGCCTGAGACTGGTGCCTGAGGACAGAGAAAATCGCGCGTTTTCCCCTTTTTTTTTCTTTTTGGCGAGTGCTTTTTGGAAGCCTTAAAGGGACAGGAACCCCAATACCAGCAAAACAGGGCAGCAAGACTGGTAGCGGGTGCCTGAGACCGGCGCCTGGGGACAAAGAAAATCACGCATTTTTCCCAATACTAGGGAGGCAGGGCGGAGGGACCGGTGGGCACGGGCCTGGGGCTGGCGCCTGAGGACAAAGAAAATCATGCATTTCTCCCTTTTTTTTTTCTATTTGGCGAGTGCTTTTTTGAGGCTTTAGGGGGACAGGGGCTCCAGTGCCAAGGAGGCAGGGCGGCAGGGCTGGTGAGCGGGTGCCTGGGACTGGCGCCTGGGGACGAAGAGGGTTGCGCATTTTTCCCTTTTTTTTTGTGAGTGTTTTTTGGAAGCCTTGGAGGGACGGGGACCCCAGTGCTAGGGAGGCAGGGTGGCAGGACCAGTGGGCGGGTGCCTGGGACTGGCGCCTGAGGACAAACAATATTGCACGTTTTTCCCTTTTTTTTTGGCGGGTGCTTTTAGGAAGGCTTGAAGGGACAGGGACCCTGGTGCTACAGAGGCAGGGCAGCAGGACCGGTGAGCGGGTGCTTGGGACCGGCACCTGAGGACAAAGAAAATCACGCATTTTTTCCTTTTTTTTTTTTTTTTCTTTTTCCTCTTTCGTTGTTGCTCTTGTTGTTTTGGTTTGGAGAGTGCTTTTTGGAAGTCTTAAAGGGGCAGGACAGGACACTTAGACCAGAGGCAGGGAATCTGGGGATCTCTGGGCACTCTAAACCCCTGAGCAACAGGGAGCACAGAGGCCCCTTACTAAGATAAATAGCCTCCCAGCCACTCCCCCTCCAACGGGGCTCCACCATTTTGGAGGAGCAGCCCCAGCCAGGCCACACCCACAGAACAGCAGAGATAAACTCCATAGCAAACAGGCAAGTAGCAGAAGACCTGTCTGCGCACAGCTGACAAGCATAAGCCACTAGAGGTCGCTATTCTCCCAGGAGAGGAAGGCCAAAAACAAAAAGAAGGGAAGCTCTTCCAGTGGTCACTCGTACCAGCTCTGCAAACTATCTCTATCACCATGAAAAGGCAAAACTACAGGCAGACAAAGATCACAGAGACAACACCTGAGAAGGAGACAGACCTAACCAGTCCTCCTGAAAAAGAATTCAAAATAAAAATCATGAACATGCTGACAGAGATGCAGAGAAAAATGCAAGAGCAATGGGATGAAGTCCAGAGGGAGATCACAGATGTCAGGAAGGAGATCACAGAAGTGAAAAAAACCCTGGAAGGATTTATAAGCAGAATGGATAAGATGCAAGAGGCCATTGAAGGAATAGAAACCAGAAAACAGGAACGTATAGAGGCTGACATAGAGAGAGATAAAAGGATCTCCAGGAATGAAACAACACTAAGAGAACTATGTGACCAATCCAAAAGGAATAATATTTGTATTATAGGGGTACCAGAAGAAGAAGTAAGAGGAAAAGGGATAGAAAGTCTCTTTGAAGAAATAATTGCTGAAAAATTCCCCAAACTGGGGGAGGAAATAATCGAACAGACCATGGAAATACACAGAACCCCCAACAGAAAGGATCCAAGGAGGACAACACCAAGACACATAATAATTAAAATGGCAAGGATCAAGGACAAGGAAAGAGTTTTAAAGGCAGCTAGAGAGAAAAAGGTCACCTGTAAAGGAAAACCCATCAGGCTAACATCAGACTTCTCAACAGAAACCCTACAGGCCAAAAGAGAATGGCATGATATATTTAATGCAATGAAACAGAAGGGCCTTGAACCAAGGATACTGTATCGAGCATGACTATCATTTAAATATGATGGTGGGATTAAACAATTCCCAGAAAAGCAAAAGCTAATGGAATTTGATTCCCACAAACCACCTCTACAGGGCATCCTACAGGGACTGCTCTAGATGGGAGCACTCCTAAAAAGAGCACAGAACAAAACACACAACATATGAAGAATGGAGGAGGAGGAATAAGAAGGGAGAGAAGAAAAGAATCTCCAGACAGTGAATACAACAGCTCAATAAGCGAGCTAAGTTAGGCAGTAAGATACTAAAGAAGCTAACCTTGAACCTTTGGTAACCACGAACCTAAAGCCTGCAATGGCAATAAGTACATATCTCTCAATAGTTACCCTAAATGTAAATGGACTTAATGCACCAATCAAAAGACAAAGAGTAATAGAATGGATAAAAAAACAAGACCCATTTATATGCTGCTTACAAGAAACTCACCTCAAGCCCAAAGACAGGCACAGACTAAAAGTCAAGGGATGGAAAAACATATTTCAGGCAAACAACAGTGAGAAGAAAGCAGGGGTTGCAGTACTAATATCATACAAAATAGACTTCAAAACAAAGAAAGTAACAAGAGATAAAGAAGGACACTACATAATGATAAAGGGCCCAGTCCAACAAGAGGATATAACCATTCTAAATATATATGCACCCAATACAGGAGCACCAGCATATGTGTAACAAATACTAACAGAACTAAAGAGAGAAATAGACTGCAATGCATTCATTTTAGGAGACTTAAACACACCACTCACTCCAAAGGATAGATCCACCTGGCAGAAAATAAGTAAGGACACACAGGCACTGAACAACACACTAGAACAGATGGACCTAATGACATCTATAGAACTCTACATCCAAAAGCAACAGGATATACATTCTTCTCAAGTGCACATGGAACATTCTCCAGAATAGACCACATACTAGCTCACAAAAAGAGCCACAGTAAATTCCAAAATACTGAAATTCTACCAACCAATTTTTCAGACCACAAAGGTATAAAAGTAGAAATATATTCTACAAAGAAAACAAAAAGGCTCACAAACACATGGAGGCTTAACAACATGCTACTAAATAATCAATGGATCAATGAACAAATCAAAATAGAGATCAAGGAATATATAGAAACAAATGACAACAACAACACAAAGCCCCAACTTCTGTGGGACGCAGCGAAAGCAGTCTTAAAAGGAAAGTATATAGCAATCCAGGCACAATTGAAGAAAGAAGAACAATCCCAAATGAATAGTCTAACATCACAATTATCGAAACTGGAGAAAGAAAAACAAATGAGGCCTAAAGTCAGCAGAAGGAGGGACATAATAAAGATCAGAGAAGAAATAAACAAAATTGAGAAGAATAAAACAATAGCAAAAATCAATGAAACCAAGAGCTGGTTCTTTGAGAAAATAAACAAAATAGATAAGCCTCTAGCCCAACTTCTTAAGAGAAAATGAGAATCAACACAAATCAACATAATCAGAAATGAGAATGGAAAAATCACGACAGACTCCACAGAAATACAAAGAATTATTAAATACTACTATGAAAACCTATATGCCAACAAGCTGGAAAACCTAGAAGAAATGGACAACTTCCTAGAAAAATACAACCTCCCAAGACTGACCAAGGAAGAAACACAAAAGTTAAAGAAACCAATTACGAGCAAAAAAATTGAAATGGTAATCAAAAAAATACCCAAGAAGAACACCCCGGGGCTGGATGGATTTACCTCGGGATTTTATCAGACACACAGAGAAGACATAATACGCATTCTCCTTAAAGTGTTCCAAAAAATAGAAGAGGAGGGAATACTGCCAAACTCATTCTATGAAGCCAACATCACCCTAATACCAAAACCAGGCAAAGACCCCACCAAAAAAGAAAATTACAGACCAATATCCCTGATGAATGTAGATGCAAAAATACTCAATAAAATATTAGCAAACAGAATTCAACAGTATATCAAAAGGATCATACACCATGACCAAGTGGGATTCATCCCAGGGATGCAAGGATGGTACAACATTCGAAAATCCATCAACATCATCCACCACATCAACAAAAAGAAAGACAAAAACCACATGATCATCTCCATACATGCTGAAAAAGCATTTGACAAAATTCAACATCCATTCATGATAAAAACTCTCAGCAAAATGGGAATAGAGGGCAAGTACCTCAACATAATAAAGGCCATATATGATAAACCCACAGCCAGCATTATACTGAACAGTGAGAAGCTGAAAGCATTTCCTCTGAGATCCGGAACAAGACAGGGATGCCCACTCTCCCCACTGTTATTTAACATAGTACTGGAGGTCGTAGCCACGGCAATCAGACAAAACAAAGAAATACAAGGAATCCAGATTGGTAAAGAAGAAGTTAAACTGTCACTATTTGCAGATGATATGATACTCTACATAAAAAACCCTAAGGACTCCACTCCAAAACTACTAGAACTGATATCGGATTACAGCAAAGTTCCAGGATACAAAATTAACACACAGAAATCTGTAGCTTTCCTATACACTAACAAAGAACCAATAGAAAGAGAAATCAGGAAAACAATTCCATTCACCATTGCATCAAAAAGAATAAAATACCTAGGAATAAACCTAACCAAAGAAGTGAAAGACTTATACTCTGAAAACTACAAGTCACTCTTAAGAGAAATTAAAGGGGACACTAATAAATGGAAACTCATCCCATGCTCATGGCTAGGAAGAATTAATATCGTCAAAATGGCCATCCTGCCCAAAGCAATATACAGATTTGATGCAATCCCTCTCAAATGACCAGCAACATTCTTCAATGAATTGGAACAAATAATTCAAAAATTCATATGGAAACACCAAAGACCCCGAATAGCCAAAGCAATCCTGAAAAAGAAGAATAAAGTAGGGGGGATCTCACTCCCCAACTTCAAGCTCTACTACAAAGCCATAGTAATCAAGACAATTTGGTACTGGCACAAGAAAAGAGCCACAGACCAGTGGAACAGACTAGAGACTCCAGAAATTAACCCAAACATATATGGTCAATTAATATTTGATAAAGGAGCCATGGACATACAATGGCATAATGACAGTCTCTTCAACAGATGGTGCTGGCAAAACTGGATAGCTACATGTAGGAGAATGAAACTGGACCATTGTCTAACCCTATACACAGAAGTAAATTCAAAATGGATCAAAGACCTGAATGTAAATCATGAAACCATTAAACTCTTGGAAAAAAACATAGGCAAAAACCTCTTAGACATAAACATGAGTGACCTCTTCTTGAACATATCTCCCTGGGCAAGGAAAGCAACAGCAAAAATGAGCAAGTGGGACTACATTAAGCTGAAATGCCTCTGTCCAGTGAAAGACACCATCCATAGAACAAAAAGGAACCCTACACTATGGGAGAATAAGTTTGAAAATGACAGATCTGATAAAGGCTTGACGTCCAGAATATATAAAGAGCTCACACGCCTCAACAAACAAACAAAAAATAACCCAATTAAAAAATGGGCAGAGGAACTGAACAGACAGTTCTCTAAAAAAGAAATACAGATGGCCAAGAGACACATGAAAAGATGCTCCACATCGCTAATTATCAGAGAAACGCAAATTAAAACTACAATGAGGTATCACCTCACACCAGTAAGGATAGCTGCCATCCAAAAGACAAACAACAACAAATGTGGGCGAGGCTGTGGAGAAAGGGGAACCCTCCTACACTGCTGGTGGGAATGTAAATTAGTTCAACCATTGTGGAAAGCAGTTTGGAGGTTCATCAAAATGCTCAAAACAGACCTACCATTTGACCCAGGAATTCCACTCCTAGGAATTTACCCTAAGAACGCAGCAATCAAGTTTGAGAAAGACAGATGCACCCCTATGTTCATCGCAGCACTATTTACAATAGCCAAGTATTGGAAGCAACCTAAATGTCTATCGGAAGATGAATGGATAAAGAAGATGTGGTACATATACACAATGGAATACTACTCAGCCATAAGAAGTGGAAAAATCCAACCATTTGCAGCAACATGGATGGAGCTGGAGAGTATTATGCTCAGTGAAATAAGCCAAGGAGAGAAAGAGAAATACCAAATGATTTCACTCATCTGAGGAGTATAAGAACAAAGGAAAAACTGAAGGAACAAAACAGCAGCGGAATTACAGAACCCAAAAATGGACTAACAGGTACCAAAGGGAAAGGAACTGGGGAGGGTGGGTGGGCATGGAGGGATAAAGAGGGGGAAGAAGGGGGGTATTAAGATTAGCATGCATGGGGGGGAAGGAGAAAGGGGAGGGTGGGCTGCACAACACAGAGAGGACAAGTAGGGATTCTACAACATTTTGCTAAGCGGATGGACAGTAACCGTAATGTGGTTTTTAAGGGGGACCTGATATAAGGGAGAGCATAGTAAACATAATATTCTTCATGTAAGCGTAGATTAAAGATTAAAAAAAAAAGAAAGAAAGAAAGAAAAGGGGTATTACTCCTTGATAGGATAAAACTATTGGTAAATTAAAGATCAACACTTGCTTTAAATATCCTTAATGTTGGTCACTTAAAGGGTGTCAGATGATCAGCTTTGGAGGTACTCTTTTCTGATAATATTCCTTTCTCTTAATAATAAAAAAAAAAGCAGTTCCTGTGTGCTGACCTCCAATGAGTTCTACACAGTGGTATAGAGGGCATGTCAAAGTGTGGGCAAAGGGTCTGTTTGTTTCTATGCAGAAGATCAAGGCCTAGCTTGGCTACCCAGAAAATGAACTAAGATACGATATGAGGAGAAGCTTCCAGCATCAGCACTCTCTGGAGGACTCGTGCCGGGGGATGATCATCAAAAAGCTTCCACAGGGATCCGGATGATCCTGCAGTGGTGGCTGCATCCACCCCACCATTTCCTGGACTTGCCATTGGAATGAGGAGGGAGATGTCTAGGCTGGCATGTGCATACAGTGAGACAACGAATTTGATCGGATCTGTACTGTTGGAACTCAACCAGGAGTTGGGAGGGGTGCAAGTTGTAGCACTCCAAAATCTTATGACTATAGACTATCTACGGTTAAAAGAACATATGGGATGTGAACAGATCCCAGAAATGGGTTGCTTTAATTTGTCTGATTTCTCTCAGACTGTTCAAGTACAGTTGGACAATATCCATCATATCATAGACAAATTTTCACAAATGCCTAGGGTGCCTAAATGGTTTTCTTGGCTTCACTGGAGATGGATGGTAATTATAGATTTGCTTTGTTTATGTCACCATATTCCTATTATGTTAATGTGTGCACAAATTAGTTAGTAGTTTAAAACCTATACATGCTTAAGGTACTCTACAAGAAGATATGTCAAAGAAATAATCAATCTTCCCATGTTTTCTTCCATATGCTATCTCTATAGCTTTTCTTCTTCCTTCCTAATTACAACTCTTAAATAGAATTCGTGCCTCATATTGAATTTACCGAGTATCACAATTCCTCCAGGTGGTAAAGATAGCTCGAGACAAGTGCTGGGCATAGAAACCACAGGGCATAAATCTGCAAAGAAGTAAAAAGCTAACCTTTTGAAACAATATGGCTTCTCTCTCACTTACCAACTTTACATTTTCCTGTATGGCGCCAGTAGATGACTGGTTAGCCAGAGACGGGTAAGATTCCTTATGGGAGGAACAACCTAAGACAGGCACAGTCGCAGGGGGGCCATCAGGTGAGAAATTGGGGATCAACAGAGGTGAGGCTCAGAACCTCACGCCCCCTGTTTTGAGAGAAATCATCTGCATCCGTGGATGTTTTGCTGCCCTTGTCTAGCTTGGATTAATACTTAGTCCATAGGCACACACCTGATCATCTACATTTGCCCTCTTACAGCACTAAACTATGTTTTCTACCTTTATCTTGCATCTACCTACCACTTCAGCATTTTATTAAAAATAAAAATAATAATAATTATAAAGGGAGAAATGTGGGATCCACATATAAATCAAGTATAAAAATCAAACAAATATTCATATTTGACCTGATTTTTTATAGTTCATAATGCGTGATCAAAACCGAAAGTTTCTGTGATGAATGCCCTTGTACTGTTCACCATGTAAGAATTTATTCACTATGTAAGAATTCGTTCACCATGTAAGAACTTGTTCGTTATGCTTCAGAAGATTGGAAACTGATGGGAATTAGGCTTGAGATGGATTAATGATTGTGCATTGAGCATTGACCCCCCTATACAGAATTTTATTGTTGTTAACAACCATTTGATCAATAAATATGAGAGATGCCCTCTCAAAAAAAAAAAAGAAAAAGGCAAATCAATTTCCTACCAGTTCCAGTTGGAGCCTGAAGATGAATACCATTTATCTGGCCTCCTTCCAAAAACAGAGCTAGAGGAGGAACTAGCAGAGTTCTTCATCTGTTTTTAACATAAGAGGCTTTGAAGACTTCTCTCTGAATTGAAGTTGCTGGCAGAACCATATTCTGGGCAATGACATAGCCCCTAGAAGAAATGGCAAGTTCACCCTGCAGGAAACTAGACATAGGAGACCCTCATTTGACTGGTCCCCCAGGAAGTCTGACCTGATGCCTGGGTGTAGAGTGACAGCAGACCATAAGCGCAGAGGGCTTGGCGGCCCGGCCACCTGGGTGGTCTGCTGCTTGGAGAGCACTGGTGAAGAACGAGCACTGGCCTTGGCCAGCATGTTTGCATCTGGCAAAAACATCCTGCAGCTGCAGACTCCCCCTCTAACAGTGCTCCAGTGTCTCTTGCCCTTCCAGCCCTTTGTGATCATCTTGTCACCATGTGCACAGGGGAAATGGTAAAACGTAGGGAAGTTGTCTTTGTTCCTGCCCAGAGCACATTTAAGAGGCTGGCATTTTCTTCCTCTCTCAGCTGGATTCACTCTTCCTTTTGAGCTGGGTGGAAGGTGTGCTGGTAGAAGGGAGATCTCCAGGGCTAGACATGGAAGAACAGACTGCCCACCTGAGTCTCAGAGAAGGGAACAGCTTGAGACCTTCTCCTGGGGTCTCCCTTTCAGGGATACAACCCACGAAGGAGCTGAGAATCTGGGGTGTTTGCTGCATGTCCAGGGGAACCCTATGCCGTTTTATGGGAAAAACTATAGAAATGGAAGGCTTGTCTAAACCCATACACAAAAGTAAACTCGAAATGGATCAAAGACCTGAATGTAAGTCATGAAACCATAAAAGTCTTCGAAAAAAACATAGGCAAAAAATCTCTTGGACATAAATATGAGAACTTCCTCATTAACATATCTCTTCGGGCATGGGAAACAAAAGCAAAAATGAATAAGTGACTATATCAAACTAGAAAGCTTCTGTACAACAAAGGACACCATCAGTAGAACAAAAAGACATCCTACAGTATGGGAGAATATATTCATAAATGACATATCTGATAAGGGGTTGATATCCAAAATATATAAAAAGCTCACACACCTCAACAAACAAAAAGCTAATAATCCAATTAAAAAATGGGCATAGGATTTGAACAGACACTTCTCCAAAGAAGAAATTCAGATGGCCAACAGGCACATGAAAAGATGCTCCACATCACTAATCATCAGAGAAATGCAAATTAAAATCACAGTGAGATATGACCTCACACCAGTAAGGATGGCCAACATCCAAAAGACAAACAACAACAAATGTTGGTGAGGTTGTGGAGAAAGGGGAACCATCTTACACTGCTGGTGGGAATGTAAATTAGTTCAACCATTGTGGAAAGCAGTATGGAGGTTCCTCAAAAAACTCAAAATAGAAATACCATTTGACCTAGGAATTCCACTCCTAGGAATTTACTCTAAGAATGCAGGAGGCCAGTTTGAAGAAGACATATGCACCCCTATGCTTATTGCAGCACTATTTACAGTAGCCAAAACATGGAAGCAACCTAAGTGTCCATCAGTAGATGAATGGATAAAGAAGATGTGGTACATATACGCAATGGAATATTATTCCTCCATAAAGAGAAAACAAATCCTACCATTTGCAACAACATGGATGGAGCTTGAGGGTATTATGCTCAGTGAAATAAGCCAGGCAGACAAAGACAGGTATCAAATGATTTCACTCATCTGTGGAGCATAAGAACAAAGAAAAAAACTGAAGGAACAAAACAGCAGAAGATTCACAGGACCCAAGAATGGACTAACAGTTACCAAAGGGAAAGGGACTGGGGAGGATGGGTGGGAAGGGAGCGATAAGGGGGGGGAAATGGGGTCATTATTATTAGCAGACATAACATAGGGGGGAAGGGCGCAGCGAGGGTTGTACAACACAGAGAAGACAAGTAGTGATTCTACAGCATCTTACTACGCTGATGGACAGCAACTGTAATGGGGTATGTGAGGGACTTGGTGATGGGGGGAGTCTAGTAAATGTTATGTTCCTCATGTAATTGTAGATTAATGATACCAAAAAAAAAAAAAAAGAAACGGAAGGCTTGTTCTTTGGCTAAGAATTGACTAATACCAAGTGCAGAGAAACACTGGTGAACATCCAGGTAGGGTGACAGAGACTGCAAACTGGAGGAGAAGTGAGAACTAGGTCAGACATCCTTGTTGACACTTTGTAGTACTTTTGTGTTTGCAAAGTGTTTTTGCACACATCTTTTCACATCAGGATGGGATGAGAAAAAGTCAAGAAAGCTGTCTTAGAGTAGATCAGCTCAAAGCAGGGGCAGATAGACTGGTTAGAGTAGACAAGCTCAAAACTGGCCTCTTGCTCTCACACACAGTGCCCAGACGCAGTAATGCTGGTGGAGTGAGTGGATGGTGGGAGTGGTACTGTCCCTTGGCCACACACAGAGGGCTGTGGGGAGGGAGGCGGTGGCCTCACAGGGCCCTCTGGGATGCACAACACACTGCCAAACTGTCAGACCAGCCTTGTGTATACTTTAGCAGCTGCTTCATGTCTAGGCTCTTCAAACAAGATTTTAAAGCACTCTACCTTTCCATATACTTAAAAATACATAAGATCTACCAAGCAAGGCATTCTTTCAAAAGGAATCCTCTCATTTCCAAGGGCTGAGCAAGTGGAGCTATCTTTAGCAGACCTTTTATCTCTCATGCTTTCACATCTAGTGAATCAGTGTATCTCCTCTCCTTTCCTTCCTCTCCACATTGTACCCCACGGCTTCCCATTCACTGCCCGCATGGCAACAAGGGTGCCAGGATATGCATTGTCAGTTGGTCAGAGGCCCAGGGGAGCCCCTCTGGTGGCACATCCCAGTGTGACAGCCCACGCCCTCATTTTCTCTGTCTTTCTGGATGTGGATAAGCACGGAAGCTCTTTTCATACCAGGACTTGATTACCCCAGGCCACCCTTAACCCCTCAAGAGGCAGCCGAGGAACCTACGACACGCACCAGCCACCACCCTGTGTGATGGTATGATGACAATCCAAACTCTCCTGTTTGTAGGCAACACCCACAAGCTGGCTGCCTGGCTGCTCAGTGTGGTCATCCTACTCTGTGAACTTGGCACATGCCATCACCCATCAGGAGCCCACTGCTTCTCTCTATCTGCAGGAAGTCTTCCCTGATCACCTCCTTCCACAGTGAGCTCTGCCTTCCCTCAAGACCCACAGTCCCCGAAGCCTTCCAGGGGAAGCAAAAAGCAGGTGACTTTAGGGTCTGACCAGAAAACTTAACATGTGAAATGGGCAAATATTACATAAAAGTGGGAAAGTGCTTGCCATCTGTGAGACTCTTAAATCCATATTTTTGTAAAAGACTCTGCTGATCAATCAAAGCACTGCCCAAAGGCCACTGGTTCTCCATGGGCACGGACAATTACTTGGACTCTCCACAGACCTGCACGGCTCCTTATGGAAGTCTTCAAGGTCCTTGTGAACACAGACTATGGAATTTAGTTCTTCTTAACCCCACAACATATGAAATACTGCAAAGCTCAAAAAATACTAGACAAACTAAATGGAAACAAATTTTAATCTGTATGGCTCCTTTTAAATTAGTAAAGAAATTAGAATAAATTTTGAAAAAACTTCAAATAAATATAGCCATTCATTTATTTAAAAATGTTTTTTGAGTTCCTTCCATGTGCCTGGCACCATTGTAGGTGCTAGAAATACAAAAGTAAGGAAGAGATAAAGCCCCTGCCTATGTGGAGTGTGCATTCTACAGAGAGAGGAGTGAAAATACAAGGGAGTGAATATAGGATCTACCACGGGAAGGAAGCAGGTAGAAGGGGTACAGAAGGGCTATTCTGGGAGAGGTCGGGAATGAGGCCATGTAACTACTTGGGACAGGTGTGGTCCAGGCGGAAAGACATGTGTGTGCTGAGTCATGGGGACAGGAATGACCCCTAGGAAGCCCTGTGGCTGTACCAGAGTGGGATGGAGGGAGCAGAGGGAGATGGGGCGGGGGAGGTGGGTGAGGGCCACAGCAGGTGGGATATCACCAGTACAGACTGCAGTTTTGCTTCTAGGTGAATTGGGAAGCCACTGGAAGGTTTTTAACAAAAGAATGACAATCTTGAGTGGCTAACCAATGCTGCTACCTGGTGAACAGGATGAAGAGGGCATGGTGCAGCAGAGCCCTATGCTAGAGTCAAGAATGCCCAGTCCCAACCTGGCTTGTTCACTAACTAGTTGGGTGACATTGGGAAGGACATTTAACTCTGGGCAACACTATATGCTCTAAGTGTAAAGGAGTGCTGAGGATTGCTAACTACCAGGTAATTCCAGCTCCTACATTCTGAGCCTGGGTACTGCGCATTTAGTCACACCTAACAGGTATGCCACCAGCTGAAGCAAGTGTTTAATCATTGTCACAGATGGCTGGGAAGGCATGTGGCATGGTAGACTTCTGGAAGCTCTCCAGGTGAGCAAGAAGTCCTGGTTTTGTATGGCTGACTGTAAGAAAGGGGTGCCTCTCCCCACCCCAGACAAGCAGGGCACACACAAAGGCTCAGAGGCAGCAGTGGGGCAGGCATGCAGGTGACCTGAAAGGCAGGCAGCAAAGGAGAGAAACTCCCTCTTCTTCCTATCTTTGTCAAGCACCTCCTCTACCCAGAAGTTCAAACATGTCATGTCAGGTTCACAGACCAGTCTTAAAAGGTACCCAAAGGACTCAGGATATGAAATTAAATGATCAGAGGGAGGAGACATTTTTAAACCCAGAGAAATCCAATAGATCATCCTTCTAGGAGTCTATCTCACATTTTGACCATGATGTGACAACTGGTCAGAAATTACTTCTACGCAAGAGAAAGCTACAGAGAGGCCGAGCTAGGGCCATGGTATAAATCCCTAAATGCTATCCACATAGCCTGTGCATTTTCCAACAGCCTCTCCTGAAACATCACCAACCATCTTCATTGTCATGACATTTAATAGCAACAGCTAACCACCCTTCAGCAGAGACAGGTATGTGCAACTGGGATAAATCTTATTATTTAAAAATATATCCTGGCCAAGATAACCCTGCACTTGGGCAATATGCAAAGATTAATCATGTAATCAAGCTTATACAATGTTTTGTGCAAGATCTTGTGGGGCTGAATGCACATAAATCAGGACTTTTCTAGATGCAAATCCATCTCTTTTTTCAGTATCAGCATTCTGTCCATCATGCTAAGAACATCATTTTAAAATACAGGTCTGTTGAGCTAACTCCTCTGCCTTAAAACCCACTGACAACTGACAGTTGGTTGGGGAGTGGGGTCCAAACTCCTAGGCATGGCTCTCAAAGCTCTTCATAGTCTCACCCAATGTTCAGTCCCTGACTCATGGCTCCCCATCGAGCAACACATAGCACATGCTTGAACTAAACTGGACAGCTTGCCATTTTCCAAACGCAGTCCAGGAGTCATGGAGGGTCATCTGATTTTAAGGAGATGGATGCAGCATATAGGGTACATACAGATCCTCAGTCAGACAGGAGCAATTCAAATACAGACAAATTTGTTCTTTCATTCAGTCATTCATTTAACTACTTGTTTCTCCAGTGATTTTACTGGGCACCAACCTATGATGTTGCAATGGGTGGGTGTGAACAAAAATGAATACCACACTCCTGATCACAAGGAGCTTATACTCTTTTCCATTAAAACATACAAAAGTACTGACTGTTTTTGATCCACAAAACAGGTGTTCCCACATGGCTCAACCTAATAGCTGTGTTACACACCAACTATTCCCAGGCGATTTCTCAACTAAGAACCAGAAATTCTTCCTGCTTAAAATCAGGCAGGGCCTGAAAATTCCCAAAGAGCAGCCAGAATCAAACTGGGCTGACAGTGGGTCCCACATCACACAGACAACTGCCCAGCAGGATTGCCCAGATGTCACCCTTAAAATTGTCATGGGATTGATTAGTAACAGAATCACTCACTTTCCTAAGGTATGGGAGAGGGGAGGAGAGCCTACACTCAAGGGAATGTCATTAGCCTTCTAATAAAAGCAAATCACTCAAGTGTGGAGGTATTGAGGTCTGAGTACAAGATGGCCTGGATACAAATTACATCCCAAACTTCATTGTTATATAGGAACAAACGCATTAAAAAAATAATATCCCATTCCAGTTAAAACTGGAGGGAAACAGGCATCACAGCACAAGGATTGTTGAAGGATTACTTATCTCCAAATCTGGCTAGTTAAATGCCCCAGTAAGACACAGAAAACAAAAACCAATTATTGAAGTCCCAAGTTGATCATAAAGATCTGGACAGGGGTAATTTCTACTTATCACCAATCGATGGGGCAGTTTCTATAGCTGCCTTCCACTTTTCCACACAGATACATCTCGTGGATTGGGAAGCATTCCTCTGCTGAAGACTCATGTGGGGAAGCCGACCATCTCTTTGGACCCAGCCTGGGCAAAGCTTCATTCTAAGACATTACAAACCTTCGTTGTGCAAGACACCATCAGAAACCAGAGGCTGCTGCTGTTCTGTCCTCTGCCTGCTGGAGCTCTTGCCAAATATATATAGGATTCAGGCTGATTCTAGAATGTCTACTTCCAATGTGGCCCTGTGGTCCTTCTATGGGTAAAAATCTCCCAAATCCAGGGAGTTACTCCAATCTGTAGATGCTGCGATAAGGCTAAACAGTATCCAGAACAACAATCCTGGTTAGGCAATATGTTATTTCTCAAGTTCATTTTCCACCTAACTTCTCTGAGACGCTAGAAACATGATAACCCTTTTTGTACTCCAACAAAGAGCACACTTGAACACGTGGGGCTGAGGTCTGGAGGGAGCCTGGCAGCCAGGGCCTCCATACAGCCATGGGGTGGTTCCCTCTTTCATTGCTCATTTTCTGGCCATAAGTAAACTGAGCTGTTTTCTAGAACCTTTCATAACACATAATTTCTTCAGAGGGGTTTCTTTAAAAATACACACACATAGGACATGTATCTTAGGTTGCAAAAGTTAGTTGGCTCCAGGCCTGGAAACATATTTTGTTTTGACTGTGTGGACTAGGCTTTGGGTGGGTCAGTTCAGCTCAAGATTCTGTGCCTGATATTTAAATGATATCTTGCACCCACCTGAATGGGGGTGGTAGGCCAGATGCAGATAATATCTATACAGGCACATATATATCCATAAGACAAAACCTATGAGCAATCTGCTCTCCCCTCCACCCACCCATTTTTGGGGGTTATTCCTCAGCAACAACTGTATACAACAACACAGTCACTTATTTTAAAATGCAGTTGGTAATAAAAGCTCCTTCACCTCCCACCTCATAATGCTTTTCCCCACTGAAACTGTACACCCATGGCAAGCTCAGCGCAGGCCACTGTTCTGATGACAGGAAGGCAGTGCTTCTGGAACAAAGGCTTACATGAATGAGAGATTTCTAGGAAGAAGTCCCAAGCTTCCTCAGCTCTTTTTAAGAAATGACTGGAATCTGATGGCTACCCTGCCTCATGAGCCTTTTGAATGAAGACAGTGAGGTCCTGTGGACAGAAGGTGAGGTGTCAGTTATAGCTGAGGACTTGTGGGTGTAATTCTGTGCTGGAGTCTGTGTAGGATGTGTGTGAATGCAGGAGAATGGGCTGATCCAATAGAAGGGGGGCCAGGACAAACCCCAATGAATAACATACCAATATCTGCCCCAAACTGAACATATAAAAGATATTATGAGCAAAGTAACAGGAGACCAGTATGTAAGAGTCTGAGCAATAAAAGAGCCAACTCAGAACACTGCGCCGAGGAGTGCTCTGGGAGGTGGCGCCCCCGCTTTGTGAACCTGTGAACCCCACATACCATGAGGTCAGCTGTCCATTCAGGGCCTGCACAGGACAGCCAACTTCTTTCTAGCCAACATTATTTTTATCATGTCTTTGTCTTTTTCTGTGGAGCTAAGGAAGAAAAGATATGGAGGAAACAAAGAGGAAATATGACTTCCTATCTTTTCTCCTCCTCCCATTCCAATGGGTCATTTTAGCAAAAAAAGAAAAAAATCTTTAAATAAACCTCCAAAGGCTTATTTTAACCAGATTTCTGTCCTTGCTCTGGTTCACTGTAAAGCAGAAGACAGCAGCAGATCTGCAGCATCCCAGAGACAGGTAAGGGTTGAGGGGGCCAGAGGCAGCTTACGAGATGTAAATCTCTATGGAAACTAATGTATCACTGAAACAAGTTTCACAAAGGATGTCCATAATCTCCACACACAACCTGCACAGAAATGAACAGGCAGCACCTTTGGGAATTAAAACAAAACAAATGTAAAACTACTCTTCATCCTGCTGCTCTGTCTTAGTTGAGAACTTCAGTGACACAGGCAGTTAGTTTTAGCCCTAGGCAGGCAGAGAGTTGTAATCTTTGAATCTGTTAAGGCACGAAGTAGTGGTTTCTACAGGGACACGTCTTATTTATATACAAAGCCATTAGATACCCTTCTGAGAACTTGTCTTGTTCAGAAAATGACAGAAGAAAAGAGAACAAGAACTACAGAAAAAGTGAGTGGCAACTTACCAGATTTCATAAGGACATGTCTGCTGACAGACATGAATTAAAAAGTGAATCTGTATTGTCTATTAATATAAAGATCAATGCCTCCCTGCCCTCCTAGAACAGACATATCTAGATAGAGAAAGCACTGCTTTGAGGGGGGTGCCCAATCACCAGTCTGCCTGTGGGGCCCAGACTGGGATGGTGCAGATCCGACGGTGCCTTCTGCTTTGCAGTGAACCAGAGTGAGGACAGAAACCCTGGTTACAAGCAGCAAGAAATGGCAGTGCATAGAAAAGCAAGGGTTGGGACTGAAGTAGTGGGAACTCCAGCCAGAGAGAAGGCTTATGGTTGTGACAGAAGGATATTCACCCCATCACAGCGGCTCACTCAATCCCTTGTCTCCCATTCCCAAGTCCTGATTCTAGACATCCACACCAGCAACTTGGAGCCGGGCGTGCAAGTCAGAACAGTGAGCTCATGTTTGTGAACCTAAGGACAGCCGACCACCATACTAGGGACCACCAAAAAGGTTTCTAAAGGCCTAAGAGTTGGAATTGCAAAAAGTCCATCTATGGAAACTTTAACTTTCTAACTCTATAATACCATCTGTTAATTAAGTTCAAAGCTAAACAATTTGTATCTGCATTCCTGCTAGAAGGTAAGCAAGAATGTTCACCCTTTCCATTAATTTCCTTTGGTGCCAGGATGTATATTGCCCCCTGACTCTTTCTTTGCATGGCATATCTTATGTCAATGAAGTCTACCCCTTTGAGGTTCTGTCTTTCTTGCCCGCATCCTGCATGTAAAACCTTTGTATGATCTGGGGTCTGCAGAAAGTTCTTTTCCTATCCACCCATGGGAATCAATGTTTCCGGGGTTCTAAGTTCTTAGTTTTGAGCTCAAATAAAACTCTGTATTTATTTCAAATAGATTTTAGTGAGTTTTTCATCAACATGTTTCCAGAAAACATTGTTTTGTAACAATTCAGTTTTCCAGTACTATTAGAACTAACTTTCAGTTATCTGGAGATTAAAAAGATGCTCCTATGAGTTGCCTAGGGAGCTAGCCTCTCTTTACCTGTAATATGGTTTTTATGGTATAAATGTGATCTGAGTTACAACCAGCCATGTTACACATGAATATTTGGTCTACACACAACTTGTAGACTGGTCTCAGCCTGTAATAGTTTGGCAAAGGCATGGGTTTATGTAAGGGTTAAGGACTTTGAGGGAAAAACTGCAGGAAAATTAATTTGGCTATGAAATGCTGGACTGTGTAGTGAGAGGCAAGAGGCTGAGGAAAGGGGACCAGTTAGGATGCTATTACTAAATGTGTGGCAGTAGGAATGGGAAGGAAAGGAGGATTGTAGGACTGAATAATTGTAGTGGGTGGAGGAGAAGACAGGTAGAAGAGTTCAATATTACTCTGAAGGTCTTTTTCTTTTCTATTTTTTGCTGAGATAAAACTCACATAACACAAAATACATCACTTTGAAGTGTACAATGTAGTGGTTTGTCATATATTCACAATGTTGTACAATACTCATCGCTATCTGATTTGAGAATATTTCTGCTGCCACCAAAAGAAACCCCATACCTATTGGCAATCTCTCCCAGTTCTGCTCTCTCCCATACCCTGGAAACCACTAATCTACTTTCCTTTTGTATAGATTTTCCTATTCTAGACATTTCATGTAAATGGACTCAAGCAGTATATGGCCTTCTGTGTCTGACTTTTTTTCATTTAGCACAGTATTTTCAGGGTTCCGTCATTTCATAACATTTATCAGCACTTCATTCCCTTTAATGGCCAGATAATATTCCACTGTATGGATATACCATATTTGTTTCTCCATTCATTAGTTGATGGATATTGCGTTGTTTCTCTTTTTTGATTATTCTCCTATTTTGCTGCTATAAACATTTGAGTACAGGTTTTTGTATGAACATTTGTTTTCAATTCTTTTGAGTGTGTGTATACATATACATATATAATCTACTTACAGAGTTTATATAAACTGCTGAACCATTTTCCATGGTGACTGCATCATTTTACCTTTTCACTGGTAATATATGAAGGTTCCAATTTCTCTGCATCCTCACCAATGCTTATTATTTTGTTTATTAAAATATCTTATTCTAGCTCTCCTAAGTAGATATGAAATAGTAACTCTTTGTAATTTTGATTTACATTTCCTTGATGAGGAATGATGTTGAGCATCTTTTCATGTACTTATTAGAAATTTGTGTATCTTCTGTGGAGAAACATCTGTTCAAATCCTTTGCCCATTTTTAAATTGGGTTGTTTGTCTTTTTATTGTGTCATAAGAGTTCTTTATATATTCTGAATACTCTTATCAGATACATAATTTGCAAAAATGTTTTTCCCATTCTGCAGCTTGTGTTTTCACTTTTGTGATAGTGTGTTTGACACACAGTTTTTAGCTTTGATGGATCCACCTTAACTACTTTGGTTGCTTGTGCTTTTTGTGTCATTTTTAAGAACCTTTGGCAATCTAAGATTAAGAAGATTTACCCCTATGTTTCCTTCTAAGAATTGTATAGTTTTAGCTCCTACATTCATTTTGAGTTGATTCTTATATATGGTGTGAGAAAGGGATACAACTCCATTCTTCCACATGTGAATATCCATTTGTCCCAGCAACATTCATAGAAGGGACAGTCTTTCCCTATTGAGTGGTCTTGGCATGCTTACTGAAAATCAGTTGACCATAGACATAAAGGTTTATTTCTGGATTTTAAATTCTATCACCTTGATTTATATATCCACCCTTATGTCAGCACCACACTGTCTGAATTACTTTTTGTTTGAAGTACGTTAAAAATTGGGAAGTGTGAGTCCTCCAACTCTGTTCTTTTTCCAGATTGTTTAGGTATCCCTTACATTTTCATATGAATTTTAGGAGCAGCTTGTAATTTTTTCCTGTAAAAACAGTAGTTGGAATTTGAAGATTTTGAAAGCCCTCTTTGTAAAACATTGCATGCACAGAGGGAAAGAGTACTTGAAATGAAATGAAAATGAAAATGACCTGTTAGGTCAGTTATGACTTCCTTCAGTGGGTCTGTTTTTCCTTGTGTAAAGTAAGATTTTGGAATAATTGATCTCTAAGCTCTAGATCTGAAATTCTAGCATTCTAAGAAAAATATAAATGAGCTATAGAAAAAATTTAAATGCCTGTTTTGAGAGTTAGCCAGGAGAAAGCACAGAGTAAGAAAAAGGCTTAAGCTAGATAGAGTTCTAAGAATGTAAATATTTAATGGTCAGATTGAGGAGACGGAGACTGCAAAGGAATCTGAAGAGGAGCTTCCGGAGAGGCAGGAAAGCCAGCGGGGAAGTGCATAGGGAGAGAAGCTGGTGGGGTGGGGGGCTTCAGGGTGGAGGGAGGGCTCAACAGGGCTGGAGGTTGCTGAGACCAGAGTGAAATGAAGGTGGAAAAATGTCTCTGCTTACACTTGTCAACATGCTGGTCTCAGGTGGTCTCAATGAGAGCACTTTTGATGGAATAACAGGGTCAAATGGCTGAGGAGAGAGCAGGGGGTGAAGGACTGGAGACGGGGAGCATGGTAACTATTTTGGGAAACTTGCAGAGAAATAGTAGTAGTGGGAGAGGAGGAGAGGGTCTTTGCTTTTTTAACAAGAGACTTGAGGCCTGTTTAAATGCCAATGAAAGGGGCCAAAATGAAAAGGCCAAAATGACTCAGCTGAGAGAGAGGAAGAAGACCATAAAACAGGCTGAAAGACAGAAGGGGAGAAGCTTCAGGCTGCAGATGAAGGGACTGGCTTTTGCTGGAGGACAGGAGGAGGAGATGGTGGGTGAGATGTAGGCAGGTTTGTAGATTCCATGGTGGAAAGCTGAGATCATTTCTCTTTGACAGCTTTTGTATTCTAGAAGGCGAGACTGGAGAGTCATCTGCTGAGAGGGAGAAGAGCTGGAGAAAGCCGAGTTTATCAAGAAAGCTTGCCACAGAACTCGGGAGAGAAGGAGCACCAGTGGAACAGAGAGCCCCAGGGAAGGCCAGGCGAGGCAAGTTTATGGTGCCCCAGGCCACAGGCAGGGAGCCCTGTCCAGCTGTGATCCTGCCTGCACAGCCTGTGAGAATCCAGCCTCCAGCCAAAGCTGGCTGGACCTCCAAAGCATGCCTGAACCCTGGGAGGCCAACCGTGCAGGCAGCTCGGTTTTCCACAGCCATCGTCAGCAAGAGTCCTGGCTGACTCCCTGACCGCTCTGCATCTGCATCACAGGCTCATCCCTGCCGTCCCTCTCCCTTTGGGCAGCACACACTGTTCACAGAAGAGCCCTCTTTCCCATAAAAACATCCTTTGGGCCCCACACTTTCCTGTCAGAGCAGTGATGCTGTCATATTGATAATACACTTAAAACACAGTTAGCCATTGGCATCACTTGGCAACACATGACACATGCAGGTCACAGCTTTTATATTTTGCTTACAAAGCAGAAATCAAGTAGTGAGTTATTGAGATGATTACCTTTCCAACCTTCTTTGGTGTTCTTCCAATTCCACCCACTCCCACATACAATGACCTCCTTCCAGGACCCCTCACTGGTCTGCAACGCACACAGCTTGGTTCTCACATCTAATGCCCTCGGTGCCCCTCAGTGTGGGTTCCTCCACATTCTACCTGGAGTCTTCCAAAGATCGCCACTCCTAGCATTCATGAGGAATCACTTTGTCAGCACAATGTACACAGCCCACATGCTATTAACTTGTCCTAAAGCCATGTTTTGGTGGAAGTGTTTCCATATTTTTGGATGTGGACTAAGAACAAGGTGCCTGGAGACCACTCTGTGATTCTCTCTATGAGTAGAAGGGCTCAGCACCCATGGGGAAGCCAGTGTTGCTGACTAAATTTCCTCTGACCCATTTGCCTATTTCCTTTGCTGAGATGTTTCTTCACTCAAGTTCCATTTTTAGTTCATTCTTTTGCCAAGTCATCTACCTCCATTGTTTGAATATGGAGCACACATCTCTCAGTTTTACATCATTTAACTGTTCCATTTCTCTCTTACCATTTAATTCCCATGTTGTAAATGCTTCCTCATCTGTGTATCTCAGTCAGGAAAAATTTCATCTTTGGAACTGAGCTCATGACCTCCTCCCGATTCCCACAGCCCCATCACTACTATTTGCTCTGGTCCTCATGTCAGCCTACTTGGGTTAGCCTGAGCCCAGCCTCTTTGGCATCTCTTTTTTTTTTTTTTTTTTTTTTTTTTTTTTTTTTTGAGAGGGCATCTCTCATATTTATTGATCAAATGGTTGTTAACAACAATAAAATTCAGTATAGGGGGGTCAATGCTCAATGTACAATCATTAATCCATCTCAAGCCTAATTCTCGTCAGTCTCCAATCTTCTGAAGCATAACGAACAAGTTCTTACATGGTGAACGAGTTCTTACAGAGTGAATAAATTCTTACATGGTGAACAGTACAAGGGCATTCATCACAGAAACTTTCGGTTTTGATCATGCAATATGACCTATAAACCATCAGGTCAAATATGAATATTCATTTGATTTTTGTACTTGATTTATATGTTGATCCCACATTTCTCCTATTATTATTATTATTTTTATTTTTAATAAAATGCTGAAGTGGTAGGTAGATGCAAGATAAAGGTAGAAAACATAGTTTAGTGCTGTAAGAAGGCAAATGTAGATGATCAGATGATCAGGTGTGTGCCTATGGACTAAGTATTAATCCAGGCTAGACAAGGGCAGCAAGACATCCACGGATCCAGAAGATTTCTCTCAAAGCAGGGGGGGTGAGGTTCTGAGCCTCACCTCTGTTGATCCCCAAATTCTCACCTGATGGCCCCCCTGCGACTGTGCCTGTCTTAGGTTGTTCCTCCCTTGAGGAATCTTACCCGTCTCTGGCTAACCAGTCATCTTCCGGGGCCATACAGGGAAATGTAAAGTTGGTAAGTGAGAGAGAAGCCATATTGTTTGCAAAGGTTAGCTTTTTACTTCTTTGCAGATTTATGCCCTGTGGCTTCTATGCCCAGCACTTGTCTCGAGGTATCTTTACCACCTGGAGGAATTATGATACTCGGTAAATTCTATATGAGGCACGAATTCTATTTAAGGTTTGTAATTAGGAAGGAAGAAGAAAAGCTATAGATGTAGCATATGAAGGAAACTTGGGAGGATTGATTATTTCTTTGACATATCTTCTTGTATAGTACCTTAAGTATGTATAGGTTTTAAACTACTAACTAATTTGCACACACATATTAACATAATAGGAATACAGTGACATAAACAAAGCAAATCTATAATTACCAGCCATCTCCAGTGAAGCCAAGAAAACCATTTAGGCACCCTAGGCATTTGTGAAAATTTATCTATGATATGATGGATATTTTCCAACTGTACTTGAACCATCAGACAAATTAAAGCAGCCCATTTCTGGGATCTGTTCACATCCCATATGTTCTTTTAACCATAGATAGTCTATAGTCATGAGATTTTGGGGTGCTACAACTTGCACCCCTCCCAACTCCTGGTTGAGTTCCAACAGTACAGATCCAGTCAAATTCGTTGTCTCACTGTATGCACATGCCAGCCTAGACATGTCCCTCCTCCTTCTTATGGCAAGTCCAGGAGACGGTGGGCTGGATGCAGCCACAACCGCAGCATCGTCCGGATCCCTGTGGAGGCTTTTTGATGATCATCCCCCGGCACGAGTCCTCCAGAGAGTGCTGATGCCGGAAGCTCCTCCTCATATCGTATCTTAGTTCATTTTCTGGGTATCCAAGCTAGGCCTTGATCTTCTGCATAGAAACAAACAGACCCTTTGCCCACACTTTGACATGCCCTCTATACCACTGTGCAGAACTCATTGGAGGTCAGCACACAGTAACTGCTTTTTTTTTTTTTTTTTTTTTTTTTAATTAAGAGAAAGGAATATTATCAGAAAAGAGTACCTCCATAGCTGATCATCTGACACCCTTTAAGTGATCAACATTAAGGATATTTAAAGCATGCGTTGATCTTTGATTTACCAATAGTTTTATCCTGTTAAGGAGTAATCCCCCTTTTCTTTCTTTCTTTCTTTTTTTTTTTTTTTAATTTTTAATCTACACTTACCTGAAGAATACTATGTTTACTATGCTCTCCGCTATATCAGGTCCCCCCCTAACAACCACATTACGGTTACTGTCCATCAGCTTAGCAAAATGTGGTAGAGTCACTACTTGTCCTCTCTGTGTTGTGCAGCCCAGCCACCCCTCTCTCCCTCCCCCCCATGCATGCTAATCCTAATACCCCCCTTCTTCTTCCCCCCTCTTATCCCTCCCTGCCCACCCATCCTCCCCAGTTCCTTTCCCTTTGGTACCTGTTAGTCCATTTTTGGGTTCTGTAATTCTGCTGCTGTTTTGTTCCTTCAGTTTTTCCTTTGTTCCTATACTCCTCAGATGAGTGAAATCATTTGGTATTTCTCTTTCTCCGCTTGGCTTATTTCACTGAGCATAATACTCTCCAGCTCCATCCATGTTGCTGCAAATGGTTGGATTTTTCCACTTCTTATGGCTGAGTAGTATTCCATTGTGTATATGTACCACATCTTCTTTATCCATTCATCTACAGATGGACATTTAGGTTGCTTCCAATTCTTGGCTATTGTAAATAGTGCTGCGATAAACATAGGGGTGCATCTGTCTTTCTCAAACTTGATTGCTGCGTTCTTAGGGTAAATTCCTAGGAGTGGAATTCCTGGGTCAAATGGTAGGTCTGTTTTGAGCATTTTGATGCACCTCCATACTGCTTTCCACAATGGTTGAACTAATTTACATTCCCACCAGCAGTGTAGGAGGGTTCCCCTTTCTCCACAGCCTCGCCAACATTTGTTGTTGTTTGTCTTTTGGATGGCAGCTATCCTTACTGGTGTGAGGTGATACCTCTTTGTAGTTTTAATTTGCATTTCTCTGATAATTAGCGATGTGGAGCATCTTTTCATGTGTCTCTTGGCCATCTGTATTTCTTTTTTGGAGAACTGTCTGTTCAGTTCCTCTGCCCATTTTTTAATTGGGTTATTTGTTTTTTGTTTGTTGAGGCATGTGAGCTCTTTATATATTCTGGACGTCAAGCCTTTATCAGATCTGTCATTTTCAAATATATTCTCCCATACTGTAGGGTTCCTTTTTGTTCTATTGATGGTGTCTTTTGCTGTACAGAAGCTTTTCAGCTTAATGTAGTCCCACTTGCTCATTTTTGCTGTTGTTTTCCTTGCCCGGGGAGATATGTTCAAGAAGAGATCACTCATGTTTATGTCTAAGAGGTTTTTGCCTATGTTTTTTTCCAAGAGTTTAATGGTTTCGTGACTTACATTCAGGTCTTTGATCCATTTTGAGTTTACCTTTGTATACGGGGTTAGACAATGGTCCAGTTTCATTCTCCTACATGTAGCTGTCCAGTTTTGCCAGCACCATCTGTTGAAGAGACTGTCATTTTGCCATTGTATGTCCATGGCTCCTTTATCAAATATTAATTGACCATATATGTTTGGGTTAATTTCTGGGGTCTCTAATCTGTTCCACTGGTCTGTGGCTCTGTTCTTGTGCCAGTACCAAATTGTCTTGATTACTATGGCTTTGTAGTAGAGCTTGAAGTTGGGGAGTGAGATCCCCCCTACTTTATTCTTCTTTTTCAGGATTGCTTTGGCTATTCGGGGTCTTTGGTGTTTCCATATGAATTTTTGAATTATTTGTTCTAATTCATTGAAGAATGTTGCTGGTAATTTGAGAGGGATTGCATCAAATTTGTATATTGCTTTCGGCAGGATGGCCATTTTGACGATATTAATTCTTCCTAGCCATGAGCATGGGATGAGTTTCCATTTATTAGTGTCCCCTTTAATTTCTCTTAAGAGTGACTTGTAGTTTTCAGAGTATAAGTCTTTCACTTCTTTGGTTAGGTTTATTCCTAGGTATTTTATTCTTTTTGATGCAATGGTGAATGGAATTGTTTTCCTGATTTCTCTTTCTATTGATTCGTTGTTAGTGTATAGGAAAGCTACAGATTTCTGTGTGTTGATTTTGTATCCTGCAACTTTGCTGTATTCCGATATCAGTTCTAGTAGTTTTGGAGTGGAGTGTTTAGGGTTTTTTATGTACAGTATCATATCATCTGCAAATAGTGACAGTTTAACTTCTTCTTTACCAATCTGGATTCCTTGTATTTCTTTGTTTTGTCTGATTGCCGTGGCTAGGACCTCCAGTACTATGTTAAATAACAGTGGGGAGAGTGGGCATCCCTGTCTGGTTCCCGATCTCAGTGGAAATGCTTTCAGTTTCTCGCTGTTCAGTATAATGCTGGCTGTGGGTTTATCATATATGGCCTTTATTATGTTGAGGTACTTGCCCTCTATTCCCATTTTGCTGAGAGTTTTTATCATGAATGGATGTTGAATTTTGTCAAATGCTTTTTCAGCATCTATGGAGATGATCATGTGGTTTTTGTCTTTCTTTTTGTTGATGTGGTGGATGATGTTGATGGATTTTCGAATGTTGTACCATCCTTGCATCCCTGGGATGAACCCCACTTGGTCATGGTGTATGATCCTTTTGATATACTGTTGAATTCTGTTTGCTAATATTTTATTGAGTATTTTTGCATCTACATTCATCAGGGATATTGGTCTGTAATTTTCTTTTTTGGTGGGGTCTTTTCCTGGTTTTGGTATTAGGGTGATGTTGGCTTCATAGAATGAGTTTGGGAGTATTCCCTCTTCTTCTATTTTGTGGAACACTTTAAGGAGAATGGGTATTATGTCTTCTCTGTGTGTCTGATAAAATTCCGAGGTAAATCCGTCCGGCCCCGGGGTTTTGTTCTTGGGTAGTTTTTTGATTACCGTTTCAATTTCTTTGCTTGTAATTGGTTTGTTTAACTTTTGTGTTTCTTCATTGGTCAGTCTTGGGAGATTGTATTTTTCTAGGAAGTTGTCCATTTCTTCTAGGTTTTCCAGCTTGTTGGCATATAGGTTTTCATAGTAGTCTTTAATAATTCTTTGTATTTCTGTGGAGTCTGTCGTGATTTTTCCATTCTCATTTCTGATTATGTTGATTTGTGTTGACTCTCTTTTTCTCTTAATAAGTTGGGCTAGAGGCTTATCTATTTTGTTTATTTTCTCAAAGAACCAGCTCTTGGTTTCGTTGATTTTTGCTATTGTTTTATTCTTCTCAATTTTGTTTATTTCTTCTCTGATCTTTATTATGTCCCTCCTTCTGCTGACTTTAGGCCTCATTTGTTCTTCTTTTTCCAGTTTTAATAATTGTGATGTTAGACTATTCATTTGGGATTGTTCTTCCTTCTTCAAGTGTGCCTGGATTGCTATATACTTTCCTCTTAAGACTGCTTTCGCTGCATCCCACAGAAGTTGGGGCTTAGTGTTGTTGTTGTCATTTGTTTCTATATATTCCTTGATCTCTATTTTGATTTGTTCATTGATCCATTGATTATTTAGTAGCATGTTGTTAAGCCTCCATGTGTTTGTGAGCCTTTTTGTTTTCTTTGTAGAATTTATTTCTACTTTCATACCTTTGTGGTCTGAAAAATTGGTTGGTAGAATTTCAATATTGTGGAATTTACTGAGGCTCTTTTTGTGAGCTAGTATGTGGTCTATTCTGGAGAATGTTCCATGTGCACTTGAGAAGAATGTATATCCTGTTGCTTTTGGATGTAAAGTTCTATAGATGTCTATTAGGTCCATCTGTTCTAGTGTGTTGTTCAGTGCCTGTGTGTCTTTACTTATTTTCTGCCCGGTGGATCTATCCTTTGGGGTGAGTGGTGTGTTGAAGTCTCCTACAATGAATGCATTGCAGTCTATTTCCCTCTTTAGTTCTGTTAGTATTTGCTTCACATATGCTGGTGCTCCTGTATTGGGTGCATATATATTTAGAATGGTTATATCCTCTTGTTGGACTAAGCCCTTTATCATTATGTAGTGGCCTTCTTTATCTCTTGTTACTTTCTTTGTTTTGAAGTCTATTTTGTCTGATATTAGTACTGCAACCCCTGCTTTCTTCTCACTGTTGTTTGCCTGAAATATGTTTTTCCATCCCTTGACTTTTAGTCTATGCTTATCTTTGGGTTTAAGGTGAGTTTCTTGTAAGCAGCATATAGATGGGTCTTGCTTTTTTATCCATTCTATTACTCTATGTCTTTTGATTGGTGCATTAAGTCCATTTACATTTAGGGTGACTATTGAAAGATATGTACTTATTGCCATTGCAGGCTTTAGATTCGTGGTTACCAAAGGTTCAAGGTTAGCTTCTTTAGTATCTTACTGCCTAACTTAGCTCGCTTATGGAGCTGTTATATACACTGTCTGGAGAGTCTTTTCTTCTCTCCCTTCTTATTCCTCCTCCTCCATTCTTCATATGTTGTGTGTTTTGTTCTGTGCTCTTTTTAGGGGTGCTCCCATCTAGAGCAGTCCCTGTAGGATGCCCTGTAGAGGTGGTTTGTGGGAAGCAAATTCCCTCAGCTTTTGCTTGTCTGGGAATTGTTTGATCCCACCATCATATTTAAATGATAGTCGTGCTGGATACAGTATCCTTGGTTCAAGGCCCTTCTGTTTCATTGCATTAAGTATATCATGCCATTCTCTTCTGGCCTGTAGGGTTTCTGTTGAGAAGTCTGATGTTAGCCTGATTGGTTTTCCTTTATAGGTGACCTTTTTCTCTCTAGCTGCCTTTAAAACTCTTTCCTTGTCCTTGATCCTTGCCATTTTAATTATTATGTGTCTTGGTGTTGTCCTCCTTGGATCCTTTCTGTTGGGGGTTCTGTATAATTCCATGGTCTGTTCGATTATTTCCTCCCCCAGTTTGGGGAAGTTTTCAGCAATTATTTCTTCAAAGACCCTTTCTATCCCTTTTCCTCTTTCTTCCTCTTCTGGTATCCCTATAATACGAATGTTTTTCCTTTTGTATTGGTCACATATTTCTCTTAGTGTTGTTTCATTCCTGGAGATCCTTTTATCTCTCTCTATGTCAGCTTCTATACGTTCCTGTTCTCTGGCTTCTATTCCTTCAATGGCCTCTTGCATCTTATCCATTCTGCTTATAAATCCTTCCAGGGATTGTTTCACTTCTGTGATCTCTTTCCTGACATCTGTGATCTCCTTCCGGACTTCATCCCACTGCTCTTGCATTTTTCTCTGCATCTCATCCCACTGCTCTTGCATTTTTCTCTGCATCTCATCCCATTGCTCTTGCATTTTTTTCTGCATCTCTGTCAGCATGTTCATGATTTTTATTTTGAATTCTTTTTCAGGAGGACTAGTTAGGTCTGTCTCCTTCTCAGGTGTTGTCTCTGTGATCTTTGTCTGCCTGTAGTTTTGCCTTTTCATGGTGATAGAGATAGTTTGCAGAGCTGGTACAAGTGACCGCTGGAAGAGCTTCCCTTCTTGTTGGTTTGTAGCCTTTTCCTGGGAGAATAGCGACCTCTAGTGGCTTGTGCTGGGCAGCTGTGCACAGACAGGGCTTCTGCTTCCTGCTTTGGCATCTCTTTTTAGCCTCTGCTCACCCACAAACTACCCAGCAGTGTGAGCAAAGTTCTTGTGCAGTGGCATCTGTATTTCCTGCCTTTTCCACTACAGGAACTCAGCTATGCACTGAACTGCCTCTGCCCTAACCTCATTCAGTTTCCAACATTTGGGCTCTCCACTCTCCACTTGGATTAGATAAATGGACAGGGCATCCAATTTGGTACTTTGCTTTCTCCATACTCTCTACACCTTTCCCCTCCTCTGGAATAGATCACCTCCTGCTTCTGGGAAACCATAAGCCTCCACTCCTTCTAAACTTCCTCTTGAGTCCTACCCTTCCCTTTCCTGCCATCTCTGACTAGACCCCCGAGATTCAGTGCCTTTAACAAGTCATCCTGCACCCGACAGCTTCATCCTTCTATAAATGCAGACATTCTAACTCACATGTGCATACCTGCCCAGCTTTAACTGTCATTGCCATGGTCACAGGTTCTGCCATTTGTGTTTCAAGTATATACTTCTATTTGCCTGGGCCCCTCCCTTACTTCATACACTCCTTTAGGGCAGCTGCTTTCTCTGGAATTGCTTTTGGAAGTGCCCAGAATTCAGTCACTATAAACTGGCCATGAAGTCAGAAGGGAAAATGCTTGCCCTGTAGAAAGAAGTAGGTCCAGAAGAGATCACAGAAGCAGCAAAAGGAGAGCTGGACTAGCAGTCAGGTTTTGAGCTTCTTCCACTAACCAGCCATCTGACCCTGGGACCTTGACCTTTATAGAGAGGACGCTGAAGGGAAGAGGAGTTCACTTGTAGGGAGCAGCTGACAACTAACACCTTTGGAGATGGGAAGATTTTCGGACCATGGAACAAGAAGGAAATTTCTTAAAATTATAGCTTCAGGGATATTAACAGGAAGACAGTAGAAGGCCAGTCAGAAAGTTTTGCTCAATAAGAACTCATTATGGCTTCCATGCCTAGCAGACTTACCAGGAAAAGAAACTGAAGTTTGCATAGCAATGTGACCATACTTAACACCACTGAACTATATACATGAAACCAGTTAAGATGGTAACTTTTATGTCATATGCATATTACCTGAATTAAACATGACAATAATAATAATAATAATAATAATAATAATAATAATAAAAAGAAACCAAAAGCAATTAATCAATGGTTTTTTTTCCTGAGGTATACATGATGCAAAAAGTAAAGGTGTGGGAAAGAACAAATTCTAAATCTAATGTGATTTCTGACTATTTCTTTAATTTTCATTGTCCTTACTTTCACCACCTGAAATAAAAGTGGTGTGTAACATACATCTATCAGATAAGATAAAGTGATTTAAATTAGTCTGGTTCAGAGATTCTTAGAATAATTTTCGAGTATGTGTAAAGGAACCAAGAGCTAGGTGAAGGTATTGTGATCTGTGGGCTGTTCTTCTCAGCAGCTCTGGCCTCCCTTTCTCTCACTATTACTGTGTTCTGCTTTGTTTACACACCTATGCCAGGGGCTGATGGGAGGACTATAGAAATAGCAGTTAGTATATATGGCCATCTGGCATTTGCATTGCGGTAGGAAAGGTACAAACATGTGCACGTGAAATAGGTAAGTGAATGGAGTCTCTTCGCTCCCTCTGTGCACTGCTGTGGTCTCTCCTGGGTAATTGCAAGAGCCCAGCAAGTCTCCTAGTGCTCACGTTCACTCCTGTCTTACCACTCTCTGCTTTCCCCTATAATAACCAAAGTGATTCTTACAAAATTTTAGTTCATATCACTGTACTACTCAAAGCCTTCCCATGTCTTCCCATGTCTCCTCGCCAAACCAAGGTTTTTACAACCCCCTCTGCATCCTGACATATCTGGTTGCTCCCTTGGCCCCTGTGTCTGGCCACTCTTTCTAGATTCATCTACCTTAGGCACCCTGACTCCCTCCTGTGCCCCAAATACTGCAGGCACAACCCCATCTCAGGGGTTGCGTTGGCTTCCCCTCTGTTTGGAACACTCTTCTTCTCCATGTCCATGGCCCCAGCCCAGTCCTCCAGGCCTCTGCTCTATTGTCATTCTATTGGCTTTACTTTCCTGGTCACTCTCTGAGAAAGGGTAAATTCCCTTCCCCATCCCACACCCTTTCAATCCACTGAAACTGGCTTTATTTTATTTATCTCCATGGTATTGAATGCTACCTAACACATTGCATGTTCAGTTGTGTATTACTTAGTTGTGTATTAGTGTATTAGTAATATTAGTGTATTAGTTGTGTCTCCTTCCCTCTCCCAGTGAGGGTAGGGACCTCATTTATGTGGTTTACTGTGTTATCTCCATCAGTGTCTAATGGGTACTCAGAACATATTCGTTGAATGAATTAAGGGCTCAAATGACTGGCATAGGCAATTATTGCTAACAGAAATTCTATGTTTATATCTGAAAAAAAGGCAGAAGGAAGAATACGGCTGCAACAAGCTCCTTTTATTAAGTTCAACCTTCTTCAGAGAGAAATAAATGCAAACTCAGAGCACAGCTATTTAGACAAGACATGGGGAAAATATAATAATCTAGCATTATGACAACTGTCCTATTACAGAGTCAGCAAGAGCATATGAAACAGTCAAGCTGCCTCCAGTATCCACTGCTGTTGAATTAATTTCAGTAGTCACTCACAAAAATCTCACTCCAAAAACAATGATTTCCACTCAAATACATGGTCATAAGTTCCTTGGTTCACAATGTGAGCAGCTGCACACTTATTAGCCTTCTGACTGGCTTTTCTGCCCAAGACCATAAATCGTTCTTTTTGAATATAACGAAACTTTATTGACTAGAGATAGTAGAGTCTTTTAACTCCCATAACTTAGGCAACTAGTCTACAATGTTAAGAGTAGAACGGGTGTCCCATGGCCATTAATTACCTCTTAATGAGAAACAGCTAGTAGGAAGTACAGAGTTTGAGACAAAACCAGGTTCAGAAAGACTACTGCTGTTACTAATATATTTAATTCAGAAACTGTAAATATTTTATTGAATCCTGCTTTTTCACTTTTGAGGCTTTACCTATTCAATGAAAAACTGTCTACTTATGGCTCTGCATATCATTTGATATTTATGAAGTATTCAAAAAAATGTTATTTATTGCAAGTGGAAGTCATGAGCCCAGATCTATCACACTGACAATTTCTATTTGTCCCATTAATGCTCTACTCTTACTAGTGGTGAGAGAAGTGGCAAAGATTTGGAAAACTGTGAGCTTGTTAGTTTAAGGCTGGTCCACTCACCCACACACTCACAGGCCGTCTGCCAGGACACCATGGACAGCAAGGTGAACGTGGTCCTGCCATCCCAAAGCCTGCCCAGAACAACCTTTCTGAAAACGGTTCTATAATAAACATTATGAGAGCAGAAATTTTAGACTGTTTTGCAAGGTACCCCAGGCACCTTGAGGAGCTCCTGACACAATGGTTCTCATAATTGTTGAGTGAGAGAAGGCCTTTGACCAGCCCCTTGCACCCTGAGAGTGCTCATGGCTGCAACCACATGGGTGAATTTCCAGGATGTCATGTTGCTCTCCAGTGCCTTCTGCACACAGGGTGGAGGCAGCACAGCTCCTCTGAAAGGAAGTCCTAAGGGTGCAATCATTTGCCAAGTATATACCTGGAAAGCCTCTGGTTGAGCCAGGAGAGGTCAGCAACCTGGAGGCAGGGCCTCCTGAGGAGCAGGTAACATCTCTGCATCCCTTTCCTCATCTCCCAAAATGAAGGCTGAGTGTAAGCTCCCAGGTCCTTCCCTGCACCACTATCTCCAGCAGTGACTCTACAAGCAAATCTAGAAGGTTTAGAGGAACATTAATGGCTCTTGTTAAGCAGCCATCAGATGAAATTGCTATAATGAAATGACTGGCCATGCAGTAACATAAAAAATATGTCAATCATAATATTATAAAAAGTTACAAAAAAACAAACAATTCTTTACATACAGAAAAACAGAAGAAGATATTAATTAATGTGGATCATTGGACCAATCTTACAGACCTGATTAGGTAAAAATACATATGGAAACTATAATGTTAATTAAAAAGAAACTGAGGACACACCCAACATTCTGTTATAGTTGTCTTTGGAGAGAGGATTAGTATGGGTATGGTGACCATATTTTCTAACCAAAAGTCAGTCAACATGATCTGAACCCAGGATATAATATTTGGAATATGGACTTTGTTTTTTTAAATCTGGATTATATGGTTGGCATCCTCCTCTACTGGAAAATGAAGGTGAAAAGGGAATGTTTCCTATTTTGGTAGCTATGCTTCCACATTAGAGTGTTGTAGTAGTTGGCCATATAGCCTTCAGGCCTCACCAGCATGCACCCCGTACAGCCTACCAGGGACCTGTGTGCATGCAGGAAGGTCAGAGCTGTCTGAGAAACAAATGGGCATTCATCTTATGCCAGAGGACACTGACACCCAAGAGGACAGCAGTGTTAGAAGGGGCAAAGGGGCCTGGGCAAGTGCTGCTCCAAGAATAGTCTCTGACCACACCCCTTCTCCCAGCCACTGAAGCCAGCATCCGGGTGGAGGAGGTGGTCAGAAGGGAAGTGGGTCAACCAGAGCACAATGCCTTGCTGCCTTGATGCCTGCCTAACAAAGGCAAGCTCAGGGGAGGCAGAAGGGTGTCCTCCCAGAGCAGTGCAAGACTGGCCTGTAATGGAATTAAGACAAGACTGAGTGGCAAGAAGAGGGATAGAACTGGCAGAAATGTGTCACAAGTGCGGGGGGGACTACCAAAAAGGGGAGAGTCCCTGCAACACTGGGAACAAGTCCCACAGGCCTGCCAATGAGAGCCTCCTTCTGGTTCTGGCTGCTTGCTCACCTGCTGGGCTTGGTGGGGGCAGCCGAGCATCAGTGCCTGTGGGGTGTGGCGCAGCCTGGAGTGCCGCAGTTGATGCTCCTCCTGTACATGTTTTTGGAGTCTTCAGGACCCAGGCTCCAACCTGGACACCTCATCAGCTCTGAGGCCATATTAACAGAGCAAGAGGTTGTGGAAAGCCAGGCACTGGAATCCTTCACTGACCTTCCCTGTGGAAACTGATAATGGGGTCTTTTGTGTTTCTACAGCACTTTGTTCCTACCTCTATTATAGCTCCTATTTGTGTCTACCTCTGTTTCAGAGAGTGTTATTATGGCTTCCATTACAGCTAAAGGCAGCTGTAACTAACATCCAACTTTTGTATCTCCCGTTCCAGACCATGAATTAGATAAGGGCAGGGTGCACTTACTCAGCTTGCATCCTTCACAGTAATTCTGGCTGCATCTGGCCCCAAGCAACCAAAATTGTCTCAATGCACAAGTTTCAAGAGGGAGACACAGACCAGAAGGCAGGGGCAAAAGGCAACTCACTATTTGGGAAAGTGTGGTTTGCACAGAATTTCTCACACTGAAGCTCATGTTTACAATGGTTTCCCTTTCGCTTTTGGAGAGGCCTCATTTCCACTTCTGATTGACGTCCCTTCAGCAAAGGCTCTGAACATTTTTTCTTTTCATCTTCTTTTTTTTAAATTTTTTATTTTGGTATCATTAATGTACAATTACATGAGCAACATTATAGTTACCAGACTCCCCCAATTATCAAGTCCACACCACATACCCCATTATAGTCACTGTCCATCAGCGTACTACTAAGATGCTATAGAATCACTATTTACTTGACTTCTCTGTGTTGTACTGCCTTCCCCGTGCCCACCCCTACATTATGTGTGCTAATTGTAATGCCCCTTTTCCCCCCTTATCCCTCCCTTCCCACCCATCCTCCCCAGTCGCTTTCCCTTTGGTAACTGTTAGTCCATTCTTGGGTTCTGTGAGTCTGCTGCTGTTTGGTTCCTTCAGTTTTTTCTTTGTTCTTATACTCCACAGATGAGTGAAATCATTTGGTACTTGTCTTTTTTCGCTGGGCTTATTTAACTGAGCATTATACCCTCTAGCTCCATCCATGTTGTTGCAAATGGTAGGATTTGTTTTCTTCTTGTGGCTGAATAATATTGCATTGTGTGTATGTACCACATCCTCTTTATCCATTCATCTACGATGGACACTTAGGTTGCTTCCATGTCTTGGCTATTGTAAATAGTGCTGTGATAAACATAGGGGTGCATATGTCTTTTTCAAACTGGGCTCCTGAATTCTTCAGGTAAATTCCTAGGAGTGGAATGCCTGGGTCAAATGGTATTTCTACTTTGAGTTTTTTGAGGAACCTCCATAATGCTTTCCACAATGGTTGAACTAATTTACATTCCCACCAGCAGTGTAGGAGCGTTCCCTTTTCTCCACATCCGTGCCAACATTTGTTGTTGTTTGTCTTCTGGATGCTGTCCATCCTTACTGGTGTGAGGTGATATCTCATTATGGTTTTAATTTGCATTTCTCTGATGATTAGTGATGTGGAGCATCTTTTCATGTGCCTGTTGGCCATCTGAATTTCTTCTTTGGAGAAGTGTCTGTTCAGATGCTCTGCCCATTTTTTAATTGGATTATTTGTTTTTTGTTTGTGGAGGTGCATGAGCTCTTTATACATTTTGGATGACAACCCTTTATTGGATATGACATTTATGAATATATTCTCCCATACTGTAGGATATCTTTTTGTTCTACTGATGGTGTCCTTTGCTGTACAGAAGCTTTTTAGTTTGATGTAGTCCCATTTACTCATTTTTGCTTTTGTTTCCCTTGCCCAGGGAGATATGTTCATGAGGAAGTTGCTCATATTTATGTCCAAGAAATTTTTGCGTATGTTTTTTTCTAAGAGTTTTATGATTTCATGACTTAAATTCAGGTCTTTGATCCATTTCGAGTTTACTTTTGTGTATGGGGTTAGACAATGATCCAGTTTCATTCTCTTACATGTAGCTGTCCAGTTTTGCCAACACCAGCTGTTGAAGAGGCTGTAATTTCCCCATTGTATATCCATGGCTCCTTTATCACATATTAATTGACCATATATGTTTGGGTTAATATCTGGACTCACTATTCTATTCCACTGGTCTGTGGGTGTGTTCTTGTGCCAGTACCAAATTGTCTTGATTATTGTGGCTTTGTAGTAGAGCTTGAAGTTGGGGAGTGAGATCCTCCCTGCTTTATTCTTCCTTCTCAGGATTGCTTTGGCTATTCGGGGTCTTTGATGGTTCCATATGAATTTTTGAACTATTTGTTCCAGTTCATTGAAGAATGCTGTTGCTAATTTGATAGTGATTGCATTGAATCTGTATATTGCTTTGGGCAGGATGGCCATTTTGACGATATTAATTCTTCCTAGCCAGGAGCATGGGATGAGTTTCCATTTGTTAGTGACCTCTTTAATTTCTCTTAAGAGTTTCTTGTAGTTTTCAGGTTATAGGTCTTTCACTTCCTATAATACCTAGGTTTATTCCTAGGTATTTTATTCTTTTTGATGCAATTGTGAATGGAATTGTTTTCCTGATTTTTCTTTCTGCTAGTTCATCATTAGTGTATAGGAATGCAACAGATTTCTGTGTATTAATTTTGTATCCTGCAACTTTGCTGAATTCAGATATTAGATCTAGTAGTTTTGGAGTGGATTCTTTAGGGTTTTTATGTACAATATCATGTCATCTGCAAACAGAGACAATTTGGCTTTTTCCTTACCAATCTGAATGCCTTGTATTTCTTTGTGTTTTCTGATTGCTGTGGTTAGGACCTCCAGTACTATGTTGAATTAAAGCAGGGAGAGTGGGCATCTTTGTCTGGTTGCCTATCTTAGAAGAAAAGCTTTCAGCTTCTTGCTGTTAAGCATGATGGCTGTGGGTTTCTCATATATGGCCTATATTATGTTGCAGTACTTGCTCTCTCTACCCATTTTGTTGAGAGTTTTTATTATGAAAGGATGTTGAATTTTGTCGAATGCTTTTCAGCATCTATGAAGATGATCATGTGGTTTTTGTCCTTTTTGTTGATGTGGTAGATGATGTTGATGGATTTTCTAATGTTGTACCATCCTTGCATCCCTGAGGTGAATCTCACTTGGTCATGGTGTATGATCCTCTTGATGTATTTTTGAATTCGGTTGGCTAATATTTTGTTGAGTATTTTTGCATCTATGTTCTTCAGGGATATTGTTCTGTAGTTTTCTTTTTTGGTGGGGTCTTTGCCTGGTTTTGGTATTAGAGTGATGCTGGCTTCATAGAATGAGTTTGGAAGTAGTCCCTCTCTTCTATTTTTTGGAAAACTTTAAGGAGAATGGGTATTATATCTTCTCTAAATGTGATCTATTGTTTTAGTTCTAATTTTCATTCATTGGATTTTCTTCCATGGAGGCACACTTTTGTAAACTCTCCTTCTTGTAGAGAAACAGTCATATTTGGAACTAAAAAGTTATGTTCATGTTCAGCTGCAAGAAGTGACTAATATTAAGGTGTAGCCAAGCCAAAAGCCAGAAATGCTTAATTTTCCAAAGGTTATATGTAAAGTTCTTAAACTTTTATGTTAATATTCATGTGCCCAAGAACAACATGTTCTATTTTTTTCATAGCACTCATAGCAGACTCCTATATGATGATACCAAACCTTATTCTAAAAATCACAATGAAAGCATATATATATATACACATATATATATATACAAATCAATTTTCTATTCTTCTTAAGTCCTGAATATTCCTAAACCTGAAAACATAAATGACAAGCCAGAAGCCAATTCTTTTAAGAAATAAGCACTTTTTATCAACAGATCTCACATCCCTTTCCACACCCACAACTGTCAGGACTTTAACTGTATAATAAGCCTTTGCAAAGACACATACCAACTGTGTCAAAATTCCCTCTCATCTCAGGTTCTCACCATGTTTTATTATTTTCAGATTACTTGAGGCAACTGGCCCTACTTTATTACTGTTCTCTTTTTAATTCATTCTCAAATAAATAAAACAGAGATTTCAGTACTCTGATTCTGAATTTTCTAATACCCTACTCTGGTTTTGTGTGTCTGCTTCTTAAACTGATGGGAATAAATGTGCCATCCATTTGTCATGGATCGCTTGGAGAGGAAAAGTAACTGGTAATAAGTAATCCATGTCCCCAGATAGTATGGTTCCTAAACTGTACATGATTTACCCTGGGATCTGTTAGGACACAGTTTTCTAAGGCACTTACACAAAACAATTTTCATGTTTTAACCTGATTTAATAGCTCACTTACTGGTGGCCCTAACTGTATGAAAAGAACACAACTAGACACTGCATAAACTACTATTCAGAAAGATATCATATGATATTAGTGTGTCCAGGTGAGCCATGGGTCCCTGGAGGGAGTATGTGAAGTTGTGTTATGTGATACAGCTGCCGGGCAAGGGCATCTAGGGCTTGCTTATAATCTTGCAATAGAATAAGGAACTAAAACAGCTGTAAAAGATCTTACTAAAAAAACATAGTAGAATTTGGAGATCCAAGCCACAAGGGTCAATTTCACAGGCAAAAGTTCCATCTAATAACAGGGCACCAAAATACACAACGCAGAAACTGATAGAAATGAGGGGAGAAACAGACCATTCAGCAATAAAGTTGGAAAGCAAAACTCCCCATTCAATAATGGATAGAAAAACTAGGCATAAGACCAATTAGGAAGGATAAGACTTCAATGAGACTAAGAACCAGCTACTCCTAACAGAATCTGTGGGGTAGTCCACCCAACTTCAACGAAACACACATTCTTCTCAAGCACATAGACAACATCTCCAGGACAGCCCACATGCTGGGCCATAAAGCAAACTTGGATGAAGTTTAAAGTGTTGAACTATTAAAGTACGTTCTCTAGTCAGGTGGAATGAAATTAGAAACTGGAAACCAATAACAAGAAAAAAGTTGGGAAACTTACAAATATGTGGACTAAAGAAATCTCTCCTAAATAGTCAATGAATCAAAGAAGTAATCAAAAGGAAAACTAGGAAGTACTTTGAGATAAATGAAAATGAAAACACAACTTACAACAATGTATGGATGCAGCTAACACAGTCCTTAGAGGGGAAGTTCATGGTGGTAAATGCTTACATTAAGTAAGCAGGCATTTCAAATCAGTAACCTACTCTTCCACCATAAGACACTCGAAAAAGAAGAACAAACTAAACCCAAAACAAGCAGAAGGAAGGAAACAGCAATAATTAGAGTGGAGTGTAATGATATAGAAAATAGAAAAACCAATGAACCCAAAAGTTGTTCCTTTCAAGAGGCTGACAAATGGACAAACCTTTAGCTAGATTTTCCTAGAAAAAAAAGGGAGAAAACTCAAATTAGAAGTGAAAGAGACACTGTGTCTAATCTTTTGGGGGAAAAAAAGGATTGTAAAGGCATACTATGAACAACTGTATGTCTGTAAATTAAGATAACTTAGATGAAATAGAAAAATTTCTAGAGGACAAAAACTACTGAAACTGACTCATGAAGAAATAGGTCATCTGAATGGAACTATAATGAATAAAGATAAAAACAAAAAAATAAAAAAACTATCCACAAAGAAATCAGTTCCAGATGGCTTCATTGCTGAATTCTACTGAATACTTAGAGAATAATCAACACAATTATTCACAAATACTTCCAAAAACAGAAGAGGAACGCTTCCCAACTCATTCTGTGAGGCCAGCAATACCTTGACACCAAAATGAGACAAAGACATTACAAGAAAAGAAAACTACAGACTAATACTTCTTATGAAAATGAGTGCAAAAGGATTCAACAAAAATATAAGGAAATGAAATCCAGCAATATATATATATATTGTATATATATATAAAGCATTATACACCATTGCCAAGTGGGATTTATCTCAGGAATGCAAAATTAGTTTACATCCAAAAGTCATTAATACATCTGACCTTTGAACAACATAGGGGTTAGGGACACTGACACCCCACAAAGCCAAAAATCTATGTATAACTTTTAACTCCCCAAAAACTACTCATACAGCCTACTGTTGACTGGAAGCCTTACTGATAACATGATAGTCAATTAACATGTAGTCCATGTGTTATATGTATCATATACTATGTTCTTCCAATAAAATAACCTGGAGGAAAAAATGATTTTTCAAATAGTTGTACATCTGCACAGTTTTTCCAATATATTTATTGAAAAAAATCCATGTAATGGACTCAAACAGTTCAAATCCATGTTATTCAAGGGTCAACTGTACAATACACTATATCAAAGGAATAAAAATGAAAACCACATGATCATCTCAATAGATCCAAAAAAATTCACAAAATCTAAAACCTTTTACTATAAAAGCACTCAGTAAACTATGAATATAGAGAACTTCATCACCCTGGTAAATTCACCTATAAAATCTCATAGCTAACATCATAAGGTGGAAGACTGGATGCTTTCCTGCTAAAGTCAGGAATAAGACATAGATAGATAACTACTCTCACCACTCCTATTTAATATTGTATTGGAGGTTCTAGTCAAAGTAATTAGGCAAGAAAAAAAAGGAAAGGCATCCAGATTAGGAAGGAAGAAGTAAAACTATTCACAGATTATATAAATTTGCATGTAGAAAAATCTTAAGAAATCCACAAAATAGATAAATAATTTAGATAAATAAATTGAGAGATATTTGATGTTCATAGATAGGAAGATTTAATATTGTTAACATGTCAGTTTTTTCCAACATGATATATAAATTCAATGAAATCAAAATAAAAATAACAGCAAGTTATTTTGTGGATATCAACAATCTGATTCTAAAGTTTATATGGAGAAGTAAATGACTCACTATAGCCAACATAATAATGAAAAAGAACAAAATTGCCACTTCCTGACCTCAAAACTTACTATTAAGTTACAGTAACCAAGACAGTATAGTGTTGGCAAAAGCATAGGCAAGTAGATCAATGGAACAGAATCGAGAGCCCAGATAAAAACCCATATAAATATAGTCAACAAATTTTCAACAAAAGAGCAAAGGCAATACAATGGAGCAAAGACAGGTTTTCAACAAATGGTGCTATGAACAACTGGATATCCACATGCAAAGAGTAAATCTTAACACATACCTTACACCCTTCACAAAAATTAACTTAAAATGAGTTATAGATGTAAATGTAAAATACAAAATTATTACACTCTTAATGTTAAACATGGGAGAAACCTACCTCACTTGGGTACGGCAATTACTTTTTAGACATCAGAAGTACAATCCAAACACCAAAGGCAGAATCCTTAAAAAAAAATCATTGATAAACTGGACTTCATTAAAATGAAAAACTTCTCTGTTAAAGACAATGTCAGAACCAGAAGATAAGCCACAGACTGGAAGAAAAAATTTGCACAAGATACATCTGATAAAGGACTGTTATCCAAAAAAAGCAAAGATCATTTAAAACTCAACAATGAGAAAACAAGCAACCTGATTTTAAAAATGGTCCAGAGACTTTAACAGCCACCTCACCAAAGAAGAATACAGATGACAAGTAAGCAACTGAAAAGATGTTCCACCTCATGTGTTATCAAGGAAATGCAAATTGAAATAATAATCCTGTTACCATTATACCTAAAATGGCCAAAATCCAGAACACTGACAAAACCAAAGGCTGGTGAGGATGTGCAGAAAATGGAACTCTGATTCATTGCTGATGAGAATAAAAAATAGAACAGCCACTTTTTTTTAGGGCAGTACAAATATTCTGTGTAATATTATAAGGATGGATATCTGTCCTTATACATTTGTCCAACCCCATAGAATGTACAGCACCAAGAGTGAACCCTAATCTAAAATATGAACTTGGGTGATTATGATTTGCATGTATAACAAAGGTACCATGCTGGTGAGTGATGTTAATACTGGGGAAGGCTATACATGTGTGAGAGAGTAAGGGGCATATTGGAAATTTCTGTATCTTTCTTTCAATTTTTCTGTGAACCTAAAATTGCTCTAAAAAAATTTAAAGTCCTTTGAATACTCTTAGAACAAATGAGTTTGGCAAGTTTTCAAGATATAAGATCTATATTCAAAAACCAATCATATTTTTGTCAATTCTAATAAACAATCAAAATTAAACTAAGAAAACAATTTCTCTGACAACAGTACAAAAAAGATAAAATTCTTAGGAATAAGTTTAACAAAATAAATGCAAATGCTATACTCTGAAAAGTACAAAACCTTGTTGAAAGAAACTGAAGATCTACATGGAAAGACATCCCAAGTTCCTGGATCAGAAAACTTAATATTGTTAAATGATGATACTCCCCAGATTGATCTACATATTCAATATAATACGTATCATAATTTCTGCTGACTTGTTTATAGAAATTGACAAACTGATTCTAAAATTCACTAGGAACTACAAAAGACCCATGTGCTCTAAATAATTTTCAAAAAGAACAAAATGGGAGGAGTCACACTTCCTGTTTTCAAAGGTTGCTACAAAGAAACAATAATCAAGACATTGTGGTACTGGAATAAAGATAGAGTTATCAATTAAGGGAATAGAATCTGAAGTCCAGATACAAACCAATACATCTAAGGCTAACTGATTTACAAACATGCAAAAAACCATCCAATGGAGAAGGAATAGTCTTTTCAATAAAAGGTGCTGGGACAACTGGACATCCACGTGAAAAAAAAAAATGTAGTTGGACCCTAACCTCACACCATATACAAAAATTAACAAAATAGACTAAAGACTTAAATATAAGAAATGTAAGAGCTAAAAGGACACATGTTTAGAAAAAGACATAGAGATAAATCTTCCTGACCTTGGATTTGGCAATGGATTCTTAGATATGATGTAAAAACCATGAGCAACTAAAGAAAAAATAAATTGGGTGAACTTGAAAACATTATGCCAAGTAAAAGAATCCAGTCACATACATGATTACATTTATCTGAAACTTCCACAAGAGTCAAACATACAGAAACAAAAAGTAGATTAGTGGTCGCTTATTGCTGTGGAATGGGGTGCAAAGCTAACGTATATGGTGTTTCCTTCTGAGGTCATGAAAATGTTCAAAAATGCACTGTAGTGATGGTTGCACATATTTGTGAATGTACTAAAGCACTGAACTGTACATTTTGAATGGTGACTACTGTATGATACATGAATTATATTAACTATATTATAAAAACTATTAAAAAATGAATGTCTCAAGAAACAGAAGAATACTTAAAAATTATGATCGATACAGTCAGAGGTTCAAGAAATAAACTAAAAGATTCATAAACATGTCTATAAAATTATAATAGGAGTATTGCATTAAAAAAATAAAGAATGGAAAAGAAATTTTAGAAAATAAAATGAATCAGAGTGTAAAACAAAGGGACACTTTCGGAAATTTGAGGAAACACAAGGTAAGGGAACATGAAAAAAAATAAAACATGAATCAATTCAGGAGATGCAACCTTGGACTAACAGGAGTCATAAAGTGAGAGAATAGAGAAGAGAAAGAAAGACAAAGGAGAACATTTTCCCCAGAACTAGGAAGTGCATAAATCTTCAGATTAACAGACCCACTGAATCGCTAGCACAAAGAATTTAAACAAATAAACAAGAAGAAACTCAAAAGACAAAACCTATGAGTCAACATAGCCTTATAAAATAAATGTCAGACTGAGGATCCTAAAGTACTGAAAAGCTTCCAGAGAGAAGAAAGGTTTATTTGGAGAAAGACCACCCTGGAATCTATATTACTGAATGACAGCAGCAAAATGGACAAATTCTTCAAAATTTGAAGAAAAATCATTTCCTAACAAAAATTCTATATCCAAATGTTGGTTAAGATGAGACCATTTTTTTTTTCAGATATGAAAAATCTACCTTTTCTCTCTGGCACCTTAGTTTGTAGCTTAGCTTTGATTAGCTCATGTGCATCTGTTCAGTAGTAAGTGGGCATTTTCAATCTGAGAGCTCTTCTGTCTTGAATTCTGAATAATTGTCTTTAACTATTTTATTTCTCTTTAGCTATTTTCTCTTTAAACATTGCTCTTCTGTTATTCCTTTTATCCTATTCCTCTGGAACTCTTGCTAACTGAATGGCCAGTTTTCTCCTCTTAATCCCTTCTCCTTGTCTTTTAACTACTATCTGCAGTTTTTAAAAACTGTTTTGTCTCTTTGCATTGCTTTCTGGGTACTTTTATGTTGCCTTCTTTAGTACTATCTTCATATTACTAAACAGTGTCTTCAATTGCATCCAGTCTGGAGATTTTCTTATCTATTCCACTTCTTTATTTTGATGACAGAATTTTTCTTTTCTAAGATTTGTAATTCGGTATCTATCTGGTCTTGTTTTATCTTTACCTATTTTCTCCTACAGTTTCTTGTGCTTTTGAATGGAAGTTCTGTGCTTATTTATCTCTGAGTATCTTTATTTTAAAGTCTTTGTCTTTCTGCTCTGGAAAATTAATTTTATCTGGAGTGAACTCATATTCTCAATGCTGTCTACAATTTTACCATTAGATTTCTCCATTTATTTTGCTGTTTTGATTGGCATGCTAATTTTGAAAGGGACAGGTTTTTCTTTCTCTTTTTAATTTTTGCATTTCTTTTTCATTCTCTTTTCTGTCCTGTATTTTAGTAAGATGTTTTATGGTTACCATATTTGGCCCTTTGGTATTTAACCCAAAATCAGGTCTAATGCATTTCAGAATTTATGTTCCATTGTAATACCAGGCATTTGCCAGATATGCAACAGGGCCAACATGTGGCTTGATTCAACTTCCTTCTCAAGAGGTTAAGTATTTGTCTGACTAGCCTCCTCACCACATGCCTGATCCTATAGTTTCTGAGGTAGCTCTTAATGGTAAGTTTACTATCTTGTTTTACCTTTTGTGGGCAATGGGGCTCGGGGCTTTTTTTCTAAAGATATTTAACCTCACCATAGTCTCTGGCCTTTCTTCCCCGAGCTGTATTGAGATATGAAAGACATTTAACACTGTGCAAGTTTAAGTGTACAATATGTTAATTTGATACACTTACATATTGGGATATGATTACCACCACAGCATTTCATAATTACATCCCCTTACTCTGTCACGCTACTTCTCTTTTGGGGTAAGAACATTTGAGATCTAGCAATTTTCGAGCACGTAATACAGATTGTTAACTACAAACACAATGGCATGCATTAGTCCCCAGAACTGACCCACCTTCTAACTGGAAATCTATAAACTTTAATCAACATCTCCCCATTTTGCCCCTACCTTCCCCCCCTACCCTGACAGGCCCTGGTAACTACCATTCTACTCTCTGCTTCTAGGAGTTCAGTTTTTTTAGATTCCACATATAAATGACATTCTACAATATTTCTCTTTGTCTTTCTGACTTATCTCACTTAGTATAATGGTCTCAAGGTCCATCCATGTTGTTGCAAATGGCAGGATTTCCTTCTTTCTTGTGGATGGATGATATTCCTCTGTGTGTGTGTGTGTGTAAAAACCATCTTCTTTACCCAGGCTCTGGCTTTAAGCAGTAAGTCTTGCTCATTTCTTCTATATCGAGCAAAATATTTTGTCTTCACTCTCCCACAGGAGCCAAGATCCTCACTGTCACTGCTTGCTCTGGGCTCCAAGCCCATGTGTGCCTACTGTAACACTCACCACTTTGAATTTCCATTCCATTTCTGGACCACAAAGATACTAAGCATATTTTGACCTCAACCTTTCCATTTTAGCCAGTTTTTTCAAATTTTGTCATCACTGGCATGATTTTGCAGTACAGGAATGTTCTGTATTGGAGTTTTAATTTATGAAGGTGACTGAATGAGGACATGGAGAGGTCAATGTCATTGAAAGGAAAGTTTAATATTACTCACAGTTCCTCTAGAAACAACAGGATGGGTCACCAAGCAGGGCCATAGTAGGACACCGGTTTTCATCAGGAAGCAGAAACAGAAGTGAGCGATTGGTTTAGGCCAGTGCCTTTTATCAGGATTTCCATGGAAAAGGCAAGGCAGGGCAGGGTAAATCATTAGGATTGGCTAGTTTGAATGATTTCAGAAGGCTCTAAACTCTAGGCGTGACCCCTAGCTGCCTGGTACCTGGCTCTGGCCCTGGGATGATTAAGAATACTGCCTCCTGTGGTGCTGGCACCAGACAGAAGAGGTGTGGCTCTGGACTGGTTAGTTTGCATGTCAAGGCTGTGTTGGGGCTGAGCACATTGCTGTCTCTAAGGACTGGCTGGCCCACAGAGGCTCATCACACCCTAGGAAGAAGGGTTTTTAAGGTGTCAGAACATCACAATATATCATAATATACAGAAAATACAAACATGATTACTCGGAAAGTATTGCAAAGCATGAACTCACGGAGTCACCTTAACCAAAATTCTGTTTCTTGATTTCTTGATTAATCATCTTTACATTCTATTGTTCCCTCAATTTGAAAGATGAATATCTAACTCATTAATAGTTCTCTTTTCATCCCTTTTTTATTTCAATGTTTATATATAGTGTTTATATACATAGTGCTTATATATGCATACATTATATATGCATTATAGATACATTTACATAGATGCATATAGAAATTATGATTTCCTTAGTCACTTAAAATAAGTGAATAATTTAATAATATACTTACACTTATAGTTTAACCCATCAGTTTTCAGTACCTCTAGATTCTTGATTCCTACCATGTCAGGTGGGGACAGATCCCCCACCCTTTGTCCCCTCTTCCACATGCCACCTCCATCAACTCACATTTTCACTATTATAGTATCAAGTTTAGACATTTACAATCTGACCTGCAAGCACAGCCACATCTTTCCAGCTCTGTCTACAAACTGATGCTAAAATTTGAGAACAAATAGAGAAAAACACCACTGTAGCAATATAAACATTATTTCAGTTCATGGCCAGGAAACATATTTGATATACTTTGCTCCATGGTGGAGCCCCATGCCATGAATCCTGAGTCATGTGGAAGAAAATGTTTCCAGTTTTAGATCAAATGAATGCTCTTTTTTTCCCCTTCCCTCCCTCCCTCCCTTTTTGCTTTTAATCTATTGCTTAAAATCATGGTGCGTTTTAGTTTGTTTCTTATTTGGACCACAGCTGTCATATAATTTGCTTTTGTATTTTCCCTGAAGTTTTTAATTTGTCTTGCTTTCTCTTATTTGCCTTTATCTTAGCTTAAATTTTGCTCCAAATTCTCAAACATATTTTCTCTGACAAGCCAAACCCTACACATTATAGAAATGTCTCTCACAGAGACTTCAATCCCCCTTCTTCAGTTTAGAAGGCTGGGTGTTCCCATGACTCTCTCTCTGCTTCCTTCCTCACTTTGCTTGAATCTCTAAGATTGCGGGGATCTGAGTCACACAAACAGGCTGTCCTAAGACTGAATACTTTGATTTTTTTATCTAAGGTTTTAGCAAAAGGTGGTATAACCACACCTTCAACTTTTCTTCAGAACATGCTTTCCTGGCAGTGAATCTCTTAATTTTAGCATTTTTTTGCCATCTGTTTAGGATGAGAATTTGCAAAATCATCAAGTCATGGTTCATTGTCTAAAAAAAAATCACTTAAAATAATTCATCTATAAATCTTTCTTTTTCCTGTCACATTTTACTATTAGAGGCAAGAAAAAACAGGCTGTACCTTGAATATTTGCTTGGAAATTTCCTCAGCTAAATATCCAAGTTCACTGCTTATGAATTCTGCTTTCCACACAAAAGCAGGAAAAAAAATTGTTTTTCCTCCAGTTTCCAATTACTGTTCCAGGAAACAGTCTTCATTTCTTTCCAAGCCCTTGCCAGCAGCATCTTCAACACCCAGTTTCTACTAGCCAACTGTTCACGACGAGTTAGGTCTGTAAGAGCAGGTGAGGTCGTCTCTACCTTGTTCCTCCCTCCCTCTGAGGCTTCCCTGGCAGTGAATCTGCTCAACATTCGTATCTGCTCAAGGCAACCTAAGCTTTTCCATCGGGTTCCTCAAAATCCTTCCACCCTCTTTTCACTACCCAACTCCAAAGCTACTCCAAATTTTTCAGTGTCTCACAGCAACATCTTGCTTCCAGGTACCAAAATCTGTGTAAGTTGTCTATTGCTGCCATAATAAATGGCCACAAACTTCGTGGCATAAAACCACAAATGTGTTATCTTACAGTATGTCAGGGTCCCATAGGGGTCTTGCTGGGCTGAAATCAGGGTGTCAGCAGAGCTTTCTGGAGGCTTGAGTGGGAAGTCTGCTTCTTTTGCCCTTCCCAGCTTTTGGAAGCCTCTCTCCAGTCTTTGCACAGAGCCTCCTACATTTCAGAACCGGTCACAGGGTGCCCATCTCATGCTGCAGCTCTTTGACCCAGATGGAACAGATTCCCCACTTTTACTGCTTCATGTGATTAAACTGGACCCACCTGGATTACCCAAAACACTCTTTGCAGATCAAGGTCATTAAATACTATTTACCAAGACCCTTTTACCATGGAACATAACATTCACAGACTCCAGAGATTAGGTCATGCACATTTGGGTGGCCCTTAGTCTTCCTAAAACATCAAGAATATTTCCTCTTCCATTATTTTCTCTCTGTTACTTTTTGTTAAATAACTTTGGTATTTTGATTTAATGTAACTTCATCCAATAGGCAAGAATCCATAATGTAAATGTAGCCTTAGTTTATACCATATCCACACAATGAAAAATGCTCAAGCAGTTTGAGGATAAAATGAGAGTTCCTGTGACCAGTATACTCACCTAGCCATGGTTGAATAGCTCACGGCACACCTGTGGGCAATACATGGCTGTTGACTATATAAAGAGCTCTGCCCAGTGCTCTGCACATGACACGGTGGCAGGGCTGCAAGGCTGCAGGAGAGCAGAGCAGAGGCTGGAGTGGTGGCAGTGCCAAGGACAGAGGCCCAGAGGACGGCTGTGTGGGACAATTGTGCAGAGAGGGCCAGAGGATGGCTGTGCAGGATGGCTGTGTGGACAGAGGGGCCCAGAGGCAGAGACCGGCTTGCTGCATGCAGACTCTCTCTGAGTGAATGGGATTTTAGTGACTGACCTGCCACTTGGAAATAAAGTTGGTTATGACCTTTGCACCCCAAGAATGTTTTGCTGTCATTTTCTTTGGTCACACTGAATCAATAGCAAACTTGCCTAGGGCTGAAACCCATTGGCAGGACACAGTTCAACTTCATTCACCCCCTGTTCACCTGTTCACATGACCTGTGTGGGGAAGCTGGGGTTCCTATGGCCAGGAGCCTCACTGAACTCAAACCACCTGATGATGTAACTGGCTTGTTGCTAGACTACTGCTTCCAAATCTTCAGGCAATAAGCTATTATTGCAATATATTATTGCATATATATATGGGGCCCAGTACTCTGGGTGGAGGCAGAGACACTAGTGCTTGACTTACGGCCAGGAGAACAAGCCGGGTAATAAACACTTTTGCCCAAAAGAACGTTTTTATGTCAATTTCTTTGGTCACATTGAATCCATAGCAAACTTTCTGGGGCTGAAATCCATTGGCAAGACAATTGGTATAGTCATCAGGGTTCATTGTTGACCAAGGAAAAAGACAGGCTGCCCTTATGGGAGGGGTACTTCAGTGGGCTGCCCCTGTGAATGGGGAGACAGTGGATTGTCCCCCAATGGGTATGTGGTCTGAGGTGGCTTGCCTCCTAGAGGAGTGGGCCCCATGCCAGGACTGGAGGCAAGTGGAGGTGACACCTGAGGCAGTAGGGGTGGCCCTTGGTATAGTAAATAGGTCTTTTGAGAGACAGAGTGCCAGTGAGGCAATGGGAACTGTGATTAGGCTGCCTCTCACAGTATTAAAAAAATCTGCAGAAGAGAAGGACATGCTCCTGAAAAAGACCCAGGAAATGGCAGCATGAGAACGAGGGCTGCAAACTTGTGTGGATTCCTTAAAGAAGGAAATGGCATTGATGTGAGAGGAGGCAGCATGAGAATGCTGGCAGCAAGGTGCCATTGAAGAGGTAAAAGATTCCTTACAGAATGAGACGGCAGTGCTGCCAGGTGCTCTGAAGGAGGAAAAGGCCATCAAGGAAAAAGATGCACTCCTGAGGGAAGCACAGGGGGGAGGTGACATGAGAACACCAGCTGTGAAGCATTGAGGTGAAGGTAAGAGACCTTCTGAAGACTGAGCTAGCATTGCTGCGAGGCACAGTAGAAAAGGTAAAGGTTGTAGCAGAGGAGGCACTCGGGGGAGGGGAGAGAAAGATGCCATCAGCCCTGGAAAAGGAGGAGCTGGGGAAGGACAAAGGGGTGGTGCTGGAGGCACTGGCCCCTCCTGTATTGAAAGCATGCCCAGTGGTTGTAAAGAAAATAAAGACCCAGCAGCTGAAAGTTCCCCAAGGAGAGGTGCAGCCCCCTCCCCAGGTTGTGGAGCACTCTGTGGTCCACCCTTATACTCAGGCTGAGTTGGTGGATTTAGGCTCCCGGTTTAGGCAGAAGCCCTCGGAGTCAATATCAATTTGGCCCCTTGGTCTATTGGACTTAGGGGTGGATGGAATTGTTCTGTTGTGATCAGAGATGGGAAAGCTGACTTCCCTGACAGTGCAGCCTGACTTGAGGCAGTGATTATAAAATGCACATCAGACCCCAGGGAGTCACTCTCTCCTCGATTGGCTTATAGCTGCACTTCATATGGCCCAATCAGGGTGATCTACCATCCTCTCCTGTTAGATGGTAGACATATGCTGAGTTCTAATAGGTGTTACGAGAGCTAGGCATAAGAAATGCCATCTATAGTCCTGAGAATGATGGCCTAGATGAAGAGATTTTCATTACTGGGATGAGAAATATTGTGCTTCAAACAGCTCCCCTTTAGGTCTCTAGTGACCATTCTTTCCCCTCACTTAAGGCACCCTATGAATGAGGTGATACATACAGTCACAGACTTAGGAGAGGCTGAAGCAATGAGAACATGAAAGGAAGTAAGGTATGCTATTCACAAGAAGAATTTAAAAGGCCCCATGAAGGTTATGAGGACCCAGATGTGGGTTGATTTAATACAGGCAGGAGCAGATGGAAGGAAGGTAGATGGGAAGTCCAATAGGACCTTACTAGAGCTATGGCACCAGCTGAAACCAGAGCAGCAGTTCTAGCCATTAGGACCAAAGAGGCAGAGGTCACACACAGAGCCACCAGTCCAGCCTGTGTATTTGTAAGACTTCCTGCTGGAAAGTGAGCCAACCTCACTTGAGCCCACACAGGAAGGTGATTGGGGAACATGGTTTGACTGAGGAAAAGGTCAAGGTATCTGCCCTGAGGGACCAGGGGGTCACCGGAGGCCACATATTGAATTAGCTATCCATTGGTCCCCAGTGAACATACGATGTGCCCTGGCTGTGGTGGACACAGGGGATGAATGTTCACTGATTTATGGTGACCCTGAGTGGTTCCCCGGGACCCCCACTATCATACGGTTATAGAGGTAAAACTAGCAGAGTGAAACAAGCTGAGATCCCTTTGGGAATAGCACAGCTACCCCCAAAAGAGTATACTGTGTATATATCTCCCATCCCTGAGTATATTTTGGAAATTGATATCCTGCAGGGTCTATGGTTGCAGATCATTGCAGGTGAGTTGAGACTGAGAGTATGTGTGGTGAAGGCAGTTCTGAGGGGACATGCTAGGCACCTGCCCATAGCTTTGCTTGTGCCTCGGCCAGTGACTAATACCAAACAATACTAACTGCCTGGGGGGCATAAAGAGATTGGAAAAACTCTCCAGGATCTGGAAAATCTGGGTATTATGAAGCCCACCTATATTCCTTTCAATTCCCCAGTGTGGCCAGTAAAAAAGCCAGATGGCTCCTAGCTTAGGCCTGTGGATTACAGAGAACTGAATAAAGTCATACCCCCTATGCATGCTGCTGTCCCCTCTATTGCAGGCCTGATGGATACCCTCAGCCATGAACTAGGAACATACCATTATGTGGTAGATCTTGCTAATGCCTTCTTTTCCATTGACATTGAGCAGGAAAGTCAGGAACAATTTGCCTTCATGTGGGAAGGACGGCAATGGACTTTCACCATCCTTCCACAGGGATACCTCCACAGCCCCACCACTTGTAGCCCAGGACTACATGGGAGAAACTGCAAATGGTACAGCTGTACCATTATATTGATGATGTCATGCTCATATCTGATTTTCTTTCAGATCTAGAAGATGCAGCACATAGATTGCTGCAACATCTACAGGAGAAAGGATGGGCTGTAAACAGTACCAAGGTTCAAGGACCTGGTTTGTCTGTCAAATTCTTGGGGGCCGTCTGGTAGGGTAAGACCAAAGTTATATGGGAAGCAGTTATAGATACAGTCCAGGCCTTTCCTACCCCTACAACTGTAGCATCGTTATTGGAGTTTTTGGGTCTTCTAGGCTACTGGAGAGTGTTTATCCCGCACTTGGCACAAATTCTGAAGCCCTTATACTGGTTGGTACAAAGCAGCATGAGGAAGAACTTGCTTTTGAACCACTAGTGGCAGAGAGTCCCTATTGGGAGGGTAGAGCCTGTATACTGGAAGATGCATGGTACACAGATGGTTCCAGCTGTGGGCAGCCCCCAAAATGGAGGATCATAGCTTTCCATCTTGAGACTAAGACAATATGGATGGAATATGGTGAAAGGAAGAGCAGCCAATGGGCAGAGCTGTGGCCTGTGTGGCTTATGATCAGCCAGGAGCCCTCCCTTATAGTTGTCTGCACTGACAGCTGGGCTGTTTATCGGGGCTTGACCCTGTGGCTACCAACCTGGTACCATGTCAACTGTCTGGTTGGTCACTGACCCCTTTGGGGGCAAGAATTGTGGCAAGACTTATGGGCCTGTGGTCAGACTAAAATAATTACAGGTCACACCATGTGACAAGTAATTTGTTATTGGCATCCCTAGGACATGATGAAGCAGATAAATTAGCCCAGATACATTGGTTAGATAGAAAGCCTGACTCTGATGTAGCCCAGCGGTTACATCAGTGTTTGTTACATGTGGGGCAAAGACAATGTGGGCTGTAGCCCATCAGTGGGGCTTACCTTTGACCTTTGAAGAAGTTAGCAGAGCCCAGCAGGAGTGTGTCATGTGCTTCAAAAGGGACTTACACTGAGTTCCACAGCAACATGGGACAATAGCTAAGTGCCCTATACCCCTCATCAGGAGGCAGATAGACTATATTAGGCCTCTACCTTGTGTCAGAAGGATATCAGTATGCCATGACTTGTGTGTACACAGCTACTGGACTTCTGGTTGCTTTTTCTACCCATTGTGCAGATCAAAGGATGCCCAAAAGAGGCCTGGAACATCTTTTTGCTGCCTATGGCCGACCACAGGTAATTGAGAGTGATCAAGGCACCCATTTTACTGGACATACACTGCAACAATGGGTGCGACAGCTGGGAATCAAATGGAAGTTTCATGTGCTATACAATCCTACTGCAGCAGGCATGATAGAGAGGCACAATGGCTTGTTAAAATCCAGACTCCAGTCAGATACCAATAGTCTGCGTGGATGCTTAGTCCACTTATGGACCGGGCATTTGAACCTGAGACCCCCAAAGGGAGCCCCAAGCCTCATAGACATGTTAACACATATGGCTGCCTCCCCTATACAACTGCAAGTACAAACCAAGGAATAATCACTGAAGCTGAGGTTCAGCCATCAGAATAATATCTTGCTGCCAGCACCCACGGCACTGAACCCCGGAGACTACATTGAGTGAACATGGCATTGGACCTTTTGACACATGGCTCAATGATGGCTCGCTCTCCTGGAACCTTGGGGACAAGGCCTGGAAGCTGGCCTCCTGTGTATTCCTAGAATAACAGCAGAGTGGCACCCAAAGGTCACAGTAGTATATCCTGAATGGCCAGCAGGTAGGAGCATCTTACCGGAGAGCTTAGTTTTATTATTATGGCCAGTGCATGCACCACCAGTAGCGCTATATATAGACCCTTCAGTAACCCCCATAGGGAAAGGAGTAAAAGTATGGTATACTAGACCTGGAAGGAACCCCCTTCCTGCTACAGTCCTATCACAGGACCACTCTCTTGCATGCATCCTACCTGATGGACAAGATTTGCCTATGTTAGTGGCATTAAAACATGTGTCTTATTGCCCCTAAGATCTTTGTGGATTGGGAACTTCCTCTGGCTTGAGGATTATTATAATTTTTGTTATTAGGAATCTCCTCTGGCTTGAGGATTATAATTTTTGTTACCTGTATCAAAATTTTGTTGTATCTTAATTTTTGTTATTATCTCTAAGTTGTTGTTATCTTTTCTTGCTGTTATGGAATCTGGTTACAATGCTCCAGCTTTCTCGCACAGGGACCATTGCAGATGTTTGAAAGTGTGTAGATTATAAGGCAAGAATCCTGGAGAGGAGGAGTGTGGAGAAGCTTGGGTTCCTATGGCCTGGATCCTCACTGAACTTAAACCACATGATGATGTAACTGGCCTGTTGCTAGGCTACCACTTCCACACCTTTGGCAATAAGCTATTATTGCGCTATATAGAGAGCTCAGCCCAGTACTCTGGGCAGAGGCAGAGACGCTAGTGCTTGCCTTACCACCAGGAGAACAAGGCAGGTAATAAACCCTTTCACCTCAAAGAATGTTTTGCTGTCAATTTCTTTGGTCACATTGAATCCATAGCAAACTTGCTGGGGCTGAAACCCAGTGGCAAGACACCTGTCATGTGTCATGCTTCATTTGACCTCAATTACTTGCTTAGAGGCACCATCTCCAAATTTAACCACTCTAGGGGTTAAGGTTTCATTGCACTAATTGTAGGTTGACACAAACAGTCCATAACATTCCATCCCTGGCTTCCCAGAATTTGTGTTCTTCTTGTTTGCAAATTACATTCATTCCATCCCCAAAAGCCTCCAAAATCTTAACTTATCCCAGCATCAACTCTAAAGTCCAAAGTTCCAAGTTTCATTTAAAATGTCATGTAAGTTAGACATGGGTGAGACTTGAGGTCAAATCATCCTGAAGCAAAAGTCCTCTCCAACTGAGAATCTGTGAAACCAGACAAATTACGTGCATCCAAAATACAGTTTTGGGACACGTATAGGTTAGACATACCAATTCCAATAGGGAGATACAGGAAGGAAGGAGTGAGAAGCCCTAAGAGTCCAACACTAGGCAAGGCAAATTCCATTAGATCTTAAGCCTCCCAAGGCTCCAGGCAGCCTGGCCTATGGAAATCACAGTGGTGGCCCCACTCTTTGAAACTGAGATAAAGGCAGCCTTGCCCCCTGGCCAGTGGTAGGAGTGCAAGGCCTGATGATCTTGAGATCACCCTTAGGGTCATTCTTCCCTTTTCTTCCAGAGTAAAGTGTTCACAGCTGAGTAGCTCTATTGTCCAGTCTTGTTTCCTTTGGCTCAAACTGCAAGTGTCTCTGCTGAAACACTCCCATCTCTACTCCTGGTACCTGTGGGATGGCTGATTAACATCATGGATAACCTCTTCAAAGAGGTGCTGTCCAGCCACACCCTTGGTGATCTCTCCAGAACAAGGACAGGTTGAGAATTTGCCAAATCTTTAAGTTGTGGTTCCTTTTAGCTTCACAATTCCTTCAGTGAGAGCCTAAATTGCTCCATCAATACTGTGCTTAGAAATCTCAACAAAATATCCAATTTCATTACTTGCAGGTTCTGTCTTCCATGAAACACAAAATATTATATTCCACAAAATAATCCAGCCAAGTTCTCTGCTACTTTATAACAAAGATCACCAATAATCGGTTCTTCATTTCTGTGTTTCTTCACCAGAATTTCTGAGACTTCACCAGAATGGCCTTTAATGTCCATATTTCTACCAACATTCTGTTTGTTACTATTTACGTCTTGCCTAAGAAGATGGGATCTGTCTCTGCAGCTGTCCACTCATCTTCCTGAGTGCACATCTGAATACTTGTAACATCCATCTTTCTGCCCATAGTCCTTGCATGGAAATCAAGGCTTTCTCTAACATGCATCTCAGAATTCCTTCAGCCTCTCCTCATCACCCAGTCCCAAAGCCACTTTGACATTTTTAGATATTTGTTTCAGTAGCACCCCATTTCTCAGTACCACAATCTGCATTAGTCAAGGTTCTCCAAAGGAACAGAAGTGACTGGATGTATATACCTATAAATATTGATTACAAGGGATTATTTCACATGATTATGGAGGCTGAAAAGTTATAATATGTCAAGTCAGCAAGCTGGAGACCCAGGAAAGCTGATGATGTAGTTCTAGACTGAGTTCAAAGGCCTGAGAACCAAGAGAGCCATAGTGTAGTTCCAGTCCAAAGGCTGGAGACTTGAGACCTGGGAAGAGCTGATGTTTCAATTCAAGCCCAAAAGGAGAAAGGCTGATGTCTCAGTCCAAAGGCAGGAAGAGTTCTCTTTACTCAGGAAAAGGTCTGCCCTTTTGTTTTACTCAAACCTTCAATTGATGCGACCCACCCTGATTACAAAGTCAACCTATTTCATTCAGCCTACTGATTCAAGTGTTAAAATCATCAAAAACACCTTCTCAGACATGCCAGGAGTAAGGTTTGAGCAAAGTCTGGGACTCAGTCAGTGCCCATAAAATTAACCATCACAAGGTACATAAAAGAAGTATATAAATGAATGTTGTCATGTATTGGAGGACTCACTGTCACAAATCTATTGACTTTTCCCCAAAATGATCTTAAAAATCAAAACACATTTAATCAAAATATCAAGAAGGTTTTCCACAGAACTTGACAAGATGATCCTAAAACTGGTCTGAAAGAACAGTGGACAAGTATATTTGACATGATTAAGAGGAAACCAAAGAGGGAATTTGACCTACCAGTGAGCTCACAATAAAGCTAGAGTAATTAAGATGGTGTGACTCTTCATTCCAGGGCATTGGTGTGTAAGAAAAGAAACAAACCTACATATAGGTGAAGAACTGAAAACTGTGAGAGAAGGCACTACAGTTAGTGGGACTATTTAATAAATGATGCTGGAAGTATCCATGTGGAAAAATAAATCAGAATTAGATGTCTGCTTCACACCATACAAAAGATAAATTTTAGGGATAAATGAACTCAATGCAAAAAAGGAAATGTTTAAATTTTTCAAAATGTGTAGAAGGGTATCTTTATAATCTTACGCAATGTTGTAGGTTTAAAGAAACATATATTTGGTTATACAGATGACCACCATTCACGTCCACAGTTCCTGGCTAATTTCCTGAGCAAATAAGAGGAAAGGGAGCATCTTTGGTTGTAATAGTTGGCCTCTTGTCCTCAGTTCCTGCAATCTCTTCAGAATTATAAAAGTGAAATGGGTGTCTTATTACCCATAACAAGTCCTTTTCCACCGCAGATGGGTTTATGTTAATGAAGTGACCTGCCTAAGGATGCAGTCTGGCTGCCAAGGGAACCAACCCTCACTGGAGGGGTGGAATTTTCAGTCCCATCCCATGATTCCAGATTGAATCAATCACCAATGGCAATTTAATGATTTACTCAGTCGTGCCTATCTAGTGAAGCCTCCATGAAAACCAAAAAGGTGGGGTTTCAGAGAGCTTTCAGGTTGTTGAACTAAGATGCTCCCACTTGTCATCCTGACAGGCACAAACTCCATGAGGACAGAAGCGCTGTCCAGAACCTGATCCTATGTATCTCTTCATCTGGCTGTTGATTTGTATCCTTTAATACTCTTTGCAATTAACCAGTGATCTAGTCAGTAAACTGGTTTCCTGAGCCCTGTGAGATGCCCCAGCAAATTAATCAAACCAAAGGATGGGTTTGTAGGAACCTCTGATTTATAGCCAGTTGCTCAGAAGTACAGGTGACAACCTGGACTTGCAAATGGCACCTGCAGTGCAAGGCAGTCTTGTGGGAATGGGCCCTTACCCTGGGGGGTCTGATGCCATCTCTGGGTAGACGGTGCCTGAGTTGAGTTGAAATGCTGAGCACCCAACTGGTGTCTGAGAATTGCTCGGGAGTGTGGGAACATTCCCCCATCCACACACACACTGGAAATTGTGACCAGAACCTTTAGGTAGAGAAGTATTTCTTAGATAAGAAAGATGTATATATAAGCCTTAAATAAAAATATTAATAAATATGAACTTATCCAAAGAAAAAAAGACTATGAACAAATTACAAATAAAAACCACAGCACAGGAGGAGATTTTGCAATGCAGATAACTGGCAAAGAATTTATTCAGACTATAAAGAATTACAAATCAATATATAAAAGACAATTCAGTTGACAAGTAGGCAAACACAGTGAGCAGCAATTTTCTAAAGAGGATACTGAATGACCAAAAATCTTATCAAAATATGATCATTGTTACTAAAGAGCAAGGAGTTACTAATTAAAACCATAGAAAGATATCATCTATTTCATAAGAATCAGATAGGCAAAAAACTAAAGTCTTCAAGAGTGAATGTTAGAAAAGATAGATCAACCTTAGTACACTCCTTATACATTTTAAGTGTTGTCTTTTATTAAGCCAGACATAAAGAAATTTGCAAAATGTAAAACAACATCTCTTCTTTTACTTTGGAAAATGTATTTTCCATAAAAATGTTATTTATATTAACATATAATGAATTCACTATAACTTAAGTAAGTCAACAAATATTTCTAAAATTTCCCTTTGTTTCAGACACTGTAAATATTGATAATTATAATCCATATAAAGAAAAATATTTGGGGGTCATCAATAAATTTTAAGAACATGAAAGGATTCCAAGACCAAAATATTTACAAACTGCTGGTATAAGAGCATTTGTAGGAGAGATAAACATCAAGTTCAAGGTTCTGGTTAGTCTGGCGAGGGGAGGGGGACAAAAAGTGATGGGATCTGGGGGTGGCGACTGTGGGAGTTCAAATATTATCTGCAACATACTTTTCTTCAAAAATGAAGCAAGGTACAGCACAGTAGAATTCAATAGCGCGGGGTAGTGATCACACTGTAGTTTTGAATGTTTTGGTGTCTTTAAAATAGCACAGAATAGAAAGAAATAAAAAGTCATAAGCATGTTATTTAGACTGATGGAAATAATTATCAGAAACACTAATAACCAAAATAGTTAGGAATTTTCCAATGGGGTGTGAGACTAGAGGTGGGCGAGCCAGGGAAGGTGGAAGACAACTGCTCTTCATAGCAAGTTCTTTGTTCTGTTTCATTTGTTATTATGTACACCCACTGCAGTTTCATAAAAATAGAGCCTTAAAAAAAAGTAAATAAAGAAAAAAGGGGAAAAATTACATGAACTATAGAAAACACAGAGATATGAGAATATAATCTAGAAAGAAGTGAAGTACAATTGTGTTAGGATGCTGGGATTATAGATAAGTATTCTTTTCTTACATTTTCATATACTGTGTAATGTGGTTGTACTATTTATACAATGTGAGCACATTTTTAAAATCAGTAAGTTATCAAAAAAGATGTCTTTTTTTTCTCCTCGGGCAGAAATTGATTATGGCTGACATTTGGATCCCTTTTTTTTCTTTTGGTTCTTTGTACATTAGTAGTTGCCAACCTTTTATACCTTAAAGACTATGATCATAAATAGATTCTTTCTTTATCTTGTAACTGTAGGAGCCTCTCTGTAGAGATGTAATTAACTTCATGGAATGATACAAAATTGGTTTCATGTCATCAGAGTATGTTAACCATGACACCATCTCTTTCAGTGTACTCTTACAACCATGCTAAATCAAATATTAATTTTCATATAAATGAGTTGATAATGATCTACATTGGGGGTCCAGATGGACTACTTTTTGTACCCTTCCTTATGTACCATTTCCTCTGACTCTGTCAGAGATAGCTATTTGCTGAATAAAAGCAGAAACGTCAGCGTCTGGTCATAAGAGCGGGAGGTTTACTGGACAGCAGGCCCTGCTCTGTATTCAGGCCCAGCCCATGCAGTCCGAGTGGACATGCACGTGTCTGAGGATGATGGCCTGAGCTCAGAGGGCACTGACTAAGACCTCTTTCCTTGTGTCATGAGAAGCACAGGGACCAAGCAAGGGTCTAGAAGGTTTCTGATTTGCTTTGTCTTTAATGTGGAGCATCTAAAGAATGACTCCTAGGGTACAATGTAAACCAAGGGAAGGCAATTTCATGGAAGCCCCTAGAAAAGGTGGGTGCAAAGGTTTCATTTGGGCAAAACTTGAAAAGATCATTCCTATGCAGTGGCCAGGTAAGAATGAAAAAATAAAGAAAAGAAAAGAATTCCCACAATCATAAGAAACTACTTTTTGAGGGAAAAACAGGAACATTTCAGTGGAAATTACCACAAAATTGGTGGCTTAAGACAACAGAAATTTATTCTTTCACAGTTTAGGAGGTGAGAAGTCAGCAGGGCTGGTTCCTTTGTGAGGCTCGCAGGGAGAATCCGTCCCAGGCCTCTCTCCTAGCTTCTACTGTGCTGGCAATCCTTTGCCTGCCCTGGCTTATCTCTTCGTTCTGACCGCTGCTCCTCCTTCATATGGCCTTCGTTCCTGTGTCCTTTTCTCTTCTAGTCATTGGATTTAGGGTCCATCTAAATCCAGAATGATTTCATCCTGAGATCCTTAATTAACTATATCTGCAAAGACCATATTTCCAAATACGGTCACATGCTGAAATTACAGCAGACATGAGTTTGGGAGGCATATTATTTAGTCCACTAACAGGTACCAAGCTAAGTAAAGTATTAAATCACATACCCACTGAATCCAATTCTTATTGCAAGTAGAGGGGACTGTTTAACGATAAGCCACTTGAGAGAACTCAGTATTAACAACACTGACCACTGGGGGAGTCATTTAACTCTTGCAAAACAACAAAAGTGATTTCTGATTTGTTCTGTCCACCTATCATCCATCTGCCCCAGGATCTACTCATCAATATGATTATTGAACACTTTCATGTTTTTTCACTATGCTGGGTACTATATGCTTATGGTGGAAACTGAGGCTCCACAGGAATCATTAGATGTAACAGACTATAATCTCAATCACCTTCAAATAAACTGGAATGCTTCTTTGCTTTGAAAAACAGAATCTTTATTATAAAATGGGCAAGGGACTAAAAGACCACTTATAACAATTGTAAAACATGTTTTGCTATTATCACTTAGGTCTGCTGTGTGTGTGTGTGTGTGTGTGTGTAGAGATGGGTGACAAAAGCAGACAAACTAAATGGATAGCTGGAGTATTCTCAATTCTCCTTTCCTCTTCCTGGAGAAACAGGAAGGTTACATTGCACACACACTCCCTTTTGCAGTTAGGCTGGGAGCATGTGACTGAATTTTGGCCAGTGGAACTGGGTGACAGTGATACATGTCACTTCTAGGTCTGGAAAAATATTCCTTCATACTCCTTGCCTTCCGTGGACATCATGGTGGTATGTGCCAAAGGTGGCTGCTGGTCAAGGTGGAAGAAGCATGCATTCCTGAGAAACATGGAGAGAAAGACCCAGTAGAACCACAGGATTCATGTCAGACAGTGATGGAGTAAGAAACAATCCTTCACTAGAAGCTACTAAGAATCTGGGGCATTTTATAACAGTAGTGGTGGTAGTTATCCTGTGTCCCCAGACTGTGGAAGACTAGCTCTTTGGCTATGATGCTGATGAAGCCATCACCAAAGAAGGAGATGCTCTCTTACTGTGCTGCTGAGACAAAAGTCACTGTACTCCTCCAGGGATGGTTCCTGGGACTCTACCCATGAAAGGTTAGTCAGACCTTACTTACAGGGGCTTACATTCAGCCAGCTCTCCTGAGGGACACTCCAAATGATCAGTAACAGTCTCACCTGCTCATAGCTGAAGAGTCTGGTTGAATGAACAACTTCTGAATGTCTTCTATGTGGCAGACCCAGATGTGATTTCCTCAAGTCTTTTTTCAGATGGATTCCATGACTGGGTACATTCCCTAGAACCTCCCTAGGATGTCTGAGCTTCTGTAGGTCCTCCTGGGTCCCATGGGACACTCTGCAACTCTCTCCTGCCCCATTCTCAGGCGGCAGCAAAGACCAGAGGTTCATATGCTGCCCTGCTGCCCAAGTGAGAGCCATGCTCACTGTCATGACCCGCAGCCCTGGGTTCAAACCCTGCTTAGTACTTATTATCAACTGGTGCTTTCTTTTATCTGTTTAGAAGCCCATCTCCCCAACCAGCCAGTGAACTCCTTAGGAGCAGGGATGTGCTTTATTGTCTTTCCAGAAGGCTTTCCTTCCGGACCTTGAGGACACTGCACTCTCTGGTTTTCTTGCTGTCACTGGCTGCTCCTCAGAGCCCAGGGTCAAAGTCAGGCCTCTTCTCTTTTCTTTCTACCCCAATCTGCAGATATTTTGTCCCACCCAGAGCTTCAAAGGCCTTTTATAAGCTGACTCCCCTCAAGCTTTTGTTTCTAGTGCAAGCGTCTTCCCTAAGTTCCAGGCAGCAATATTCATATCTGCCCACCTCCACTTAGGTGTCCAGAAGGTGTCTCAGAACAAAGCCATGTTCCTCCTCCAGACCTCCCTCATGACCTGGCTCCTTCCTTAATCTTCCCATCTCTGCACTGAAACTCTCTTCATTTCCTGTCTAAGGCTGGTCATTCTTGATGCCAGGCTTCCACATCCTACCTCCAATCCATAAAACACCATGTGGGTGTCACCTTCAGTTATGGCCAGAGTTTAAGCACTCATCTCCTCCATTAATTTAAGCACCACCATCTCCTGTTTGGATGCTTCAACTGCCTCAAGACAGAGTCCCAGGATGCAGCCAGGATGGTCCTTATAAAGCTGGAATCCAGTCTTGTCACTTTCCTGCTCAAATGCTGCAACAGCTGCCCATCATAGTTTGAATAAAACACAGTCCTTACCCTGGCTACACACCTCGGTACGACCCAACTCAGCTGCGTCTGTGCCCTCATCCATGCCACTTCTGCCAGGCACAGGGGCTTCCTTCCTGCTCCTCAAATAAGCCAAGCCTGCTGCTGCTCCAGGGCTTTTACATAAAATAGAAATTTAAAACTCAGGGAAAGGGTTGGAAAATAGAGTCTAGAAAGTAGAGTAAATATACAAAGAGACAGAAAATAGAAGAGAAAAGCAAAGATAATTAAAGGACCAGGGCCAGCTAGAAAATTATATATTCAAATAACCAAAGTTCTAGAAAAGAAAACGAAAAGGGAAAAAATATTCTATAATGTTTTTAAAGGGAATTTACTAAAATGGTAACATGTCAGTTTCTGCGTGCTCAGTGCAAAGACAGGAGATACTACAAGCTTCCAGAGAGGAAAAAAAAAAAAAAACAAGAAAGCAAGCTACATTCAAAGTATCAAATTAAATCTGCTTCAGACTTCTTAGGAGCAATTTTGGAAGGTATATAATACAAGAGCAAGACCTTTAAAATCCTCAAGGATTGTTATTGCCAAATCTAGACAAATTATCAATTAAGTATATAAACAGACTAAAGACATGTTCAGATGTGCAAGGTCTCAAAAATTTACTTCCCATGTACCTTTTCCCTGTGTGCTTCTAGTGATGTGTTCCACCAAAAAGGGGAATAATCTAAGAAAGAGGAAGATACAGGATGCCAGAGTCAGTACGGAAGGGAGCAGATCCCCAAAACGAGATGCCAGCATGACAGCTGTGTGCTAGGCATGGGGGCAAACTCTGAAAAGAGAGTTCTCTGACACAAAACTGTTGGAATGTTTATGTGTCCTAAATTCCTAAGCAAAGTTTAAAAAAAAATGATGAATGGCTTGAAGTTGAATTTATGATAGGTCACAGAAAACTAAGCAAACAAAAAATAGAGGAATTTATTTCAGGAAAAATAAATGGTTGCTCAGGAAAGCAACAGGAATCATAATTTACTATAAATTAAAGAATAAACAGAATTTAAGTAATATAAACAGGAATAGTGATCTTTAAAAAATATGATATAAATTATTTAGGAAAATGGATGATGAGGACAGTGGGAGACAGGGGAAAAAGGGCAGCTAAATTCTCAGTTTATATAGTACAAAGTCAGTAGATCAAGGCAAATACAGAACAACCAGGAATGATGAATGCAGGTGTGCTATTTAGAAATACGAATTAAACAACAAAAGAGTCAGAACTGAAACAGGTTGCCTGGGAAAATGGATGGGCGGGATTGTATGGACTGCTGCTTTAGTCTATAAACCTTATAAAACAATTTGACTGTGTGCCTTCATACATGAAACATGCATTTTAAAAAGCAGGGAATAAACAAGTGGCTTATTCTGGATAGAGCAGGAATTTTAGAGAAGGAAAAGGGTCCTTCCAGCACATGCTCCCCCATGAGACCACCCTATGGTGTCAGTAGTCATGTGCCCCTTCAATGGCATGCTGCCTGGACTGAAAAGGATACCCACCAGGCCGAGGACACCTGGGTCTCTCCAAGTTCACATGTGGGAGGTGACTTTTCTTCCCCAAAGAAATAAACAAAGAATGGAGTGAGAACCATGGTGCTCTGAGCAGGGTAGGTTTTGAGGGTAGGTTTTGAGTGAATACTTGGCTGTATGAGCACCGTGGGAAAGCCCATATAAAATGAGAAAGTAGGTGGGCTTATAGGAAGCAGACCATTTGGAACAAGAGAAGCACGGACCAGAACAGGAGGCCATCTGGCTGTGGATCTTTTGGTGCAAATGGTATAAATTCCCAGCAAATTCTTGTATACATTTGGCTTTTCTTCTCTTGTCCTGCCTGCATTGATACAGATGATGGGAACAGGCTGGGAAAGCAACACATGGATAAAAGCGATCCTCTCTGCATTGGCAGAGAACTAGCAGAGTGGTAAGATTTAGTTTGTTCTGTTCGCTACCAAAGTCTAGACCCAAAAATGGCACAGACTTCAAAAGCAGTGTCTATTAGGAAAGTAACTGCTGGTTAGAATCCATCATTTTTCTTGGTCTCCCCCAACTTTCCCTTCTAAAATGCAGGAAATCTATGTTTTTACATGAGATGCTACAGGTGTTACAATTATATAGCACTACATCACATACATGAATCAGGTGAACTATGTGAAATTGCCATTGCTGTAGGTCAAAGAATGGTCTAGTGTTGGCAATTTTATCTTATAATTTTGTCTTGTCTTATTTTCAGGCTGGTCTTCGGAATTAGAGTTAGGTATGTTAATCCCATTTGATAGATAAAGAATGAGCCTCAGGGGAGTTAATGCTTTGTTAAAAGTATTTACGGTTGTCCCAGAAGCAGTGACCCCTTCCAGACACTGGCCTGAGGGTCGGTACTGAGACCCACAGTTGGGGCAGCTGTGTGCACTGACAGCACCGTGGGGCCCTGCAGGCACCTATCTCCAGCTGCTGCCTGATGATGCCATGAATCCCAGACACAGGCTCCTTGTTCCCCTGCATCCAAACTGCACTGAGAGCACAGAGCAACTCAGCAGAGGGAGACTCACCCATAGGATGTAGCCCAGTGGTGGCCACTGAGGGCCAGGTCTGGCCGTGGGTTCTGTGGCAAACTGGATTTGTTTAGACCCAACAGGTACCATAGCTTTTGTAGAAGGTAACTTTGACAGTACTGAATTCTGTCTGGCTGAATCATATTTCAGAAGAAAAATGATTGTAATGGCTATGTGGTACATTTAATATTAAAGTATTTCTTATTTAAATATAATCTTGCAATATTTGGCCAAAATCTCTTTGGCAAAGGAGCATGGAGAAAAAATTAATTCTTAAAAAATGGAGGGAATGGGAAAGAGAAAGAAATTTAGCACAGAATCAGGACTGAGAAAGAATGGACAGTAAAGAGATACAGCTAAGAAAGGGGGGGAACTGGGAAGAAGTGAAGGATTTTTCTTTTCTGATTGATCTCCACATTATTACCAAACCTAGTTATTTCTTTTCTTTTTGATATTAGCCATTCTAGCAGGTGTGAGGTGGTATCTCACTGTGTTTTGATTTGCATCTCCCTGATGATTAGATGTTGACCTGTTTGCATGTACCTGTTGGCCATCTGTATGTCTTCTTTGGAAAAATGTTCAGATCATGTGCCCATTTTAAATCAGATTCTTTTCTGGTGTTGAGTGACATGAGTTATTTTTACTTTTTGGATATTAACCCTTTGTCAGATCATTTGCAAATATTTCCTTCTATTCAGTAAGTTACCTTTTCATTCTGTTGATGGTTTCCTTTGTTGTGTAGAAGCTTTTTAGTTTGATAAAGTTTTCCTTTCTAATGTTAATGATTTGAAATTTCCTGAGGTCAAGTGCTGCTCTGTGGTCCCACAGCCCCTTATTGCACTGAACTGCACTAATGTGTTTATGTGTTTGACTCCTCCACTGGAGTGAGCTGCCTTTAGGCAGGGACAATGTTTTTTAAGTCAGACACAGAAGGGCCTACCTCAGGATAGAAACTCACTAAATATTTCTTTTGATAAATGTATTTGATAAATACATAAATAAATGTCTAAACATCTTGTGTGCAAAAATGTTTTAATGTTCTCTTTAACCATTTTGGGACCAGTAGCACCATCATCCCTAAAGCACTTTTCAGAAATGGTGAGCTAGGAGGTGATGGACGCACTTAATGTGAGGATCAAAGTCTGCATTTACCCAGGTGCTAACTTATGGGCGGAAGGTTGGGCACAAAATGCACTCTTAGGACAGTACAAATCTGAGGTTATTCACATTACATGTCACCAGCAACATCTTTCCTTTTTTTCTTGGTACAAGCTTGAGAAAATGACATTGTAGGTAGCCCTATGATAGCAGATTTAACTAAGAATAAAAGCCTGCACAGTGTGTGTGGAAGGGCAAGGCCAATGACCAAAGAGTGGTTCCAGACCCACAGATTCTCCAAGGCAGCATGGGAGTCCTCAAGCTCTCTCCCATAGTTTCAACGACTTGTCAGACATCACAGCCTAAATACTACATTGAGTGTCCACATCTGGCTGGGTTATACCACTCTTTGTGGCAGGCCTGGTTATAAAGGGTACTCACTTCGTTAGGCTATGGTGCCCAGTTGTTTAGTCAAACATCAGGTCCACATGTTGCTGTGAAGTATTTTTCAGATGTGATTGACATTTGAATCAGTAGACTTTGAACAAAGCAGATTGCCCTCCATAATGTGTATGGGTCTCACCCAATCAGTTGAAGGCCTTAAGTGAAAAAAGATTAACCTCCCTGAGTAAGAAGGAATTCTGCCAGTAGACTGTCTTTGTAGTTGAACCACAACTCTTTCCTCAGCTTTTGAATTCATTTACCATTCATTGCCTTCAGCCTTCCAGCCTGCCCTGCAGATTTTGGACTTGCCAGTCCCCACAATCTCATGAGCCAGGTCCTTAAAATACATCTCTCCATTTCTCTATTTCTTTATTTTTATCTCTGTCTCTCTCTATGCACACACACACACACCTATATACATATATATCCTCTTGGTTCTATGTTTCTGAAGAACCCTGACTAATACAGGGAATGACCCCAAACTTCACCCTCTCAATCTTGTAACTAAATGGTTTAGGAGACCACTTCCTCCCTGATATGTTACCATCTTGACATCTGCCAAAAACCTTAGTTACAGACAGGTCACTGCCTAATAAAGGCAGCAGGAGCTGTCAAGAAAGTTTCTTCATAGACCTGGTTAAAATACACCTCTCTGTTATCTGGTCTCAATTCTGACTGGCAGATGCATACCACACAGATCCTCTGGGCCAAATCAAAGCCTGCTTCTACCTGGTCAGGTTGGAACATGTGCCACATGAAAGTCGATTTTCATCTTTCCCTTTCAAATACCAAGCTGCTATTTCTTGAATAATCAGTGCAAATGATTCATGCAATTGATTCTCTCCAGAAAGTCAGCATGTAAACAGTGCAGTCAACCAATGAGGAAATTATACTGGGGAGAAAAAAATAGAAGCTTTAAGAAATTTATAAGAAATTAAAGAAATTCCCCCAAAATACCCTGGACCATTGCCAAGATATGTTCTGTGTCAAGGAGATGCAAATTGAAATGACTGTTGCCAGAGATGCTTGAACTACTGCTTTTCTTGACTGACTTTATTAACAAGTTCAGGGACCTAGTTTAGCAAGATCTATCTAGAGAACTCTGACTTGATGCAGCCATGTGTTTGCCCTGCTTACATGGCTCCTGGTGTTCTATCTTCCCAGTGCCTGGTGTTGTAATTCCCTGGGGAAAGAAGCAATGTCTTATGGTCTTTGCACCCACTATTACTAAGTTGACTCTTGCACATGGTAAGAATGAAAAAAGGAAGAAGAGGGAGAATATTTGGACAGAAGGGACAGGGGACAGTCAACAGGGAGGAATCTGGGGGTGATCTCTTCTTCTCCTGTGCTTCTGGCTACCAGCACCTCAAAGGCAGCTGAATGTGGGCACTGGAGCAGGGATGTGTCCTACCATTCATTGTCTTTCTCCAGGAGCTTAAAGTAATAAGAGGAATAATAACAACAAACATTTTCTAGAAATTATGATGTCAGGTATGTTGATCCTCATTATTTACAAATTCCATATTTGCAAGTTTAACTGCTTGCTAAAATGCATCTGTAACTCCCAAATCAACACTCAGCATGCTTTCACAGTCATTTGCAGAGATGCACAGAAGGGTCACCCAATGCTCATGTTCCTGGCCAAGACTGCAAACAGAGGTAATGCTTGGCCTTGTTTCAACTCTCCTACTATTAAAAAAAAAACCTCTTGTGTTCTATTTATTGCCACGGTTTTGTATTTTAATGTTTTGTTGGTTATTCTGCTGTTTAAAATTAACCTCAAGCACAGTACTGAAGTGCTGGGTGCTGTACCTAAGTACAAGAGGCTGTGACATGGCCAATGGGTGAGATGAGGTTCACACAGGCCTAAGTCACAATGCTGCTGGCCATGAGCTCCGTGTTAATGAATCAGTTCTATGTATTAGATAAGGTGTCCTTAAACAGAAACCCACATAAAGCAAGGGTATCTATCAGTCAGTTGTGAAAATATGACCATAGGCTAGTGGGCATCTTACCCTGTATTTCTCTTGGAGGTGATGCTTCAGCACTTCCTAGTTCAGTGTTCATGGTGACTTGAGGGAGCATAACTATTTAAAAAAACAAGAGCTGACTATAATATTGTTTATGGTTAGTTACTGAGCTTTTTGCTGCCCCAAATCTGGCTCAAAGCCAATGGGGCAACATCAGTATTTATTAATTCAGTGTCCACAGTGACAGTGAAACATGACTACCATGAATAGTAAAAATTGCAAGCACTTTACATGCATTATTTCCACAGTCTTTCCTGGCAGGTCTATAAGGTATTGACTGTTATTACTAGGGCTTGAACACTCAGGAATTGAGGTTTGGGGTTAAGTGACTTGCCCAATATAATCACAGAGCCAGTAATTTTGGGGGGCAGGATTCCAAACCAGGCAGTCTGACTACCATATACTCTCTGAGCTATTCTGCCTGCCATCTCCCTCCTGTTCCCCCCAGGGCAGGGTTATGGATGGGGGAGGACAAAGGCTCCAAGACACCAGAACAATGCTTCTGAACCTCTTTATGTTACAGACTCTATTGGCAGATTGTAAAGCCCATGGATTACTTTTAGAACAATGTTTTTAATTTCTTAAAGCACATGGGATTAAAAAACAAATCAGGTGGAGCCAAGATGGCGGCATGAGTAGGACAGTGGGAGTCTCCTCCCAAAAACACATATATTTTTGAAAATACAACAAATACAACTATCCCTAAAAGAGAGACCAGAAGACATAGGACAACAGCCAGACCACATCCACACCGGCAAGAACCCAGCGGCTGGTGAAAGGGGTCAGATACAAGCCGCAGTCCAGTGGGACGTGAGGCCCCACACCCAAGCTCCCAGAAGGAGGAGAGGAGTAGGAGCAGGGAGGGAGAGGGAGCCCAGGACTGCTGAACACCCAGCCCTAGCCATCCGCACCAGAGTGCAGACACAATGCATGCATGGGGTGCTGGAAACTAGGGAAACAGGACAGTAAGACCTGTGAGTGGGTCCCGAAGCCGGCCCCACTGTGATAAAGAAAAGCGAGTGCTTTTTGAAAGTCTTAAAGGGACAGGGACCCCACAGATGGACAGAAGCATCCTGGGTCACAGTCCAGCAGCTGGAAATTCCAGGGAACTCTAGGCGCACTAACCCCCTGGGCAACAGCTCTGAGACCCCTCACGGAGGTAAACAGCCAAACAGCCCCCGTCCATTACCCCTCTGGGGCCCAGCCATAGCAGAGCAGGAGCCTGAGGCTGGCTAAGCCCACAGCAAGGGAGCTTCTTCCATACTGGCCCGGCGAGATACAGAGACCCAATCTACACACAATTGCCCAACACAAGCCACTAGGGGTTTCAGTTGTCCCAGTAAAGAAATGCCAGGAGCCAAGTGGAAAGAGTCCTGAATCTCCCAGCTGACAGACAAGTCAATAGCACACCACTGCACCTATCAACATGAAAAGGCAAAAAAATTGGATCCAGACAAGACTAATGCAGACAGCTTCGACATCTGCTACATCTTCCCCTGAGAAGGAACCTGGGGAGATAGATTGAACCAATCTTCCTGAAAAAGAATTCAAAACAAAAGTCATAACCATGTTGATGGACGTGCAGAGAAATGTGCAAGAACTAAGGAGGGACAATAGAGACATAAAACAAGCTCTGGAAGGACTTCAAAACAGAATGGACGAGATGCAAGAGACCATTAATGGACTAGAAAACAGAGAACAGGAATGCAGAGAAGCTGATGCAGAGAGAGATAAAAGGATCTCCAAGAATGAAAGAATTTTAAGAGAACTGTGTGACCAATTGAAATAGAACAATATCCGCTTTATAGGGGTACCAGAAGAAGAAGAGAGAGAAAAAGGGATAGAAAGTGTCTTTGAAGAAATAATTCCTGAAAACTTCCCTGAACTAGGGGAGGAAATGGCCTCTCAGACCACAGAGGTACACAGAACTCCCATGACAAGGGATCCAAGGAGGGCAACACCAAGACACATAATAATTAAAATGGCAAAGATCAAACACAAGGACAAAGTATTAAAAGCAGCCAGAGAGAAAAAAAAGGTCTCCTACAAAGGAAAACCAATTAGACTTCTCAACAGAAAACCTACGGGCCAGAAGAGAATGGCATAATATACTTAATGCAATGAAACAGAAGGGCCTCGAACCAAGAATACTGTATCCAGCACGATTATCATTTAAATATGAAGGAGGGATTAAACAATTCACAGACAAGCAAAAGTTGAGAGAATTTGCCTCCCACAAACCACCTCTACAGGGCATCTTACAGGAGTGCTCTAGATGGGAGCACTCCTAAAAAGAGCACAGAACAAAACACCCAAACATGAAGAAGGGAGGAGAAGGAATAAGAACCATCAGATCATTTTTATAATAGCTCAATAAGTGAATTAAGTTAGACAGTAAGATAGTAAAGAACCTAACCTTGAACCTTCGGTAACCACAAACTTAAAGCCTGCAATGGGAATAAGTACATACCTTTCAATAATCACCCTAAATGTAAATGGACTGAAAGCACCAATCAAAAGACACAGAGTAATAGAATGGATAAAAAAGTAAGACCCATCCTTGTGCTGCTTACAAGAGACTCACCTCAAACCCAAAGGCATACACAGACTTAAAGTCAAGGGATGGAAAAAGATGTTTTATGCAAACAACAGAGAGAAAAAAGCAGGTGTTGCAATACTAGTATCAGACAAAATAAACTTCAAAATAAAGAAAGTAACAAAAGATAAAGAAGGACATTACATAATAATAAAGGGCTCAATCCAACAAGAGGATATAACCATTATAAATATATATGCACCCAATACAGGAACACCAACAGGTGTGAAACAAATACTAACAGAATTAAAGGAGGAAATAGAATGCAAAGCATTCATTTTGGGAGACTTGAACACACCACTCACTCCAAAGGACAGATCCACCAGACAGAAAATAAGTGAGGACACAGAGGCACTGCACAACACACTAAAACACATGGACCTAATAGACATCTGCAGAACTCTACATCCAAAAAGCACCAGGATACACATTCTTCTCAAGTGCACATGGAACATTCTCCAGAATAGACCACATACTAGGCCACAAAAAGAACCTCAGTAAATTCCAAAAGATTGAAATCCTACCAACCAACTTTTCAGACCACAAAGGTATAAAACTAGAAATAAATTGTACAAAGAAAGCAAAAAGGCTCACAAACACATGGAGGCTTAACAACATGCTCCTAAATAATCAATGAATCAATGACCAAATTAAAATGGAGACCCAGCAATATATGGAAACAAATGACAACAACAACACAAAGCCCCAACTACTGTGGGATACAGCAAAAGCAGTCTTAAGAGGAAAGTATATAGCAATCCAGGCATATTTAAAGAAGGAAGAACAATCCCAAATGAATAGTCTAATGTCACAATTATCGAAATTGGAAAAAGAAGAACAAATGAGGCCTAAGGTCAGCAGAAGGAAGGACATAATAAAGATCAGAGAAGAAATAAATAAAATTGAGAAGAATACAACAATAGCAAAAATCAATGAAACCAAGAACTGTTTCCTTGAGAAAATAAACAAAATAGATAAGCCTCTAGCCAGACTTAAGAGAAAAAGAGAGTCAACACACATCAACAGAATCAGAAGCGAAAGGAAAAATCACGACGGACTCCACAGAAATACAAAGAATTATTAGAGAGTACTATGAAAACCTATATGCTAACAAGCTGGGAAACCTAGGCGAAATGGACAACTTCCTAGAAAAATACAACCTTCTAAGACTGACCCAGAAAGAAACAGAAAATCTAAACAGACCAATTACCAGCAACGAAATTGAAGTGGTAATAAAAAAACTACCAAAGAACAAAACCCCCGGGCCAGATGGATTTACCTCGGAATTTTATCAGATATACAGGGAAGACATAATACCCATTCTCCTTAAAGTTTTCCAAAAAGTAGAAGAGGAGGGAATACTCCCAAACTCATTCTATGAAGCCAACATCACCCTAATACCAAAACCAGGCAAAGACCCCACCAAAAAGGAAAACTACAGACCAATATCCCTGATGCAAAAATACTCAACAAAATATTAGCAAACCGAAATCAAAAATACATCAAAAGGATCATACACCATGAGCAAGTGGGATTCATCCCAGGGATGCAAGTATGGTGCATCTGAAAATCCATCAACATCATCCACCACATCAACAAAAAGAAAGACAAAAAGCACATGATCATCTCCATAGATGCTGAAAAAGCATTCGACAAAATTCAACATCCATTCATGATAAAAACTCTCAACAAAATGGGTATAGAGGACAAGTACCTCAACATAATAAAGGCCATATAAGATAAACCCACAGCCAACATCATACTGAACAGCGAGAAGCTGAAAGCTTTTCCTCTGCGATCGGAAACAAGACAGGGATGCCCACTCTCCCCACTGTTATTCAACATAGTACTGGAGGTCCTAGCCATGGCAATTAGACAAAACAAAGAAATACGAGGAATCCAGATTGGTAAAGAAGAAGTCAAACTGTCAGTATTTGCAGATGACATGATATTGTACACAAAAAACCCTAAAGGCTCCACCCCAAAACTACTAGAGCTAATACTGGAATTCAGCAGAGTTGCAGGATACAAAATTAACACACAGAAATCTGTGGCTTTTCTATACACCAACAATAAAGTAATAGAAAGAGAAATCAGGAAGTCAATTCCATTCACAATAGCATCAAAAAGAAGAAAATACCTAGGAATAAACCTAACCAAGGAAGTGAAAGACCTATACCCTGAAAACTACAAGACACTCTTAAGAGAAATTAAAGAGGTCACTAACAAATGGAAACTCATACCATGCTCCTGGCTAGGAAGAATTAATATTGTCAAAATGGCCATCCTGCCCAAAGCAATATACAGATTCGATGCAATCCCTATCAAACTACCAACAGCATTCTTCAATTAACTGTAACAAATAGTTCAAAAATTCATATGGAGACACCAAAGACCCCAAATAGCCAAAGCAATCCTGAGAAGGAAGAATAAAGTGGGAGGGATCTAACTCCCCAACTTCAAGCTCTACTACAAAGCCACAGTAATCAAGACAATTTGGTACTGGCACAGGAACAGAGCCACAGACCAATGGAACAGAATAGAGACTCCAAACATTAACCCAAACATATATGGTCAACTAATATTTGATAAAGGGGCCATGGACATACAATGGGGAAATGACAGTCTCTTCAACAGATGATGCTGGCAAAACTGGACTGCTACATGTAAGAGAATGAAATTGGATCACTGTCTAACCCCATACACAAAAGTGAGCTCCAAATGGATCAAAGACCTGAATGTAAGTTATGAAACCATAAAACTCTTAGAAAAAAACATAGGCAAAAATCTCATGGACATAAACATGAGTGACTTCTTCATGAACATATTTCCCTGGGCAAGGGAAACAAAGGCAAAAATGAACAAGTGGGACTATATCAAGCTAAAATGCTTCTGTACAGCAAAGGACACCATCAATAGAACAAAAAGGTATCCTACAGTATGGGAGAATATATTTGAAAATGACAGATACGATAAAGGGTTGACATCCAAAATATATAAAGAACTCACACACCTCAACAAACAAAAAGCAAATAATCCAATTAAAAAATGGGCAGAGGAGCTGAATAGACAGTTCTCTAAAGAAGAAATTCGGATGGCCAACAGACACATGAAAAGATGCTCCACATCGCTTGTCATCAGAGAAATGCAAATTAAAACCACAATGAGATATCATCTCACACCAGTAAGGATGGCTACCATCCAAAAGACAAACAACAACAAATGTTTGCAAGGTTGTGGAGAAAGGGGAACCCTCCTACACTGCTGGTGGGAATGTAAATTAGTCCAACCATTGTGGAAAGCAGTATGGAGGTTCCTCAGAATGCTCAAAATAGAAATACCATTTGACCCAGGAATTCCACTTCTAGGAATTTACCCCAAGAATGCAGCGCTCCAGTTTGAAAAGACAGATGCACCCCTATGTTTATCGCTGCACTATTTATAATAGCCAAGATATGGAAGCAACCTAAATGTCCATCAGTAGATGAATGGGTAAAGAAGATGTGGTACATATACACAATGGAATATTACTCAGCTATAAGAAAAAAACAGATCCTACCATTTGCAACAACATGGATGGAGCTAGAGGGTATTAAGCTCAGTGAAATAATCCAGGCAGAGAAAGACAAGTACCAGATGCTTTCACTCATATGTGGAGTATAAGAACAAAGGAAAACTGAAGGAACAAAACAGCAGCGGAATCACAGAACCCAAGAATGGACTAACAGTTACCAAAGGGAAAGTGACTGGGGAGGATGGGAGGGAAGGGAGGGATAAGGGTGGGAAAAAGGAAAGGGGGCATTATGATTAACATATATAGTGTGGGGGGGTTACAGGGAGGGCTGTGCAACACAGAGAAGACACATAGTGATTTTACAGCATCATACTATGTTGATGAACAGTGACTATGAACGGGTATGTGGGGGGGACTTGGTGAAGGAGGGAGCCTAGTAAACATAATGTCCTTCATGTAATTGTAGATTAATGATACCAAAATAAAACTAAAAAAAAAGAAAAACAAAAACAAATCAATGTTACTGAAATGTATTTATCAAATTACTAAAAAGTTCTGGTGCATAATAATACATACATTATATAACATAAATTATATATATTATGTTATAATATATATTATATGAAATAAATATAAATTATATAATTTATGATTTATATAATATAAATTATACATATATACTAAATATGCATGTATTTATATTTAATGCATTCAAAAACAAGATCTTGCAGAGCTCCTATTAAGCACTCTAATTCTGAAATACCGATTCCTGTGAAGACTATCTTCAACTACCAAGGTGTGGTATGGAAATGTTATTTCTACTGGTGATAGAGTCCAGTTCTTGTGTACTGCTGTAGTGTGTAAATCTCCAAAATGAACGAAATGCTTTCAGTTAGAAGTTGGTCAAACAAAACCTGTCATCCATTCCCTGGCCCCATGCACATTGCCCTTTCCTTTGAATGCTCTCCATGACTGCCTTGGTTAAAGGCCCTTATACCTACCAGTCAGAGTCGGATCTGACTGAGGAGGCTCACTAAGGACTAGGGGCTGCATCTGAAGGTTTGGGCTTAGAAAGCACTTTGTCTATTTTGTTCATCTAGCAGGCAACAGAAAAGTTTTAGTTTAGCGCCCTTTTAGTTCACTGTCCCTTAGTTCAATCACAGGATGTGAAAGCATACACTGGATGGGGAGTCAGGAGCTGAGAGGGCTTTCCTACATATTTAATTTTTCAGGTCTGGGAAAGATTTCCAGAATAACATCAAGCCAAAGGTTGCTAAGTCCTTTCCTGGATGAGAAGTGAGAAAACCATTTCAGACTACACACACACAATTTGCAGGGTTGACAGTATCTATAAACAAATCCTTATAAACAAATAAATATCTGCACCAGTGGAACCTGCTTACTACGGCAACTTCAGGTTCTCATTTGCTCACAGTGCAGCCTGCCTTTTTTAAGGGCAGCAGTTCCTGTGGGCTGCTACAAATATAAAATTGCCATAAATCTCACAGAGTAACATAGATTCTTCAAGTACCTAATCCCCTAGAAGTGAAAACTGTCCACTAAAGTGCACGATCCTGGTGTCAGGCTGTGTGTGCATATTCAGCAATGCTGAAGAAGGTGGTCAGGATGTATGTTATGCTCCCCTGAGGCAAGACTAGGGAGTGAGTGCTGATTTTTTTGCCCTGATCAAAAAGGCAGAAAACCATCTCAGACTGGGATAGCAAATTAAAAGAAAATTTTGGCTTAGAGGAACCCAGTATGACTGCATGTCATCATAGCCAGTGTGAGAACAGGTATAGACTCAACGGAATTCTGAGCACTGCACTGGAATCAACTTGAATGTGAAATAAATTGATAACAAGTATCTAAAAAGATTAAGTTCTACAAGCCTCTCTAAACAAAGAGTTGCCAGTGGTATACAGCTTGGGAGCTTGGAGTGTTTTGCAAAACACACCTAAAAAATACACATCTAAAAGAAAGCCTATTTCCATTTCATACCTCTTTCCTTCAACAACTAAATAAACAGTTCTGGTCCACTTTTGTTCATTAGACAGGAATTTGGGGACCATATTGACAGAGACCCATGTTTCAGGGAATTTTGGCACTGTGAAAAACAATGGTGACTTTAAAACAAAAAAATACATTTTAGAATATTTACTTGACATGAACTGTGTAGGCAAATGATATGATATAAAGAAAAATAAGCTTTCATCCTTTACCTCTATGCAAAAGGAAAGAGAAAAACAAGAACCAGCTTGGGAACCAAATGCAAGTTTTGGTCCTATGCCATCCCTCCTTGTCCACAGGAAACTGGGAAGAGAAATCAGCCAGTCAGCCTTCCAGGAGTCTGGAGTCATGGTTTGGAGATAACAGACATGACAGAAGGATTCGTGAGGGCCTAAGCGACAGCCAGCAAAGGCTGCAGAAGCAAGTGCCAGCCTAGGGGAATACAAAAGGAGTGAGCACGAACAGTGACACCAGCTACTCCTGCAGGGGATGCTGCATCTGGAAACTCTGCCTAAGGAGGGTCTCCATCTCACACAGAGTAAGGTGGAGGCCTGAGCGGGGGCTGCGGTGAGAGAAGCAGCAGAGGTGAACACCGCACTTCAACACAGGCTTCGGCAGCCCTGAGCACAGGGGGCTTTACTGCAGGCTTCACAAACAATGGAACAGGGAGGGAACAACCGGTACACCCTTGTCCATATAAGGGTCTGCTGCTGACTGGGAAATATACTCTGTTGCTAAGAGTGTACAGTCCCCAAAAGGCAGCACATTTCCAGGGAAAATGCAACTGCTGGTGCATCGTTGCACGAGTGCCTGAAAGAGTATTTTGGCTCTCAGACTTCTCTGATTGTAACACTGGAATCATGCCATCCTCTACAGGCATTCACTGAATGACCAGAACGGGTCCTTGGAGGCTTGAGCTGCCTTCAAGGAGACACTGATTTCTGGGAGGAACTGAAGGGGTGAGTAAGTAAAGGAGAGGAAGAAGAGAATTAAGGGCACCCCAGCTATTTCTAGTGCAAGAGCAACCATAGAGCCCCTGGTGTAAGCTCCTATGACTCTGGAATACAGAGAAAATAACTGAGCTCAGGCATCGCCTTCTCAGACCACTGAGAACTGCTGCCCCCATCCCCTCAGCACTTCCACTCAACCTTCCCCTTGTTCAACATTTTCTTTCTCCCTGGCTTATTAAAAACTATAATTTACCTTTTATTATGTTTGCTGTTTATTGTCTAGAACAGAGGGCAATAAACTAGCCCTCAAAGCAGATCTGGCCCACCACTTGTTATTGTAAATAAAGTTTTATTGGAACACGGCCATGCCCACTGTTCTGTGACTCCTTTGACACCTCAAAACAGAGCTGAGTAGTGGTGACAGAATATATAGGGCACACAAAGATGAAACTATGTACTCTCTGGTCCTTTACAGAAAAATCTGGCCAACCCCCTGGTCTAGAATATAAGCTCCAGGACAGAAAACTGATATATATATTCATTGATGTATTCCAAGTGCCTGTCACATAGTAAGTGCTCAATAAATATTTGTAGAAGGAATGAACAAATGGTGTTTTCGTTTTTGTGTTCTGTTTTGGTAGCTTAAGTGGGGAAACTGAGTCACCCCACCATACACCTAAGATCATACATGGAAAGCAAACAGCTCTGTGTGGTAGCAGTGAGCACCTTTTAGGTTTATACATATTAAGAAAACACTGGGTGTTTATGAGAATCTTTTTCTCCAGTAAAAGGGGAAGCTCTTTCCACAGGTTTGAAAAGCATATGCCTAGAGAGCTTGATTTTTGGAGCTTCCCTTGGTGACTACAAAACTGGGGAAGCCAAGCAAATTAGCATGCCATCCAGATCTTCAAGACAAGTCTTAGCTCTCACCTGTCCTCTGTTACCATTAGGTATAGTTGTACTTATATGCCTTAATGTCTGGTTCACAGAAAATGATTTCCAGAGGGAAAGAGCCTCCTGAAGAGGGACACCCCTGCCCCCAGTCTCAAAACTGGAGGAGAGAAGGGGTTGGCATCAGTAGATTCAAACCTTTCCTATATCTTGAATCCACAAGAAGCACCAGGAAAATGCTTCAATTCAATTTCTGCTGTAGTACCAAGGATACTTCTGCAAGTCTTCAGATTTAAGGAATTATCCTAGAAGGTAACAGCAGGAAGGGACCACGGATATTATCTAGGCCAACATGTTCATCTCTCAGGGAATATGTGGTTCAAAAACTTGCCCCAAGTTCGACTGCCCTGAGTTAGGCTGAGTGCCCCAGGCTTTTCTCTCTTGGGCAGTGCTCGGCCTGTGATGCTTCTACATTTTCCCACAGAAACCACAGAGCCTTATCCTTGGCTAGTTTCTCCCTCCCACCTTTTTAGAGCTGGCAACTGCAATTCCTGTAACTCCACTTCAAGAATCAGGCTAGGGGATCTTCTCCTGCCCAGAGAGTTGGTGGCACTTGGGAACAGTTTAGCTATGCCTTCAGATTAGCGTAAGCTTACAGACAAACATTCCTATCACCAACAGTCTCAAAGAGGGTTTTTTGAAAATCCTATCTGCTCTACCCACTGCCATCATCATTATGAAATGGTCATCATATCACCAGCAGCATTCATTGCTTGGTTTTCCTTTTGCTGATGAATAATTAATCTGCAGGAGGCAAGGAACAATCCTCCAGCATGTGACAACCTGGAAGCATGGAAACTCGGATTATAACGTGGCTCTGCAACTGACTGACTGCCAAGTCGCTCAGCCCTGTGTGCTTCAGGGGTTGCATGGAAATCTCTTAAGGGTCCCTCAAATCCGCATGAGTCTAAAGCACCAGAGGAGACAGAACTCAAGAAAATGGTTTCACCAAAAGATTTAGATTAGCATTAAAGAAAAACATGCTTCTTTGTTGTTAGTCTTGTTTTGTCTAGGAGCGTGCTGATGACCTAAGTCTTCATTTTCCAAAATCTGCAAAATGTCATATGATTTGGGCTTAGTTTTTGCAGGATCCTGCAGTGGTTGATCTTCTGAGGTTTCACTGCAGATTTGGAAGAAGCCAAATACAAAGTTGCATTTAAATTTTTTTAAAAGGTCTAAAAGATTTTTCACTTTTCTATTTTATTCTTTAATCAAGACTAAAAAATTCTTTCATTTCCTACTAAAAATTCCTTCCTCAGAGTCCTCTTAAATAAATTTCTCATATCTAAAGACTATTGCTTCTATGATTAGTGAATTTCCATCTTAATGCATATTGTACAAGTTGCAAATATGCAAGGAAGAGGATAATTCAGGGACTATGACAGGAAAGCCACTTGCAAATAAGGAATAAAGGAAAGTTATCATGACTCATGTACCATGGGAATGAAACAGGTGCGTTTATCAGAAAATTACCTGACTTCTAACTAAGAAAGCTGTTTTACCTTCAGCAATAAATGGCAACTCTTGGAACTGAAGCAAATATGGTCAGAAAGAAAACACATTTCCACTTATTAAGAATAAAATTTGCTTTTCTTTCCTTTCCTGTAATTTTTCTGTAAAAATTTTCTCTTCAAAATTAATATTTAATTTCACCATTAATTAAGAAATCCAATCTTCTTATTCAAAATTAGATGATCACAATATATTTTTCTCCACATTCCCAATCTCAGTACCCTTCACCATTTCCAATGATAGCCAATGTCATATTTTGAGTGTTATTACCCACTTAAAAAATACTTCTTACATCCATATGTATATACACTTAGAAAGTATATTACATTCTTCTGTGTGTTTTATTACATTTATAGTTATTATTACGCTTCATTCTGCAACTTGTTTTTTTAAATGATAAATATTTTGGAGATATAACCATGTTGAAATGCAGATAGAAAATAGATAAAAATATTCATTCTTTTTTAATACTGTTTACTTTTCCATTATAAGCATCTTCCACATTTTATTTATTTCTTCTTCTACTCATGGCTGTTAGGTTGTCTCTAAGTTTTTGCTGTTCTAATGATACAAAGAACATTCTTATTCATTGTTGTCTGTGACTCTATGTTTGCATTTCTGTAGGTCAGATATTTAGAAACTAAGTTTCCAGATCCCTAGGAAAGCACAGCCACGGTGCTATTAGGTTCTATCAAGCTGCCCTCCCCCATAGCTGAAGCCATTTATTCTCCATCAGCAGTGTATACATATTGCTTCCCCTAACTGCCTCAGCTTTTCATGTTGTCACCCTGCTGAATTCCTTGACCATCTGATGGGTTTCAAATCATGCTTCACTAGTGTTTACATTTGCATTCTTCTAGTTATTAGTGAAGTTGACCATTGTTTTATTTACTAGCCATTTTGATTTTCCTCTTTTGTGGACTAAATGTTTACATTTCTCATTTTTCCATTTCTTCCATTTTTCCGTGTCTTTTTATGACTGACGAGTAGTTTTTTATATGTACTTCTATGACACTTCCCCACAGGCTTTAATTGGTTTCATATTGTCTTTTGTGACACGTAAGTTTTATTTTATTATTTTTATTTTGGTATCATTAATCTACAATTACATGAAGAACATTATGTTTACTAGGCTCTCACCTTCACAAAGTCCCCCCTATATACCCCTTCACAGTCACTGTCCATCTGCGTAGTAAGATGCTATAAAATCACTACGCATCTTCTCTGCGTTGCACAGCCCTCCCCGTACTCCTCACGCACTGTACATGCTAATCGTAATGCCCTCTTTCTTTTTCCCCACCCTTATCCCTCCCTTCCCTCCCATCCTGCCCAGTCCCTTTCCCTTTGGTAACTATTAGTCCATTCTTGGGTTCTGTGATTCTGTTGCTGTTTTGTTCCTTCAGTTTTCCTTTGTGCTTATACTCCACATATGAGTGAAAGCATCTGGTACTTGTCTTTCTCCACCTGGCTTATTTCACTGAGCATAATACCCTCTAGCTCCATCCATATTGTTGCGAATGGTAGGATCTGTTTTTTTCTTATGGCTGAGTAATATTCCATTGTGTATATGTACCACATCTTCTTTATCCATTCATCTACTGATGGACATTTAGGTTGCTTCCATATCTTGGCTATTGTAAATAGTGCAGCGATAAACATAGGGGTGCATCTGTCTTTTTCAAACTGGAGCGCTGCATTCTTGGGATAAATTCCTAGAAGTGGAATTCCTGGGTCAAATGGTATTTCTATTTTGAGCATTCTGAGGAACCTCCATACTGCTTTCCACAATGGTTGAACTAATTTACATTCCCACCAGCAGTGTAGGGGGGTTCCCCTTTCTCCACAACCTTGCAAACATTTGTTGTTGTTTGTCTTTTGGATGGTAACCATCCTTACTGGTGTGAGATGATATCTCATTGTGGTTTTAATTTGCATTTCTCTGATGACAAGCGATGTGGAGCATCTTTTCATGTGCCTATTGGCCATCTGGATTTCTTCTTTAGAGAACTGTCTATTCAGCTCCTCTGCCCATTTTTTAATTGGATTATTTGCTTTTTGATTGTTGAGGCATGTGAGTTCTTCATATATTTTGGAAGTCAATCCTTTATCGGATCTGTCATTTATGAATATATTCTCCCATACTGTAGGATACCTTTTTGTTCTATTGATGGTGTCCTTTGCTGTACAGAAGCATTTTAGCTTGATATAGTCCCACTTGTTCATTTTTGCCTTTGTTTCCCTTGCCCAGGGAGATATGTTCATGAAGAAGTCACTCATGTTTATGTCCATGAGATTTTTACCTATTTTTTTTTCTAAGAGTTTTATGGTTTCATGACTTACATTCAGGTCTTTGATCCATTTGGAGCTCACTTTTGTGTATGGGGTTAGACAGTGATCCAATTTCATTCTCTTACATGTAGCTGTCCAGTTTTGCCAGCACCGCCTGTTGAAGAGACTGTCATTTCCCCATTGTATGTCCATTTCTCCTTTATCATATATTAATTGGCCATATATGTTTGGGTTAATGTCTGGAGTCTCTATTCTGTTCCACTGGTCTGTGGCTCTGTTCTTGTGCCAGTACCAAATTGTCTTGATTACTGTGGCTTTGTAGTAGAGCTTGAAGTTGGGGAACGAGATGCCCCCCACTTTATTCTTCCTTCTCAGGATTGCTTTGGCTATTCGGGGTCTTTGGTGTTTCCATATGAATTTTTGAACTATTTGTTACAGTTAATTGAAGAATGCTGTTGGTAGTTTGATAGGGATTGCATCGAATCTGTATATTGCTTTGGGCAGGATGGCCATTTTGACAATATTAATTCTTCCTAGCCAGGAGCGTGGGATGAGTTTCCATTTGTTAGTGACCTCTGTAATTTCTCTTGAGTGTCTTGTAGTTTTCAGGGTATAGGTCTTTCACTTCCTTGGTTAGGTTTATTCCTAGGTATTTTATTCTTTTGGATGCAATTGTGAATGGAATTGTTTTCCTGATTTCTGTTTCTATTAGTTCATTGTTAGTGTATAGGAAAGCTACAGATTTCTGTGTGTTAATTTTGTATCCTGCAAATTTGCTGAATTCTGATATTAGTTCTAGTAGTTTTGCAGTGGAGCCTTTAGGGTTTTTTGTGTACAATATCATGTCACCTGCAAATACTGACAGTTTGACTTCTTCTTTACCAATCTGGATTTCTTGTATTTCTTTGTTTTGTCTGATTGCCATGGCTAGCACCTCCAGTACCACGTTGAATAACAGTGGGGAGAGTGGGCATCCCTGTCTTGTTCCCAATCTCAGAGGAAAAGGTTTCAGCCTCTCGCTGTTCAGTATGATGTTAGCTGTGGGTTTATCATATATGGCCTTTATTATGTTGAGGTACTTGCCCTCTGTGCCCATTTTGTTGAGAGTTTTTATCATGAATGGATGTTAAATTTTGTCGAATGCTTTTTCAGCATCTATGGAGATGGTCATGTGGTTTTTGTCTTTCTTTTTGTTGATATGGTGGATGATGATGGATTTTCGAATGTTGTACCATCCTTGCATCCCTGGGATGAATCCCACTTGCTCATGGTGTATGATCCTCTTGATGTATTTTTGATTTCGGTTTGCTAATATTTTGTTGAGTATTTTTGCATCAGGGATATTGGTCTGTAGTTTTCCTTTTTGGTGGGGTCTTTGCCTGGTTTTGGTATTAGGGTGATGTTGGCTTCATAGAATGAGTTTGGGAGTATTCCCTCCTCTTCTAGTTTTTGGAAAACTTTAAGGAGAATGGGTGTTATATCTTCTCTGTATGTCTGATAAAATTCCGAGGTAAATCCATCTGGCCCGGGGGTTTTGTTCTTGGGTACTTTTTAATTACCACTTCAATTTCGTTGCTGGTAATTGGTCTGTTTAGATTTTCTGTTTCTTTCTGGGTCAGTCTTGGAAGGTTGTATTTTTCTAGGAAGTTGTCCATTTCTCCTAGGTTTTCCAGCGTGTTAGCATATAGGTTTTCATAGTACTCTCTAATAATTCTTTGTATTTCTGTGGGGTCCGTCGTGATTTTTCCTTTCTCTTTTCTGATTCTGTTGATGTGTGTTGATTCTCTTTTTCTCTTAATAAGTCTGGCTAGAGGCTTATCTATTTTATTTTCTCAAAGAACCAGCTCTTGGTTTCGTTGATTTTTGTTATTGTTTTATTCTTCTCAATTTTATTTATTTCTTCTCTGATCTTTATTATGTCCCTCCTTCTGCTGACCTCAGGCCTCATTTGTTCTTCTTTTTCCAATTTCGATAATTGTGACATTAGACTATTCATTTGGGATTGTTCTTCCTTCTTTAAATATGCCTGGATTGCTATATACTTTTCTCTTAAGACTGCTTTTGCTGCATCCCACAGAAGTTGGGGCTTTATGTTGTTGTTGTCATTTGTTTCCATATATTGCTGGATCTCCATTTTAATTTGGTCATTGATCCATTGATTATTTAGGAGCATGTTGTTAAGCCTTGTTCATGTGTTTGTGAGCCTTTTTGCTTTCTTTGTACAGTTTATTTCTAGTTTTATGCCTTTGTGGTCTGAAAAGTTGGTTGGTAGGATTTCAGTATTTTGGAATTTACTGAGGTTCTTTTTGTGGCCTAGTATGTGGTCTATTCTGGAGAATGTTCCATGTGCACTTGAGAAGAATGTGTATCCTGTTGCTGTTGGATGTAGAGTTCTGTAGATATCTATTAGGTCCATCTGTTCTAGTGTGTTGTTCAGTGCCTCTGGTGACACATAAGTTTTAAATGCTGGTGTACTTATATTTAACATTACCTGCCCATTTTGGATGTTGCCCTTGTAGGTCTGTTTTGTTTATGAAGCTGTCCCTACTCCAAGGATGTACAGATATCTTTCCACATTTGTTCTAATAAATTTAAAGTGTCTTTTCTTATATTTGGGTGTTTAATTCACTGGAATATGTACATTGGTTGTGGATGAGCTCTAACTTTATTTTGCTTCGTAAGGCTCACCCACTGGAAAATACCATTTATTAAATCATCTGTTCTTTCCCAACTGTTAGGAAAGCCATTGATTTTATACTGATTTTCTCCCAGAGCAAAAGAAAGAGAGAAACAGAGGAGGGAAGGAGGAAGGGAGGGAAAGAGGGAAGGAGGGAAGGAGGGAGGGAGGGAGGAATAAAAAGCAGAGAGAAAAGAGAAGTCTTCTGTTCTCTCATTGACTAAGGGAGTTATCGTAGGAGTAACATACCATCCTAGCCTTAGGTTCTAATGTGAAGAACACATGGACTGGATTCAACATTCTCCATGGCTCCTTGAAGCTTAAATAAACTATAAAGACAAATGTCATTTTGTTTTATATGCTTTAATTTTCATTCCCCATAAATACTTTATTGTTTAAAACAGAAACTGACCTTGGTTTCTAATACTACTTTACAATTAAAGGAACTATGGTTCCTTGGAGAAATGGCTGATTCTAGGACTAGGGCAGGAAACACACAAAATATACCTGGAATATATTGTGGTACCAGCAAGTAAGAAGTACTCAAAACAAAACAATAACAATAAAAATCCCATGCACATTGATGGAGGTAAGTGAAAGTGGCATAGGGCTGTGACAGAGCTCCCAAATTTTGGCAAACAAATAAACAGTGCTGGATTGTAACCTAAAGTACAAAATGAATATCTAGAAGCCCAAACTGATATAAATACATATATGAATAAATAACTAAATTGGAGAGGACAGACAGTTCTCCCTTGAGAAGACATCCAAATGATTTATGCAGACACTGCCTTGGTTAGGGGCCGGGGAGGTGGGAAGTTAGTGGAACAAAACTCCCCACTTCCTTCACATGAGCTGTACACAGTGACATCCTTCCAAAGAGGACAGTGTGGAAGGGGAAAAAGGAAACTTTTCAGTGGGGACACCTGACAAACACTTCCTTAGCCAGGTGAAGAAGGCAGCATCAGCAGTGATGAGTCATGTGGGAGCACGCACTCCTGCCAGGAGGTGATGGAAATGGCCTCTGTGTCTTCCCCCTCCAAGCCCATCACCTCAGTATAATGGTTAGACACCACCAGACATATCCCCACTGAGTGGCAATCTACAAGTTCTCTGCCCAGTACTCCTCAAAAGTGTCCAGGTCATCGAAAATGAAGAAAGTCTGAGAAACTTTCACAGTCAAGAGGAGCCTAAAGAGGCATGAGGACTAAGGTGAAGTGGTACCTGGAAGGTGTCCCGGGACAGGAAAAGGAGCTTCGGGAAGAGCTGGGGAAGCATGGATAAAGTATGGACTTACATTAATTGGCCCATGAGCTGCTACCAGTGTACTGCACCCACATATGATGTCAGTGATGGGGGAACATGGTGTGGGGTGTATAGGAACTCCGTATACTTTACAAGTTGCCTATAAATCTAAAACTAGTTTAAAATGAAAAAGCTTACATAAGAAGAAAGGAGATGCAAGACTCTCTGTTCCGCAGCAACATCACTGATGGACAGGCTGGAGACGCCACGCTGGGAGCACGAGGCTGGCCCTGCAGGACGAGTCAGGATGTGCTTCTCAGCACCTGCAGCAATACATTTCTTTACACTAGTCTGTCACCCTTCCTCCGCTCTTACCAAGCCTTCAGAAATTCAGGATGGCTTGATGAAGGGAGCCAGCAGGGTAGATGATGGATGCACCAAAATAACAATAGTCCAGCCCTTAGTTCCCCCAAGATGGTGGATCAGAGGCTACATCCAGGAAATTTCCAGTACAGGCACCAGTATGCCGAGTGTGATCATTCCCTGTTCCTGCCATCTTCCTCGCTACACTCTCTTCTTTTCCACTGAATGGAAAAACAATTTATTGAACATTAGGACCTAGAAGAGGTTGACTACCAGCAGTGAAAATCTCTCTTCCTGCATCAGTCAGACTTCTGATAACCCCTGCGTGCCTCAGTCTCTCGAGTGTGAAATGGGAACGGCAACTCTCCCCACCCAACAACACCATCCACCTGCCAGGGTATTGTAAGGAAACAGATGGACTATTTAGGTGACAAAACTTGAAGTCTTATAAAGCACAATAGAAATGAAAATGGCATGACTGGTGACAGTTATGACAGGAGCCATTCACTCAGTACTGGAAATCCAATTCCTAGTATTTGAGGCACAACCAAATGAACAGCACATGGTACTGCCTCCTCTACATTTTCCAGAGCTTATTCACTAAGTATTGCCTGTTTGTCAAGTGGTGTTTCAGGAGAAAGATACCACCTGCATTATTGGCTTTCCCTGTTACATTAAGAAAAATGTTCACAGACTAATTTAATGTCTTGATAGGTCACAATGCATAATTAAATCTCTGAAAGGGCAAACATTTTGGAGTTGGCAGATTTTTGCCTTCCTGCTCATCTGATCCAGCAGGCTAACCAGAGGCATCATCCTCAAAAGAAAATGGATTCATCCGGGGCTTTGTCACATGACCACACAGATTTTAGGGTTCCACTCCCCTCTCTGGGCTCTACTTTCAAGAAGCCAGCCTATGCAAGGATCAAGTTTTCTATACGGCTGACTCCTGGCTTAAGACTTGTTCTTTCTCTTGTTCTTTCTCTTTGTCTCTTCACAAATTCAACTATTAGCCCTTGAGGGGAATGTCACTGTCACTGTCAAACAGTGGCAGCTGTCCTCCCTTGATGCCGATTACAGCAACAGCCAGAGGAAGCATAGCTCACCATGAATAAAGAAATTAGCTTCCCCATCAATTCCTGGCCTGTTCCCCACAGGCCCTGACAACGGTAGAACTGGGAAGCTTTGTTTGTAAGCTCAATAATGTGCTAATTCATTTTTCTACTATACAGATCAGAAACAGCTGGATTTTTAAATTTCCATTTGCAGTGAAAGCAGACCTTTCTTAGCTTCTGTTCCATTACCATTTTTGGTCACAGAGGGGCACTCAACAGTTGCTTTTGTCTAATCTAGAAGTCAATAGCATTCCCTATACACAGCAATGGCTTATGAAACCATCTCCTGTTTGACATGATGGGTGTTCCCATGACTTTCTTAATAAGTCTTTTTGTCATAATACTGGGCCACGCCCAACAGGATGTCAATAAATACAATGCCAATTTCAGACAGACTTGCTAACTTACTGTTGCCTAAACCTATGAACAAAGGTAGGCTGTTTTCATATCAATAACACCACCAAACCTAAGTCTAAAGCAGAAAAAAAAACAGACTGGACTTCAATCTTTAACTTCTCATCTGGACTGCAAACCTAATCAACTAAGATATGCTTATAAACCAGGAATTAAAGAAATGTCATCAAAGAAATGAAAAGCAGCTCATGTTTTCTACTATTTGCACACAATAGTTACCGAGTTAGAACCTCCGTCATTGACCATGAGTGCTCATATTCATTTTTAAAATCCTTTAATATCCTTGTCACATAGAGATTAGTTTCTACAATTAAGAGGGTACATTATGTGATTTTATAAATAAAGGGCTTTGCTAGAAAATTGTCACATTGTGAATGAGGGGACAGGGGTTATTTTCATTATAAAAATCCTCTGCTTTAGGATAGGAATCATATTCTAAGTGCTGAAATATTTCTGTTAATCTTTTCACTCATTTTAACTAATCTCTAACAACTGCCCTTTGTATAGAGATGCAGTGAGGGACAGAGAGGTAAAGATACCTTCTGTGTCTTCATGGATTTTAAACTCTAGTAAGGAAATGTATAAAAATAAAACCACTGTAAGGCAGTATACACACATAAACAGGTTCGAACAAGTGCAGGAGAGGATAGGAGGACTCAGGCGCCTGCATAGCAGAGGCAGTTTCTGAGCTGGGTGCTGGGGTACAAGTGTGCATAGGCAGGAGAGGTGGGAGATGGGGAAGCCCGAGTAGGCCACCATTGCTGACAAGCAGTAGTGCAAGCAAAGCCACCAGGTAGGAACACAGAGCCTGCTCAGTGATAGCAAACAGGCAAGCTGAGCTGGACAGCAAAATCTGCATAGGGAATAGCAGAGACAAGCCAAGGCAGTGAGGCTTTGGCCTCTAAGAATTAAGAAGCCCCTGGAGGGTGCAAAGCAGTGAAGGAATATGAACATAGCTGCTCTGGGGAAGCTGCTCTTGCAATGTGCTCATTGGACAAATGGGGGCAGGCGAGAGATGGCCACAGGGTGACAAGTCCTGAAATCCTGGAAAAGGACAACTGAGAGTTCAGGATCTCTACCCACAATGGTCACTCAGAATTGGTGCTAAAATATCCTGGAGCTCACACTCTAAACCAGTGAGTAAACAGGACTCAGGGTGGACAGAGTGGGATTACCTCAGGAACAGAGCTCAGATAAAGGGGGTGCATCTGTCTTCTCTCCTCCAACCTGAGGCCAGGAACTATAAGTCATCCAAACCTCTAATGCCTACTATACACTAATAATGGAATAATGAGAAGACTCATGGCTGTTATCTTTAATGAGCACTAGGCTAAAGGCTCCATAATTATCTTACTTAACTCCATCCATAATCCTAGAGAGCAGGCATCATGTGCTGTAGTCTACAGACGAGAAACTATCTGGTGACCAGTAGCCTGACACTTCCTAAATACCTATTAAGTTACTCTTCCATCATAAGTAGCAAAATGGTCATTTATGGACACATCAGGGAAAAGCATTGAATTTTCCACTATTGGTACATATTAGACATTTCCTTTTTTTATTTAATTTTTCCAGTTTTACTGAGATATAAAAAGAAATAAAAATTGTATAAATTTAAGATGTAGAATGTGATGTTTTGTCATATATATACACTGAAATGATACTGCAACCAAGTTAACATTTTCATCACCTCATATACTTACCTTTTTGTGTGTTGGTGAAAACACTGAAGATCTACTCTCTTAGTAAATTTCAGGTACACAATAGAGTATTATTAACTCTAATCATCATGCTGTATATTACATCCCCAGAACTTATTCATACTGCATTAAGAGAAACTCTGTACCCTTGGACCAACGTCTCCCCATTTCCCTTGCTCGCCAGGCCCTGGCAATAACCATTTGGCTCTTTGCAATTATGGGTTCAGCTTCGTTAGATTTCATATATAAATGCTACCATGCAGTATTTGTCTTTTTGCAATAAGATGCTTCTTTAAATCCTGCCTCTAAAACTGTCTGACAGAGTAGCTATGAGCCACATGTGGCTATTTAAATATAATTACAATTAAGTGCAATGTAAAATTTAGCTTCTCAGTAAAGCCAGCCACATTTTAAGAGCTCAGTCATCACATGTGACCGGTGGCTGCCGAGCTGGACAGTGCAGATAGAGAACATTTTTGTTGCTGCACAAAGTTCTTGTAGACAGCATAGCTCTACAGTCTCATATGATTTCTTGGCAGGAGTACCTCCCTAAGTAGAAGGTCACTGCTCTCTTCGGGCATCAGGTACAGCACCTCCTCTGAAGATCCCTCCACATTCCACCTGTCATATTATTGCAACAAATGACTGTTTTGCATCTGTTCTACAGCAGTTACAAATCTCATTAAGAGTGGGGACAGAAAGCCAAGTCAAACAAGAGTTTTTCCCTGAAGGGATTTACAGCCTAGAAGAAGAAGAATATGTTAATAATAATTACAAGTGGTCACACTTGCAGCATATATGACAACATATGGATATCCAAAATACACAAGGCATGGGGAGCTAACTGAGTAGGGGACTACTGAATGGCTGTGTAGTTACAGGACAGAACATGACGGGGATGGTTTGTGTGACTGGTTCAGAATGGCACATGTCAACATGGATAGGTTACAAAATCAAAATATTGAGGGAAAAAACAAATTGCAGAGTGATGTTTATATTGTGACACATTAAAATCTAAAAATACAGAATAACCACATATATTGTTTACGTATAAATATATCTATCCATAATGCTTTAGCTTTCTAATGAAAAAAACAGACTTGAAGCAAATGTGAACGTGTCAGTAGTTGTTTATTCCCAACTCAGACTATTATATTCCACAAAATAAAAGAAGGGCATGAAGCACATAGAGAAAAAGAAGAGCCCCTGTCACAGTGGAAAGAATGGTGTGCACATGGGACAACAAGGAGGGGAAGGTTGCTGGGGGGCAGGAGGTGACAGGAGACATGAGTCATGAAGGAGAGGTGAGAACAGACACCAGGAGCAGAGGTGAGGAGTATGGGCAGTGGGTGCTGTGGGAGCCCTGGGGTAGTTCAGTCTGGCTGGAAGCAAAGCAGAGAGGTGGGTGTGTCACAGCCCTGCAGAGGCACTTAGCACCAGTCACTGGTGACCTTCTTGCTCCCCAAGACATGCGGTCCCTTACTCTGTGGGCAATGGGGGCCACTGACAGGTTTTAGGCTGTAGGAGAGCAAGACCTTTACATTCAAGACTGTCAGCTGCAGGGTTTAGAAAGACTATAGACAGCAGCCACATAACGTGGAGTCTAGCAGCTGGGGAGTCAGAAAGTCTAAAGCATACAAGGCAGAAAAAGAAAAGCTGAATGAAACTGAATAATGCGCCTAGTGGAGTTCTCAAGGCTCCACTCAAATGCCCCTGCACAGCTGTTGCTGGAATGAACCTCCAAACAGCAGTGCCATTATAGCCTCTCAGCTCCAAACTCACCTTCCACGCTGCTCTGTGACAATAGAGGCAATGAGTTCCTTTAGGTATTTCTCCCTTGCAATGAGCACAAAACTAAGCTTTCTTAGTAGAGGGTGCTAGGTAAGGGGCCCTGGGAAGACAGGGCTTCTCTCCCTGGTTCCAGGGCTGCACCACAGTCAATAGTCTGGCTGTGAGCCCAGGGAGGGCTGAGGTGCTCTGTCCCAGGCATACTCCAGGACACAAAGACCCTCTGCAACCTTGAGGCCCTGGCTCAGCCTGGTAATCTCCTTCTCACAGACCTCTTGGAGCAGACCCGCCTGTGCCAGCTCCCTGACTCTGTGCCTGTCCCCATCCAAGAGGTCTGTTTGCAGTCCTCCCAGCACTGACACTGGGTGCCCCAGGCCTCCTGCCCACCCTGGTGCTCATACATCCTCTGCATACCCATGCAAGGTCCACTTCACCTGTGCCCTGGAGGGTTGATTACTGGTTGCCCACTGACTGAAGACCACCTCTAGCCCTGGCAAACCAGCAAACTTCTCTGCCACCCGGGGGGCTACAGCCAAACCTTCTCCAATGAGGTATGGCTCCCAGCCTCGGGGAGGGGGCTTCATCCAAGTTTGTCCTTCCGTGGGTAATACCGTCAGCTCTGAGGTGTCCTGTAGAGTTCTCTTACATCTTACATTCTTTCATCACAGCTTAATAATTCTTTATATTAAACTGCCCTGTTTAAATCACTGTGTAGTTAATCTCCTGCTTGCACCAAGCTGACACAGTGGCTTTGAAATTATACTTTTATAAAACAATTGTTATTTTGATGCCATTTGTCTACCCACTGAACTGTTAGCTCCTTGAATGCAGGGGCCATCTTTTATTCCAGGAACATTACAAAGGAGAGGAGGGAAGAGGGGCCCCAGATGTCGAAGGATGCATTGTGAGGACACAGACTCTGGCAAAACTCTTTCCCATGCAGCAGTCAGGAGAGAAGACAGAACACACTCATTTACTTGGGGAGCAATTAATCCTTTGACCTTGTTATCTTATCATCTTTGGACATAATATGTCTCATTCAACACCTTGTTCACAACAAATGCTGAATAGAGCTTTTCTGCAAACAGTTAAAGTGCTTTACATAAGACACAGTCATGTCCTTCCTCAGTCATTAAAATAGAGAATGACAAGAAGACATGTCCTGGTTCTATACATGAGCCCCAGGACTTCCCTAGGAATGGAAACCACTGAGAAGCTACATAACTAACATTGTGTTAGTCTTGTTCTTATATGCATAATATTTATGTAGTGCTTTATAAGTTGATTCATTAAAACTTATCACCTTTAAATTTTAACGAAGAAAAGAAAACCAACCCTGAAGCCCTGGGTGATTAAGGAATGATCGTGACCAGGAGGAGTGGAGCCACAGCACATGCAGGCAATGGAGCTGAGACAGATGAGCCTGGGCCACAGGGCTGCCTGTACTGAGCCAAACTCCACTCTGGCAATTACCAGTGACTTGACTTTTGGTAAGTTTCTTAAGCAAGCCTAGCTTCAGTTTCCTCACATTATCAGAATGCAAGAAGATTACCTGTTTGCTGTCAATAACAAATGAGAGAATATGCAAACAAGTCCCATTCAACACAGAACCTGGACCCAGGATAACACAGCAGAGCAAAATGTCCTCAGAAAAACCCTACGTGTAGGTGAAAATAATTCAGGGAGTAAGGTGTTCACCACATGGGCAAATAAATGCCTTGTGGTGGAACATGCCAGAAAGGGAACATTCTGACAATGTGAGGGTGCCAGGGAGCCTGCAAATCCCCCAAGTCCTCAACTTCCCCTGAGGGCCTTTTAGCTCACAGTTCCTCAGCTGGACTGACTATCCTTCCAAATTTGTACTGTGTGAGCTGAGCACTAATGTATGTGTGTGTGTGTGTGTGTGTGTGTAATGTGTATGTGTATATACATATATTGATTAAATGCCCCATCTGCTCAAAGATGACAATAAAATGCCCACAGGTGAAGACAATTCAATTTAGCTCAGCTGAGACCTCTGTGCAGGCATTCAGAGTGGGTTACAGAAAAGGAAAACTTCACTTGCCTTCTTCTTCTCTGAGGCTATGCTATTTCTAAAGTGCCCAGAAAGAAATGCTAGAAAAATGTGTAATGATGGGGGGTTTTCCAAGAGTCTGCAGATGCTGGACTTAAGAGGGACTGCCCCATACACCTGCACTAACTTCTGTGTCACAGCCCTGCTCCTGGCTGGGGAGGGATGTGGCCACAGAAGGCCCCCTTTTGTGACCCAGGGGTTCTGTGAGGCTGGTGAACACATGACCAATGGATGTCCAGAGGCTTGCTGCTGTTCATGTGCTATGTCCCAGGGGTAAGCCAAGAGCTTTTACATCCCCTTACTCTCTGTTGCTGGTATGGCTTGCTGAAGAATAGTTTCCATTCTCAGGGCATCAGGAAGTATTCAAAAGCAACTTGGATGGCTGACTTTAGTGTAAATCAAAGCAGACTGCCCAGCAAAGATCAGCAGTCAGTTTTAACACAAGTGCAGGGTCCAGGCATAGTGACACTTCATTTAAAATAAATAGCTTCATCTAAAATAAACTCCCATTATATAAGTCCAGTATATGCAGGCTGACATTCCATCCAGGCAGGTTTATCCATCCAGGGCTCCCAACCTCTTAGTCCCACAGCTTTCACTCAGGCTGTGACTCACTGTCCAATTATCCCCCCATCTCCTCCTCACTATATAGTCTCTGCTCTCACCTAGAAACACTGGTTGTAAATGCTTACTCAATTAACCTCTGTATTTCTATATCTGGCTCTGTCCCATGGAAAAGAAGTGTATATAGGTATGTTTTAGATAAACTCTCAGTATTGAATTCTAAAATATTTTTTATCCCCACATCATCTATTAATGATGATAGTGATGATGATGATGACTAATATTTATTAGGCATTTATTTGTGGCTGGTCCTGTGCTATGCATTTTACACATACTAGCTTGTCTCTTCCTCCCAATGACTCTATGAGGTAGACCATTCTATTCTTATAAATGTGACATCTGAAGTTTGTAGAGATCAAGAAACTTGCACAAAAACACAAAAGTAGAAAGTGAAGGCTTAGGAGTCAAACCAAGGTGAGCTGTCTCTGGAGCCTGCATTCTTCTCATGAGGTTATAATGTACTTCTATATTTAGGGTTTTTTTTTTTAAGAGCTAGAAGAACCTTAGAAATCACCTCTTTGGAAATCTTCCATCTTAGAGATGAGGAAATTGAGGCCCAGGGAGCTGCCTTTTCCAAAGTCACACAAGGGTTAGTGATTGAGCCTGGGCTATAATCCAGTCACTTAATTCCCATAGTACTTTTAGATTTATACTGGGAAGCTTCTCCACACACAATGTGTCACTGCATCACAGGGCGACGATAAAGAGAGCTGAAGAGGACTGATGACTTTCCCGTGACTGAAGAGGCTCTTCAAATGAAAGCCAAGGAGTCAGGCAGGTTGCTTTTATTCTGGATCACAACTTAACCAGAGCCTTGTGGTTTCAGAGACAGGCTGCGTGCTTTGACAAAATTAACTTACACACACCATGTTCTGCTATATTTATACAGGCTGAACAGTGTTGTGGTTAAAAGCTTGAGCTCTTGAGTTTTACCATCCAGTGTATAAAAGCATACTCTTTCTCTTACGAGGTCTGCCACCTTGCATAACCTTCCTCAGCCTCAGTTTTCGCATCTATAAAATGGGGATAATATGAGTATATACCTCAAAATGTTCTTATAAAGTTTCAAAGATTATGCACTTAGCACCATGCCTGATCCATGGTAAGACTGTCTATCATTATTATTAATATTGCTAACTTCTCCCCTGGCCTGTCTGCATGGCATTTTGGACAGGGGATGATACTATGGCAAGACAAACCCAACAAAAGAAACGATGTTTCCCATCTGCCACGGACACTGCCTCTGACGCCACTTCTCAGACTTCCTGGTGACAATTAAATGCCCTTCCCCCACGGCCATCCAAAAGCACAATTACTTTACATGCGTCACTCTGGTAACCAGGCAACTGATGGTCTTTCCACACAATGAAACTGCTGCAAATGCTTCACTCTGATTCTTTTTAGCGGGTGACAGGTTGGGCACTGAGTCATCTGTACTTTCTGAGAGGTACAATTAGAGACCACAGTTTTCAGCAGCTCCACTAGTCATTCCCCAGGTGTTAGGCTACACTGAGAACAGAGGCAGAATCCCCTGTGCAGATGGACTCCAGGCCCATTCGGGGCTTTGGGTAGAGCTTTCAGTGTGACGTGTCATTGAATGAGCACCGTGCTAGACTTCAGAGGGCTGGCTCTGGCCTCAGCTCTGCCCCCCTGAGCCAAGTGAACCTAGACAGTCATATCACAGTCAGGGTCTCTGCTTCCTTATCTGTAAAATGAGGGCATTAGAATAGAGAACCTCTTGAAGGTTCTAAATCTCTGTGATTAGTTAAAATGGCTACTTACATGGGAAAATTCAATGATACGATGCCTTTCAGATTTAAAAGATATTTTTGATCAATTATAAGCAAACCCACGACGTTTGAGTGGCAGGTTTGGGGCTTCAAAGCAAATTCCTCACAAGATTAAAGATGGAAAAAGTTCAACACCTTCAGTCCTCTTCCAAGAGCTGGTCTGCCCTCCACCACCCATCCGGAAAGACATCAAGCTGTGTTCTCTTGATATGATTGGTTGTACCCTTTGGATTTTCTTTTTCTCTCATTTGAAGTTAGTTGCAGGATGTGATGAGCTGAGAACTCCTCACGTGAATAGCAAATGACACACTAGACAAGGCTTAGGCTTATCAAGTGCACTCAGGGGACAAGAGTCTCAGGCAGAGCCTTTTTAGCACAGAGAGCTGGCGTTCAGGGGAAATGGCTCTCTGGTTTCTACAGAGACTTGGACAAGCCACCATCCCACCGCTCCTCCTGTCTCCTCTACCTTACCCCCACCCAACTCCAGATGCCCCACTTTCTAAGATGCTCTTGTAATTCCCAGCCCTGCTATAGTGTCTATCTAGATGAATTCTTGTGAGACCAGCTGCATAACCAGGGTGTCGAAGACGGGTTCCTAAACCAAACACATTATTATTATTGTGTTTGCTTATGTGATGGGACAAAGCAACCCTGAGGGAAATGAGTGGAGTAGGCGCCCTTTCTGCAGTTTGCCCACAGACATTTCTCTCACGTCCTTCTCCAAAGAGCACCCTGGCCTCCTATGGTGGGAAAGTCGCTGTGGCTCCAAGCGTCTGCTTCTGTTCTCAGGTTGACTTCACAAATTCCTTTGTTTACTGTGTATCAAATTCCCAGTTCAAATCAGTATATAAAAGCTTTAGCAATTGGCCATTAAACATTTAAAGGGAAGAGAAGTTATTTTTCTTCATGTAGAGATAATTAAAATATCTTCGTTTGTTTTGATTCAATTTAGTTCCAAAAAGAATAATTTGAGAAACTCATAAAAATATGTATCATAAAATATAAAATTAAATATATAAGGGAATTGAGGCAAAGAGAAAAATAATAATTTTTAAAAAGTAGCTGCAGGCAAGGTTTAGTTCTCCAAATGCACACAGAGAGGTTCCTGTAGAGTTGTACAATATGGATTATGTTAGCTGTTGAGCTTCCTGGAAGCCAGAGCAAAGAAGAAAGTATAATTAATTCAAAGATTTGTAGAGTCTATAAGTAAATAAGAAATCAGCACAATTTTTCCTTAAAGATATTCTACGTATGAAGGAGCCAAATGATGTGGCTAAGTCCGCAGCTTTCTGAGAGGTGTGAGTAACCCAAGAAGGAGGAAGAAACTGAGACCTCATTGGGAGAGAGTTGGTAGCACCACAGTGGCTCCCTGCAGAAGGATTCTAAGACCATTACAAGACTCTGTTGCCAAGAAAGTAGGGCACACTTACTAACATGAGTGCAGGGTGAAACATGGGACTCATTCCAAGGTGTCATCTGTCTTTAGGAAAGCCACATTATATTAACAAAACTCAGCTTCTGATAAAACAAAGCACCAGGAAGGTCAAGACAATAGCTTTGGAAAAGACCTAGAATACAGATGTTCTGTTTTGCCACATATGGGCAGATCCACATTCTTTATCATCATTATCACTTTCAACATCATTTCATAATTTTAATAGAAACCAGTTATTGAGGAGTCACTATTTTCTAGGCATTTAATTAAGCACTTTAATATACATTATATATATTTCTTTGGGTTGAAGAAACAGAAAATTAAATGTTAATTTTCCTAATTGCATAAGTAACAGAGTGAAGATTTTAATCTAGGTCAGTCTCCTCCAAATTTGTGGCTTTATATTTGGTCTTCATTTTTTATGTAGTTCATATATCCCCACCTATAAAAATAAAAATTAAACATGCCTTTCCAATATATGCATGTCAATTTAAAAAATAAATTATACATATTAGTGAATACTAGTATGCCCACTATAAGTCACTAAAACATACACATTTTATAGAATAATAAAGCTAAAGATGAAATATTTAACTTTAAAATTTTATTTATTAGCAGTACAATTTTTCACTATCATTAATATTGTGAACAATACATCATTATTTTTTAAAATCTTGGTTTACTACTTATACAGACCTTGGTTTACTACTATATACCAGATCCAAGATCTGGTTGTAAATTGAGTTTGCTTTGACACTTAGACAATAATAACTACAAAATATGTTATACAAAGCTATGGTGATAGAAATACAGTATCTCTTTGCTCTTATGAAATAATGGCATTTATTTTTCAATATCATCCACCAATTAGGGAAATAGTTCAGCTAGCAAATTCCCACCTTTCTTGGACTCAGTCACGAACTAATCAATAGGTAAGATATTTTTACATTTTTCACAAATGGGATCAAAACCCACCAAAACTTTTCATTTGGAGTATATTTAAAATTGTTAGAAAATTTTTTCCAAGTTTTTTTCTTTTTAAGTATGTAGGTTTGATCTTAATATGTGACATATTGTTTTCAACAAAAATATTTACATATGATAGGACATTCAAGATGGTGGGGTGAGAGGTGAGACAGAGAACTCCTCCCAAAACCACAAATAGTATGAAAATATAGTTAATACAACAAACTCTAAAACAGCAGCAGGAAAGAAGGCTGAACCAGACTGCATACAGACCTCATGAACAGAGTAGACCTCATAAAACAAAGTAATGTACTAAAGCCTTGATCCGGTGGGACCCAAGCCCTTCCCCCACCCCAGGTCACCAGCAGGAGGAAGAGAAACAGAGTGGGACAGGGTGGAAGCCTGGGACTGCTGAACACCTAGCCCTGGAGATCTGCTTTGTGAGCAGAAACCTACATTGTGTGGTACTCTGGAGGTTGGGTTGCTGGGACAGGCGGAGTGCTTGAGAGACTAAGATTCTGGCCATATGTGGGGGATGGGGATCCACATCCAGCCACTCTGAGACAAAGGAAATGAAAGGCAGGTGGTCTGAGAGGCTTCCTAGCAGCAAGAGGGCTGCTGAAGGGGCAGGGTTTACACAGAGCTTGCTGCGCCAGAGAAGGGAGAGGTGGACAAGGTTGTCTTGGTGCACTCTGCCAGCAGGTTTGGAATGAATTTAAGATGGAGGTTCAATCATTAAGAAATTCCACATCTGATTAGCATGTATAGTGTGTGGGGGGCACGGGAGGGCTGTGCAACACAGAGAAGACAAGTAGTGATTTTACAGCATCTTACTATGTTGATGGACAGTGACTGTGAATGGGGATGTGGGGGGGACTTGGTGAAGGAGGGAGCCTAGTAAACATAATGTCCTTCATGTAATTATAGATTAATGATACCAAAATAAAATTAAATAAAAAAAGAAAAAAGAAATTCCACATCTGAAATGAGACATACAATGGAGGGATTGAAAAGCAAATTATATGTAGTAGAAGAGATGGTAAATGGAATAGAAATTAGAGAAGAGGAATACTAAGAAGCTGAGGAACAGAGAGAAAAAAGGATCTCTAAGAATAAAAGAACATTAAGAGAACTATGTGACCAATCCAAAAGGAACAATATTCGCATTATAGGGGTACTAGAAGAAGAAGAGAGAAATAGGGATAGAAAGTGTCACTGAGGAGGTAATTGCTGAAAACTTCCCCAATCTGGGGAAGGAGATAGTATAGTTTCTCAGGCCATGGAGGTGCAGAGATCTCCCAAACACAAGGGACCAAGGAAGACAACATCAAGACATATAATAATTAAAATGGCAAAGATCAAGGATAAAGACAGACTTTCAAAAGCAGCTAGAGAGAGAAAAAAGATCACATACAAAGGAAAACCCATCAGGCTATCATCAGATTTCTCAATAGAAACCTTACAGGCCAGAATGGAGTGGCATGATATATTTAATGCAATGAAGCAGAAGGGCTTTGAACCAATAATACTCTACCCAGCAAGGTTATCATTTAAATTTAAAGGAAGGATTAAACAATTTTCAGATAATCAAAGGTGAGAGAATTTACCTCCCACAAACCACCTCTACAGTGCATTTTGGAGGGACTCCTATAGATGGAGCTATTCCAAAGGCTAAATAGATGTCACCCAAGGGAAAGACAAAGAGTACAGAATATGATTTATAACATACAAAGAATGGAGAAAGAAAAAGGAGGGGAAAAAAAGAACCTTTAGGTTGTGTTTGTAATACCACATGAAGTAAATTAAATTAGACTGCTAGATAGTAAGGGAATTATCCTTGAACCTTTGGTAACCATGAATCTAAAGCCTGCAATGGCAATAACTACATATCCATTGATAACTGCCCTAAATGTAAGTGGTTTAAATGCAACAATCAAAAGACAAAGAGTCAGTGAATGGATAAAAAAACAAGATGCATCTATATGCTCCCTACAAGAGACTCACTTCAAACCCAAAGATAAACACAGAATGAAAGTAAAGGGATGGAAAAAGATATTTCATACAACTATTAGGGAGAAAAAAGCAGGAGTTGCAGTACTTGTATCAGACAAAATAGACTTCAAAACAAAGAAAGTTACAAGAGACAAAGAAGGACGTTACATAGTGATAAAGAGGTCAGTCCAAGAGGATATAACTATTATAAATATCTATGTACCCAACACCGGATCATCTACATATGTAAAACAAATACTAACAGAATTAAAGGGGAAAATAGAATGCAATGCATTCATTTTAGGAGACTTCAACACACCACTCACTCCAAAGGACAGATCAACCAGACAGAAAATAAATAAGGACACAGAGGCACTGAACAATGTATTGGAACAGATGGACCTAACAGATACCTACAGAACACTGCATCCAGAAACAATAGGATACACAATCTTCTCAAGTGCACATGGAACATTTTCAAGAATAGATCATACACTAGGCCAAGAAAGAACCTCAGTAAATTTAAAAAGATTGAAATTGTACCAACCAGTTTCTCAGATCACAAAGGTATGAAAATAGAAATAAATGTCACATAAAAAAAATGAAAAAGCCCACAAACACATGGAGGCTTAATAACATGCTCCTAAGTAATCAATGGATCAATGACCAAATAAAAACAGAGATCAAGCAATATATGGAGACAAACGACAACAATAATTCAACACTGCAAAATCTGTGGGACACGGCAAAGGCTGTACTAAGATGGAAGTATATCACAATACAGGCCTACCTCAGGAAAGAACATTCTAAACTCACAATTACTGAAAATAGAAAAGGAAGAAAAAAGAGGCCCAAAATCATAGAAGGAGGGACATAATAGAGATTAAAGCATAAATAAATAAAACTGAGAAGAGTAAAACAATAAAAGAATCAGTGAAAGCAGGAGCTGGTACTTCAAGAAAATAAACAAAATAGATAAACCCCTTAGCCAGATTTATCAAGAAAAAAAGAGAGTCTACACACATAAAGAAAATTAGAAATGAAAAAGGAAAAATCACTACAGACACCACAGAAATACAAAGAATTATGAAAGAATACTATAAAAAATATATGGTAATAAACTGGATAACCTAGAAGAATTGGAAAACTTTCTAGAAAAATACAACCTTCCAAGGTTGACCCAGGAAGAAACATAAAATCTGAACAGACCAACTACCAGAAAAGAAATTGAATTGGTAATCAAAAAACTACCTAATAACAAAATACCTGGACCAGATGATTTCACTGCTGAATTTTATCAAACATTTAGTGAAGATGTAATACCCATCCTCCTTAAAGTTTCTAAAAAGTAGAAGAGGAAAGAATACTCCCAAAATCATTCTACAAGGCCAACATCACTGTAATACTAAAACCAGGTGAAGACACAACAGAAAAAGAAAATTACAGACCAATATCCCTGATGAACATAGATGCAAAAATACTCAACAAAATATTAGCAAACTGAATTCAAAAATACATAAAAAAGATCATTAATCATGATCAAGTGGGACTCATCACATGGATGCAAATATGGTACAACATTCGAAAATCCATCAACATTATCCACTACATTAACAAAAAGAAGGACAAAAACCACATGATCATCTCCATAGATGCTGAAAAAGCATTTGACAAAATTCAACATCCATTCATGATAAAAACTCTCAACAAAATCGGTATAGAGGGCAAGTACCTCAACATAATAAAGGCCATATATGACAAACCCACAGCCAACATTATACTTAACAGTGAGAAGATGAAAGCTTTTCCTTTAAGATCGGGAAGAAGACAAGGATGTCCGCTCTCCCCACTTTAACTCAACATAGTTCTGGAGGTCCTAGCCATAGCAATCAGACAACACAAAGAAATAAAAGGCATCCAGATTGGCAAGGAAGAAGTTAAACTGTCCCTGTTTGCAGATGACATGATATTGTACATAAAAACCCTAGAGAATCCACTCCAAAACTACTAGATCTAATATCTGAATTCAGCAAAGTTGCTGGATACAAAATTAATATGCAGAAATCTGTTGCATTCCTATACACTAACGATGAACTAGCAGAAAGAGAAATCAGGAAAACAATTCTATTCACAATTGCATCAAAAAGAATAAAATATCTAGGAATAAACCTAACCAAGGAGCTGAAAGACTTACACTCTGAAACTACAGGACACCCATGAGAGAAATTAAAAGAAGAAACTAATAAATGGAAACACATCCCATGCTCATGAACAGGAAGAATTAATATTGTCAAAATGGCCATCCTGCCTAAAGCAACCTACAGATTCAATGCAAAATCCCTATCAAAATATCGACATTTTTCAACAAACTGGAACAAATAGTTCTAAAATTCATATGGAACCACAAAAGATCCCGAATAGCCAAAGCAATCCTGAGAAGGAAGAATAAAGCAGGGGGAATTATGCTTCATGACTTCAAGCTCCACTACAAAGTCACAGTAATAAAGACAATTTGGTACTGGCACAATAACAGACCCATAGACCAATGGAACAGACTAGAGAGCCCAGATATAAACCCAAGCATATATGGTCAATTAATATACAATAAAGGAGTGATGGATATACAGTGGGGAAATGACAGCCTCTTCAACAGCTGGTGTTGACAAAACTTGACAGCTACATGTAAGAGAATGAAACTGGATCATTGTCTAACCCCATAGACAAAAGTAAATTCGAGTGGATCAAAGACCCGAATGTAAGTCATGAAACCATAAAACTCTTAGGAAAAAACATAGGTAAAAATCTCCTGGACCTAAACATGAGCAACTTCTTCATGAACATATCTTCCCAGGCAAGGAAAACAAAAGCAAAAATGAACAAGTGGGACTATATCAAACTAAAAAGCTTCTGTATAGCAAAGGACTCCATCAGTACAACAAAAAGACATCCTACAGTATGGGAGAATATATTCATAAATGACATATCCAATAAGGGGTTGACATACAAATTATATAAAGAGCTCACACATCTCAACAAACAAAAAGCAAATACAAATAAGCCAATTAAAAAATGGGCAGAGAAACTGAACAGACCCTTCTTCAAAGAAGAAATTCAGATGGCCAACAGGCACACCAAAACATGCTCCACATTGCTAATCATCAGAGAATGCCAATTAAAACCACAATGAGATATTACCTCACACCAATTAGGATGGCCAACATCCAAAAGACAAACAACAACAAATGTTGACAAGGTTGTGGAGAAATGGGAACCCTCCTATACTGCTCGTGGGAATGTAAATTAGTTCAACCATTGTGGAAAGCAGTATGGAGGTTCCTCAAAAACCTCAAAATAGAAATACAATTTGACCCAGGAATTCCACTTCTAGGAATTTACCCTAAGAATTCAGCAGCCCAGTTTGAGAGAGACAGATGCACCCCTATGTTTATCGCAGCACTATTTACAATAGCCAGGAAATGGAAGCAACCTAAGTGTTCATCAGTAGATGAATGGATAAAGAAGATGTGGTACATATACACAGTGGAATATTATTCAGCCATAAGAAGAAAACAAATCCTACCATTTACAACAACATGGATGGAGCTAGAGGGTATTATGCTCAGTGAAATAAGCCAGATGGAGAAAGACAAGTATCAAATGATTTCACTCATCTGTGGCATATAAGAACAAAGAAAAAGCTGAAGGAACCAAACAGCAGCAGACTCACAGAAACCAAGAATGGACTAACAGTTACCAAAGGGAAAAGGACTGGGGAGGGTGGGTGGGAAGGGAGAGATAATGAGGAGGAAGGGGCTTTACAATTAGCACACATAATATAGTGGGAGGGTGGGCACGGGAAAGGCAGCATAACACAGATAAGACAAGTAATGGTTCTATAGCATCTTACTAAGCTGATGGACAGTGACTGTAGTGGGGCATGTTGGGGAGACTTGATAATAGGGGGAGTCTAGTAACCACTATGTTGTTCAGGTAATTGTGCATTAACAATCCCAAAATTAAAAAGACCATTCACATAATAGTAGACACATTTCAAAACATTTAGCTTCCAAATGCTTGCTATAGACTACCAGTTCCTTTAAAAAATATATTATGTTCTCGCTCACTGTTAAAACATCACCTTTGCCTTGGGTAGACTATGTTTGTTTGTAATACTTGCTTAGTATCATATTCTGGTAGCCCTTGTTGTAACAGAGAAGGCCATAATATATATTGAGTACCTGTTTGTAAAAGAAAAACATAAATTTATAACATCCTTAAGTTTGATAACATTTCTAAGCACTTTGTTATAACATAACCAGAGAATCTCAGTATAGAACAAAAGATTTTCATATTTCGTTATACACTGCAGTAAATACACTGTGTCAGTCTTGTTTTTATAAAATTAGCCAGATCAAGAAATCTTATGCCACTATCAAAGGACAATATATTTCATCATTCCAAAAGAGAATGAATGAGGCCCATTGCCCAACTTACTATGTGGTGAACTCCAATCATACTTGATGCCCCTGGTATCAGGAAGTCTTGTTCACCCTGTGTAATCAATCCATAACTGGCTTGAAAAATGTATCAAATCAGTATCAAACATTAAGTTTATACTATTAATACTACAAGTAAAGGTTAAATTCATTTTAATTTTTGAGTTAAGATAGAAATGGAAATTCTAATGCCTTCTTAACACCAATGGATCATCTTGTATGCCCCCTGGGACAGGGTTTCCATTCTTGGCGACCACCACTCTAGACCACCTTGTTCTATTGCCTCCCAGTCAACTCTACTTCCCTGCTTTGACAATCAACCAGGCAATGAAGAGTTGAAATTCTCCTTTGATAATTAAGGAGAGACTTCTGATAAGGTTTGGCAGAGTAAACCCATGTTTTACCTCCATTTCTCTGGAAATCTCCCTTAAATGATAGTAAAGGGATAACAAGGCCAATTTCTCAAGAATGGGGTCAGAAAACTTGGGCCCAATAGAGAAGAGAGGTAAAGGGAATTTCCAGGAGATGATGATGATGACAAAGGAAAATCCCAGGAGGCCTGGAGAGTAATCAGTCCAGACTGGAGAGGGAAGAAGGCCCCAGGAGGGATGTCTCCAGGAAAAGAAAAGTAAAACAAATACACGATTTAGATATTTGAACCCATCAGGGGAGATTTTCAAGTCTGCTACAGAATGTGGGCTCAGTAATATGTAAATAAAAAATAAGCAACTGTTAAAATTATTCAATTATAAACTTAAGTGAAAAAAGTTGAAGAAAGGAAATACACCCAAGAGTACACAAGATGACTTGGATGTGTATATATAATATATAATAATATGTAGAATTTATAATATATAATATATATATTTACTGATAATACATATTACATATTATATATCTGAGTCATCATATATATAATTATATATATGATACAAATAATTAAATATGTAACATATATAATATATAATAGCCAAGTTAATACAAAGTCTAGGTATCGACTGAACATCTAGAGGATATGAAGAAAGATCCTCTTTAGCACTAAGAGATCCTTTAGTGTAAGTGAGCTAAATCCTTATTTCTATATTTGGAAATTAAACAGTCATTTTGAGAATGGCAAAGAAATTCACAATGGAAATAACAAGAAAAAAAACAAGAGTTGAATGTGACAGCCTCTTATAAGTGGCAAACTCGGTTGGAAAAAGTTGGATAAAATATTGTAAGCCTCAAAGAACTATTTGAATTTTTTAAAAGGTGTATGTGTTATCTTGATAGAAATAAAAGCTCAATCAAAAGGAAAACAGAAAGAATAATAAAGACAGAATGAAGAACAGTAGCTAACATATATTGCTCCCATATTTTGTTTGAAGCACTTTACATACAGTAACTCATTCCTAACCCCCAAAACCCTATGAGGTAAGTGCTGTTATTATGCCACCCATTTTTAGACCAAGAAACTAAGGTTTAGACATCTTAAGTAATTTGCCCAGGGTTGCAGTTAGGAAGTAGTAAAAACAGAATTTTAACCCATATAGCCTGGCTCCAGAGCCTACATTTTTAACCATTCTGCTATAGTAAGAAGGAAGATTATTTAAAAGCCATAACAAAAAAAAATTGTCTGATTAAAAGTCCAGGCAGGAGTTTCTGCAGGCAGGACTGACCGAAAACAATTCTGGTTCTGTGTCCCTATGTAGATTGGTGGGCAGCAGTGATTCCAACATTCTCTGCCTTATACTTTTATGCATGATTTTTAGCTTAGAGAATTATCCAACCTGGCCATTTAAAAAGTCTCAATAAAGCATCCTCAGAATGTCTAAAGAAAGGTAGACTGCTGAAAGGTTATGCTGAAAACATACCCTCATTAATTTACACAATGTACTAGTGATGATAATAAGAACTAGGAGGAAAAAGAACAGTGTGGGTCTCAAGAGGGTCTAAGAATCAAAATGGAATTTTTTATTGCTGGGCACAGAAGTACTGGGTACCTACACAAAATACTAAGAAAATAAAATCTTAAATCAATCTGCCATATTTCTAAGTTTGGAAGTAGTTGATAGAGTCTTCCCATGCAGATTCAATCCCTGTAGGAAGATCAGATAAAAGCAAGAATGACTGCATAATGTGTGCAATACTTAACTTGCATTACAAAAAGAATTAGAAACCGCATGAAAAGTCTCCTCTGCTCAATTTTTCTCTTTGAGCCACACTGGGTGCTGGTATTATTTCTGAGAGATGGAAGCTCATGTGCAATCAGAGGACATGATGTCTGTGCCACTAAGGTGTCTTACTGATTTCCTAGGAGAGGAGCTTTAATGAATTCCCAGTGAATTGTTCCTATCCTTCAAGTGCCACTGAGTGGACTTCACCCCAGAACACTGGCAGCACTGAGAGTCGTTCAGGAGATTCTGGGCAGATGGAAGACTAGGAGGTCACCCCTCCCACATACACATAGAGGCAGCAACTACACGTAGTACAACTCACCCTGAAAATGACCCAAGCACCAGCAGAACAGACCTTCCAAAGCTAATAACAAAGAGAAGAGAACACTGAGAAGTATAAATGGGCAGAGCCACAATCCATCAGGTGGCTCCCCTAAGTGGGAAGGAGTAAGGTGTGGAGTGGGGAGGAGATAAAGCCCCTACTTCCCAACTGGCACACCTGGCCCTGTGGATCTGCACACAGGGAGATGAGCTCCTATAATGTCTGACTTTGAAAAGCAGTGGGGCTTAACTCCTGGAGAGTTGGTGGGCAGGGAGAGGCTGAGTTTCCACACTTTGTGGATAGGCATGCTGTGTTATTGGGTCTGAGACCCAACAGAGAAGCAGCAATTTGAAAGGAGATCTAGGGATCCCTCAGGAGCTTTCTCTAGGGAAGGAAGGGCTGGTAGACACCACTGTTCTTGTCCCTGCTCAGCCTAGTTGATTGGATGCTTGTGTGAGCCAGTTCTGCACTATATACCATGCCTGCAAGGTTTTTTCTGGCCCGGAATTCCCCTGCTCAACATGCCAAGCCTAGCAGGTGTCCCACAAAAGCAACTACCACTCTGGGGAGGGGTAAAGCTAAGCCCATCCACAAGCATGCACCCTGTAGTCCCTTGGCCATTGCTGACAGCCAGGCTGAGGGTTGAGGGCTGAGGGCTGAGGGCTGGGTCCACCCAGCACACAGTAGGGGTTGCAGTTAACAAGAGATAAAGTTATCCAAGGAAAGTTAAAAAAAAAAACAAAACAACAAAAAAAAAAAAACAGCAGCACCTGGAGTGAACATTGTGAACTAGTGCAACTTCAACAGTCACACCAGTCATTGCTGACAGCTGGGAAGAGGGCCAGCCTCACCCACCAGCCCATTCACAGCCAGTCACAGCCCACCACAACAGAAGGGTGTATGCAACCCACACATGGGACACCCCTGGGGCACCTGGTTTTGATTTCCATGGGGTACTACTGCACTTCTGGGCACCACAGGATGCACACTGCATTAAACAGCTGCCTTCAAGACTGGGAGACAGAGCTGACCTACCTAATATATCAAAACAAACACAGAGAATTACATAAAATGAGATAGAGGAGTATGTTTCAAATGAAAGAACAAGACAAAACACCAGAACAACTGCTAAACAAAATGCAAATAAACAATCTGCCTGATAAAGTATTCAAAGTAATGGTCATTAGGTATCATAAAGATACTCACCAGACTGGAGAGAAGAGTGGAGGAACTCAGGGAGGACTTCAACAAAGAGACAGAAAACATAAAAAGAATCAGTCAGAACTGAAAAACACAATAACTAAAATGAAGCATATATCAGAGGGAATCAACAGCAGATTAGAGGATGCACAACAACAGATCAGTGATCTGAAATACAGGATAATGGAAAGCAAACAAGCTAAACAGCAGAAAGAAAAAAGAATATTTTTAAAAAAAATCAGCATTTCCCTAATACCAAAACCAAGAGAAAGACAACACAAAGAAAATTATACACCAATATCCTTGATAAACATAGATGCAAAAATTCTTAACAAAATAACAACAAACTGAAATTAAAAATTCTAGGATTTTCATCACAATAAGGTGGGATTTATTCCAGGGATGCAAGGATGGTTCAATATCCACAAATCAACCAGTGCAATCTACCACATTAACAAAAGGAAGGATAAAAACCGTATGATAATTTCAATAGATGCAAAGAAAACATCTGACAAAATTCAATACCCATTCATGAGAAAAACTTTCAACAATGTGGGTAAACATACCTCAATGTAATAAAGGCCGCATATGACAAATCCACAGCTAACATCATACTCAATGGTGAAAGGCTGAAAGCTTTTCCTGTAAGTTTGGGAACAGGACAAGGATGCCAACTCTCACCACTTTTATTCCATATAGTACTGGAAGTCCTAGCTACAGCAATCAGACATGAAAAAGAAATAACAGACAACCAGATTGGTAAGGAAGAAGTAAAATTTTCAATTTGCAGATGACATGATACTATGTATATAAAAAATCCTAAAGATGCTACCAAAAAAAAAACTATTAGAACTAATAAATGAATTCAGTAAAGTTGCAGGATACAAAATCAATATACAGAACTTGGCTGCATTTCTATATACTAATAGTGAACTAGTAGAAAGAGAAGTTAAGAAAACAATCCCATGTACAAATGCACCAAAAAGAATAAAATACTTAGGAATAAATTTAAAAACCTGTACTTTGAAAACTGTAAGACACTGATGAAAGAAACTGAAGAAACAAATGAAAAAATACACTTTGCTTATGGGTTGGAAGAATTAATATTATTAAAATGCCCATACTACCCAAAGAAATATACAGGTTCAATGCAATCCTATCAAAATGCCAATAGCATTCTTCACTAAACTAAAGCAAACAATCCTAAAATCTGTCTGGAACCATGGAAGACCCTGAATAGCCAAAGCAATCCTGAGAAAGAGCAAAGCTGAGGGTATCATGGTCCCTGATTCCAAGCTATACTACAAAGTTGCAGTGATAAAAACAGTATGGTAATGGCACAAGAAAATAAATCAGTGGAAGAAAATAAAAAGCCCAGAAATAAAACCACATTTATATGGTCAATTAATCTATGACAAAAGACACAAAAACACACAATGGAGAAAAGACAGTCTCTTCAATAAATGATGTTGGGAAAACTGGATAGTTATATGCAAAAGAATAAAACTGGACCACTTACACTGTATACAAAAATAAACTCAAAATGGGTTAAGGACTTAAATGTAAGATGTGAAACCATAAAACTCCTTAAAGAAAACATAAGCAGTAAACTGTTGAGCACTAGTCTTAGCAATTTCTTTCTGGATATATCTCCATAGGCAAAGGAAAGAAAAGCATAAATGAACAGGTGGGACTACATCAAACTAACAAACTTCTGCACACAAAGGAAACCATCAACAAAATGAAAAGACAACCTACTTCTCTGATGATTAAAGAAGGTATTTGCAATGATATGTATCATAAGGGTCTAAGATCCAAAATACATTTTTTAAAAAACTCCTATGACTCAACAACAAAAAAAAATTGACTAAAAGTGGGCATTTGTTTTTAAGATGGAGCCAAGATGGTGGCGTGAGTAGAGCAGCATAAATCTCCTCCCAAACCCACATATATATATATGAAAATATAACAAAGACAACTCTTCCTAAAATAGAGACCAGAGGACACAGGACAATATCCAGACCACATTCACACCTGGGAGGACCCAGCGCCTCGTGAAGGGGGTAAGATACAAGCCCCACCCCAGCGGGACCCAAGCACCCCTCCCCCCAGCTCCCAGCGGGAGGAGAGGAGTCAGCAGGGAGGGAGAGGGAGCCCAGGACTGCTGAACACCCAGCCCCAGCCACCCGCACCAGAGAGCAGACACAGTGCATGAGTGGGGTCCTGGATAGTAGGGAAACAGGGCAGCAGGACCGGTGAGCATGTGCCTGAGGCCAATGCCGGAGAACAAAGCAACGGGAATGGCCATTTTTTTTTCTTTTTCTCCTCTTTTTTTCTTTTTTTGGCGAGTGCTTTTTGGAAGTCTTAAAGAGACAGGGACACCAATACTAGGGAAAAAGTGCAGCAAGACTGGTGAGCGGGTGCCTGAGACCAGCCCCTGAGGACAAAGAAAATTGTGCATTTTTCTTTTCTCCTTATTTTTAAAACTATTTATTTAATTTTTTGTTGTTGTTGCTGTTGTTGTTTTGGTTTGAACACTGCATTTTGGAAGTCTTAAAGGCACAGGACAGGACACTTAGTCCAGAGGCAGAGAATCTGGGGATCTCTGGGCACTCTAACCCCCTGGGCAGCAGGGAGCACGGAGACCACTTACGGAGATAAATAGCCTCCCGGCCGTGCCCACTCCAACGGGGCTCCACCATTTTGGAGGAGCAGCCAGAGCCAGGCAACGCCCACAGCAACAGCACAAATAAAATCCATAGCAGCCAGGCAGGAAGCAGAAGCCCTGTTTGTGCACAGCTGCCCAGCACAAGCCACTAGAGGTCGCTATTCTTCCAGGAGAGGAAGGCCACAAACCAACAAAAAGGGAACCTCTTCCAGCGGTCACTTGTACCAGCTTGAAAACTATCTCTATCACCATGAAAAGGCAAAACTACAGGCAGACAAAGATCACAGAGACAACACCTGAGAAGGAGACAGACCTAACCAGTCCTCCTGAAAAAGAATTAAAAATAAAAATCATGAACATGCTGACGGAGATGCAGAGAAAAATGCAAGAGCAATGGGATGAAGTCGGGAGGGAGATCACAGATGCCAGGAAGGAAATCATAGAAGTGAAACAAACCCTGGAAGGATTTATAAGCAGAATGGATAAGATGCAAGAGACCATTGAAGGAATAGAAACCAGAGAACAGGAATGTATAGAAGCTGACATAGAGAGAGATAAAAGGATCTCCAGGAATGAAACAACACTAAGAGAAATATGTGACCAATCCAAAAGGAACAATATCTGTACTATAGGGGTATCATAAGAAGAAGAGAGAGGAAAAGGGATAGAAAGTGTCTTTAAAGAAATAATTGCTGAAAACTTCCCCAAACTGGGGGAGGAAATAATCGAACAGACCACGGAAATACACAGAACCCCCAACAGAAAGGATCCAAGGAGGACAACACCAAGACACATAATAATTAAAATGGCAAGGATCAAGGACAAGGAAAGAGTTTTAAAGGCAGCTAGAGAGAAAAAGGTCACCTGTAAAGGAAAACCCATCAGGCTAACATCAGACTTCTCAACAGAAACCCTACAGGCCAAAAGAGAATGGCATGATATATTTAATGCAATGAAACAGAAGGGCCTTGAACCAAGGATACTGTATCCAGCACGACTATCATTTAAATATGATGGCGGGATTAAACAATTCCCAGACAAGCAAAAGCTAAGGGAATTTGATTCCCACAAAACACCTCTACAGGGCATCCTACAGGGACTGCTCTAGATGGGAGCACTCCGAAAAAGAGCACAGAACAAAACACACAACATATGAAGAATGGAGGAGGAGGAATAAGAAGGGAGAGAAGAAAAGAATCTCCAGACAGTGAATACAACAGCTCAATAAGCGAGCTAAGTTAGGCAGTAAGATACTAAAGAAGCTAACCTTGAACCTTTGGTAAGCACGAACCTAAAGCCTGCAATGGCAATAAGTACATATCTCTCAATAGTCACCCTAAATGTAAATGGACTTAATCCACCAATCAAAAGACACAGAGTAATAGAATGGATAAAAAGGCAAGACCCATCTATATGCTGCTTACAAGAAACTCACTTCAAACCCAAAGACATACACAGACTAAAAGTCATATTTCAGGCAAACAACAGTGAGAAGAAAGCAGGGGTTGCAGTACTAATATCAGACAAAATAGACTTCAAACCAAAGAAAGTAACAAGAGATAAAGAAGGACACTACGTAATTATAAAGGGCTCAGTCCAACAAGAGGATAAAACCATTCTAAATATATATGTACCCAACACAGGAGCACCAGCATATGTGAAACAAATACTAACAGAACTAAAGAGGGAAATATACTACAATGCATTCATTTTAGGAGACTTCAACACACCACTCACCCCAAAGGATAGATCCACAGGGCAGAAAATAAGTAAGGACACAGAGGCACTGAACAACACACTAGAACAGATGGACCTAATAGACATCTATACAACTCTACATCCAAAAGCAACAGGATATACATATTTCTCAAGTGCACATGGAACACTCTCCAGAATAGACCACATACTAGCCCACAAAAAGAGCCTCAGTAAATTCCAAAATATTGAAATTCTACCAACCAATTTTTCAGACCACAAAGGTATAAAACTAGAAATAAATTATACAAAGAAAACAAAAAGGCTCACAAACACATGGAGGATTAACAACATGCTTCTAAATAATCAATGGATCAATGAACAAATCAAAATAGAGATCAAGGAATATATAGAAACAAATGGCAACAACAACACAAAGCCCCAACTTCTGTGGGACGCAGCGAATGCGTCTTAAGAGGAAAGTATATAGCGATCCAGGCACACTTGAAGAAGGAAGAACAATCCCAAATGAATAGTCTAACATCACAATTATCGAAACCGGAAAAAGAAGAACAAAAGAGGCCTAAAGTCAGCAGAAGGAGGGACATAATAAAGATCAGAGAAGAAATAAACAAAATTGAGAAGAATAAAACAATAGCAAAAATCAATGAAACCAAGAGCTGTTTCTTTGAGAAAATAAACAAAATAGATAAGCCTCTAGCCCAACTTCTTAAGAGAAAAAGAGAATCAACACAAATAAACAGAATCAGAAATGAGAATGGAAAAATCATGGTAGACTCCACAGAAATACAGAGAATTTTTAAAGACTACTATGAAAACCTATATGCCAACAAGCTGGAAAACCTAGAAGAAATGGACAACTACCTAGAAAAATAAAACCTCCCAAGACTGACCAAGGAAGAAACACAAAACTTAAACAAACCAATTACGAGCAAAGAAATTGAAACAGTAATCAAAAAACTACCCAAGAACAAAACCCCGGGGCCCGGATGGATTTACCTCGGAATTTTATCAGACACACAGAGAAGACATAATACCCATTCTCCTTAAAGTGTTCCAAAAAATAGAAGAGGAGGGAATACTCCCAAACTCATTCTATGAAGCCAACACCACCCTAATACCAAAACCAGGCAAAGACCCCACCAAAGAAGAAAATTACAGACCAATACCCCTGATGAATGTAGATGCAAAAATACTCAATAAAATATTAGCAAACAGAATTCAACAGTATATCCAAAGGATCATACACCATGAGCAAGTGGGATTCATCCCAGGGATGCAAGGATGGTACAACATTCAAAAATCCATCAACATCATCCACCACATCAACAAAAAGAAAGACAAAAACCACATGATCATCTCCACAGATGCTGAAAAAGCATTTGACAAAATTCAACATCCTTTCATGATAAAAACTCTCAGCAAAATGGGAATAGAGGGCAAGTACCTCAACATAATAACGGCCATATATCATAAACCCACAGCCAACATGATACTGAATAGCGAGAAGCTGAAAGCTTTTCCTCTGAGATCGGGAACTAGACAGGGATGCCCACTCTCCCCACTGCTATTTAACATAGTACTGGAGTTCCTAGCCATGGCAATCAGACAAAACAAAGAAATAGAAGGAATCCAGATTGGTAAAGAAGAAGTTAAACTGTCACTATTTGCAGATAACATGATATTGTACATAAAAAAGCCTAAAGACTCCACTCCAAAACTACTAGAACTGATATTAGAATACAGCAAAGTTGAAGGATACAAAATTAACACACAGAAACCTGTAGCTTTCCTATACACTAATAATGAACCAATAGAAAGAGAAATCAGGAAAACAATTCCATTCACCATTGCATCAAAAAGAATAAAATACCTAGGAATAAACCTAACCAAAGAAGTTAAAGACTTATACTCTGAAAACTACAAGTCACTCTTAAGAGAAATTAAAGGGGACACTAACAAATGGAAACTCATCCCATGCTCATGGGTAGGAGGAATTAATATCATCAAAATGGCCATCCTGCCCAAAGCAATATACAGATTTGATGCGATCCCTCTCAAATTACCAGCAACATTCTTCAACGAACTGGAACAAATAATTCAAAAATTCATATGGAAACACCAAAGACCCTGAATAGCCAAAGCAATCCTGGGAAAGAAGAATAAAGTAGAGGGATCTCACTCCCCAACTTCAAGCTCTACTACAAAGCCATAGTGATCAAGACAATTTGGCATTGGTACAAGAACAGAGCCACAGACCAGTGGAACAGATTAGAGACTCCAGACATTAACCCAAAGATATATGGTGAATTAATATTTGATAAAGGAGCCATGGACATACAATGGGGAAATGACAGTTGCTTCAACAGATTGTGCTGGCAAAACTGGACAGCTACATGTAGGAGAATGAAACTAGACCATTGTCTAACCCCATACAGAAAAGTAAATTCAAAATGGATCAAAGACCTGAATGTAAGTCATGAAACCATAAAACTCTTAGAAATAACATAGGCCAAAACCCTTTAGACATAAACATGAGTGACCTCTTCTTGAACATATCTCCCCGGGCAAGAAAAACAACAGCAAAAATGAACAAGTGGGTCTATATTAAGCTGAAAAGCTTCTGTACAGCGAAAGACACCATCAATAGAACAAAAGGGAACCCTACAGTGTGGGAGACTATATTTGTAAATTACAGATCTGATAAAGGCTTGACGTCCAAAATATATAAAGAGCTCACATGCCTCAACAAACAAAAAACAAATAATCCAATTAAAAAATGGGCAGAGGAACTGAACAGACAGTTCTCGAAAAAAGAAATACAGATGGCCAACAGACACATGAAAAGATGCTCCATATAGCTAATTATCAGAGAAATGCAAATTAAAACTACAATGAGATGTCACCTCACAACAGTAAGGATGGCTGCCATCCAAAAGACAAAGAACAGAAATGTTGGTGAGGCTGTGGAGAAAGTGGAACCCTCCTACACTGCTGGTGGGTATGTAAATTAGTTCAACCATTGTGGAAAGCAGTATGGAGGTTCCTCAAAATGCTCAAAATAGAAATACCATTTGACCCAGGAATTCCACTCCTAGGAATTTACCCTAAGAACACAGCAATCAAGTTTGAGAAAGACAGATGCACCCCTATGTTTATCACAGTACTATTTACAATAGCCAAGAATTGGAAGCAACCTAAATGTCCATCAGTAGATGAATGAATAAAGAAGATGTGGTATATATACAAAATGGAATACTACTCAGCCATAAGAGGAGGACAAATCCTACCATTTGCAGCAACATGGATGGAGCTGGAGAGTATTAGGCTCAATGAAATAAGGCAAGCCGAGAAAGAGAAATACCAAATGATTTCACTCATCTGTGGAGTATAAGAACAAAGGAAAAACTAAAGGAACAAAACAGCAGGGGAATTACAGAACCCAAAAATGGACTAACAGGCACCAAAGGGAAAGGGACTGGGGAGGATAGGTGGGTAAGGAGGGATAAGGGGGGGGAAGAAGAAAGGGGGTATTAAGATTAGCATGCATGGGGGGGAGGGAGAAATGGGAGGGCTGTACAACACAGAGAGGACAAGTAGTGATTCTACAACATTTTGCTATGCTGGTGGACAGTGACTGTAAAGTGGTTTATAGGGGGGACCTGGTATAGGGAGAGCCTAGTAAACATAGTATTCTTCATGTAAGTGTAGATTAAGGAAAAAAAAAAAAAAGAAAGAAAGAGAAGGGGGATTACTCCCTGATAGGATAAAACTAACTGTAAATCAATGATTAATGCATGCTTTAAATATCCTTAATTTTGATCACTTAAAGGGTGTCAGATAATCAGCTATGGAGGTACACTTTTCTGATAATATTCCTTTCTCTTACAGAAAACAAAAACAAAAACAAAAAAAAACAGTTCCTGTGTGGTGACCTCCAATGAGTTCTACACAATGGTATAAAGGGCATATCAAAGTGTGGGCAAAGGTTCTGTTTGTGTTTATGCAGAGGATCAAAGCCTAATTTGCCTACCCAGAAAATGAACTAAGATACGATATGAAGAAGAACTTCCAACATCAGCACTCTCTGGAAGAGTCATACCAGAAGATGATCATCAAAAAACCTCAACAAAGATCCAGGTGATGCTGCAGTTGTACCTGCATCCATCCCACCAGTTCCTGGACTTGCCATTGAAATGAAGAAGGAGATATCTAAGCTGGCCTGTGCTTTCAGTAAAACAACAAACTTGACCTGATATATACTGTTGGAACTCAACCAAGAATTAGGAGAAGTGCAAGTTGTAGCGCTCCAAAATCTTACAACTACAGACTATCTACTGTTAAAAGAACATATGGGATGTGAACAGTGCCCAGGAATGGGTTGTTTTAATTTGTCTGATTTCTCTCAGACTGTTCAAGTACAGTTGGACAATATCCATCATATCATAGACAAATTTTCACAAATGCCTAGGGTGCCTAACTGATTTTCTTGGCTTCACTGGAGACGGCTGGTAATTATAGATCTGCTTCGGTTATGTAACTGTATTCCTATTATTTTAATGTGTGTGCACAATTTAATTAGTAGTTTAAAACCTATACATGCTTAAGTTACTCTACAAGAAGATATGTCAAAAAAATAATCAATCCTCCCATGTTTTCTTCCATCTGCTACCTCTATAGCTTTTCTTCTTCCTTCCTAATTACAACCCTTAAGTAGAATTCGTGCCTCATATCGAATTTACCGAGTATCATAATTCCTCCAAGTGGTAAGATAACTCAAGACAAATGCTGGGCATAGAAGCCACAGGGCACAAATCTGCAAAGAAGTAAAAAGCTAACCTTTTCAAACAATATGGCCCTTGTACTGTTCACCATGTAAGAACTTATTCACTATGTCAGAATTAGTTCACCATGTAAGAACTTGTTCGTTATGCTTCAGAATATTGGAGACTGATGAGAATTAGGCTTGAGATGGATTAATGATTGTGCATTGAGCACTGACTCCCCTATACAGAATTTAATTGTTGTTAACAACCATTTGATCAATAAATATGAGAGATGCCCTCTCAAAAATAAAAGGGCATTTTTAATCAGATTATTTATCCAAATAGACATTTCTTCAAAGTAGACATAAGGTGCCCAAAAACACATAAAATGATGCTCCACATCACTAATCAGGAAAATGCAAATCAAAACCATAATGTGAGTTACTAGGCTAGTGTCAGAAAGATAAGAAATAACAAGGTTGGTGAGGATATGGAAAATAGGGAACCTATGTACACTGTTGGGAGGAATGTTAACTGGTGCAGCCTATATGGTAAACAGTATGGAAGTTTCTCAAAAAATTAAAAATAGAAATATCATCTGACCCAGTAATTCTACTTCTCAGTATCTACCCAATGAAAACAAAACATTAATTCAAAAAGGTAAATGTACCCATATGTTTACTGCAGCATTATTTACCATAGCCAATATATGGAAGCAACTTTTGTCCATCAATAGGTGAATGGATAAAGGAGATGTGGCACATATGTACAATGGAATACTATTCAGCCATAAAAAGGAATGACATCTTGTCATTTGCAACAACATGGATAGACATAGAGGGTATTATGCTAAGTGAAATAAGCCATCCAGAGAAAGACAAATACCATGATTTCACTTAATATGTGGAATTAAGAAACAAGGCAAATGAAGAAATAAACAAAAACCCAGAAAGAGTCTCATAACTACAAAGAACAAACTGGCGGTTGCCAGAGGAGAGGGGGTAGAGGGATAGGTGAAAGAGGTTAAGGGGATTGAGAGATATAAACTTTCAGTTATAAAACAGATTAGATGTGGGAATGAGAGGCAGAGTCAATGACACTGTAAAAACTTGGCGTGGTGACACATGGTAACTACACTTATCATGGTGTTTTATAACGTCTGTTGAATCAGTGTGTTGTACACCTGAAACTATTATAACCGTATGTCAACTGTACTCCAATAAAAGAAGTCCTTCAGATGACATTATATACTTTTCAGAATATGTATTGCTCTTTTTGGGTTTTCTACAGAGAGGTGGCAGTGACATAGATAGGATGGAGACAGGATGGTGCACTGAGGAGTGCATGAGAGGAGTCATGCAGCTTTTCGAACTGCAACATCAGGAGGAAATACATGTCATTGTCATCAAGGGCCTATGAACCTGACCTTGATCTAGTATCCACGGATGCCAGCATAGGTGGGTAAGTGGCCTAAGCAAAGGCAGAATGGGAACAATGCAAGTCACTGGGGCAACAGCAAGGACAAGTCAGGTGTACTGAGTATGGTCCCCTATTTCCTGAACTTTCTGTCACAATCATGATTATACTGGGTCCTGGTGTCAGGCCATGGGGTCTTATCTCAGTTTAGGAAGACTTACTTCCAAATCTAAGGAAGCTTACACATGTTTAGATATTCCACATTCTAAGATGCTTTTATTTCCTTCTAAAATTTCCACTGGGAAATAGGCCCTATTTATTGCTCACTGCAGTGAGGACCCCAGGGAGGATTTTCACTCTAACTTGAAGCTATGCATATTGGATACAGACTCTCTTAAATTTGTTGATGAAGTGGTTTCTAAAGGAGCTAGTTGTTGACGATTGTTAGCAAGGGAATGAGACCAGCCATCTTGGATGCTGTATGTGAATTAAGAGGCAGATAAGCAAGGATGCATTGGGAATAGTTCTATCCATAAAAAAGGGATAGAAGTTAAGAAATTGAGTTTACCAAAGTCAAAGGTTTTTTGAATTTTATATTTTTGAAGCTTTCTATGCTTCTATGGAGGTAGTGAACAAAGAGGATTAGATTAGAGATACTTTGTGAAATCACTCACCTTTCAAACATTACATTTGTATGAGGGATATTATTTATGAATCCAAATCTGTTCTAAATGAAATTATCACCTTATCCCTGTCACAGGTGACTTGTTCCCAAGTTCATTGAAGATTCAGGTAATAAAGGAACAAACACTTCTTTTGGCTTGATCATGCTTTTGTCAATTTTTTATCTTAATACAACAGCTTTCACAATGGCAAAAACAATTGAAATGTACTTTGTGATTGCTGAGCAATGCAGAGTGGCAGGGGGAGATTTGATCTCAGGGATGAAGGAATTTACAGTTCTGTGGTTTCTATTGCTTCTTGTGCATTTCTTCATTAGGGACTGACAATCAGCCCCAGCAAGAGCAGAGGAAGATGCAAAGCACCTGGAGGACTACAGGATCCCCAGCCCCACCCCACCTGCCCCTCACACCTGTGTCTGTTCACCTCCTGTTCAGCTACTGGACTCCCTGGGTCCTGGATCAGGTGAAGCCCCTCTCACCACTATCTGTTCTCAAAGCACCGCTCCCTCTCCATGGCCCTGCATAACTGCAGCTAAGAATCTCTAACTGTGTCCTATTGTTGATGGCCTCCTCCCCACTGGAATATAAGCTCTGTGCAGAAGGGATGACAACATTCATTCATTGTCAAATCCCCAGGTCCTGGGTCCATGCCTTGCACATAATTTTCAATATAAAACATATGAATATCTGACAAAAGACTCACACATCTAGAATATATAAAGAACTTTCAAACAGAGCAGTAAAAAAAAAGTCAATCCAATTAGAAAATGGACAAAAGTGATGAACACACACTTGGTCAAAGAAGATATATGGTTGGCAAATAAGCACCTGAAAAGATGTACGACACTATCTGTCATTAGGAAAATGGAGAGTAAGACTGTTATAGAAAACCGGAAAACCTGTACTAGATTGCTAACGAAAGAACCAAGCGGCACTCAGAGGTCTAGGAAGGCGGAGGTTTATTTTACGCTGATGGGCTCAGAGGAAAGTGATCTCCAAAGGTCCGAGGCCCGAGTACAGCAGCGCCATGCCTTTTATACATTTACTAGAAAGCTAAGGGGGGAGTCAGCGCTCAGGAACTGTTGCAGTAGGAACTATTAGGTCACTATAGGTGTATTCAGGATGCTAGTTATATTTTAATCTATTTCTGTAAAGGTTACCGGGATACTGTATTATAAAGTAATGGGCTTCCATGATTATGATTAACAAGCTGTTCCATACCACTGAGTCCCGGTGGGAGTGGGGGTGGGGGAATAGATTGTTACATTGTTTTAATCTTAAGCACCCAAGCACCTTGTGATTACTTTATATTGCCTTAACAGAAACTTTGTTTCCTTGGCTTCCTTGGCTTCCTACCAAACCCGAAGAAGGGGAGGGATCTGAGAACTTTCTGAATATTTCCTCATCAAGACTATGATGGGATGCTAGTACTTACCTATAGAACATCAACAAATGGTGACAACACAATGCCCAGACGGGGATGCCGAGGATAAGACCACTCAGATGCTCCTGTTGGGGGTGTACAGTGGTACTGCCACTTTGCAAAATAGTGTGGCAGCTTCTCTAACAACTTAAACATACATTTGCCATATAATCTAGCAACTGCATGCCTGAGCACTTGTTCCAGAGAAAAGGAAATTTCTGTCCACATGAAAAATCTGCACATAAATGTACATAGCAGCCTTATTCACAACAGCCTCAAACTGAAATGGACCTAAATGTTCTTGAATGGATTACTGGTGGAAAGACTGAAGTCCAGCCATACTGTGGATCCTACTCAGCAAGAAAGGGAATGAGCATGCAATACACAGCAACCAGGATGGGTGTCTAGGGCCCTCTGATGAGGGAAAGAAGCCCATCTCAGAAGGTTAGGTATGGTATGATTCCATTTGCATAGCATTCTTAAAATGACAAAACTATAGAGATGGAGAAGGGAGCAGTGACTGTGAGGTGTTAAGGAAGGAAAGAGGGAGAAGTGTATAATCAGGAAGGAGTAGCAGGAGGCATACCTTCGTGCCGTGGGACTGGTTCTGTATCTTGATTGTGGTGGTGTTACACAGATACACACCACACACACGTAAAGCTGGAGAAATCTGATTAAGGTCTGTGGGCTGCTCCAACATCCACTCTCTGGCTCTAAGGCTGCACCAGAGTTATGCATGATGCCACCAACGGAGGGACCAGGCCAAGGGTGTACAGGATCTTGCAGTGCTCCTCCTCCTTCTGCATCTTCCTATGTATCATTAATTACTTCAAAATTAAAAGGGCAAACAGCCAAGCAGAATGAATGTGGGGCAGAAACCATGGACTCAGAGTGAAAGTAGCGTCCTTGGTGAGTGACCAGGGTGGTTACATGAGGGTGCACAACAGTGGGGCTGCAGAGGACGTGGGTCAAGCAGGAAATTGGCAGAGCTGTGGATGGGGAGGACGTGGGCTCCCCATCAGAATGAACATGCTCCCAAGGAGCTCCCTGAGCTCAGCCAGCGCCAACACCAGTACCTCTGGGGAGAGAGTCCAGTGCTCCAGTGGAGGTAAGGTTACCTCATACCTCACTGCCTCTCAGTTTATGTCCAGGAAAAATCAATTAACACCTGGAGTTATTTTTAGCAAGGTCGTCCACATTCAGGAGGGCAACTGGGGACATGGTAAATCACATGAACACCCTTAGAGGTGACCCCACCATAGTTTTCTGGGCATAAACAAATTGTACAGCAGGATGGGGCGGGGGATTGTCAAGACCTGGCAAAAGAGGGCTTGGCAGGGACTCTGGAGATGGTCAGAGGCAGAGGAGGCAGGGGCCGCTGGAGTCCAGAGCGAGAGGAAAACTCAGTAATGTTAATTTTCTCTTTACTTAAAATTTTCCATTTTATTCATAATGGGTTTTTTGTTATTCATTGATTCTTTAAAACACTGCACTAAAATAGTCAATCCTCATTATTTAAGGATTATATATTTGCAAATTTGCCTACTTACTAAAATCTGTTTGTTCAGGTTTCACAGTCATTTGCAGGCCCTAGGAGAGTGGCAAAAATCTGAATCACCCAGCGCTCATGTTCCCAGTTGAGGGCAACTCTCTGCCTGCTCATTCCAGCCTTCACATGTCCTTTCTAGGATCTACCTAGTGCCACATTTTTTACAGTTCTGTGATTTTTGTTGGTGATTTTGCTGCTCTCCCCAGCCTGGTGCTGAAATGGTGCCTAGTGTTTCTAAGTGCAAAAGACTGTGATGTTAAGTTTCATTCAGATATGAGCCATAGTGCTGTTTGCTGTGAATTCAATTCTAATGAATATATAAAATATAATTTAAAAGGCATCCTTAATGAGAAACACACACTAAACAAGGTTATGTATTGATGGTTTGATGAAAATATTGTGACTAGAGGCTCTGAAGAACCTGACCCTGCACTTCCCCTGAGAGCAATGGTTCAGAACTCACTAATTCAGTATTCACGGAGACTTCACAGTAACTACTGTGAATAATGAGAACTGACTGTATTATTTATTTTGATTATGTGGTTTTTGGTACAACAATCCTAGCACTTATGGGTGTGGCCACCCAGGGTTTCCCAAATCAAATTTCTCTCAAAATTGTAGGTATCAAAATATGCTGTCATTTCATTCTTCCAGTTAAGGCATTCAAAATACCCACTACTATCTACAAGGACTATACATTAATGAGAGAAAAAAAGAGTACCACTAAAAAAGTAGAAAGGACAGAATTTCAGAATAAAGACTAATTCCTCTTCAAAAAAGACAGTTAACAATTTTACACTCTTAAAGGACATGTTTTTTAAAGTTTTTAAATGCAAGCAAAATAAATTATTTTAGAATATTGCTTTGCACATTATTATTTTTCTTGACTTACTTTTGTTAATTCAAGTATTTAGAGTGAGGCAAAGTCCACCCATCCTTTAGGGGCTAGTCACATTTCCTCATGCAGCTGGTGCAGGACTGAGTGAAGGGTGCATGAGGGCAAAGCTGGCGCAGAGTGGGAACACCCTTCCCCGCCCGCAAGCCCTGGTCTGTGCAAGGACAACTGGCGGGGCCTTGTGTGTGTGTGTGTGTAGGGGGGTGGTTCTGACTGCTCTGCGAGCCCACCTCAGCCTCACCAGGTCCAATGAAGCTAACAGTGAGGACACAGCCACTGCTGCCACACACTCCCCACCCATCCAACTCAGCACACGATACTGTCCACGAGATCCCTTCAAACCTCCATGACCCTCCGTGTCAGAGCCCACAGCCTCCCACCTCCAGGAGCAAGTGGCAGGCATGGCAGCCCCACCAGCAACCAGCAGCCACCACTTGTGAGCACGCTACCCACATGCCTGTAGCCGCACAGCCCTTCCATGATGTCACTGTGCCCTGATTACCCAATGACAAGACCACGCATCCAGCACAGAATACAAACTAGGTAACATCTGTACACCTCCGTAAGGTTCATGTAAGACGAGCGAGCCTGCTGCTGTTGTCTGTAGAAGTGAGGGAACAAAGACAGGCTGCCAGGCGTCAGGACAAAGCATCCTTTCTTTTCAGATCACACTGCCTGGCAGGCTTGGACTCTGTGTGGCCTGAATAATCCACCATATGCTTGCTTCTACTATTCCTGTGTCCTTTTTCACTGAAACCACTTTTCTCCTCATTGGGGGATTTAGAAATCTCCTGATGTGAGAAGGAGCTTGAAGTCCATATGGAATCACATCTTTCATTTTACAGATGACAAACTTGAGGCTGAGGGGCCAGTGTCTTCCTGACCCACAGAGAAGCAGGGTGAGTCAGGATTCAAACCCAAGTCTTTCCACACCACTCTCCATGATCTTTGCCCTGAGTGACACCATTCACTACATTTATTTCTTAGTAACCACACAAAACACATCAGCCATCTTCCCCGACTTCCTGGATGAAGGAAACAGAGGTAACATTCCATAAACATCACCAGTGCCAAGTGAAACACAGATCGAACAAAGAGGTAAGACCTCAGGAGCTGAGCCTGGTGACGTAAAACAATTCACAAACCCACACTCAGGAGCACTGGCTCCCCCAGGGGAACCCTGGGGTGCAGCCACACCAGTGTCACTAGCTATTTAGACTCACTCTCTGTTTCATTGCTGTGAACTAAGGGATGACTTTAGGTAATATCTAGGTCCCTTGGAAGGTTAATCTATGTACACTGTGCAGAAAAGGACCACTAACCCCCATCATTATGTATTTCTTTAGGAAGTCTTCTTTGCAAAATAAGAAGGTTGCAGTGTCCACATTGATGCATGAAGCAGTGGTTCCAAACACAAAAGCAACCTCTGATCTCAGTGTGAGAGAGGCCATGTGAATTGATAGTAGCCAACAAGGAGTGACGTGGGCTACACACCTCCAACCAGCCATGTGTACCCAGTTTCTCTGCTTTGCTTTGTCCTCCTTCCTTCTCCAGCTCCTTACTTCCTCACAAGTTTATTTTTTTGGGCTGCAGACACCTGCTAGCCTGTAGCCACTGTGATCAAGCTGCCCGGAGTTTAGCACATGAGACATCCCACCTACCTACAGAAACACTGCAGCAGATGTGGACAGCATCTGGGACGCCTGCATGTACTGCTGCTATAGCTTCTCGACTCTGACAGCATCAGTTCTCTTCCTATTTCTGGCCAATGGAGGTCATCAGAGTCCCTCTCATTTTCAATTTCCAATGGAAAGCATTAACTGACTTAGTTCAAGTATCCTAGCTTGACTATCACATTTTGCCTGGTCTTATAAGATTTGTACCTGCATCCAGAGCATAGAATAGTGCCTGAAATACTGCAGGCACTCAATAACTGAGGTACAAACTGCTATAGAGGGCTTAAGGCACAGGACAGGCTTAGTACTGTCATTTACACAAGTGATTGGCCAAAAACGCTTCATGAATGCTGATATTAGTATGATCTACCAGCACATAGCAACAGTGCCTGAAATATACAGAGCAGACCTCAGTGTATATTATAAGTGCAGGAACTTAACTATTGCTATTGCAGGAGGAAAAGAAAATTCAGGAGCAGACCCCTTCCTATGCACTGTAGCTCCCCCACTCCCCCATCAGGTGACAAGAGAATCAGCTGCTCTGGCAGGGAGACTGAAGAAGCCAAGATTTCTCCAATCTGAGAGCTGTGACTTCAAAGGTCTGCCTTCACTGGGGCTTTTCTCTTCTCAGAGCCAAGGCTGCAGTGTTCTACTCCCATAGGCATATTGAGGTGGGTGATATGCTCAGCCCTCCAATAAGGTTACTTGCACAAAACAGCTTAATGGGAAGAGAAAAGAATCCTTGCAACTACTTAAGGCAAGCATCTTGGTTTCAAAACACAACCCCAAGAGGAGCAGGATATAGGGAAGAGGGGTGGAAGCCCAACTCTCAGACAGACCCACAGGGAGGCAGGCAGACTGGACACAGCTCAACTAACCACAGGCCCATGGGAAGCCCCTTTCAGTGGGGCCATTTGAATGGTATCCCCTTTGCCTTTAACAAAGATGCTTTGAGAATGGTCTCAGGAAGCTGGCTGCTGTATCAGTATACCCACTGTCAGACCAACTGTCAAATGTTATCAGTGTTACATCTGGATGATAACATCTTTTTAAAATTTAATGCCAACCATACCATCAAATAATGTACGATGTCACGTATCAAAAAAAAATTTCAATGCCATGGGAGTAAAAATAAATTCACAATAAGATATTAATTGAGAAAACAAGAAGTACATCTTCATCTTTGGTCTGAAGCTTAAAAAGCAGTCAGGGCACAGTACAACACTGGTCATTGCTTTTTGTCAGATACATGAGAAATCGCTACTCTGCTCCCCAGTAAATGTGTGAAGTCTGACATTTTCATAATAAAAAGTTTAAAATTAAAAAATGGAAAGAGTTGTTACATGTAATGAAATTTTAGCTGTGTTTAATTTTGGGTTGTAGAATTAGTGATTTCTACTTTTTTTTTGTTTATACACAGTTTCAACTTTTTCTACAAGATTCTATTTATACTAAAAAGCCAGACTACTTTAAAAAATTGTGCCTTAAAAATTGAGATTTTCCTGAATAAGTCTTATGTTTTCTTCTTATTTCCCCTGCTCCCATCTTTCCCTTTTTTTTTTTTAGATACGAAAACGTATATAACCCAACCTATTTTCTTTTGCCCTCATGGTAATTATATTAGCTCCATGATCCCTTACTTCTTTCTCTTCATGATCCTCTATCTCTATTAACTCAACCACATAAAACACTCACAATACATATACACACTACCATGTCACTCACTGGGGCACACCTCAAGTCCTTTTTTGGAAGGGGCTGGGACTACCACACATGAGGCAGAAACTGGTACCCCCAAGCATAAAAAGATGCCACCATCTCCCTGCTTGCCAGCCACCGATCCCTCCAAGCTGAACACATGAGTCTGCCAGTGAGAACTTCCTAATCCCTCCTACATGGGGTTTACTTTCTGATTTGTGCTGCCGCTCTGAGCAGCACAGCCTGCTCCTCCCTCGATGGACAGCTTGTTGGTCACCTGTCAACCATCCATTACCCTGAGCGCCTAGCTCAGAAGGGAGAGTATGGGGCCTTTCTGTGTGGGTTCCCTCTCCTGCCACCGTGCTCTTCCTGAGTTCCATTAGTGAAACCATGTCTATCACTAATGCACAGTGCCAATGGCCCCTTCTAGCACTGCTCTTTCCTCATCTGCAAATGGGAGAAAGATACTTTCATCCTCATTCCCTCCCAATTCATCTCCTGCAAACCCATGGCACTGTGACTGGCAAAAGTTATTTTAGCTTCTTAGAGACTGAGATACCACAGATATGACATACTAGAATTAATTTTTATAAGGTCCCAGCTCACACAACCTGGAAGGTCCATCAGTAAGCACCTTCCAGAATGACAGAGATACACATGCCACTAGAACTGCCAAGAATCCATGATTTTTCAGCACAGTGTTTTGCTTTTAATATCAGAAATACCTTCCTTTATCTTCTTCATTTCAGAAACCCTTTTATCTGCCTTTTAAGGCAGTATTTCTCAAAATAGAGTGTCAGGACTGCCTACATCAGAAGGGAATGGGGTAATTGTTAAAATGCAGACTTCTAATCCTCCACCCTGACTTCCTGACTCCCAACCTCTAGGAATGGAGCTTGGAAATCTTTGTTTCAGCTCTTCTATAGATCGTTTTCTTCACAGAGGTTCAAACTTCCTGCTTTGCAGCCTGGCTCACCCTCATGCCTCTGTAGTCTTTCCACCACTGCTCCTGCCCACTCTGGTTCTCTTCTCTGCATAGTCACTATCTGCAACTTGCAACGCAGATTAGATTGGATGATACACACTTTTATAGCATTATTTGATATGGAACGCCTCCTCAAATATTATTTTCTCAAAATAATGAAGGTCTACATGTCGTATGCAGGGTAAGTAAACCCGTGTGATCAAGCTGATGTGAGGCACAGCATGAACTAAACCGCAGCTTCTGAGGAAACTCAGATATCTTTGCTGGATGCTCAACCTGTTAAGGTCACTGACATGTTTGTGGAGAGCATAAATCATGGCTCAGACAATGTGGAAGTTAGTTCCAAGAGTCAGGGAGAGCAAAGAAGTGTTCCAAGAGCCAATACTCAGAGTCAATGAGGTGCTATCACACACATTTATTTTTATTGGGGAGAACTGAACACTGAGTGAAGGCAGAGGATAGATTAAAATGACTGAATATAAACAGCCACTGTGAGATGCCCTAAATTTGTATAAGGAAGAGGAAACTGACTTGCCTATAGGCTAATTGCTTAAGTTAGTTTTATTAGAAACCCAATAGAAATATATCCTGCAAAGTTAAAATCACCTGCCTTTACAATGGGTTTACTTTTCCCTGAAAAATTAACTTTTGAAGAGAAACTCTGCCATCAGAGAAAGTTTCTATCATGAGCAGACACAGTGAGTCATAAGCAAGGATTTAAGTTTAGCCAGAGGCTTGGAAAAAAATTAATAATCTATATGAAGGTGTTAGACAGATAAAAATGATTCTTCTGAGTTGATCATCTGGCAAAGTCTGTAATGACTTCTGAAAAATTTTGCACCAGTTATGTAGTATATCTGCGCCAGCTAACAAAAAAAAAACAAAATCAAAAACTCTCCTAACTTTGCCACCAAGCCAGCAATGCCTACGTGCATTTGAACCCATCCTTTCCTCCTTATCCTGGGGGAGGAGGGTGTCCACTTGCTTCCCATCAGCCCAGCCACAGTGACCTGTGCTACACCCCTTGAGCTGTCCAGCCTGTATTATTCACCACCTTTGTCTTCATCTTCATTATAACTCATAAGCTTCTTGACAACAGGAACCACACATAAAGAACTTTGATCTCCAATCCCTCTCAAGAGCCTGGGATATAACAGGAGAATTAGAAGTATGTGCATAATTTTGAAGGTTTGTCTGCAATCACATCAATGCTGGCAGGCTCCCTTTCTACACTGTCGGGCTTGATCCCCATGATGTTCAAGTTGGGGACTGGTCGTTCACCTCACATACACAGAGACGGTCCTCCTGGGCCACTACCCTGTGCCACAGAGCATCTGTCACCTCCCCTGGAGACTACTCACTTCTCTGCACCTTCCCTCAGCCAGAGGTGCCCAGACTCTGACCTCAAGTCCCACGGCTCTGCTTCCAACCTGAGGCTCTCACAGGCTGTCAATGTCAGCATTCCAATGTGGTATTATTCCAGATTTAATGGGAGACATGGGGGTCACATTTCTCTGCAGATGTGGCCCCTGAGCCACACAACTTTATCATGACCCATAGTGACAATGTCCTTAGGCTCTAAGGCACATTTTTCATTGCCAGGGACAAGGTGAGATTTGGGCGTGGAGATGTGACAAGTCCCAGGTTCCTCTTGCCATCATGGTGGAGGCCAAGGTGTCAAAAGCAGCGCAGGGGCAGTGAGTCAGGAAGCTGTCACTTTGTGCCATGGCTGAATGGTTCCACTGCCTGAGTCTTATTTTTCTCATCTCTAAAATAAGGTACCAACAGCTAACCACCAAAGTTTAGGGACAATTAAATTACATCATGTAAGTAAATCACCAGGACACCTCATTCAATAACTCAGCCCACCCAAGTAATGCATATGAACAGTAACAAGAAAAACACCTCACTGTGCATCCTGACCTCCCTCCTTTCTCTGTTGTGACAGTGATGATGATGATGACACTAATGAGCTCACCCCTTTGTGCATGTTTAGCCCATTCACTCCTCTAAACAACCATGCAATAGTTATTAGCATAATCCACATTTTCTAGATGAGGAAACTGAGGCATGGAGAAGGTCACACAGTGGAGCTGGGATTCAAACCTAACTGTGACCTTAATAATCAGTTTTACTGTTTACATCCACCGTGAGAAAAGGGAGAAATAAAAAACAAAGAGCTCACACTGATTGTTTATAATGTGTCAGGCATTATGTAAAAATGCCTTTTGACATGTAATATTGTTTAATACTCAGACACATCCCTTGATGTCAATGTTACAATCTACCACTGCCATCTTGGGGAAACAGGTAAGATTTGAAGCCCAGCAGTCTAATGCCAAAGCTCATGGGCTTTGCCCACCCTCTGCCACTACACTGCCTCCATTTGAAACAGCAAGTCACACATTTGGAGCAGCAACATCGGCTGTGAATGGCCGAACAGTTTTAATTCCAAGCTTCCAAAACCACTGTCACGGGAGGTGTGGCTGGGAGTGGGTGACAGCCACCAGGAGTTGCTCATACTCAGGGAGACTGCTCCATGCACATTAATGACTCAGGGTGAGGCTGTGTGTGGCCAACAGGCCCCCTCCAGGCCCCTGGGGCGGAGGAGATGGCCCTTTCCATGCAGGTGGCAGGCCTGGGACATCCAGGGTATAAGTGGATGGCTGGTCCTTCCAAGATGGCCCTGGGTCTCGTCTCAGCCAGCCAGTGTCAAACCCCTCAGGGCCTGGTCCAAGGCTGACTGTGGCCTTCCTACTCATGACAGGCAAGCCACAGAGAAGCAGGACGTATTTTGATAACTCTACTTATTATCACAGGATTGGACCTGCATAATGATTTTCCCCTCCTCTCTTTACTGCCATCACCAAATGTTGCATTCACATTTTGCTTGTAGTGATGTTCAGTTGCAGGCAGAGAACTGGGATGTGCTGGGTATGGCAAAGGGCTTCTCTTCTCTCTGGGCATCTTAATTCCTTCACATGGCTGCCAGGTGTGAAAGGAGAAGGTGCTGTGGACATCAGTGTGATCTGGATGTGCTGCGCAGTCCAGTCATAGACATTTGCTCCTGGTGCCCCATATCAGGAAGCTGAGTATGGGAGATGCCCTGGATTTAGACACTCAGCCTCTGAACCAGGGTCTAGATGTGGGTGAAGAAGCCAGCCACAGACATAAAGATAGTAACAACAGAGCTCTGATTTTTAAGTCAGCATTGAATAAACCCAGCTAAATATTATTGGGCAACTCTGGGAATCTAATATAGTCCAAAATCTGTATTAGGGCTGACATAACCAAGTGCCCCGCACTGGGGGCTTAAACAACCTAAGTTTATTTTCACATTGTGCTGGAGGTGGGAGCCTGAAATCAAGGTGTGGGCAGTGCTGTTTCCTCCTGAGGCCTCTCTCCTTGGTGTGCAGACGGCTCTCTCCCTGTGTCTTCACACAGTCTGTCCTCTGTGTATGTCTGTGTCCAAATCTCCTCTTCTTATAAGGACACCAGTCATGTTGGACTGAGGCCATCCTAACGACTTCATTTTACCTTAAATAACTCTTTAAAGACCTAATCTCCAAACCAGTCAGATTCTGAAGTGCTAGGGTTCAGAACTCATCATATGAAGTTAGGGGGACACAGTTCAGCATAACACTTTGTCCTCTTTCCTATGAAAATTCATGTCTTTCTCTCATGCAAAATACATTTAACCGCATCTCCAAAACTCCAAAAGCCTTAACCCATTTCAACATCGGCAATAAGTCCCAAATGTCTTTTCTCTAAGGCAGGTGTGGATGAGACCTGAGGCTGGGTCCCTCCAAGGCCACAGGTCTTACCCTTCTTTGGGCTGCAGACCCCTGACATGGGTGGCTCTGCTGAGAGCACTTACTGAGCATCCCCACTACTGCTCCCTTTTCCAGCACCCCTGGACAGGGCTGGGGGCTGACAATGGTGGCACTCAACACACAGGAGAACAGACCCCAGGGTCATGGCCAGGCTGGGCCAGACTGTGGTGGAGCCACCCATGTGTGCCCATCACCTACTCTGCCCTCATCCTTACTGATGGGACCCTGTGCTGGCCGGGGGCAGCACACTGCCACCAGAACACATTCCAAGCCTCCCTTCAGGGAGTGGGCCCAGTGAGATGCGGTCAGGAGTGAGGCTGCTGCAGAGGGGGAGCATGCCCTTCCTGCCCCACCCATTCCTCCTGCCCTGATGACAGAAGCCAGTTGCAGTGATGGAACAGAAAGACAACACAGCCTCTGATACTAGCCCTGAGCTGTGTTCCCAGAACTCATGTTGAGGGAGAGAAAAAATGCCACCTGTCTTCTTAAGTGACTATTTCAGGTCTGTTAACAGAGCCATTAAAGAGAATCAGACCTTCTGACAGCAGGCCCCATGCCCGGAGTGGAAGTCCACAATCAGTGCCTAATTAACTGTGGCTTTTCATGTGACAGTTTTTCTTTGAAGAAGCAGGGAGATTCAGAGAGAAACCTTACACACTTCATCTTCTTTCCTCTGTCAAAGGGGATGTAGGAACACCAGGAGAGTGGACAGGACATGGCCATAGACAGGAAGGAAGGGCACTGGGGAGAAGAAAAGAAGGCAGAAGGGAGCAATACTAAGGTTAGGAGGCATGCCTACACCAGCCCGGCCACCAGGCCTCCTGCCAGAAACTGCATCAGCTCCCCATGGTCAGTGCCAGTTATGACCACACTTGTGGCAACCACAGGAATTCCCCCACCAGGGCAGTAGAGTGTGACCCACTGAAAACCAGCCCTCCCTCTAGCTCCCTTGGATTGAACAGTGTTCATAGAAGGGTAAACATTCCATGAGAAATCTGTCAAAACAGGCATGGCAGAACCACATACACAGCCATCAGAAAACCTAAGACAATAATAGCCAGAAGGAGGGAAAATTCAACAACATTTTGCAATTTGTATCTGACTTACTGTGCATACTTTCTGCAGTGGTTTGACTGTGTCCCTAGGAAAGGTATGTTGAGGTCCTAAACCCAGTGTCCAAGGCCACTGCAGATGCAGTGAGTTAAGATGAGGTCATGCTGGAGTAGAACAGGCCCCTAATCCAACATGCCTTGTGTCCCTGTAAAAAGCCCTGTGAAGACATAGAAACACAGAGAGCGTGCCATGAGATGATGAAGGCAGAACTGGAGTAATTCACCTGCAACCTAGGAGCCCCGAGGATTGCGGGCAGCCACTAGAAGCCAGCGCCTCGGGAAGGAAGCAACGGTGCCAACACCTTGATCTCAGTCCTATGGCCTCCAAATGTGTGGGACAATAAATGTCTGCTCTTTGAAGCCATCTAGTGTGCTATACTTTGTTACAGCAGACCTAGGAAAATAATAAACCCTATGTTCTTAAAACTTCCCCATTCAGTGGTGAAACTGTAGTTTCATTTTGGAAGCAAAGGAAGCAGTTTCCTTTTTAAGTAAAAAAAATATATTTACAGTGAAGACATCAAAGAACTAAGTTTTTCAGTGGCAGTTAAAACTATCTCAGGCTTTAGAATAAATAAATGCTTTCAATATCCCAGAGTGAAAAAATGCCATGGCCTGTTGTTTTTCTGCTTTAAAATTAAACCTGCTTTGAAAAAAATTCTTTGAATGAAAAGTCACCCTACATGTTGTTTCTGACATAAAACTTCTGATTGGGTTCTATATTGGCCTTAACTCATAAAATGCTATCATACTAATTGATTAGCATAAATAGAATCATTAAAATAAGGTCATGATATTGAACAGAATGTAGCAATGCACATACTGGAGTTCAATGTCAAATTTAACATTTCCTTCCTATGTAAACAAAGGCTGAAAGCCAGTCTATGAGACCTACAATTATCTACATTTATGATACTCTATTGGGCAGATGATCTAGCTAAAAAATAATTATCTAAGAAGATAGAATTAAAACTATATATGCATGCATAGACTTCCTTACCAATAATCCTGTTATCTTTTTTAAAGGCCCTGAAGATAGAATAGCATTCCTAAAAGAGTACCTAAAGTGTATGTCTGGAGTGGGGGCCCTAATTTTCAGTAGAAATATCTCTATAATAGGAATGCCAGATAAAATATAGGATTCTCCATAAAGTTTGAATTTTAGATAAAAAAAATTATATATTTTTTAGAATAAGTATGTGCTGTGCAATATTTGACATGTAATTATGCTAAGACATGATTTGTTGTTGATCTAAAATTCAAATATAACTTGAGAGTTCTACATCTTTATTTGCTAAATCTAGTAGCCCTACTCTAAAAGATGGATGGAAAGGTAAGGTCCCAAATTTGTTCCCCAGTTGCAAAGGAGCTTTTGACTCAGGAAAAGACAATACCAGTACTATGTCACACAGAGCCAGAGGCTTCTTGATACTTGTGCATTCAAAGTTGGCACTGATGCTTTCTCTCCAAAGAAAATTAAGGCACAATCACGAATTTCCTTTGCTTTTCTACAGAATTCCTAAAACCATGCTCATAAATCTGTATTTGATCCTTAGCAAAGTTAGTCTGAGAGGAGGAATGCTTTCTATGATTTAGGAGAGTCTAAAGTCATTCTTTGAATGAATGGGCTCTGGTCTTCTAAAAGTACTGGAGATGTTCCCCTACTTTTATTATTTCTTAAAAGAATCTCTAGACATCCTTGGAGAGGGCATTTTCGATGCTATTTTAGTGGGCAAAGAAGCAGAAGTAAGTGGGGGTGCCCCCTCGAGATTAGGTCTGACAGACTCCAGAACTATTTCCACTTACCAAAACATCTCCATCTTTTCCTGCTGCTATACCAAAAAAATCACCACAAACTGAGAGGTTTACAACAGCAAACATTTAATGTCACAGTTTCTGTTGGTCAAGAATCTGGGCACAGCTTAACAGAGTCCACTTCTGTGATCAAAGTGCTGGAGAGAGCTCTGTTCTCATCTTAAGGCTCCCAAGCTCATTCAGGTAACTGGAGTGATTTATTTCCTGGAGGCTCTAAGGAGACCCCTGGCTGGAGGTTGCCCTTGGCTCTTAGAGCTTTGGGTTATGCATCATGTGGGCTTCCTCAGTGTGGTCACCTGCATCACTGAGCCAGCAAGGGAAGTCTGTCTAGTGTCTTCTAGCAAAATGCAGTCTTACCTAATGCAACAACCACAGGAGTGACAGCCGATCACATCTGTCATACTGTCTTGGTTAGAAGCACATCACTGCTCTTGTCCATTCTCAAGGGAAAGGGACTGGACAACAAGATAAGCACCAGGAGGCAGGGATAAAAAAGTCTGTCCTCAAGCTGTGAGCCTGGATAGCTGCTTAAAGGTTTTATTGTGGATTCCAAGTACAAGTAACACCACTAAAGAATATTTGTAAATCTTTGGTGTCTTCCCTCTTTAGGTCAAATTTTTGAAGAACAATCATTTGCTGCTCTTCTAAAATCATCACACAGCTTTTAGAGAACTGAGTTGTATATTTTAAGAAGGACCATGCACCTAAGGCCTGGAACAGGAGTACAATAGGAACCAGGCTATAGACAAAGGCTTTATAAAAATCAATTACAGTCCCAGTAATACATTCTTCAGGCCCCCAGTGTTCAGGGTCCAAAAGTAATTACAAACTCATGACATCAGTGAGGGCAAGGGGCTGGGGACAATTTTAATGATAAAAGTCTTGGTGGTGGAAAAACTTCCTTTCACTTCTGCAGCAGGCTAGTGGGCTCAGAGTTCCTCTCATGTGAGTGTGGCCCTTGGAAATCTCCCACTCAGTGCTGGTCATCGCTTCCTCACAGGGGGAGAACATCGTGGTCAGAGCAAAGGCAGGACAGGCGATAAGGATGCCCAGGGTGGGGCAGCCCTGGGAGGGGCTCGTCCACATGGTCCAGGCACTCCCCTGGGACTAATGTCACACACCACTGTGCCCTTCTGAGTAGCTGCTTCCACCTGCTCATCCCTCTGTCTGGAACTTGTCCTCTGATTCTCTGCACAACCGACTTCTCTCATCATCCCGGTCTCGGCTGGCACGTTGGCTTCTCAGGTGTGCTTCCCTGATGTGCAAAGCTCTCTCCCATGTCTCCAGTGGGTCTCATTGCCCTGACCTGCTGCCTGCACAGTGAGAATTGTGACCCTTGAAGCAGTTTCACTCCTTACTTACTGTCGCTGGACTCATCCACTATAAACACCACACCTGCCTCAAATACGGTTGTGTCATCAAGGCTGCCAACATTCCTGGCCCTTTGGAGGTCCCCAGTGAATATTCTAGATGAACAAGTAAGTGGACCAGACCCTTCATCCAGCTCCAGACCATGTCAGAAAGAAGTGCAGGAAGCAGCTTCCACATGCTAACACACCTGTCTTAAGCCACATCCTATATCCGCCTTGTGACTAGATGTCTTCTCCTTTGGGAGATTAGAAACATGACTTTCACCCCATAATAATCCTGAAAGAGTTCAAAGTGGTCCATGTGTGGCCCATGCAAATCACTTAGCTCACTGGGCTGCAGCCTCAGCTGTGCTGGATACAAAAGGGGGCAACTCCTCAGAACGTCAGGAGTTTCAATGACACGGATATGTCCAGGGACACTGAAAATCTTAACTACCACATTTATACAGAGAGCAGCATTCATTTGCGTTGAAGTCTTTGGAAATGACGGCAATTCCTTCAATCTGTTCTCAGTGGGAAAAGCCTCCCTCACTCTGCGCAAGTCCAGGTCTAGGGCCCACAGTGGGTATCAGCCAACCTGAGGCCACAAGAAAGGAGGATCTGAGCCCAGAGTGTCTCCAGCTAACCTGGAGAACAAACTTTAAGTGCAAATGTGGAGTAGTAACTGGGTTACAGTAAAAGACTGTGTGGATAAAATGAGAGTTCCTGTGGCCAGGATTCTCACCTGGCCCTGGTTGACTAGCTCACTGCACACCTGTGGGCAATACGTGGCTGTTGACTCTATATAAAGGGCTCTGCCCAGTGCTCTGGGTGCAACACAGTGGCATGGCTGCAGGGCTGCAGGACAGCATAGCAGAGGCTGGAGTGGTGGCAGTGACAAGGACAGAGGCCCAGAGGATGGCTGTGCAGGATGACTGTGCAGAGAGGCCCAGAGGATGACTGTGCGGACAGAGGGGCCCAGAGGCAGAGACCGGCTTGCTGCATGCAGACTCGCTCTGAGTGAACAGGATTTTAGTGACTGACCTGCCACCTGGAAATAAAGTTGGTTATAACCCTTTCACCTCAAGAATGTTTTACTGTCATTTTCTTTGGTCATATTGAATTCATAGCAAACTTGCTTGGGGCTGAAACTATGACTTAGAGCTATGCAGTAAGATACTGACACAACTCTAGGGAGTCACTGACATGAGACAAAACATGCCCTTCATGTCCCTAAGTTTGTCAGGTCAAATAGCTTGCAGGTGTCTGTGTTAGCCTATGACACTCTGCCCTTCCAGGAGCTGCCCAGCACTAGTGGTGCCCCAGTGGCTAGCAGGAGCCCCCTGCCTTCCCAAAAGGCTCTCCACAGGGCAGACAGCAGGTTCGGGTGAGGTGATTCCAGTGTGTGAAAGACACCACTTTGAGCTGCCATCACTGAAGATGTAGAAAGAGAAGCCCCAGTGACACCAATGCAAGTCTGAGGAGCAAAACTGGAGACCACCCCAGAGTGCTAGCGAAAGCCATCTGGCTGATACCTTCCTCTGTGCTCTAGCAGGCCTCTGCGGCTGCGGACTGAGGACAATACCCAGTGACTGCTGAAAGAGATTGCAGCTGTGCACAAGATTCACTGTAGTGCTCCCCAAATGCTAAGCCATTTCGCTATGCAGGTTACAGCTTTGTAACAAAGCCTGTGCAAGGAGTGGAGATTAATTTATCCCTGCCACACCAAAAAGTGCAATATCTCTACTCCAGTCCTTTCTCAGCCACAGCACTCAAGTATGAAAAGGGATGTACCACCTCAGGTTGCACAAACACCCTGAAAATAAGATGCTTAGGTTCCATGTGAGATGTTAACCATGTTGGCACAATGATGAATTATAATCAGTGTCACCTGCTTCAGTGATCAAGGACTGTGTCACTGGCAAAATGTCAAAAGAAGCAACTCTTCAAGGTAGAAAATACGTAAGAAAAATGCACCGGATGAAATACTAACTGGCCAGCTCTGGCCTTCTGCACAAACCACCAAAGAGCTCAATTCATTTTACTATGAACTCTCTGAATATGTGTCCTATGAAGACCAAGATTTCTTTTGGCTTATTTGTGCCTGGCTAGCAGTTAGCAGCATTAGGCATAGTATGAGCTCAATAAATGTGTGCCCAAAGATTCATGGGTACAAATGTTCAACACAATGCTGCTTATACAGGAGAATAATCGAAAATAAACACTGAAATCCCAGCAATGAGGACATAGATAAGCATATTGTGATAGAGGTACACAAGGCAATCATGTAAAATCGCACTCTTGAAGAACAGTTAAGGATAAGTAGAAACTCATCTGAATACTATGATAGAATTAAATAAATATACAAACTCATATTATATAAATTATAGGCTTTGCACAGAAAAATATCTATAAAATTATGCACCCAAATAAAATATTAACAGTGGTTATCTCTGTGGTGGAAATCCAGATGATTTTAATTTCTGACATGTACACATCTATATTTAACTATATTTAAGGTTGCTACAATAATCATATTTGCTCTTACAATGAATGAAGGAATGGACAACCCCTTGAGGATTTCAAGAACCCTCCCTTCTAGAGGCTCATTCTTATGGATTTTGACTGAAACATACCAGAAGGTTCTTCTGTCCCCAGTACCACCTGCTTCCTTGTCACACTATTGACATCACTACTCCAGGTTAAGACACCACCTCCATTCCAGTTAAATGGCATGTCATCCTCCTCACAGAAGGGAACACACTAACACATTAGAGTAACAAGCGGGAGAGCTGTCATCTGACAGAAAGCAGGCCCCTAAGAAGGCTGAGATGAGGACATGTGACTCAGGATTTGTGAGGTGAAAGGACCTCGAGAGCAGTGCTTCTCCACGTGCAAACTAGGAGTCTTTCAAAATGCAGATTCAAATGCAGTGCTTCTGGGTGGTGCCCAAGATCCTTTTTCAACCAGGTTGGCCAGAGAGGCCAGGCTGCTGCTTTGCCCCCCTCTGCTGGGCAGTAAGGCAGGGAGCTCAGCAGAGCTCGGACAGTCAGCGAGACACGAGGCACCAGGGCCCTGAAATGGTATGGGCAGGCGGGGAAGGATGAATGGCGGAGTCAGAGAGCAACCAAAACAGAGGTGGGGGGTGGAAAAAGGGAAAGACAGGTTTCAGAAGACAAATTCCATATCCCTGGCCTTTAACAGATACCCGCAGAATGTTTTCTGATACCGATATCTGTTTTCTCCACTCAGGCAAATCAGACACCACTGTGAACACTTGTGGCTTTCTGAGGAAGGATTCCGCCCAACACCCTTTCCTCACAGACAGCCCTGGCACATCAGTGGTTGACAGGTAGTCTTGGGAACCATCCCACCAACAAGACACACAGTCCTGGGGGAATCAAGCACACCCCCGTGAGGGTGCCGGGGACTGGGCTGGGACTCCACCAGGTGGTGAGGTGTGCGGAGCCCCTGGAAGAAAGACTCTGCTCTGGTCCAGGAAGCAGCCGTTGCTCCCAGAAGATGGAGAAAATGAGTTACCCACGATCACGGTTAAAGAAACTTAACAGCTGGTCAAGCATTGCAGGACATGTCTTATACTCCAGACGCAACAGGGGTCTCTATTCTGGCCACACTTCTAATCTTCTTCCCCACTGGAGTCTGGAGGGAACCAGGACCTAATGGTGGAACTTACAATGACGGACATCTGCCTGGGGAATGTGAGAAATGATCTACCCGGAGAAGGAACACTAACAACCAGTATCATCCAACAGCTTGGTGGGCCAGGTGGGAAGAAATGCCTCCTTTTACCTGGCTATCCAAGTCCCAGCTGGATTCTGAGAACGGCTTTCTGCCCAGCAAGACACTGGGCTGGATGATCTTTAAGGGCCTTTCCCACTCCAAAGTCTGTGTTCCAGAGTGGCTCAGCATTACCTGCCTGGGGAGAAAAGTAGTTCTTTGTATTGGAGGATAAAGAAAAAGAGACAAGTGTTAACTTCCTTCCTGAAAGTCAAGAAGGAGCTTTCCTACTCTGCCCTCTCCTGGCAAGGTCATGGCTCAGGGAAGTGAGGGCACCTGCTAGGGGAGGAAGGCAGTGACAACAGCCCAGTTGTTGGTTTAAGTGCAAGAAGGAGAGCCAGAGGACACAATGCAGCAATGCTCCATGAGCAGATTAGCATATCATGCAAAGAATATGTCATCTTCTAGGAGTGTGGGACCCACACCCAGAAAGCAGGCTAGGTCCAAATCGATCCATATTTGGATGACTGCATTCAGGCCCCAGACCCAGAGATGAGTCTGCAGGAGGCAATAAAATGGGATAGGAAAGCACGCATGTGTGGGCAGGAAACAGACTGTGGCAAATACATCTATATCTTGCAACCCACAGAACGCCGCACAGTACATGATGCCGGGGCAAACAACTGCAACAGAAGCTTGGCAATCCAGGTCCTCAGTGCCCAGGTCACTCCTGACCAATTAAATCAGAACATCTGGGGTGGACAGGGCATTGGTATTTTTTAAACTTCCAGGTGATTTCAAGGTGCCCGCATGGCTGCAAAGCATGTATCTCGTCCCAGCCCTGCCACCAACTAAGCAATCCTGTTCAAGTCACTCAACCTCGTGGAATCATCGGAAACTTGGAACACGAGAAGGTTCCATCTGCACACTTCCTCCAACAAATAAAAGTCCTGTTGTTCCATGAAACTTTTAAAGCTTGCGGTTATTTACACCCATTTAGTCTTAAAACCTGACTGACATTCACAGTACTCACAGGGACCAAACTACAGAATTCCATTAGTTTCCTAGTGTGACTTGTTACTGAAAAAAATTATATCTTTTTTCCCTCTTCAATATGATTTGCTGCCAACCTTCCCTATTCTTCACTCCCCAGTGAAATGCTTTTCAGGCCTAGAGGAAATGAAAAGGCCTTTGGGGAGAGATTTCCATTATATGTACTTGCTGCTTTTTTTTTTTCTTTTCTGAAGCAGCTGCAATTAAGGGCAAAAAGTCTAAGTATTTTGAAATACCTGGCTGTTACGCTACTCCATGCTAAACTACAGATAAGACTAAGGTGCCTTCTTTAAAAAAAATACCTAAATCAGCGATAAGTAACTTCAACATGTGACAACTATATAATATTTTATATTTGGGAATAAAGTAATTAGAAATAAGAATAAACTTTAGAGTAGTCACACACACAAATGCCATTAAAACCTATTCAATCAGCTATTCAAACGTGTTTTATTCTGTAATAGTCTCTAGGGATACTGGCAAATGGAAAGTAAACTTCTCCTCCAGGAAGCAAGAGCTTTTTTTTTTTCTGCATTGTTTTTGTTCATTTTGGAGGTACCTGATCATATCCACAGTTCAAAATAAAAAAATAACATAAACAGTTGTTTGAAATGTTTTTCTATTTTCTACCATGGAAAAAAAGGTAATGTTTAGGGCAGTAACTTATGTACTTGCTTAGTATTCAAAGGTCAAGTAAAACTTGAATGAGGCTGAAAGAACTTGCTTGTATTTTTCTTATTTTATATTCTGTAACTTGGAACTAATCTTTCACTCTTTCCCCTCCAAAAAGGGTTACCTCTGGGGTAACCTTAGACTTAGTTCCTGTAGGATAGCTCTCAACTGGTTTATTGAAATTGTAGTCTAACAACATCTCGCTTTTAAAGTTTATAATTTAAAAAATACTCCTCCTTTACCATCTCATGCAAAATATCCTCTCACTCATGTCTAGAAACTCTCCCCTCTCTTGACCAAGATTCATAAAATCTTTGAGTTGGAAAGGACCTGAAACGTCACCTGGTCAACCCTGCAAGATTATGTCCTATAAAAATCCACACAATGGTCATAGGGCCCCTACTGGATGGAATAGGTCTCAGAGGTATGAATGGGCTCATTCACCCATCCATTCAATAAACACTCATTACATGCCTTGCTAGCCCTGAAGAAACATGAGTGAGAAAGTCAGAACCATTTGGGAGCCATAGTCTAACTAGGGAGAAAGAGGCAGCTGAACCAAAATCTATGTTCAGGGCACATGAAACGAAGTGATCAGACTGACCTTGAATTGATAAGTGCTATTCAGAGAAGGCTTAAGGTAGTCAGAAAAATCATTCTAAGCAAAAATTAAGAAACATGAAACGGTAGAGAGTCCTCAGGAGGATCAATTCAGCAGCTGTGAAACCAGGCCCATTTCTGGTCTGGCCTCTCAGAGGCTTCCCCTACTTCCTCCCTTTGTCATACTGCAGCAACCACATGGAGAAGCCACATAAAGAGGCCAGGTGGAGTGGGAGGTCCTAAAGCTGAAAAAGAAACTAGTCTCCTCAGTGGCTTAGGTGGGCTTCCACATGTGACTGGTCCCAGCCACCACCTGCCCACAACCCCAGACAGACCCAAGAGCAGCCACCTGAGGAACAGGCCTAGCAGAGCCTGGAAGCCATTAGCAGTAATCAGTCAGTTGTCCTTATGTCACTAAAGGCTGATATGGCTTGTCATGCAGCAATAGATAACTGCAATATTCAGAAAACTTCTCATGATTTAGTAAGACTCAAATATAGGGTATCCTGAAGGGAGGAAAAGAAATAAGGCAAGAGAGGTGACAGGACTTAGAACACCAGTTAGCAGAATGAGGGTGGAGAGGGTCACTTCTTCCTGTTGCTCCTAACTGTGCTGTGTGTGGTCTTCCTTTACCATTCAGCCTCCTTTAACTGGTGAACCATCCAGTTTAAAACTCCAATTTCCTACCTGATATAAAACAGTCTCCTCCCACTCAGGCAGCTGGTCTAGGGGCTGGAAGTCTTGAAGTGGAGAGGGGTGGTCTTACTCTCCTTCACCTGCCTTCCTTTGCATCGCAGTCCTTCAAGGAAGGACAGGACAGCAGGACAGGGGAACAGGCAAGGGCCTCTTCCTTACTGGGGGCAGGTGTAATCCATCCAGCTAGTCATCATGGCTACATTAGTTGCTAATGCCCTTTGCATGCTAACTCCACATGGGGCACCTGTGTAGAGTCCTGGGGGCCCCTTGAGATCTCCCACTATACAGATCCCCTGATGGGGAAGTTCAGGTTTCTGCCCCACTTCTTCAGCCCTCTATGCCCCAGGTGTGTCACCACAGCTGCTTGTTGCTGGAGTCCCCTCATAGGCTGGCAGCCTCCTGGGTGGGATGCTGGCAAGATGTCTCAAGGCTGGTTACCTTCTGTGGAAAACTCACACATCACCAACCACTCTGATGGCATGTGGAGGCTGCGGCCCTGCTGCCTGCTCACTCTGCCTTGCCGCATCCTTCCAATTCTCTTTTTCCTGCTCAATAGGCCCAGTGTCTAAGCAGATGCCCACCCTCTTCTTCTGGTGCCTCTCTTTCCTCCTCTTACTTGGGGAAGAAGAAAGTAGAGGGGAAAGAGTTTCAGCACACTTTCCCCCTATCAGAAGTCTGCAAACACTGGTTTGCACCCCCTCCCCACCTCCCACTAACCCCACATGCAACCACCACATGCAACTAGGAAGCGTCAAAGTGGGCCCTCGTACAGTCACCTGCCTCTCCAGCTCCTGTAGGGAGAGGCCTAGGGGTGCCTTATGAGGCAGCTGTCATTGCTCTGTTTGGGGCTGGGGGTGGGAGGGAGCAGTCTCCCTGGTCTCCCTGGGATGGTTGCATGTGGGGCAAGCAGGAGGTGGGGCCTTTGTTTGCAGATTTCTTTTAAAATAAAGACTCTATTGCTTCCAATAGGAAAAGTTACACTCAACTTTTATAAACAAATTTAATAGTTTGGGTGGTGGGGAGGTACCTTGTGGGATTTTTAAGTAGAGAAGTAACAGAAACAGATGTGCCTTTTAGAAGGGATACTTAACATTAATGTGAAGGATGAGCAGCTGGGAGACCCACTGGGTGCAGTAACAGCCTGGACCATGGCGGCCAGGCGCGGGAGGGAGAAGGGTGACATGGCAATAATATCACACACTTCACATGTATCATCATCATTTGTATACTTTGGACCACAGCCCCACAGTGTTACAGAGACAGCATCAACATTAATTGTCCAATTTGATGTTCGGGTTGTAGGAGGATGAATCAAGGTTGACTCCTAGTTTCTGGCCTGCATGACCAGATAGCTGGTCGGCACCATCATCAAATGGGAGCCCAAGGTGCAGGCTCCAAGAGCTGTTTCAGAGAAAAAATAAAGGGAGTCTGTTCTATTGCTAAGGCCAATCAATAGAAAGCCTTTCTTGACTGAACTTAAAGCTTTCTTCCTGCACTCAGAAGAGTATAGCTGTCACAGTTAAAAATGAATTCAGTTGCAAATAACAGAAAGCCAGCCAACACTGACTGAAACAAATCCAGCTGGCTTTTCTCATATGAGAAGACTGGAGAACATACCTGGACTGTTTATGGGTGACAACCAAGACCCAGGCCCCTGCCACCTGGCCGGTCGACCACCCTTGTCAGGGAGCTTTCATCCTCATGGTTGCAAGAGGGCTATGGCATTGTGTCCAGATCTCAGCAGAAGAGGGGAGGGCAGAGGACACAGCACTTTTTCCTAGGGAGGTTTCTCTTTTCATTTAATAAGGGACTCCTTTCCCTGGCACTCCCATGCCCACAACTACTGCACCTGGCCATGCCTGGCTACAAAGGATTCTTAGAGGTTGAGTTTCTTGCCACTATTGCCTCCATCATACAGGCAGAAGGGAAAGAAGTCAGCCTCAAAGGCCCTTTGTTTCCCAGAGCCTCACTGTAACACCCCTTCCTTGGTCTTCTCTCCATGACCCAAATTTTGCATGATGCAGATTACCATCTGGTCCCTGCCCCCACCCCTTTCTGACACACCCTATTTCATCCAAATCTCAATGTCTTTTCTTTAAAAGGGGTTTTATTTTGGAGCTGTATTCAGATGAATCCTAACACTGAGGAAGCACAGTGGGCTTCTTCCCTGTCATGACTGTCTGGAAATGCCATTTTTAGTAAAGCAGCTTCAGCTTACCTGAGCATTCTCAGCAGCTACGTCGTGCAATCAGCTCCCATAATTTGCACATTTTTTCCTTTTTGATGGTGCACCTTTCCAATATTCCTCCTGCCTGACTTGATTCTAATCCCAATCTTTCTCCTACCACCATTCTGTAAGTATCCCAGCTCCTGGGGGTCTGCCCTGAGTCACTGATTTCCTCCCTCATCCTATCTTATGAAACAGCATGGATTTCCTGTGCCCCGTATTTGTTCAAGTGCTCTCTCTTTCCTAAATCTCACCCCTGCTGAGACAACTGCCTGCTCCACAGCGGCCATCAGCTAGGGGAGATGGGACATCCCCTGCTCCACACAGGTAGCTGTACCAACAGAGCCATGAAGGCTGGTTTGCCAGGGCCCCACTCCCCTGGAATGTTACTGAATGACATTTGCAATGCCATACTCTGTCTCTTCCCAATCTGTCACCTTGAGGCAATTATACAGATCCACTATGATTACTCTGGTGGTGACTTCAAAGTTCACTCTTAGACAGTAATCTTATTTCTCTTTTACCAAGAACATTAAGCCTCAGTGGAATCCCAGCTCTCATTCCAGAGTCTCATTGATTCTATTTCTCACTTAGTTTCAAGCTTTAAATCATTATTAACTCCTCTCCCCCCATCAGATCTCATACACTTTCAAGTATTTTTTATATTTCCTTCTTAATATTTCTTGTACTTTTTCTTTCCTTGGCAAATACTACCATTATTAGCTCATTTCAAGCCATTATTATCTCACACTTGGATCTTACCTCTGCTTTTAGGCTTATCTCCCAGGCTCTAGTGTTCTCTGATTTTGAACAGACCCTTTACAGTACAACTAAAATACTGATCCTCAAGCTTTCTTTTCATTTTGTTTCCCTATGCAAAGCCTTTTAAAGACTATCCATCACTCACAGACTAAAGGCCAAAGCCAGCCATTTGGGAGTATCACTATTTTAGGTGGAATAAAGTCAAATTTCCCCTTATCTTCTTGGAAATCATCCGAAGCAACAAAAAAAGAATGAGGAAAAACTACTTTTGATGAAAATAAGAATTAAAATCCCTAATTCCAAACACTGGCAGAAAGCTCACCTCCATCAAAGCCAAATGAGCAGGGATGCTTGGGGGAGGAAGAGGAGAGAGGACTCAGAGGCTGTGGGTTAGATAGAGCTGGAAAAGCATATGTCTCCAAGTAGAGAGGCATTTCCTGGGATGCTGTGTGCCACAACAGAGGTGTGGTGTGTGGCAGACACTGGGCCGCGTTTGTCTGAGGGAAGGGATGGGGCCAAGGCTAAGGGACAGAACACAGGAAGGGTCTGCATGCAAAGAGGAGGGTACCTTGGGGGCACTGGTGGGGAAGAGAGAGATTTTTCACTGTAAAAAAACACACAAATACATAATTGAAATCCCAGGGGAAAGCACACTGAAATAATGGGCAGGGTGGATAATGATATTTGAAAAGAGAAGACTTAATCTATATGTTCAAAGATTACAGTATCACAGGAGAAATTGACACAGATGAGTCAACTCCAAGACATACTAAGAAAATTACTGTGTTTCAAAGAGGAAATAAAAAACCTTTGGCTAGTCAGGCGAAGAATATCAAGCCACTGATAACAGAGAAGCTGTCAGGCTGGCCTCAGACTTCTCTAGAGTAACATTCCAAAAAACACAGTGGGATTGCAATTTAGCCCCACTGGATAGAGAGATATAAAATCTAAGTGAATTTAAACCTAAGTCCCAGGGTCACAAGAATTCCAAACTATGGTGGAGCACAGACAGCCACCTCACCCCCAGCTTTCCACCAAAAAAAAGCAAAAACAAAAACAAAAAACGTTCTAGGAGAAAGTCACTGGCTTCAGTGATAAGTAATCAAAACAGGAGGAAAGCCATGGTGAAAGCAAATGGCAGATAAAGGACAGTTACAAGAAAGTGTTTCCATGGAGCAGATGGAAAATGTGGCCATTTTTCATGCATTTAAAAGAGCATAATGAAGTAAGAACATCTCTGAAGAAATTATGTATTTGAGATCAGGACAAATGTAGAAGAAAGAAATGAAAACATCAAAGAAACACATAAAATTGTAAGAAAAGAAGAACTATGGCTAAAAACATGGGTAATAAAGGTAAGACATGAAAAATCAGGCAAAAGTAAAATACAGGAAGAGTTAGTGGGACTGGAGAGAAAATGATAGATGTGAAAGAGGGCAAAGGAGAGCCAACAAATACGTAATTGAAATCCCAGAGGATGGACACTGAAATAAGGGGCTGAGTGAATATTTAAAGATAAATTTGATATGAAGGAAGACCTTGAATCTAGATGCTGAAAGGTAAGAATGTATTGAGAAACTGACACAGAAGAGTTGACTCCAAGGCATACTAGGAAAATTACTGTGTTTCAGAGAGTCTTTAAATAGTCAAAAATTCAAGCTACTGATAGCAGAGAAAGAAAACTCAGGCAGGCCTGAATTTCTCCTGGGCAACATTCAATGCTAGAACACCATGGGACACAATTACACCATCTTCAAGGAAAGAAAGGATGAACCACCCTAAATGTGAGGTTAAACCTTACCATCCTTTCTTGAGAAAAATACCAGAGACAAACTTCTAACAGCTAAGGACTACACCACTGGTACAATGGTGATAAGCATCAGATTTATTCCACTACAAGAACAAGACTAAAACAAATGCCAGGTGTTAAGGAAATGGAGGCCTATGCAAATTCCTAGGCCAGGAAAATGCATGGACATCAAATTAGATCCATGCCATGCACACTCAATATAGGAAAATTCCACATGGATCCAGGATTGAAGCCAATAAATAAATAACTAGAAGAAAGCGTAAGTGCATGTTTTTTTAAACACTGATTGAAAGAAGCTTTCTCATTAACACACAAAACTCAGAAGCCACAATCAGAAACAAATAACAGCTCATAAATTTGAGTATAAAAAAATTTTTCCAGAGACTTCAAGGAAGAAAAGATGGTGGCATGAGAACTGAGGCAGAAACCTCCTCCCAAAACCACATATAAGATGAAAATACAGCAAATACAACTAAGCATGAAAGAGCATCTGGAAAGAAGAATGTGATGGATTGTTCAATTCTGAGAAAAAGAGAAGATATCACCATAAAAGGTAAAGTAGCAAAGCCGGGATCTGGCAAAACCCAAACCCTCCCTCAACCCCTGTTCACAGGCAGGAGGAAGAGAAACTGAGTGGGGAGGAAGTAGAAATACCAGGATTGCTGAATATTCACCCCTGGAGATCTGCACTGGGAGCACAAACTCACATTACATGTTGCTCTGGAGATTAGTGGGGTTGGAAAGCAAAGACAAGGGGAATACTTGGAGGGACTGAGATTCCAGCCAATTGTGGAGAACAGGTATCCACAACTGGCCACTCTGGAAAAAAAAAAGGCAGGCACTTTGAAAGACTTACCAATAGCAAAAGGGATGCTAAAGAGGCAAGGATTACACAGAGCTTGCATCTCAGAAGAAATGACAGGTGGACAAAATCACCCTGGCACATTCAGCCCAGCAGATTGGGAACTTTCAGGAGGTTCAGGCACTACATCCCTCTGAATGGCAACCCACCGCAAAGCCCCCCACCATGATACACAACCTGCCGCTCCCTCCTCCCAGCCAGCACTGGTTTGCAAACCTGCCCCACCATCATGCCAAGCAAGCCAGATGGCATTCCTTCCTACAGTAGTTACAGGGATATAATTCAGAGGATCCACCCTGTGTGCTCTGCCCACAGGATCTGGCAATGGAGGCAGGCACTGCAGCTGGGGAGCAGAAAAGAGATCTTTCCTCCCAGCAGGCACTGGCACCACTCACCCACCACCCTCCCGACACCCATTGCTCCAGGTGCTGGGCAGCTCCAGAGTAGAGCTTCTGGGCATTAGAGGGTGAATCCTACACAAACTTATACCACAGTAATCATCAGAAATATGAAACATTAATGGAATCTGGTACAAACCAAAATCCCACAAACACCAGAAAGAGGGCTAAGTGAAACTGAAATCACCAATCTTCCTGATAAAGATTTCAAAATAAAAATCATAAACATGCTTAAAGAGCTACAAAAAATATTCAAGATATCAGAGAGGACTTTAAGAAAGAGATAGAAACTTTCAAAAGTACAATATCTTAAAGGAAACATACAATGAAGGGATTTATAAATAGATTAGATGAGGTAGAGGAGATGGTAATGGAAATAGAAATTACAGAAGAAGAATACAAAGAAACGGAGGCACATAGAGAAAAAATCCAATCCAAATGGAACAATATTCGCATTATAAGGGTACCAGAAGAGGAAAAAGAGAGAAAAATGTATAGAAAGTGTCTTTGAGGAAATAATTGCTGAAAACATCCCTAATATGGGGAAAGAAATAGTCTCTTATGCCATGGAAGTACACAGATCTCCCAACACAAAGGACCCAAGGAGGACAACACCAAGACATATAAGAATTAAAATGGCAAACATCAAGGACAAAGACAGAGTATTAAAAGCAACCAGAGAGAGAAAAAAGATCACATACAAAGGAAAACCCATCAGACTTCTCAGTAGAAACCTTATAGACCAGAATTGAGTGGCATGGTGTGTTTAATGCAATGAAACAGAAGAGCTTTGAACCAAGAATACTCTAACCAGAAAGATTATCATTTATATTTGAAGCAGGAGTTGAAGAATTTCCAGATAAGTAAAAGCTAAGGGAATTTACCTCCCACAGACTGTCTCTACAGTGGATTTTGGAGGGTTTGCTATAGATGGAAGTGCTCTTTAGGCTAAATAGCTGTCACCAGAGAAAATAAAACCACAGTAAAGGAAGCAGAACAATTAATTCCTAAAAAACTCCAAAATTAAATCAATTACCTACAAAATCAGTCGATGGATACACAAAGAGTACAAAATAGGACACCTACTATATAAAGAGTGGAGGAGGAAGAAAAATAATGCACAAATTGTGTTTGAAATAGCATACTAAGTGAGTTAAGTTAGACTGTTAGATAGTAAAGAAGCTACCCGTGAACCTTTAATAACCACAAATCTTAAGCCTGCAATGTCAATAAGTACATATCAATTGATATGTACTAAATGTAAATGGACTGAATGCACTAATAAAAAGACATATTACAGAATGTATTTAAAAAAAAGACCCATCTATATGCTGCCTACAAGAGACTCACTTTAAACCCAAAGACATACACAGACTAAAAGTGAAGGGATGGAAAAGGATATTTCATGCAGCTAATAGGGAGAAAAAAGCAGGAGTTGCAGTACCTGTATCAGAGAAAATATATTTCAGAACAAAGAAAGTAACAAGAGATAAACATGAACATTACATAATGATAAAGGGGTTAGTCCCTCAAGAAGATACAACCATCATAATAAATATTTATGCACCCAATACAGGAGTACCCACATATGTGAAACAAATACTAACAGAATTAAAGGAGGAAATAGAATGCAATGCATTCATTTTAGGGGACTTCAACACACCACTCACTCCAAAGAACAGATCAACCAGACAGAAAATAAGGAGACAGAGGCACTAAACAACATATTAGAACAGATAGACCTGACAGACATCTACAGAACAATCCACACAAAAGCAGCAGGGTTCACATTCTTCTCAAGTGCACATAGAACATTTTCAAGAATACATCACATACCAGGCCACAAAAAGAGACTCAGTAAATTCAATTGAAATTGTACCAACCAGCTTCTCAGATCACAAAGGTATGAAACTAGAAATAAATTATGCAAAGAAAACAAAAAAGCCCACAAACACATGGAGGCTTAATAACATGCTCCTAAATAATCAATGGATCAATGATCAAATAAAAACAGAGATCAAGCAATACATGGAGAGAAATGACAAGAATAACTCATCACCATAAAGTCTGTGGGACACAGTGAAGGCTGTGCTAAGAAGGAAGTATATTGCAACACAGACCTACCTCAGGAACGAAGAACAATCCCATATGAACAGCCTAAACTCAAAATTAATGAAACTAGAAAAAGAAGAACAAATGAGGCCCAAAGTCAGTAGAAGGAGGGACATAATAAAGACCAGAGCAGAAATAAATAAAATTGAGAAGAATTAAACAACAGAAAGAATCAATGAAAGCAGGAGCTGGTTCTTTGAGAAAATAAACAAAATAGATAAACTCCTAACCAGACATATCAAGAAAAAGAGAGAGTCTACACACATAAAGAGAATCAGAAATGAGAATGAAAAAATCACTATAGACACCACAGAAATACAAAGAATTATGACAGAATACTACAAAAAATTATATGATAACAAATTGGATAACCTAGAAGAAATGGACAACTTTCTAGAAAAATACAACCTTCCATGACTGATCCAGCAAGAAAAAGAAAACCTGAACAGACCAATTACCAGCAATGAAATTGAACTGGTAATCAAAAAACTGTAAGAACAAAACCCCTGGACCATATGGCTCCACCACTGAATTTTATCAAACATTTAGAGAAGATCTAATACCCTTCCTCCAACTTAAAGTTTTCCAAAAAGTAGAAGAGGATGGAATACATCCAAACTCATTCTATGAGGCCAGCATCACTCTAATACTAAAACCAGGCAAAGACACCACAAAAAAAGAAAATTACAGACCAATATTCCTGATGAACATAGATCAAAAAACACTCAAAATATGTTAGCAAACCAAATTCAAAAATACATCAAAAAGATCATCCATCACAATCAAGTAGGATTTATTCCAGGGATGCAAGGATGGTACAACATTCAAAAATCCATCAACATCATCCACCACATCAACAAAAAGGAGGACAAAAACCACATGGTAATCTCCATAGATGCTGAAAAAGCATTTGACAAAATTCAACATCCATTCATGATAAAAACTCTCAACAAAATGGGTATAAAGGGCAAATACCTCAACATAAAAGTCCATATTACCCACAGCCAACATCATAATTAATGGCAAAAAGCTAAAAGCTTTTCCTTTAATATCAGGAACAAGGCAAGAATGCCCACTCTCTCCACTTTTATTCAACATAGTCCTGGAAGTCCTAGCTACAGCAGCCAAACAACACATAAAAGCAGCCAAAGACATAAAAGGCATCCAAATTGGTAGGGAAGATACTAAACTGCCACTGTTTACAGATGACATGATATTGTACATAAAAAACCCTAAAGAATCCACCCCAAAACTACTAGAACTAATAAGTCAATTCAGCAAAGTTGCAGGATACAAAATTAACACACAGAAATCTGTTGCATTCCTATATACTAATGATGAACTAGCAGAAAGAGAAATCAGGAAAACAATTCCATTCACATTTGCATCAAAAATAAAATATCTAGGAATAAACCCAACCAAGGTGAAAGACCTATACCCTGAAAACTAAAAGACACTCATGAGAGAAATTGAAGAGACACCAATAAATGGAAATACAACCTGTTCTCATGGATAGGAAGAATTAATATTGTCAAAATGGCCATCCTGCCTAAAGCAATCTACAGATTCAATGACATCCCCATCAAAATACCAATAGCATTCTTCAATGAACTGGAACAAATAGTTCTAAAATTCATATGGAACCACAAAAGACCCCAAATAGCCAAAGCAATCCTGAAAAGGAAGAATGAAGCTAGGGGGCATTATGCTCCCCATCTTCAAGCTATACTACAAAGTCATAGTAATCAAGACAAGTTGGTACTGGCACAAGAACAGACCCACAGATCAATGAACCAGAATAGAGAGCCCAGATACAAACCCAATATATGGTCAATTAATATACAATAAAGGAGCCATGGATATACAATGGGGAAATGACAGCCTCTTCAGCAACTAGTGTGGGCAACTTGGACATCTACATGTAAGAGAATGAAACTGGATTACTGTCTAAATCCATATGTCTAAATCCAAAAACTCGAAATGGATCAAAGACCTGAATGTAAGTCATGAAATCATAAAACTCTTAGAAGAAAACATAGGCAAAAATCCCTTGAATATACACATGAGCAACTTTTTCCTGAACACACCTCCTTGGACAAAAGAAACAAAAGCAAAAATGAACAAGTGGGACTATATCAAACTAAAAAGCTTCTGTGCAGCAAAGGACACGATCAGTAGAACAAAATGGCATCCTACAGTATGGGAGAATGTATTCATAAATGACATATCTGATAAGGGATTAACATCCAAAACATAAAAAACTCACATGCCTCAACACCCAAAAAGAAAATAACCTGATTAAAAAATGGGCAGAGGATATGAACAGGTACTTCTCCAAAGAAGAAGGTGAGATGACTAATAGGCATATGAAAAGATGCTCCACATTGCTAATCATCAGGGAAGTGCAAGTTAAAACCACAATGAGATGTCACCTCACACCAGTTAGGATCGCCAACATGCAAAAGACAAGCAACAAGAAATGCTGGCGAGGACTCAGAGAAAGGGTAACCATCCCACCTCTTGGTGGGAATGTAAATTAGTTCAACCACTGTGGAAAGCAATATGGAGGTTCCCCAAAAAACTAAAAATAGAAATACCATTTGATCTAAGAATTCCACTCCTAGGAATTTACCCAAAGAAAACAAGTTCCCAGATTCAAAAAGACACATGTATGTATCCCTGTGTTTGTCACAGCTCTATTTACATTAGCCAAGATATGGTAACAACTTAAGTGTCCATCAGTAAATGAATGCATAAAGATGTGGTACATATACATAATGGGATATTATTCAGCCATAAGAAGAAAAATCCTACCATTTGCAACAACATGGATGGAGCTAGAAGTTATTATGCTCAATGCAATAAGTCAGGTGGAGAAAGATATGTACCAAATGATTTCCCTCATTTGTGGAGTATAACAACAAAGCAAAACTGAAGGAACAAAACAGCAGCAGACGCAGAGAATCCAAGAAGAGACTAGTGGTTTCCAAAGGGAAGGGGTAGGGGAGGATAGGTGGGGAAGGAGGGAGAAGGGTATTAAGAGACATTATGATGAGCACACATAATGTAGGGTATCATGGGGAAGGCAGTACAAAGAAGACAAATAGTAACTCTATAGCATCCTACTACTACACTGATGGACAGTGACTGCAGTGGGGTGTGCAGGGGGGACTTGATAATAGGAGTGAATGTAGTAACCACAATTTTGCTCATGTGAAATCTTCATAAGATTATATATCAATGATACCTTTATTAAAAAAAAATTTCTTCAATGCTAAAGCACCAAAAGAGAGCCAAAAGACAAATGACCCACTGATAAAATTATTTGTAATTTTCATTAAAAATGTTATTTTTAAATTAGTTTATTAATTTTAATAAATTTTATTAATTTTAATAATAGTTTATTTGTAATTTCCTTTTTGTGTCAGTAATCTACTTCTAGGAAAAAATGACCACAAATTAATGGCTTAAAAGATAACCATTTATTTGCCCACATCCCTAGAGTTGACAATTAAGGCAAGGCTCCATGAAGCGGCTCTTGGTCTGAACCTGTCTGGGTGCATCCCTACAACTGCAGTCAGCTGGTGGCTGGAATGGCTGCACGGCCCCAGATGACCTCTCCCATGTGTCTCCTCATTGGTAGTACCTTGTGATTGCTCATCCTTGAAGAGGCTGTCCTAATACCTTTACATGGCCCTCTCAAGATAGCAAGTGGCAAGTCCTCATGAGGCCTTGCTCAGAAGCACACATTATTATCATGGCATCCACAGCCTACTGGCCAAAGCAAGCCAGAAAGCCACCTCTGAAAGGGGAGAATGTGTCCCAGGAGAAACTGACACAGAAGAGTCAACTCTAAGGCATACTAGAAAAATTAACTGTGTTTCATGGTGTGGAGAAGACTCCACCTCTTAATGGGAAGAGCTATACAGAAGTTGGGCGTATTTTTAATCCTGTCACACATTAAATATATATGTTTTTAAATCAATAAAAAAGGCTACCAACTGAATATAAAGAACTCACAGCAAGGAAATTCAAATAGCTCTTAAATATATAAGATACTCATAAAAGGAGAAATGCAGATTGAAAGCCTACCAAAGGTTCTATTTTTCACCGATCAGACTGGCAAAGATCAGTTCAGTAGCATCATTTTGACAATGATATAAGGGGAAAGCACTCTTATTTCTGTTTGGAGTACCAACTGAGACAACTTTTTACAAGGATGACTTGGCACAATCAATCAGTATTACCAATGCCTATTCCCTGACCAGCAATTTCATTTCTAGAAACGCATATTACAGATATACTCATAAACAAAGGAATGGAGTATGCAATGACTATGCTTTGCATCACTGCTTGTAATAACATAAGAACAAATAGCCTGATTTTTCATCAGTAAGGACTAGTTAAATAGTTTATGGTTCCGCCATACAGCAGAGTACTGTGCAGCTAGCTATAAAAATGAATGAGAGTCTGTATGGGTGCATGCACCATGATGTGTGTGTAAGAGAGAGAGAGACACAATGTCTCTCTATGGTAGGCTAAGAACCATGTAACGTAACAGTACTGTATGTTCTTTTACGCCTTTAGGATTCAGAGCTACGGGAATGTATTACCTATTCAATAAATAAAGAGTTATTCAAGTGCCCAATCTGGAATGTAAAGCCCTCTCTGCTCTGGCTGCAGATTACCTTCCCAGAGTTACTTCTCCCCATTTCCTATAATTTGGCTTCCATGCTTCTGTGTATCTTTCTCTAAACAGAAATTCCCTCTTTTTTTGTCTACCTGAATCTACCCGGGCATCCAGATTCATTGCAATGGTCTTTGAAGGTCTCAGGTCTTGGAGCTCTCTCCTTTAGGACCTCACGAGTAGGACTGTCTGCTGCACCCTCACACTTAGCACTTACTGCCATGTTTTCATTCTCTCCTTCCTGGTAATATCCTTCAATCACACGTCTTTGCTCTCCAACTAAACTGTATCTTCCTTGAGGATATGACTTTATTTATATGAGTTTGTTTCTCTATTAGATGAGCACACTGCCTTGCATTTGCCAGATCATCAACAAATGTCTGTTGACTTGAGAAGGAAGTGATCCTAGCATGGTGGACTGATAATGGCTCCCAACAATGTCACTGTCCTAATTCTCTACACCTATGAATGTTCTATTTTCCAGTGATATTTCTACAGATGTGATTAAGAATCTTAAAATAAAGATGTTAATCCTGGATTATCTGAGTGATCCCTAAAAATCATCATTATAAGAGAGGTGAAAGATTAGAGGACTAGTGCAGATAGGAGAAGGCAATGTGGCCACAGAGGTAGGTGATTGAAATAATGCAGCTACAAGTCAAGGACTGTCAGCAGCCTCCAGAAACTGGAAAGGCAAAGAAAGGATTCCCCCCAGAAGCCTCGGGAGTGAGCACTGCTAAGCCCACATCTTGACTTCAGCCCAGTGGAACTGATACTGTTCTTCCAGCAGCCAGGATTCTGAGAATGAATTTTGTTGCTTTAAGGCACCATGTTTGGGGAAATTTGTTTTGGCAGCCATAGGAAACTAATACACCTGGCAATAAACTGACGTACAACTGAGGAACAGTAATGGGACAGTTAAGGTAAGAGTGATAGTGAAGCCAGGTGGACTTGCTCCAGGTTGGACACCAAGTCAGCACACACAGGACCAGAACCCGGGCTCCTCACACCCAGTCTGGGGGTATTTCCAAGACTCTGTTTGCCTCATCACCCCAGACTCTCCTAGTATGCCATTGCCCTTAATCCTGGAACCCTGTCATACAGAGAACACTGAGGCAAGGCTGGTCTTTCTGATGTGATTGAGCTGTCTCCCCTGGATTACTGACTCACTTGAAAATGATGTCCTTAACAACCCCTCTTTTCCTACACTTTGAGGCTCACTGATCCTTTGAAACAGTTCATCCCAACCATTCACAATGAGGCATCTTCCTGAGAACAGCAAGCCTCCGGAACTCTGCTCAGACACCTGGGCCATGCTGATGCCCAGGATACCACACTCCTCATGCCTTAGCTAATTAACGTGTTGTCCTTTAGAACTGTATTCTTTCAAAGCCTGATCTACCAGAGCTAGATACACTTGATCTAAGAGCCATGGCATCCCACATTGCAGAGGACAAAGATACATATAAAAGATTTGTCTCCAAGAAATCTGTCACCACTCCCTTTTTCCTCTCACTGCAAACTGCCCAGGGAGAGATGTGTCTATTGGAAATCTTTCCTTCATCCTTATTTTTGGTTCCTGTCATTGGACTTGTTATTCTAAAAGCTAGGCTTGCTCAGTCTATCCTTAGAGTCAGACACTAATGCTAGATGCTGGACATATTTCAGGGCATAAACCAAAGTTTCCACCCTAGTGGAGGGAGGTTGGCAGCAAAAAGAGAAACAGATAAAAAGATACAGTCAAGGAGCAAAGGGCTGAAGCATGATAGAGATGCTTTTATAGATAACTTTTTCCAAGAAAAGTCTTTGTTCTCCGTAATGTTTTTGGTTTGAGGCACCATTTAAGATGAAGGGAGTGAGGGAGGAAAGGAAACATTTCTTAACCAATAATAGTTTTCTACCTCATTTTCACTTTTTCCTCTGTGACTATTCCCTCTGATAACCAATCAATGCAATGGAAATAGACAGCTGTCCTTCATGCCCCAAAATGCTGGCACAGGCTTTCTCTCCTCACATGCAGAGGGGCCTGAGAAAACCAGCTGGCACTCAGAGACTGTTCCCCACAGCCTGACTAGAGGCTGCCTGTGCTTGCGAGGAACATCTCTGCTGGTTTCAGGGCTGGCCTTTCTGCCCAGGGACCGCTGTGCGCCCTCTGGGTCTCTCTGTGTTTCCTGCCAACATCTGGTTTGGGGCTGCCCCACCGAGAACGGCAACTTCTTACATTCTAACACTGGTCTAATTCAGTGGTGCAACAGATGGTGCAAACATCCACACATCCTCATCTGGACTTCACTCTGGCTGCTAAGTGACACTAAGCAATCTGCCCAAGGGTGCCAATGTGACAAGCCTGGTGGGTGCTGAGGAGTGCTGGGCCTCCGGCATGTTTTCTCTGCCAGCCTCTCTCCACTGCTCTTCTCAATACTCTGCAGGTAGCGTGGGTCTGGGGGAGTTCTCCCCAGATGGTTAGTTGAATCACCAGCATGGTGATCTCAGAGCCCAAAGCAGACCCATTTCCCACCAAAGATCCTCTGTCCCTGGTGAATGGAGGCTCATAGATTTGCCCTGTTCTGTAACAATACTTCCCCACCTGGCTACTTGGGAAACACACTGTTCTTCACTGGTCTCCCTCCCCTCTGACTGCTTCTGGCACAGTGTGCCCTCCCATGAACACCTGCATTTGTAAAGTGCCTCCCTACTCATTACTGGCTCCAGGGGAGGCAGATCCCTCTGCACAGGAAGATGGGAGAGGTGATGCTCAGAGATCTCACTAACACAGTTAAGGTGAGAGTGGGGATTGAGAGCCCAAGGGAGAGACACTAACATGAGAGGGGAAATGAAGCACTGGAGGAAAAGTTAGGGAATCTCAAGGCAGACACCTGCTCTCCAAAGTCTGAATGTGAAATTAAGAGAAAAGGAGCCCAGCAATCATGGGTGAAGGGAAGAGTTTTTCAGACAAGAATACATACTCCCTGCTGATGGAGGGGCTCCAGGGTGGGAGGTGAGAGGCTCCAGTGCTGGTTCCACCCCCAGCAGTGTGTCCTCAGGCCAACATGGTTCCCCACATCCCCCGTGAGTGGAAACGCAGCCTCTCATTGCAGAAAAGGTTTAGGCTGGGCTGCATTTCTGTTCCTGTACACAAGTCTGTATGAGGGAAGCACCTTAACCAACTTTCCATGCCTTCCTAGCCTCACCCATAATGATGTGTCTTAAGTTTCTACCCTTTACAGGTTTAACTATTGGGGTACCCATTTGAGCTCCTGACTTCACAAGACATTGACTTCAACTGCAAACCACCAAGCTTGCTGTGGGAACTGCTGGGGTCCAAACAGAATGAGAGATGGTTCTGGAGGAAGACAAACTGAGATAACAACACATGAAGGTTTCCTTTGTTTGGCAATCTGCCCTGAGAATAAATCATCTTGCTACAGGCTTGCACTTGATTTCAATTGGCAGATCTTTACAGTTTCCTATTTTTTTTTTACTGCCTCAATGAGTACAGACCATGCCTTGTAGGATACTTGTAAAAATTCAGATCATGCTGGCTCCCACATGAGGACCAGCTAACTAATAAAATTTATTTTCATAGATTAAATATTTTTTGAGTTGGAACAGACTTTGAAGAGTACTTATTAAAAATCAGAAGTTGGTAGATCTCAAGCAGCATCCAGTTCACAGTGTTATTTTTGGCTAAGTTTTGGTAAGTAATTTTTTTTAGTTTAATTAGTTGCAAATATTGAAGCTTAAGAGTTTTTATCCTGAAATCTTAATTTTAAGTTTCTCTTAAAAAATCTCAAGATCTAGCTATGGTAACAGAGAGCAGGAGTGAGTAGTGGCTGACATAATTAGATGGGCACATACTCTCCATGTTACCCCAGTCCCCACCAGGCCTTACAGTAGTCCCCTTGCCACAATTGAGGACAAATTTAATTTTCTAATTGTCATTGTGTTTTCACTGTTTTTATTAGGATAGGGTGAAGAGCAAAGGTTAATATTTCCTGAATTCATGATTATATCAGAAGAAGTAACACAAAGGACAGAATCTCCTGATTCAATAAAAGTGGAGAAAATGATTTTTTGTAGAAGTGAAAATTATCCTTGAAGATGATCTACCTTACCATTTAATTTATCTGTTTTTCTCAATTATATTTGGATATGTTGCTCAAATTTAACTGAACTCTCCTACTTCACAGATGGTAAAATCAAGCCAAGAATATAGGTCAGTGACATATTCTAGATCACACAGCTAGGCAACAGCAGAAGTGAAGCTAGTGCACAGGCTCTCCTGCTCTATTTCTTCAGTCATTCCCACATAACTTGGACTTCCTGATGCACTGCCACGTCAGCCATTGTTATGGGCCCACACAGTCAGTTCAGTGGTTACCATTATCCAACACACTTTTAACAATGCTCTCTGTGAAGTGCCTCAGAACAGTGCTTTCCAAATTCTCAGTATCCACTGCCACTAATGGGTGCTGGCACGTAGGCCATTGCTCTTAGGTACATTGTTTAAAAAGATTCATCTGAAAATTTTAAACACAGAAACATTTTAAATGATAATAACTGTTTCACATTAATGAGAGAAATACTGTTGTCAACTGTTTATGAACATACCTGGCTCCAAGTCAGAGTGCCTGAACCACATTTATCTGGTTATTATTTTTTTGTAATTTTTATTTGTATTATATTAGCAAGCCCAAACAAAATTATAGGCTGTTTGGAATGTCAACAACAGTATGCTGGCTGTCAGATAGTCTGGGTACTCAAATTAAAGACTGATCCTCAATTTTTATAGAAAGATCTCTCACTGAAGAAACCCTTGCTTCAAAAGACACTGTGTCAGCAGGGCAGCCAGTATTGTTCAAAGCTGCAGCATTTGTGTAGTTGTTAAGTTTGTTACCCTCAACTGCTAAAGAAAACTAGTGACTACTGGGATAGAATCAAGCATTTTCAAATTCTGAAAATTTATCTTCAATATTAAAAGCTATCATATGTTGTCCCCAAAGTGGTAGATCCTGGCTATTCAAAATGTTGACTATCTCCCTGAGATATACAACTGGAGACAACTTCTTGTAATCATAGGAGCCTTTTTCCAGGTACTACTGGTTTCATGAATAAGCATTTTATCTCATTCCCAATTCCAAAGTCAAACTCATAAAAACAGAGAGTAGAATGGTTGACAGGAGCAGGGAGGTGGGAATAGGGAGATGTCAGTTAAAGGACACAAACTTCCATGGAAAATGAGTAAGTCCTAGGGATCTAGTATACAGCATGGTGACTACAGTTAACAATACTGTGTTATATATTTGAAAGCTGCTAAAAGAGTAGATCTTCAATGCTGTCACCAAAGAAAAAAGTTTTAATTATGTGAGAGGATAGATGTGCTAATTAACCCTATCACAGTAATCTTTTCACAATATATAAGTGTATCAAATCGTCACTTGTACACCTTAAACTTACACAATGTTATACATCAGTTAGATCTCAATAAAGCTAGGGAAAGTATTATGTCAAAAAAGTGAAAGAAAAGTACCTTTCCTTCAATAGCCAGAGAAATCATTGTGGAAGAACAGTTTTATACTTGCCTAATTCTTCCTAAGCATCCTCCGAAAAGAAGTACACTTATTGTCCATAATAAAACTAAATGTGTCATTTTCACTCTTTCCTTTATGCTTAATCACATCCTGAAGGCATACTGTGGACCAGTCTGTGCTCTGTGAATAAGGCTGCATGTAGCCTGGCTGTCAGGGGCAAAGGCTTTTTTCCAAATTACAGCACCCTTTCTGCTTGCACTTTTCACTGGTGCGCCATCAGCATTGATCCTGAATCACCTTTTCTGGTCTGCCTTGGAGTTCACAACAGAATCATTAGCCAAATGCAAACTTCTCTACTTGTACAGATTTTATGAACAGAAAAATGACAACTCACCAAGCTTTGCCTCTCCTACACCTGTGCAGGGATATTAATTCGTACTTTGCACATGAGTGGTTTCATTCCAGTCAAAGCCAAGCATCTCTGAGGCTGCACACTGATAGTAATCTCTTCCAGTTATATGCTACTAATATCATGCAAGTTCCAAAAGTGTCCTTTAACTACAGAATTTTGCCATAGTTCTTTCTGTTCCATCCACAATCATAAAGCATAATTTATCATTAACTGTGCAGCTGGTTTTACAAGCTTCTTGGCAATGGTACAACTTGTACCTGTTTCTGCACTGAGGAGGCACTAATGGTGCTCCTATAGCTTTGCTCTCTTCTCTATCATCAGCAACAAAATTCAACCCTCTCATACTGGAAAATTTTATCCTGGAAATGGTTGGTTTATAAGAGGTCACTGCACTTTGCTTGAAGTTGAACAAACAGCTTTTGGATGCCTACCCCAGACCATGGGGTGAAAACAATCAACCTGGAGGAACAGGAACCTCTAAGTTGCACTTCCAGGTGTATGAGGCTCAAGTCGTCCACTCCCTATGAGATGAGGAAGCCTTGACCCAGAAACTAAGCTGAAAACTGGAAGCCACAGTGAGCATTAAGAAATACTCAGGATTGAATGTCAGTATAAGCACCATATAACAAAACATTGGAAGTAATGAGACTGGTACTTACAGCCTTGTATTTGTATACATATATTAAAAACAGAATACCATTTAGAAATAGATGAAACGTGTTCAACTCAGGAAACTAAAAAAAAAAGATTATGCAGCTGTGAAACTTAATACAGGAAACCCCATCTAAAATAGTTGGTAGGCCAGAAATAGGGAGCTTTCAGGCCTTACCAATTGCAGACCCCAACAGCAAGAAGGGTATCTTGCATTTCACAACAGAAGCAGTCTAATGTACTACCCCAGCCAATGAGAAACTGCCTCAATTCAGCCAGTCAGAACCTGTCACCACCTGGAACTCTCACTTTCCTCCAATGGGCTTCCATTCAGACTGGCCCCTCCCAACTTCCTTCTTTTTCTCTATAAAGTAAGTTTCTCCTCTGTTCTCTAGACTTGCCTATGGCTATGCCACAGCTTGCATGTCCCAAACTGTAATTTCTCTGTTATTCCTAATTAAATCCATTTTGCTGGTAAAATAACTGACTGTTTAATCTCAAGATCAACAGAGGAAACCCCAAAGGAAAAAATTTTTTAATTAAAATTGAAGCTGAACTACAAAAATACTCAATATTTGTAAAGTTTCATCACAGACACTTGTGCCTAGAGGTAAATGGATAAGTTATCCAATAAGTTTCAATTTTTAGCTATTCATTGAGGTTCATTTTTTATACTTTTCCTTCCACTAATTTATGTAAAGTTAACATATTAACAGATACACATGGCCCACCCCATACAGATTTATTCTGTAGTTTCACTGGAGCCCTCTGCATTCTTTCAATTCAAGAGGTTATCCTAAATTGTAAAATTTGTTGTTCTGTTATCCTTGCTTCTATCCTTTGATGAATTAGAATTTTATTACACACCTATTTTTTATACTCGAATGTAATAATACCACACAACTGAAAAAATTAAAATCCAGATTTAATAGAAACAGTAACTGGAAAATGACACATAAGCATACTGGCCAAATCTACTTGCATTGTTAACTAAACATAAATTTGTATATTGGCTAACTAAGCATTAAAGAATAAAATTATTAAGAATTTAATAAGATAGGAAAGATCATCTGGAATCTTACTTTCAAATTGGGAAAATATCTGTGAACAAGATTATTTCACCAGTTTCACTGCAAAAAACTAGCAAATTCCCTTTAGAGTACTGCTCAATGATGGAAATCTATGGACAACTCTTTGAATCAGTTTATGAGGCAAATGACATAAAGAGCCTTCTTGCTTTATAGTCAAGGTTTGTTTCAAATTTCCAAGAGAATTTCCATTATGATCTCCCACTTTCATCACCAGAATTACCTCAGAATGATACTTGGCTATTTTCTAAAATAAAGTCTAGCCTCCATCCATCCATCCATGAACATTAGGCTTTTCATATCGTGGCTCTCACGAATAACAGGAAATCCTGCCACTTCTGACAACATGGATGAACCTGAAGGACATTATACTAAGTGAAATAAGCCAGACACAGGAGGACAAATACTGCATGATTCCACTTAGATGAAGTATCTAAAATAATCAAACTCACAGAAGCAGAGAATAGAGTGGGTTTATATGATCTGGTGGGAGAAAGAAATGGGGAGTTGTTCAATGGGTATAAAGTCTCAGTTATAAAAGATGAATAACTTTTAGGCATCTACTGTACAACATGGTGCCTACAGTTAACAACACGGCTTTGCACACTTAAAATTTTGTTACAAGAGTAGTTCTCAAGTTACATGTTGTTCCTGCAAAACAAAACAATGAGGCACAAGGAAACCTCTGGAGGTGCTGGATATGTCTAGTACCTTGACTGCGGTTATGGTTTTACAGGTATAGTCATATGTCCGAACTCATCAAATTGTATACAGTGAACATGTGCAATGTTTTGTAGATCAATCAACTATACTTCAATACACCTGTCACAAAAAGAATTCAAGCCTCAACAATTAATGATCTTCAACCCCAAGAGTAATCAAAAGAAAAATATCCTTTTGGCAATTTGTAAAAGGAATTCTCGGCAAAGGGTTCTGAAAATAGTCTGAATAATGGCTGCACTGGTGTCATTAGTGATGGATCTCAATTTGACCACTGTTTAGCTATGATGATCATTTGGGTGTCCAAGTTGTGGTATAATTGGTGTTTTAATACCCACAAAACAGTAGTTCATTGACTAATTAATTCCACAAAAACATGTTGCAGGCACAGACCATGCAATAAGCACTGGTCCGGATATCAGGATACACAAACGCACAGCATGATGATCTCTGCCTTTCTGGAAGTTCCTCAAATGAGGTTGGTCTAATGGGAGGGATTCACATGAAATAAATATGCAGTGGCAGTTGTTATATTGTAGCTTTAAAGACACATCTCTTACCTCTTCCCAGCAAGTTTAGTTACCAGATTCTAAATCTGTACTCTTTTTCCAGTAACAAAGGTATGATGCAAGATCACAACAGCTCAGATAAAATGGGTTACTAGAAGAAAAAGTCCCAGTGTGCTGTGAAGAATACCTGAAATATCAGTAGACTCAGTAAGGGGCAGAAATACCATAGTTACAAAAATGAGAGGAAGGCATGCTCATGGGGACTCAGCGCCTGGGCTACAACCATATAAGGTGCATGAGAAGAGAACAGTTCTTTCCTCTGACTGCTCCAACTGCCTACACGAAAGGCAAGCACAATGCAGCAGCCAGTCAAAGGATTCCTACTGGTGGTAACTAGAGAAAAACACTGAAAAATAAGTTTATGGCCCACCCAGCATATGAAGGACAGGCATCCTCAGGTACAGTGGGTGCAAGCACTGTAAATCAGTATGCCTTTTGGGGAGGCATTTTGTAATGACAGTATCTTATCAGTGATACTAACATGTATTCCCTTTGGTGCAGTAACTGCAATTCTAAGTATCTGTCTCCCAGAAAAACCAAAGACAAATCTATAAGATAAATGTGCAAAGATGGTTACTGTAGAAATTTTAATACTGGTAAAAAGCTGAGAACAACCTAATTGTCCCCTAGCAGGGAAAATCTTAAATGAAGGGCAGCACCATGCAAAGACAGGATACACAGCAATACATCTTACGGAGAGGTTTTGTCTGATTTGGTCAAAGTTATATCTGTTAGCTGTTTGCTCAGATAAGTATCAAATGAAGGGGCCAGCTTATGCTTAGGCATCCATCCCTGACTGTATGGCAAAGTACACACACTTACAGGCACGTGGGGACTGCGACCTACATGGCCAGCAGAACCACCAATGTTGCACTTCACTCCTGTTCTCTGCACCTGTGTCTCTGGACCTCTTTGCTTTTTCTGTGGCTCCTCCCAAGCCCAAACAGTTCAAAGGAAATAAATTCAGGGTTCATATACAGCTATCTCACTGTATGATTGATAAAGACTGGAATTAAAAGATAGCAACAAAAGTGTGTGTGTGTGTGTGTGTGTGTGTCTGTTATTAAGTGAAAAAAAAGCAAGCTGCAGAGCAATATACAAATTGTGATCCCATTCTAGCCAAAACTAGAGGGGTGGATATCTGTTTGAATGCGGATGTGTGTAATAAAACTAGTTAGGTTCATACCAACGTAAAAACAGTGGTTACCTCTAGGGAGTGGTTTCAGAAAGTTGGGCATGGGTAACTCTTTTATGTTATCCCTTGGGTTCATTGCTTAAATTTAATACAGTGCTTTTACAGTAAAAAAAAATTTAGAAGATAAGAAAAAGGGTCACTGGGGCCTTTTAACTTCTGAGCTTTTGACGCTTTCCATAGCTTCTCAGCTTCCTCTTCCTCCATCTGTGTTTATCCTGTTCTGTCTTGCTTCAGAAAATGTTCAGTCCCAAGAGGGCTTGACTGAACCAGTCCTCTAAACAGGATTCACACTGATTTCTGTAAGTGGTTCTCCACCAAGTGAACCCATAAGTGTCAGGAGTGGGAACTGAGCAATGACTGATATTAAGACACTCTGACATCTCTCCATTGAGGCAATGACTCTTTTCAACTCTCTGTGACACATACTGTTCCTCATTCCACGTGAAGGAGGTACTTCTAACACAGACTGAGACTTCACCTGTTCTTTGCAGTAGGATTCACAGAATTTCCAATACTTCATTACAGCAGTATTTAAGCTAATCATACATGAATTAGTATTTATATTTTTAGCTTGATGTTCTAAGCTCTAGCTAGCCAAATTCTATACTGGAATGTGGATAGAGGGAATTCAGAGATCCAATAATCTACCAATAAACCACAAGGGTACATTTTATTCTACATCTTCCTGAACTACCAGACTACATTACATGTTAATCAGTCTTGCTTTCTTGTCACATTTTCCTTCCCTTGCTTCTGTGACCCTACATTTTTTATTTGTTCTCATTATGTCTTTCTGACTCTCCTTCATTTTCCTACACTAGTTCCTTTACATCCACATGCCTGCCCATATGGCCATCCATCTACTCATTCTTCAGCCTTTATTTTCCTACTGTCTACAACTTCCTTAGTTATAATGACCCTTTGGTTGTTTTCCAGCATCTGTCTCCTCTTTTCCTGTCCCAAAATTCACACAGGGGGAAATTCCCACTGTGTATAACTTTGACAGAAGGCAATATTCAGAGTCCGCCTCTCACTGTGACTTCCTGCCACCTCAGCCTAGGACAGAAGTCTTCAACACCCTACCTCCCTGTACAGCCAGAGGAAGGTCACAGGACCCACAGGGAGCCAATCAGATGCTTCAAAATCTAGAACAAGTGAAGCAAAGAGCAACTGGAGATTGAATTTATCAGTTACTGGTATGAACAGAGAACTATAGTCTCTGCTTCTAGTGCCTGAAGCCCCAGCATCCTGCCCATTCTTCATCCTGGCCATTCAGTCTCCCACAGTTTAGATGAGTTTTCAGTGCTCTTCCAACAATTACCTTTTTGCTCACAATTCATACACTGGATATCTATTGCTTCTGACCAAGCACCTCAACTAATCAGTGGAGCAATGGCACTGATTTAGAGCTCCATTTATCTCCTGTTACTAACAGTTTGATAATTGTAGTCAACTTGAACCTCTCTCCCGAGTTCTGGAAACTACCTCCAATTAATAAATGATAAATGGTTGTCACTACCTGAAGATCCTCCAGTCACCCAAGTTCAGAATTTCAAACATCAGCCTCTCCTCACCCTTCTCCTGCACTTGTGATGTGATAACAATCTCTAGTCCATCCCTTTAGCCCCTGGTTATCGTCAGTTCTATCTGCCTCTGCATCCCCATTGGACTGGCCTAAGTTGTGACTTTCATTTCTTCTGCCTGAATTATAGTATTTAGCTTCCTAACAAGGCAATGCTTTCAGTCCAGTGTCCATTCTGCTTGGAGTATATTTTCACAAATGAAAATTTGATCACATCATTTCCCTTTTTCAAATACTTCGAAAGCTCTACTTTGCCTACATGACAGAACTTTGAACTTGCTATTCCAAACATCAGACAACTCCAACACGGCACAAATATAAAATAACTGTTATCTCCAAATTCATAGGAAAAGTCCTAATTTTCATAATATTAGGCAAGCACAGACAGAGGGCTAATCAGATGGTCTAGAATTATGTTTACTACTGACTTGGCAGGCCAGAGATCTATAGACAGACTTGGACAATTTTTCTCCCTGCCTTCTGTTAAATCAAAAAGGTATAATCACATCTAAATTTGTAGGAGTGCAGATATCCTAAACCCTCTGCATCCATTTTGTTAGCATTTGGCCAAATTTTTGTATCCTAGCTAAAGCCTTTTTCAAAAATACCACTTTCTAAAATACCTTTCAAGAGGCTCAAGATGGCGGTGTGAGTTGGGCAGTGAAATCTCCTCCCAAAACTATATATATTTCTGAAAAAACAGCAAATACAACTATTCCTAAAAGAGAGACCAGAAGATATAGTACAACAGCCAGGCTACATCGTCATCTGAGAGAACTCAGCATCTCACAAAAAGGATAAGATACAAAGCCGTGACCCAGCAAGATCCGAGTACTCCCCCCACTGCAGCTCACTGGTGGGAGGAAAAGAATCAGAGTGGGGAGGGAGTGGAAGCAGCCCTAGTAATTCGCACTGGGAGGACAGACATACATCACATGGTGTACTGGATATTAGAGAAACAGAAAAGTAAAATTCGAGATGGAGACTGCGAGCGTGTCCCCACAGCCAGCTCCCCTAGGGCAAAAGAAAGCCAGTGCTGTAAGTCTTAAAGAGACAAGGGTTTAACAGGTGGACAAAATCGTCCCGGCACACTCAGCCCAGCAGGCTGGGAATCTTAAGGAACTTCAGGCACCCTAATCCCCTGAGTGGCAATGCAGCTCAGAAGCCACTCATGGCAATAAGCAGCCTGCTGTTCATTCTCCCCTGCCGGTGCCTGCCATTCATTCCCCTCTGCTAGCGCTGCAAGCAAACCAGCTGACCCGCCACTGCTGCACAGCAGCTGGGGAACAGACCCACCCACAGCAACCACACAGAGTCTCCTCCCAGAGTGCAGCCAACCGGGCCAGACCCAGACGCTGCCCCCACGTGCACCTGTCCGGCACAGGCAGAGGAAGTCGGGACAAGGTCTGGAAGGCACAAAGGAGCACCGCTCTCCCGGGAGATCACATCCGGTATTTCTGCGACCCCCGCAGTGCCCTAGACTAACCTGAAGGCTGCCCCACTCATGGTAGCTCAGGAGAGTAAGCAAGAGACAGTCCCCTGTGTGTGGGTAACTGGCACAGGAAGCGGAGAAGGGCAAGGTGACCAACATGCAGGAAAGGACTTTGTTCTCCCAGCTGACACATGTGCCACTTGCCGGCTATCAATTCTATCGCCATGAAAAAGCAGAAGAACTCGGTCCAGTGAAGAATCACTCAAACAGCCACTGAGAGAGGGCCTGGCAAGATAGATATAACCAATATTCCTGAAAAATAATTCAAAATAAAAGTCATAACCATGCTAATGGACTTGCAGAGAAATATGCAAGAGCTAAGGGATGAAGTCCAGAGGGAGATAACAGAAATGAAATAATCAATAGAAGGACTTCAGAACAGATTGGATGAGGTGCAAGGGACTGTTAATGGAATAAAAATCAGAGAACAGAGAAGCTGAAGCAGAGAGAGACAAAAGAATCTCTAGGAATGAAAGAATATTAAGAGAATGGTGTGACCAATCCAAACAGAACAATATTCAGATTATAGGGGTACCAGAAGAAGAAGAGAGAGAAAAACAGAAAGTGTCTTTGAAGAAATAATTTCTGAAAACATCCTCAAGATGGAGAAGGAAATAGTCTCTCAACCATGGAAGCCCACAGATCTTCCAAAACAAGAGACCCAAAGAGGAAAACACCAAGACATATAATTCAAATGGCAAAGATCAAAGACAAGGAAAGGGTATTAAAGGCAGCCAGAGAGAGAAAAAAGATCACCTACAAAGGAAAACCCATCAGGCTATCATCAGACTTCTCAGCAGAAACCTTACAGGCCAGAAGAGAATGTCATGATATGTTCAATGCAATGAAACAGAAGGGTCTTGAACCAAGAATACTGTATACAGCAAAATTACCATTTAAATTTGAAGGATGGATTAAACAATATACAGATAAGCAAAAGTTGAGGGAATTTGCCTCCCACAAAACACCTCTACAGGGTACTTTAAAGGAATTGCTCTAGATGCATTCATTTTAGGAGACTTCAACACACCACTCACTCCAATCAAGCAGACAGGAAATAAGTAAGGACACAGAGGCACTGAACAACACACTAGAATAGATGGACCTAACAGACATCTATAGAACTCTACACCCAAAAGCAACAGGATACACATTCTTCTCAAAAGCACATGGAACATTTTCCAGAATGGACCATATTATAGGCCACAAAAAGAGCCTCAGTAAATTCAAAAACATTGGAATTCTACAAACCAACTTCTCAGATCACAAAGGTATAAAACTAGAAATAAATTGTACAAAGAAAATAAAAAGCTCACAAACACATGGAGGCTTAGCAACATGCTCCTAAATAATCAATATATCAATAATCAAATTAAAACAGAGATCAAGCAATATATGGAAACAAATGACAACAGCAGAATGCCCAAACTTATGTTGGACACAGCGAAAGCAGTTCTAAGAGGAAGTATATAGCAATGCAGGCCTATTTAAAGAAGGAAGAACTATCCCAAATGAATAGTCTAAAGTCACAATCATTGAAACTGGAAAAAGAAGAACAAATGAGGCCCAAAGTCAGCAGTAGGAGGAACATAATAAAGACCAGAGAAGAAATAAATAAAATTAAGGAGAATAAAACAATAGAAAAAATCAATGAAACCAAGAGCTGGTTCTTTGAGAAAATAAACAAAATAGATAACCCCCTAGCCAGATTTACTAAGACTAAAAGAGAATCTACACACATAAAGAGAATAAAAAATTAGAATGGAAAAATCACTATGGACACCACAGAAAGACAAAGAATTATTAGAGAACACTATGAAAATCTATATGATAACAAGCTGGATAACCTAGAAGAAATGGACAACTTTCTAGAAAAATACAACCTTCTAAGGCTGACTGAGGAAGAAACAGAAAACCTAAAAAGACCAATTACCAGCAACGAAATTGAATTGGTAATCAAAAAACTACCCAAGAATAAAACTCCAGGGCCAGACAGATTCACTGCTGAATTTTATCAGACATATAGAGAAGACATAATACCCATTCTCCTTAAAGTTTTCCAAAAATAGAAGAGGAGGGAATACTTCAAACTTATTCTATGAAGCCAGCATCATGCTAATAACAAAACCTGGCAAAGATCCCACCAAAAAAGAAAATTACAGAGGAATATCCCTGATCAACATAGATGCAAAATTACTCAACAAAATATTAGCAAACTGAATTCAAAAATACATCAAGAGGATCATACACCATAATCAAGTGGGCACATCTCAGGGATGCAAGGAGGTTACAACATTCGAAAATCCATCAACAGCACCCACCACATCAACAAAAGGACAAAAAACCATGTGATCATCTCCAAAGATGCTGAAAAAGCATTCAACAAAATTCAACATCCATTCATGATAAAAACTCTCAACAAAATGGATATAGAGGGCAAGTATTTCAACATAAAAAAGGCCATATATAACAAACCCATAGCCAACATCATACTTAACAGCAAGAAGCTGAAAGCTTTTCCTTTAAGATTGGGAACAAGACAGGGATGCCCATTCTCCCCACTTTCATGGAGGTCCTAGCCATGGCAATCAGACAAAACAAAGAAATATAAGGCATCCAGACTGGTAAAGAGGAAGTCAAACTGTCACTATTTGCAGATGACATGATATTGTACATAAAAACTCCTAAAGAATCCACTCCAAAACTACTAGAACTAATATCTGAATTCAGCAAAGTTGCAGGATACAAAATTAATACACAGAAATCTGCTGCATTCCTATACACTAACGATGAACTAGCAGAAAGAGAAATCAGGAAAACAATTCCATTCACAATTGCATCAAAAAGAATAAAATACCTAGGAATAAACCTAACCGAGGAAGTGAAAGACCTATACCCTGAAAATTACAAGAAAGTCATAAGAGAAATTAAAGAGGACACTAACAAATGGAAATTTGTCCTATGCTCTTGACTAGGAAGAAATAATATTGTCAAAATGGCCATTCTGCCTAAAGCAACCTACAGATTCAATGCAATTCCCATCAAAATACCAACAGCATTCTTCAATGAACTGAAACGAATAGTTCAAAAATTCATATGGAACCACAAAAGACCCCAAATAGCCAAAGCAATCCTGAGAAGGAAGAATAAAGCAGGGGAGATCTTGCTTCCCAACTTCAAGCTCTACTACAAAAACACAGTAATCAAGACAATTTGGTACTGGCACAAGAACAGACCCACGGACCAGTGGAATAGAACAGAGACTCCAGATGTTAACCCAAACATATATGGTCAATTAATATGTGATAAAGGAGCCATGGATATACAATGGGGAAATGACAGCCTCTTCAACAGCTGGTGTTGGCAAAACTGCACAGCTACACTAAAGAGAATGAAACTGGATCACTGTCTAACCCCATTCACAAAAGTAAACTTGAAATAGATAAAAGACCTGAATGTAAGTCACGAAACCATAAAACTCTTAGAAAAAAACATAGGCAAAAATCTCTTGGACATAAACATGAGCAACTTCTTCATGGGCATATCTCCCTGGGCAAGGGAAACAAAAGCAAAAATGAACAAGTGGGACTATATCAAGCTGAAAAGCTTCTGTACAGCAAAGGACACCATCAATAGAACAAAAAGGCATCCTACAGTATGGGAGAATATATTCATAAATGACAGATCTGATAAAGGGTTGACATCCAAAATAGAGAAAGAGCTCATATACCTCAACAAACAAAAAGCAAATAAGCCAATTAAAAAATGGGCACAGGATATGATCAGACACTTCTCCAAAGAGGAAATTCAGATGGCCAACAGGCACATGAAAAGATGCTCCACATCACTAATTATCAGAGAGATGCAAATTAAAACCACAATGAGATATCACCTCACACCAGTTAAGATGGCCAACATCCAAAAGACAGACAATAACAAATGTTGGAGAGGATATGGAGAAAGGGGAACCCTCCTACACTGCTGGTGGGAATGTAAATTAGTCCAACCATTGTAGAAAGCAGTATGGGGGTTCATCAAAAAACTAAAAATAGAAATACCATTTGACCCAGGCATTCAACTCCTAGGAATTTACCCTAAGAATGCAGGAGTCCAGTTTCAAAAAAACATATGTACCCCTATGTTTATTGCAGCACTATTTACAATAGCCAAGAAATGGAAGCAACCTAAGTGTCCATCAGTAGATGAATGGATAAAGAAGATGTGTTACATATACACAATGGAATATTATTCAGCCATAAGAAGAAAACAAATCCTGCCATTTGCAACTACATGGATGGAGCTAGAGGCTATAATGCTCAGTGAAATAAGCCAGGCTGAGAAAGACAAGTATCAAATGATTTCACTCATCTGTGGAGTATAAGAACAAAGAAAATCTGAAGGAACAAAACAGCAGCAGAATCACAAGACCCAAGAATGGACTAACAGTTACCAAAGGGAAAGGGACTGGGGAGGATGTGTGGGAAGGGAGGGATAAGGGGGGAAAGGGGCATTATGACTCGCAGACATAATATAGGGGGGGACATGGGGAAGGCTGTGCAACACAGAGAAGACAAGTAGAGATTCTATAGCATCTATCTATGCTGATGGACAGTGACTGTAATGGAGTATGTGGTGGGGACTTGATAAGGGGGGGAGTCTATTAACCATAATTTTGCTCATGTAATTGTAGATTAATGATACCAAAATAAATGAATAAATAAATAAATAAATAAATAAAATAGAATACCTTTCATCTCCTTTTCTGAAGCCAGGTCCTCACACAAGTGGCTTTCTAATTCACTGTATTGCTTTTTCCTGCCTCCTATTCCATCAAAGTGGCATTCTTTGTTTTTCCCTTTCTGTGAAACATGTGGAAGTGTCTCATTTTAATGAGCATAAAGTACTTGGTGCCAAAGGTTTGAGCTGCTGGATTCATGGTAGATGGGAGCAGAGGTAGAGATTGTTAAATGCTAAGTGGCAGGTATTATTCACAAAATGCCAGAGTCTTGTAAGACAGCCGCATTGGATGGGACTCTATAAGGGAAGCACCAAATGCTCCCCAATCCCCTCCTCTCTCATTCTGAAATGTGGGTTTTATGATGGGAAGCATGGCCTATGAGACGTTTAGCAACAACACTATGATACAGGCAGGACAGGACAGTAACTGATAAAAACTTACTTATCCAGTTAATCCTTTGAAGTAAGCTGGAGATGTCACTTTTACCTAACAATCACCTAAAGATCAATTAATGTTTCCTAAAACAGGTAAAGACACATCTTAGGCTTCACTAGGCTAACCTGGGACTCTGGGAGGTCACAGCAACTAAGGGAGAAGGATTTCAGTAAGCAGTAATACCACCTCTTACCTCTTAGAAATACACAATTAATATTAATTTAAAACTGAGAAGAAATTTCTACTTCTCCTTAGGATGCAGGAAACCTCAAAAGAATATTACTTTACCCAAACAACAAGAAATAACTGGATGATCAACAAAATGATAATATTTACTGAGCCCATCTGAGAGCAGAGGTCTCAAGCAAACACTAAACTGAATTCCAAAGAGTGACAAGTGCCTCCAAACGGAGATGACACATATGTGTTTCACCTTTAGCACAGCATGGGAGAAAGAGAAACTTCCAAACCAGCGGGCAAGGAGAAATCCATCCAATTTAAATGCCTTCTTAAGGGCAAATGTAGTCTAATGGGTGAATTTGGAAGAGCTGGGTGTCTCAGACACAATGGGAGCTCAGACACCCTCACAAGCTCTTCTCCCAGAGCCCCAGCAAGCAGCTGGAATTTGCACTAGAAGGACTGAGAGGTCCAGAGACATAAGCTGCTTTTAGGGCAGCACAGGCTGTGGGAGGTGAGTAGGGGCTGCTGGGAGACCCACATGAAGCCTATTCACTTCCCCAACCCTCCTCTTACACAACGCGCTAGTCTTAGGTCATTCTAAGAGGCAGCAAACTCTTACCCCAGGGCCAAACAAACAAACCTAAAGGAGCAAAATCAGCTAACTCTGGGAAAGAAAAAGGAAATCCTCTTGTCCTCAGGATATAAGCAAAGATCCACTGCTACTGAGGGAGAGTTAAAAATGGAAAATTCCCAAAAACCCAAATGCAGGTCAACTGCCAGCTAACTTAATTCAGCTCCCCATACTAATGGCCTGACACAGGAAGATGTGTGCTAATTCCTGGTCATCAGTAATATGTAACTCTGGCTCTTCTGTTCTTGGACACCCACTATCCAATATTCAGTTTAATACTATGAGACAGAAACCACTTTTAATTTGAAGGATCAAGCATGCATTACTTCATAGCCTGGACATATCAGAACTTAGATACATACTCTGAACTCAGAGGAAAAATCAGTTTCTTATACCATCCCTCCCAGCAGCATGTGAAGAATGGTGAACATTCACAGGACAGTATCCCAAGCCGAGTAAGGAGCTTTGTGCTGAACTCCAGACTACTTGCACTAAAGGATAGGTGCAGGATAAAAGAAAGGCATGAGCAGCATCAGAGCCATGGGTAACCTCAGAAAGTCCTTTATTCTCCCCATTATATGAAAAGTATGGTTCTAATATTGAATTTGCTTTGCATTTTTAAAAATATTTTAAATATTACAAGTTGATAAAACTTTTTTTTCTCAAATGAACTTCCACTTTGCAATTTCCTAAAGGCTGAAAGACCAAAGAAGGGTTTCCAAAGTTACAGCCAGCAATACGTTGATTGGCTTATAATTTGAATGAGAATTAACCAAAGCATGGAAATTTAAATAAAGAGAAACCCCCAACCTTAGTTTGGGTCACTTCTTTCTTAAAAACTTGCAACTGATGTGGATAAAACTTTAAACTGAAACAATTTGTGCTGCACCATTCTTCTACCTCCTCTGTCATCTTCTAGATGCTTCCTACGGAAAACTATTAAGTAGTATAGTAAAATAATGGCAAGGAATTGCACAGAGGCCAAATACTAAGTCCCAATTATTTTTACTATGGCCTTAGTGTCCTTGCCCTTACGTATTTAAACAGCCAATGCCCGTGGTTTCCTTCAAGCATCCACTCCTTCAGAGATGCCCCTGTAGGAAAATAGTAGCTAAATCAGCAACTGGAATTTGCACAGATGGAATTCCTTTAGATTGAGGGAATGAGATGTGCTTCTATTTGCAAACACCTAAATGTCAAAAACACATGGGACTGCGGTTGGCAGTCAGCTGCTATTCAGGATGTCAGTGGAACAAGGAGGAGAGTGACAACAGAGGAGCCAGGCTGCTCTTTTCCAGCTCTGCTTTCCCTCGATGGTTACCATCCTCCGTAAGCAACCTGATCCACCCAGGGACCAATGTCTCTATATGAAGAAGCCCTTTCCTCCCAAAACCATCTTTTATAAAAAGGTTTTTAATTGAGGTATGATGTACATAGCCAAGCAGTCAGTGAATTTTCACATGCAGACACATGCCTCTAAAATAAACCCTTCACCCAAATTACCATAGGGAGTATTTCCATGTCACAAAGGAGGTTCCCTCCTGGCCCTTCCCAGTCCACACACCCTAAGCGTAACCACTCTTCTGACCTCTGTCACCACAGGTTGGTTTTGCCAGTTTCTGAACTTCATGTAGATGCAATCAGATACTATGTTGGGTCAATTCTCTTCTGCGAAGCTCACAAACTTCAACAGCAATTTGAGAACCACAGGAAAATGTGACAGTTCTATGAATGGGCTGTTCAATGGTCCTCACCCCAGCCTGCTCACAACCAGAGCCTGCCAGGTGGGAGATTATGACACCTTTTCTTGCAGTCAGAGAGAAAGTCAAAAGACCAACTACAGCTAGTTTTCCTCTGATGTCAAAGGAAACTCCTGCTGCAGTAGCACAGAGGGATAAAGACCATGAACAGGCAAGTCCTTCCTAGTCTGACACCTGATAAGATGTTCTTGGTGATGATGCTGTTCATGAGGATCTACCGCTGGCAGAATAAAGCACACTATGGTCTAGAGAAGCAGTACCTCCCTTTATCAATTATTCTCAAAGGGGCAAGTCCTAAAAGCTGGTCCTCTCAGCAACCTTGCAAAGCTTCTCCACTTCTATTACCTCTTCCACCTCCAACCAGCTTCCAGTTTCCTGTTGGACTTATTCTGTCAGAACCATCTCCACAGAGCTGCTCACCACAGACACACTGAGCTTTTAGGAGGCTGTCACAGTGGTGCAACTTTTTTCAAGGAACTTATTCAAAGTCTTCTAACTATCTTCTAGAAACAACCCAGTTAAAACCGGTGTGAAGTCTCCTGGTCACCCCTTCTGTTCCATGAAATGTGTAACCCTAGGACCAGGTGCTCCTGTGGCCCAAAAGAAATCCTCATTTTCTTGAAGAATAGCATCAGAAACCTAAATTGTTATTTCTCTTATTTTCAAAGCTTCAAAATGCAAACACCAAATCTACCATGTTTCAGTGTTTAACATAATTAAAGATGTAATCTGTATATTTTTGGTTGATATACCAAAAGAAATTAAGAGAAAAAGAGCAGTGCAATAAAAAGGAACTTTCATCCATGTGTTTCCCTTTCCAACGCCTTCACATCAGAGAGTCAAGTTGTGGGCTTTGCCTGCAGGAAACTGCAGAGGTGATTCCAATTGGACTAATTTTCTAGATAGGACTCAGATTTGTTTAGCTTCCTAAATTTTTTCTTTTACCTCTAAACTCTCATTTACAGAATAGAGGATTTCCTCTGCTATTGTAGATAAACCTTAGGTTCATTAAAATTTTGTGATGTAATCTTGCCAAATCCCTTCATTGAACATCAAAGGTCAGGGTGGCCAGGCTGGAAAGGAGACCAGGTCAATGGCACCCAGGTAGTAAATGGCTGCACTAAGACCAGAATTCAGGTATGTCATAATAATGCCTAACTGCATCTCACTACCTTGTGGCAGGTGGCCTTATCAGTCTAGTGTTCAGTCCTGTCAGTACACGAAGCTGAAAGGAAGAGGTTCACCAGGGCTGGTTCTCATCTAGGGGCTCAGCAAGGGAAGGATTGTTTTCCCACTTGTAGGATTGTGAGAAGCACTCAGTCCCTCATGGCTGTAGGACTGTGGGTTTTTTGCTGTTGGCTGGAGGCCACCTTCCATGACTCAGTTCTCTGGGCCTCCCAACAAAGCCAATTATTTCATCAAGGGAGGCAAGAGAGGGAGAATTTGCTGGCCAGATGGCATCTCATATAACATAATCACAGAAGTTATGGCACATGATGCCCTGTATTCTATAGGTTAGAAACAAGTCAGAGGCCCTACTCATGCTCAAGAAGAGGCAGGTACTCAAGGGCTGACACCAGAAGTGGGGGTCATAAGGATTGCCTTGGAGTTTGTCCACCATAACAGCGCAACCCCGATTCCACTGCTGGATGTGCATCACATCATCTCTCCTCAGTTTTAGCACTGTCATCAATGCTGCCTCTCATGAAAACTGTTTGAAATTCAAACACCACTCTTGCCTTCCACTCAGTACTCTTTCTCCAACGTGCATATTTTATTCTGAAACCGATGCATTGCTCCCCCTCCCAGCTCAAAGGACAGATACCTCTGGCATTTCTGCTTCCTCTATTCCACTGCAGGTTCCAGAGGGTCTCCCTCTCTTATTCTTAAGGCAGAGCTGCTCTTTTTTTTAATGGGAACCTCCACAACTTACAATATTGCCTCCCATTCTCATGCATTCACCTTGAAGCAAAACTCCTGTTCTCCCTATGTGGTATCTCCATTTTTCTATACACAAACAGTGATGTTCCTGCCTCCAAGGGCCCTCATCAGGTGGCTTCTGCTCAGGGTTCAGAGCTGCTAAAGGCAAATGCAGAGTCATAACAGTGTGTAGCATTTATGCAGAGCAATGCCAGAGACTAGGAAGCAACTCTGATTCCTTCTCTCTTGCTTCCAGCACATGGCAGAGCTGACAGAGCAATTTCCTTGGAAGCATCCCTCATAAGGAGGTAGCCCTCTCTCTCCAGCCTTGCCCTAATCCCTGGGAGCCAGAAGGAAAGATATAGTACTCAAGCATAAATAGATAGAGAGCTGGTCAGGAGAGATGTGAAACAGCAGGAGATAAGATGCTAGCATGCTGGAGACTCAGCCCTTGCAATGTAGTCTGTGCTACAAGCCATGAACCCTTTCAAAACAGCCTCTTTTGCAGACTCAGATACGACACTACCTGTCCACTCTCAGGTAAGGCAAGTTGTCCCCAAATTCAAGCATATTTTTACTTTACAGGGTACAAAGTTAAACCATTTAGATAAATGGGCTAGAAAGCTAAATGTCTGAAAAACAAGTGTCCTTCATAAAAAAGGATCCTGGAGCCTGAGAGAGCCCCACATGGTAAAATCAAGTCTTTTTACTTAATTAAAAACAACTTTATTGAGGTATGTTTGGCAAACAAAAGCTGTACATATTTCATCTATGTGGCTTGATGAGTTTGGAGATAAGTAGACACGCACCACAACCTGTGCCATAAATACACCCAGGTGAAGGGTATGTCTGAAGGACTGTGACAAGGGGAGGGAACCTGAAGCAAATGCTGCCACGAGGTCTCAGTGTGTTTGGGCTGCCAGAACAAAGTGCCACAGACTGAGGGGCTTTATAAACAATGGAATTTACTTCTCACAGTTCTGGAGGCTGGAAGTCTGAGGCCAAGGTTTGGGCAGGGTGGGGTTCCGGTGGGAGGGTCTCAGCGGGGTGCAGACGGCAGACTTCTCCTTGTGTCCTCAAATGGCAAAGACAGTGACAAACTCCCCAGCCTCTTCTTCTTAGGGCAGTAAGCCCATCATGAGAGCTCCACTTGTCACATCCCAAAGGCCCCACCTCCCTCACACCATCGCGGTGGGTGGTTGGATTTCAACATGTGAGTCTGGTGGGGACACATTCAGACCACAACGCTTAGGCCCAGCCCTACCTGAAGATGCTGACTGCCCAGCATGGCTGACAGCCAGAGACGTCGCTGCCTTTGAGGTGATCTTCTGCCTTCCCTGAAACAGCTTGGCAGAGTCCACTCAGTTCTCCCTGCATTTGGGGCTAAATTCTGATGTGGTAACTTCAAACCAAACCCACAGTATTTCCCTTCCAGGCCTGGACTATGCTATGCCATTGGCTACAACAATGACATTTCTTATACTGAAAATATTCACATTTATAGAAAGGTTAAGAACATAATCTAGTAAACACACATGTATCTATTATTTAGGTTCACCAAATACAAAAATTTCGCCATGTTTTGTTCATCTGTCATTCAATCTATCTGTCTATACTTGTTTTTGTTGAACCTGAAAGAACATGATAGACATAACGACGCTTTACCTTAAATACTTCAGTATCTCTTAAGAATAAGGACATTCTGCTGTTTGAATACACTAATAATATTAAGCCCAAGAAAAATAACAATATTCTATAAAATAATTTAATAAAGAGTAGAGAGCCAAATTTCCGTACCTGCCTCCAAAATGTCTTTTATACAGACATGTGATATTCTGGTTTATAGTAAATAATATATATCTGGTTTTCACCCCCATTTCTGGCCCAGAGCTCTTAAAACCCTCAGAATTTCCTAGCTGACAAGAGCAGCAAAGGCGGGATGGGTGTGTTCTGTTATTCCTAACAATCCTCTAGGAAGTACACAAGACGTTATGTTAATGAGGTGACTTCTGGAAAGCCCCTAAGGATGGGGGCTGATTGCCAAGGAGCCAACTATGATAAAAAAGTTGCCACTCTCAGTCCCACCCAAACCTCCCACCACCTCTGGGGAAGAGAGAGGGGCTGGAGGCTGAGGCATTCACCCTGGCAGATGATTTAATCAATCATGCCAACCCACTGCCTCCAGAAAAAACCAAGAGGAGGGAGCTGGGACAGCTCCTGGTCTGGTGGAAGCACAGAGGTTCTGGGAGGGCAGCACCCTGGACAGGGAAGAGAGGCTCTTCCTGCCCGGCCTTATGCATCTCTCCACCAGCCTGCTTTTAGTTACAGCCTTTCATAATAAACTGATAAGCGAGTAAGTAAAATGTTTTCCTGAGTTCTGGGAGTCACTCTAGCAAATAATTGAACCCAAGGAGGGAGTTGTGCGAACCTCCAATTTATGACCAGTTGGTCAGAAGCACAGGTGACAACCTAGAGTCGTGATTGGCCTCTGAAGTAGGGACAGTCTTGCAGGACTGAGCCCTTAACCTATGGATCTGATGCCATCTCCAGGTAGACAGTGTCAGAATTGAGGTAAACCGTAGGACATCTCACTCATGCTTCAGAATTGCCTGGTGTAGAAAAAATAATCTCCCATTTGGTAGCCAGCAATGTCAGAAGTGAAGCACTATCCAGAGGGTACTGTGTGTGATGTAAAGGAAACGATCATTTGTTTTTCCTTTACACTGTGTTTCCCCCAAAGCAACACAGACACCTCTACATAGAAAATGAGGCAGTTCTGGTACACTGCTGAGGCTGTGGGACAAGAGATCCACACCACTAGAAGATTACTATCACCTGTCATCCCCTGGCCTCTCATCAGACACAAGGTGGTCAAGGGATGCCATGTCCCTCAGCCACATCAACCAGAAAAGAGTAGAGAAATCCAGGGCCCTAAGTATTGATCTGCGTGGCTCTAGGCCACTTGCTGACCATTAGACACTATCAGTTCCAATGATGCACAGTCTTTTCTCAATGCTCAGATTCCAGCCTTTGTGCTCAGCACAAATAAGAGGTAGGAGTCAAAGAAAGAGATGAGCAAGACAGGAGAAGAGCAGTAAGCAAGATAATGGCCTCCAACAATCTCATCCTACATTTCAGCCCAAGCTCATCCATGTGTCTTAGATTCATCCACACATGGGCAAGTGGCTCCAGATCAACCAACACAATAAATCTCTGTACACAGTCCATATCTTATATTCTCAATATGATGTAAAGTAGCAGTCCCATTATTAGGATGTTTTGATTCCTATTAACATGTAAAAGTAGAGGTGCCCCTTAGAAACATCATTCCCTTCACATCTATGAGGTGGATAGCATTATGACTCTGTAGCTGAACAGCTAAGAGCATTGTTTTCAGAGTATTTCTATGGACAAGGGAATTCTCTCCTAAAGGAATTGGAGAAACTACATGAACAGAGTGTGCAGCAGTGTGGGAAAGAACTGGGAGAGCTGGCAGTAAACCCCAATGCCTCTGAATCTCAGTCCACTGCTATTTCTGCTAGTCCCCTAGTTCAAGGGAAAAACCATCTCTGGGCTCAGGCTAGCTTCCTTAGCAATTGAAAGAAACAATGGTTGCAGCGCAAAACATTAGGGAAGAAAGTGCTCAGTGAGTAACTTAATCTCATCAACCCAGTCGAAAGTATTTTCTTGTTGCATGATTTCCTGAAAACAAAAGTGTTCAATAGCCGGTGTACATCAAATGAACAAATCAGATCTCTGCATATAGTGGCAGAGCCCAAGTTCCCAATGGGAGAGAAAAAGAAGGTCCCTGAGGCTCGATACTTCACTCCGCTGCTACCTCGCTGTTCATAGTGCCCTATAATATTACACAATATTCTATATAAAATACAGAGTTTGGTATAAAGCTGGTCAATGCTGATACAAAATATCCCCAGGAAACTTAGGTAGGGAAGCACCAAAAGTAAATGTTTATCTTAAAAGTGAATCTATTCACTGCCCTTTGGAAGCAGTGAACTATTTGATGTTTGAACGAATGAATGAATGAGTGAGTGACTGGATGGATGGGTGAGTAAATAAATATACATTCACAGTTGGTTCCATTGTTTGATCCATTTCCAAATCATTCACAAATAAACCCCTTCATGAGTAGTGTTTGAAATTCCATGTGATTTCTGAAGCCCTTGCCTCACCCCCTGGGGCTTGTGAAGAGGGAGGGAGCATTATGGCAGTGGGGTCTAGTTTGAAAGTGTTCCTTCCTCCACTCTCCAGCCACCACACTTAAACTCCTCATCTCCTCCTTGAGAGAATCACAAGGTACAATGTAGCTTAGAGATAGAACAAACACAATTACACATATACAGTGCCAACTTTTCCTAGTGTCTTTAGAATAAATTCTAAATATTTAAGTTTTATCTACATGCTACTTTAAAAAAACACTGCATAAAATCAGAAAAACCTATAAAAGAATTTCTATCTTAAATATTTAAAAAAGGAAAGTTCTGACTTAAAGAATTTAGATAAACCCTTGAAATCTGTTCTTCTGGGCTAAAGGCATTTAAATAGTGTTTAAACTATTTCATTCTTTCTTTTAAAAAAAATACATACAGAGAGGGGACATCATGTCTTTCCTAGGTATTATCACACTCCAGCATAATGTATTTCTTTGTGAAAAGTGTTGCTTAAACTCCCACATGTGCATGGCGTGAGAAAATTACACAAAGCCCAACTGTTTCATACCTACAATCATATTTCTGTTTTAAGAAGAGGATATCTTATTGGTGCACATGGTGCGTGTGGGGTCACGGGGAAGACAGTGTAGCTCAAAGACAAATAGGGACTCTGTGGCATCTTACTACACTGATGGACAGTGATTGCAATGGGGTATGGAGGGACTCAATAATAAGGTGAATGTAATGGCAGCATTGTTTTTCTTGTGAAACCTTCTAAGAGTGTATATCAATGATACCTTAATAAAAAAAAAAGAAGAGGACATCTTAATATATGGTCTTTGAAAATGAGCCAACTCAAATTCTAGAAAGAAAACTAAGGAAGCAAAGTTGACAATCATTAAGAAGCATCTTTCTTCTGACTTTTTTAAATAAAACTTTGAGGGCATATCCTAATTTTTATAACATTACATTGTTACAAAGTAGATGGTGAAAAAGGATAAAAATAACTTCTTAATAGAGTCTTATCCAGTCAAGTACTGTAGATGATACATAGCAGACTGACAAAGAGAGAATCTGAATGTCACAGAAAACACTTGTGAAAACCTGAAAACTCTTCTGAGAAGTTACTTGAATATCTCTGTCTCAGGAGTCCAGAATAGCCTCTAGCCTTGCATGCTCCAAATCACCATAGAGGAGCAATTTATTCCTTACAATCTTGAATGATGTCATAAATTAAAATCACCTCAAGCTGCATGAGAGAAAAATGTGTGCCCACATCCTAGGCAATTTCTCAAGGGGTTGGTGCCCATTATTAACCAAAAGAATTTACCAGGTTCCTATCTGTACAAGTTGCTTTCTAGGCTTTGCAATAAGACAAGGAAACAAAACTGGTTTACTATTCTACCATTCAATGTACACTCACCACTGAATTAAACCAAAAGGTATCATGTAAAAAAAAAAACCCCAATTCATCTCCCTAACTGGGATTAGTAAATACTTAATCCAGCCAGGGTTACTGGGTGTCCACATCCTTCTGAAGCTCTCCAATGACGGAAGTTCCATGACCTTCAACTAAGTGTCAGAGTGATTTCTTATTTCCCATGGAAAATTGTATATATCTCCTTGCTTTGTCCCACATGGCTCTGAGTAGAACTGGCCCAGAAATCTTATTCAGATAGGAGTCTTCAGTTGCAGGAATACCCAGCTTCTGCTCACTTAGCAGGAAGGGGCTGTCTCATGCCACAGAGGTGTCCCCTGGAGCTTGCAGAAGCTGTATCACAACCTTGGCTGAGGAGGGAAATAGGACCCAGCACGGAGTACTGCAAGCCAAGGCTCCCTGTGGGTTGCTTTACATTCATTCCTGATTTTTCTCTGCAGACCAGCTTCCTCTGCCCCTCCATCTACATGGAAGTCAAAACACCTCCCTTACAGCATCTCCTCCACTCAAAATATCACCCCAGACCACACCACAATCTCCAAGCTTTAATTTCAAATTCTAGGAGGGAGATAATGATTGAGTTAATGTGGGTCAAGAGTCCACCCCAATCTAATCCATGGTGCCCAGGAGGAAGATGATGCATGTCTGGTGCCCCCCTGAAGCTCTGGTGCAGGGCAGTGAAGGGGCTCAGTGAACTGGGAAGGCAACCCAAAGGTGTTGGCTCCAACTGTTCTCATAAAGACTATGTAATATGCCTGTTTTACCTTTCCCTTCCCCAACACTTTAATCTTGCCTGTAGAACACATTTCAATTCCATGGATCCACTTTCTCTTCTTCCAGGGCCCTGCTCATTTTTCCATATCATCTGTAAAGTGAGGTTATCAAAGCTAGACAGAACACTTTGATGACACTGGCTAATGTTAAGCTCTAGGAAAAAGACTGCTTGTCAGTGTTTTTAGCTAAGTTAGAGGGAAGATCCAGGGGACCAAGCAATGGGATCCCATTTCTTGACTCACAAAGGCAATCAGAAATGTCAATGCAGGATAATTCTCTATGACCCCACAGAAAGATAGATGCTTAGGAGTTGTGTGTGTGTGTGTGAGAATGACCTTATTTGTACATTGAACAAATGTTTATTGATTTAGATGCCAAAGACACTATGTCATCTAGGCATAGGATCTCCATAGCTCTGAAGTACTGAGAGCCACACTGAGGTGCATGACCTCACAGAGCTCTCCACCAGTACTTTTCAACCACACACTTACTTAGCCATGACAACATGCAAGAGAAGTGACAGCACCATGGGAGCTGCTGGCAAGGACACCTCAGCAGATCTAACATGCAGGAAGGCTCCCTGGAAGAAGTGATGCTTACACTGACACCTACATGAGTAAGGTGACATGCTCCAGTGGCGCCCCCTGATGACACGCATCAGATGACTAGAGCACAGGTACTAGAGTCAGTTTCTGCCCACAGGCCAACTTCAGCTTTTATATTCCTGTGCTGCTAGGCTCCTGTTAAGCTGGATTACCTTCTAGTCATAGATTGTGCACATGTCTGCACATATACTGTTCCTCTACCTGGAAGGCAAACTTCCCCTGCACCACTTCCTGAGGCTACTACTGCTCCAGCTTCTGAACTGAACTTGCCACTGTGAGAAAGGCCTCTGGAAACACCCCACACCAGTCTGTGTGTGTGTGTGTGTGTGTGTGTGTGTGTGTGTGTGTGTGTGTGCTCCTGACCATTCATTTTTTTATATATTTTTTGAAGTATAGTTGAGACACAATATTATATTGGTTGCAAGTGACTTTACAGTTATCTACATTATTAAATGCTCACCCCAACTAGCATAGTTACTACCATAGAAAGATGTTATAGAACAACTGACTATATTCTCTATGCTGTACTTCCCCACTCCTTATCACACCCGTTCACCGCTTCTCTCCCTCTAGTCTGTGAGATTCAAAGGCAAAGATTTTGCCTTTCATCACTTACCACTATATCCTGCCACAGTAAATGCTCCAAAAGTTTGCTAAATGAATAAACAAAAAGAAAGGAACACTTATAGATGCCAAGCAAAGTGCTAGATGCCGTGTATACATTATTTCATTTAATCTTCATGACAATCCTGAAAACTAGTTATATTATCCCCATTTATAAATAAGAGAACAGAGGCTTACAGTGGTGGGTAACTTGCCAGCATACAAATTGCTACAAAGGGACAGAGCTGAGATGTGAACGCAACTGACTGTAATTCCATTTCCTCTGCTTCTCCTGACATGAAAGATGCAAGGGTTGTCCCTCCTTCAGGGCTACCATTCAAATTGGCAGCCTTTTCGACACTCAGCAGAACACTTAACAGAGCTCCATGGCTAATACATTGTGGATTAATTTTATAATGCAACTAACCTGAATTTTTCCATCTGCTTACAAAAAGGACAAATGTTCACAACTGGATGTTTTAAACCAGGTACTTTGTACACAGAATGAAGATAGACTTCTGAAGAATAGTGAGAAATCCCTTTGCCCCAGCCTCTCTTAAAGCCTGGAAGATTCTGCTTCCCTGGAAGTGAGAACATCCATTTGCCCTTCACGACCAGACACAATGTGTTTATAACCCCTGTCAATGATCTGAGTATACGGGGGGAGCACTGTGTTTCTTCAAAAAATAAAATTCTGCATTTTAATTTTTCAAATCTCAGAAAACTACTTTTCACATTGTTACCTGTTTAATTTATTCTCTGAGACATTAGAAAATGTTATGCTCTATGCTCGCCCCACCCCCACCACTCTCCAATTTGTTTACTTTTAAAATCTTTTCCATCTAGTACTTCATATGCCAAGCTCTATTCTAGAATAAGCATTTACAACCAAATTATAAATCTCTTACAAGTGGGTCATTTTTGAATTGCTGACCTGACCTTTACTATTTTGGGAGGATCAAACAGAAGTTGCTCACCATGAATTCAATTATCCTATGAGCCACTGACTCAGTTATCATGGGGAACAACATCAGCAACTATATTCACAGTTCAGTCTGAGAGGGCACAGAGTAAAAAGGTAGTCTTTCCCCACCTCTGTCCCCACCTCCTACAAACCCTTGTAACATGTGAAACCTGGAGGATTCTGAAACACGACGTTTCCTTGTCACCAGGTGAGTTATTTGATGGTCGACATTCGTTCAGTTTGAAGTACCAAACCTTCCCCCAGAGAACCAGGTTTTGCTCCGTCATCCCCGCACTTCCTCTCCTAGGTTCCAGTGGCCTATGGGGAGGCTGGGACAGATCAGAGAAGGGGTAGCCATATGGGACAAGCTTCCCCCTATTCTACAAATGTCTTAAAACAAGACATTTTTTAGAAATCATTTTTATCTAAACACACCAACTCCACACAGTGTTTTATACATCTACTCAAAAGACAGTTCTATCTCATTTTAGTCAGTAAATATGCTCTGCCCAAGAGCTAGTCCTAAAAAGTTTCTTTACTAGAAAATCGTTTAAGAGCTCACTATTTGCAAACATCCACTGGGGAAAGCTTTTGCAAAGGAAAACCCCCACTCCATATAAAGAACGGATGCTACTTCCTAGATGCAGGTATTTGTTGATCCATGTTTCTTGCCACAAAGCACATCTGTATAGTGAACCATACTGGTTCCCATCACTTAGCTCTGTATTCTGGCATATAGAAAATGCTCCAAACAAATGCTAAATGAAAATAAAGGAGCATTTATAGATGGTCCTTCATCCTGCATAAGAGTCTCCTTCTGGGATCTCTAAGATAAAGCTATTTCAATCCTCTCGGTATGGAAATGGCACAGGCCCCACCTGTTAAATGCCTAGGCCTAGCTGTCCACTGTAGCAATGGCTTATTCCTGATCTTTGCCCACCTCCTCCCTAACTGGTGTCTATACCAGAGAAATGAGAAAGCAAGAGGGAAGCCGACAATATTCCAGTAGGTCGCTTCTCTTCTGCTGTCAGACAAGGTGGGTGTTAAATGCCCATTGTTCTGAACTCTAAAGCACTTGCTCAGGTTATCAGTTTATGGTGAGTGGGTACAGAATCATGTACTGGCAGATGTAATAGACTCTTTCAGAAGGCTGTTCAGTCTAACCTGACCCATCATGAAAACCGAGGAAGTGGTCCAGGAAGCATGACAAGAGGAGGAGATCAGGAATCCAGCAGAGAAGCCTGCTGGGTTAGCACCACGGGTCAACAGAAAACAGTTCACTTGGAGCATAAATTTGGCACTAGGGTCTGAGGGCCTCTTGAACTCACAGGCACTCCTGGGGATATGCACTCTGCCTGGAAACATTTTGGGTTGTCATTATGGGGCAGAGGCAGGGAGTGTGTTTGAGGCCCAGCATGCAGCCATAGGACCTATAACACACAGGACAGCCCCCCACCATACAGAATGACTCCATATAAAATGTCACTAGTGCTGATTTTGAGAAACCCTGGATTAAACCAAAGACAGCTATCAAGAATTCTAGTCTAATCCATGGTCCAGAAACCAAGGATGGCACTTGTGATGGAACAACAAACAAGGAAGGAAAGAAAGAATTCCAAACTAACAGGAAGTCAGCATACATAATTAAATGAAGCAGATCACTTCAGAGGTACAGTTAAAAGTTCTCTCTCCCTGAGGTCAATATTTCAGGCAGCACCTATTCACTCACTCAACAAATATTTACTGAACAACTACTGTGGACCATGCACTTTCCGGTCTTGGGACCAACTCACAGCTAAAATTCCAAGGAACTCCTAAGAATACTGCCCAGTTGTTTGGGTCAAAAACAGGGAATGTGAAGCTCAGAGGACTTTAGCCGCTGAGAAGAAGAATTCGACCTGTCCTACCTGCTGCTTATAGTTTAATTCTCAGTTAAATGTTCCATACAAACCAGTGCTCTAAGACCCAGGGACCCTTAAGATTTTTTAAAAGCAATTCCTTACCAGAAATCCATTGTCTGGAGTGAAACCTGTTCATCTCACTGACAGGGCTGAGAAGAGTGAGCAAAGATGATTCTGCACTATTCACAATTATCCCCCTCTAACTTAACTGCCCAAAACAAAGTAAAAAAATTAAGACAATAAGAATGAAAATTTGGCCATTCAGATACTTTCTGCTACTACAAAAGCAGCTCACTTATACTGCTTAAGTAGTCTTAAAAACTCACCAGGCAGCTCCTGCAATGGGGACATAGTTAAGCCACTTTGAAAGATGACTAAAAGGCGACAGAACATCAAGGATTAAAGCTTGGAGCATTCCATAATTTGCTATGGAGACCATGAAAAGAACATTTACTTTGCAGTCATTATTTCTCCCAGTTTGGTGGGTGTGATTATTAACCAACAGACAAAATGACTGATACCAACATATAGATAACCCTCTTTATTTTATTACTTTTTCCTAGTTGGGTAGAAATGGCAAACAGCCAAAGTACTGCCCTAAAATGTCTTTGGCTATATTAATAAAACATTAGCTTCTCTAAATTTAAGCTTAAAATCCAATTAATCCATCAAAATGTCAGTTGTCACCTAAAGCATTTTAGTAAGAAGGAAATACCTTGGAATACAGAAGAATCTTCACAGGAATAGAGTGTGGAGTGAGGTGACTTTGACTTTATTCATCTCACAACAATCACTGTAGTCTTGTCTGCTAATGTTTATTGCTTGACTGAAGCCTCAGAGAAAGGGTGTTTAAAAATACTACCAGTGGTACAAGAGGCTCTTATTCCATATGCCTTTACCCTCTCTGAATTATAAAGTGTGTTTGTACCAAGCATAGTTATTACTGCTATAAGCTCCCCACCGGTTCCCAAAGTCACAAACCTCAGTGAAAATTTCTATGAGGCACGTGGGGCCAGTCACAAATCGACTTGTAATGACGAGCCTTATTATGACTTCAGGGGCTGAACAGATGACTCCATGAAGGCAGTCATTTGTACCATTGTCTTTAATTACTAAGAAAGCAGGGCACAGGAATAAGATGTGGAAGATTTCTAATAGAAATTCAGAAGGCAGAAATAGAAATTGAGTGTCCAATCCTTATCTATAAGAGAAATGGTTTCCAATGGGCTTTCATTCTTGTTACTCTATGCCCAGTGTTTACCAAATGAAAAAAGAACTTGCTTCCTTGTCTTCTGTGATTCAAAGCCAATTTATCAGCTACAATTTTAGCAGCAGAAGCAGATTGGAGGAAACACAGATAACCTTTTAAAGGTTTATACAAAGGTAAATGCAATCACCAAGGTCCCTTTAAAAACAAGGGCATAAAAACAAAACATTAAAATCCTATGTTTCTTCCTGCAAATAAAGTAACAAGCTAACTGGTAGCACACCATTGACCTCTGGCTTGGAATCAAGATTTTGGAAAAAACTAAAGATAGATATATTTTCAGAGCTGAATATGATTAATTTGCAGAAGCCTGATTCTTTTTCCTAAGGACCAATAAAGTACATTCCAAATTCAAGCAATGAAGGGTAAAAACACTTCACCATCATTAAGCTATTAGTATCTACTACAAATGGAATGAAGCAATACTCATTTCCTATACTGACTGAGGTGGTAAATGACAATCTTTTTTGCCATGTCAAATGGTACTGATGGAACCACCTAATTATGGTTTACAATTACAGGTGTATGGAGTTTTGTTGTAGCCAACTACTTCCATCCAAAGTGAGAAAATAAAATGTCCATCAAATTAGTCCTGGTCGCACAGGTAATGTTTGCATAACTGATCACAGAAATTGCCACAGCCCACTGTGGTATCAGCTGGGGCCCACTGGCAAAGAAAAGTTTCAGCTTCTCCACCTGGCACTAACCATTTAGCTCGAGGGGATCAAATGCCAGTATCTAGAATTAGCCATACATAACCTCTATTTTGAGGAAAGATGAAGACCTGGGGCAAAGGGAGAGAATGAGATCCAAAATGTAGGCCCCAAGAACTGTCCTTCATCCTCCTGGCTCAGGAGACAGAGGGAAGAGTTAAAATCCAGGCGGGCTAAGTGTGCAGTCTCTAACAGCAAGCTGAGCCCCGACCCACCAGAGGCAAGTTACACTTTCAAACCCACAGGGAAGATACACAGTGCAGGACGCACTGAGCTTCCAGTCTGTCTCCCTTACTGTCTATCTCAAGAGCAAGGGGATTTGGATGGGGAGACGTGTGTGGGAAGGGTAAGAGAATGGATCATAAATTTCCAAAGGTCCAGGAGTACTCTGTCTCCAGGCCTCTTTTAAAAGTTGCAGACCCAGGTCTGTGTCTGCGGACAGGAAAGTGGGGGGTGGGGAGAGACGGCGGCCGGGTGCATGGCTGCGCGTCTCCCAGGCTGCTGGCACAGCTCTAGGGGGGTCGGACCGGCGACGAGGTAAATGAGGGGAGGGGTCTTACTTCTGTAGCTCGCCGCCCAGGGCTGGTAGCCGTAGTAGCCGGTGATGCGCAGGATCCGCTCCTCGATGGACGTGAGCCCCACGGGCCCGCTGGTGAGGTCCTCCACGGAGCGCGACCATTTCAGATCCTCTTTAATCGCCTCGTCCACCACCAAGTACTTGAGCTGCCGCAGCTGAGGGCTGATGTCGGAAAGTCTCCGGGGGCTGACGTCCGGTGACCTCCTCATGCCACTGAGGCCGCGGGCAGGTGGGCGGGGAGGGAGAGACGAGGGGACTCTGGTGAGGAGCCGACCAGAGGGCAAGCAAGAGCGCAGCCCTGGCTCTCCAGGGGCAGGTGCCGCCGAACGGCTGGCGCTGCTCCCCTCCGGTCTCCCGCCGCCCACCCCAGCGCCCCCGGCAGCCTGGGCGTCGGGTCCCGTCTGACTCCCGAGTCCGCCCCTGGACACCAGGGACAGCGCAGGTCGGAGAGAGCGGCGAAGGGAGAGGATGCCCTAACTTCCCGAGCAGCTCCGCCGCGCGCCGCCCCTTCCCGAGACCCAGACTACCCGACGTCCCGGCTGCAGAGGGCCACCCGGGCGCTACTCACATGGCGATGCTTTTGCCCCTGGGTGCGCCGCCGGGAAACTCTCGGATCCCCATAGGCAACGGTAGAGTAGGGCCGGAGGCACCCAGGCTTAAAGCTGAGGGGCCAGGGGCCAGAACCGTCCGCAGGCGCAGCCCCGGGCGAAGGGGCGCGCTGCCCGCTGAGGGTCCACACGGCGCCCGCCGCCCGTGCGCGCCCGCGCCCGCAGTCCCCGAGACCGTCCGCGGCGGCGCGACTCAGGCGCGGCGGCTGAGCCGGCTCCAGCCGGTCCGCGGCGCTCGCTGCGGTGAAACGCCACGGGGCAGAGCGCGCGCCGCGACCCTCTCCTGTCGAGGTCGCCCCCCGCCCCCCGGCGCGGCGCGGCGCGGCGGGGGAGCCGCGGGGCCCGGAGCTCCGGAGCCGAGGGCACTCTCGAGGCACCTGGCGGGCGGGATGTGCCGGCCAGGATCACAGGAGCCAGGCGGGGGCGCTGCTACCCTCTTCCCGCCCAGGGCATGCGCTCGGCTCCCGCGGTCCGCCCGGCAACCTTGGGGCGTGGGGCCCGCACCCCGTCCCCTCTCTTGTGGCTTGCCAGGCCTTCTGCTTCGAGTTCAGTAGTTCAGTTTCAATCTCTCAAACCTCCCCTTCCCTCTCTCCCTCGCTACCCTCCTCTCCCTTTCTCACCTCATTCTAAAATAATGAATAAGACTACTTGGAAAAACAGAAACCTGGCTCCACATCCACAAAAACCGTGCTCCGAGTGCCAAACAAGTGGCGTTTCATAGGCAAAGCTGAGGCACAGGTGAATTGATTTATTTATTAGGCTTGGGGATACTTCAGTCAGGCCTGGCCCTCAGAGAACCTGCTTTCTCATTGATGGCACAGTTAATATATTAGTTCTCTCTTAGATTTACGTTTAATTTAGGCTTTAATTGTTTTTTCAGTCCGCAAGCTGTTCTGTCCAGAACACCTAATCATGCTTCATGTTTTCGTTTCATAAAAAATACCAGTTAACTGGGCAAATTTAAAAAATACAGAAATATGTAAAGAAGAAAATAACCATTATCCAGCCAAAAAAGACTACTTAGAATTATGTGTATTCCCTTCCACCCTTATTAATGTAAAATACATTTTTCACAAAATCAGAATCAAATTGCCTACACTACTTTTGTTAATGCTTTTTAGGTTTAAGATTGTATTGTCTGAGGGTTTAACACCCAAAATATATAAAGAACTTAGACGCCTCAACACCCAAAAAGCAAATAACCTCATTAACAAATGGGCAGAGGATATGAAGAGACAGTTCTCCAAAGAAGAAATTCAGATGGCCAACAGACACATGAAAAGATGCTTCACATCACTTATCATCAGGGAAATGCAAATTAAAATTACAATGAGATATCACCTCACACCAGTAAGGATGGCCAGCATTAAAAAGACTAAGAACAACAAATGCTGGCAAGGATGCAGAGAAGGGGAACCCTCCTACACTGCTGGTGGGAATGTAAGCTAGTTCAACCATTTGTGGAAAGCAATATGGAGGTTCCTCAAAAAACTCAAAATTGAAATACCATTTGACCCAGGAATCCCACTCCTTGGAATTTACCCAAAGAATACAACTTCTCAGATTGAAGAAGACTTATGCACCCTATGTTTATCACAGCACTTTTTACAATAGCCAAAATACGGAAGCAACCTAAGTGCCCATCAGAAGATGAATGGATAAAGAAGAGGTGGTACATATACACAATGGAATACTATTCAGCCATGAAAAAGAAACAAATCCTACCATTTCCAACGACATAGATGGAGCTGGAAGACATTATGCTCAGTGAAATAAGCCAGGTGGAGAAAGACAAATGCCAAATGATTTCCCACAATTGGGGAGTATAACCATGAAGCAAAACTGAAGGAACAAAATGGCAGCAGACTCAGAGACTCCAAGAATGAACTAGTAGTTACCAAAAGGGAGAGGTGTGGGAAGGTGGGTGTAGAGGGAGGGAGAAGGGGATTGAAGGGGTGTTATGTTTAGTATGCATGGTATGGGGGATCAGGAGAACAGTGTAGCACAGAGAAGGCACATAGTGGATCTGTGGCATCTTGCTGTACTGATGGACAGTGACTGCATTGGGGTATGGGTGGGGACTTGATAATATAGGTAAACGTAGTAACCACATTGTTTTTTCATGTGAAACCTTCATAAGAGTGTATATCAATCATACCTTAATAAAAAATTTTTTAAAAAAAGATTGTATTGTCTCAGCAAACTAGGAAGAGAGGAGAACATCCTCAAAAGAATTAAGGATATCCGCAGAAATGTAAAGCTATTACCGTTCTTAATGGAATGAAACTAGAGGTTGTTAAGACAAGGCTCAAGGGAAGGATATCTCTTCTCACTACTCCTTTTCAATATTGTACTGCGTGTCCCAGCTAATGCAATTAGACAAGAAAAGAATTTAAAAGTATTTCTGTTGAAAACAAAGAAATGTCTTTGTTCACAGAGGACAAGATCATCTTTGTAGAAAACCTAAAACAATCAGCCAAAAATTTTCCCGGAATGAATACTGAGTATAGCAAGTTTGCAGGATACAAGTTTAATGTACAGAAGTCACTCAACTTCCCAATTACCAGTAATGAACAATCAGAATTTGACATTTAAAATGTAATACCACCTACATTAGCACACACAAAAAATACTTAGGTATAAATATAATATGTACAAAATCTTTATGAGGAAAATTATGAAACTCTGATGGAAGAGATAAAAACTGAGCAAATGGAAAGGTATTCCATATTCATGAGTAGGAAACAATATTAAGGTGTCAGTTCTTTCCAACTTGATATATAAATTTGGTGTAATTCCAATCAAAATCTCAGCAAATTTTATTTTGTGGATATCAACAAGGAGGTTCTAAACTTGATATGGAAAGACAATAGACCCAGAGAAGCCAACAAAATATTAGAGAAGAACAAAGTTGAAAGATTGACACTACTCAATTTTAGGATGTACTATAAAACCGCAGTAAACAATAGAGTGTGGTATTGGTGGAAGAATAGACAAATAAGTACATGGAAGAAAATAGCCCAGAAATAGACCCACATAAATTAGTCAAGTGATCTTTGACAAAAGAGTAATATCAGTTCAATGGAGAAAGGAGAGTGTTTTCAACAAACGGTGTGAACAATTGGACATCTACATGCAAAACAATGATCATACATCTAAATATATAAGACAAAACTAAGAAACTCTTAGAAGATAACATAGGGTAAAGTCTACATGACCTTGGGTTTGGTGATGACACTTTACATACAAAAATCAAAGGCATGATCCTTGAAAGAAAAAACGTAATAAACTGGACTTCATTTAAATTAAAAATTTCTGCTCTGCAAAAGACATTTTCAAGAGAATGAGATAGAAAACCATAAGCTTATATAAAATATGTGCAAAAGACATATCTGGTAAAGGACTGTTATCTAAAATAAGAACCCTTAAAACTCAACAATAAGAAAATGAACAACTTGATTTAAAATTTGGCAAAATATATGAATAGTTTACCAAAGATGATAATGATGGCCAGCCACATGTGAAACAATGCTCAACATCATGTGTCATTAGGAATTACAAATTAAAACAACGAGTGAGATACCAGTACACACCTGCTAGAATGTATACAGTAAAAAACACTGACAACACCAAATGCTGATGACGATGTGGAGTAACTGAAATTCCCATTCATTGCTTGTGGAGCTGCAAAATGGTACAGCCACTTTGGAAGACAATTATAGTTTCTTGTGAAGCCAAATACTCATACCAACAATCCAGCAATCACACACCTTGGTATTTGTCTGTATTGGTATAAACTTAAATCCACTCAAAAACCTGTATACAAATATTTATATCAGTTTTACTCATAATTGCCAAAACATGGAAACAACCAAGATGTAAGAAACTATATAGTACATGCATACAATGGTATATTATTCAGTGATAAAAATAAGTGAACTATCAAGCCATGAAATGACACAGAGGAACCTTAAGTGTCTATTGCCAAGTGAAAGAAGCCAATCTGAAATGCTGCACACTATATGATCCCAGCTATATGACTTGTGGAAGAGCAGAGCCACAGAGACAGTAAAAAGATCAGTGGTATCCAGGGATTCATGGTGAGCAGTAGAGAGGGTGGGATGAATGAGTGAGGGATTTTTAGCACAGTGAAATTACTCTGTATGATATTATAATGCTGGATACATATCCTTATACATTTGTCAAAATCTGTAGATTGTAACACACCAAGAGTAAACCCTAATGCTAACTCTAGACTTCTGTGGATAATGCTGTGTCAGTGTTGGTTCATTGATTGTCACAAACATACCACACTGATGGGAGTCCCTGATGTTGCTGAGGAGGCTATGTGTGTATGTGAGGGTGGGAAGTATTTGTGAACTCTCTGTACTTTCCTTTCAATTTTGCTGTGAACCTAAAATAGCTCTAAAAAAATTAAGTCTGCTAATTTAAAAAATTATGTTTTGCAGCTTTCTAGTGTTACAATATTCTTCTAAGATAGCATTTTTACTAGATGTATCATTATTTTTAGGCCTGTTATAAAAACAACAAAACCATTGTAAAAAAGTAACAAGTAACATCTAGGTGTATAAATACAAAATTAATATTCTCCACAATTGTACATGATTTTGAACCTTTCTTTTATGAAAGCCTTAGGGGCAAGTTGTTTCTGTGTGTGTATGTGTGTGGTGTGTGTGTGAGAAAGGTTTCTTCTGTATCCCTCTTCTGAGACTCTGGGACAGGCCTATTTTCCTTCACTTAAAACATCTCATTTTAAGCTGATTTTGGATTGCTGTAAAGAATGTTTCAACTCGTGTTTCTAGAGCATCCCCAGAGGATCAGGATCACCTGACATCAGAATCACTCAAGACAGATGTTTAAGATGCTGATTCTGAATTATCATCTCTCAGTATGGGTGTGGGAATTTTCTCCACACCACCAAATTCCCCAGGTGGACACTTCGCACATTATGTGAGAACCACTCATGTGAATAATGGAGGTTACGTGAACTTAGACTCCTCCGCGTTGCTTGTACAGACACATTTAATGAACCTAAGGGAAGGTCAAGGTGTAGCCAGAAGCAGTCAGAGGACACCTCCCAGTTAATCACCACATTCTGGCTGCTGTGACTCTGGGCAAGATCTTTAACCTTTCAGAGCCTCAGTTCTGATCACACACACCTTATAAGTTTGGTGTGAAGGTAAAATGAGTTAATACATGTAAAGTACTTAGAATACGGCCTAGTACATGGCCAGGGGCAGTATTTAATAAATATGAGCACTGTTATTAGCAATGCAACTAGAGGTTGAATTCATTATTTTGACAGCCACATCAAGCTGTTGAGTCATATCCAGGTTCATGTTGTCCAAAATCACTAAATAATTGTTTTTTTTTTTGGCGTTTAGCAGAGGGCTTAGACTTTCTCTGGAGACTAAGCACCAAGTCAGCGCTCCCCTGCACTTTTATTAGGTTGCAACGGCAGAAGGCCAGGCATCGATTAATGATTATAGGATGTGTTTTTCATCAACCGAAACAACAGCAAGCTAAATATTTCTTTCTTTCTCTTTTTTTTTTTTTGAGAGGGCATCTCTCATATTTATTGATCAAATGGTTGTTAACAACAATAAAATTCAGTATAGGGGGGTCAATGCTCAATGTACAATCATTAATCCATCTCAAGCCTAATTCTCGTCAATCTACAATCTTCTGAAACATAACGAACAAGTTCTTACATGGTGAACGAATTCTTACATAGTGAATAAATTCTTACATGGTGAACAGTACAAGGGCATTCATCACAGAAACTTTCGGTTTTGATCACGCATTATGAACTATAAACAATCAGGTCAAATATGAATATTCGTTTGATTTTTATACTTGATTTATATGTTGATCCCCCATTTCTCCCTTTATTATTATTATTATTTTTATTTTTAATAAAATGCTGAAGTGGTAGGTAGACGCAAGATAAAGGTAAAAAACATAGTTCAGTGCTGTAAGAGGGCAAATGTAGATGATCAGGTGTGTGCCTATGGACTAAGTATTAATCCAAGGTAGACAAGGGCAGCAAAACATCCACGGATGCAGAAGATTTCTCTCAAAGCGGGGGGGGGGTGAGGTTCTGAGCCTCACCACTGTTGATCCCCAATTTCTCACCTGATGGCCCCCCTGCGACTGTGCCTGTCTTAGGTTGTTCCTCCCTTAAGGAATCTTACACGTCTCTGGCTAACCAGTCACCTTCCGGGGCCATACAGGGAAATGTAAAGTTGGTAAGTGAGAGAGAAGCCATATTGTTTGCAAAGGTTAGCTTTTTACTTCTTTGCAGATTTATGCCCTGTGGCTTCTATGCCCAGCACTTGTCTCGAGGTATCTTTACCACTTGGAGGAATTATGATACTCGGTAAATTCGATATGAGGCACAAATTCTATTTAAGGGTTGTAATTAGGAAGGAAGAAGAAAAGCTATAGAGGTAGCATATGGAAGAAAACATGGGAGGATTGATTATTTCTTTGACATATCTTCTTGTAGAGTACCTTATGTATAGGTTTTAAACTACTAACTAATTTGCACACACATATTAACATAATAGGAATACAGTGACATAAACAAAGCAAATCTATAATTACCATCCATCTCCAGTGAAGCCAAGAAAACAATTTAGGCACCCTAGGCATTTGTGAAAATTTGTCTATGATATGATGGATATTGTCCTACTGTACTTGAACAGTCTGAGAAAAATCAGACAAATTAAAGCAGCCCATTTCTGGGATCTGTTCACATCCCATATGTTCTTTTAACCGTAGATAGTCTATAGTCATAAGATTTTGGAGTGTTACAACTTGCACCCCTCCCAACTCCTGGTTGAGTTCCAACAGTACAGATCCGGTCAAATTCGTTGTCTCACTGTATGCACATGCCAGCCTAGACATCTCCCTCCTCATTCCAATGGCAAGTCCAGGAAACGGTGGGGTGGATGCAGCCACAACCGCAGCATCGCCCGGATCCCTGTGGAGGCTTTTTGATGATCATCCCCCGGCACGAGTCCTCCAGAGAGTGCTGATGCCGGAAGCTCCTCCTCATATCGTATCTTAGTTCATTTTCTGGGTATCCAAGCTAGGCCTTGGTCTTCTGCATAGAAACGAACAGACCCTTTGTCCACACTTTGACATGCCCTCTATACCACTGTGCAGAACTCATTGGAAGTCAGCACACAGGGACTGCATTTTTTTTTTTTATTAAGAGAAGGAATATTATCAGAAAAGAGTGCCTCCATAGCTGATCATCTGACACCCTTTAAGTGATCAACATTAAGGATATTTAAAGCATGTGTTGATCTTTGATTTACCAATAGTTTTATCCTATCAAGGAGTAATCCCCCTTTTCTTCTTTCTTTCTTTCTTTCTTTCTTTCTTTCTTTCTTTCTTTCTTTCTTTCTTTCTTTCTTTCTTTCTTTCTTTCTTTCTTTCTTTCTTTCTTTCTTTCTTTCTTTCTTTCTTTCTTCTTTCTTCTTTCTTTCTTTCTTTCTTTCCTTCTTTTTTTTTTAATCTTTAATCTACATTTACATGAAGAGTACTATGTTTACTATGCTCTCCCCTATATCAGGTCCCCCCTAACAACCACATTACGGTTACTGTCCATCAGCTTAGCAAAATGTTGTAGAATCCCTACTTGTCCTCTCTGTGTTGTGCAGCCCACCCTCCCCTTTCTCCTCCCCCTCCATGGATGCTAATCTTAATACCTCCCTTCTTCTTCCCCCCCCCCTTATCCCTCCCTCCCCACCCATCCTCCCCAGTTCCTTTCCCTTTGGTACCTGTTAGTCCATTTTTGGGTTCTGTAATTCCGCTGCTGTTTTGTTCCTTCAGTTTTTCCTTTGTTCTTATACTCCTCAGATGAGTGAAATCATTTGCTATTTCTCTTTCTCTCCTTGGCTTATTTCACTGATCATAATACTCTCCAGCTCCATCCATGTTGCTGCAAATGGTTGGATTTTTCCACTTCTTATGGCTGAGTAGTATTCCATTGTGTATATGTACCACATCTTCTTTATCCATTCATCTACCGATGGACATTTAGGTTGCTTCCAATTCTTGGCTATTGTAAATAGTGCTGTGTTGAACATAGGGGTGCATCTGTCTTTCTCAAACTTGATTGCTGCGTTCATAGGGTAAATTCCTAGGAGTGGAATTCCTGGGTCAAATGGTAGGTCTGTTTTGAGCATTTTGATGAACCTCCAAACTGCTTTCCACAATGGTTGAACTAATTTACATTCCCACCAGCAGTGTAGGAGGGTTCCCCTTTCTCCACAGCCTCGCCAACATTTGTTGTTGTTTGTCTTTTGGATGGCAGCTATCCTTACTGGTGTGAGGTGATACCTCATTGTAGTTTTAATTTGCGTTTCTCTGATAATTAGCGATGTGGAGCATCTTTGCATTTGTCTGTTGGCCATCTGTATTTCTTTTTTCGAGAACTGTTCAGTTCCTCTGCCCATTTTTTAATTGGGTAATTTGTTTTTTGTTTGTTGAGGCATGTGAGCTCCTTATATATTCTGGACATCAAGCCTTTATGGGATCTGTCATTTTCAAATATATTCTCCCATACTGTAGGGTTCCTTTTTGTTCTATGGATGGTGTCTTTCACTGGACAGAGGCATTTCAGCTTAATGTAGTCCCACTTGCTCATTTTTGCTGTTGTTTTCCTTGCCTGGGGAGATATGTTCAAGAAGAGGTCACTCATGTTTATGTCTAAGAGGTTTTTGCCTATGTTTTTTTCCACGAGTTTAATGGTTTCATGACTTATATTCAGGTCGTTGATCCATTTTGAGTTTATCTTTGTATATGGGGTTAGACAATGGTCCAGTTTCATTCTCCTACATGTAGCTGTCCAGTTTTGCCAGCACCATCTCTTGAAGAGACTGTCATTTTGCCAAAATATTTCCATGGCTCCTTTACAAATATTAATTGACCATATATGTTTGGGTTAATTTCTGGAGTCTCTAATCTGTTCCACTGGTCTGTGGCTCTGTTCTTGTGCCAGTACAAAATTATCTTGATTACTATGGCTTTGTAGTAGAGCCTGAAGTTGGGGACTGAGAACCCCTCTACTTTATTCTTCTTTCTCAGGATTGCTTTGGCTATTCGGGGTCTTTGGTGTTTCCATATGAATTTTTGAATTATTTGTTCCAGTTCATTGAAGAATGTTGCTGGTAATTTGATAGGGATTGCATCAAATTGTATATTGCTTTGGGCAGGATGGCCATTTTGATGATATTAATTCTTCCTACCCATGAGCATGGGATGAGTTACCATTTGTTAGTGTCCCCTTTAATTTCTCTTAAGAGTGACTTGTAGTTTTCAGGGTATAGGTCTTTCACTTCTTTGGTTAGGTTTATTCCTAGGTATTTTATTCTTTTTGATGCAATTGTGAATGGAATTGTTTTCCTGATTTCTCTTTCTATTGATTCATTGTTAGTGTATAGGAAAGCTACAGATTTCTGTGTGTTAATTTTGTATCCTGCAACTTTGCTGTATTCTGATATCAGTTCTAGTAGTTTTGGAGTGGAGTCTTTAGGGTTTTTTATGTACAGTATCATATCATCTGCAAATAGTGACAGTTTAACTTCTTCTTTACCAATCTGGATTTCTTGTATTTCTTTGTTTTGTCTGATTGCCATGGCTAGGACCTCCAGTACTATGTTAAATAACAGTGAGGAGAGTGGGCATCCCTGTGTGGTTCCCGATCTCAGAGGAAATGCTTTCAGCTTCTCGCTGTTCAGTACAATGCTGGCTGTGGGTTTATCATATATCACCTTTATTATGTTGAGGTACTTGCCCTCTATTCCCATTTTGCTGAGAGTTTTTATCATGAATGGATGTTGAATTTTGTCAAATGCCTTTCAGCATCTATGGAGATGATCATGTGGTTTTTGTCTTTCTTTTTGTTGATGTGGTGGATGATGTTGATGGATTTTTGAATGTTGTACCATCCTTGCATCCCTGGGATGAATCCCACTTGCTCATGGTGTGTGATCCTTTCGATATACTGTTGAATTCTGTTTGCTAAAATTTTATTGAGTATTTTTGCATCTACATTCATCAGGGATATTGATCTGTAGTTTTCTTTTTTGGTGGGGTCTTTGCTGGTTTTGGTATTACGGTGATGTTGGCTTCATAGAATGAGTTTGGGAGTATTCCCTCCTCTTCTATTTTTTGGAACACTTTAAGGAGAATGGGTATTATGTCTTCTCTGTGTGTCTGATAAAATTCCGAGGTAAATCCATCCGGCCCCAGGGTTTTGTTCTTGGGTAGTTATTTGATTACTGTTTCAATTTCTTTGCTCGTAATCGTTTTGTTTAAGTTTTGTGTTTCTTCCTTGGTCAGTCTTGGGAGGTTGTATTTTTCTAGGTAGTTGTCCATTTCTTCTAGGTTTTCCAGCTTGTTGGCATATAGGTTTTCATAGTAGTCTTTAATAATTCTTTGTATTTCTGTGGAGTCTGTCGTGATTATTCTGTTCTCATTTCTAATGCTGTTGATTTGTGTTGATTCCCTTTTTCTCTTAATAAGTTTGGCTAGAGGCTTTTCTGTTTTGTTTATTTTCTCAAAGAACCAGCTCTTGGTTTCGTTGATTTTTGCTATTGTTTTATTCTTCTCAATTTTGTTTATTTCTTCTCTGATCTTTATTATGTCCCTCCTTCTGCTGACTTTAGGCCTCATTGGTTTTTCTTTTTCCAGTTTCGATAATTGTGATGTTAGACTATTCATTTGCGATTTTTTTTCCTTCTTCAAGTGTGCCTGGATCACTATATACTTTCCTTTTAAGACTGCTTTCACTGCGTCCCACAGAAGTTGGGGCTTAGTGTTGTTGTTGTCATTTGTTTCTATATATTCCTTGATCTCTATTTTGATTTGTTCATTGATCCATTGGTTATTTAGAAGCATGTTGTTAAGCCTCCATGTGTTTGTGAGCCTTTTTGTTTTCTATGTAGAATTTATTTCTAGTTTTATACCTTTGTGGTCTGAAAAATTGGTTGGTAGAATTTCAATATTTTGGAATTTACTGAGGCTCTTTTTGTGGGCTAGTATGTGGTCTATTCTGGAGAATGTTCCATGTGCACTTGAGAAGCATCTATATCCGGTTGCTTTTGGATGTAGAGTTGTATAGATGTCTATTAGGTCCATCTGTTCTAGTGTGTTGTTCAGTGCCTCTGTGTCCTTACTTATTTTCTGCCCAGTGGATCTATCCTTTGGGGTGAGTGGTGTGTTGAAGTCTCCTAAAATGAATGCATTGCACTCTGTTTTGCTCTTTAGTTCTGTTAGTATTTGTTTCACATATGCTGGTGCTCCTGTGTTGGGTGCATATATATTTAGAATGGTTATATCCTCTTGTTGGACTGAGCCCTTTATCATTATGTAGTGTCCTTCTTTATCTCTTGTTACTTTCTTTGTTTTGAAGTCTATTTTGTATGATATTAGTACTGCAACCCCTGCTTTCTTTTCACTGTTGTTTGCTTGAAATATGTTTTTCCATCCCTTCACTTTTAGTCTGTGCCTGTCTTTGGGTTTGAGGTGAGTTTCTTGTAAGCAGCATGTAGATGGGTCTTGCTTTTTTATCCATTCTATTACTCTTTTTCTTTTGATTGGTGCATTAAGTCCATTTACATTTAGGGTGACAATTGAGAGATATGTACTTATTGCCATTGCAGGCTTTAGATTCGTGGTTACCACAGGTTCAAGGTTAGCTTCTTTAGTATCTTACTGCCTAACTTAGCTCACTTATTGAGCTGTTGTATTCACTGTCTGGGGATTCTTTTCTTCTCTCCCTTCTTATTCCTCCTCCTCCATTCTTCATATGTTGGGTGTTTTGTTCTGTGCTCTTTTTAGGAGTGCTCCCGTCTTGAGCATTCCCTGTAAGATGCCCTGTAGAGGTGGTTTGTGGGAAGCAAATTCCCTCAGCTTTTGCTCATCTGGGAATTGTTTAATCCCGCCATCATATTTAAATGATAGTTGTGCTGGATACAGTATCCTTGGTTCAAGACCCTTCTGTTTCATTGCATTAAATATATCATGCCATTCTCTTTTGGCCTGTAGGGTTTCTGTTGAGAAGTCTGATGTTAGCCTGATGGGTTTTCCTTTACAGGTGACCTTTTTCTCTCTAGCTGCCTTTAAAACTCTTTCCTTGTCCTTGATCCTTGCCATTTTAATTATTATGTGTCTTGGTGTTGTCCTCCTTGGATCCTTTCTGTTGGGGGTTCTGTGTATTTCCGTGGTCTGTTTGATTATTTCCTCCCCTAGTTTGGGGAAGTTTCCAGCAATTATTTCTTCAAAGAGACTTTCTATCCCTTTTCCTCTTTCTTCTTCTTCTGGTACCCCTATAATACAAATATTATTCCTTTTAGATTGGTCACATAATTCTCTTAGTGTTGTTTCATTCCTGGAGATCCTTTTATCTCTCTCTATGTCAACTTCTATACGTTCCTGTTCTCTGGCTTCTATTCCTTCAATGGCCTCTTGCATCTTATCCATTCTGTTTATAAATCCTTCCAGGGATTGTTTCACTTCTGTGATCTCCTTCCTGACATCTGTAATCTCCTTCCAGACTTCATCCCAGTGCTCTTGCATTTTTCTCTGCATCTCATCCCATTGCTCTTGCATTTTTCTCTGCTTCTCTGTCAGCATGTTCATAATTTTTATTTTGAATTCTTTTTCAGGAGGGCTGGTTAGGTCTGTCTCCTTCTCAGGTGTTGTCTCTGTGATCTTTGTCTGCCTGTAGTTTTGCCTTTTCATGGTGATAGAGATAGTTTGCAGAGCTGGGACGAGTGACAGCTGGGAGAGGTTTCCTTCTTGTTGGTTTGTGGCCTTCCTCTCCTGGGAGAATAGCAACCTCTAGTGGCTTATGCTTGGCAGCTGTGTGCAGGCAGGGCTTCAGCTACCTGCCCGGTTGGTTTGGAGTTTATCTCTGCTGTTGCTGTGGGCGTGGCCTGGCTAGGGCTGCTCCTCCAAAATGGTGGAGCCCCGTTGGAGGGGGAGCAGTGGGGAGGCTGTTTATCTCCATAAGGGGCCTCTGTGCTCCCTGTTGCCCAGAGGGTTAGAGTGCCCAGAGATCCCCAGATTCCCTGCCTCTGGGCTAAGTGTCCTGTCCTGCCCCTTTATGACTTCCAAAAAGCACTCTCCAAATGAAAACAAGAACAGCAACAACGAAAGAGAAAAAAAAAAAAAGGGGAAAAACATGCGATTTTCTTTGTCCTCAGGCACCCGTCTCAGGCACCCAGTCACCTGGCTTGCTGCCCTGTGTCCCTCGTATTGGGGTCCCTGTCCCTTTAAGGCTTCCAAAAAGCACTCGCCAAAAAAAAAAAAACTGCTCCTGTTTCTTTGTTCTCCAGCATCATCCTCAGGCACCCGCTCACCGGTCCTGCCGCCCTGTTTCCCTAGTATCCAGGACCCCACACATGCACTATGTCTGCGCTCTGGTCCGGTATCCTGGGGCTGGGTGTTCAGCAGTCCTGGGCTCTCTCTTCCTCCCTGCTGACTCCTCTCCACCCACCAGAGGCCGGGGGGAGGGGTGCTCGGGTCCCGCTGGGTCAGGGCTTGTATCTTACCCCCTTCGCAAAGCGCTGGGTTCTCGCAGGTGTGGATGTGGTCTGGATGTTGTCCTGTGTCCTCTGGTCTCTATTTTAGGAAGAGTTGTCTTTGTTATATTTTCATAGATATATGTGGTTTTGGGAGGAGATTTCCACTGCTCTACTCATGCCGCCATCCTGGCTCTGCCCCTAAATAATTTTTTGTATGTGCAGTTGCTAAGCCACCTCACTCTCCCCACCCCATCCCACTCCCTCTTCATTTTTTAAAAATAAATTGCATGTAGTTTGTAGTCAGATAAAATGTCATAAACACTGGCTTCTCTCCTCACCAGTTAGATAACCTTGGGAAGTTATTTAACTCCCCCAAATATCACAGTGAATATCAGAAGTGGGTTATTGGTGAAATTATTTGCTTGTTGAATGGCATAAGCATTTTTTCACATCACTTATACAGATTAAGTAAATTTAAAGATATTAAGAATTTAGCACAGTGCAGAGCCTGGGTTTGCTACCCAATAAATAATAGCAATAACAACTTAGGTCACTAATGTTTCCCCTAGTCAGATGCAGTCACTGCTGTAATATCCCAGCATGTTTGGGATGCTGACTTTCTTACCACTGCAATCACTCCTCTACCTCACCAAGTGCTGTGGGTCAGCTCTTTAATCTCCTTGCCTCTCAGTACTGCCACCTCTATAAGCAGTCCTCTTTACATCTTGCTCTGATGTCTGTAACTGATGTGAAATACTTCAGCCTAGATAGTGTGGTGCTGCATATGCATTCCCTCATGGGCATTAGGGCCAGTGATCTACCCTCCCAATCTACATGCAGAGGCAGCTGCTCCAGGCTATCCCATTACCCGTATGTAAATCAACACCTAAAGCTTTACTTCGGGGCACAGTGAATATAAGAAGTGGATTATTGGTGAAATTATTTGCTTGTTGAATGGTATAAGTGTTAGGATAGGCTCCTATTGGGGAATTAGAGGAATTCAAAATTTATGGATTGGATACAGTAGTTCAGAGAGCCTTTCCACCCTTGCATAGACTGGTTGTATAGGATTTGTAACCTCACTGGAGGAGGTCATTAGGAGGACATGACTGGAGGTTGACCTGCGAACAGGACCCAGGCAAACGGAGGCTCCTCACCCCCTCCCCCATCTCTGGAGGTACATTCTACCCACCATTCCCACAGCAGGAGCTGTTTCAAGGGTGCGATCTTTAGACAGTAATGGATGGAGCACATGACTAAACCAAGTTAAAGCTTTTCTTAACTTTTAAGATTATGGCCCGCAGGTGCAGAGATCCATGCATCCTGCGGCCACCCAAAACAAGCCTCGTATATAAGTTCCCTCACTTATTAAAACTGCCACCTCCCAAATCTGGAGTGGTCTGCTTCTTTATTTGGTCTCTCTTTACCCTCTGTGGTTGGAGACCAATTCCAGATTTTACCTAGGGAACTCCTGAGTTTGTAAACTAAAAACCTTTGTCCTTAGAGATGGTATCCAAAGTTTGCCATCCTTTCCCCAGACAATGGGTATAAGGATTTATGGTTGCCTGACAGCAACTATAAATCCAGTGTATAAATTCCAGTGTAATGGAATTCTGCACTAGAATATTGTCCTTCTGCCTGGTGTTAGTGTCAAGCATGATCAGAGCACCTAAAAAAGCAATGCTGGAACTTCAACTTAGAGAACAGGACATAAAATTTTTTTCTGCACACATGCTAATAAATGTTGTTTGTTTAATAATGTTCATATATGGTACAATCTAGATAAGTTGTTTTTATCATTACCTGATAGCTGGGTTATGGGTTTCTAATTTTTCACTTACTTATGTAAAATTTTTCACTGGCTAACACCATCTACCCAAAGAGCCTGGCTATTCATGAGCACATTGGTTTAGGTCTGTTTGCAATACATCATTTACAAAGCAGTGTATGTAGTAACTTCACAACTCCAACCCTGAAAGTTTGATCCTGATATAAGTTCTGTCTGGAATATTTCAGAACATCTGCTTTACCAAAAAACAATAACACAGCATAGGGAATATAGTCAATAATATTGCAATATTTTGTATGCTGACAGGTGGTAACTACACTTATTTTTTTTTAATGTGCATTTAGTAATGTATGTAATTGTCAAGTCACTATACTGTACTCCTAAAACCAATATGATACTGTATATCAAGTGTATTTCAATAAAAGACAAAAAGGAATGGAATTTTAAAAAATCCTCTATACTGGTAGTTATTAAAATTTATAATTTTTCAGAATCACTTCAGTTGCTAATGAAATAAAGATTTAAATGTTAGACATTAAACCACAAAACTCCAGGAAGAAAACAGGGGAAAAATCTTCTTGATATGGGACTTGGCAATGATATTTTGGATATGGTACCTAAAATACAAGCAACAAAATAAAAAATAAACACGTGGGACTGTATCAAAGTAAAATCTTCCACACATCAAAAAAAATCAATAAAATGTAAAGGCAACCTAGAGAACATAAGAAAATATATTCAAATCATGTATCTGATGAGGGGTTAAATATCCAAAATACATATAGAACTCAATGCAATAGCAAAACCAACAAATGAAACAATCCAATTTAAAAACAAGCAAAGGAGGATATAACCATTATGAATATATATGCACCCAATACAGGAGCACCAACATATGTGAAACATATACTAACATAATTAAAGGAGGAAATAGAATGCAATGCATTCATTTTGGGAGACTTCAACACCACTCACTCCAAAGGAGAGATCCACCAGACAGAATATAAATAAGGACACACAGGCATTGAACAACACACTAGAACAGATGGACCTAATAGACATCTATAGAACTCTACATCCAAAAGCAACAGGATACACATTCTTCTCAAGTGCACATGGGACATTCTCCAGAATAGACCACATACTAGCCCACAAAAAGAGTCTCAGTAAATTCCAAAATACTGAAATCCTACCAATCAACTTTTCAGACCACAAAGGCATAAAACTAGAAATAAATTGTACAAAGAAAGCAAAAAGGCTCACAAACACATGGAGGCTTAACAACATGCTCCTAAATAATCAATGGATCAATGAGCAAATTAAAATGGAGATCCAGCAATATATGGAAACAAATGAAACAACAAAACAAAATTCCAACTTCTGTGGGATGCAGCAAAAGCAGTCTTAAGAGGAAAGTATATAGCAATCCAGGCATATTTAAAGAAGGAAGAACAATCCCAAATGAATAGTCTAATGTCACAATTATCGAAATTGGAAAAAGAAGAACAAATGAGGCCTAAGGTCAGCAGAAGGAGGGACACAATAAAGATCAGAGAAGAAATAAATAAAATTGAGAAGAATAAAATAAAAAAAAATCAATGAAACCAAGAGCTGGTTCTTTGAGAAAGTAAACAAAATAGATAAGCCTCTAGCTAGACTTATTAAGAGGAAAAGAGAGTCAACACACATCTACAGAATCAGAAATGAGAAAGCAAAAATCACGATGGACCCCACAGAAATACAAAGAATTATTAGAGTACTATGAAAACCTATAAGCTAACAAGCTGGGAAACCTAGGAGAAATGACAACTTACTAGAAAAATACAACCTTCCAAGACTGACCCAGAAAGAAACAGAAAATCTAAATAGACCAATTACCAGCAACGAAATTGAAGCAGTAATCAAAAAACTACCAAAGAACAAATCCCCCGGGCCAGATGGATTTACCTTGGAATTTTATCAGACATACAGAGAAGACACAATACCCATTCTCCTTCAAGTTTTCCAAAAAATAGAGGAGGAGGGAATACTCCCAAACTCATTCTATGAAGCCAACATCACCCTAATACCAAAACCAGGCAAAGACCCCACCAAAAAAGAAAACTACAGACCAATATCCCTGATGAATGTAGATGCAAAAATACTCAACAAAATATTAGCAAACCGAATTCAAAAATACATCAAAAGTATCATACACCATGAGCAAGTGGTATTTATCCCAGGGATGCAAGGATGGTACAACACTCAAAGATCCATCGACATCATCCACCACATCAACAAAAAGAAAGACAAAAACCACACGATCATCTCCATAGATGCTGAAAAGGCATCTGACAATCAACATCCATTCATGATAAAAACTCTTAGCAAAATGGGAATAGAGGGCAAGTACCTCAACATAATATGTAGTAAACATCATACTTAACAGTGAGAAGCTGAAAGCTTTTCCTCTGCAATTAGGAACAAGACAGGGATGCCCACTCCCCCACTGTTATTCAACATAGTACTGGAGGTCCTAGCCATGGCAATCAGACAAAACAAGGAAATACAAAGAATCCAGATTGGCAAAGAAGAAGTTAAAATATCACTATTGGCAGATGACATGATATTGTATATAAAAAACCCTAAAGACTCCACTCTGAAACTATTAGAGCTAATATCGGAATTCAGCAAAGTTGCAGGATACAAAATTAACACACCAAAATCTGTGGCTTTCCTATACACTAACAATAAACTAATAGAAAGAGAAATCAGGAAGACAATTCCATTCACAATTGCATCAAAAAGAATAAATACCCAAGAATAAACCTAACCAAGGAAGTCAAAGACCTATACCCTGAAAACTATAAGACACTCTTAAGAGAAATTAAAGAGGTCACTAAAAAATGGAAACTCATCCCATGCTCCTGGCTGGGAAGAATTAAAATTGTCAAAGTGGCCATCCTGCCCAAAGCAATATACAGATTTGATGCAATCCCTATCAAATTACCAACAGCACGACGGCATTCTTCAATGAACTGGAGCAAATAGTTCAAAAATTCATATGGAAACACCAAACATACCAAATAGCTAAAGCAATCCTGAGAAGGAAGAATAAAGTGGGGGGGATCTAACTCCCCAACTTCAAGCTCTACTACAAAGCCACAGTAATCAAGACAGTTCGGTACTGGCACAAGAACAGAGCCACAGACCAGTGGAACAGAATAGAGACTCCAAACATTAACCCAAACATATATGGTCAACTAATATTCGATAAAGGGGCCACGGATATACAATGGGGGAAATGACAGTCTCTTCAACAGATGATGCTGGAAAAACTGGGCAGCTACATGTAAGAGAATGAAACTGGATCCCTGTCTAACCCCATACACCAAAGTAAATTCGAAATGGATCAAAGACTTGAATGTAAGTCATGAAACCATAAAACTCTTAGAAAAAAACATAGGCAAAAATCTCTTAGACATAAACATGAGTGACCTCTTCTTGAACATATCTCCCCGGACAAGGGAAACAAAAGCAAAAATGAACAAGTGGGACTATATCAAGCTGAAAAGCTTCTGTACAGCAAAGGACACCATCAATAGAACAAAAAGGTATCCTACAGTATGGGAGAATATATTCATAAATGACAGATCCGATAAAGGATTGACTTCCAAAATATATGAAGAACTCACACGCCTCAACAAACAAAAAGCAAATAATCCAATTAAAAAATGGGCAGAGGAGCTGAATAGACAGTTCTCTAAAGAAGAAATCCAGATGGCCAACAGATACGTGAAAAGATGCTCCACATCGCTTGTCATCAGAGAAATGCAAATTAAAACCACAATGAGATATTATCTCCCACCAGTAAGGATGGCTGCCATCTAAAAGACAAACAACAACAAATGTTGGTGAGGTTGTGGAGAAAGGGGAACCCTCCTACACTGCTGGTGGGAATGTAAATTAGTTCAGCCATTGTGGAAAGCGGTATGGAGGTTCCTCAAAATGCTCAAAATAGAAATACCATTTGACCCAGGAATTCCACTTCTAGGAATTTACCCTAAGAATGCAGGAGCCCAGTGTGAAAAAGACATATGCACCCCTATGTTTATCACAGCACTATTTACAATAGCCAAGATATGGAAGCAACCTAAATGTCCATCAGTAGGTGAATGGATAAAGAAGATGTGGTACATATACACAATGAAATATTACTCAGCTATAAGAAAAAAACAGATCCTACCATTTGCAACAACATGATGGAGCTAGAGGGTATTATGCTCAGTGAAATAAGCCAGGCAGAGAAAGACAAGTACCAGATGATTTCACTCATATGTGGAGTATAAAAACAAAGGAAAACTGAAGGAACAAAACAGCAGCAGAATCACAGAACCCAGGAATGGACTAACAGTTACCAAAGGGAATGGTACTGGTGAGGACGGGTGGGAAGGGAGGGATAAGGGTGGGAAAAAAGAAAGGGGGCATTATGATTAACATATATAGTGTGGGGGGGTTACAGGGAGGCTGTGCAACACAGAGAAGACAAGTAGTGATTTTTACAGCATCTTACTACGTTGATGGACAGTGACTGTGAAGGGGTGAAGGGATATGTGGGAGGGACTTGGTGAAGGGGGGAGCCTAGTACACATAATGTCCTTCGTGTAATTGTACATTAATGATACCAAAATAAAAAATATAAAAAAAAAATAAAAATAAGCAAAGGACCTGAATATTTTGCCAAAGAAGATATTCAAATGGGCATGTACACAAAAATGTGCTCAACATCACTAGTAGTCATCAGAAAAATGCAAATAAAACCCACAGTGAGATTCACTTCATGCCTTTTAGAATGTCTATCATAAGAAAGGCAAGAGATAACAAATGCTATCAAGAATGTACAGAAAAGGAAAATGTCGTGCGCTCTTGGTGGAAATGTAAATTTGTGCAGCCCATATGGAAACCAGTATAGAGATACCTCCTATGATCCAGTAATTCCACTTCTGGGTATATATCTAAAGGAAACAAAAGCACTATGATGCAAAGATATCTGCACCCCCTTCCCCATGTTCATTGATGTATTATTTACAATGGCCAATACATGGAAACAACCTGAGTATCCATCAACCGATGATGAATAAAGAATATGTCGTATATGTATACAATGGAATATTATTCAGCCATAAAGAGAAGAAAATCCTACCATTTTCAATAATAGCATGGACAGGTCTTGAGGGCATTATGCTAAGTAAAATAAGTCAGACAAAAACAAATATGTATGAACTAACTCACTTATATGCAAAATCTGAAAAAAACAAAGTCATAGAAAAAAAGATCAGATCTATAGTTACTGGAGGTGGGGGTAGGGCTTGGGAATTTGGTGCAAATCAAAAGGTCAAAAGTTATAAACTTCCAGTTATAAGATAAATAAGTCCTGGGGATGTAATGTGCAGCATGGTAACTATAGTTATCCGTACTGTATGGTATATTTGAAAGTTGCTAAGCAAATAAATCCTGAAAGTTCTCAACACAAGGGACAACATTTTTTGTAATTATATAAGGTGTTGGATGTTAATTAAACTTGTTATGATAATCATTTGTATGTCAAGTCATTATGCTGTACCCCTTAAACTTATGCAATTTTGTATGTCAATTATATCTCAATAACACTGAAAGAAAAATAATAAAATAAAATGCAGATTGTCATAATCTATTCGCAGTGAGGCATTTTCCTCCCCGTAAACCTGGGAATCTGTATTTTAATGACCACCCTTGATGAGCCCATTGCAGATGATCAGTGAACTATACCCCTTAAAGACAGGTGTGCCTCAAAATCATGCAGAAGCATTTTAAAAATACTAACTTCTAGGCTTCTCTCCAAATCTCTCAATAAGAAGTTCCTGTGTAATAACTGCATATAAACATTTTTAAAAGAGCTTCTCTGGTAATTATTTAACATATTAATCATAGTTATTTTAAAGTCCTTATTGGCTAGTTCCAATAATGAGGTCATTATGGATATAACTTCTACTGTTTTTTCTCATGATTGCCAATCATATTTTCTTGCTTATGTGCATGTCTTGTAATTGTTATTGTATTCCAGAAATTGTGTTTGATACATTAGAGAACCTCCAGATGAGTATTTCTCCCACCAGAGAAGGTTTTTCCTTCTTCTATTAGGCCAAGAGAGTGAGGAATTGATCACCAAGTCCAATAATACTTTCCACACTCTTTCCTTAGACATAGTCCTCAGGGGTTTCAATTGAAAGCTTGGCAGGCATTAATCTCCTTAGTTCCAAAAGACTGCAAGAAATCTGCCTCTATCCTTCGGATATTCCCAGTCCAGTTCTCTAGCCTTCTACCCACACATTTTTAAAAACTGCTAAATGCCTTAAGAGAGAAAATGTCTTAATGATGTTCTTCAGATAGGCTGTTTCTCCTAGTGGGTCTTTGTTGCTTAATCCCTAAGAGACTATGTTAGGGCTCCTTCTGCCTATAGGAGTTTTTGACCTAGCTCCCCAATCTCCTGAATAAACCCAGAGCTCAGCAAATATTCCATGGGGAAAGTTGGAGTTCTTCAAGTTGCTTATTTGTTTTCCAGCTCTGCTCAATCACTAAAAGCTTTGCTGATTTCACTGATCTTTGGCAGAGGTCCTCTTACAAAACCATTGTCGATCTTCAGCTTGCACCTAGAATCGGCAAATGTCCCCAGGGTAAACAAATCAGCTTACCTTAGAATAGTTGTGCTTCTCTGGAATATAAACTCACTTAACATTGTTCCTTCCATAGCTCTCCAATACTTTTACAAATATTATTTACCTGGGTTTTCAAGTTGTTGTAATGAAAGTGTTGATCTGCCAAGACCTGCTACATCCTACCTGAATGGTGATGTCTTCCTGATACATATATTTTTTTTAGTTGTTCATTTATTTATCTTTTCTAAAGCAGTCATGTACTTATATCAAAGCTAACATATTTTTCAAGCTACCTTTAAAAATTTGCTGTGTTAGAATTTGTTTTTTTTCAGCTGGCTTTCCTTTGTTCCTGGGTTAATTTGAAAGAAAAGGTAAGTAATGGAGATGTTCATGTGCTGGCTTCATTATTCTCAGTTGTCATTTTATTCATTTTTGAATGATTTTACTTCTGAAACTTGGTTAACAACAATAGCAGTCAGTATATCTGCATACTGTGGTAGAAACAACTCTACTCATTGCCTAAGCAAGGTTATGTATTTTTCATTTTCTGCACATAATAAAATGTCAGTGAGTAAGTTCCTAAGAATGGTACTCTGTTGCAAGCCAAGCTAATCAATTGCTATCTTTAAATAAGGAATGTGTCCTAAATGTTTCTATAGCTTATTTTAAAACCCTGTAAATGAAGCTAAACTCATTAACTTTTAAATATTACTTTTCTAAACACTTCCTTTTTAACATGGAAATGATGTTCTTCACAAATGTGACGAACCCTAAAATACTACAATATTAAGATATACAGTCTATTTTACAATGAATTAAACAAACATTTATTGAGTACATGTCATGTGCTAGGTTCTTTAATGAAAGCTAGTAATACAAAAAAAAACAGATATTGCATGCCCTTAATGAACTCACAGCATAATAAACAAACAATTAAGCAAACATTTGCAATAGGAGGCAGTATGAGACATGACTGATGTACACAAATGATTCTATGGAAGCATGCAGGAGGTATTTCCCAGTCAGCACTGGGAGGAGAGTGGAGAAAGAGATGGGGCATCAGGGAAATCTCAGATAAGTCTTCTTAAATGAGATAACACACAAACTGGTTTTGTATAATGGATGAAATTAGCCAGGGAAAGGAGAAGGAGGCAGAGGAGAGGAAGTCACAGAAGGAAGAAGGAATGGGCCCAAAGGCCTGGAGGTGGGAGATAACAATCTGTTTAGGGGGCCCAGTATGAACAGGAAGCTGTAGTAAAGAGTGGAGAGGCACTCAGGGTCAGATCACAAAGGGCTTTGTAAGCACAACCACCACTATTGCTTCCCAGAATACTACATCTTAACTGGTCCACCCATATCCATTCCTTTCTACTTACTTAGCCAGAGTGAGCCATTCAAAGGCTTAATTGCTATCTATCTGAAACCCTTTCAATTATATCTCACTTTTTTAAGTTAGAGACCCAAATCCTAACTTTGCCTTACTGAGCTGCTTCTGGCCTTGCACTCTGTATCTCTTCACCACCCTCACCAGCCTCTTAGAGCCCATGAAATATGTTTTACTTGCTTTTGCCTCCAAGATATTTCACAAGACAGCTCTTTGTCTGGGAAGCCCTATCTACCTCCCACACCCATTACTTGTCAATTCTTTCAACTACCTCACATCTACTGCTGAGACTCTCCCTCCAGGAAGTCTTTTCTGATCCACCCAAACTGTATTAGGTCCTTCCTATACAAGCCTACAATACTCTATTATTGCCTTTATAACACTTATCAGGGCTTTTTTGTAAGATTTGTAAGATTATTTAATTAGAACCTGTCTCCCCCACTAGGCTAAAAGTTGTAAGAGGCAGAGATTGTATGGCGCTGATTGTGACCCTCATATCCAGCAAAATGCATAGATATGTTATTCTTAAAAAGATTTGTTAAGTGAATGAGAAAACTTGTAAAAAATAAAGTAATAAGACAATAAGATATGTGAGAGATACAGTGCACACACACAGTTTGCCAAACCTATTTCACTTTTGTTCCTGGCAGTTCCCATTTCTAGGTTAAAACTAGATTATAAGGTTGCCAGGGGGGTGATTTCTACAACTAATTCCCTCCCAGTCTATTTCCTTTGTGGCTCTAACTTTCAGCCTTTCTACAATCCTGATTTTTCAACCCAGATACTATATATAACAATAAAATATCTGGATTTTCTGAGTTAGTCTTGATTTTAAATATCCTGTTCCACTGTTCTCACAAAGTGTGCTCCTATTGTTAGAGACTATGTCCTAGTTTGGTGTTCAGAAAGTTTAGTCATTATGTTAGATGTCTTTAACATGCTTATGGAAGATATATGGGTGGGTAGATAGATAGATTAGATAAATAGATAGGATTAATGCATGGATGGATGGATGGACAGATACCCACACATGTGCCATTTGTTTTCTTACCCCAATTAAATAGTAACCTCATTTAATTTAGAGGCCATATCTTCCATTTCTTTTCTAACTCTTCAGTGTTCAGTAACTAAGTGAATGCTCCTGTTGGATAAGCCAGTTACGGGAAGAGAGAGAAGTAGATTTCTAATATTGTACAGTGTGCAGTAGGGAAGGAGGTTTCTATTCTGATTCTGAAGAAATTTGATCAGACCATCTAAGATAAGTATCCTAAGTCAGAATTATGACATTTGAATGTAGCAAAGATAATATTATGTGTTTCAAAGTATTCCTCTGGGAGAGAGAGGAAAAGATGGTGGCATGAGTAGGGTGGTGGAAATCTTCTTCCAAAACCATATATATTTTGAAGATATAGCAAATACAAATATTCCTAAAAGAGTGACCAGAAGATACAATACACCAGCCAGGCTACATCTGCAAGAACCCAACATCTCATGGAAAAGGGTAAGATACAAAGCTGTGACCTGGGGGGACCCAAGCACTTCCCCCACCCCAGCTCACTGGTGGGAAGAAAAGAATCAGAGTGGGGAGGGAGTGGAAGTGCAGGACTGCTAAATAACCAGTCCTAGTAATCTGTCTCAGGAGCACAAACACATATTGCATGGTACTCTGGATATTAGAGGAGTGGAAAAGCAAAATCCAAGACTAAGACTGAGAACAGGTTCCCATAGCTGGCTGCCCTGGGACAAAAGAAAAGCAGGCGCTTTAGAAGTCTTAAAGGGTCAAGGGTTTAACATGTGGACAAAATCATCCTGGCCCACACAGCCCAGCAGGCTGGGAACTTTAAGGAACTTCAGGTGCCCTAACCCCTTGGTTGGCAATGCAGTTCCGAGGTCCCTCACAGAGATAAGAAGCCTGCTGTTCCTCCCCAACCACTATCACTGCAAGCAAACTGGCTGACCCACCACTGCTGTGGAGCAGCTGGGGAGCAGCCCCGCCTACAGCAAACACACAGTTTAACATAGAGGCTTCTCTCTGTGTGCAACTAAGTGGCCCAGACCCAGAGGCTGCTCCCTGCACATGGTTGACTGGCACAGACAGTGGAGATGTGAGCAGAGTCTGGAAGGCATGAAGGGGCTCTGTTCTCCCGACAGAACACATGTCGCTTGCCTGTAACCCCTGCTAGTGCCCTAGGCCATTCTAAAGGCTGCTCCACCCACAGCAGCTTAGGAGATTAACCCAGAGGCTACTCTCTGCATGCAGTTGACCAGCACAGACAGTGGAGACAGGCGCAGAGTCCGGAAGGCACAGAGGGTCTCTGTTCTTGTGGCAGAACACACACCGCTTGCCTGCAACCCCCGCCAGTGCCCTAGGACATCCTAAGGGCTGCCTCCCCACCCAATGCAGCTCAGGGGATTAACCCAGAGGCTTCTCCAAGTGTGCAGTTAACTGGCACAGACAGCAGAGACAGGCAAGGCAACCAGCAAGCAGGAAGTGACTTTGTTCTCCCAGCTGACACAGGCACCACTCATCAGTGACCACTCCAATCACCGTGAAAAGGCAGAAGAAACTTTTTCAGTCCAAAATCCCTCAAACACCAGAGAGAGGGCTTGGTGAGACTGAAATCACCAATCTTCCTGAAAAAGAATTCAAAATAAAAGTCATAAGCATGCTGATGGAGCTACAGAGAAATATTCAAGAGCTAAGGGATGAATTCAGGAGGGAGATAACTGAAATGAAACAAACAATGGAAGGATTTAAGAGCAGACCAGATGAGGTGAAAGAGACTGTTAATGGAATAGAAAATCAGAGAACAGGAATACAGAGAAGCTGAGGCAGAGAGAAAGAAAAGGATCTCTAGGAATGAAAGAATATTAAGAGAACTATATGACCAATCCAAAATGGAACAATATTCGCATTAAGGAGTACCAGAAGAAGAAGAGAAAGAAAAAGGGATAGAAAGTGTCTTTGAAGAAATAATTGCTGAAAACTTCCTCAATCTGGGGAAGGAAATAGTCTCTCAGGCCATTGAAGTCCACAAATCTTCAAACACAAGGGACCCAAGGAGGAAAACACCAAGGCATATAATAATTAAAATGGCAAAGATCAAGGACAAGGACAGAGAATTAAAAGCAGCCAGAGAGAGAAAAAAGATCACCTACAAAGGAAAACCCATCAGGCAATCATCAGACTTCTCAGCAGAAACCTTACAGGCCAGAAGGGAGTGGCATGATATATATTAATGCAATGAAATGGAAGGGCCGTGAACCAAGAATCCAGCAGGATTATCATTTAAATTTGAAGGAGGGATTAAACAATTCCCAGATAAGCAAAAGTTGAGTGAATTTATCTACCATAAACCATCTCTACAGTGTATTTTAAAAGGACTGCTGTATATGGAAGCATGTCTAAGGCTAAATAGCTGTCACCAGAGAAAACAAAACCACAGCAAAGGAAGGAGACCAACTAAATACTAATTAAATGCAAAATAAAATCAGCTATCCACAAAATCAGTCAAGGGAAACACAAAGAGTACAAAATAAAACACCTAATGTATAAAGAGTGGAGGAGGAAGAAAAAGAAGGGAGAGAAATAAAGAATCATCAGGCTGTGTTTATAATAGTGTAAAAAATGAGTTTAGTTAGACAGTTAGATAATAAAGAAGTTGCCCTTGAACCTTTGGTAACCACGAATCCAAAGACTGCAATGGCAAGAAGTACATATCTATTGATAATCTCCCTAAATGTAAATTGACTGAATGCACCAATTAAAAGACATAGAGTCACTGAATGGATAAAAAAACAAGACCCAACTATATGCTGCCTACAAGAGATTCACCTCAAACCCAAAGACATACATAGATTAAAAGTGAAGGGATGGAAAAAGATATTTCATGCAAACAATAGGGAGAAAAAAAGCAGGTGTTGCAGTACTTGTATCAGAATACAAGTATCAAAATAGATTTCAAAACAAAGAAAGTTACAAGAGACAAAGAAGGGCATTACATAATGATAAAGGGGTCCAACAAGAGGATATAACCATATAAATATCTATATACCCAACACAGAAGCACTACATATGTTGATGTGTAAGAGGAAAAGAAACAAACAGATATTGTCTAAAAATTTGGAGCCTTGTAGGATTGGGAAAGCCAATTGCTTCTGGATCCCAGAGTAAGAAATGGGGCTTTCAAGGCTCTGAAAAGGGAAGATGAAGTGAATCTTCACAGATTAACATATATGGTATTGCCAACCCTAATAGTCCCAGGGCAGTTGCCATGAAATGAGAGAAGGATGTGGATGAGGAATCAAAGAAACAAGAGAGACATGGAACACATGTTTAGGAAAGAATCTGGGCATAGTTACTGGCACATAATATCTACTAGAACCCAACAGACTAACTTGTAAGACAAACATACACTCAAAGAAAGCACAATTCCCAAAAAAATAATGCCTTTTGCTCTTAGACACTTCCTAAACTTTTGGGCCCAGACTCAAGAAGAGTCAGCAGGCTGGAAAATATTCACAGACCTCAAGAAGAGCATCTTCCTCAACACTGATTCTAACTGTATCTGGGGGAGGATACTTGGAAATACCAACCTTCCCCAAGGACTGAGACAGGGACCAAGGGGAACAGTAGACACGGGATTGCCTTTTGAAGAACAGAGTGAGGATTTGGTCAGAAAATATGCCCTAGCCCAGGGTAAGGGGCCATCTCAGTGCCTGCCCTACAGGGTTTCATCATTGCTATGGGCCAAGGGCCTCAGTATTTTACTCAGCCTTCCCCTTTCTCCAGGAAGTATGTGTTGCTGGCATCCTGTCCCTACGCTGCTCCAGTATCTTGATTTGCGTGTAGGGAACCAGATTGACTTTTTAGTCAAAGATTGCTTATGAACAGTCACCTGTGAATTAGGGGAAGAGGAGGATTGAAAAATTGACACATCACTGGGCCATCCTGGACATTGAGCTGGATGCAGTGACTTGATGAGACTTTGAGTTGTTTTCTTAAGGGAAGGGGTGGGCATGTTCTATATGATCATACAGTGATAAAAGGATATTTGGTCACTGTGGCAGAGGCAGTACTTGGCATTTGTCATACCTGTTTCACCTATCCTAGTTTCCCTAGCTTGGGCATATAGAAAGACTACATATTTCAACCTCCCTTAAAAGTGAGGATATTTGATGGATACTTGCCAGTGGGATATGTGTAGACATTGTGTGTGCCACCTTCAGACTGGACCCCTAAGACATCTTCAGAAATACTTTACATGTTCTCTTATTGCTTTGGTGCAATGGAATGATGATATCACTACACAGAAGGATACTGGGTCCCTGAGTCTCCTTGTGGAGGAGAGCCACCTGACCAAGAACATCCAAGGAAATATGGACATTTCATGAGCAAAACACAAAATTTTACTTGTGTTATAAATAGAAATAAACTTGTGTGCACTAAGCACCTGACATTTCAGAGTTTCTCTGTTACTGTGGCATAAGAGTGTCATCTTGCTTTGCTTACCTTGACCAACACCATGCAATAGATTATATTCTTCATGGTTCTTCTCTCACCTTTACATAACTTTGTATTTCCTCTTAGCTACATAACTCCTGCATTTGTCATCTTTGTTTAATCACAGAAAACAAAAAAGGAAAAAGAAGTCAGTTTCAGGAGAAAAATAATCCACTTGTTTCTTTTCAAGATTTTCAGACACTATGATGAAACATGTGGAAAACTATGCCCTCAAAGGCATATAAAAGGTAAAAAGTACAGGGTGTTTAAGTTAGACACAAAATTCTGTAAGAATTTGAAGGAGGAAGTGATTACTTCCTGTACTGCAAATTAGATGCAAATAATTCCATGGCCTAATTTTTTAAAGACTTGGTATATGCCCCTCCCTCCATCCCTAACAGATTGTTTATCACCTGGACATGGACTTTATCTGCTTTGTGAAATATCCACTTCAGATTTTAAATTCTGGTCTGGTTCTTGCCTGCCACCCAGCATATATCAGAATTATCAATTCCTATCACTCTATGTGGGCTCTGGGAATTGAACCAGTTCCAGTTTTATCTAAAAAAGATATTAATACATGTAGAAAACTAATTTCAAAAACAAAAGCTGAAAACAAATATAAATATTCTCTAAGAATCACACACTTTGTGACTTTGCTCTCTGTATGCACAGGTTAACAATGTAAGGCTCCTAACCATTAAATAAGTTTAATTTTTCTGAAAAGGCTTCAGTAGTATTTTCCATGAGAAATCTCTTCTGTGGCATCTCTGAAAGGGACAAATCTAGTCTTTGCTTAAATACCCTGTTTCCGGGCCATCCAAAGAAGACTTTTCTGCTGATGAACAACTCCAAGCCTACTACATTTTTATCAACTTAAGCAGATTAATCACTTTTATTTTGAACTTCATTCAACTGTTTTGTTTCCTTTTTTCCTAATAATTCTTCACTGATTGATGAAGAAGCATTTTTACACGGAATTGAGGGCAACAAGTCCCTCCATAGGAAAAAAAAAAAGGAATGAGAGAAACTACAGATACATGTCATATCTTGTCTCTCAAGAATGGAGCATCAGGCCCTGGTGCCTCCTGCTCATGGCCTTGCTGGTGATTTAAATTTTATTTGTTATCCGGTAGGTTGTAGAGAGTGACATCCTCTCCATCATGATCACTCGCTGCCTTTCATTCTTTTCAGCGATGCCACAGCTTCTGTTTGAAGTATTTCTAGTTTCCATCTGCTCAGGCCCAGGGGCCCTCTGTACCTCTAGGGAGGTGAAGTCTTCCGGGCAATCAGTGATAATGTATTCAGCACAGCACCAGTTTCCTCTGTTACACTGGTCCTTAAACCCTTTGAGATTCTGGCTGCCAAACACTGAGATATCTACCCCCCAGGGCAGGAGTGGGGGCAGCAGGAGTATAGAAATACACAAATACATATATGTACGATTTTAAGTATCATTTCAAGGAATTCACAGACCTTCTGAAGATGACCTATTCCATCTCATGTCATGACCTAAACCTCATGTTAGGTAAGAATCCAAGCCTTATAATGAAACTGAGTGACTGATTCTTTTCATCCAATCCAAATTCATTGAGCACCAATTCTGGTCAAACACAGGGCATTAGTGACCGAAGTACCACCTTTACACACAAGGATGCACCATCTAGAAGGGAAATAGATATACACTTAATTTTAATGAAGCAGTTTCTTATGTGTTACCATTGGTAGAAAGTGCTACTGGAGATGGATTGCAAGTTAGAAAACTCAGTTGTGACAATCACGGAATAGGTGACAACTTTATATTCAGGTTTTCATAACTGTGTCCTTGCCACCTTTCATATGATGACTCACATTAATGAGATATGTACATAGTAGTCTTGGAAATGGTGATAAATAGCTATATAATCTTAGGCGATAATTCCATTAACTTCTGATGTCTGAAGCATTTTTCACTAGAGACATTTTGTCATTGCAGGGGTTAATTATCACTTCAACCAACGATTTTTCCCACTCTATCAATTGCAAGAAGGGCAGGTAGGTTGGTCCAGGCAGCCTGGCATGGGGAGGAGACTCACATTCTTGCACACTGGTTTAGGTGGATGAAAGCAAAGTATTGCCCCAAAAATAAAAGGTTCTGAGTGTCAGAGTTGAAGACAAGGGACAAGATGGATCTTCTGATGAAGAGTGAGCAGGTGTCAGAAGTCAGAATGCAGAACCATGAGGTCAGAGATTCATATGTCAGTGGGTTCAAACAGAAAAGCAGGGGGGTATCTGGGCAAATAACAAGAATTATGAGCATTGCCAAGACAGAGTTTTCCTGGGTCCCAGCTGCATGTTCTCAGAGGGCAGAATCCACTTAACAGCCAGAGAGCAGATGAGCATAAGCATACTGTTTCTTCTCATCTGTTTCCATTTCTTTGCTACCATTTTTGATGAGTCTTCTTCCAGGTACTAGTTCCCAGTGATCTATCTTTAATAATGATTTGTTTAAAACAGCACTTATAACCAACTCTCAGTGATCCGGAGGAAAGAGAAATGTATATACATTGGGATCTTCACATTATTTAAAGCTTCTTTTAAATCAACAGCTTTAATTAGTATCCCTTTAAGTCATTCAACAAAACTGCTGGTAAATAGTCATATTGAGTGGTTTTGATCATACCTCTTTTCCAACTCCCTTGTCAATGGGATAGAGATTTGATGTAGTAAAGATTATCTTTTGATAATTTTAACCAATGAGTTTTACATTTTCCTCTTCTGTAAATGATGATTGTCTGACAGCCATTTTGCTAGAGCTTCAGGAGAGGAGCAAGGGCTGATGTCTCTTAGGAGAAAGAGGGTACACTATCAGAGAAGTCCTGTCTAAACTGAAAAGAGGGGAGCCTCCATCCGGATTGTGGAGGCTAGAGAGAGGCAAGAGTTGAGCAAACAAGTTAATCATCAAAATTTCCATATCCCCCCACACTTGAAGCCACATCTCCAAGGATGGGGTCAAGGTGCTATAGAAACTTCCTGGTTAGTGTAGGGAGTGTCAAGACCATCAGGGCTTATGTCATGTTTCCCAGGGCATAAGGAAGATAGACTGTGGATTTCTAATACATGTAGGATACAGCATGCCTTTGGTATTTCTGGCAGCCAATGAAATTGTGGGTAGAAGTTATGTGATCTACTTCTGGATGTGGAAACTATTTCCAGATAAAGGAAACTGAGAGAGAGAGTGAGAGCATTAGTCCTTTCCTCCACATTCTGGCCACAGCCCCAGTGCTGAAAAGGGGCTTGACAGTCTTAATTTCTTCTGAGAAGGGGTTGACAGTCTTAAATTCTTCAAGACCGGGCCACCATGGATAGACTCTCAAAGACTAGAGGCAAGGCCAGGCCAGTGATCAGTGGCAAAGGATGCCATCACACTTCAAATGGCCAAATAGGACCAGTTATACCTCTGAAGATGCTGGTCCCAGCCCAGGCCACTGTTCTGCAACAGAGACTAGAAGGGATCCAAAGAACCCTGTATTGACCAAGAATGCTATAGACTGACCATCAGCACTGCCTAAGATACTTCCTTAGAGGAGAAAGAGAAAATATAGAATTCTGAATGCAATTGTTCAGCACTAAAGGAGACTGTTTAAACTGGAAAAGAGGTATATTGCTAATGGGATAAGCTTCCCCAATACCCAAGGAATTTGGAAAGGAGGGAAGATAATTACAAAGGCCAATTTTCTTTGCACACCTGAGAGTAGAGTGGAAAATTTGTAACCTGCTCTACTAATCATCAAGGGAAAGGGTACCAGAGATAGGCAGCCAAGAAGAATAACCAAGACATTGCAGAGGCAGAATAATTAGTTTCTGAATAATTAAGATCTTTTGATAAACAGAACAATCCATTACCCTTATAAAGTAAAAGACATTTCCTGAGGGTGCAAAACTTGGCTGGGGCTGGTCACACCTTAAACATCAGAGCTAGAGGTTGAATTCACAGAAGTTGAGCCCCATCTTTAATCTCATTAAGTATCTTCACAAACATTAACTGATTTTATGTAATGTGTCCTTATATCCTTATATCCATAGTCTGGATGGAAAGGCTGAAGATCAGAAATCAACTGATGTGAACCATGCGATTGGCACCAGCACAACTAGGTGAGCTCAGGGCTGGGTTTGCATCTCACTCTGGCTCATGCAGCCCTTCAGCCTCGTGGAACCAGAGCTCAGTGGTCTTTTTCAGAGCAGCTTTCTTCTAACAGTAACATGGCCTTTGGCTGCCTCTTTGGCCATAGATCTTGCGTTTAGAATTAACAAAAGGTGGAGAAACTTTGGTTAAGTTGCTGGGAGATGGCCCAGAATTGGCAGTGGTAAAGTCATCCTGCCAAGGGTCTTGTGTTGAGAAAACACTGTGGTTCATATTCTCAGAGTGCAAATACAGAGAGGTGGGTCTGGCTCTGGAGAGGAGAGTAACCTTGAGGAGGACTTATAATTAGAACTGTCACAGAGAATTTTCTTCAAGTGGCTTCACAAGCAGAGGTGTCACCCAAGCAGGGTAGCATCTTTTCAAGGCCAAGAAGTCACATAATTCTTGACTCTGACTTCTGAAAAAGAAATAGATTAAAGAGGGTTTCAAAGATGGCAATCAGTCCTCAAGTCCAGGTCCCACTGGCTCCAGCAGCTGGAGCGGCACCGCACGTGGCCCTCTTCTTGTGCTTAGGCCCTTCGCCACAAGGGGCGCTGCTCACTCAGCCACCTCCACACTCTCCTACAGCCAGCCCCTTCTCACCCGGGTCTGGAACATCTAATAATAGCAAAAGAGGTTCTTGTTATTTTAGACCTTACAGTGGCAAGGAAAAGAAGGAAAGCTTGAGACTGACATAGCATTACAGTTAACTTAAGGATATAAATATACATCAGTATATATTTAACCCTGTGCAACAAATTAAAACGTTAGAAGCTATAACCCTGTGTCAGGTATTATCGGGCACTGGTAAAACCTTCAGCCAAGAGCATCCAGGGCAATTATTTCACCCAGGCCCCCTCCTTTTTATCACCTGGTTCCGGAGTCCTTTTCTGAACCTCACTCCCGATCATGTTCCCTGATAATTGCCGCCAGTCCACGAGTCATTGCCAGTGTGCTAATTAATTGCAGAGATTCCTAGGAGGTTTTATGTGATTGCTTCAAATTTAGACTTTCAAGTTACTGAGCCCTATGGTTGTTAATTGCATTTTTAGATCCTCATCTATTTCAGTTCCTATATCTGACCCAGTTTTCTGCAAGAAGTCTTCCTCCCTCTCTACGGGAAGCCGACTAGAAGTTCCATGGCTGCTAGCAGAAAAAGAACAGCATATTAACTTGTGTGGCAGCTGAAAAAATTTTCTCCTTGACTTAAAAACCATTTGCACTCTCATGGCAAGATTATTTTCCTATGCCAGGGCACTAGAACACTGGGACTGGGTCTCATTTACCGCCTTCCAGGGGTTTTGTGTTTCATACCCACTAGGATGAATGTTGCACCTAAATTCTATTCCCATTTTTTCTACCTGTTGTTCTAGAACCTCAGGTCTGATTTCATTACAAAAAAGCCATGACAATGAAATGTATATATAAATTCATATATACATATCAGTATACTCAAATAAGTGCTGTTTTTTCTGTGTCAGCCTTGAGGAAGTTTTCCCCTCAATTCAATCCTATTGATATTGCTTAAAAGCTTTTTACTCTCTTTTTAAATAGTTTTTAGAATCTGTAGCACAAACTTTTCAGTATTTCCTGTGGTGATTATCTTTATTCATGGAGGGTGGCTTTAGGTTTGGAAAACAGTGAAAGGTCATTTGGAGCAAACTTTGGCTACAATGTGGTTGATTAAGCTGAATTAAAATCAATTCAGGGTTTTGGGTTTTTTTCCCTCTGAATATTCATTCATTTGGAGAATTGTCAAGAGACACTAGCAAATCAGTGGGTGGCCATGGCATAGTCGTATTCCTTTGCACCAGACATTTCAGATGCTTCAGTTTTTACATAAAAATTCTCTTGGACTATATTTGATGGTGGAGGGAAAAATCTACATAAGCAATGCATTTTTTCATCATTGAAAAAAATCAACATTTAATTTCAAAATTTTGGAACAAATCAACATTTAATCACCTAATAATTTTGCCACACGTTTTCAGGCACACAACAATTTTGCCACACATGTAATCGCCAAGACATTTTCATTTTCATTTTCCTATCATTAATTAAATTTTAGTTTTCAGATCATATTCAAAATAATAAAATAAAACAAAAATCCTCTTGCTTCATCTCTGAGCATGTCCTCAAGAGTTTGTGAAGAACATTTTTTTATAAGGAGTTGGCTCACGCAATTACGGAAGCTGGTAAGCCCAAAATCTGCAGAGCTGATGTTGCAGTTGGGTCCAAAGGCTGGCAGAATTCTCCTTTCTTAGAGGTAGGCTAGCCTTTTGTTCTACTCAGGTCTTCTACTGATTGGATGAGGCCCAACACTATGGTAGGCAATCTGCTCTACTAAGCCTATGATATAAATGTTAAACTCATCCAAAAATACCTTCACAGAAACACCAGGAATAATGTTTGACCATCTATCTGGCACCCTATGTCCAGTCAAGGTGACATATAGAATTGATCATCACAATACTCTTAACTTCACATTTTCTCACTATTACCCAAAAGAAAGGCACAGTCTTTACAGGCATTGTCCCTAGAGTATCAAAGGATGTTCAAATATTTTATACATATTTCATGCAGCTCATTATTTTGCAGATGGCACTAGGGAAGACCCAAGTCACTCAGATGTTTGGAGGAGAACCTAGCTCTACAATCATGTTTGTGAATCCCTATGATACTAGTTTTTCACAACCCCATCCTGGCATACTTTCCACACCACTAATGACTTCCTGTGTAATGGGTCCGCATCTTTATCGACTTTTATTGCTTTGGACATCATTATTACAGTTCATAGGATAGTTGAACTGATCAAAGTTTTGATATTTAGTTACTGTATGAGAACGAGACACATGATGCCTTCAAGCATCTTTCCAAATGTCTTTGTGCCAATGAAACATTCATTTGAATTTTTTACTCAACATGTACTTTAATATGCCAGCTGTCTGCTTGGCAAATTGAATAACTTTTTTCAAAATTTGATGTGAATTCCTTGTTCTGGTTAGCAGTTACTCATTTATACCCTGCCATGCAGCAACAGGCGCGCAGACTTGCCCTGACTATAAACATGGATACTCCTGACTCTGGAATTTCACTAAAACTAAAAAGCTTTGAGACCTTGATCCCATCCTTTTATTTCTTAGAATATCAGTGAAAGGAGTTGGATCTTGAGATATATGTTATCTTCACCTTTGTGCAATAGTTTACAAGACATGCTCACATACATTGTCTCATTCAACTTACACAAGTTCACTGTGAAATGGATATTATTTCCTATGTTGTAAAGTAAATGTTTCCATCAGCAGAAGTCTACAATTAAATGTTACCATATGTCTCTGCTATTATCCTTCCTTCTCTGCTTCCTGAACCACAAAGGAAAAGTCTGCTTGTAGTTAACTGATGATGTAAATCGAATAACTATCCATACATGGTACGCACCTGGAGAGCTCTTGATTAAGTGCTCCTCCTGGGAACAGGAAGTAAAGAATACCCAATGCTTAGGGTGGACAGAGATGATACTGCCACATAAAACTTGCTGACTCTTCCTAATCATAGAAAACCTGAGCCTTAAGCCTGGGGACAGTCTTTGGGGGGTACAGGAAGGGGGAGTGTAGTAGGCAGCTTTAAGAACTTGAGTAAAGGAAAACCAGAATTTCCCTTTTGAAAGGAGTGGATGCAGGGTAGAGGTAACATTCTTACCCATCTGACACTCAATATATGTATCTCCAGCCCAGACTTCTCCAATGGCCATCTCTAAATGAATGTCCAATGGGTATCTCACGTTAGCCTGTCCCCACCTCAAAAAAAAAATCAAACTCCCAATCTTTCTCTCCCACTGTAAAACTCACCCCTCAACTAGCTGCCACTTCATCCTCACTGTGACTCAGGCTAAAATCCTTGAATTTGTTCTTCCCTGTGCCCCTCACACACTTGCATAACAGCTTTACTTTGTTATGACTTCTGCTGCTCACCCCACTCCCCCCCAAGCCACTACTGGACTGCCTCTTTTCTAGATTAGTGCCATAACCTACTAATTACTCTCCCTGCATATACCCTTGCCCTCTGCTTTTTAGAGTCTATTCCCAGCTCAGCATTCAAAATAATCTTATTATAATACAAATCACATTATGTTAACTCACCTGCTTGGAAATCTCCAACAGTTTTTGCTTCAGTCAGGTAAAAACCAAAGAATTTACAGCAGCCTCAAATGCCCTCGCCTCTCTCTGACCTCGTTATCTTCTCTCTTTAGGTAGGGTCACTGAGCAGCAGCCATGCTGGCTTCCTTGACCCCTTGGAAAACTCTGATGCCCTCCCAACACAAGGCCTCTTATTTCCTTTGGCCACTGGAATGTAAGCTCCATGAGAGCAGAAGCTTTGGCTGTTGTGTTCACTATATGTCCCCAGTGTCTCACATCATGCCTGGTGCAGGGTAGGACTACATAATTATTTGCTGAATTGAGTTTAGTCAACAATCCAGTCCCAGACTATACCCTCTGCCTCCAAAGGGGCAGAAACCTCGGGCCTTGCATGAAAGGCACTTCGGTGACTGAAGTTGTCCAGAACCCAGAGTTATGCACCTGGACCTGGGGCATCCTGCCTACTTTAGCATAAGTCTCAGCCACTGAAAGAATGCTACTGTGCATCCTACAAATTTAAATGAAAAAGTAATCAAAAAGATCGGAGACAATGTCTTGATACTGCTTTCAGTTACCATGACCATGAAAATGTTTCTTGGTGGTTTTCTATCCTTCCTTCTGTGTCCGGCCCCTCCCTGGCGAGTGTGAAATGGGGTCTCTTTTCCAAGGCTGCGCTCAGATGACAGTGCAGTGCCAGTTACCTTTGCACCCATTCCCACTCCCACCACCCCAGAGGAATCCAGAGAATCACAGATGATCCCAAATGGAATTTGACCAGCTCCTGTTGTTAAGGAAAATACTGGAAAGCCTGGACTGGATCACTGATGGAAGAACCAAGTGGCACTCAGAGGTGTTAGAGTGTTAAGGCTTTATTTCACACCGGCGGGCTCAGAGGGGAGTAATCTCCCAAAAGTCTGAGTCCTGTACAAAGGCAAAGGGAGCAATATATCTCTGCTACTGTATCTGTAACATTCTTACGTGCACAGCAAACGAGCAAGCAAGGGGAGTAAGTGCCCGGCAGAGCAGGAAGTGAAGGGGAGGGGGAAGTTAAGGGAGTTTCTGTTGTCTTTGCTAAGAAGAGCAGCAGAAGGGAGCCACCTGGACTAGACTGTTGTCCTTGACGGCAGTGTTGAATATTTTCCTTATCACTGCCAGATAATTTATGGAGCAGAAGAAAGTCATCGTGTGCCTTGGCCCACAGTACGTGCAATAAAAGCAGTTTTAGCAGGATAACAAAAGCAGTGTTAACCTGAGGAGCTCATTTAACTTAGATGCACAAAGGTGGAGTGAGGTTTCCTCCATTTCATACGTTATAAAAGATATTGGAGAGCAGAAGCTTCTGGTGTGGCCAGAGGCACAGGGTGGATGTGGGCAGTAGGGGAGGATGCACAGGCGCAGCTGGCCTGTCCTTGGTTCCGGAGCACAGGAGGGAGGCATGGGAGTAAATGCCGCAGCCCACGCCCATGTCACCACGTCTTCCCGGTGTGGTGCGAGTGGTAAAGCGAAGGCATTGTCTTTCCTAGGCGGCTGCTTTATACTTCCTCACCAGGCTTAAACACATTCTCTTGACAAATTCATCGTTCCCCAAATCTCGCCGTTAGAACGCTAATGCTCATAATGTTAACTTTAAGATGGCAATTAGCCAAACAGTCTTCTGCTGACTGCCTGAGAAAGGAAGATAATGAAATGATTCAGCTTGATCCCTTTATGCAGATGAGGACTGGGAAATTCCTTCTTTTCTGTCTTACCATAGAGATCTCCCTGAGCATGGCACTTAATGCCCATTGGTATCTCTTAGGAAAATGCTTCCATTGTCCCCTGAACAGCCCAACTCTTTGTGCTAGGATATGTATTTTTTAATCTTGTAAAGCAGGGGTTGAGTCAAAAGCAGAGACTTTAAAGCAATTCATGAAATGAGGGAGTTAAAATCAATGAAAATTTAATTGGTATGCAAAAATATGAGCTTTTATTATGAAAAATCAACTAAATTTTCCATTAAAATATGTTAATTATTATAAAATAGTTGATATCTTGATAAACCATATTCTGAGTGTGCTTGAGTAAAAGATAAGGCTATTCATTTTTTTCCAGAAAATAGATCCTAAGACTGGACAAAAATGGAAGGCTGAGAAATGCATATGTCACCTGTACCACCTGAAATTCTTTAAAATGACAAAAGAGATTTAGAAAGAAAACAAAAACCATTAACAGGGATGATTTTAAAAAAAAGAAAATGTGCCATAACTAAACTAGAAATACTGAGCATATTCACATCTCAGGCAAAGTTTACCACAGCAGATAGAGTTGAGCCCCACTTCAAATGCATCCAGCCTGTCCATGTATGCCCTCCACTGCTATCATACAAATCCAAACCATCCTTATTTCCCACCTGAATAACAATTTCATGTTTCCACTCTTCCCATTTAGTGGTGCCAAAAAATCAGTTCTCTACACAGATGACGGAATGTTTCATTTTCTTAAAATTAGATTATGTCATTTCCCTGCTCACTGCTCCCTTCTTCCCCCAGGGCTCTCTATTAGGCTTATGTTAACATTTGAACTCCTCACTATGGCTTATAAACCCTTAAAGATCTAACCCTCTGGTTATCTGTCCACTATCTCCTACCAGTTTTTACCCATGCTTTTTGCTCTAATCACATGCATTTTCTTTTTCTTCCTTGAACATACAAAGCAGAGTTGAGGCTCAGGACCTTATTAATTACTCTACTAAGACCATCTGTTTTCAGACATCTGAAATGACTCATTCTCATGTCATTCAGGTTTCTGCTCAAATGTTACCTCTTAGGTTTTCTCTGACCACCCAAGTAGCAAAATCCCTCTCCAGTCACAATCTATTTTCCTATCTTGTCTTATTTCAATTGACAGCTCTTGGGAAAACCTGAAATTGTATTATAACTAGTTTACTATATGTTTGTGTATTGTCTCACCATGAGTATGGGGAACTTTGTCATGTTTGCTGCTGTATCCCCAGTACATCATAAAACTACCTGGCACTTCAGGAATGAATGAATCCTGAAGATAAAAAGGCTCACAGGTTCTAGCTGGATGTAAGAAAGATCTAATCATTGTGTGATGGTATTTCATAACACTAAAGATAAACTAGTTATTATTTCTAAAACTTCCAAGGAGAAGAAAACAAGTTACTTTCTTGTAACATGTTCACTTTATCTACCAAGACATAATAGAAAATGCAACTCAAACGGCTTAAGGAACAGAGGGGATGCATCAGCACCTATGAGTACAGTCCAGGAATGGGACAGCTATCAAAGGCTGGTTGATTTGGTAGCTCAATGATGTCACCAAGCTGTCATTTTCTTTCTTCCATCTCTGTTCTGTTACCTGCAGAATTAGATTTTTTTTTTTCGTAAGACTGACTTATAAACTGAGTGCCACTCTCAGTGGAAGCTATAATTTTTTGTCTATAAAAAGGGAGAGAGGCAGTTAGAGAGATTAAAGATGGCAGTGTGAGAGGAGAGACAGAGGCTTCCAACTAAAACTGGATACAATTAGAAAATTTAATTGGCACAAATGATCCTGAGAGAGCAAAAGGAAAGAGGACAGCATCAGACTGCACACACCTGGAGAAAAGAACAGACCTCAGCAAAGGGGGTAACGTACCAAAGCTGTGGCTCTGTGGGACCCAAGCCCCTCCCCCACACCAGCTCACTGGCGGGAGGAAGAGAAACGGAGCAGGGAGAGAGTGGAAGGCTTGGTACTGCTGAATACCTAGCTCCAGAGCCCTGTGCTGGGAGCACAGACCTACATTTCATGGTGCTTTCATGAGACTCCCATGACTACCGGGTTGGAAAGTTAATACAGGCAGAGTTCCTGGGGAGACTGGGAATCTGGCTGCTTGTGGAAGTCAGGGATCCATATCTGGCTGCTTTGGGACAAAAACTTATACCTGTGTGCCCGGCCCACTGGCTCAGGCAGTGCAGACAGGTACAGGAGCCAGGAGGTGGGGAACAGCTCTTTCCTCCCACCAGGCACCAGTACCGCTCCCCTGCAACCCCTGACATTGCTTCAGGGACTCAGCAGCTCCAGAATAGAGCTTATGGACACTAGAGGGCACCATATATAAACATGAAATGCCAAAGGAACCTTGTCCAGAGTAAAATTGTTAATACAACTCCCGAGAAAGATTTAAATGATACGGACCTCGTGACTCATCCTGAAAGGGAGTTCAAAATAAAAATAATCAACATCCTAATGGAGGTACGGAAAGACATCCAAGAACTCAGGAATGAATTCAGGTCGGAGATTCAATCATTAAAGAACACGATGGAGGGTACTAAAAGAAGGTTGGATATGGTGGAGGAGACAATAAATGAAATAGAAACTAGAGAAGAGGAATACAAAGAAGCTGAGGCACAGAGAGAAAAAAGGATCTCTAAAAATGAAAGACTATTGAGAGAACTGTGTGACCAATCCAAATGGAACAATATTCACATTACAGGGATACCAGAAGAAGAAGAGAGAGAAAAAGGGATAGAAAGTGTCTTTGAGGAGGTAGTTGCTGAAAACTTCCCCAATATGGGGAAGGAGATAGTCTCTCAGGCCATGAAGATCCACAGAACCCCCAAAAAGGGACCCAAGGAAGACAACACCAAGACACATAATAATTAAAATGGGAAAGAACAAGGATAAGGAGAGACTGTTAAAAGCAGTCAGAGGCAGAAATAAGATCACATACAAAGGAAAGCCCATCAGACTAACAACAGACTTCTCACAGAAACCTTACAGGCCAGAAGGGAGTGCCATGATGTATTTAATGCCATGAAGCAGAAGGGCCTGGAACCAAGATTACTTTATCTGGCGGGATTATCACTTAAATTTGAAGGAGGGATTAAACAATTTCAAGATAAGCAAAAGCTGAGAGAGTTTACCTCCCACAAAGCAACGATGCTCTCTATTTTGGAGAGACTGCTATAGATGGAAGTGTTCCTAGGGTTGGATAGCTGTCATTAGAGGTAGTAAAATCATGGTAGGGAGGGTGTAGCAGCTGATTGCAAGGCAAATGCAAAATTAAATTGACTATCCCCAAAGCCAATCAAGGGACAGAGAAAAAGTATAGAATCTGATACCTAATATATAAAGAATGAAGGAGGAAGAAAAGGAGGAGAAACAGAAAAGAACCTTTAGATTGTGTTTGTAACAGCATACTAAATGAGTTAAGTTAGACTCTTAGATAGTAAGGAAAGTAACCTGGAACCTTAGGTAACCACGAATCTAAACCTTGAAATGGCAATAAGTACATATCTATCGATAATCACCCTAAATGTAAATGGACAGAATGCACCAATCAAAAGACATAGAGTCACTGAATGGATAAAAAAAAACAAGTCCCAGCTATATGCTGCTTACAAGAGACTCACCTCAAACCCAAAGACATGCACTGACTAAAAGTCAAGAGATGGAAAAAGATATTTCATGCAAACAAAAGGGAGAAAAAAGCAGGAGTTGCAGTACTAGTATCAGACAAAATAGGCTTCAAAACAAAGAAAGTAACAAGAGATAAAGAAGGATATTACATAATGATAAACTGCTCAGTCCAACAACAGGGTATAACCATTATAAATATACATGCACCCAACACCGGAGCACCAGCATATGTGAAACAAATACTAACAGAATTAAAGGAGGAAATAGACTGCAATGCATTCATTTTAGGAGACTTCTAAACACCATTCACTCCAAAGGACAGATCCACCAGACAGAAAATAAGTAAGGACACAGAGGCACTGAACAACATACTAGAAAAGATTCACCTAATAGACATCTATAGAACTCTGCATCCAAAAGCAACAGGATACACATTCTTCTCAAGTGCACATGGAACATTCCCCAGAATAGACCACATACTAGGCCACAAAAAGAGTCTCAGTAAATTCCAAAAGATTGAAATCCTATCAACCAATTTTTCAGACCACAAAGGCACAAAACTAGAAATAAATTGTACAAAGAAAGCAAAAAGGCTCACAAACACATGGAGGCTTAACAACATGCTCCTAAATAATGGATCAATGACTAAATTAAAATGGAGATCCAGCAATATATGGAAATAAATGACAACAACAACACAAAGCCCCAACTTCTGTGGGACGCAGCAAAAGCAGTTTTAAAAGGAAAGTATATAGCAATGCAGGCATATTTAAAGAAGGAAGAACAAACCCAAATGAGTAGTCTAATGTCACAGTTATCAAAATTGGAAAAAGAAGAACAAATGAGGCCTAAAGTCAGCAGAAGGAGGGACATAATAAAGATCAGAGAAGAAATAAACAAAATTGAGAAGAATAAAACAATGGAAAAAATCAATGAAACCAAGAGCTGGTTCTTTGAGAAAATAAACAAAATAGATAAGCCTCTAGCAAGACTTATTAAGAGAAAAAGAGAATCAACACACATCAACAGAATCAGAAATGAGAAAGGAAACATCACGACGGACCCAACAGAAATACAAAGAATTATTAAAGACTATTATGAAAACCTATATTCTAAGAAGCTGGAAAACCTAGAGGAAATGGACAACTTACTAGAAAAATACAACCTTCCAAGACTGACCAAGGAAGAAACACAAAAGTTAAAGAAACCAATTACGAGCAAAGAAATTGAAACGGTAATAAAAAAACTACCCAAGAACAAAACCCCTGGGCCAGACGGATTTACCTCGGAATTTTATCAGACACACAGAGAAGACATAATACCCATTCTCCTTAAAGTTTTCCAAAAAATAGAAGAGGAACGAATACTGCCAAACTCATTCTATGAATCCAACATCACCATAATACTAAAACCAGGCAAAAACCCCACAAAAAAAGAAAATTACAGACCAATATCCCTGATGAATGTAGATGCAAAAATACTAAAAAAAAATTAGCAAATCAAACTGAAAAATACATCAAAAGGATCATACACCATGAGCAAGTGGGATTCATCCCAGGGATGCAAGGATGGAACAACATTTGAAAATCCATCAACATCATCCACTACATCAACAAAAAGAAAGACAAAAACCACATGATCATCTCCATAGATGCTGAAAAAGCATTCGACTAATTCAACATCCATTCAATGATAAAAACTCTCAGCAAAATGGGTATAGAGGGCAAGTACCTCAACATAATAAAGGCCATATATGATAAACCCACAGTCAACATCATACTGAACAGCGAGAAGCTGAAAGCTTTCCCTCTGAGATTGGGAACAAGACAGGAATGCCCACTCTCCCCACTGTTATTTGACATAGTACTGGAGGTCCTAGCCATGGCAATGAGATAAAACAAAGAAATACAAGGAATCCATATTGCTAAAGAAGAAGTTAAACTGTCACTATTTGCATATGACATGATATTATACATATAAAAACCTTAAAGACTCCACTCCAAAACTACTAGAACTAATATCAGAATACAGCAAAGTTGCAGGTTACAAAATTGACACACAGAAATCTGTGGCTTTCCTATAAACTAACAATGAGCCAATAGAAAGACAAATCAGGAAAACAATTCCATTCACAATTGCAACAAAAAGAATAAAATACCTAGGAATAAACTTAACCAAAGAAGTGAAAGACCTGTACCCTGAAAACTATAAGACACTCTTAAGAGAAGTTAAAGAAGACACTAACAAATGGAAACTCATCCCATGCTCTTGGCTAGGAAGAATTAATATTGTCAAAATGGCCATCCTGCCCAAGGCAATATACAGATTTGATGGAATCCTTATCAAATTACGAACAACATTCTTTAATGAACTGGAACAAATAGTTCAAAAATTCATATGGAAACACCAAAGACCCCGAATAGCCAAAGCAATCCTGAGAAAGAAGAATAAAGTGGCAGGGATCTCACTCCACCACTTCAAGATCTACTACAAAGCCATAGTAATCAAGTCAATTTGGTACTGGCACAAGAACAGAGCCACAGACCAGTGGAACTGATTAGAGACTCCAGGCATTAACCCAAACATATATGGTCAATTAATAGTTGATAAAGGAGCCATGGACATACAATAGGGAAATGACAGTCTCTTCAACAGATGGTGCTGGCAGAAGTGGACAGCTACATGTAAGAGAATGAAACTGGATCACTGTCTAACCCCATACACAAAAGTAAATTCAAAATGGATCAAAGACCTGAATGTAAGTCATGAAACCATAAAACTCTTAGAAGAAAACATAGGCAAAAATCTCTTGGATGTGAACATTAGCGACTTCTTCATGAATATATCTCCCCGGGAAGGAAAACGAAAGCAAAAATGAACAAGTGGGACTATATCAAGCTGAAAAGCTTCTGTACAGCAAAGGACACCATCAATAGAACAAAAAGGTACCCTATAGTATGGGAGAATATTTTCATAAATGACTGATCCAATAAAGGCTTGACATCCAAAATATATAAAGAGCTCACGCTCCTCAACAAACAAAAAGCAAATAATCCAATTAAAAAATGGACAGAGGAGCTGAACAGACAGTTCTCCAAAGAAGAAATTCAGATGGCCAACAGACACATGAAAAGATGCTCCACATCGCTTGTCATCAGAGAAATGCAAATTAAAACCACAATGAGATATCACCTCACACCAGTAAGGATGGCCAACATCCAAAAGACAAACAACAACAAATGTTGGTGAGGTTGTGGAGAAAGGGGAACCCTCCTACTCTGCTGGTGGGAATGTAAATTAGTTTAACCATTGTGGAAAGCAGTATGGAGGTTCCTCAAAATACTCAAAATAGACTCACCATTTGACCCAGTAATTCCACTTCTAGGAATTTACCTTAAGGATGCAGCACTCCAGTTTGAAAAAGACAGATGTACCCTTATGTTTATCGTAGCACTATTTACAATAGCCAAGAATTGGAAGCAACCTAAGTGTCCATCAGTAGATGAATGGATAAAGAAGATGTGGTACATATACACAATGGAATATTATTCAGCTGTAAGAAGAAAACAGATCCTACCATTTGCAACAACATGGATGGAGCTAGAGGGTATTATGCTCAGTGAAATAAGCCAAGAGGAGAAAAACAAATACCAAATGATTTCACTCATCTGTGGAGTATAAGAACAAAAGAAAAACTGAAGGAACAAAACAGCAGCAGAATCACAGTACTCAAGAATGGACTAACAGTTACCAAAGGGAAAAAGACTGGGGAGAATGGAAGGGTAGGGAGGGATAAGGGTGGGGAAGAAGAAAGGGAGTATTATGATTAGCATGTATAATGTGGGGTGTGGGGGAAAGGGGAGGGCTTTGCAACACAGAGAAGACAAGTAGTGATTCTACAACATCTCACTATGCTAATGGACAGTGACTGTAATGGGGTTTTGGGGGGGGGACTTGGGGTAGTGTAGAGCCTAGTAAACATAATGTTCTTTAAATAAATAAATAAATAAATAAACAAACAAACAAACAAATAAATAAAGGGAGAGAGAGCAAGCTTTTGCTTCAGTGTCCTAACCAAAAATCCTGAGAATGACTATAGTCCAGTTCTTTAAAACACATGCCCACACCTGGAGTGGTGCAGGTGCCCGCATGAGTGCATGTGCTCATTGCCTTAAGCCAACCTAGGGCTCTGAAGCCGTGATGGTAGGTAGGGTCAGGGGAGACAGTCAGCTTTCTGCTACATGGAGGAAGAGAGGTGGATGCTCAAGAGAAAATCTGAGTGATGTGAAGAAGGGATAGTCAGCTGGAGGCCAGCAGGCAGTTAATGAGGAACATTGTGCTGATGAAGGCTGTTCATCAGGTGGTACCAGACATCATGGCAACTGTGTGACAGGAGAAACCACTTCAGACATCAGAGGAAAAAGACTTTGACTTAGGATTCCATAACCAGCTAAGTTATTAGTCAAATTAAAGACTGATATAAAGATAATATTGCACATGAAAAGTGTAAAGTTTACTAACTATAAATTCTCTCTGAGAAGTTATTAGAAAACACACTCTTGTCAAATGAAAGTTCTCAAGAAAGAGGAAATTGTGGAATACAAGAAATAGTAATGAGTAGCCAAAGTTGAGTTTATGTAAGTATCACTCATCAGGCAACAAGTTAATCACAATCTGATATCAACATCACAGATGCTCTCATAGAACAAGTAACAGAAGAGAGAGGTGAGGTAAGCTAAATCATGCTACACTTTTTTTCTTTTCGCATTAATAGGCAGTATATGGGTAATGATTTACTTAGCTATTGAAACATATTGTATCTAAATATGTGTGCTTAAAAGGGAAGAAGATTAGAAACAAAACCTATCTTCCAAAGTATGTGGGGAGGTATTGGGGAGAGGAGGTTGAAACCATGAAACCACAGTTAAGTGAAAAACTTTTAAAAGATAGGAAAGGAGAATCAATAAAAAGAACAGACAAGAAAATGGAAATAAATAAGAAGAATAAGCTAAAGCATATCAGTAATGATAAGATGTACAAAGAAATTAAAATTTCACATTAAAAAATCAAAGAAAGCCCATGTATACCCTGTATTTAGGACATATTTAAAAACAAATACATCAAAAAACCCTGTAATAACAGACTTGTTGAGATATAAGAATGAGAAAAAAACTGTGCCATGAAAGTTGTAAAAAAATCTATAATAATAAACAAAATATAATTAAAAGAGAGAGCATTAATATGACCAGCAACTAATTTCACTTGAGAGAAATTCCCTTCAATGAAGAAAGTATAAGAGTTATGGTCCTTGATCACTTACCAAAAAAAGCAAATCAGTATATACAGTAGAATGGATAGGAATGCAAAGACAATTGGCAAATTCACAATCCTAACAGGGTTTTTTCAAATGTCTGCTTTAGAAATTAGTCTAAGGGGTCTAACAGTAAGTAAACACATAGTTCAATGAAGAAGTTTTAATACATACACACAACCATCAGCTTACAGCCACACACGCATATACATTTGACTTTGCTTACCCCAACCAGACATTACAATTTTCCCAAATAAACATGGACCATTAACAAAAACTGTTCATGTAGTAAAATGTAAAGAAAAAAATAATTAATTTCAAAATCCAGAGATGTAAATACAAGACACATTCTCTGGTCACAATATGATAATCTTAATGAACAATGAAAGGATAACCAAAAACTATCTGCCCTTTGGAAAAAGCTTGAATGTTTTTCTAACTTACTCTTGTTTTAAAGTAAAAATCAAAACTGAAATTATAAGCAAAAATGAATGATAATGAAAACATTACATGACAAAACTGATCAGTATGATCCAAAATGATACATAGAGGGGATTTTCTAGTCTTGAAGCATTTACTAAAAAGCAAGGTATAGTAAAAGTAACCAAGCATTTCCCTCAAGCATTTCCCTCAAAGAGCTAAGGGAAGGACAACAAAAATAAACCCAAAGAGGGAAAGGATAGAATTAGTAAAGATTAAGAGCAAATTAATCAAATGAAAACCAAAGAATAGAATTAAGAGAACCAAAAGCTGGTTTCTTAGATCAGTAAAACAAATTTTTGGAGCAACTGATCAAGAAAAATAAGGTAAAAGGTACAAGTAAATAATATTAAGAACCAAAAAGGAGACAAAACTAGAGAGAAAGTAAATTAAACATTTAAGATAATATTATGTATAAATTTGAAAATTTAGGCAATATAGGCAATTTTCTCAATGACATAAATTAGCAAAATTGGGTTAAGAAATTAGACTTAACTGTAAAACACAAAACTATAAAAATCCTAGAAGATAACATAGGAGAAAATCTAAATGACCTTGGGTATGGTGATGACTTTTTAGATAAAAACAAAATCATGGCCCATGAAAGAAAACTTGATAAGCTGCAATTCATTAAAAGTAAAAATTCTGCTCAGTTGTGGGAGATCCTGTTAAAAAAATAAAAAGACAAGCCAGCCACAGACAGAGAAAAATCTTTGCAAAAGAAGTGTCTGATAGAAGACTGGTATCCAAACTATACAAAGAACTCTCAAAACTCAGCTGTAACAAAACAAACAATCCAATTAAAAGTGGGCAAAAGCTCTGAACAGACACCTCACCACAGAAGATACACAGATGGCAAATAAGCATACAAGAAGATGCTTCACATTATATGTCATTAAGGAAATGCAAATTAAAACAGCAAAGAGATACCATTATACACTTATTTGAATGGCTGTAATCTAAAACACTGACACCACCAAATGATGGTGAAGATGTGGAGCAACAGGAAATACCCTCATAAGTAGTGGAAATTTAGAATGGAACAGCCACTTGGAAAGACAGTTTGGTAGTTTCTTACTTAACGTACTCTTGCCATGTGAGCCAGCAATATGCTCCTTGGCATGTACCCAAAGGAACTGAAAACTTAGGTCCACACAAGACATGCAAATGAATGTTTTTATAGCAGCTTTCTTCATCATTGCAAAAATGTGGAGATAACCAAGACGGTCTTCAATAGGTGAATGGATAAACAAACTTTGGTATATTTATTTATACACTGTTTATTCCAGACAATGAAATATTATTTAGCACTAAAAGAAAAATAAACTATCAAGCCGTGAAAAGACATGGAGGAATCTTAAATGCATATTACTAAGAGAAAGAAGCCAATCTAAAATTCCAACTATTTGTCAGACATTCTAGAGAAGGCAAAACTACAGAGACAGTAAAAACATTTGTTCTCAGATGTTTGGAGTGAGTGGAGGGAGAGATCAATAGGTGGAGAACAAGGAGTTTTTAGGGTAGTGGAACTATTCTGTATGACACTGTAATAATGGCTAGATGTCATCACACATTTCTCAAGACCCATAGAATCTACAACACCAAGGGTGAGCCCTAATGTAAACCAGGGGCTAAAGTTAATGATGTATCAATATTGGCTGGCCAGTTGTAACAACTGTACCACAGAAATGCAAGATGTTGGCAATAGGGCAACCTAGGACAGGGATGGGGTTTGGGGGTGGGTGGTGGGCTGAGGAGATACAGCAGAACCTTTTTTACTTTCTGCTCAATTTTTTTGTAAGCCTAGAACTGCCCTAAATATTAAAGTCTACTAATTTTTTAAAAATTGGGTTACAAAGCAGCATAAAACCTGAACTGGCTAATTTCAAAATGGAAACAGAGAAGATAAGGAAACAGCGATCTCTAAACAAAGCATAAGCCTAGAGAGCTCTAGAGCTCACACAGAGCAGAGTCAGGTGGGGGTTGGGCAGCAGAACAGGGAGGGCAGAAGGGACTTGGTGGGAGGGGGCGGGGGAATAGAACACAAAAACTAGGGCTCGTCTCCAGAAGGGAGGACCTTATCTTGGTTGGGAGAGGAGAGAACAAGCTGAGACCTGGTGGATCAGGGCGTGGCAGACTAGAGAGTTAAAAAGAGGGATGAAGAAAAAACTAGAACTGGCAGCACACATATGACGGGAAGCCCTTAGCTCATTCTACAACCTGGGAGTGAGAAAAAGTCCAGGAGCAGAAGCTTTTAAGGAACACATGACCTATCAGACCAGATAAGAATTAAAAACCTCTTTTGATAAAAAGACTTACACAAATTACAAGACAAAGTCAGATAGAGAAAAAGTATTTGTTGCACCTACAGCAATTAGTTCATATACAGAATACAGTTACATGACAGTGGAGAATACATGGTGGCATTAGGAGAAGGGATCAACCCCCCTGCATTTGAATCTTCTTTCTACCACCTGTTGTGTGATCAGATGCATGTTTCTTAACCCCTGTGTATGTGAAGATAGTAAAAATACTTTTGGGGGCTTTATTGGAAACTTAAACATGATACATAACAAATGATGCATGTAAAGTGCTTTTAATGGCACTCATATCATAGAGGAAGTGCCTAAGAAATATTAATAATTATTGGAGAAGTATCACAAACAACGTTGAGAGGTAAGCAACCAATTAGGACAACACTTATCACAAGTGTCAAAAGCAAAAGGAAATGATCCTTACTAAAATAGCTAAAAGATTTCTCCAAAGCCAGACCTCACCCACTCTGGCCCATGTCAACTATATCAAACCAATTTCTTTCCCTGTGGCCCACTGTCCTCCAGTAGCTCTGCTCCCACGGGCTTTTGAACAGCTCTTATCTCCCCTGCTTGTCCAATCCTCCAGCTTCCATCATCAGATTAGCTCCCAAGAAAAGTCAGCAAAAATCACTGAAAGTGATTCTTCAATGTTTCACTTCAAGAATCATAAAGATCAGGAATAAGTTGGAAAGAGTTGCAAATAAGCTTAAAGATGAGAGAGAAAGCCACCAAAAGACTTTTAAACTACAGATTGCTTAAATAGATGCTCTAATACATCACTTCTAAATACAGTGTGCAAAATTTACTGTTGCAAAGCATTTTTATAAAAAGAAAGGAAAATGGTTGATTATCTGAGGCCAAGCAAACAGTCTTAGAGTTTAGGCTTCCTGCTTTTAGCCCCAGGGACAGAAACCACTTCACAGAGGCAGCTGCTCAAGTGAGGAATGGTCAAACCTCTTTTTTGGGTTTAGTTCTTGATTCCAGGGTATGAAGACAAGGCATGTTTGACAATGTAGTGCAGAGGAAAGAAAAAACAATGCAACAGAAGTTGTATGATGCCTGGGGTATGATGCAGGTCTCAGCCATCTTTTAAAAATGTCTGCCGAGATCCCCACAAACTGCTATGTGTTTCCCCCTGAGTTGTGTTGGATCCCAGGGCAGCTGTCTGGTACAAAGAGGTGCTGTGCTTCTGGCCACAGTGGGGCAGCTGGCTCAACAATGGTTTCCCCTGAAGAGGCCTGGATTTAAGAAGGAAGTCAGTCTCTATGCAGATGACTGAACTTGCTTTGATCAAACTGTAGGCTGGACGTCCCCACCCATTATGAGGCTGCACTATGAGAGGAATTGGTCAGCAGGGACAGAGCAGCACCAGGCAGAGATGAGATGGAGAGTGGGTAGCTCTCCAGTTCCTAGACTCAGTCTCTACCCATGGAGGCCCATTCTTTTACCATGAGCTTCAAGGATATATTCCTACATATGTGATGAATTCCCTTTTTCCATGTAAACTGGTTCCAATTTGTTTATGTTACTTGCAACTAAATTCCTAACTAGTAGAATGTGTGCATGGCCCATCTCCCCAACACGACTGTAAGTCCTTGACAGAAGGAAACATGTCATATTCATTCATTCAACTAATGTTATTAAGCACCTCTGATGCACCAAATGCTGGTGTAGGAGCCTAGAACACTAATGAACAAGAGATCTAAAATGCTTGTATTATGTATGTGGTGCTCCTACAGATTGGATGGTCAGGGAAGTCTTCTCTGAGAAGGAGATGCGTGAGCAGAAACCTGACAGAGGTTAGGGAATAAGCATTGATGTAAGCAAAAGCAGCAATAAATGCAAAGGCTTGGAGACGAGAATATGTTTGTCATTTGAGGAATGGGAACTCAGGTGACTGGGCTGGAGTAAGCAAGGAAAAGTGAAGAAGGGTAGGGTGGGAAAGTGAGCCAGGTGCCATGTTAAGTATGGCCTTGGGTTTGGGTTTAGTGTGATGGGAAGCCTCTGGAGGTCTTGACTCAGTGGATAAGGGCATTGTCTGATCATCCTGGTGGTGATTATAGAGAATTTTCTGGAAGGGGAGTAGGTAGGCCAGCAAAATGGAAGAAAAGAGTTCAGATTGGTCGGTCTTGGAGGATCCAGTGGTAGCTGACAGTGGTAGAGGAAATGAGAGGTTGGCCCATTCAGGATGAGTGCCAAACACAGAGCTCAGTGGATTTGCCCTGGGTTAGATGTGATACTGAGAGAGAAGGAGGATTCAATAATGACTCTGAAAATCTCAGCCCAAGTTACTGGCAGAATGCTATTGCCATTTACTAAAGCAAGAAAGACTTGGGAGAGAAGCAGTTTGGTAAGGAAAAGAAAGCGTTATTTTCACATGCTAATATTAGATCAGATACCCAAGTGCAGATGTCAAGGAGGCTGTTGGCTATACATACTGGAGCACAGGAAAGAGCAGATTTAGCATGATCAGCATGTAGATAGCCCTTAAATGTATTGGACTAGTTAAGGTCACCTGCAGAGTGAGTTTAGCAGGGAAAGAGGTGTGATGGGTGGGTTCCAGGTATTTCAGTATGTAGAATATGGGCAGAGGAGAAGCATCTAAGAAAGTAAACTGAGAAGGAGTACACGTGAAGTGTTGGAGGACGTCGAGAGTGCATCCTATGTGTTCAGGGAGGGTAAAATCAAGGTGCCCTTTGGAGCTGGGAGGCTGAGGGTATAAAACCAGAAGGTCAGTCTTAGATTTGGCAGGCCAGTAACCACAATGAAAACTGCTTAGAGGAAGAGAAAAAGGAGCTTGCATAAAGTGCAAAAAGCATGCCAAATTAAACATAGCTGAAGGGTACAGCTGTCATGAAATTATTGAGAGCAAATAAAGCCTGAATATAAAATTCAGCACAGTATTTATCTGGGATCTGTGGAAGCAGGGGAAACTGGGAGTCTCCAAGGGGAGCTAACAGACTGGGAATGTTTATCACTTAGATAGTGTACATGCGTTCGCTTTCTGAAAGTGCTTTACAGCTTTTTACCTGGCACAAATTTACAGACAATCTTTTGTACCTCTTCAACCTCTTAAGAATAATTTTAAAAAAAGAATGAATGGAAAGCAAATATGGTGTAGTAATATAATCTTAAATTTGATGGCAGGATCACAGATACTTGTTTTATTGTGAAGCTTCATAAATGATGGCTATGTTGCATCTGTTCTTTTATCAGTAAAATCTATCATAACAAATATAATAGCAGACTAGGAGGTAGAGGCTTGTAAACATCAGGTGCAGAGAACTATTGAACTCTTGAACTAAGAGACAGCAGAGAACTAGGTCAGTGGTTGGAGCTGGATGTCAGTCAAGAGAGGTTATTGTAAAGAAGGGTCTAATAATCAGATGCCTGCATGTGAATGGAATAGTCAGGAAAGAAAATGTGAAATAAAAGAGGGAGGAAGTCAGGTGATGTCAGCATGGGAGGGATGAGCCCACTGCCCTTTGTTGAGATTGGCCTGCTTGAAGCAGAGGCTCTTCTCTGTCTTGGAAGGCAAGGGCCAGCCACCGGCCCAGAGGAGGCACATCCATTGAGCAGGTGAGCAGCTCCTCCTCAGCACCCAGGACAGCTCTGCACGCATCCTAAGTGGTTCTCAGCTGTGGCTGCACATTAGATGAATATGGAATCTTTTAAAAAGTGCCTAATGCCTGGACCTCACCACACAGCAATCAAATCACAGCCCCTAGGAATGAGGCTGTGGCATCAGTATTTTTTAAAAGTCTCCCAGGAAATTGTCATGTGGATGCAGGATTGAGCAACAGGATTCTTGTTCCTGAAAGTGTATTGTATGAATAAGGCAAGAAAGAAAATTTCAGTAACGTATGAGTCTTTCGTATTTTGGGGCAGCAAAACATTCAATAACCTGGACACAGAACTATTTAGAAAAATACCTTGGTCTCTAGGAAATCTCTACCCTGGAGCACCTGTGAATTCTCTTCTCTCTGTCCAGCTTCTTCCCCCAAATCTGCTACCTATAGAACTTCATTAGCATTTCCAGAGCACTGTCTTTGGGCAGAATAGTTCACAGCATGGAAGGGAAACGCATCCTAGGACACCCACAAGAGGAAAGGAAGCTCATGGAGAAGAGGAGCAAATAAGGCTTTGCTGGCAGAACTCGATGGTCAAAGTCAACACATGCTTCATTTTCTGGGTTTTTCTCAGACCCTTAAGGCCAGCCCCTCTCGGTCCTCTGCAGCATCCCTTGAAATTCCTGCAACATTTAGAACTGGGAGAATCCTTTCAGATATCTATACTGATGGCTTGTGATCCTTTGGTTTTTAATTTACATCCCCAAGCACTACATCCAAGTAATATCTACAGCTGACATGGGAGCCAAAGAGATAACTTTCCAGGATGAGGCAGAGGAAAGGCTGGAGCCCAGCTTTTTGTGCTCATCTTCCCTAATCCAGGGGGCTCTACAGAGCACCGTGTGAAAATCCAGGACCCTGGAGAGAGGCAAGAAAATGGTGAAACTCCTGTTTGTGATGAGGAAATGGGTGCTGAGATAGATTACATGTCTCGTCCAAGGACATCCAGCCAGTCAACGATCCGAGTCAGGCGGGTCTCCCAGGTTCCAGCCCCTGTGCCTTCTGCATCACCAATCTGCCTTTCTCCTTCATGGAAACATTCACTAGCTAGAATCCAATAGTTTAAAAACTATGATGAAAAGACTACTCTGAGTCTAATTTATAGCTTACTAAACATGGTCTTGGAGTTAGGTTTCCAGAGATAGCAAATAAAAATGGAGAACACACAGTTCAGCTTAAATTTCAGATACATGATAAATATGCTTTGGTATTAGTATGTCTCTTGCAGTATTTGGAACATACTCACACTAAAAAATTACTCGTTGTTTATCTGAACCTCAGTTTTAACTAGACATCCTATATTTTGTCTGGGAACCCTAGCCAGAGCTAATCAGGAGAACTCTGCTAATTCTACCATATTCTGATGATCTGAGGGCAGGGAAAAATTATTTCAACACTTCTTTTGTATTTCTTTAGTTTTGTTTCTTTGTGTAAGGGAATTATTATGAAGAAAAGTAAAGAAGCTCTAGTTAAGAAAATGTACACTACCTACCAAACAATGGTAGGTAATGTGTGTTTAGGACTGAGAAACAGAGTTGTAACTCCTTAAAGTATATGGAACAAATAAAAATAAAGAATTTCAGTAACGAATGAGCCTGTTCATATTTTGGTATACCAAACCATTCAACCATTCAACTGATCTAAAATCCTAAGGTCTTTGTACCTTCTCAAGGAGGAAAAGTATATTTTAAAACTTGTGATTTTTTTCCCAAGATATGATTTATTCTACTTTTCTTATTCTGCAATAAGAGGCTGCTTTCTCCTTGGATGGAGACTTGCTGTCTGTCGCCTCAGGTTAATGGAACTATTGTTGAAGATTCTTATTTTATCCCACCAATCCATCATTCCATGACAGTGGCCAGACTCAGAAAGCAAAGAGGGATTTTAGGCCACAGATTGTAGAAAGTGAATCCCCTTTGCCTGTCACTTTTGGAAATTCAAAATCTCTTTAAAATCTTGATAGTATTACCAAGAATTCAGGGCCAGTTCAGCTTTGAAAACTTAAAATAAAAAAATCCATTCCTGATCTTGCCAGACTTAGCCCCGTGTACGATAACTTACCCACCTCCACACACATGACTCTCTTAGTTCAGGCCTGGGATCCTCAGGAAAGCCTCACAAAAAGGATCTAGGAAGTAGAAAAGAGGGTGAGAAATTAACCATTGTATTATAGGACAATGGAGGCCATGCCTAAGTGTCATTCATAGATACCCTAAAACATTATCTGTTGGTAGCTTTAACTTGTCCTTTTCCCCATTTACTTTTAAGCCAGAGATATAAAAAGATCATAAAATGAACTGGCATTTACACTTTCTCTCTTGCCCTTTATCTTCTAGTATATCCATGGGTATACATGGCCAGCAATGAGCAGGTCAACCAGACAGAAGAAGGCTGGTAAAGCAAGAGGCCTCGATAACTCAGACCCTTCATGTTTATTTCTTCAAAAATTAGACTTCACCATATGTCTTTTGGGATGGCAAAGAGAAAGGAAGTTAGAAGACAGTGTAAGAAGGAAATCATAGAGAAGGAACACAAAATCTGAGTTGCTCTGTTCAGATAAAATATTTAACAGAAGGCGTCAGTGTGTACAGAAGAATTGGCAGAATATTATAATGTAAGCCAGCAAGAATGTGCTCTAGTCCTTCATTTCAGCCCAGGGGACTCTGACTACATCAGGCTGGGAGCTGAAGCAACCCTCTCTGAGCACTTGTGTAGAGCAAGCCTGATGGAAGAAACCACAAACTGACAGCTCTGGCACCTGGCCTCCTGCCGGGAGGCACTGGGGATTAGGCAGAACGGGAGTCTCCCTAGGCTTCCTTCCATAAGGACCCTGCCAGACAAACCACAGCACAGCACACCTGGTTTCTAGACAACAGTGCATCCATCAGGGTGGTGGAGCCAAGGGCACAGGTATGACCCCAGGCCCGGTGACATCTACCCTTTTTTGTATACAGGCCTGTAGGACCTGGCTGGTATGACACAACTCCAAGCTGCATTTAGAGTGAGATGACATTATAGCCATTTAATGCTGAACCACTGTATCAGCAGGCACATGCTGGGGAGGTGCTGCTGTAAAATGATGTATGTGTTTCAGGACCACTGGGCCCATGGCGAGACATGTGTCATGGGATCATGTTACTTTGCCCTGGTTATTGCCTATGTATTTTCATTGTCTACGTAATCCTTTCTTTATTATGTGTCCCTCCCTTTAGACTATCAGCTGATCAAAAGCAGAGACCTGGTATATAATGAAAGCTCAATGAATGCATACTCTCTGGGACCCCTTCTTTAAGATGCCACCTTCCCTAGAGTAGTAGAGGTTTCAGATACACAAATCTTGTACCTGGACATACATTTCTGCAAATACCAGGACAGAAAGTTGATTCTGCTTTGCAGAAATACTGAGAAAACAATATTAATAGATGGGAAAAATAATCTTCAGTCTCCAAAAGTTTACATCGGATTCATGTCTGGCATATTCAAGAAACTCATGAAAATAAATAGGAAAAAATAGGAAACCTTTCAGAATATTGGCAAAGGATATGAATAAGCAATTCATAGAACTGAAAAGGTGAATAGCTAACAGGCTCATATTCACTAGAAATTAGAGATGCAGAAATTAAAACAACAATGAGAAGAGAGGATAATTAATAGAGAATAATTATTAGTACATAATGAAATTAGGCATGTTTACTACTCTATCTAGCAATTTCATTCCAGTATATACCTCAGAAAAATTAGCTCACAGGTCTACAAAGAAAGATTAGGCAGAACTAACAACACTGACGGTGTTGATGGCAGCAAAGAGCAGGTGGTAGGTAACATTTGTGTCTGTGCTCAGAAGAGTGATAAGTAAAATGTTATGTGCCTACCAGTACAGCACAGGGAATACAGTTAATGATCCTGTAACATCTTACTATATTGATAGATAGTGACTGCACTGGAGGGGGTGAGGATTTAATAATATGGGCAACTGTTGAACCACTGTGTTGCACATTTGAAACCAACATAAAATATCAATGATATCTTAATAAAATTTTGTCAAAATGGAAAAAAATGTTATGTGCTTACAATGGAACACTTTGTATTCAGAAGAAATGAAGGCAATGTGGATGGTCTGCAAAAAAAAAAAAAAGACCAAAGTAGAATGAAGATAAATGAGAAACAAAGATACCTATTTTTCAATATTATTAATATAAATTAAAAACAAGCATTAATGTATTTTTCAAGGATAAACACAGACACAATATTTAAAAGAGTTAAAATATAGATGTGGCATGGGCACCCGCCCATCAGAATTGGCCCTTCCTGAGATGCCTATGTGTGCCAACAGCATGTTGGCCCAGATATGTTTACCAATGAGTACCTAGAATGTGTACGGTGAAGATCATTCCAGTTAAGTGGGTCTGGCTGGGGAGGGAATGAAGCTTAACAGATAATAAAGAAGGAAGAGAGGGCTTTGCCTGGAGTAAGGGGTATGTATATTCAACTCAGTTCTGTAAGGTAAGGTCATGAAAAGGAGGAGGAGGTGAACTCTAAGAGGGAACCACAATGTAGTATTGTTAAATGATATACATACACTGCACAGCTTGACAGCCAGTTACAATACCAAGAAGAGTGGTCATCAGGAGAAATTGCGTTTCTCTTCTGGAGCACGAGCTGAGTGTCTCTATAATTTCACCTATCTTATCCTCATGTGCTCCTCAACTCAGAAATGCATTCATTCGTTTCATTCAAAGAATATTTATTGGCCAGTTATCATGTACCAGGAGCTGTTTTAGGCACTGAAGATGCAGCAGTGACACAGAAAAAAAGAACCTGCTGTTGTCCTGGAGAGGATGTGCTGATTGAGTGTCTTGTAGCCGCTTCACACTGAACACCAAAGCACCAGCTGGTGCAGGCTCCTCGGGGGGCTTCATCTTGTAGCTAGGACTTTGCAGGAGTCTCCCCTCCTTGTTCAGGGTGAACTCAAATTACTCAGCACCAAATTCAAGAATGAACTAGGTACATCTGTCCCTCCTAACTGGTCAGTCTCTTCACCTATAAAGGTTCCTTTTCCATGGGAGAATCTGCCACTCTGACATTTTTGGGAAATCCAACTGCTTGTGGGCCTCAGGCACCCACATACCCAGTTGCCAGCTCCCCCACCCTGGAGCTTCAGTGGTCCTTGGCAGAGCGGCCACTTCGTTTCATGGGCAGCCCCTCTGAGATCAGATGACCGTGGGTCCCTGGCTGTCAGGTGACCTCTTCTCTCCGGGCTCTCGGGGCTCATGGAAACCACTTCACCGTGCTCAGTCAGGAGAGCGTGGGGACTTGGATAAGGAGATTCCCCCCACAATAACTGGCCTTCTTGGTGACCTCCTTTCACTGCCAATGTGATGTCTTCCATCTCAAAGTGGCCCATTTGGTATTTCGCCTCTGCCCCACATCAGACTCTCTGTCATGCAGTGATTTGGGCCCTCACCTGGTGCCATCTGGAGCTCACAGGCTGGAGGGCACAGTATACCTGTTCCTTGCCTTCACAGCACCTTACAGACAAGTATGTTTGGATAAATAACAGCTGGTGTGCTGTGGGACTATGTTCCAGCAGAGATACCCTGGCCCTGGTGGGTCTCCTTGTTATCAGGTAAAAATAGAAGCTACCTTGCCGGGAAAATAAACATCTATGATTCAGGCCCTATTCAGTCGGAGCTTAGATTTAGGTGAAGTCTAGAAAATGCCAGCTGCTCTGTACCTCAAGACCTTGTTCCCTAGGAAGTGAAGCATCTGTAGCTCCTCTAACTGGGGGAGAGATTCTGGGCCATCTCTTCTCCGAAATTGTTCTTGCCATGGTACCCAACAATCTTCCGCTCACCAGTGATGACGTTGGCTTTTTATTCCTTTCATGCTCTCTTGGCAGCATTCAACACTGAAATACTCCCTTCTTCTTCAAATTCCTGTAGCTGTCTCAAATTCATTTCCTCAGCCTTTCTGTCCCTACCCTACACTTTCTGCTATCCAATTATGTTAATGTCATTCATCACCATCCAATTAGGCTCTCAAACCAGAAACCTGGGAGTCATGCTGGGCACTTACTTATTCATTTTCCACAATTGTTTACTGAGTGACCACTTGGGTGGCACACACGGGTTTGACTCTTATTACAGATCTGCCAATAAAGAGACTTGGCCCCTCATGTCTTAGAGTTCACAAAGCTGTGATGAGCATTACGGGGACTCCTGGTGGGAGCATCCATTAAAAAAATGAATGTTTTCATGAACATTGAAATTATTTTCTATGTCATTGCATTTTACTCTGCAGTTTAGTCAATAACTATTTATTGAGGTACTTCAAGGTATGTGTCAGTGATACTTAATATTCAGAGTATCTTCCCAGGATACACATTTGAGTTATTTTTTGTTATGCACTTCATAACAGTGGCTGTCAGTGAGGAAGTTTGGGGATCAGAATTACACGGCAAGTTTCATTCAATGCTACACACTTACGTATACATACGTTCTGTCAAAAGCCATGTTGAGACTATACATTTGGGGAATTCCGAAGTATTTGGGAAGCAATTCACACACTTACTATTTCCTTATTTACAATTGATCACATTACTAAGCAAAGAGAAAGAGAATACTAACTCTAAAACTGCTTCTGTTTTATGATCCAAATCCTTATCAATCAAACAATCATGAAATAAAGAGCATTCTAATTGTGAAGATGAAGGAAAGGATGTAAGGGTTTTTGGTATTTAATTTGTGTTAAGCTGGTGTTATGCTATATGTCTTTTCAATATGCGTTTCCTGTTCTGTGTTTCAGACAGAACTTGAAAAACTACCTATAAAAGCTCATGATCCTAGGGAACAAACATTCTTTCCTGCCAGGTAAATGACTTAGCAGCATTTCACTGTTTTTCAGTCATTGTCTTCAAGGGATAGGGACCAGAAGTCATTCCTTCTGGAGTTTCACTAATTTATCTCTATATGATGGCATTTTTAATTAACACAAAATGGTCAGTAAAATAATGACATAGACTGCAGAAAACTGCAGTTGTTACTGAAGGTATGAAAGAACTAGGATGAGCAATCTTGGTTGGTAGGCAAGATCACTTTTGCCCAGTGTGTAAACTGAAGATACAATTTCTCTGCCATTATGAGCTTAAGTACAAGCAATTTTAACTAGGCTTTGAACTGGGAGGGAAAGAAATAAGCTAAATCATAATATGAGTCAGTACAGGGTCAAATGTAGGTATTAAAATGTTCAATGAGCAAAATAAATGAAATTTTTACCATAGATGGTCTTTTAAAATGGCCATAATGCAGTATAAGGATGAACAGCAAAACTATTGAATTCATATACCTAGGAATCTTTCAGTATCTACCAGGAACAGCTAGATTTATTTTCATGTCCAGAGTACTAATGCCAGAAGAAGAAAGATGTCCAGCTTTGTGTTTTAAAATCTATTTGTGAAATACATACATAGTTTGCGTATCATTTAAAGTGCTAGATGACTAATAACTGTGGGATGCAAAATGTTACTTAAGATATGAAAACAAGATTTCAAGGATGGTTTCCTAACATGGGCTTGGGGTTGGATATCTGTATTTGTAAAAAAATTTTTGACATTGAAAAATCATTCATGACTTTCTGTGCTCCACTGGAAAAAATCATTTAAAAAGTAATTTGAAACATTTAAAATAATTGCTAAATTTACATTAAAAGCACAAATAACCAAAGCAATCCTGAGAAAGAAGAACACAGGTGTAGGCATAATGTTCCCAGATTCCAAACTATATTACCAAGCTATAGTCATCAAAACAGGATGGTATTGGCATAAAAACAGACACATAGGTCAATGGAACAGAATAAAAGTCCAGAAATAAATCTGTGCATTTATGATTAATTAATTTATGACCAATGAGCCAAGAATATTCAATGGGGAAAGAAGTCTTTTAGAATGTGGTGCTGGACAGCCACATGCAAAAGAATGAAACTCAACTCACTATCTTATACCATACACAAAAATTAATTCAAAATGGATTAAAGACTTGAATGTAAGACCTGAAACCATAAAACTCCTAAAAGAAAACACAGGCAGTGAGCTCTTTGACAAGGTCTTGGCACTGACACCAAAAGCAGAAGCAACTAAAAGCAAAAATGAACAAGTAATAACCACATTAAACTAAAAATCTTCTGTCCAGCAAAGGACACTACCCATAGGAGAAAAGTCTCCTATGGGAGAAAATATATGCAGATCATATATCTGATAAAGAGTAAATATCCAAAATATTCAAGGAAATTCTATGACTCAACAACAAAAAAACAAATAACCTGATTTAAAAATGGGCAAAGGACTTAAACAGACATTTCTCCAAAAATACAGCATATAAATGGCCAACAGGTATTTGAAAAGATGCGCCACATCACTAATCATAAGGGACATGCAAATCAAAACGGCAGTAAGATATCATCTCACACCAGTCAGAATAGCTGTTATCAAAAAACAAGAATTAACAAGTGTTGGCAAAGATGTGGAAAAAAGGGAAGCCTTGTGCACAGTTGATGGGAATATAAACTGGTACATCCATTGGAAGACAATATGGAGGTTCCTCAAAAATATAAAAATAGAACTACCATATGATTCTGTAATTTCACTTCTGGGTATTTGAAGAAAACACTAACTTAAAAATATATATGCACCCTTATGTTTACTGCAGTATTATTTACAATAGCCAAGATATGAAAGCAACCAAAGTATCCATCAATACATGAATGGATGAAGATGTTACATATATACAATGAAGTATTATTCAGCCATACAAAGGAAGGAAATCCTACCATTTGGGACAACATGGGTGGGCCTCAAGGGGCATTATGCTAAGCAAAGCAAGTTAGACAGAAAAAGACAAATACTGTGTAACCTCATTTATATATGGAATCTCTTATATGTGGAATATATATATGTGAAATGTTCACATTTACATATAAGACTAAATTTTATAGATAGAGAATAGATTGGTAGCTGTCAGAGGCAGAGAATTGAGAGTAGGTGAAATGAGTGAACAGTTACTGTTTTTGTTTTTTTTAGTTTAAATAAACTGAATTTTAAATTTAAAAAAATTCTTAAAAGTCACTTATGCATGGTTAGAAGTAATACAACAAACAAAGTACAAGTAAAAATAATTACTAAAAATACCCTTTATTCCTCTGAATCTCATGCCTGTATTTCAAGGTGAATTTTTCTAGGGCCTATGAAATTTGGGTTGGACATTGCTGGACCAGACCATACTTTTTATATTAAACATGAAACTTTTTATTTTGAAATAACTGTAGATTCACATGTAAGTGTAAAAAATAATGCACAGAGAGTTCTTGTATCCTCTACCCAGTTTCCACTAATGGCAACATCTTGTAGAACTCTAGTACTTATCACACCAAGATACTGACATCAATCTAGTCAAACTCTAGACATTTCTATCAGTATGAGGATCCTTATCTTGCCCTTTCATAGTCACATACACCCCCTTCCCACCTCTACATCTTACTTATCCCTCAACAACTATTTATCTTTTTTCCATTTCATAAATGCTATATAAATGGGATTAGATAGTACATAACCTTTTGGGATTGGCCAGGATTTTTTTCATTTAGCATACTTCTCTGGAGATTCATCCAGGTTGTTGTACATATGAATAGTTCACTACATTTTATTTCTGAGTTGAATTCCACAGTATGGTCATACTATAGCTTGTTTAACCATTCACTATTCAAAGACATCTGGTTTGTTTCCAGTTTTTGTTTTTTTATAAATAAAACTGCTATCAACCTTTGTGTTCAGGTTATTATGAGAACATGTCTTCATTTGTCTGGATGAATTCCCAGGAAAGCAATTACCAGATTGTATATAGTTGCATGCATTTTAAAGAAATTTCCAAATTGCCTATGTTTATTGCAGCACTATTAACAGTAGCCAAGACATGCAACCTAAGTGTCCATCAGTAGATGAATGGATAAAGAAGATGTGGTACATATACACAATGGAATATTATTCAGCCATAAGGAGAAAACAAATCTTACCATCTGCTACAACATGGATGGAGTTAGAGGGTATTATGCTCAGTGAAATAAGCCAGGTGGAGAAAGACAACTGCCAAATGATTTCACTCATTTGTGGAGTATAAGAACAAAGCAAAACTGAGGGAACAAATGGCAGTGACTCACAGAACCCAAGAATGGACTAGTGGTTACCAAAGGGAAAGGGGTTAGGGAGGGTGGGTGGGAAGGGAGGGAGAAGGGGATTAAGGGGTATTAAGACTAGCACACATAATATAGGGGAAGGCAGTATAGCACAGAGAAGACAAGTAGTGTCTCTATAGCATCTTACTACGCTTATGGACAGTGACTGTAATGGGGTATGTGGTGGGGACTTGATAAGAGGGAGGAATGTAGTAACCACAATGTTGCTCATGTGAAACCTTCATAAGATTGTATATCAATGATACCTTAATAAAAAAAAGAAACTGCCAAATTATTTTCCAGAGTGACTATACTATTTTACACTTCCCCCTACAATGTCTGAGTGCCCCCCTTTCTCTACAACCTTGCCAACATTTGGAATTTTTACTGTTCTTAAATTTTATCCATTTAAATAGTGATATGTCATGTGGTTTTTAACCACATTTAAACCCAATGGTTGATGATTTTGAGCATCTTTAATAATGATGGTGCTTATTTGTCAGCTCCCCTGTGAAATGCCTTTTTGAGACTTTTGCCCATTTTCTACATGGCTTGTTTGGGGATTATTTTATTTTTTGAGAGTTCTTTATATATTCTAGATGAAGTCCTCTGTTGGACATACGGTTTGCAAATATTTTCTCCTTGTCAATAGCCTATCTTTTCAGCTTACTAATAGGGCACTTGAGAACAATGTGAATTTTGTTGTTGGGCAGAGTTTTCTATAAATGTCAATCAGTTCCTGTTGTTTGAGTGTGTTATTGAGTTCTTCTACAGCCTTGCTGATTTTCTTCTAGCTGTTTTGTCAGTTGCTGGAGAGAAGTGTTGAAGTTTACAAGTGTAACTATGGGTTTGTCTATTTCTCTTTGCAGTTTCAACCAATTTTCACTTCACATATTTTGCAGCTTCGTGGTTTGGCACACACAGATTTAGAATTGCTATGCCCATGGTGGATTGACTCTGTTATCATTATATAATGTGCCACACAGTCTCTAGTCATTTTCTGTACTCTGAAGTTGACTTTATATATATTAATATATAATTAATAATTAATATAATTAATTGATATATTAATACATGTTTATATATTATATATTATAAATATATAATATATATTTATAATGTATTAATATAACACTCCCACTTTGGCTTGGTTGATGTTTGTGTGATATATCTTTATTCTTTTGTTTTCAACCTGCCTGTACTGATATATTTGAGGTGAGTTTCTTTTAGACAGCCTATAATTGGGTTATGTTTTCTAACTCCACTCCATCAATCTGTCTTCTAATTAGTGTCTTTTCTCATTCAGTTTAAGATCTTACTGGCTTTTGGTATGAGAGATTTTCTACTGCAACCTGAGTATTTTGCATTATGCTCTGAGGCTCTGAAACTTACTTAAACCTCAGTTTTAGCTGATTTTTACTGACACCACTCCAGAAGGGATAAAGAGAGGTGCCATCTCTTTATTGCTAGCACATGTAAAAACAACAAATTCTACTGCTAGTAGAATTTATGAGTGGCTAAGGGGAGAGGGCTAGCCACCTACTTTCCTGAAGAAGTTACATATTTCCTTTTATTAGTAATAATATTAATACTGGCAAGTGCAAAGTAATTTTACATCTCCATCTTCTAGAATTATACATAAAAGATTTAGAGAGAATTTCCAACACAGAGCCTGAGACCATCAGATCCAACATTTCATATTCACACTTAGGATTTCAAAATCAAATCAGTTTACTTACTGTTTTTCTTTTTTATGCAGCAGAAAACCCTGTCATTTTGATTAGAAGTATGACATAATTGTAACAAATGTTTAAGCATTAAAACCATAGCTTAAAATATATAAAGCAACATTTTTTAGAAATGCTAGGGCAAATTGGAAAGAGAAGCATGCACAATTGCTAACATACCCCTCGAGTACCCCTTTAGACCTGGGCTACACAAGTTCTCACCTTGGCACCCCCCTCTAAGCATCGTCTTCTGCTATCTGGACCCTCCCTGCCCCTGTCTTTCTGGTCTTGGGATGAAGAGATGACTAGACCAAGGGGGCATGGCTACCTGGAGCCCAGACCTAGGTCCTACTTTGGACCCATGATAACCTACTCAACTGGCCTGGCCCCAAGCCTTTGTCCAGGACTTGGGTAGGCTCCTTCCCCAGTCCATTCTCCTAGGGGCAGACCTCATCCACCAGCATGTGCATCCCAGGACTGAGAGGTGGCCAAGAGGAAGCTGCCCTGGAGAGTAGTGAGGGACATTTAGACATTATGTATGGAGGAGGTGACTACAGGTTTGTGAGTTTCTTTGTGGTACAGGATGGAGCCAGGTGGGAAGGGATGGGGTGGACCTGATGTAGCAGCTTTCTCGTATGGGTTTCTACCTGAGGTCTTCTGGACCTTTCAAGCCATTGGAGAGGTTTATTTGACAATGCAGGAGCACAGAACATATTTGACAGCCAGTCTGCTTGATTTGTGACATTTCAAATGCTTAGGATGCTCTGAGTCCTGGGCAAGCCTTGTCTATGAGCCATGTACAGTCCGCACTGTAGCTCAGTCCCAGCTTAAAAAATTTAAGGACAAGCCTTACATGCATGAGTCTTTAACTTGCTAGATCAAAAAGTGAATGGAAAAAAATAGAGGATTTTAAATAATTAATGCCTCCTTTCCAAAGTTTAGGCTTGTAAACATTATATATATCTCGTCTAGAGTAATCTTTATAAAACTTATTCACCATCCATTTCTTAATACCTATTGGTTGCCTTTCAGTGTCTTACAAATGGAAGGCAAAAAGAAGTGGGCTTTTAACTTTATCAAACTGAAAAACATCTCAAGCCTCTACCTGCCCAAGCTTTCCCCCATCAGAGGGAGACTGGCTGCATTCTCTGTCCTGGAGACCAAGCACTGCTCACCTGACACAATGATGTGTGGAGCAGCAGAAGCCTACAGATCAGCTCTCAAGCAGGAAAGACCAGTCAGTCAGCGGGGGTGGGCATGTGCTGGGACAATATGAGGGCAAAGCCTGTGTTAGCAGATAAACTGTGGAGTCAGGGCTGGATGGTCTGGGCAGACAGGAAGGATCAGTGAGAACGGCTTTGTCAGGACACAAGACATAGCTGTGGCCCAAGACTGGGCTTTTCAGTCTCCTATATCCACTATGGATAGCTCTACTTAAGGGTTCAGGAAGGAGTGGCCAATACACAGACTCTCCTTACAATTTTGTGTGAATGCTGTGAAGTTAGTACTGTGTCTAATTCAACTCTTTATTTTCAATTCTCAGATATTTACAGTGACTTAGACCCTTAATAAAATAGCTAACATTGGTTCTCACATGTGCCAGGCATAGTTCCAAGTGTTTATAGATTACTCTTAAGAAGGTAGGTAGAGTCTTTGTAAGCACTTGATCCTCACAACAGCTCTATGAAGTTATTATTATTATCATTCCCATACTGAAGTTAAAAAAAATCACTAAAGCAGATGGAAATTAATTTGTCCAAGGCTTGTAACTAACCAATAGCACAGCTGAGATGCAAACCCAAGTATGCTGAGTCTAAGATCTGCCTTTTTCCCACTACCTCTTATTGTCTTCTAGTTGTCTTTTTGTTGTTGAGTTGCAAGAGTTCTTTACACATTCTGGATATGGATCCTTAGCAGATACATGATTTGCAAATACTTTCTCCTATTCTGTAGGCTGTTTTTTACTTCCGTGATAATGTCATTTCATGCACAAAAGCATGTAATTTACATAAGTTCTTTTTGTTCGCATTACTGCCTTTAGCTGTAAGTAAACAGGCAGGTGTAAAAGCCCTTGGGTACCCTCAAAGTGGCCTGAATCTTCTCTAGGAAAAACTCTTCCAGTGTTTACTGGCACTTTGTTCTGTGGTCATGCTCCTGGATAATGTGGGGACACAATAGTCACCACGTGAAAGGATCACAGGGCTCAGAGAGTCTGAGTCCTGGGCAGCATAGGTTTTTGATTTGCAAAGTGTTGGAGCTATACCAGGCCCTAGCCACCCTCTCCTAGCCACCCTCTCCTTGCACCCTTCTTCTCTCTGCCAGGCCAGTACTCACGGGCATGTTTTACCCACTTTTGTGGACATGATTAGGCTTCATAAGGAAGTGGTTCCAAACAACTTTAAGGCTGCTGAATGCCGGTCACCTCTGTAGTTTCAACTTGCAGGGTCACTACATAGCCATTCATACAAAATCAAGCCTTACTAATACGGTTTACAGAACTTCCGGCTCTCTCCTGGAAGCATGACAAACACTCAGGGCTGACTGCATGCAGATTGCAGAGACTGGATCATGCTCCCCTGCCCCACCCCTCTGGTCTGATGGGCTAATGAAGCTGTAATGCTGTCTAGATGTTTGCAGGAGTCATCAAGATTTACTTGAGAAGATTGTTGGCATGGGACCTTCACCCCTGCAGAAGGATGAATTGCCTCACACTGCCTTCAGAAGGGCAGAGTGTGGCCAGAACTTTTCTGGTGTGGCACAAGGGCATCACCTACTATGGCCAGTCTCCTTCCTCGCTGCAGCATAGTGTTGGGGGCAGCCTGACAGCCTCTGTGCCCTGGTGAAGGGAGAGGGGAGAGAGCAGGATGGAGGGCTGAGAGCAAGCATTCTGAGACCCTCTCAGAGCAGAGCTGCACCCTTACCACCCCCCACCACCCAGTGCATCTATCTACTTCTCTTCATGCACTTACTCATGGAACTCTGTTCCCCTGCTATGTCTCTGGTCTACCACCTTTCCCTGTGCCTGCTCACTTCAGAGTCCCAGCTTTAGGCACCTGAACTGCTGTAATGGCCAACTGACTGATCTCCCCACTATAGGCTTCTCCTCTTTCCTGCCCATGTAGCCAAATTAACCTTCCCTCAACAGAATTTACGCAAGGCCTCTCTTCTTTTAAAAATATTTTGCCTCTACTTGCATTCATTCATTCACAATTGTTGAGTACCTATCATGTGCCTGGCACTGTTATGTGTTGGGAATGCATCAGTGAACTGGAAAGGTCCTTGTCCCATGAAGCTCCTATTCTAGCATGGGGAGAATGAGAAGGAGCAAATACATATGCACAACAATGTCAGGGAGTGACTGGTAAGAACTATGAAGAAAAACAAATGGAAGAGGGACAGAGACTGATAGGAATGGGAGTAGATGGGGTGAAGTGATCAGAAGGGAGTACTTCTCTGAGCAAGAAACTTGCAAACACTAAGGTGACCCCTAATGATCCTGCCTTCTGGTGTTCACACCCTTGTACAATCCTCTTCCCCTGAGTGTAGATAGAGCCTGCAACCTGCTTCTCCAAATGGAACATGGCTGAGATGATGGGGTGGCACTCCCATGCCACTGAAGCCTCCATCTAGCTAACAGTCCTGTGTGTCTGTCTCCACCGTTGTCTTTGAAGCAGCTGCTAAGAATATTTGTGTGTTAACTCTTTGTATGGATATATTTTTATTTTTCTTGGATAGATACCTAAGAATTGCCAGATCATATGGTAAATTTATGGTTAATAAACTCCCAAAGCATAGCTACATCATTTTACATTACCACAGCAAACTAGAAAGCTTCCAATTTCTCCACATCCTTGCCAACACTTTTTAATTTATTATTATTATTTGTTTCACCATTTTAGTAGGCATGCAGCAGTTTGTCTTTGTTATTGAATTACAAGAATTCTTCATATATTCTGGATACTAGATCCTTATCAGATATACGATTTGCAATTATCTCCTCCAATTATGCAGGCTCTTTTTACTTGCCAAATTCTTTCCTGAGAAATGAGCCCAGTTTATAGTTCCTCTGGCAGTATAATAGAATGCCCCTCTTACTTTATCATCACCAATATTGAGTGTTATGATTTGAATTATCTAAATGTTTAGCAATTTGACAGGCACCTTGTTTTCATGTTTATTTTTTTTGATTAATAAGTTGAACATTTTTGTGATGTTTATTAACCATCTGTATTGCTTAGTGAATTCTTTTTTTATGGCATTTCCTAGTTTTTCTACTGAGGTATGAGTGTTTTTCTTATTGACTTATAAAAGATCTTTATAGGTAAAAGGGGAAAATTACTCAAAATTTCTTTTATAGCTTTCAAGAATCTTTTTTAATTGAGACATAATTGACATGTAAGTTTCAGGTATATAATGTAATGATTTTCTATTTGTGCATATTGTGAAATGAACAGCACAAGTCTGGTTAACATTTGTCATGACACAGTTATAATTTTTTTTTCTTGTGATGAGACCTTTCAAGATCTACTCTTAGAAACATTCTAAAGCACAATACAGTACTGTTAAATAGTCACCATGCTGTAGATTACATCCCCAAGACTTCTTTTATGACTAGAAGTTTAGACTCTTTGACTCTTCACCCCATTTGTCTACCCCCAAGCCCGAACTCGGTCCTCTCTCTGAGTTCTTCTTCTTTGATCCAACTTACTAGTGAGATAAAGAATTTTTTAAGACTATTTTTTTAGATCATTCCTAGATATGTTATGAATTTTTTCATTGTTTTGATCAAAGAAATATATTTCCTCATGCAGTCTAATAATGATTACTAATGTAAAGAAAAACTGTAGGTATTTTTACATTTATCTTGTGTCTTGCCCTTTCATCTAATTAATTTAATGCTTATAGGCAATTAACAGTTGACTTTCTGATTTTAGATATATTACCATATAAGCTTTAAGAAAATCAAAATTTTCTTTTCTTTTTAGAGTTACTCATTTCTATTTGATATAAAATTGCATTGGCCAGAACTTCTCAAACAGTATTAAATAATGATGATCCTAGAAAGTATTTTTGACTTACTCCTAATTGTAATGGAAAGGCCTCTAGTATTTCACTGTTAAGTATAATGTTGATTATTAAATTATGATGAAGATCTTTATCATGGGAAGAATATGTCATAATCTTCCTAATTTTCTAAAAATATAAACAATCTTAAATTAAATGTTGAACTTTTCTCACTTTTAGGCAATATATAGAAGTTATTATGTGACTATTATTGGACCAACTGATGATTTCATAGGTTGCCTAATATTAAATTACTCTCAAATTATTTTAATACACTGAATTTAATTTCCTAACGTTTTATTGGTGATTACCTTATCCACATTCACAGTTTATCTGTAACAGAATTTTTCTGTTTCATGAACACAGCCTCCACAATGGGTTCCTGAAGTCAAACTAAGTGTTGAATTCTCAACACTATACATAAAATATTAAACACAGTGAAGTCCAACATAAAAAAGACCAGCAGAGAAAAAAAGGTTAGCTTTTCCCCAAAATTCTTCATAGATTTTTTTTCTCTGCTTAGATTTTCAGTCTTGAGTCATTTTTGCTAATACATAGTTTTACGAATACACCCATTTCTTTAAAATATTTTATTTTATTAGAACTAATAATATACCCTAAAATATTTGTAATATTTCTCATTCTTAATTCAGTTACATTATTCTCATGCTTAGTTCTGGTAAATTATCTTTTTCTTCAGTTAAAATTATACTGCAATTAATTTTAAAATTAGTTTTAACTTATAATCCTCATGTATAGTATCCTTTTCCTATTCTTTCAGATAGAATGGTTCACTCATTCTGTCATTATCGTTCTTTATTTGCTTTTTAAATAATGAAATCATTTAAAGACCTAAATTTGTCTCTGAGTCCAGGCTCTGGGCGCATCAAATATAATAAAAGGATTAAATTCAGGGTTAATAAAAATGCTATCTTTCTGTATTTTTGCAAACATTTTAGTGTGCTGATGAGAAAGGCCACAAAGGGCTCACCAGTTAGATACTGTCTTAAAGTGAAAAACTTCTGCATTCATAGTGGATATTACCTGCTCTTTGAATGGTTTTCAAAATGGCAAGGACAGCATTACTGTCATCCTCATTCAGTGTTTTGTGCTGTCTGAATACAGCATGGTGGAACAAGTCAACATAAAAGAAATGTAAGATTTTATCCTAACAGGGAATTCAGCATCATTAAATATACCCACAACTATACATGTCACTCATCTACAATATTAAATAGACATGAGCAGCATACTGCCAAAGTCTCCAGTTTAATATTGAGATATATTTGTTTCACTTTTTACATTAAATGAAATCAACATAACATAATATTGCTGTTCTTTGCACTGAGGTAGCAGTGAAAATTAATTTTATGTGTCAACTTGGCTGAGCCACAGTTCTCAGATATTTGATCAAACATTGTTCTGGGTATTTCTAGGAGGGTATTTTAGATTGGTAGGTTGAGTTAAGCAGATTGCCCTCCCTAATGTGAGTGGGCTTGTTCAATCAGCTGAAGGTTCCAGCTGAAGAAAAGACTGACCACCCTGAGAAAGAAGGAATTCTGCCAGCAGATAGCTTTAAGACTTGAACGGCAGCATCCATTTCTTTGAGTCTTCAATCTGTTAGCCCACCCTGAAGATTTTGGACATGCTAGCCTCCACAATCCATGAGCCAACTCCTTAAACCATATGTGTTTACCTATCTATCTGCCTATTTATCATCTGTCTATCATATCTATCTATCTATCTATCTATCTATCTATCTATCTATCTATCTATCTATCATCATCTATCATCTATATCATCTGTCATCCATCATCTATCATCCGTCTCTATTCCATGTTGGTTCTGTTTTTCTGGAGAACTCTAATACAGTAGTGAACAGTTAATCTCTCAGACTTATAGAATTTCAGAGCTGAGAGGGAACCTTAGAAATCATCTAGTTCCAGAAGTATTCATCAAAGGATACTAATAAAGCTCACGTCAGTGCTTGACACTGCACCAAAGCCCTTTATAAATGAAATCACACATATCCAGCTCCCGGTGCCAAGTGACTTAAGTTGTAATTCAGGCAGTGCTCAAGTACATTAACAACACCGGGAAAACATAAAAAAACTACACTGTCAACCCAAATCTAATCTCATCACTTTCTGTTTTAAAAAATATGTAGGTGGTGCTCTTTGGTTTACAGAAAATACCATATTCCTTAGCAGGAAGTTTAAGTCACTCAAAAAATTAACCCCCAAATAGCTTGTCCCACTCACCTCCTGACCCTCACTCTGTGCATCATTCTGCACTGACCAGTGACCTGGAAGTCCAGGTCTTCCCAGGTCCTTCCCTTTGTCCTCAACTCCCCTAATTCTTCATGGGCAAGCTAAGTATCACCACCCCTACATTGCAATGCTGTCTTGTTACTCTGAAGCCAAGGATGATCAACTGTGCTACTCTGGCACTTGCCAAATGGTACAGAGACTGCTGAGATGGCATCTCTGCTTTTAGATCAGGAGCAACTTGAGGGACAGACCACATCTGCTTCCCCTTCCTCCATTTGCTGCACACTGTGAAAGCAGGCTTGGCATGTTTGCTTAATGGATGTACAGAGACTGTACATAAATGTAGAGCATTTGGTCTTTACTAGCTGCTGCCTTTGTGGCAGAGGTTGCTTTTGTTGTTTCCTATGTGTCAGATCTGCACAAAGACTCACTCTCTCACTGAAGAAGGAAAAGTGTGGAGACAAATGCAGGTGGCACCCCTGGCAGTCACTGAAGGCTGTAATGTACTACTTTACATAAGAATGTCCCTTTCTTCTAAGCAGGTCCAATATGGAGACACTGAGGGGAAATCCACAGTGGGTCAAAGCCACTGAGTCCTGGTCAGTGGCTAACAGGATGGGTGATATTGAAGGCAGCTGGATTATGTCCTTGGAAGATATGGTGATCATTTCTGCTTTTGGGTATAGTGGACTTTTTCACAAGGAGACAAACTGGTGATGACTGATTTTAATTCAAGTAATAATTCATGGTTGGTGAGCTCTACTAAAAAAGGACAAGTGTGGCATCATGGATAAGACCTGTCACACTTGAATGATTCCCTGAGTCACCAAGGATCAGAGAACCCCATAGACATGAGCAATGTGATCCCAGATGGAACTCAGCAGAGAAGTCTATGAGGCCACAGGACTACTGAGCATCTTTGAGAAAGGAATCAAGGTGAAGTGACAGGGGCCTGGAGTAACAAACAATAGCCAAGAATGGAATCCTCCTGATCATTTGGGGAGCCATGCACAAGACAAGAAGCAGACCATATGTGTAAAGGGAAGGGAAATCATGACAGCAAATGAGGGCCCCCAAAGATGGAGGAGACAGCTGGCATATTGTTTGTGGGTTATGGATTGTACGCACAGTTATTGGGATTATGAGCTCTTGGAAGTTCTTGCAAGAGGGAGGCACCAGGCTGTGCCGCACAATGGGTTGCCCACCTGTGTGGGTAGGTTTTCAAAATAAGAGAAGCATCTTGAACCATGAGAAGGAAACCAGCTCCTATAAGCCATGGGCGCCTTGGCAGAAGAAGCTATTCTTAAACAAATAAAAGCACACATGAATATTATTTGCAAGGAAGGGAGATTAAGTTCAGATCTTTCAGATGGAAAGAATCAACAGCTTTGTTTTGAAAAGAAAATTCCTGGGCTGGTGCCATGACAAATTAACTACCCAGAGATCCTATACTCCCTTGTCAACTTCTTCTTCTGTTTTCCATCAGAAAACCAAGACAAGACAGAAAATCCAAACCTTTGCATTCTCTTTATACATTCATCCCCATTCTCACTCTCAGCAAATTATCTCACTGTCTACTTCAGGGAAAATAGAAGCTAATACAGGAAAAGCATCTCTGAACTTCTTATCAACAAACAAGAAATCTCACCTACACTTGCCTGGTACTTTCCCCCTCGCCTCCTGCCACAGCAGAAGACTTCTGCCTCTGCTAGTTCATCACCCTCCCTCCTCTCTCCTTGATTGCCCTCTTGTCGTGGGACAGGAAACACCAGTCCACAGGCTTTATTCTAGAACCATTTGCCATGCTAACATGGCTCATTCTCTGAGCTGAACTGAGGAAACACAATTTTTACAGGCAATGTGGGTATCATTGTGAATCACTGGGATCTTACAGAATACCTAGATTTATCTTATGTTTTATAGGAACGGTGCAAATTATTTTATACTATTATCTCTGGCTTAAAAAGAAATGGGATCTTACTTCAGTGATGGATGATTTTGGCAGTGTCAGTGGTTGCTATTATTATTATTTATTATTATTTTGCAATCAAAGAAAACTTGCATATGCTTATTTGTATTTTCAAACTATCTTCTATATGGGCCAATCAGCTGGGCTTTTGGAATAGTCCTCTGGCTTATAAATGGGAGACATTCATTTCTTTCTCTTTCCTGCATAAAATAACCATTTTTGTAAGTAACTCTTCATAATGATCAGGGATGACCTCTGACCTTTCTGTTTGGGGGCAGTCATGATTCCAAGTCTTTCTGGAACAAACATTCTGTATCCTGCTTTCCTACTCCTGGATTCTCCGACTTTTCTGGATGCTTCTCTGAATTCCTGGCAGATTCCTTTTCTTGTCCCTCTCATATATGTTTCTCAGGGCACAGACCTCGTCTTCCTCCTCTTCTTTCTCTACTACTGTTCACTGCACCTAGACAGAAGCAGGTTTCAATTTCCTTCTGTGCTACTGACTCCCCAATCTATTTTTCCAGTGCAAGACTTTCTCCTGAGCCCTACTTGGATGTCTGAAGGGAACCTCCAATTCCCCAAGCTGTCCTTATGCCCAACCCCCATAACTCTTGTCTGATATTCCCTCAGATGGCACCATGATGGCCCAGCTAAAAACCTTCCTCTCACTACTTGTTGACTATGTCAAGTGGGCACAAACTTCACCAGCACCAATTCTGTTGCTCGAATCTATCCACAGAGCCTGCTCCTATGCTCACATCCAGTTACCTCACAGGGATGAGATGATAGTATATAATTTGCTAACTTTTTATGAATGATTTGTGCATGGTAGACCAAAATTAGAAAAAAAAATCTAGCCAATCCTCCAAGGAAAAGAAGACAGGAGTGGTGATACTCAGAACATTCTCTTCAATATTCCCAAACCACCAACTTTTTCTTGTGGTGTATTCATGTTCACTAATGTGACCCTTCATTGAATGTTAAACACATCCTTGCTCTGTGCAGGTCTGGTGACAGGTGCTGGGGAGTCAGGGAAAGAGGTGGTCTGTGCCTCCAAGCTGCTAACAGAGTAAAGGAAGAGAGTGATGGGGACTCAGCACCTTCACCTGGCACTTCCTTCCATGCAAGGTTCGAGAGCTGAGGGATCATGCAGCATCTGTAAGGCCAGGGCTGTGGGGCAAACTTCCCAGGTGCAGTAAGATCTAAGACAGTTATTTAACTTGATCCCTCACTTCATTTTTCATTCAGTCATTTATTAAATGAAACTTCCATTTCCAAATCCATTGCTTCACAACTGCTCTTAATTAGCCACCTGATCACATACAAGGATCTTTGATTATTCAAAACTTTGGAATCCCAGAGTTTAACATGGAAGGGAGAGGATGTGGACAGATCAATGAGGAAGAAAGACAGCTTTCCAGCTTGCTGCCTCATTTGCAGGTTTTGGACTGTCAGAACAGTGTCCTTCAGATGGAAAGGGAGATCGGGAGTCACATTTAACAGGCTCCCAATCTATAGGTATTTTCAGATGTTTCTGCCTGGCATTTTGAGTACACAGTGCCCTCTTCCTGAATCAATCATGGAGCAATGACAGTCCTAGGGAGGGGAATGTGCTCTACCTTGGTGAGCACCACAGCAACTCAGAAGGTACCCAGGCCACAGCATGGGAGTGGGGCTCAGAGATAACAGCTCCCTGACTCACCAGCAGTTATCCGGGATGGGGGAGTCAGTGGCAGGGCTTGATTCCAGTACTCAGGCCTCCACACTGCTTTGGTTACTGACACATGAGGTGATGTAAATTGGTGAATAATTCAGTCTGAGCTTCTGTGCCTTCAGAAATTTCAGCTCTTCCTGCTGAGAGCTGAGAATCAGTTTGAATGCAGAGCCAAACTCTACTTCCAGCTTCCCACAACACTGCTGAGAAACTGAATGTACAAATGGACAATGGCCAGATTGGGCATACAAAATAAAACTGACTGACAACCTGAAGCAATGGGCTAAGGAAACCAACCCCTATGTACAACAAAGAGCCTAGAAAGCTATCCTGCTATAAGTCAGACTTGTCTCAAGTCAGACTACTATCTCTAGTAACAGTCTAAGGAGCTGCATAATAATAATTGTAACAGTCATCTCCAAATGACTGGGACTTCATTAATAATCTACAGCTTCCTTAATTTTTGTTCCTGCTTCCAAGTTAGGACCAACCAGAGAAAGCCAAATATACTCCCCTAACCAATCACAAAGGATGCCCTGCTTCTGGTGAGCCCAACTGCAGCTTCCCAGGCCAGCAGCCTCCATTCACGGCATACCTGGAACATTCCTTTTTTTTTTTTCCACTACAAGGCTTTCCCATTCCTTTGAGTCTCTGCCAAAAAGAGGTGTTAGCTGACCCCCTGCTTTAGCTAGCTCTGAACAGCAGCCTTTGCTTTTCTCAGTTGGTGGGTCTCCGTTTATTGCCACACTGCCATTCAGACCCACTGGCTTTCATCTGCAGCCTCAAGCTCTTAGTTGGATCTTGCTTTCTTAGTTCTTTTCTGGGCATGCTCTTGAGGATAAACAGTAAAAAGGTACATTTGTTTGAAACGGGTGAAGTAGGACAAGACTGCTGGATTTGGATACTTTTTGAGAAATGGGAGAAGACAAAAATAGCATTCTCACCTTTGAAAAAGAAGTTTTTACTGTGAGGCATAGGAACAAGGATAGATAACAATATTGACATGGGTGTCAGTGTGGTTGTGGGTGTAGTTGTAGGTATAGATGCATATGTAAATATATGGGTATATTTTTCCTTCTATTTGGTGTAAAGGAGGAAATGGGGGAATATTACATTGAGGGTAAGTGTTTTATCCCCTGCTAGACAATAAGTAAACAAAGAGAAAGAAAAGGAAAATGAGTAAATGACAGTTCTAACCAAAGCAATGAAATTTCTTCTTGAAAACTGGCCATGCATCAACTGACTTGTATGTGTGTGTAGTTCTATTTTAACATCTAGCAATACATCCTTTTCTTCTTCCTTACCCTAAGGCAATCCCATGATCCTTTATAATTGTACCTAAAATTATTGTATGCAATGAAAAGTGAATATTATCAATCACTTTATCAATACTTGGAATATTCTAGATATTAGAATATGGCAAAGGAAGCAGAGACTGACAAAAATGATCTAAATCAACACTCTATTCTTATTCTCTTTACAAAGTAGTAGTTGTATTCATATAGCTGTACAATTCTAGAGGGATCCAGGAGGAAACTGTCAGCAGCTTATTGTAATACTGAGTTTCCAAATGCATCATATGGTCTTTCTTGCCTAACCTGCACCATCTGTACCCCCACCACATCAACCGCACCACCCTCAGCAATATCACCCATTTCCCTCTCTGTTATTTACAAACATTATTCATTTTTGTCCTGAAATCTGGAAAATTAAGAATTCAGTGGTTACGTATTAGGGCAAGAAAGTGTCTGTATCCCTCTGAGGTGAAGTAAACAAGTAGTATGCTTAATTTAGAACCTCCTATGCATTGGCATGGACCCAGGAACAGTTACCACAAGTCCCTCCTCAAATGTCTCTTCCTTTATCCCTGTACCTGGTCATGCTTTTATCCCTCCCGTGACCTGTCAGCTCCAGGGGCAGCTGGAGCATCAGCATGCCACAGGGAATCCGGGACCACCCTTAAGGATTACTTCTCTGCACCACTGCATCAGCCATTCCGTGAGGTGCTGAGATGTTACATAAAGTATTCCCGACACTGGATGCGCCTAGTCCAGGAATCCACTTTCTACCTCTTTCTTTAAAAACATGACGTTTTATTTGAACTACAGATCAAAACCCACCTCCAAAGACATGCCCCAAATGAATCCCCAAGGGCCCTTATTAAAAGGGTCCCTCCAGCATGCCAGCTGCATTCAGACTGAAATATGGAGTTCTCTGTGTTCGCACAATTTCCTACCTCAACTCTGACCTAGTGACTGTAAACACTGTTGTCAACTCTCATGTGGCATTATCAATTCCACTTCTCAAGGAGCACTTTTCAGATGCTTCCCTCCCTGTTTACATGGGGAAAGTAGAAAGGTAGAAGGGAAAGAATTCTGAGAGTCCTTCTCCAACGCAAACATTTAATTACATCCTTCACCTGGCAGAAAATGTGTGGCTGAAAGCAAGCCACGACCTACTAAGTGTACCAGAGTTCCAGGAAGCTTCTTTTGTCAGTGGGGGAAAAATTTTTATTTCTGATCAGTTAAACGGAGTGAGAGAGACTGGGCCACCCATGGGAAAGAAAACTTGCCAGTGTTTTTATAAGCCCTTAACTGAGTCTGGGCAGTACAGCTTAACAGTATGACAGGGACAGAAATGTGGGTGCCTACAGCCTCATTGTCTCTCTTCAGCAGCCTTTGAAAGGAAAACCCAGTATTTTCCTGCTGGCTCACAAGGTCTTGTTTCCTCTGATAGGGTTAGAGCTAGAGGAAAATAAGGAATTGGTCTGCCTAAGAAAGGTCATTGAGACATATTCTTAGAACAAATAATAGCAATAATAACAGCTTGAAAGGTGTGGAGGAGCTGAGAGAGGTCAGGCTGAAGTAAGAGGAGATGAGAAAGCTGTGAAGTGACAAGAATGTCCGGAGGCAGAGGGCAGGAGGAGCTGGGGACCTTATAGTCCTTACAGTAAGTGATATTTGGGGGAGCTAGAGATGTCTAAAGGTTTTACAAACATCTGTCCATGTGTTATGCGGTGTAAACCCACACCTCGTGGTCATGCCCTCCCTCCACACCCCCAAGAAACTTTCAGAAAAGACCTACATTGTTTTGCAATGCTTTTCTGGTGTCTGCAGGATGCTGTGCCATGCTGAGCCTGCCTCCAAGGCAGGAGCAGAGAAAGGGGCCTGTGTGTTCGATGGATCCAACCAGGGATGGATCCCTGAGTCCTCAGACATGCCCCAGTTTAAATCCCAACCTAGAACTGGGTCAAGGAGTAATTTAACACATCTGCCAAGGTACTGGGCTGGTTCTGGGTGGGGCCTGGGTCTAACAGGCATGATCTGCGATGAACCTTGGAATCCCCCTCAAAACAGAACCAAAGTTAGATGACACTACCTTGGGCTCAGAACTACAGTTCTGGGAAAAAAATGCTCTCAATCTCTGCTGATATCATAGGGAAACCTTGGCATGGACCTGTCACTCTCTGGTTGGGAAAGACTTGAAAAGATTCCTCACAAGTTTGCAGGCTGGAAATTAGTATTTGGCCTAAATTCTGAGGAAATACAATTCTACAGAATTTGGATACTTCTTAGGGGACAGGTGTTTGACTCCCTTCAGGACCATTGCCTGTATCCTGGCTGAGACCACCCATGAGCTGCCCTGGGGGGTGGGGGGGGGTGTCATAGGATCACATGACTTTTGAGCCTGTGTGGAAGATTAGATATGGCTGCAGGAGCAGTTTGTATCTGGGAGTCACTTAAAAGCTTTAAATGTCTCCAACAGTCATATGAATTCTATACCCTGCAAAATTTAGATAAAGATGTCAGTGCCTATGTTCAGAAAACAAGACCAAATAACAGCACTGGGACCAAAATTGGCAGTGTGGATTTGCGGGGGCAGGCGGGGAAATGCCATAGGTGTGATTCAGCTTGCTGAGGGCAGATTTTGGACAAATAAAGACCTAGTGGGTGGTAATAAGTGTGTTTCCCAGACCTAATCAGTGCTTCCTCCTGTCCTCACCCCCAAATCATCTGGTTTGCATCATAGATGAATCCACTGATACCTTTCCATGTGATAGAGGTGATAACAAATACCTAAACACTAGGCTCCTGGCTCTTTACTGAACCTGGAACTCAGGGAATATGTTTCATAAGAAACCCAGCCCACATAGGACTTGAAACAATGGCTGTATTCGTGCATCAGACATGGTTTTGGTGATGAGAAATATCTGGTGGTAGTGAGGGTGGCCTGGTGCGACATGGCAAAGTTTACTGTTGGTGGGCTCAGAAGACCAGCCCTTGGCTGGTGAATCAGTATTCTCTCCTTGTATGGCCCTCACAGCAGATCTGCCTGTAGCTGGCTCTCAGGGCTCGTCTGTGTTGACATCAGCAAGGGGCCTGAAGGGAGGGCCACGTTTGGAAATCTCGAGCCGTGCCTTATGGGACTTTGGGAAGAGAAAGCATGTGCATGGGGGCGGGAGGCAGTACCATTTTAATAAACAATATAGGCATAGGCTGGAGAATCCTAAGGAACATGGGACCACTCAGACTTATAAGACATTATTTGACTGCTTAAATAAATAGTACAAATCCTTCTGCTTCCATAAAGATGGCACTATTGCCCTGTCATCAGGAGGACATTCACTTGCTTTTTTTGTTTTGCTGTTGTTATTGAGTTTTGCAGTTATTGTCCATTTATTGTTCATAATTTTTAGCACCAATTCTCAGCTAAAAGTCCACACCCTCTTATGAATGCATGTCAGATAGTTGACTCAGGTAGCAATGTGCCTAGGAGCAGAGGCATAGCCTGTAACTGAGGATTAGAGAAAAGAGAGTTGATCATATGAGGATGAAACCTGTCAAAAAGGCCCTATTTTTATTCATTAATTTAAGACTTTTAGTGAGATTCTACTTGTGCCAAGCTGGTAGGTCCATACGGATGAACAATTTGCCTTTGAAGGGGAGGACAAATAATTTCAATGCAATATGAAAAGTGCTAGAAAAGAGTCATATTTGAGAACAGAAGTGTGAAGAAAATTCTTAGCCTGGGGATCTGGAAAGGCTTCACAGAGAAGGCAATGGTTATACTGCATATTTAAGAGAAGATGGGAGATTTCCTTAAGGAAAATTTTTAAAAAGATGAACACTTTGAATTATCTACTAACTCCCTCAGTGCTCTGTCTTCACATTGTTTTCTCCCCTTTGAAGCAGATCATGAAGAGTTGGCTGTAAGACTGAATAGAACACATTCGACAGTCAGTTTGTCTACATATGCTTCTGCCAGGCACTTTGAGGGGTACTAGAAGCACTGACAAGGTTCTCATTCAAGAATGTCTGATCATGTCCTTTGGATAGAAAACAAGAACAAAATTGCATGCAGTAAGTCCCCGAATCATATGGAACAGAGGTAAATGCAGTAGAACTTAAAAGAAAGAATCCTGTGGGCTGTACTCTGCAAGTTATGTTTATTTGTTCCTTTGTAAACATTTAAGTTTTCTCTTTTATCCATGGCCCTTTACTTATGACACTTTAAAGAGCAGGATTTTGCTTGAGATTTCTCTTTGCCCCAATGGGAAAATCGTACAATTTTTGCACAGAATGCTCACCTCCCAAGTGCTGCCGATTGGTCTCTTGAATCACCAATTTAGATATCAGTTTCCTCCAATACACTGCTCTATGGTGATAAAGGAGATTCTCAGTCTATTATGTCTATTATCTGCAGCTTTAAGGGGCAGGGAGGCATGGGTAAAAAGCTAGAATGAAAATAAAAAACTGAGTCTCAACTCTAGAAAGAGACTTTATAAAAAGAATCTCAACCCTTTATCATTTGTAAGATCTAGCCATTTCAGGAATGACCTTTAATAAAGGATCTTCTTTATGGCAGAAGAGAAAAAAACCTAGGTATTAATTTATTGATAAGAGGTAAAAATAGCCACAGACACATAAAAAGATCACCTAATCATTTAAACAATGAAGCAGAAATAAATCATTTTCATGGGGGATGGGCTTGAATAAGTATAAGATTGTCTATTAGCACATTCCTCTCAGACTCTCTGCTATGGGGAATTATGGTCACATGTAAGTCCCCTCAGCAGACGGAAGGATAGCATTCATATTTTTTACGTTAACTAGAAGACCAGAAATTTCAGAAACATCATCCTAGAAACTTAATGCCTTTCTTGGATATCATTTGCAGTGATTACAAGAAAACACACATAGTGACAGGTACACAGGGATTACATCATGCCTAACAGAGCACAAAAAATTGTTTCTGCTGGTTTATTCTACTCATTTTATTGGAGATGCTATTAGAATCAGTAAAAATGGCTGCAATGACATGATTTCAGGGAGGAGGATTGTGCCTCTGTGTGCAGAAAAGATTTTTTAAAAATTAAGTGTTTGGGGATTCCATAAAAAGTATAACCATATATTAAGGACTTCTTTTCATAGACTTTATTTTTTTAAGAAATTATGAATTTTCCAGAATAATTGAGTGAAAAGTGTGTCAAGTGCCCACATGCCACCTCTGACCCCTCCAATTCTTCCCTGTTATTAATATCTTGCACTAGTGTGGTTTGCTATAATTGATGAACCAATACTGAGATATTATTCTTAACTAAATCCCATCATTTACATTAGAGTTCACTCTGGGTGTTTCACACTCTATAGGTCTTGACAAACATATGCCTGTAGTCACCATTACAATATCATACAGAGTAGTTTCACTGCTGTAAGAATCCACTATGTTCTACCAATTTATCACTCCCTCCTGGTGATGAATTACTGGTGACCACTGATCTTTTTACTATCTCCCTAGTTCTGCCTTTTCTAGAATGTGATGCGGTTAGAATCCTACAGTATGCAGTCTTTTCAGATTGGCTTCTTTCACTTAGGAATATACATTTAAGTTTCCTCCATGTCTTTTCATGACTTAATAGTGCATTTATTTTTATTGCTGAATAATATTCTATAGACTAGATATACCACAATTTATTTACCATTTAACTACTGAAGGAGATCTTAGTTGCTTCTAAGTTTTGGCAACTATGAATACAGATGCTATAAATATCAAAGTGCAGGTTTTTGTGTGGACTTAACTTTTCAACTTCTTTGGGTAAATATCAAGGAGCAAAATTGCTGGATTGTATGGTAAGAGTAGCATTAGTTTTGTAAGAAACCACCAAACTGTCTTCCAATGTGAAGCCTTTCAACAGACTTTCAAGAAGTTTTTAATTTTAATGAAGTCCAACTTATCAATGATTTCTTTCATGGATTGTGTTTTTGGTATTGTATATAAAAAATCATCATGAAACCCAAGGTCATTAAGATTTTCTCCTATGTTTTCTTCTAGGAGTTTTATGGTTTTGCATTTTACATTTAAGTCAATGATCCATTTGGAGTTAATTGTTGGGAAAGGCGTAAGATCTGCTGTATCTAAAGTAGTGATTCTATAGCATCATACTATGCTGATGGATAGTGATGGTAATGGTGTGGTGACTTGATAATAGGGGGAGTCTAGTAACCATAACATTGCTCATGTAATTGTACATTAATGATACCAAAAAAAAGGAGAGATCTGCTGTATCTAGATTCATTTTTTGTATGTGGATATAGTTGTTCCAGCACCATCTGTTAAAAAGACAATACTTTCTCCATTGAAGTTCCTATGCTCCTTTGTCAGTTGGTTGTATTTATGTGGGTCTATTTCTGGGCTCTCTATTTGATTCCATTGATCTGTTTTTCTGCTTCTCCACCAACACACACTATCTTGATTATCCTAAGCCTTGAAATATAATGGTGTCAGTCCTCCCACTTTGCTCATCTCCTTCAATACTGTGTAGGCTACTCTGTATCTTTCACCTTTTCACATAAACTTTAGAATGAATTTGTTGGGGTTCCCATTCAAGATGGTGATATAGGAAAATCCTGAATCATCTTTTCTCATGTGCTCACTGAGAATACAGCTACATATGGAATAATTTCCCCTAAAAGAAAATGCAAATGCTGGCTGAGTGATAACTACACACAAAGCAAATGAGAAGGAAACCACATTGAAGCAGGTAAGAGAGGCTGGGACACAATCATAAGCCTCACTCTCAGCATGGTGACCCAAAACCAGAAGAAAACTCAAAATCTGGGGCTTCTCTCTGAAAGGTGAAGGGTTTGAACACCACATTGGCACCTTTTTAGGACCTGCACGTGAGACATGAGCTCAGAACATTTAACTCTGAAAACCAACTGGGCTGGAGTCCTGAGATCTGCAAGATTGTGGTGATCTAGGAGACAGCTCTTAAAGGGTGTGTTCCTCAGGAGGAAGGGTCTTCCCTGCCTGGGGCAAGTTGCTTATGAATCTCATGAGACTGAGGGAAGACAAGGGAAAGGGTAGATTGGGGATTAAGGTTTTTTAATTCTCAAGGCTCAGTCTCTTTCTGGGTAAACCTTGACTACTCTGCTCTTTCTTCCCTGGTGGGCCCCCAAGTCCTCACTCTCTGGCCACACTGTGCTCTTCTTACCCCCACCCCTTCCAGGAGGAACTCCATGGGTGGGTCCCTGGTGACTGGTGGACTCCTGGACAATTACCTACCAGGAACAGAAAGGAGGAGAGTATGGCTGCTATTCTCCACCCCTTACTCCTGACTGGTAATCCCATGACAGACTGGGGGCCCTTCCATGGTAAACATCACATTGATGTGCAAACAGGCCCTTATATTATCACCTATTATCACCATCAAGGCCAGGTGAGAATTGTGGTTGAAAACTTCATTTACCCAATAAGGGTTTGCCTGCTCACATCACCCACCCCAGGACCCAGCCCAGAGGCAGCTGATCACTACCAGACCTAAAGTGAAGGAGGCTCATCTGCTTGTTTCAAAGCATGGGCCTGAGGGGCAGGCATCTTATTTAATACAGACATCTGGGAGCCTGCTGAAACACTCTCCAGGATGGAGATTGGCAGGCCCCATCTTCATGCTCATCCTTTTCCATGCTCCAGAGTAGTGGTGTCTCCTGGAAGGGAAGTTTTTACATGTGCTCAATCTTTGTGGCTGCACTCTAGGGGACGTGTCTTGACTGCCTGGTTATGGAAGCCAGGGCAGCTTGTGCTGCTGGTCCCATGGGACTGTAATAATCAGTATCACCCAGAAAGGAGTTCACACCTAAATTTTTGCAGATGCTACCAGAAGATAACTACATCGTCTGGCTCTGGTGTTCAGTGGAGCTTATACTTGTGGGTCCCACAGAATTGTAACTGATAGAGAATGAGTTCTTCAGAGCTGCCACCTGTAGTGCACAGCAAGAGGCAATATCCCCAGGATCTCAGTATTTCTGTGAAGGAAGCCTGTTAAATAATCATGGCCACGACTGATGGCCAGGCTTCTAATTAAGCCAGCATGTAGAGACTGACTGCAATCCTTTACAGAGACCTCACAGGGAGGGTACTCTTTGTGCTCACCCTCTTCCATGCCTTCAAAGCACCACTGTCTTCTGGAGGGGTATCTCACACATGGCTGGTGCCCTGGTTTTTGAGACAGCTGCCCAGGGAAAACCCCTTGATTGCTTGGCTCTGATATCCAGGGGTCTTGCATTCTTAGAGCCCATGGGACTGCAGAGATGTTTCTTGGCAGGCTGCTACCACCAAGGCACAACACAGAAGGTAGACTGAGGCATACCTCCACTTCTGAGTCTTTCTGTGAAAGGGGCCTCTTTGCTTGTCCTAGAGCTTGGCCTAAGGGGAAAACATCAGGTTTGACACACACCTAGTGAAGTATGAGTCTTCTGCCTTGCTTTGGCTTGCAGAAGAGCTTATGCACTTGTCTGGAGCTCTGATTTTTGTGACTGCTGCCCAGGGGATAGCACCAGATGACCTGGTCACTTGGGTTTGTGCTTGTTAGCCATAGGACTGTATGTATTTGTTTACTTTTAAAAGTTACTGCCAGGGGGTTGGAGCCAAGATGGTGGCATGATTAGAGCAGTGGAAATCTCCTCCCAAAACCACATATATTTATGAAAATATAACAAAGACAACTCTTCCTAGAATAGAGACGAGAGGACACAGGACAACAGCCAGACCACATCCACACCTGGGAGAACCCAGCGCCTCACAAAGGGGGTAAGATACAAGCCCCAGCCCAGTGGGACCCAATCGCTCCTCACCCAAGCTCCTGGCAGGAGGAGAGGATTTGGAGTGGGGAGGGAGAGGGAGCCCAGGACTGCTAAACAACCAGCCCCAGCCATCTGCACCAGAGCGCAGACACAGTGCATGTGGGGGGTCCTGGATACTAGGGAAACAGGACACCAAGACCTGTGAGCAGGTCCCTGAGGCCGGTGCCTGGGGACAAAGAAAAGCAAGTGGCTTTTTAAAAAAAATGATTAATTTAATTTTTTTTTTCTTTCTGCAAGTGCTTTTTGGAAGTTGTAAAGAGACAGGGACCCCAGAGGCAGGGAATTGGGGGAACTTTGGGCACTCTAACCCCCTGGACAGCAGGGAGCACGGAGGCCCCTCACGGAGATAAATAGCCTTCCGGCCACTCCCCCTCCAATGCAGCTCCACCAAAGCGGCGCAGCAGCCTGAGGCAAGCCATGCGCACAGCAACAGCAGAGATAAACTCCATAGCAGCCGGGCAGGAATCAGAAGCCCTGTCTGCACGCAGCTGCCCAGCACAAGCCACTAGAGGTCGCTGTTCTCCCAGGAGAGGAAGGCCACAAATAAACAAGAAGGAAAGTTCTTCCAGCCATCACTTGTGCCAGCTCTGCAAACTATCATTATAACCATGAAAAGACAAAATTACAGGCAAACCAAGATTACAGAGACAACACCAGAGAAGGAGACAGACCTAACCAGTCTTCCTGAAAAAGAATTCAAAATAAAAATCGTAAACATGCTCACAGAGATGCAGAGAAATATACAAGAGCTAAGGGACGAAGTCCAGAGGGAGATTACAGACACCCAGAAAGAGAATACAGAAGTGAAACAAACTTTGGAAGGATTTATGAGCAGAATGGATAAGATGCAAGAGGCCATTGATGGAATAGAAACCAGAGAATAGGAATGCATAGAAGCTGACATAGAGAGAGACAAAAGGATCTCCAGGAATGAAACAATATTAAGAGAACTGTGTGACCAATCCAAAAGGAACAATATCCATATTATAGGGGGACCCGAAGAAGAAGGGAGAGAAAAAGGGATAGAAAGTGTCTTTGAAGAAATAATTGCTGAAAACTTCCCCAAACTGGGGGAGGAAATAATCGAACAGACCACAGAAATACACAGAACTCCCAACAGAAAGGACCCAAGGAGGACAACACCAAGACATATAATAATTAAAATGGCAAAGATCAAGGACAAGGAAAGAGTTTTAAAGGCAGCTAGAGAGAAAAAGGTCACCTATAAAAGAAAACCCATCAGGCTATCATCAGACTTCTCGACAGAAACCTTACAGGCCAGAAGAGAATGGCATGATATATTTAATGCAATGAAACAGAAGGGCCTTGAACCAAGGATACTGTATGCAGCACGATTATCATTTAAATATGATGGAGGGATTAAACAATTTCCAGACAAGCAAAAGTTGAGGGAATTTGCCTCCCACAAACCACCTCTACAGGGAACTTTAGAGGGACTGTACTAGACGGGAGCACTCCTAAAACTAAACAGATATAACCAGAGAAAATGAAATCACGGCAAAGAAGGCAGACCAACCAAATAATAACTAAAGGCAAAAAAAATATAATCAACTACCCACTAAAAGCAGTTAAAGGAAACACGAAAGAGCACAGAATAAAACAACCAACATATAAAGAATGGAGGAGGAGGAATAAGAAGAGAGAGAAGAAAAGAATCTCCAGACAATATATATAACAGCTCAATAAGTGAGCTAAGTTAGGCAGTAAGACACTAAAGAGGCTAACCTTGAACCTTTGGTAACCACGAATCTAAAGCCTGAAATGGCAATAAGTACATATCTTTCAATAGTCACCCTAAATGTAAATGGAATGAATGCACCAATCAAAAGACACAGAGTAATAGAATGGATGAAAAAGCAAGACCCATATATATGCTGCTTACAAGAAACCAACCTCAAACCCAAAGACATGTACAGACTAAAAGTCAAGGGATGGAAAAACATATTTCAGACAAACAACAGCGAGAAGAAAGCAGGGGTTGCAGTACTAATATCAGACAAAATAGACTTCAAAACAAAGAAAGTAACAAGAGATAAAGAAGGACACTATATAATGATAAAGGGCTCAGTCCAACAAGAGGATATAACCATTCTAAATATATATGCAACCAACACAGGAGCACCAGCACATGTGAAACAAATACTAACAGAATTAAAGGAGCAAATAGAATGTAATGCATTCATTTTAGGAGACTTCAACACACCACTCACCCCAAAAGACAGATCCACTGGGCAGAAAATAAGTAAGGACACAAAAGCACTGAACAACACAGTAGAGCAGATGGACGTAATAGACATCTATAGAACTCTACATCCAAAAGCAACAGGATATACATTCTTCTCAAGTGCACATGGAACATTCTCCAGAATAGACCACATACTAGCCCACAAAAAGAGCCTCAGCAAAATCCAAAATATTGAAATTCTATCAACCAACTTCTCAGACCACAAAGGTATAAAAGTAGAAATAAATTCTACAAAGAAAACAAAAAGGCTCACAAACACATGGAGGCTTAACAACATGCTCCTAAATAATCAATGGATCAATGAACGAATTAAAATAGAGATCAAGGAATATATGGAAACAAATGACAACAACAACACAAAGCCCCAACTTCTGTGGGACACAGCTAAAGCAGTCTTGAGAGGAAAGTATATAGCGATCCAGGCACACTTGAAGAAGAAAGAGCAATCCCAAATGAATAGTCTAACATCACAATTATCGAAACTGGAAAAAGAAGAACAAATGATGCCTAAAGTAAGCAGAAGGAGGGACATAATAAAGATCAGAGAAGAAATAAACAAAATTGAGAAGAATAAAACAATAGCAAAAATCAATGAAACCAAGAGTTGGTTCTTTGAGAAAATAAAATAGATAAGCCTCTAGCCAAACTTATTAAGAGAAAAAGAGAATCAACACAAATCAACAGAATCAGAAATGAGAACAGAAAAATAATGACAGACTCCACAGAAATACAAAGAATTATTAAAGACTAGTATGAAAACCTATATGCCAACAAGCTGGAAAACCTAGAAGAAATAGACTACTTCCTAGAAAAATACAACCTTCCAAGACTGACAAGGAAGAAACATAAAAGTTAAACAAAGCAATTACAAGCAAAGAAATTGAAACAGTAATCAAAAAATTACCCAAGAACAAAACCACTGGGCCAGACGGATTTACCTTGGAATTTTATCAGACATACAGAGAAGACATAATACCCATTCTCCTTAAAGTTTTCCAAAAAATAGAAGAGGAGGGAATACTCCCAAAATCATTCTATGAATGTGAAACAAATACTAACAGAATTAAAGGAGCAAATAGAATGTAATGCATTCATTTTAGGAGACTTCAACACACCACTCACCCCAAAAGACAGATCCACTGGGCAGAAAATAAGTAAGGACACAAAAGCACTGAACAACACAGTAGAGCAGATGGACGTAATAGACATCACCCTAATACCAAAACCAGGCAAAGACCCAAACAAAAAAGAAAATTACAGACCAATATCCCTGATGAATGTAGATGCAAAAATACTCAATAAAATATTAGCAAACCGAATTCAAAAATATATCAGAAGGATCATACACCATGACCAAGTGGGATTCATCCCAGGGATGCAAGGATGGTACAACATTCTAAAATCCATCAACATCATCCACCACATCAACAAAAAGAGACAAAAACCACATGATCATCTCCATAGATGCTGAAAAAGCATTTGACAAAATTCAACATCCATTCATGATAAAAACTCTCAGCAAAATGGGAATAAAGGGCAAGTACCACAAAATAATAAAGGCCATATATGATAAACCCACAGCCAACATTATACTGAACAGTGAGAAGCTGAAAGCTTTTCCTCTGAGATCGGGAACCAAACAGGGATGCCCACTCTCCCCATTGATATTTAACATAGTACTGGAGGTCCTAGCCATGGCAATCAGATAAAACAAAGAAATACAAGGAATCCAGATTGGTAAAGAAGAAGTTAAACTGTCACTATTTGCAGATGACATGATATTGTACATAAAAAAGCCTAAAGACTCCACTGCAAAACTACCAGAACTGATATCAGAATACAGCAAAGTTGCAGGATACAAAATTAACACACAGAAATCTGTGGCTTTCCTATACACTAACAATGAACCAACAGAAAGAGAAATCAGGAAAACAACTCCATTCACAATTGCATCAAAAAGAATAACATACCAAGGATTAAACCTAAGCAAAGAAGTGAAAGACCTATACCCTGAAAACTACAAGTCACTCTTAAGAGAAATTAAAGGGGACACTAACAAATGGAAACTCATCCCATGCTTGTGGCTAGGAAGAATTAATATTGTCAAAATGGCCATCCTGCCCAAAGCAATATACAGATTTGATGCAATCCCTATCAAATAACCATCAACATTCTTCAACAAACTGGAACAAATAGTTCAAAAATTCATATGGAAACACCAAAGACCCCGAATAGCCAAAGCAATCCTGAGAAAGAAGAAAAAAGTAGGGGGCATCTCACTCCCCAACTTCAAGCTCTACTGCAAAGCCACAGTAATCAAGACAATTTGGTACTGGCACAAAAACAGAGCCACAGACCAGTGGAACAGATTAGAGACTCCAGACATTAACCCAAATATATATGGTCAATTAATGTTTGATAAAGGAGCCATGGACATACAATGGCGAAATGACAGTCTCTTCAACAGATGGTGCTGGCAAAGCTGGACAGCAACATGTAGTAGAATGAAACTGGGCCATTGTCTAACCTCATACACAAAAGTAAATTCAAAATGGATCTAAGACCTGAATGTAAGTCATGAAACCATAAAACTCTTAGAAGAAAACATAGGCAATAATCTCTTGGACATAAACATGAGTGACTTATTCATGAACATATCTCCCCAGGCAAGGGAAACAAAAGCAAAAATGAACAAGTTGGACTATATCAAGCTGAAAAGCTTCTGTATAGCAAAACACACATCAATAGAACAAAAAGGTACCCTACAGTATGGGAGAATATATTTGTAAATGACAGATCCGATAAAGGCTTGACATCCAAAATATATAAGGAACTCACCCACCTCAACAAACGAAAAACAAGTAATCCAATTAAAAAATGGGCAGAGGAACTGAATAGACACTTCTCCAAAAAAGAAATACAGATGGGCAACAGACACATGAAAAGATGCTCCACATCGCTAATTATCAGAGAAATGCAAATTAAAACAACAATGAGGTATCACCTCACACCAGTAAGGATGGCTACCATCCAAAAGACAAACAACAACAAATGTTGGCGAGGTTGTGGAGAAAGGGGAACCTTCCTACACTGCTGGTGGGAATGTAAATTAGTTCAACCTTTGTGGAAAGCAGTATGGAGGTTCCTCAAAATGCTCAAAATAGACTTACCATTTGACCCAGGAGCTCCACTCCTAGGAATTTACCCTAAGAATGGAGCACTCCAGTTTGAAAAAGATAGATGCACCCCTATGTTTATCGCAGCACTATTTACAATAGCCAAGAATTGGAAACAACCTACATGTCCATCAGTAGATGAATGGATAAAGAAGATGTGGTACATATACACAATGGAATATTATTCAGTGATAAGAAGAAAACAAATCCTACCATTTGCAATGACATGGATGGAGCTAGAGGGTATTAGGCTCAATGAAATAAGGCAAGCCGAGAAAGAGAAATACCAAATGATTTCACTCATCTGTGGAGTATAAGAACAAAAGAAAAACTGAAGGAACAAAACAGTAGCAGAATCACAGAAACTAAGAATGGACTAACAGGTACCAAAGGGAAAGGGACTGGGGAGAATGGGTGGGTAGGGAAGGATAAGGGGGAAGGAGAAGAAAAGGGGTGTTATGATTAGCATGCATAATGGGGGGGTGGGAGAAAAAGGAGGGCTGTACAACACAGAGAAGACAAGTAGTGATTATACAACATTTTGCTATGCTGATGGACAGTGACTGTAAGGGGGTTTGTGGGGGTGACCTGGTATAGGGGAGAGCCTAGTAAACATAATGTTCTTCATGTAATTGTAGATTAAAGATAACAAAAAAAAAGAAAGAAAAGGGGGATTAGTCCCTGATAGTATAAAACTAACTGCAAATCACTGATTAATGCATGCATTAAATGTCCTTAATTTTGATTATTTAAAGGGTGTCAGATGATCAGCTATGGAAGTACATTTTTCTGATAATATTCCTTTCTCTTAAAAAAAAAACGCAGTTCCTCTGTGGTGATCTCCAATAAGTTCTTCACAATGGTATAAAGGTATATCAAAGTGTGGGCAAAGAGTTTGTTTGTGTTTACACAGAGGATCAAAGCCTAATTTGGCTACCCAGAAAACGAATTAAGATACGATATGAAGAACTTCCAATCTCAACATCCTCTGGAAGAGTCATTCCAGAAGATGATCATCAAAAAACTTCAACAAAGATCCTGGTGCTGTTGCAGTTGTAGCTGCACTCATCCCCTCGGTTCCTGGACTTGCCATTGGAATGAAGAAGGAGATATCTAAGCTGGCCTGTGCATACAGTAAAACAACAAATTTGACTGGATCTATACTGTCAGAACTCAACCAAGAATTAGGAGAAGTGCAAGTTGCAGTGCTCCAAAATCTTGCGACTATAGACTATCTACTGTTAAAAGAACATATGGGATGTGAACAGTTCCCAGGAATGTGTTGTTTTGATTTGTCTGATTTTCTCAAAATATTAAAGTTCAATTGGACAATATCCATCATATCATTGATAGGTTTTCACAAATGCCTGGGGTGCCTAACTGGTTTTCTTGGTTTCACTGGATATGGCTGGTAATTGTAGGTCTGCTTTGGTTATGTAGCTGTATTCCTATTGTGTTAATGTGTGCACGCAATTTAATTAGTAATTTAAAACCTATATGTTATGTTACACTACAAGAAGATATGTCAAAGAAATAATCAGTCTTCCCATGTTTTCTTCCATCTGCTACTTCTATAGCTTCTCTTCTTCCTTCATAATCACAACCCCTAAGTAGAATTTGTGCCTCATATCAAAATTACCAAGTATCATAATTCTTCCAAGTGGTAAAGATACCTCAAGACAAATGCTGGGCATAGAAGCCACAGGGCATAAATCTGTAAAGAAGTAAAAAGCTAACCTTTTCAAACAATATGGCTTCTCTCTCACTTATCAACTTTACATTTCCCTGTATGGCCCCGGAAGATGACTGGTTAGCCAGAGACGAGTAAGATTCCTCAAGGGAGTAACAACCTAAGACAGGCACAGTCGCAGGGGGGCCATCAGGTGAGAAATTGGGGATCAACAGAGGTGAGGCTTAGAACCTCACCCACCCTGTTTTGAGAGAAATCTTCTGCATCCGTGGATGTTTTGTTGCCCTTGTGTAGCTTGGATTAATACTTGGTCTATAGGCACACACCTGATCATCTACATTTGCTCTCTTACAGCACGAAACTATGTTTTCTACCTTTATCTTGCATCTACCTACCACTTCAGCATTTTATTAAAAATAATAATAATAATAATTATAATAATAAGGGAGAATTGTGAGATTCACATATAAATCAAAGATAAAAATCAAATGAATAATCATAATTGATCTGATTGTTTATAGTTCATGATGCGTGATCAAAACCAAAAGTTTCTGTGATGACTGCCCTTGCACTGTTCACCATGTAAGAACTTATTCACTATGTAAGAACTTGTTCACCATGTAAAAACTTGTTCGTTATGCTTCAGAATATTGGAGACTGTTGAGAATTAGGCTTGGGGTTGATTAATGATTGTGCATTGAGTTCCCTATAAAGAATTTTATTGTTGTTAACAGCCATATGATCAATAAATATGAGAGATGCCCTCTCAAAAAAAAAAAAAAAGTTACTGCCTGAGGGTCTGGCTTCTAATCATCCTGAATCTAGGTAGTGAGATCTTCCTCTTTGGTGCTGACAGGTCTTGTCACATACTGGGAGCTATTAAAAATATAATAGGTTGCTTGGACAAGCACAAAGGTTTGAGAGACAACAGGAGCAGGGGCAGGATTGAATGGCAAGGTTTATTTCCTACATGGCGACCCTCTTGTGAGTCTGGGAGAGGTGGATTCATCTACTGTACAGAAACCAACACAGAGAGTCTGCAAAATGAAAAAGCAGAGGAATGTATTGCAAATGATAGAAAAAGATAAAACCCCAGGGTAAAAACCTTAATAAAACTGAGACAAATAATTTACCTGATAAAAAGTTCAAAGTAATGGTCATAGGATTCTCACTGAACTCAGGAGGAGAATGGATGAACATGGAAGAACTTCAAAAAAAGTGATAAGAAAGGACCAAACAGAAGTCACAGAGCTGAAGAATACAGTAACTGAAATGAAAAATACCTAGAGGGGTTTAACAGATTGGAAAAAACAGAAGAAAGGATCAGTCAACTTGAAGACAAGGCAGTATTACTCACCCAATCAGAGTAACAAAAAGATAAAATAATGAAAAATAGTGAAGATAGCTCAAGGGACTATGGGGCAACATCAAAGGGACTAACATTCAAATTATAGGGGTCCCAAGGAAGATAGTAAGGTACAGAAATCTTGTTTGAAGAAAGAACTGCAGAAAACTTCTCTGACCCAGAGAAGGGAACAGACATCTATGTCCAGAAAGCCTAGAGAGTTCCAAATAAGATAATAGTATAAAATGCCTTGGTATATTATAATTAAAATGTCAGAAGTTAAAGACAAGGAGAAACAACTTATTATGGACAAGGGAATCCACACAAAACTATCACAGATTTTTCAGTGGAAACTTTGCAGGCCAGAGGGGAGTAGCATGATACATTCAAGGCGCTGAAAGGAAAAAAAAAGACTTCCTACTAAGAATATTTTGCATGGCAAGATTATTCAGTATTGAAGGAGAGGTAAAGAGTTTTCCAGGTAAGCAAAAGCTAAAATTATTCATCACCACTAAACTGGCCTTACAAGAAATACTAAATATTTTCCTTAAGCTGAAAAGAAGGTGTGCTAATTAGTAACAAGTAAACATATGAATGAGTAAGTTTCACTGGATAAGTAAATATGTACTAAAGGTAATGGATTAATAATTTATAAAGCAAGTATGAAGATTAAAAGAGAAAAGTAATAAAAATAGCTATAATTATAAAATTATACAAGAGATAAAGATACCTTTATATACAATGTGACATCAGAAACATAAAACATGGCAGGGGAATAAAAATGTTGAGCTTTAGAATGAGGTCACTTAAGTTGTTAACAACTTAAAATAGATGGTTATAGATGTAAGTCATTATTTGTAAGTCTCACAGTAGCCACAAAGAAAAACCTATAGTAAATACACAAAAGAGAGAGAGAAAGGAATGGTAGTATATTACCAGAGAAATCACAAGAATCAAGAGAAGAAAGGAAAGAGAGCAACTGCGAAACAGCCAGTCAACAATGAACAAAATGGCAATAAGTACATACCTGGCAGTGATTAGTTTAAATGAAAAAGGACTCAATTCTCCAATCAAAAAACAGAGTGGCTAAATGAATTTAAAAAATGACCCATCTATATGCTACCTACAAAAAACTCACTTCATATGTAAAGTTACACACAGACTGAAAATAAAAGGATGGAAAAAGAAATTCCATGCAATTGGTAGCAAAAACAACAACAAAAAACAGCTGGAATAGCTAATCTTATATAAGGTAAAATAGACTTTAAAACAAAGACTGTAATAAAAGACAAAGAAGGGCACTACAAAATGTATTGGTTAATCCAACAAAAGGATAAAACATTTGTAAATATTTATGTACCCAACATAGGAGTACCCAAATATATAAGGCTAATATTAACAGACCTAACAGGAAAAATAGACAGCAATACAATAATAGTAGGGGACTTTAGCACCCCACTTCTATCAGTGGTTAGATCATCCAGACAGAAAAATAGTAAGGAAACATTGGCCTTGAACAACACATTAGACCAAGTGGACTGAACAGATATATTCACAACATTCCATCCAAATGCAACAGAATACACATTCTTTTCAAGTGTACATAGAATATTTTCCAGGATAAATCATATGTTAGGTTACAAAACAATTCTTAATAAATATAAGAGGATTTAATTGATATCAGGCATCTTTTCTGAGCACAGTGGTGGGAAACTAGAAATTACTAGACAAAGAAAACTGGAAAATTCACAAATATGTGGAGATTAAACAACATACTACCAACCAACCAATGGGTCAAAGAAGAAATGAAAAGAAAAATTAAAAAATACCTGAGATAAACAAAAATGGAAATACAGCAGTTCCCCCTTACTACAGTTTCACTTTCTGTAGTTGATTCTCCTTCTGATATGTCAAGTCAATAATAGCCTAACACTACATTGCAAAGCCTGTGTCACTGATATCACTTTATCTCATCATGCAGGTATTTTATCTTCTCTCTTCATCACAAGAAGAAGGGTAAGTAGAGAACAAAAGGATATTTTGAAAGACACACCTCATTCATATAACTTTTATTACAGTACAGTATAATTGTTATTAGTTTTTGCTGTTAATCTCTTACTGTGCCCAATTTATAAATTGGACTTTATCATAGCTATGTATGTATAGGAAAAGAAACATAGTATATAAAGGGTTCTTTACTATCTATGGTTTCAGGCATCCACTGGGTGTCCTGGAATGTATCCCCCATGGATAAGGGAGTACTACTGTATAACATACCAAAATGTGTGGGATGCAGCAAAGACAATTAAAAGAGGAAGTTCATTGCAATTAATGTTTACCTCAAAAACAAAAAAAAGTCTCAGATAACTTAACTTTATACCTCAAGGAAGTAGAAAAAGAAGAACAAAGTCCAAAGTTAACAGAAGGAAGGGACTAAAGATTAGAGCAGAAATAAATGATATAGAGATTAAAAACAGAGAAGATTAATGAAACTAAGAGCTAATTTTTTGAAGATATATAAAATTGATAAGCCTTTAGCTAGACTCACCGAGAAAAAAGAGAAAGGACTCAAATAAATAAAATAAGAAATGAAAGAGGAGAGGTTACAACTGATAACACAGAAATATAAAGGGTTGTAAGAGACTACTATGAACAATTACATACCAACAAATTGGAAGACATGGAAGAAATGGATAAATTCCTAGAAATATACATATCCATGTATAAACATACATATTTTGTCCATATATCCACAAAATAATTTGCTGTGATTTTGATTGAGATTGCACTGAACCTATAGATCAAGTTGGGAAGAATGGACATCTTGATCATGTTGAATCTTCTCACATCCATGTATATGGGGTGCCCTCCATTATGCAGTTCTTTTTTTCATTTCTTTCATCAGGATTTTGAAGTTTTCCTCCTATAGATCTTATTTCTCTTTTCTTAGATTTGTATCTAAGTATTTCATTTATTGGTGCTAATGTAAGTGGTATTAAACTTTTCATTTCAAATTCCATTCATTCATTGTTGGTACATAAGAAGGAACTTGGCCTCTGTATATTAATCTTCTTTCCTGAAACATTTCTGTAATCATTTGTTGGGTCCAAGAAGTCTTTGTGTTGATTCTTTGGGATTTTTATTATAGAGGCAATCATGCCATCTTTGAACAGGACAGTTTTATTTGTTCTTCCCAATCAATATACTCTGTATTTCCTTTTTTGTAATTTACCCTATCAAGGACTTTTTCGATAATGCTGAAAAGGGGTAGTAAGAGGGGACATCTTTGCCTGTTCCTGATCTTAGTAGGAAGGCATCTAGTTCTCCTCATTAACTACAATGTTAACCATAGTGTTTTTTAAATTCATTGTTATCATTAATCTACAATTACATGAAGAACATTATGTTTACTAGACTCCCCCCTTCACCAAGTACCCCCCCACAAACTGCAATACAATCACTGTCCATCAACTGCTATAGAATCACTACTTATGTTCTCTATGTTGCACTGCCCTCCCTATGCCCCCCTTCATTATACATGCTAATTGTAAGGCCCCCTTTTTTTACCCCACGCTTATCCCTCCCTTCCCACCCATCCTCCCCAGTCCCTTTCCCTTTGGTAACTGTTAATCCATTCTTGGGTTCTGTGAGTCTGCTGTTGTTTTAGTCCTTCAGATTTTCTTTGTTCTTATACTCCACAGATGAGTGAAATCATTTGGTACTTGTCTTTCCCTACCTGGCTTATTTCACTGAGCATAATACCCTCTAGCTCCATCCATGTTGCTGCAAATGGTAGGATTTGTTTTCTTCTTATGACTGAATAATATTCCATTGTGTATATGCACCACATCTTCTTTATCCATTCATCTACTGATGGACACTTAGGTTGCTTCCATGTCTGGGCTATTGTAAGTAGTGCTGCAATAAACAGAGGAGTGCATCTGTCTTTTTCAAACTGGAGTGCTGCATTCTTAGGGTAAATTCCTAGAAGTGAAAGTCCTGGGTCAAATGGTATGTCTATTTTGAGCTTTTTGAGGAACCTCCATACTGCTTTCCACAATGGTTGAACTAATTTACATTCCCACCAGCAGTGTAGGAGGGTTCCCCCTCCTCTACAACCTCACCAACATTTGTTGTTGTTTGTCTTTTGGATGGTGGCCATCCTTACTGGTGTGAGGTGGTATCTCATTGTGGTTTTAATTTGCATTTCTCTGATGACTAGTGATGTGGAGCATCTTTTCATGTGTCTATTGGCCATTTGAATTTCTTCTTTGGAGAAGTGTCTGTTTGGATGCTCTGCCCATTTTTTAATTGGATTATTTGCTTTTTGTTTGTTGAGGTGTGTGAGCTCTTTATATATTTTGGATGTCAACCCTTTATAGGATCTGTCATTTATGAATATATTCTCCAATACTGTAGGGTATCTTTTTATTGTATTTATGGTGTCCTTTGCTGTACAGAAGTTTTTCAGCTTGATATAGTCCCACTTGTTCATTTTTGCTTTTGTTTCCCTGGCCCTGGGAGATATGTTCATGAAGAAGTCACTCATGTTTATGTCCAAGAAATTTTTGCCTATGTTTTTTTCTAAGAGTGTTATGGTTTCATGACTTACATTCAGGACTTTGATCCATTTTTAATTTACTGTTGTGTATGGGGTTAGACAATAGTTCAGTTTCATTCTCTTACATGTAGCTGTCCAGTTTTGCCAGCACCATCTGTTGAATAGACTGTCATTTCCCTATTGTATGTCCATGGCTCCTTTATCAAATATTAATTGACCATATATGTTTGGGTTAATGTTTGGAGTCTCTATTCTATTCCACTGGTCTGTGACTCTGTTCTTGTGCCAGTACCAAATTGTCTTGATTACTGTGGCTTTGTAGTAGAGCTTGAAGTTGGGGAGTGAGATTCCCCCCCCCCCCCACTTTACTCTTCCTTCTCAGGATTGTTTTGGCTACTCAGGGTCTTTGGTGTTTCCATATGAATTTTTGAACTATTTGTTCCAGTTCATTGAAGAATGCTGTTGGTAATTTGATAGGGATTGCATCAAATCTGTATATTGCTTTAGGCAGGATGGCCATTTTGATAATATTAATTCTTCCTAGCCAAGAGCATGGGATGAGTTTCCATTTGCTAGTGTCTTCTTTAATTTCTCTTAAGAGTATCTTATAGTTTTCAGAATATAGGTCTTTCACTTCCTTGGTTAGGGTTATTCCTAGGTATTTTATTCTTTTTGATGCAATTGTGAATGGAATTGTTTTCCTGATTCCTCTTTCTATTAGTTCATTGTTACTGTATAGAAAGCCACAGATTTCTGTGTGTTAATTTTGTATCCTACAACTTTGCTGTATTCTGATATCAGTTCTAGTAGTTTTGGAGTGGAGTCTTCAGGGTTTTTTATGTACAATATCATGTCATCTGCAAATAGTGACAGTTTAACTTCTTCTTTACCAATCTGGATTCTTGTATTTCTTTGTTTTGTCTAATTGTTGTGGCTAGGACCTCCAGTACTATGCTGAATAATAGTGGGGAGAGTGGGCATCCCTGTCTTGTTCTCGACCTTAGAGGAAAAGCTTTCAGCTTCTCACTGTTCAGTATGATGTTGGCTGTGGGTTTATCAGATATGGCCTTTATTATGTTGCGGTACTTGCTCTGTATACCCATTTTGTTGAGAATTTTTTTCATGAATGGATGTTGAATTTTGTCGAATGCTTTTTCAGCATCTATGGAGATGATCATGTGGTTTTTGTCTTTCTTTTTGTTGATGTGATGGATGATGTTGATGGATTTTCGAATGTTGTACCATCCTTGCATCCCTGGGATGAATCCCACTTTGTCATGGTGTATGATGCTTTTGGATTATTTTTGAATTTAGTTTGCTAATATTTTGTTGAATATTTTTGGATCTACGTTCATCAGGGTTATTGGTCTGTAATTTTCTTTTTAGTGAGGTCTTTGCCTGGTTTTGGTATTAGGGTGATGTTGGCTTTATAGAATGAGTTTGGCAGTATTCATTCCTCTTCTATTTTTTGGAAAACTTTAAGGAGAATGAGTATTATGTCTTCTCTGTATGTCTGATAAAATTCTGAGGTAAATATGTCTGGCCCAGGGGTTTTGTTGTTGGATAGTTTTTTGATTACCACTCAATTTTGTTGCTGGTAATTGGTTTGTTTAGATTTTGTGTTTCATTCTTGGTCAGTCTTGGAAGGCTGTATTTTTCTAGGACGTTGTCCATTTCTTCTAGGTTTTCCAGCTTGTTAGCATGTAGGTTTTCATAGTATTCTCTAATAATTCTTTGTATTTCTGTGGAGTTCTTTGTGATGTTTCCTTTCTTGTTTCTGATTCTGTTGACGTGTGTTGATTCTCTTTGTCTCTTAGTAAGTCTGGCTAGAGGCTTATCTATTTTGTTTATTTTCTCAAAGAACCAGCTCTTAGTTTCATTGATTTTTTTTATTGTTTTATTCTTCTCAATTTTATTTATTTCTCCTCTGATCTTTATTATGTCCCTCCTTCTGCTGACTTTAGGCCTCATTTGTTCTTCTTTTTCCAATTTTTATAACTGTGACATTAGACTACTCATTTGGGTTTGTTCTTCCTTCTTTAAATATGCCTCGATTGCTATATACTTTCCTCTTAAGACTGCTTTTGCTGCGTCCCACAGAAGTTGGGGCTTTGTGTTGTTGTTGTCATTTATTTCCATATATTGCTGGATCTCCATTTTAATTTGGTCATTGATCCATTGATTATTTAGAAGCATGTTGTTAAGCCTCCATGTGTTTGTGAGCCTTTTTGCTTTCTTTGTACAATTTATTTCTAGTTTTGTGCCTTTGTGGTCTGAAAAGTTGGTTGGTAGGATTTCAACCTTTTGGAATTTAGTGAGGCTCTTTTTGTGGGCTAGTATGTGGTCTATTCTGGAGAATGTTCCATGTGCACTTGAGAAGAATGTATATCCTGTTGCTTTTGGGTGTAAAGTTCTATAGATGTCTACTAGTCCCATCTGTTCTAGTGTGTTGTTTAGCGCCTCTGTGTCCTTACTTCTTTTCTGTCTGGTGGATCTGTCCTTTGGAGTGAGTGGTGTGTTGAAGTCTCCTAAAATGAATGCATTACATTCTATTTGCTCCTTTAATTCTGTTAGTATTTGTTTCACATATGCTGGTTATATCCTCTTGTTGGACAGAGCCCTTTATCATTATGTAATGTCCTTCTTTATCTCTTGTTACTTCTTTGTTTTGAAGTCTATTTTGTCTGATCCTAGTACTGCAACACCTGCTTTTTTCTCCCTGTTGTTTGCATGAAATATCTTTTTCCATCCTTTGAGTTTTAGTCTGTGCATGTCTTTGAGTTTGAGGTGAGTCTCTTGTAAGCAGCATATAGATGGGTCTTATTTTTTTTCCATTCAGTGACTCTGTGTCTTTTGCTTGGTGCATTCAGTCCATTTACATTTAGGGTGATTGTCGATAGGTATGTACTTAATGCCATTGCAGCCTTTAGATTCGTGGTCACCAAAGGTTCTAGGTTAATTTTCTAACTGTCTAAGAGTCTAACTTAACTCACTTAGTATACTGTTACAAACACTATCTAAAGGTTCTTTTCTGTTTCTCCTCCTTTTTCTTCCTCCTCCATATTAAGTATCATATTCTGTACTTTTTGTCTATCCCTTGATTGACTTTGGGTATAGTTAATTTAATTTTGCATTTGCTTAGTAATTAGCTGTTCTACTTTCTTTACTGTGGTTTTATTACCTCTGGTGAGAGCTATTCAACCTTAGGAACACTTCCATCTATAGCAGCCCCTCCAAAATAGACTGTAGAGATGGTTTATGGGAGGTAAATTCTCTCAGCTTTTGCTTATTTGGAAATTCTTTAATCCCTCCTTCAAATTTAAATTATAATCTTGCTGGATAAAGTAATCTTGGTTCCAGGCCCTTCTGCTTTATGGCATTAAATATATCACACCACTCCCTTCTGGCCTGTAAGGTCTCTGCTGAGAAGTCTGATGTTAGCTTGATGGGCTTTCCTTTGTATGTGATCTTATTTCTCTCTCTGGCTGCTTCTAATAGTCTGTCCTTATCCTTGATCTTTGCCAATTTTATTACTATATGTCTTGGTGTTGTCTTCCTTGGATCCTGTGTGTTGGGAGATCTGTGGATCTCCATGGCCTGAGAGACTATCTCCTTCCTCAGATTGGGGAAGTTTTCAGCAACTACCTCCTCAAAGACACTTTCTATCCCTTTCTCTTTCTCTTCTTCTTCTGGTACCCCTATAATGTGAATATTATTCCATTTGGATTGGTCACACAGTTCTCTCAATATTCTTTCATTCTTAGAGATCCTTTTTTCTCTCTATGTCTCAGCTTTGTATTCCTCTTCTCTAGTTTCTATTTCATTTATCGTTACCTCCATTGTATCCAACCTGCTTTTAATACCCTCCATCATGCTCTTCAGTGATTGGATTTCCGACCTGAATTCATTCCTGAGTTCTTGGATATCTTTCCGTACCTCCATTAGCATGCTGATTATTTTTATTTTGAACTCCCTTTCAGGAAGAGTCATAAGGTCCATGTCATTTAAGTCTTTCTCCGTAGTTATATTAATTTTACTCTGGACCATGTCCCTTTGGCGTTTCATATTTGTATATGGCACCCTCTAGTGTCCAGAAACTCTCTTCTGGAGCTGCTCAGTCCCTGAAGCACTGTTGGGGGTCACAGGGGAGTGGTATTGGTGCCTGGGGGGGAGGAAAGAGCTGTTCCCTGCTTCCCAGCTGCTATGCCTGTCTCCACTGTCTGAACCAGTGGGCCAAGCACACAGATATAAGCTTTTGTCCCAGAGCAGCCAGATGGATCCCTGCTTTCCACAAGTGGCTGGAATCCCAGTCTCCCCAGGAACTCCACCTGGCACAGCTTTCCAACCCCGTAATCAGAAGAGAATCAGAAGCACCATGAAATGTAGGTTTGTGCTCCCAGCGCAGATCTCCGGAGCTAGGTATTCAGCAGTCCCAAGCCTTCCACTCCCTCCCTGCTCAGTTTCTCTTCCTCCCACCGGTGAGCTGGGGTTGGGGAAGGGCTTGGATCTCGTGGAGCCACAGCTCTGGTACATTACCCCTTTTGGTGAGGTCTGCTCTTTTCTCCAGGTGTGTGCAGTCTGGCGCTGTCCTCTTTCTGTTGCTCTCTCAGGATTAGTTGCGCCAACTATATTTTCTAATTGCATCCAGTTTTAGGAGGAAGCCTCTATCTCTCCTCTCACACCACCATCTTTAATCCAATGAGTAAACATAGTGTTTTGTAGATGTTGTTTTTTAATTTGAAAAAGTTCCCCTCTCTTTCTAGTTTTCTGATTTTTTATTATGGCTGAATGTTGTATTTTGTCAAATGCTTTTTCTGCATAATTGATAGAATATGATTTTCTTCTTTAGCCCCTTGATGTGATTTTCAAATTGTCAACTAGTCTTTCATTCCTGGAATAAATCCCATTTAGTTATGGTGTTTAATTCTTCTTATAAACTGTGGGAATTTGATTTGCTAGTATTTTGTTGAGGATTTTGAATCTATGTTCAAGAGATATATTGGTGTGTAGTTTTCTTTCTTGCAATGTCTTTGTCTAGTTTTGGCAATAGGGTGATTCTGGCCTCATAGAATGAGTTAAAGTTTTCCTTTCTGCTTCTGTTTTCTGGAATAGTTTGTAGAGAATCCGAATAATTTATTCCTTAAGTGTTTGGTAGAATTCATCAGTGAATCCATCTAGGTGTGGCACTTTCTTTTGGAAGGTTGTTAATTATTGATTCAACTTCTTTAATAGATATAGGCCTACTCAGATGTGTGAATTTTGGGTAGATTGTGCCTTTCAGGGCATTAGTCCATTTCATCTAGGTCATCAAATTTGTAGCATAGAGCTTTTCATAATGTTCCTTTATTACCCTTTCAATGTTCATGGGATCAGTTATTATGGCCCATTTTTCATTTTTCAGATTAGTAATTGGTGTCTTCTCTCTCTTTTTTCCTTAGATAAAATCTGGCTAGAAGTCTATACATGTAATTTATCTTTTAAGAGAACCAGTTTTTGGTTTTGCTGACTTTCTCCATTGATTTCTCATTTTCAGTCCAAGTGCTCCCAAATGGTCTTTAATTCTTTACTTCAACAAAAGATGTGAAAAGGTATTTTATTTATTTTGATGAAGCCACTATAACTAGTTACTCTAATCTCATAGAATCTAAAGATACTTGAAGACACAATAATTGATAATCTAAGGAATAGGGCAGTCATAACTGTCAAAAGTAAAAGCATTTTCCCCAGTGGGCAGTAGTCTGGTGGTTTTCACTCTCTTATTCTCTTCTTCCCCCTCAGTGAAAGCAATGGCTGAGCACTCCTTGATAGGAAATGGTGATTGGATACTGGATCTTTGGTGACCTCTGTCTCATGTAATTGTTCTCCCCATACAGGTGACATTTAGCATACTGATTTTTCATTATTCATTGTGTGAGATTGGACAGTCATACCTGGGACTTGGTACTGCTCTGACAGGGAGACCAGATTCAATTTTTCCACAGTCATGTGGAAGACTCTAGGAAAAGGAACAGCTCTTATACTGAGTGGTCAAAAAAGTAACTGTGAGAGCAGATATAGCTTGCAGATGTGTTATGCATATTGGCAGAAGACATGAATCTCAGCTAGAGCCATGTAGTCCTCATTTCCAACCAAGTACTATGTCCCAGATTTCTTACTTAAATCATAAAACATTTATCACAGAAAGCATGTTTGTGAAAGGAATGTTCTCTGGACAAAGAGAAGAAACTCCGGTAGAATAAACTCTCATAGGATGTACATAATGCAGGAAACAGAAATCCTAAGAAACTTCACTGCAAACAGAAAAATGGCAGGCAATGTCTGTTCCCTCAAAAACTATTTGATGCTGATGATGATGCCTGGAGAAATGAGTACTGCTCTACCTGAACCACAACATGAAATGGAATGAGCTTGGCCCCTCTATAGGCTGTTGGGGACACCAACAGATGGGAGACCAGCAATATTCTGTGGCTGTTCCATTTTTTATGACATCTGCAACATCATTGTGAGTTCATGCAGGAGGAATGGGCATAAGATGGAACTTAACCATGGGCTGATTTCAGACTTGGCAGACTGCAGTCCCTTCTGTCTTAAATGCCCAGGGCCCATTTACCAACTATTGCTTTGATTCTGGACTTGTGTGAATGAAAATTACCATGGGATGCTTTGAAAACGTTTGGCCCATCTACTCATGTTCACACCAGGTGAAGATTCCTGTGCTTTTAAGGCAACAGAGCCTTAGTGTTCCAAATAATAGTATTTGTTCTTCTGATTTATTTCACTGAAACATTCTCAAAAGACAGAACCCATTTCAGCTCCTATTAAATTCTTTTTCCTTGGAATTTAAAAAGAATTTAGAGAAGAAAATGCACAAAGAGGAGAAAAAAGAATTTAGAGGAGAAACAGGTTCATGCATAAAGATTAAATTCTCTTTTCAATCAGTTCTCTTAGGTGCTCACAAGAGATCAGACTCCAGGCAGTACATGGTTGTTTGCCATGAGACACCTTCTTCTCTCTCAGGGAAAGATTTGTTTTCCCAACCATTATCTGTAACTAATCAACACCTTTATAAGTTAAAATATCAGATATGCTATACAAAATTCTTATTACAATTTTTTTCAATTTTTTTTCTTATTTTACAAATGAAGAATGAAAAATACTTAGGGGAAAACAGGAATCCCAGCTCCAAGACTGAGAAGATGCTTAAGACATGTTCAAAATCAATAGTGGTAAAGGGTTCAAATAGGCATCACCTGTTGCTTGCTTTGTGTTGGGCCCTCTTGTTTCTAGTATCTAATGATTAAATTGAATCAAGTCTGAGCAAGAGAGAAAAAAGCCCAGTTAGAGGCTGTGAGAATGTGAATTACAGCCCATTTTCAACTGAAGTTTTCTTCCATAGATCTGTAATGATATCAGGAGATTTTGACTCACTCAGTTGCTGAGCCTGTTTTAATGAAGGTGAAATTCACACATTCTTGTTTTTATGGGGATGTGAATCGCTGACATTCTTTAAAATATGTTCTCAAATTAAACTTTCCCATCATGTTTTCACTTCCCTAAAGTCACACAATATAAGGCAAATCCCCGTGAGTCTGGTTGAATCATCGTACATCCCTGACTAGTGGATCTGAATTAATGAATCTTTAGAATGATTTGCAGAAATTGGTAGATTAATAAATTTGTCTTAGTCCCATTCATGGTGTAACCACAAACGTTCAGTTCTGCTGCTACCCAATTCAGCCAAAAAGAATGTCGAGCAAAGAGCTTTTTATTCAACCAGCCAGCAAATGGAAGGACTTTGTCCTAAAGACCCATTGTATTAGACTGCACAGTGGACAGCTTATATATGGTAAGAGGAAGAGGGATATTTTCAGCTGCCACAAAGCTTACAGATTTGATGGCATCTGTCCATTCATTAGTTTTTGCAATCCAGGGTCTGGCATGCATTCTTGGGTTGTTTCATGGTGGCAAGGTGCAATTATTCCTGGGGCTTTAAAAGGAAGTGTTGATTTATTTGTATCTCTAAACTCCAGGGAAAAACAGCCCCACAAGGCATTTTGCTACATCCACTCAGTTAACCTTATCTAGTTCCTGGCAGCATGCAAGGAGCCAGAGAACATGTTTTAGCTCCTTCAGGCCTCCTTACAATGGGGCAATCATATCCCCACTTCTCCAAGCTGTTCCTATGATCCTGCAGCGTTCTAGAGGGAATGCGAGGTCTGCTCCCAGAAAACCAATGCAGAGCCCTCTTTAAGCAAAACAGGACAAAAGGAGATTGAATGGAGATCTGTGCTTTTTAAGCTTCCTATGGACAGTGTGTGTCTCCAGTATGCCTTTGAAATGCAGAGCCCCAGTATTGGAACATACCCTCATGTCCCACAGCACTGCATATGTGAGGCTTTAGCATTTCTCATTTAGATCTTCCATGGTGTCATAGTTGCCACTGAATCACTTCTTGTTCCATCTGTTCAAACCTCTCCCATCATCACTGCTTGTTACCAGCTCCGTAAGAATGATTTCACTCACATCACTTGAGCTCTAGATTCTTCTTTATTAAGCTGACCTTTAAATGGTCTGCATTCTTTCTCTTTTTTCTTATTCTTCTTCTTTAGTTGTTTGTATGGTAAAATAAGGAAAAGAGCATTTTCTCCAAGAGTGTGACAAGACTGTTGCAGGGATTAGAGGAGAGAATAAAGTGTGAAGTGGTTCACGTGCATGGGATTCTTTCTGTTCATCTCATGTTTATTTCACTGTGCTACCTGGGAAGTCACAGTACCCACCCACTATGCAGCCATAAAGACAGTGGTGTGCTGGGAGAAGCTGTTTGCCGGGAGAAAAGCCTTGATTTGTAGCTTTTGCCAATTTCTTGGTATAGGCAAGTACCCCAACCATGGTTGATTTTTAGCTACCAATGTGAAATGCCCAAGCGGGAAGAACTCCTGAAAATGTTTAGCAGTCCACATTCAGGAGCCTGCTTGAGCCAGTGCCTGCTCACCACTGCACTTGGCCCAGATTTCAGGGTGATGAACACCCAAGAGTTCTACTACCCAAATTCTGACTTCAGCTTCCTCATTTCAGACCAGTTCTTCTGCCTCCTCTGAAAATGACCCTTATGAGGAGCTGTTCCTCTGAACTCACGGTTCCCTACCTACTACACCCTGGACAGCGGCTGGGCTGAGGAAGTGGGGGAGAAGGGAGTGGTCAGGAGGAGGTGACCCTGCTCTGCAGGTGCTGGCTCATAAAGATACATTGTTAACTAATGAGAAATTTTGAAGCCCAATATTAAACCATTGGGAGCTTGAAATTTGCCATGTTGGAAGTATTTATACCAGAGAAATTGGCAAATGCTACAAATTGGAGTGTCCCCCTTCCCCCAAAGTTAGCCAGCTTGCCAGCATACTACTGGGCTAAGTTCCTCTCTTTCATTGACTATGGCTGTTAGCTCTCAGGCTTTTACCTCTAAGAAAGATTGCCAGAAGGGAACTATGATACAAAGATAAGTCTACAATCGCTACAGGGGCCACATGCCCAGGGTCCCTCTTCAACAGACTGTTCTACTTCACTCGCCTTCAGATGACAGGGTAGGGAGGGACTTGCGGGGGGCTCACCCTTTCATTGCTGAAAGGTGTTTAGTATCTCCACAGCTGGGATTGATTTCAAAACTGACTCCAACAAGCACATAAAGGAGGACGTTTTCTTCTCCTTTAGTCTAAGACTGGCCTCCGGAGTCCTATTTTTGGGCACAACAATGGCCTCTTTCCAAAATGACTGATGTGTGAAACCATTCAGGAAACTGAACCCACACCCAAGGGCTGTGCACTGTCCCTGTTGTTCCTTTAAAACAAGCCTCCTCACCAAAAGCAGAGGTGCTCATCTCCTCCACCCTTGTAACCAAACCTTGACCCATACCTCCAAGATGGAAAGAGCCAGTCTTAGCCCCCCAACTCTGGGCTACACTTAGTTTAGCACAATTCTTTGTGAGGCTTTCTTTATTCAAGGTTTAAAAAAGTCTCATCTGGTCTCACCTAGTGTCCCCAGATTACCCAGAACTATTCACGGCTTTTTAAGCCCATGGCTGTGGATAACAAGAAATGTCATAAGGCAGAGTATGGGGCTCAGTTACAAACATCACAGGTTGTGAGGAGCTCATGCACCATGGCAAACACATGGTAAAGACAGGGACTGGCTTTTGCCATTCCTGGGAAGTAACCCAGCCTTTGAAGATACAGGGATTGGTGGGATTCTGTCCATCTCCCAACCCATCTGAACCTTGCAGTGGCTGCACAAAACCTATCAGATGTGCAGCCTTTATCATCACTATGGGCACCTGTGCTAGCAAACTGATGCCCTGACACCAGAGCCTCTGGAGAGGGAGGAGAAGGCTGGGAGGACATAGCAGGGAGAGGGTTGTTTTCAAAGCTGAGGAAGTGGAGATACCTTGCCTTCCATGCAAGGTGAGAAAGAGACGTGAAAGGAGGAAGGAAAAGGCCAGGAAGCCACTTGGGATTGAGTTGCATAAATGTGGGGGTTCTTTAAGATGCTGCAGCAGGCAGACCCCCTCTGGGTGCAGCCACCACTGAGTGCAGCTGTAAGGAGAGATGTGGAGAAGATATGGGCACAGGAAGGGGTGCTAGAACTCTGAGAAGAACTGAGTAGGTGTTTTATTCTGGATCTTAATGATTTGTCTGAGTCTCCTTTCCTGGGGCTATGGCCAGTTCAAGTTGGCATGGCTAAAATAAATTATCTGAAATCACAAATGCTTATGTTGGTAGAGTCCCAGGTACACTCCCCTAAAGCAGACCTAAGCATTCTGCAAGGAGTATTTCTCTCTAACATTCCTGGAGACAGAGCTAAAACTGGGACAGTTACTTTGAGTTCCCATTTTTCACTGTGGAAATGGTGTCCTGTGAATCTGATGTATCATGGAGGTGGGGAAGTCAGGAGTCTTGACTTACCAACCATTTATTCCACAGCTTCTCACAGTGTTCCCTCCATTCCAACCACGGGCATCTCCATGCTCTACCTTGACAATGAACTACCCTGGCAAAGAAGACAGAATGTATTGAATGAATGGCCCCTTCGGAAGGCAGCAGTAGCCTTTGAAGTCAGCCAATGGGGATGGGCAACAGGCCGGGATTGGCATGGATCTCTCCACTCACAAAAGCTACTGGTGCCGATGGCAGGGAGCCCCAGGGCTGTTAGGCAGAGCATGAAAACTGCTGGGCAGAGGCCCCCACCCCTTCAGAGGAAAAGTGTAAGCATGGCCGTCCTGGGCCACTTGTCCTGTAGGGCCAGAAAACACACCTTTTAGGGTCCTTGTTGGGAAAGCTACCTAGCAGGGACTCAAGAGAGGTGCTCAATCCTCAGCAATGAAGTCCTTGTGCAAACCAGGAGACTGCGTGGCATTCAGAAAGAAACATGGTGGAGCATCTGTATTTGGCCTCCCTGTAAGGACTGTGGCTGCTCAGAGGGGCCCATGAGCCCTTGTGCAAAGCAACTAACCTGTCCAGGAAGGAAGATTATCTCTGAACATCTATGCAGTCTCTACTAAACCCTGAATGGTGCAGGTGGTCTCAGGTACCTGAGAAAAATGACACTGAAGAAAGGGGAAGGAAGGAAAGTAAGGTAACTCTCATCTCTTGACTGTGCCTTGTGCTTGTCAGGCCTCTTATGTTGACCATTCATTCATTCGTTCTATAAATATTCATGAGCACCCACTCTGAGTGAGTCCTCAGCTATATGAGGGAACCATGGGCGTAGCAAAGTACGCTCCACAGAAACTCAGGTTCAGAGAAGGTAATGATTTTGCTGATATCGCCTATTTGTGTACATTGGGGAGTCGACACATGGACCAAAGATGGACGAACTTCTAAGTCACGCTGTCAGGCTATTTCTCTGAGAACACATGACTTTACCTCACAGAGAAATGAATGAATCAAGCCTTGACACATCTTATTTTGTAATGTGCCTGCTGGATGGCATTTACATCACCTGAGAGGTGACAGCTATGCATTGAGGGAGCCTATCTCTGTCCTCTGGACAATGTGGGCTGTTCTAGCATTGATATAGGTGTCTGTGCTATCAGACAGCTACTGCTTTCTCCTACTCATGCAAAGAGACATAACTAAGTGAGAAATGCTTTATGATTATCCTAATTCCAACATCAAGATGAGTAATTGAGGAAGACCACATTATGGGGTCAATAGACCAAACTTGACAATGGAAAGCTAACTGAAAGCAGTAATTCCTGCTCAAGCCTCTGAGAAAGTGGATAGGATGCCCTCACAGAAGCAAAGTCAGTGATTTGTTGCCTTGCCCTGGGAGAGAATGTGGGGTGGGGTGGGAGGTGGCATTCATAGGCTCTGGGACCAGACAGCCAGTTCTCATAGCTAAGATTGCCCCCGGCGTGGCCTTGAGGCTAAATTCTCCCTGCTCCGGGCTCACCATGTAAACTGGAGAACATAAGGGTGCTCAGCTCTCAGCCTATTAACTAACTAAACCAGTTAGCGCCCTTCTAGTCCGGACAGCGGCGTCTGGCAGGTAGCAAGCAGTCAGTAAGTCCACTCACATTCTCACTCCTAGTGAGGGCTCTTGCTCTCCTTAGCCCCTTCCCTCTCACAAGGGCTTGAATATTGACACCACTCATTCCAGTGACTCTTAGAACACAACCAAGTGTTTCTAACATGTGCTCTCCCACAAAGTGACACCAATCTTTTCAAAGGCTTAGTGCAAATTACTAAAGATGCTGCTTTGTAAAGAAAAGCTCCTAACCAGTCTGTATATTGTGATTTACAATAAGAAATATGTACTTTGTCTTTCTCCTGGCACAGAGCTCCTGAAATGCTTGGAATTTCCTAACTAACCAGTGAGAGCCATAAAGGTGTCTTTTGTTCGTTAATGAGGTGACTTTTGGGATCTGCCTAAGGACAGGGGCTGGTAGCCAGGAGAACTAATTGTGATTAGCAGGTTGGAACTTTCAGTCCCACCCCCTGATCTCTGGGGTGGTGAGAGGAGCTGAGGTGGATCCATCTTCAATGGCCAATATTTTAATTAGTCATGACTTTGTGATGAAGCTGCCACAAAACGGGCTTGGAGAGCTCCCTGGTTGGTGAGCAGGCTTGGAGAGCTCCCTGGTTGGTGAGCAGGCTTGGAGAGCTCCCTGGTTGGTGAGCACATGGAGATCTCTGGTGTGCTCAGAGAGGACATGGAAGCCCCATGCGCCTGCTACCTTACCTTGCCCTATGCATCTCTTCCACTGGTTGTTCCTGAGTTATATTCTTTTATAATAAACCAGTAATCTAGTAAATAAAGTGTCTGAGTTCTGTGAGCTGCTCAAGCAAATTAACCGAATCTAAGGAGGGGGTTATGGGAACTTCTGATTTACAGTCAGAAGTACAGGTAACAACCGGAACTTGTGACTGGTGTCTGAAGTCAGGGGCAGCCTTGTGAGACAGCCCATAACCTGTGGGATCTGATGTCACCTCTGGGTAGACGGTGTCAGAGTGGAGTTGAGTTCTTGGACACCCTGCTGATGCCTGAAAATTGCTTGGGGGCGCAGGAAAGTCTCTCCTCCATACTGCATACTGGAATTGGTATCAGAACCTTTTAAAAATCTTACAATATTGTACTTCCATATACTTGGGGTCTGATAAACTGTGGCTGGGCTCTCTCAGTCCCCAGAGTCCTCACTAAGTCCACAGGAAAAACAGCAGCCAAATCTGAGGTGAGCATTGCAGGAGAGAAGCTGGCTGAGAATGATGAAGGAGGTGATGAGTACATAGGTAAAACAGCTCTCGTTGGCCACTGTTTCAGAGAGCCACCAAGTGATGATGGGGCATTGCTCCAATTTCAGAACTCCCTTAGATCCCCTTATCTCCATTGCCAGTGTCCTTTTAGCTGCCCTAGACTATTTCTCCCTGACACAACTGTCTTAGATCCAATTTCTCAAGACCTCACTTCTTGTTTTTTTTTTTTTTGCTGTATTTTAATAGGTGCTTTTTGGCAAGCTGATCCCATAGCCCAATGCCTTTGCCCAATTACATGATTCAGTTCTTTAGAAGTACCTTAAAGTCGAACCCCCACACAAGGCATTTAAGGAAAGACTGAGGACACTAGGACAATATGGATGTTGAGTGTATTAAGTTCTCCAGGGAAACAGAACCAGTAGGATGTATAGGGATATATATGAGGGGATTGATTATAGGAACGGGCTCACATGATTATAGAGGCCCACCATCTGCTGTCAGGAAGCTGGAGACCACGGGAAGCCAGTGACGTAATTGAGTCCAAATCCAAAGGCCCGAGAACCAGGAACGCTGATATCCAAGGGCAGGAGGAGACAGAGTGTCCTCTCAAGAGGAGAGAGGGCTCACCCTTCCGCTGCTGCCTTCTTGTTCTGTCCAGGACCTCAGTGGTTCAGAGGAGGCCTGCCCACTGGTGAAGGAGAATCTTCTTTGGTCAGTCTAACCATTCAAATGCTGCTCTCTTCCAGAAACACCCACATGGACACACCCGAAAGTGAGGTTTCACTATCATGTGGGTTTCCCTCAACCCCATCAAGCTGACACATAATATTAGCCATCATATAGGTAGTGTGAGCATGGCTTAAACTCTGCAAAAGGGCATATGACTGGGTCAACCATCTGTGTAGTGGCAAATGACTTGGGGAAGAGTCTATTTATTTTCAAACCTCTGTTAAGTAACACAAAGAGTGAACAATGTGCAGTACACAGAGCTGTATAAATCACACATATGCAAGGAGGTCAGAGCCCAGAGTGTGCCACCTTACGTGCAGGAGCCAGTACCGGCCTCACTGGTTCATTACTGTCCGTGTCATAAGGTATGGAGGACGCATGGTGGGACTGCCTCTAAGGCAGTCAATTCTGCAGCATGTGATGTGTGGAGCAGCACAAACTCACGAATAGCCATATGTTGAGCTTCATGCAGCTCTGACAGAGCACAGATTTCAGCTTCTCTAGTCCTACGTGATGTGCACTCAGCCAGTTTACCGTGATGAGTACAGCATGAAACAAGGTGCAAAATCACAGCTCCCTCCTGCCTAGTCACACTTTATTCAAAAGTATACTCTCTAAGCATCGTATGTTCTAGTTTATTCCAGATAAAGATTCAGAGGATTCAGAGAGAAGTGCATGAATTAGAATTTTACATTCCCATATACATTATGTTCCAATTATGGCTTTTAAGTTTTAAAAGTGAAATCATTTTTAAAAAGACAAAAGAAAGAACGTTAAATGTCAAATTTGATAACAAGGTAGGGTTTTCCTACTGTTGTCCCCAAAATTTGAAATAAATAACAGTTTAATAAATAGCATGCTCACCCTTAACCCTTCAGGAAAACTGCAGCAAAGTATCTCCTGCCATGTATGGCTCCATCGAACCGCTGTGTTGTGCTCTCACAGTGCCACTAGAGGGAGGACAAGCCAACTAACATGCCCCGTCCCTAGAGCCCTGGCATCTCTGACGATGTTCACAGTTAAATGTGGCAGGACATACACAGCATGCTTCCATCTTGCTATCGGTTCTGCAAAAATACCGAGCAAATTGGAAACAAACTCAGTCACAACACTGGGAGAGCAGCGTTTCTCCATCAGTGTCTTTTGCCTGGAAAGTCCAGGCTCACGGAGAGGAGATGAAGTACAGGGTTTGGTCCTAGTTAAGGAGGTTTAGGGCAAGAACATCCAGAATGCAAAGGCGTTAAGAAGGGGAGCCTGTTTCCAGTTGATGTGGAGTCCAAGCAAACATGCATGGAGAGAAGGGTGATACAGGGAGGATGTGTGTGTGTGTGTCTAGGGCATGAAACAGACTCTCTTATTGTTCGAATTCTTTCCAACGTCTCCTACCAGACCATGAGCTGGGAAACATCTCCTGAATCCTAATAGCATAATAATCCTAATAACCTAACAACTGGAAAACAAAGGGCTTTCCAATGAGGACAGCAGCAGGGGCAACTTTTTTAGTTTTAAACAAGATGTGTAGGAGATACTGTCCACACTCATTTGGTGACCTTGATAAGAAATTTATTTGTCCCAGGAAGAAAATAAAATGTTCAAGTTCATTATGACTCTTGCATCTGTTTCTAGTAAGAAGGAGCCTTCCATCTTCAGGCTCAAATTAGGCTTCAGAGTACTTTAGGATTCTCCAAAAGAATTTTGATGGCTTAAGAAAGGAGCCCAGTAAGTAAAATTCAGGGGTGGCATACAAATTGGAAGGAATTTCTACATTTACTTATTATATTTTTATTGGAATATAGTTGCTATACAATATTGCATTGGGTTCAGATGTACAACAGTGATTCAACAATTATATACATTACAAAGGGCTCACCATGAAAAGTGTAGTTACCATCTGCCACCATACAAACATATTACAGTATTATTGACTATATTCCCTATGCTGTACTTTCATTTTAGTGACTAATTTATTTTATGCTTGGAATTTTGTACCGCTTTATCCCCTTAACCTATTTCACCCCCTTACATCTACCTGCCGCCACCTCTATGCAACCACCAGTCTTTTTTCTGAGTCTTTTTCTGTTTTGTCTGTTTTGTTGTTTAGAGTCCACATGTAAGTGAAATCATATGGTATTTGTCTTCTCTGTCTGACTTATTTTACTTAGCATAATACCCTCTAGATCCATTCATGTTCTTGCAAATTCCTTTTCTTATGGCTGAGTAATATTCCATTGTGTATATGTACCACATCTTCTTTATCCATTCATCTATTGATGGACACACTTAGGTTGCTTCCATGTCTTGGCTATTTTAATACTGCTACAATAAGCATAGGAGTGCATATATTTTTTTGAATTAGTGATTTTGTTTACTTTGGGTAAATTCCCAGAAGTGGAGTTACTGAGTCATACAGTATTTCTGCTTTTAGTTTTTTGAGAAACTTCCATAGTGTTTTCCACAGTGGCTGCACCAATTTACTTCCCCACCAACAGTGTAGGAGGGTTCCCTTTTATCCACATCCTCACCAGCACTTGTTATTTCTTGTCTTCTGGATAGTGGCCATTCTGACTGGTGTGTGGTGATATATTGTTGTGGTTTTGATTTGCATTTCCCTGATGATTAGTGATGTGGAGCATCTTTTCATGTGCCTGTTGGCCATTTATATGTCCTCTTTGGAAAAATGTCTATTCAGGTCTTTTGCCCATTTTTTCATCATATTATTTGGTTTTTTTGGTGTTGAGCTGTATGTGTTTTTAAATATATTTTGGACATTTGTCCCTTATTGATATGTTATTTGCAAATATGTTCTCCCATTCTTTAGGGTGCCTTTTTTGTTTTGATGATGGTTTCCTTTGCTGTGCAGAAACTTTTTAGTTTGATGTCGTCTTACCTGATTATTTTTGCTTTTGCTTCCTTGCTTGGGGAGATATCTCCAGAAAAAAATTGCTAACGGTGGTATTGAAGGGTTTCCTACCTAAGTTTTCTTCTAGGAGTTTCATGGTTTCTGATATTTTTTTTAATTTATTTTTTTATTTTTTTAATTAAGGTATCATTGATATACAATCACATAAGCAACATTGTGGTTACTAGATTCCCCCCATTATCAAGTCCCTACCACATACTCCATTACAGCCACTGTCAATCAGCATGGTAAGATGCTCTAGAGTCACTACTTGTCTTCTCTGTTCAAGAAAAAATGGAAAAAGTAAAGCTAGGCACATCTCATATGTGGGATACCACTTTCTGGAGAGGAAGAGCACCAGTTTTATAGAATAATAGACTGGTAACGGCAAATATAATGATCACATTTTGGAACATTAGCTTTAAAACAAATATTCTCAAACAGGAGCTGACAATATATGTTAGAATTTTATAAGTGAATTAAACACATTTAGATAATGGTTATAACTGGTTACAAGACTGAATTTCAGGAGTTCAAAAACAGAATCTATCTCAATATAGAATATGTGTTGGGAGCCTATTAAGCAGCATACAATTTAGCAAAAGATCAGTAAGCTTCAGGGAACATATTGATGCAGAAACTTCACCACTCCACTATAAAAATAATGTAAATATGAAAGTTTGTAAGAAAGAGTGGGATTAATAGTTAAGTCCAAAGGAAGGGAAAACCTCTAACAGTCAGAATGAAACAGAATTTAAAATGAGGATTTAAACACAGAAATGGGCACAGGCCTTAGAGGCTGAAGGCTTGGTTTTCAAGGGTTTGAAGGTATGCCATGCTCACAAAAATAGTGAATCAGAAAAGCAGACCTACCAGTGCTGGGATAAAGTTTGCCTTCTGCCTTGTATAGACTACATAAAAATTTATCACCTGCAATATACCAAAACATTAACCATCACAATGTAGGGGAGTGGAGTGGTTTTTTCCCCCTTGTTTTTTATTGTGGTATCATTAATATACATTCACATGAACAACACTGTTACTAGATTCCCACCATTATTAAGTCCCCACTACATACCCCATTACCGTCACAGGCCTTTCGCGTATTAAGATGCTGTAGAATCACTACTTGTCTTCTCTGTGTTGTACAGACCTCCCCGTGCCACCTGCCTACATTATGTCTGCTAATCGTAATGCCCCTTTTTCCCCCTTATCCCTCCCTTCACACCCACCACCCCAGTCCCTTTCCCTTTGGTAACTGTTAGTCCATTCTTGGGCCCTGTGAGTCTGCTACTGTTTTGTTCCTTCAGTTTTTCCTTTGTTGTTATACTCCACAGATGAGTGAAATCATTTGGTACTTGTCTTTCTCCACCTGGCTTATTTCACTGAGCATAATACCCTCTAGCTCCATCCATGTTGTAGAAAATGTAGGATTTGTTTTCTTCTTATGACTGAATAATATTCCATTGTGTATATGCACCACATCTTCTTTATCCATTCATCTGCTGATGGACACTTAGGTTGCTTCCATTTCTCGGCTATTGTAAATAGGGCTGCGATAAACATAGGGGTGCATATGTCTTTTTGAATCCTAGAAGTTGTATTCTTTGGGTAAATTCCAAGGAGTGTGATTCCTGGGTCAAATGGTATTTCTATTTTTAGTTTTTTGAGGAACCTCCATATTGCTTTCCACAATGGTTGAACTAATTTACATTCCCACCAGCAGTGTAGGATGGTTCCCCTTCCTCCACAACCTCACCAAAATTTGTTGTTTGTCTTTTGGAGGGGGACCATCCTAACTGGTGTGAGGTGATATTTCATTGTGGTTTTAAGTTGCATTTCTCTGATGATTAGTGATGTGGAGCATCTTTTCAAGTGCCTGTTGGCCATCTGAAATTTTTCTTTGGAGAGGTGTCTGTTCAGATTCTCTGCCCTTTTTTTTTTTTTCAAGATAATTATTTTTTATTGAAGGGTAGTTGACACACAGTTTTACATTAGTTTCAGGTATACAACACAGTGATTCAACATTTATACACATGATAATTCTAGGTACCAGCTATCACCATACCAAGTTGTTACAATATTTTGACTATATTCCTTATGCTATACATTACATCCTGGTTACTTATTTATTTTACAATTGGAAGTCTGTACTTTTTTTTTTTGTGAGGGCATCTCTCCAATTTATTGATCAAATGGTTGTTAACAACAATAAAATTCTGTATAGGAGAGTCAATGCTCAATGTATAATCATTAATCCACCCCAAGCCTAATTTTCATCAGTCTCCAATCTTCTGAAGCATAACAAACAAGTTCTTACATGGAGAACAAATTCTTACATAGTGATTAAGTTACATGGTGAACAGTACAAGGGCAGTCATCACAGAAACTTTCGGTTTTGATCATGCATTATGAACTATAAACAGTTCAAATATGAATATTCGTTTGATTTTTATACTTGATTTATATGTGGATACCACATTTCTCTCTTTATTATTATTATTTTTAATAAAATGCTGAAGTAGTAGGTAGGTGCAAGATAAAGGTAGAAAACATAGTTCAGTGTTGTAAGAGAGCAAATGTAGATGATCAGGTGTGTGTCTGTAGACTATGTGTTAATTGAAGCTAGACGAGGGCAATAAAACATCCACGGATGCAGCAGATTTCTCTCAGAACAGGGGGAGAGAGGTTCTAAGCCTCACCTCTGTTGATCCCCAATTTCTCACCTGATGGCCCCCCTGCGACTGTGCCTGTCTTAGGTTGTTCCTCCCTTGAGTAATCTTACCCGTCTCTGGCTAACCAGTCATCTTCCGGGGCCATACAGGGAAATGTAAAGTTGGTAAGTGAGAGAGAAGCAATATTGTTTGAAAAGGTTAGTTTTTACTTCTTTGCAGATTTATGCCCTGTGGCTTCTATGCCCAGCATTTGTCTTGAGGTATCTTTACCGCTTGGAAGAATTGTGATACACGGTAAATTCGATATGAGACACGAATTCTATTTAGGGGTTGTAATTGGGAAGGAAGAAGAAAAGCTATAGAAGTAGAACCTCTGCCCCTTTTTAATTGGATTATTTTCTTTTTCTTTGTTGAGGTGCATGAGCTCTTTGTATATTTTGGATGTCAACCCCTTATCAGATATGTCATTTATCAATATATTCTCCCATACTGTAGGATGCCATTTTGTTCCACTAATGGTATCTTTTGCTGTACAGAAGCTTTTTAGATTGATATAGTCTCACTTACTCATTTTTTCTTTTGTTTCCCTTGCCCAGGGAAATATGTTCATGAAGAAGTTGTTTATGTTTATATTCAAGAGAGTTTTGCCTATCTTTTCTTCTAAGAGTTTTATGGTTTCATGCCTTACATTCAGGTCTTTGGTCCATTTTGTGTTTACTTTTCTGTGTGGAGTTAGGCAGGAATCCAGTTTCATTCTCTTGCATGTAGTTGTCCAGTTTTGCCAGCATCAGTTGTTGAAGAGGCTGTCATTTCCCCATTGTATATCCATGGCTCCTTTACCGTACATTAATTGACTGTGTATGCTAGGGTTAATATCTGGACTCTCTAGTCTGTTCCACTGGTCTGTGGGTCTGTTCTTGTGGTACCAAATTTTCTTGATTACGGTGGCTTTGTTGTAGAGCTTGAAGTTGGGAAGTGAGATATCCCCTGCTTTATTCTTCTTTCTCAGGATTGCTTTGGCTAGTTGGGGTGTTTTGTGGTTCCATATGAATTTTAGAACTATTTGTTCCAGATTGTTGAAGAATGCTGTTGGTATTTTGATAAGGATTGCATTAAATCTGTAGACTGCTTAAGGCAGGATGGCTAATTTGACAATAGCAACTCCTCCTACCTGAGAGCATGGGATGAATTTCCATTTATTAGTGTCCTCTTTAATTTCTCTCATAGGTGTCTTGTAGTTTTCAGGCTTTCATTTCCTTGGTTAGGTTTATTCCTAGGTATTTTATTCTTTTTGATGCAATTGTGAATGGAATTGCTTTGCTGATTTCGCTTTCTGCTAGTTCATTGCTCATGTATAGGAATGCAACAGATTTCTGTGTATTAATTTTATATCCTGAAACTTTACTGAATTCAGAAATTAGATCTGGTAGTTTTGGGGTTGATTATTTAGGGTATTTTATGTACTATATCAGGCCATCTGCAAACAGTGATAGTTTGACTTCTTCCTTACCAATCTGGATGCCTTTTATTTCTTTGTGTTGTCTGATTACCATGGTTAGGACATCCAGAACTATGTTGAATAAAATGGGGAGAGTGGGCATCCTTGTCTTGTTCCCAATCTTAGAGGAAAAGCTTTCAGTTTCTTGCTGTTAATTAAGTTTAATGTTGGCTGTGGCTTTGTCATATATGGCCTTTATTATGTTGAGGTACTTGCCCTCTATACCCATTTTGTTGAGAGTTTTTATCATGAATGGATGATGAATTTTGTCAAATGTTTTTTCAGCATCTATAGAGATGATGATGTAATTTTTGTCTTTCTTATTGATATAGTGGATGATGTTGATGGATTTTCGAATGTTGTACCATTCTTGCATCGCTGGTATGAATCCCATTTGATCATGTTGTATGATCCTCTTGAAGTGTTTTGTTGAGTATTTTTGCAACTATGTTCATCAGGGATATTCGTCTGTAATTTTTTTTTCTGTTGTGTCTTTGCCTATTTTTGATAGTAGAGTGATGCTAGCTTCACAGAATGAGTTTGGAAGTATTCCCTCCTCTTCTATTTTTTGAAAAACTTTAAGGAGAGTGGGAATGTCTTCTCCAAATGTCTGATAGAATTCAGCAGTGAAGCCATCTGGTATGGGTATTTTGTTCGTGGGTAGTTTTTTGATTACCAATTCAATTTCATTCCCGGTAATTGGTCTGTTCAGATTTTCTGTTTCTTCCTGGGTCAGCCTTGGAAGGTTGTATTTTTCTAGAAAGTTGACCATTTCTTCTAGGTTATCCAGTTTGTTAGCATATAATTTTTCATAATATTCTCTAATAGTTATTTGTATTTCTGTGGTGTCTGTCATTATTTTACCCTTCTCATTTCTGATTCTGTTTATGTCTGTAGATTCTTTTTTTTCCTTAATAACTCTGGCTAGGTTTATCTATTTTCTTTATTTTCTCAAAGAACCAGCTCTTGGTTTCATTAATTTTTTCTATTGTTTTATTCTCAATTTTGTTTATTTTCTCTCTGATCTTTTTTTTTTTTTTTTTTTTTTTTGAGAGGGCATCTCTCATATTTATTGATCAAATGGTTGTTAACAACAATAAAATTCAGTATAGGGGGGTCAATGCTCAATGTACAATCATTAATCCATCTCAAGCCTAATTCTCGTCAGTCTCCAATCTTCTGAAGCATAACAAACAAGTTCTTACATGGTGAACGAATTCTTACAGAGTGAATAAATTCTTACATGGTGAACAGTACAAGGGCATTCATCACAGAAACTTTTGGTTTTGATCATGCAATATGACCTATAAACCATCAGGTCAAATATGAATATTCATTTGATTTTTGTACTTGATTTATATGTTGATCCCACATTTCTCCTATTATTATTATTATTTTTATTTTTAATAAAATGCTGAAGCAGTAGGTAGATGCAAGATAAAGGTAGAAAACATAGTTTAGTGCTGTAAGAAGGCAAATGTAGATGATCAGATGATCAGGTGTGTGCCTATGGACTAAGTATTAATCCAGGCTAGACAAGGGCAGCAAGACATCCACGGATGCAGAAGATTTCTCTCAAAGCAGGGGGGGTGAGGTTCTGAGCCTCACCTCTGTTGATCCCCAAATTCTCACCTGATGGCCCCCCTGCGACTGTGCCTGTCTTAGGTTGTTCCTCCCTTGAGGAATCTTACCCGTCTCTGGCTAACCAGTCATCTTTCGGGGCCATACAGGGAAATGTAAAGTTGGTAAGTGAGAGAGAAGCCATATTGTTTGCAAAGGTTAGCTTTTTACTTCTTTGCAGATTTATGCCCTGTGGCTTCTATGCCCAGCACTTGTCTCAAGGTATCTTTACCACCTGGAGGAATTATGATACTCGGTAAATTCGATATGAGGCACGAATTCTATTTAAGGTTTGTAATTAGGAAGGAAGAAGAAAAGCTATAGATGTAGCATATGAAGGAAACTTGGGAGGATTGATTATTTCTTAGACATATCTTCTTGTATAGTACCTTAAGTATGTATAGGTTTTAAACTACTAACTAATTTGCACACACATATTAACATAATAGGAATACGGTGACATAAACAAAGCAAATCTATAATTACCAGCCATCTCCAGTGAAGCCAAGAAAACCATTTAGGCACCCTAGGCATTTGTGAAAATTTATCTATGATATGATGGATATTTTCCAACTGTACTTGAACCATCAGACAAATTAAAGCAGCCCATTTCTGGGATCTGTTCACATCCCATATGTTCTTTTAACCATAGATAGTCTATAGTCATGAGATTTTGGGGTGCTACAACTTGCACCCCTCCCAACTCCTGGTTGAGTTCCAACAGTACAGATCCGGTCAAATTCGTTGTCTCACTGTATACACATGCCAGCCTAGACATCTCCCTCCTCATTCCTATGGCAAGTCCAGGAGACGGTGGGCTGGATGCAGCCACAACCGCAGCATCGTCCGGATCCCTGTGGAGGCTTTTTGATGATCATCCCCCGGCACGAGTCCTCCAGAGAGTGCTGAAGCCGGAAGCTCCTCCTCATATCGTATCTTAGTTCATTTTCTGGGTATCCAAGCTAGGCCTTGATCTTCTGCGTAGAAACAAACAGACCCTTTGCCCACACTTTGACATGCCCTCTATACCACTGTGCAGAACTCATTGGAGGTCAGCACACAGTAACTGCTTTTTTTTTTTTTTTTTAATTAAGAGAAAGGAATATTATCAGAAAAGAGTACCTCCATAGCTGATCATCTGACACCCTTTAAGTGATCAACATTAAGGATATTTAAAGCATGCGTTGATCTTTGATTTACCAATAGTTTTATCCTGTTAAGGAGTAATCCCCCTTTTCTTTCTTTCTTTCTTTTTTTTTTAAATTTTTAATCTACACTTACCTGAAGAATACTATGTTTACTATGCTCTCCCCTATATCAGGTCCCCCCTAACAACCACATTACGGTTACTGTCCATCAGCTTAGCAAAATGTGGTAGAGTCACTACTTGTCCTCTCTGTGTTGTGCAGCCCACCCTCCCCTTTCTCCCTCCCCCCCATGCATGCTAATCTTAATACCCCCTTCTTCTTCCCCCCCCTTATCCCTCCCTGCCCACCCATCCTCCCCAGTTCCTTTCCCTTTGGTACCTGTTAGTCCATTTTTGGGTTCTGTAATTCTGCTGCTGTTTTGTTCCTTCAGTTTTTCCTTTGTTCCTATACTCCTCAGATGAGTGAAATCATTTGGTATTTCTCTTTCTCCGCTTGGCTTATTTCACTGAGCATAATACTCTCCAGCTCCATCCATGTTGCTGCAAATGGTTGGATTTTTCCACTTCTTATGGCTGAGTAGTATTCCATTGTGTATATGTACCACATCTTCTTTATCCATTCATCTACAGATGGACATTTAGGTTGCTTCCAATTCTTGGCTATTGTAAATAGTGCTGCGATAAACATAGGAGTGCATCTGTCTTTCTCAAACTTGATTGCTGCGTTCTTAGGGTAAATTCCTAGGAGTGGAATTCCTGGGTCAAATGGTAGGTCTGTTTTGAGCATTTTGATGCACCTCCATACTGCTTTCCACAATGGTTGAACTAATTTACATTCCCACCAGCAGTGTAGGAGGGTTCCCTTTTCTCCACAGCCTCGCCAACATTTGTTGTTGTTTGTCTTTTGGATGGCAGCTATCCTTACTGGTGTGAGGTGATACCTCATTGTAGTTTTAATTTGCATTTCTCTGATAATTAGCGATGTGGAGCATCTTTTCATGTGTCTCTTGGCCATCTGTATTTCTTTTTTGGAGAACTGTCTGTTCAGTTCCTCTGCCCATTTTTTAATTGGGTTATTTGTTTTTTGTTTGTTGAGGCATGTGAGCTCTTTATATATTCTGGACGTCAAGCCTTTATCAGATCTGTCATTTTCAAATATATTCTCCCATACTGTAGGGTTCCTTTTTGTTCTATTGATGGTGTCTTTCGCTGTACAGAAGCTTTTCAGCTTAATGTAGTCCCACTTGCTCATTTTTGCTGTTGTTTTCCTTGCCCGGGGAGATATGTTCAAGAAGAGATCACTCATGTTTATGTCTAAGAGGTTTTTGCCTATGTTTTTTTCCAAGAGTTTAATGGTTTCATGACTTATATTCAGGTCTTTGATCCATTTTGAGTTTACCTTTGTATATGGGGTTAGACAATGGTCCAGTTTCATTCTCCTACATGTAGCTGTCCAGTTTTGCCAGCACCATCTGTTGAAGAGACTGTCATTTTGCCATTGTATGTCCATGGCTCCTTTATCAAATATTAATTGACCATATATGTTTGGGTTAATTTCTGGGGTCTCTAATCTGTTCCACTGGTCTGTGGCTCTGTTCTTGTGCCAGTACCAAATTGTCTTGATTACTATGGCTTTGTAGTAGAGCTTGAAGTTGGGGCGTGAGATCCCCCCTACTTTATTCTTCTTTTTCAGGATTGCTTTGGCTATTCGGGGTCTTTGGTGTTTCCATATGAATTTTTGAATTATTTGTTCCAATTCATTGAAGAATGTTGCTGGTAATTTGAGAGGGATTGCATCAAATTTGTATATTGCTTTTGGCAGGATGGCCATTTTGACGATATTAATTCTTCCTAGCCATGAGCATGGGATGAGTTTCCATTTATTAGTGTCCCCTTTAATTTCTCTTAAGAGTGACTTGTAGTTTTCAGAGTATAAGTCTTTCACTTCCTTGGTTAGGTTTATTCCTAGGTATTTTATTCTTTTTGATGCAATGGTGAATGGAATTGCTTTCCTGATTTCTCTTTCTATTGATTCGTTGTTAGTGTATAGGAAAGCTACAGATTTCTGTGTGTTGATTTTGTATCCTGCAACTTTGCTGTATTCCAATATCAGTTCTAGTAGTTTTGGAGTGGAGTCTTTAGGGTTTTTTATGTACAGTATCATATCATCTGCAAATAGTGACAGTTTAACTTCTTCTTTACCAATCTGGATTCCTTGTATTTCTTTGTTTTGTCTGATTGCCGTGGCTAGGACCTCCAGTACTATGTTAAATAACAGTGGGGAGAGTGGGCATCCCTGTCTGGTTCCCGATCTCAGTGGAAATGCTTTCAGCTTCTCGCTGTTCAGTATAATGCTGGCTGTGGGTTTATCATATATGGCCTTTATTATGTTGAGGTACTTGCCCTCTATTCCCATTTTGCTGAGAGTTTTTATCATGAATGGATGTTGAATTTTGTCAAATGCTTTTTCAGCATCTATGGAGATGATCATGTGGTTTTTGTCTTTCTTTTTGTTGATGTGGTGGATGATGTTGATGGATTTTCTAATGTTGTACCATCCTTGCATCCCTGGGATGAACCCCACTTGGTCATGGTGTATGATCCTTTTGATATACTGTTGAATTCTGTTTGCTAATATTTTATTGAGTATTTTTGCATCTACATTCATCAGGGATATTGGTCTGTAATTTTCTTTTTTGGTGGGGTTTTCTCTCTGATCTTTATTATGTCCCGCCTCCTACTGACTTTGGGCTCATTTGTTTTTCTTTTTCCAGTTTCACTAATTGTGAATTTAGATTGGGATTTTTCTTCCTTCTTTAAATAAGCCTGAACTGCTATATACTTACCTCTTAGAACTGCCTTCACTGCATCTCACAGAAGTTGGGCATTGCACTCTTTTCATTTGTCTCCATTATATGGCTTGATCTCTGTTTTAATTTGATCTTTGATCCATTGGTTATTTAGGAGCATGTGGTTAAGCCTCCATGTGTTTGTGAGAATTTTTGTTTTCTTTGTACAATTTATTTCTAGTTTCATACCTTTGTGATATGAGAAGTTGATTGGTAGAAATTGAATCTTTTTGAATCTAGTGAGGCTCTTTTTGTGGCCTAGTATGTGGTCTATTCTGGAGAATGTTCCATGTGCACTTGAGAAGAATGTGTATCCTGTTGCTTTTGGATGTAGAGTTCTATAGATGTCTATTAGTCTCATCTGTTCTAGTGTGTTGTTCAGCGCCTCTGTGTCCTTACTTATTTTCTGTCTGGTGGAGTGAGTGGTGTGTTGAAGTCTCCTAAAATGAATGCATTGCATTCTATTTACTCCTTTAATTCTGTTAGTATTTGTTTCACATATGCTGGTGCTCCTGTATTGGGTGCATATATATTTATAATGGTTATATCCTCTTGTGGACTGACCCCTTTATCATTATATAATGTCCTTCTTTGTCTCTTATGACTTTCTTTGTTTTGAAGTCTATTTTTTCTGATACAAGTACTGGAAGTCCTGCTTTTTTCTCCCTATTAGTTGCATGAAATATTTTTCCATCCCTTCACTTTTAGTTTGTGTATGTTTTTGGGTTTGAAGTGAGTCTCTTGTAGGCAGCATATAGATGGGTCTTGCTTTTTTATTCATTTTGTAATTCTGTGTCTTTTGATTGGTGAATTCAGTCCATTTACATTTAGGGTGTTTATTGATAGATATGTACTTATTGACATTACAGGCTTTGGATACGTGGTTACCAAAGGTTCAAGGGCAACTTCTTTACTATCTAAGAGTCTAACTTAACTCCCTTATTATGCTATTAATAATATGCACACTTCCATCTAGAGCAGTCCCTTTAAAATACACTGTAGAGATGGTTTATGGGAGGTAAATTCCATCAATTTTTGCTTCTCTGGGAATTATTTAATCCCTCCTTCAAATTTAAAATGTTAATCTTGCTGGGTAGGGTATTCTTAGTTTGAGGCCCATCTGATTCATTGCATTGAATATATCTTACCATCCCTTCTGGCCTGTAAGGTTTTTGCTGAGAAGTCTGATATGCTATTAAACACACAATCTGATGCTTCTATTTTGTTTCTCTTATTTTTCTTCCTCATCCACTCTATATATGTTAGGTGTTATAGTCTATACTCTTTGTGTATCCCTTGACTGACTTTGTGGAAAGGTGATTTAATTTTGCATTTGGTTAGTATTTAGTTGGTCTATGTCCTTTGCTGTGCTTTTATTTTCTCTTATGACAGCTATTTATTCTTAGGCACACTTCCATCTAGAGCAGTCCCTTTAAAATACACTGTAGAGATGGTTTATGGGAGGTAAATTCCATCAATTTTTGCTTCTCTGGGAATTATTTAATCCCTCCTTCAAATTTAAAATGTTAATCTTGCTGGGTAGGGTATTCTTAGTTTGAGGCCCATCTGATTCATTGCATTGAATATATCTTACCATTCCCTTCTGGCCTGTAAGGTTTTTGCTGAGAAGTCTGATAATAGCCTAATGTGTTTTCTATCCCTTTTTCTCTCCCTTCTTCTTCTGGTACCCCCATAATGTAAATAATGTTCCATTTGGATTGGTTGCACAGTTCTCTTAATATTCTTTCATTCCTAGAGTTCCTTTTTTCTCTCTGTGCCTCGGCTTCTCTGTATCCCTCCTCTCTGATTTCTATTCTATTCAGTGTCTCCTCTACTGCACCTAATATGCTTTAAAAACCCTCCACTGTTTATTTCATTTCAGTTATCTCCCTCCTGAATTCATCCCTTATCTCTTGAATATTTTTCTTTAGCTCCATTAACATGCTTATGACTTTAATTTGAATTCTTTTTCAGGAATATTGGGGATTTCAATCTCACTGAGCCCTCTTTCTGGTGTTTGAGGGATTTTGGATTGAACAAGGTTCTTCTGTAGGTGAGTGGCATGAGTGTCAGCTGGGCAGAGAAAGTCCTTCCTGCTTTCTGGTAGCCGTGCCTGTCTCCACTGTCTGTGCCAGTCAGCCACACGCAGAAAGCAGCCACTGGTTTTTGGCCAGTTAGCCTCATGCTGGGAGAAGCCTCTGCATTAAGCTTTAAAGTTGCTGTAGGCGGGGCTGCCCTCTGGCTTGTCTGCAGCAATAGCCAGGATGGCTGGTTTGCACTCGGGTGCCAGCAGAGAGGAAAGAGTGGCAAGCACTTATTGCAGTGAGGGGCCTCAGGGATGCATTGCCCATCTGAGGTATAGGGCACCTGAAGCTCCTGAAAGTTCCCATCCTGCTAGGCTGGGTGCGCCAGGACGGTTTTGTCCACCTGCTCTTTCTCCTAAACCCTTACCCCTTTAGCAGCCCTCTGACTGTTGAGGGGTCCCTTAAAGTGCCTGCTTTTTTTCCCCAAGGCAGCTGGTTTTAGGAACCTCTTCACAATTTTAATCTCAGACTTTGCTTTTCAGCCCCTCTAATCTTCAGAGCACCATGCAATGTGGGTCTGTGATCTGGGGGTAGATTTCTAGGGCTGGGCATTTAGCAGTCCTGTGCTTTCACTCTCTCCCCACTGTGATTCTTTTCCTCCCAACAGTGAGCTGGGGTGGGGAGAGTGTTCCATGAAATGTTGACTTCTCCCAGATGTGGACTGACTGGTGTACTGTTACTTCTGGTCACATTTTTAGAAATAGTTGAGTTCGCTTTTTTTTTCAAAATGTATGTGATTTTGGGAGGAGATTTCCACCACACTATTCACGCTGCCATCTTTTCTCCAACTCATGGCTTCTGATCTTATATTTAGGTCTTTAATCCATTTTGAGTCTATTTTTACATATGGTGTAAGACAGTGGTCCAATTTCATTCTTTTGCATGTTATCATTGTTTTTTGAGTCCTCTCTGTTTGCTAGTTGGATACCACACCCTCCAGGAGTAGGTGGATTGATAACTCATTAGTACAGGAAGGGTTTGGCACATAGAAGCCACTCAATAGATGTTTATTAAGTGAATGAATTAATGAATAAGTGAATGAGTGTTATGACAGAAGAAATTGAGGGTGCTGAGGAATCATGAATGAGGTACACATAACCCAGACTGGAGTAGGGGAGAGAAGGGGCATGGGATTTGGGGAAAGTATCTTAGAGAAGACTGGTCCTCAAAAGGATGTACTGAGTCCAGGACTCAGCCTGAGTATGGAAGGGTGGTTGGAAGGCAAGGGAATCAGGGAAGATGACATGGCAGTGGGGCTTGGATGGGACATTCTAGGCAAAGGGAGGAGCATGTCCAAAGATGTCCAGATATGAAAGAATAACTATACTGGAGAAATTGCAGGTATGATGGGAACACAGAGTTGAGCAAGAGATTGCAAAGGTCTTAGTATAAAAATAATTTTTAAAATAAAATTAATGTTAGTAAAATGTTCATTAAATTAAAATTAATTAATTTTACCTTAATTTATAGGTCATTTTGAAATTTGTAAGCTAACCACCAGGCATAGTGCTAAATACATTATGCATACTAACACATTTAGTTCTCACAAAAGCGTGAAGCAAGTATTCTTATTTCTTATTATCCCCATTTTACAAGTGAAAAAACTGAGGTGCACAGAATTTAAGAAGTTTGCACCATTGGATTAAAGATGGTGGTGTGAGAGGTGAGACAGAAACCTCCTCTTAAAACCACATATAATACAAAAATATAATTAATACAACTAATCCTGAAAGAGCAACAGGAAAGAAGGCTGCACAAGACTGCGTACACCGGGAGGAAAGAGTAGACCTCACAGAACAGGGTAACATACCAAAGCTGTGACCTGGTGGGATCTAAGCCCTTCCCCCACCCAAGCTCACGAGGAAGAGAAACAGAGTGGGGAGGGAATGGAGTCCTAGGACTACTGAGCACCTAGCCTTGGAGATCTGCTCTGGGAGCAGGAACCTACATTCTATAGTGCTCTGCTGATTAGTGGGGTTGGAAAGCTAACACAGGTAGAATACTTGGAGAGATGGATATTTCAGCTGCTTGTGGAAAACAGGGATTCATATCCAGCTCATCTTGGCAGGTGGTCTGAGAGACTTCCTAAAAGCGAGAGGACTGCTAAAGGGGCAAGGATTGCACAGACTTTACTGCTCAGGAGAAAGAACAGCTAGACAAAATTGTCCGGGTGCACTCTGCCGAGCAGGTTGGGAACTTAAGCTAACTTCAGGCACTCCATACCCCTGGCTGGGTACATAACTCCAAAGCCTCCACTGTGATATGCAGCCTGCTGTGTCTTCCTCCTGGTTAGCCTGCACCTGGCTTACAAACCGGCAGCCCCTGCCCTGGTGTCAGGGCAGCCAGAGGGAAGCCCCACCAATAGCAGCAACAAGCACACAGCATAGAGGCTTACACCTGTGTGTTTGACCCATTGGTTCTAGCAGTGGAGACAGCCATAGCAGCTGGGAAGCAAGAAACAGCTCTTTTCTCCACCCCAGGCACCAGCGCCACTCCTCTGCGACCTCTGACATCACTCAACAGACTGAGCAGTTCCAGAGAGTAGAGCTTCTCAGCACTACAGGGCACAACATACAAATATGAGAGGTCAAAGGAACCTGGTTCAAAGAAAAATCTTAACACCAAGGAAAGGATGGAGTGAGACTGAATTAATAAATCTTCCTGAGAGAGATTTCAAAATAAAAATCATAAACATGTTCATGGAGGTAGAGAAAAATATTCAAGAACTCAGGAACAAATTTAGGATGGAGATCCAATCATTGAAGAACACAATGGAGGGTATTAAAAGCAGATTAGATACAGTGGAAGAGAAGATAAATGAAATAGAAATTAGGGAAGATGAATACAAAGAAGCTGAGGCACAGAGAGAAAAAAAGATCTCTAGGAATGAAAGAATACTGCTAGAACTGTTTGACCAATCCAAATGGAACAATATTCATCTTATGGAGGTACCAGAAGAAGAAGAGAGAGAAAAAGGTATACAAATTGTCTTTGAGGAAGTAATTGCTAAAAAATTCCCCAATCTGGTGAAGGAAATAGTCTCTTAGGCCATGGAGGTGCACAGATCACCCAACACAAAGGACCCTAGGAGGACAAAACCAAGACATGTAACAATTAAAATGGCAAAGATCAAGGATAAGGACAGACTATTAAAAGCAGCCATAGAAATAAATAAGATCACATACAAAGGAAAACCCATCAGGCTATAATCAGACTTCTTAGCAGAAACCTTATAGGCCAGACAGGAGTGGCATGCTATATTTAATGCCATGAAGCAGAATGGCCTCAAACCAATAATATTCTATCTGGAAAGATTATCATTTACATTTGAAGGAGAGATTTAAAAATTTCCTGATAAAGAGGCGGAGCCAAGATGGCGGCGTGAGTATAGCAGTGGAAATCTCCTCCCAAAAACACATAGAGCTATGAAAATATAACAAACAAAACTCTTCCTAAAATAGAGACCAGAGGACACAGGACAACATCCAGACCACATCCACACATGCAAGAACCCAGCACCTGGCGAAGGGGGTAAGATACAAGCCCTGGCCCGGCGGGACCCGAGCGCCCCTCCCCCCGGCTCCCGGCGGGTGGAAAGAAACCGGAGCGGTTTTTTGTTTTTTTTTTTTGGCGTGTGCTTTTTGGAAGCCTTAAAGGGACAGGGACCCCATTGCTAGGGAGGCAGGGCAGCGGGACCGGTGAGCGGTGTCAGGGACTGGCGCCTGAGGACAAAGACCGTGCATTTTTCCCTACAGGACCAGTGGGCGGATGCCTGAGACCGGCGCCTGAGGACGGAGGAAATCACGCATTTTTCCCCTTTTTTTTTTTTTCTCTTTTTGGTGAGTGCTTTTTGGAAGCCTTAAAGGGACAGGGACCCCGTTGCTAGGGAGGCAGGGCGGCGGGACCAGTGAGCGGTGTCAGGGACTGGCGCCTGAGGACAAAGATTACTGCGTGTTTTTCCCTACAGGACCAGTGCGCAGGTGCCTGAGACCGGCGCCTGAGGACAGAGGAAATCACGCATTTTTCCCCTTTTTTTTTTTTCTCTTTTTGGTGAGTGCTTTTTGGAAGCCTTAAATAGATAGGGACCCCATTGCTAGGGAGGCAGGTGGCGGGACCAGTGAGGGGGTGCCTGGGACCAGTGCCTGAGGACAAAGATTACTGCGTGTTTTTCCCTACAGGACCAGTGCGCAGGTGCCTGAGACGGGCGCCTGAGGATGGAGGAAATCGCGCATTTTTCCCCTTTTTTTTTCCACTTTTTGGCCAGTGCTTTTTGGAAGCCTTAAAGGGACAGGGACCCTGGTGCTAGGGAGGCAGAGCAGCAGGACAGGTGAGCAGGTGCCTGGGACCGGCACCTGAGGACAAAGAATATCGCACATTTTTCCGTGCGGGACCAGTGGGCGGGTGCCTGAGACCGGTGCCTGAGTACGGAGGAAATCGCACGTTTTTCCCCCCTTTTTTTTTCCTCTTTATTGCGAGTGCTTTTTGGAAGCCTTAAAGGGACAGGGACGCCGGTGCTAGGGAGGCAGAGCAGCAGGGCTGGTGAGAGGGTGCCTGGGACCGGCGCCTGAAGACAAAGAATATCGCGCATTTTTCCCTTCAGGACCAGTGGGAGGGGGCTTTTTGGAAGCCTGGAAGGGACAGGAACCCCGGTGCTAGGGAGGCAGGGCAGCAGGACCAGTGAGCGGGTGCCTGGGACAGGCGCCTGAGGAAAAAAAAAATTGTGTGTTTTTTCCTTTTTTTTTTTTCTGTTCCCTCTCTCATTGTTGCTGTTGTTGTTTTGGTTTGGAGAGTGCTTTTTGGAAGTCTTAAAGGGGCCGGACAGGACACTTAGACCAGAGGCAGGGAATCTGGGGATCTCTGGGCACTCAAACCCCCTGGGCAACAGGGATTACAGAGGCCCCTTATGGAGAAAAATAGCCTCCCAGCCGCTCCCCCCCCAACGGAGCTTCACCACTTGGGAGGAGCAGCCCCAGCCAGGCCACCCCCACAGCAACAGCGGAGATAAACTCCATAGCAAACGGCACGTAGCAGAAGCCCTGTCTGTGCACAGCTGACAATCATAAGCCACTAGAGGTCGCTATTCTCCCAGGAGAGGAAGGCCACAAACCAACAAGAAGGGAAGCTCTTCCAGCGGTCACTCATACCAGCTCTGCAAACTATCTCTATCACCATGAAAAGGCAAAACGACAGGCAGACAAAGATCACAGAGACAACACCTGAGAAGGAGACAGACCTAACCAGTCCTTCTTGAAAAAGAATTCAAAATAAAAATCATGAACATGCTGACAGAGATGCAGAGAAAAATGCAAGAGCAATGGGATGAGATGCAGAGAAAAATGTAAGAGCAATGGGATGAAGTCTGGAGGGAGATCACAGATGTCAGGAAGGAGATCACAGAAGTGAAACAATCCCTGGAAGGATTTATAAGCAGAATGGATAAGATGCAAGAGGCCATTGAAGGAAAAGAAGACAGAGAGCAGGAACGTATAGAAGCAGATATAGAGATAAAAGGATCTTCAGGAATGAAACAACACTAACAGAACTATGTGACCAAACCAAAAGGAATAATATTCATATTATAGGGGTACCAGAAAAAGAAGAAAGAGGAAAAGGGATAGAAAGCCTCTTTGAAGAAATAATTGCTGAAAACTTCCCCAAACTGGGGGAGGAAATAATCAAACAGACCATGAAATTACACAGAACTCCCAACAGAAAGGATCCAAGGAGGACAACACCAAGACACATAGTAATTAAAATGGCAAGGATCAAGGACAAGGAAAGAGTTTTAAAGGCAGCTAGAGAGAAAAAGGTCACCTATAACGGAAAACCCATCAGACTTACATAAGACTTCTCAACAGAAACCCTAAAGGCCAGAAGAGAATAGCATGATATACTTAATGCAATGAAACAGAAGGGCCTTGAACCAAGGATACTGTATCCAGCATGACTATCATTTCAATATGATGGCAGGATTAAACAATTCCCAGACAAGCAAAAGCTGAGGGATTTTGCTTCCCACAAACCTCCTCTACAGGGCATCCTACAGGGACTGCTCTAGATGGGAGCACTCCTAAAAAGAGCACAGAACAAAACAACCAACATATGAAGAATGGAGGAGGAGGAATAAGAAGGGAGAAAAGAAAAGAATCTCCAGACAGTGTATATAACAGCTCAATAAGTGAGCTAAGTTAGGCAGTAAGATACTAAAGAAGCTAACCTTGAACCTTTGGTAACCACGAATCTAAAGCCTGCAATGGCAATAAGTACATATTTCTCAATAGTCATCTTAAATGTAAAAGGACTTAATGCACCAATCAAAAGACACAGAGTAATAGAATGGATAAAAAAGCAAGACCCATCTATATGCTGCTTACAAGAAACCAACCTCAAACCCAAAGACATGCAGAGACTAAAAATCAAGGGATGGAAAAACATATTTCAGGCAAACAACAGTGAGAAGAAAGCAGGGGATGCAATACTAATATCAGACAAAATAGACTTCAAAACAAAGAAAGTAACAAGAGATAAAGAAGGATACTACATAATGATAAAGGGCTCAGTCCAACAAGAGGATATAACCATTCTAAATATATATGCACCCAATACAGGAGCACCAGCATATGTGAAGCAAATACTAACAGAACTAAAGAGGGAAATAGACTGCAATGCATACATTCTAGGAGACTTCAACACACCACGCACCCCAAAGGATAGATCCACCGGGTAGAAAATAAGTAAGGACACACAGGCACTGAACAACACACTAGAACAGATGGACCTAATAGACATCTATAGAATTCTACATCCAAAAGCAACAGGATATACATTCTTCTCAAGTGCACATGGAACATTCTCCAGAATAGACCACATACTAGCTCACAAAAAGAGCCTCAGTAAATTCCAAAATATTGAAATTCTACTAACCAATTTTTCAGACCACAAAGGTATAAAAGTAGAAACAAATTCTACAAAGAAAACAAAAAGGCTCACAAACACATGGAGGCTTAACAGCATGCTACTAAATAATCAATGGATCAATGAACAAATCAAAATAGAGATCAAGGAATATATAGAAACAAATGACAACAACAACACTAAGCCCCAACTTCTGTGGGATGCAGCGAAAGCAGTCTTAAGAGGACAGTATATAGCAATCCAGGCACACTTGAAGAAGGAAGAACGATCCCAAATGAATAGTCTAACATCACAATTATCGAAACTGGAAAAAGAAGAACAAATGAGGCCTAAAGTCAGCAGAAGGAGGGACATAATAAAGATCAGAGAAGAAATAAACAAAATTGAGAAGAATAAAACAATAGCAAAAATCAACGAAACCAAGAGCTGGTTCTTTTAGAAAATAAACAAAATAGATAAGCCTCTAGCCAAACTTATTAAGAGAAAAAGAGAATCAACACAAATCAACATAATCAGAAATGAGAATGGAAAAATCACAACAGACTCCACAGAAATACAAAGAATTATTAAAGACTACTATGAAAACCTATATGCCAACAAGCAGGAAAACCTAGAAGAAATGGACAACTACCTAGAAAAATACAACCTCCCAAGACTGACCAAGGAAGAAACACAAAAGTTAAACAAACCAATTACGAGCAAAGAAATTGAAACGGTAATCAAAAAACTACCCAAGAACAAAACCCCAGGGCTGGACAGATTTACCTCGGAATTTTATCAGACACACAGAGAAGACATAATACCCATTCTCCTTAAAGTGTTCCAAAAAATAGAAGAAGAGGGAATACTCCCAAACTCATTCTATGAAGCCAACATCACCCTAATACCAAAACCAGGCAAAGACCCCACCAAAAATGAAAATTACAGACCAATATCCCTGATGAATGTAGATGCAAAAATACTCAATATTAGCAAACAGAATTCAACAGTGTATCAAAAGGATCATACATCATGACCAAGTGGGATTCATCCCAGGGATGCAAGGATGGTACAACATTAGAAAATCCATCAACATCATCCACCACATCAACAAAAAGAAAGACAAAAACCACATGATCATCTCCATAGATGCTGAAAAAGCATTTGACAAAATTCAACATCCATTCATGATAAAAACTCTCAGCAAAATGAGAATAGAGGGCAAGTACCTCAACATAATAAAGGCCATGTATGATAAACCCATAGCCAGCATTATACTGAACAGTGAGAAGCTGAAAGCATTTCCTCTGAGATCGGAAACCAGACAGGGATGCCCACTCTCCCCACTGTTATTTAACGTAGTACTGGAGGTCCTAGCCATGGCAATCAGACAAAACAGAGAAATACAGGGAATCCAGATTTGTAAAGAAGAAGTTAAACTGTCACTATTTGCAGATGATATGATACTCTACATAAAACACCCTAAAGACTCCACTCCAAAACTACTAGAAATGATATCGGAATACAGCAAAGTTGCAGGATACAAAATTAACACACAGAAATCTGTGGCTTTCCTATACACTAACAATGAACCAATAGAAAGAGAAATCAGGAAAACAATTCCATTCACCATTGCATCAAAAAGAATAAAATACCTAGGAATAAGCCTAACCAAAGAAGTAAAAGACTTATACTCTGAAAACTACAAGTCACTCTTAAGAGAAATTAAAGGGGACACTAATAAATGGAAACTCATCCCATGCTCATGGCTAGGAAGAATTAATATTGTCAAAATGGCCATCCTGCCCAATGCAATATACAGATTTGATGCAATCCCTATCAAATTACCAGCAACATTCTTCAATGAATTGGAACAAATAATTCAAAAATTCATATGGAAACACCAAAGACCCAGAATAGCCAAAGCAATCCTGAAAAAGAAGAATAAAGTAGGGGGATCTCACTCCCCAACTTCAAGGTCTACTACAAAGACATAGTAATCAAGACAATTTGGTACTGGCACAAGAACAGAGCCACAGAACAGTGGAACAGATTAGAGACTCCAGACATTAACCCAAACAAATATGGTCAATTAATATTTGATAAAAGAGCCAAGGACATACAATGGCAAAATGACAGTCTCTTCAACAGATGGTGTTGGCAAAACTGGACAGCTACATGTAGGAGAATGAAACTGGACCATTGTCTAACCCCATATACAAAGGTAAACTCAAAATGGATCAAAGACCTGAATATAAGTCATGAAACCATTAAACTCTTGGAAAAAAACATAGGCAAAAACCTCTTAGACATAAACATGAGTTACCTCTTCTTGAACATATCTCCCTGGGCAAGGAAAACAACAGCAAAAATGAGCAAATGGGACTACATTAAGCTGAAAAGCTTCTGTACAGTGAAGGACACCATCAAGAGAACAAAAAGGAACCCTACAGTATGGGAGAATATATTTGAAAATGACAGATCCGATAAAGGCTTGATGTCCAGAATATATAAAGAGCTCACATGCCTCAACAAACAAAAAACAATTAACCCAATTAAAAAATGGGCAGAGGAACTGAACAGACAGTTCTCTAAAAAAGAAATACAGATGGCCAAGAGAGATATGAAAATATGCTCCACATCACTAATTATCAGAGAAATGCAAATTAAAACTACAGTGAGGTATCACCTCACACCAGTAAGGATAGCCGCCATCCAAAAGACAAACAACAACAAATGTTGGTGAGGGTGTGGAGAAAGGGGAACCCTCCTACACTGCTGGTGGGAATGTAAATTAGTTCAACCATTGTGGAAAGCAGTTTGGAGGTTCATCAAAATGCTCAAAACAGACCTACCATTTGACCCAGGAATTCCACTCCTAGGAATATACCCTAAGAACGCAGCAATCAAGTTTGAGAAAGACAGATGTACCCCTATGTTCATCGCAGCACTATTTACAATAGCCAAGAATTGGAAGCAACCTAAATGTCCATCGGTAGATGAATGGATAAAGAAGATGTGGTACATATACACAATGGAATACTACTCAGCCATAAGAAGTGGAAAAATCCAACCATTTGCAGTAACATGGATGGAGCTGGAGAGTATTATGCTCAGTGAAATAACCCAAGCGGAGAAAGAGAAATACTAAATGATTTCACGCATCTGAGGATTAGAGGAACAAAGGAAAAACTGAAGGAACAAAACAGCAGCGGAATTTCAGAACCCAAAAATGGACTAACAGGTACCAAAGGGAAAGGAACTGGGCAGGATGGGTGGGCAGGGAGGGATAAGGGTGGGGGGAGAAGAAGGGGGTTATTAAGATTAGCATGCATGGGGGGAGGGAGAAAGGGGAGTGTGGGCTGCACAACACAGAGAGGACAAGTAGGGATTCTACAACATTTTGCTAAGCTGATGGACAGTAACCGTAATGTGGTTGTTAGGGGGGACCTGATATAGGGGAGAGCATAGTAAACATAGTATTCTTCATGTACGTGTAGATTAAAGATTAAAAAAAGAAAGAAAGAAAGAAATTAAGAAAACGGGGATTACTCCTTGATAGGATAAAACTATTGGTAAATAAAAGATCAACGCATGCTTTAAATATCCTTAATGTTGATCACTTAAAGGGTGTCAGATGATCAGCTATGGAGGTACTCTTTTCTGATAATATTCCTTTCTCTTAATAAAAAAAAAAAGCAGTCCCTGTGTGCTGACCTCTAATGAGTTCTGCACAATGGTATAGAGGGCATGTCAAAGTGTGGGCAAAGGGTCTGTTTGTTTCAATGCAGAAGATCAAAGCCTAGCTTGGATACCCAGAAAATGAACTAAGGTACGATATGAGGAGGAGCTTCCAGCATCAGCACTCTCTGGAGGACTCGTGCCGGGGGATGATCATCAAAAAGCCTCCACAGAGATCCGGGCGTTGCTGCGGTCGTGGCTGCGTCCACCCCACCGTTTCCTGGACTTGCCATTGGAATGAGTAGGGAGATGTCTAGGCTGGCATGTGCATACAGTGAGACAACGAATTTGACCGGATCTGTACTGTTGGAACTCAACCAGGAGTTGGGAGGGGTGCAAGGTGTAGCACTCCAAAATCTTATGACTATAGACTATCTACGGTTAAAAGGACATATGGGAGGTGAACAGATCCCAGAAATGGGCTGCTTTAATTTGTCTGATTTCTCTCAGACTGTTCAAGTACAGCTGGACAATATCCATCATATCATAGACAAATTTTCACAAATGCCTAGGGTGCCTAAATGGTTTTCTTGGCTTCACTGGAGATGGCTGGTAATTATAGATTTGCTTTGTTTATGTCACCGTATTCCTATTATGTTAATATGTGAGTGCAAATTAGTTAGTAGTTTAAAACCTATACATACTTAAGGTACTCTACAAGAAGGTATGTCAAAGAAATAATCAATCCTCCCATGTTTTCTTCCATATGCTACCTCTATAGCTTTTCTTCTTCCTTCCTAATTACAACCTTTAAATAGAATTCGTGCCTCATATCGAAGTTACCGAGTATCATAATTCCTCCAGGTGGTAAAGATATCTCGAGACAAGTGCTGGGCATAGAAGCCACAGGGCATAAATCTGCAAAGAAGTAAAAAGCTAACCTTTGCAAACAATATGGCTTCTCTCTCACTTACCAACTTTACATTTCTCTGTATGGCCCCGGAAGATGACTGGTTAGCCAGAGACGGGTAAGATTCCTCAAGGGAGGAACAACCTAAGACAGGCACAGTCGCACGGGGGCCATCAGATGAGAAATTGGGGATCAACAGAGGTGAGGCTCAGAACCTCATCCCCCCTGCTTTGAGAGAAACCTTCTGCATCCGTGGATGGTTTATTGCCCTTGTCTAGCTTGGATTAACACATAATCTACAGGCACACACCTGATCATCTACAATTGCTCTCCTACAACACTAAACTATGTTTTCTACCTTTATTTTGCATCTACCTACCACTTCAGCATTTTATTAAAAATAAAAATAATAATAATAATAAAGGGAGAAATGTGGGATCAACATATAAATCAAGTATTAAAATCAAATGAATATTCATATTTGACCTGATTGTTTGTAGTTCATAATGCGTGATCAAAACCGAAAGTTTCTGTGGTGAATGCCCTTGACTGTTCACCATGTAAGAATTTATTCACCATGTAAGAATTCGTTCACCATGTAAGAACTTGTTCGTTATTCTTCAGAAGATTGGAGACTGATGAGAGTTATGCTTGAGATGGATTAATGATTGTAAATTGAGCATTGACCCCCCTATACAGAATTTTATTGTTGTTAACAACCATTTGATCAATAAATATGAGAGATGCCCTCTCAAAAAAAAAAAATTTCCAGATAAGCAAAAGCTGAGATAATTTAGCTTCCACAAACCATCTCTACAGTGTAAATTGGAGGGACTACTATAGATGGAAATGTTCCTAAGGGTAAATAGCTGTCACCAGAGGTAATAAAAAGGGATAGACAGAGAGTACAGAATATGATCCATAATACATGAAGAATAGAGAAGGAAGAAAAAGAGGGTAAAAAAAACCTTAAGATTGTGTTTGTAATAGCATACTAAGTGAGTTAAGTTAAACTCTTAGATAGTAAGGAATTTACACATGAATCTTTGGTAACCACGAATCTAAAGCCGACAGTGGCAATAAGTACATACCTATCAATAATCACCCTAAATGTAAATGGTCTGAATGCACCAATCAAAAGACTAACAGTCACTGAATGGATAAAAAACAAGACCCAACTATATGCTGCCTACAAGAGACACACTTCAAACCCGAAGACATACGAAAACTAAAAGTGAAGGGATGGAAAAAGATATTTCATGCAACTAATAAGGGAGAAAAAAGCAGGCATTCCTTTACTTATATCAGAAAAAATAGACTTCAAAACAAAGAAAGTCACAAGAGACAAAGAAGGACATTACAGAATGATAAAAGGGTCAGTCCAACAAGAGGATATAACCATTATAAATATATGTGCACCCAACACAGGAACACCTACATATGTGAAACAAATACTAATAAATTAAAGGAGGAAATAGAATGCAATGCATTCATTTAATAGACTTGAACACACCACTCACTCCAAAGGATAGATCCACCAGACAGAAAATATGTGAAGACACAGAGTAACTGAACAACACATTGGAACAGACGGACCTAACAGGCATCTACAGAACTCTACACCTAAAAGTATCAGGATACAAATTCTTCTCAAGTGCACACAGAACATTTTCCAGATAGGCCACATAATAAGTCACAAAATGAGCCTCAGTAAATTCAAAGTGATTGAAATTGTACCAATCAACTTCTCATATCACAAAGGAATGAAACTAGAAATAAATTTTACAAAGAAAACAAAAAGGCTCACAAACACATGAAGGCTTAACAACATGCTCCTAAATAATCAATGGATCAATGACCAAATTAAACAGAGATCAAGCAATATATGGAGACAAATGAAAACAATAGCACAACATCCCAACTTCTGTGGGACTCAGCAATGGAAGTTCTAAGAGGAAAGTATATAGCAATCCAGGCCTATTTAAAGAAGGAAGAACAATCCCAAATGAACGATCTAAATTCACAATTAATGAAACTGGAAAAAGAAAAATAAATGAGGCCCAAAGTCAGTAGAAGGTGGGAAGTAATAAAGATCAGAGAAGAAATAAATAAAATTGAGAAGAATAAAACAATAGAAAAAATTAATGAAATCAAGAGCTGGTTCTTGAGAAAATAAAACAGATAAACCCTAGCCAGACCAAAAGAGAATACACAGACATAAACAGAATCAGAAATGAGAAAGGAAAAATTACAACAGACACCACAGAATAAAAAGAATTATTAGAGAATGCTATGAAAATCTATCTGCTAACAAACTGGATAACCTAGAAGAAATGGACAACTTTCTAGAAAAATACAACCTTCCAAGACTCACCAAGGAAGAAACAGAAAATCTAAACAGACCAATTACCAGCAAAGAAATTCAATCAGTAATAAAAAAAACTACTCAAGAACAAAACCCCTGAACCAGACTGCTAAATTTTATCAGACATACAGAGAAGACATAATACCCATTCTCCTTAAAGTTTTCCAAAAAATAGAAGAGGAGGGAATGCTTCCAAACTCATTCTATGAAGCAAGCATCACTCTAATACCAAAACCAGGCAAAGACACCACAAAAAAAGAAAACAACTGACCAATATCCCTGATAAACATAGATGCAAAAATCCTCAATAAAATGTTAGCAAGCTGAATTCAAAAATACATCAAGGGGATCATACACCATGATCAAGTGGGATTCATCTCAGGGATGCATGGGTGGTACAACATTCGAAAATCCATCAACATTATCCACCACATGAACAAAAAGAAGAACAAAAACCAAATAATCATTTCCATAGATGCTGAAAAGCATTTGATGAAATTCCACATCCATTCATGATAAATCTCTCAACAAAATGGATATAGAGGGCAAGTACCTCAACATAATAAAGGCCATATATGACAGAGCCACAGCCAACATCATAATTAACAGCAAAATGCTAAAAGCTTTTCCTCTAAGATCAGGAAGAAGACAAGGATGTCCACTCTCCCCACTTTTATTCAACATAGTTCTGGAGGCCCTAGCCACAGCAATCAGACAACACAAAGAAATAAAAGGCATCTGGACTTGTAAGAAAGAAGTCGAAGTGTCACTGTTTGCAGATGACATGATATTGTACATAAAATACCCTAAAGAACCCAGTCCAAAACTAATGGAACTAGTATCTGAATTCAGCAAAGTTTCAGGATATAAAATTAATACACAGAAATCTGTTTTATTATTCATACACTAATGATGAACTAGCATAAAGAGCATAAAGAGGAATCAGGAAAACAATTCCATTCACAATTGCATCAAAAAGAATAAATTGCCTAGGAATAAACCGAACCAAGGAAATGAAAACTGAAAACTACAAGACACTCATGAGAGAAATTAAAGAGGACACTAATAAATGGAAATTTATCCCATGCTCTTGGGTAGGAAGAATTAATATTGTCAAAATGGCCATCCTGCCTAAAGCAATCTACAGATTCAATGCAATCCCTATCAAAATACCAGCAGCATTCTTCAACAAACTGGAACAAATAGTTCTAAAATTCATTTGGAACCACAAAACACCCCAAGTAGCCAAAGCAATCCTGAAAGAAGAATAAAGTAGGGGACATCTTGCTTCCCAACTTCAAGCTCTACTACAATGCCACAGTAATCAAGACAGTTTGGGACTGGCACAAGAACAGACCCATAGACCAGTGGAACAGAATAGAGAGTCCAGTTATTAACCCAAGCATATATGGTCAGTTAATATATGATAAAGGAGCCATGGATATACAATGGGGGAAATGACAGCCTCTTCAACAGCTGATGTTGGCAAAACTGGACAGCTACATGTAAGAGGAATGAAACTGGATTACTGTGTAACTGTACACAAAAGTTAACTCAAAATGGACCAGAGACCTGAATTTAAGTCATGAAACCATAAAATTCTTAGAAAAAAACATAGGCAAAACTCTTTTGAATATAAACATAAACAACTTCATCATGAACATATCTCCCCAGGCAAGGGAAACAAAAGCAAAAATGAATAAGAGGGACAGTATCAAACTAAGAATCTTCTGTACAGCAAAGGATACCATCAGTAGAACAAAATGGCATCCTACAGTATGGGAGATTATATTCATAAATGGCATATCTGATAAGGGGTTGACATCCAAAATATACAAAGAGCTTATGCACCTCAACAAAGAAAAAGAAAATAATCCAATTAAAAAATGGGCAGAGGATCTGAACAGACACCTCTCCAAAGAAAAATTTCAGATGGCCAACAGGCACTTGAAAAGATGCTCCACATCACTAATGATCAGAGAAATGCAACTTAAACCCACAATGATATATCACCTCACACCAGTTAGGATGGCCCCCATCCAAAAGACAAACAACAACAAATGTTGGTGAGGATGTGGAGAAAGGGGAACCTTCCTACACTGCTGGTGGGAATGTAAATTAGTTCAACCATTGTGGAAAGCTGTATGGAGGTTCCTCAGAAAACTCAAAATAGAAATATCATTAGACCCAGGAGTTCCACTGCTAGGAATTTACCCTAAGAATGCAGCACTCCAGTTTGAAAAAGACAGATGTACCCCTATGTTTATTGCAGCCCTATTTACAATAGCCAGGATATGGAAGCAACCTAAATGTCCATCAGTAGATGAATGGATAAAGAAGATGTGTTACATATACACAATGGAATATTATTCAGCCATAAGAGGGAAACAAATCCTACATTTGCAACAACATGGATGGAGCTAGAGGGTATTATGCTCAGTAAAATAAGCCAGGCAGAGAAAGACAAGTATCAAATGATTTCTCTCATCTGTGGAGTATAAGAGCAAGCAAAAACTGAAGGAAAAAAACAGCAGCAGACTCACAGAACCCAAGAATGGACTAACAGTTACCAAAGGGAAAGGGACTGGGGAGGATGGGTGGATAAGGGGAAAAAGGGGCATCATGATTGCACACATAATGTGGTAGGTGGCCACGGGGAAGGCAGTAGAGCACAGAGAAGACAAGTAGTGATTCTATAGCATCTTAGTTTGCTGATGGACAGTGAATGTAATGGCATATGTGGTGGGGACTTGATAGTGTGTGGGAATCTAGCAACCATAGTGTTGCTTATGTTAGTGTGTATTAATATCAAAATAAAAAATAAATAAACCTTAAAAAACAGAGAAAAGGAAGTTTGCACCAAATCACATGAATCTAATATATTATTAATACATCCTAAATATATTTCAAGGAACCCAATCACTTTGGAGGACTATATAATTACAATGATGTTTCTGTAGTCTTTTATAAGGTTTCCTTGGAAAGACTTTCAAAGATGAGGTGCATGAATCACTGGTTTGACCATGCCTGGTGTTAATGTTATTTAGTTGGAGAAAAATTATACAAACCATTCCAAAAGATGAACTCATTTTAGCTTAAACTTAAGACTCGCTTGAGTCTTAAATGAAGGAGGTATAATATTACATATGACTTTATTTGTTTAGTGCTGAGTACTAATAGCCAGGTCAAGGGTAATATAACTAAAAATCCCAAAAGCTGAAAGAGCATAGTTGGGAGAGAGAGAATTAATATTTTGACTTAGGAAGACTGCTTAGTTCTTAGGGAAAGTATATACATTTATATGATGTAAAGTTAAACCCTCAGATCACACAATTGAAAAAAATTAGTTTCTTAATAGATCAGTATTTAACTGTTAAAAATGAAAATAGAATAAAAAGTAAATATAAATATTTATATAATCTTGGAGTGAAGAAAGTGTATAGGTAAGATTAATAAAATTACAAAAAACAACTAAATTTTCTAGGTAAAAAAGTCATTTTTCCAAAAAAGATGGCCAACAGTTGCATTAAAAGGTTCTCAATATAATTAATCTCAGGGAAATAAAAATGAGAACAACATTGAGATATTGCCTCATACCTATTAGAATGGTTATTTTCAAAGACAAGAAATAGCAAGTATGGCAAGGATGTGGAGGAAAGGGAACCCTTGTCCTCCATTGGAAGGACTGTAAATTGATGCAGTTACTATGGAAAACAGACTGAAAGTCCTTCAAGGAATTTAATGTAGAGTTATCATATGATCCAGCCACTTACTTCCTTACATCAAAAGGAAATAAAACCACTGTCTTGGAGAAATATCTGCATTCTCACATTCACTGAAGCATTATTCACAATAGTCAAGATATGGAAACAACCTGAGTGCCCATTCATGGATAAATGGGTAAAGTAAGTGTGGTGTATATACAATGGAATATTATACAGTCATAAAAAGAAGGAAATTCTGCCATTTGTCACAACATGGATGAACCTGGAGGACATTACATAAGTGAAGTAAGCCAGACACAGAAAGACAAATACTGCATGACCTCACTTACATGTGGAAGAAATATATATATATATATATATTTTAATGGATACAAAGTTTCATTTTTGTAAGATGAAAAGATTTCAGGAGATAGATGATAAGATGGTTGCACAATAATATTAATGTACTTAAAACCACTGAGTTGTATACTTAAAAAATGGTTAAGACAATAAATTTTATATTATGTATATTTTACAACAATAAGAAAAACTTGATCAAACTTTAAATGTAGGCAGAAAACTGAGAAAGAACATTGGCAGCCTATTTGACATTTTTACAAATTAATAAGAAAAAGAAATGCATTCAAATGCAAATAACAAATATGGCTAAAATGGGAATAGAGCATTTGCTTAAAAAAGAAAACAAAAAGAGCGATATAAGTAATTAATCTAAAAAATTTTGAACTATCAATAAATAAAACTCCAATTAAATTATGGCACACAGTGAAATAGCACTTAGTATATTATTAGTAAGATAGTTGGTTTTACATTTTGAAGGAAATTTTGAATATTTAAAATATTTACATTAAAATACAGAAGGATGAAAACTACATTGTCAATATGGGTCATCTGGGGTGGGGAGTATGGAGAGAAGGAAAGTTGATGAAGCCAAATAAAAAGAAAAAATGCTGAACTAAAATTTCATGAATGTGTGTATGTGTGTGTGTGTGTGTGTGTGTGTGTGTGTGTATACACATAATGGTGCAAAGTTTCATGTACATATATGTGTGTGTGCAGGTGTGTGTAAATGTAAGGGAATGGAGTATTAGAGCAGTTGATTAAAAAATTGGAGAGAATAAAGTTTGATTTCTATCTCATATCAAAGACATTCTTATATGTTCATCCATAGCTTTTTGATCTAATAGTTCCATTTCTAAGAAAATAATCAGAGATGTAAAAGAATACTTACTTGCATGGATATTTATCTTAAGGTTATACGTTAAAAAGACCAGTTCAAAATGATCTTAGTCTTCTATATAATATTCTTTTTTCATGCAACTACAGAGGCTATGCTCATTTTCTAAGTTAAAAAGAAAAATATGATTAATTATGAAAAAAGAAAAATAAATGAAGCAACATTCCTTTAGTCTGCAAAGAAAAAAACCTCCCTTCACTGAGGTTTTGAGTTTTAAAGTCACTGAGGATTGACTTATGTCTTGGATTTCACACAGCAAAGAAGCTTCACTTGTTTTTTCTCTGAGCTAAATAATCCCAACTCAAATTTGTCTATTGTAAGTGCATGGGAATTTCTCATTGAGTAATGACTGCTCATCTTATTCTTGCCTTTGACTTTCCTAAATTTCAGACCAATACCTTGACTCAACATCTCATATTGCCAAATTACTTGTACACATCATTCTAGCTTTCCCTATAAAGTGACATCGACATTTAAAATTTTTATTTTTATGTTTCTCTCTTTGGAAGTCCAAGAACATTTTGTACAGGAGCAATTATAAAATAAAGCTCTATGTCTCTTGGGTAATAAATCAATCATTCACTGACTTGTGTTTCCCTTATAAATGAGCCTATTGGCTAAATTTAGTATCTCAAATTCAGCCTCTGCTTTACGAAGCTTATTGCTGCTATGTGGTAAGTATTTATACTAAAGTTATTTCTGGAAAAATTTATAATGGTTTATGATAAAACACAGTGTAGTTATTTACACTGATATATACTCCAATAGAACATGCATTCTATTTGGGGTGGTGTCACCACTAAGGGATCAAAAACAGTTCTTGTGGGGGTTTAAAAATTTTTAGATATTTTAATAGTCTGTGGCCCTCCAAAGCTCCATACTACACAGTAAAGTCTTACTCTTTAGCATTTAATTGCTCTCATCACATAGAAATTAAATTAAATTAATAAATGTGTAATTAAATTTAATTTATTTTTCCCTTTAGTGGACGCAATAATGGAAAAAGGTTGAGGAAAACTGCAGTAAGACAATATCATGAGAACAGAACAGTGATGGCCACATGACACTGGTGACAGTAGAGTCAATGGGACATTAGACATGCAGGTAGAGGACAGAGGTTGGGTAGGACACTGCACTCACCTCCTGAAGTTGTTTTATTTTGGTTTTGCATATGAACATGTGCACCACTATTTCCTGTCTGTGACATCACTTGCTATTCTGCCTCTGCGATGTTTACCCATTCATTACATAAAGTGTGATATAACCTGTGTTCATAGGACAATAGCCCGCGTGTACTAACTCTCTCATGCTATTGCCCCTGATCAAAGTATGTTTTGGAGAATCTCTTCAGCTTTGCCAGTTGATGATGTACATATTCAGGGGACTCATAACTGCCAGGTGTGCAAAACTTCACACAGAACAGTCACACATTTCTGTCCCTGAGGGGTCTCCCCAGTTTCTCTTTGCAGCCTTGTCTCTTGTCAAACTCCCTTCACCCCTTTCTCCTACCACAGCATGTGGTGTTCCCCAAACCCAGAGGTCATCCACACGCTTGTTTTGTCTGTCCCTTCTGTTCTAATACATCCTCTTGCCCATTGCTCCTTGATGAAATTCTACCCATCTTTGGAATCCAACTCAAATGTCACCTCCTGTAAGAATCCATACTCAACTTCCCTGTGCTGTCACCAATTTGTAATGAACAGCCGTTTTCTGGGCCCTTTTCACTTGATTGTGGCCCCCATCACATTCTGCTTCTCTTAGGCTTACATATGGGCATTTCTCCCTCCCACTTCTAACACCTCTGCAGGGAGGACTAGGCCATGGGATATTTCTATCCTTTGCAGTTTGTAATACAGAGTCAGTGACTGGAAAAACATTTCATAAATTGATCAACCATCATATTATCTTTAAAAGAACATACAATACTTTAAAATTGTTTTAAATATTAGAAAAAAATCTCAGAAAGAAAAGGTTGTAATAAGTATCCCCTAAATCAAAGTGATTCCTCTGAGTCTTACAATAATGATCAACTTGACGTGTGCTCTTCTGTGCATTTCCACATATGCAACCAGGAAACCTCATATTTTTCAAATCAAAAATGAATAAAATTGGATTTTGCTTCCCAGAAAAGGATGGTAGGTCTCACATTGGGCAGAAAACTCCTGGTCAGGCCAAGAATACAAATAGGTTTCCTCTCCAGGATCACCTCTGAGTGATTGGTGTCTGTGTAGTGGCAGGCTTGTGCAGGGCCAGCTGGGCAGTGTGGCTTCATTGCACATGGCTGCCAGATGTGGAAATGCCATGTGAGCATGGCTTATTTGCCCACCCTGAAGCAGCAACAGGTTGCCAAGTGCAGCTGACCTCCCATTCCCTGTGCGTGGTTAGTGGGCTTCATGGTGGTGGCAGCAGCCTCAGCTGGAGACTTAAGTATGATCTACAACAGGCCGGTGAGGTCATGAGACCACTCATGGGCAAGACTTGTGGTGCACTGGGCCTTGTAGCAGGTTGGTGTCAACTCTTTCAACCCTCATGATGATCCTATGAGATAATCTTACTACTTTACAGAGGAGGAAACAGAGGGATCTAATAACTTTCTCAAGGTCACATCGAGAAAACTGCAAAGCTTGGATTGAAACCCTGATGTGTCTGACTCCAGAGGCCTGGGTCAGTCGACCTCCCTGAACCTCACCCATGTGCTCCACAGGGGCAAAACTGATGAAGTAACTCAACTTGAGCAATTAGGAATCCCATGGGCCTGCCAGATGTGTGAAGCTTCAAAACACTCCAGGAAAGTTCTACTTCAAGCATTGCCAATAACCCAGACATGCACACACAACAACCCAAGCCTGGCTCTCTGGCATGTACTGTTTATTTTCTCAAGGAAAAGAAATAAGTCTTGTGCGTAAAGAAGTTATCTTTCCTTTATCATTGGCAAGACTGGGCAAGGAATGGTGTCTCTACACTGTAGCAGTGGGGTTCTGTGGTTTCTTTTTAACCTTAACACTCATTGACATTGAATCTGTTATCTTGCCTTTCAAACTAGGGGCATGAAAGGATTTCAGTGGTGATGAAAATGTTCAATATTTGGACTGCAGTAGTGATTACATGACTCTATATAATTTGTAAACTCATTAAACATAGTGCTTAAAGTAAGTGAATTTTGTTGTATGCAAATCATACCTCCATAAGTTTGCTAAAGATAGAATTAGAGAAACCTTGGATTGCTCGACAGATTTGAGTATCCCAGAGAGCCATTCACAGTGAGCTGAAGAGCAGGCACTCAACAAATTAACCACATGTGTCTCTTCTGTGGTTGGTTCCTGTCAGCCTGTTTGCTGGCCTCCCTTCTCAAAATGTGGACAAAACATGGTAGGAAGGCAGAATTGTATCTATTTTGTAGGTCCCAAATCGATGTTGATCGCCTTAGTTTCTGGTCGTTATTTTTAAACTGTTGATGAGATCCTACATATTTAAAGGGCCAACAGTGATTTGTGTTTTTATATTCTGGAATATTAATTAGGAAATCACTTATATTCCCACCCCTTAGGAAAATTATATGGGAATAACACACTGTTCTGGGAGGCTGAGAAGGAGCCACTCACATGTGTGGACTGGGCAAGGAAAAGCAGAGATTATGAATCCCTGGAGAGAAATCAGCATCTTTGTGTTTGTGAGACTGTTTAATGCCCTATTTGTCTCACTTTCCTTTTTTTTCTATTAAGGTGTAATTTTTATATATTGTATTAGTTTCTGGTGTACAACTTAATGATTCAATATTTGTGTATACTGTGAAATGATCACCACAAGAAGTCTAGTTACCATTTGTCCCACACAGAGTTACAGAATTTTTCTTCTTATGATGAGAACTTTTAAGATCTATTCTCTTAGCTACTTTCAGATTTACAAGACAGGATTATTGACTGCAGTCATCGTGCTGTATGTGATATCCCCAGGACTAAATTGTCCTATAAGTGGAAGTTTGTACTTTTTGGCCCAAAAGGGTATCTTTCCCCTGCCCCCAGCCTGGCAACCACTGATCTGTTCTTTATGTCTATGAGTTTTTTGTTTTGTTTTGTTTTGCTTTTTGTTTTGTCTTACTTTTCTAAACAATAAGTAAAAGATATTATACTGTCTTTATATTATAAATCTAAAGTCCAATAGAATGCTTTGCCAGCCCCAAAGCTATTTCAGTGGTAAATAAGGCATCAGTGCATTCCAAGAGGTGGTTGGATTATTTATGTTTTAATCTCTATCAGTCACTCACTGATAGACTGCAACCCCTAGATGGGGGCAGGCTTGGGAGTCTGCCTTTCCTTCAACTTCTCAACTCCCACGAACCCTGTATGGTTGACTGGATAGATTAATATATGCAAACTGCTTTGGGCACCTCAGAAGAGGTGCATTGTCTATGCAGGGAAATAGTTATAAGCTCGGAAGTGCCCAGAGAAAAGGGAGCCATGTAAATGCAAATCAGGGCTATGTTGTGCATTGTAGCTTTTAGCAGCTCTGAAGAAGCACGCTCCAGGTGTGCTCCTGGAACCCTGATCTTTCTAGCTGGGGAAGGAACATGCAGCTTCTATCAAGCTCATGCTCTCAAAACTGTGAGATACTGGCTCTGGGAGCAAGAATTTTGGACAACATTATTATTCTACCTCTAATTCAAATAGTCTTTCTTACATAACAATGAAATAAAAGAACAGAATAAATAAAACAAACAACATAAACAAAAGACATAGCCCAAGCCACTGGGAGGCCTGGTGTTCTACGGGTGTTCTTAGAGTTTTCCCTACCGCAGCATCAGCCTGGCAATGTCCCCCTTGAGATCCAAACTTGCATTGCCACCTCGGGGGTCACACATGATGGACCAGTATCTCCTCAACTTTGGACACTGAGCTCAGCCATTACCCCTCCCCCCTTCAAGAAAGCCCTAGGTTCTTCCAGAGATCTTTCTTCATTTCCTTTTTCTGTCCAGACTTCAAATTTCAGGACCATCTTTGACAACTATCATACCTCACAGCTAAAAGGCCAACTATTGGTATTTTTGTTTTCAGGTCTTACCCAGCCACAACTCAGGAGAGCTGCAGTTCAGATACCAGACAGACTCAAAAAGAAGGAAAATTTAGTCTAACGATGTGACTGACCCGCTGCCCAGCCACAGCTGCCCTGGGTCTGGCTCCCTGCAGAAAAGCACAGGGGCTGTTTTTGTGAGCCCCGCTGCCCACTAGGTGAGGCCGGGTCAGCTGTTCTGTCACAGCAGAGCAGTGGGCCTGGCACCTCCCCCCACACTGTCAGAGAGAGCAAAGGGTTTGTGGCCAAAGCTCACCCCAACCACCTTCTGTGCCCCCAGGAGCTTCTTCTGGAGTCTCCAGTGGCTTCTCAGGCCCATTAACATGCCTGTGGTCTCTGTCCACTCTGGGGCTAAGATCCAAGGAAAACCAATCAACTTTCCCGTTATGCCCGGAACAATAAAATGACTGAGAAAGTAGAATAATAACTAGAAGTTTTTTTAAAAAGCTGATATAAAAATATCAATAAATATCAACAAATAGTAAAAGCATAAATACAAGATATTATTTATATGAATAAAATTTTTAAATAAAGGAGAAGAAAAACCCTCCTAAGCAGAATAGGGAAGAAAAAAAAGAAAATAATGAAATAAAAGAAAAAAGGAAAATTTTTAATTTACATATAACTTTTCCACATAATATATTGGTTCAGGTGTACAACATAGTGATTCGACATTACTAAATGTTCACCGTGATAAAAGTAGTTACCTTATTACAAAAGTACTACTTTACTACAAAAGTGACTAAAGGACAAGTAACTTTAAATAAATCAAAGGATGAAAACTGAGGAGGATAACCAAAAAAGCAAAATCAAAAGAAATAAAGGAACCCTGAAGATGAGAATGATATATGGTGAATTTGACTAAGAACACAAGGAAGGGATGCAAAGCACATCAGGACAATGGATGCTCTGATCCACACACAAACCCATGGTGATGGAAGACTTATTTAGCAAGAAATTCTTAGTAAAATACATGTGCAGAAAAACCATACAGAAATACAAAACCCTTGGAACGGAGTGCTTCAAATGTTTTCTTAAACGAGAACTATTCCCCACAAGGGGCAATAGCCCTGGAGGAGAGCACGGGGAAGGGACTTGTGAAGCACAAGGTCTGTGTCTGGGCTTCTGCTCTGTGCCCTGGGGCTGGGCCAAACCAGAGAGAGTGTTTCTTTGCCAAGTGGTAAAAGCCCACACTCTGGGGCTAGACTGCTAAGATGCCATACTTTGCTCTTCTGTGTAGTAACTGTGCTGCCTTGGGTAAATTATTTAACTTTCTATGCCTCCAGTTCCCCAAATATAAGATAGGGAGTTAATGATAGTATTTATCTCCCTGAATTCCCAAGTATTAAATAGGTAAAATGCTTAGAACAATGCTTGACATTCCATAAGAAGTGCTATTTCTGAGTTAGTTATGGATTACAAGTTATGGTTCCCCCAAAAAATACTTAAAAAAATTATGTTTATTATGGAACTTTTCAAGCCTAAAGCAAAAATAGAAAACAGTATAATGAACCCCCACATACACATCTCTGAGTGTGGGCAATTATCAACTCATGACCAACCTGATTTCATCTCTTCCCCATCTATTCCATCTGCCCTCCCCTTCAGATTATTTGGAAGCAAATCCCAGATTTACTTTCAATATTTCAATTATATCTCTAAAAAGCAAGATTTTTAAGAAAAAGAGACCCTAACCACACTGCCATTTTCGTGCATAAAAATTATTAATGATTTCAAAGAAAATATTTTATAGATCTCAGTGTAAGGCTGGAGGCACTGGAGGGAGAAAAGCGAGGACAGTGCAAATGGAACAAAGACAGCACCAAATAGCTCTGTGCCATATAAGGAAAGAATGGACAGCTCTTCTGGGAGTCCAGTCCTGTGATGTGCTGACAAACCCCGGATGTAGACACCCCCATCCAGAAGGAGGAGGCCTCTGGCGGTCCATCACCCAACCCTGAGCCAATAAAAATTCCCCACCTACCCCTAGCGCAGCCCACTTCCCCCTACCTTCCCTGTTCTTTTAAAAACTCCCTGCCTCCCCTCCTGGGTACAAATTCCCTGGCCTGTGATAGTCAGACCGGGGAACCTCGCCCGGGAATTGCGCTCAAATAAACTGCTTGGCCCTTTGTTGCCTCTCATTGCCTGCTTATTTTAGCTAGAATTTATCTTACATTTGGTGCCAAAACCCGGGAAAGAGTGTGAGAGCAGGGCCCCGACTGGCCACCGGCAGTCCTGTCCCCTCCTTCCCCAACCTGGGACCTCAACCTGCTCTTCACTGCATAGACTATTTTTCGGTGAGTCCCTCAGTTTCCCCCAGTCTGTTTCCCTTCCTAACCTGTTCTCACCTGGTCTGTCCGAAATCATAGCTATGTCCAGGTTGGGGCATTCAGGCCCTGGGTGCCGGAGACCAAAAGGGCCCACACCCACAAGATGGCGGATTTCCTGCTTCTTTTCCGGGTTTGCTATTCCCGCCAGTGCCCTCCGAGACCCAATCACCTTTGTACACACTCCTGCTAGCACCACCTGGTGTCCAATCATCTTCCGACCCTCCCCTTCCTTGCTGATCGGTATAAATTAAGCCTGCTGCAAATAAACTGCGCCAGCTTGATCAGACACCCTGTCTTGCTGGTCGTTCTTTGTGTCCCTTGCTTGTTCATTTCTGCAGGCGTCTCCGGCTACACTCCACGTTAATCCCGCGGGTCGGGACAACTGGCGCCCAACGTGGGGCCCCCCGGGACTCCTGCTGAAACGTCTGCTCGGAAGCCCTGGCCAGGCATTCATTTGAGTCACCGCACGGGTATTGACCTGATGTCGACTCTGCATGGAGAAGGATCACTGCGGCTCACCCGTCCGTAATACAGATCCTTGAGAGGTGAGTAGACGAATCCCCCAAGCAAGATTCCAAACAACCTCTTGGGTGTTCAGCAGTCCATTTGATCTTATCACTTCCCTCCAGTTTGCTGCCGCGATTTATTCCTTGTTTTGTTCACTAGTTGTTCCTCTCTGAAAACCTTGTGTTTACTTTGGGCTAACGGTCGTTCACCTCGAAGGCATACCCGGGGGACTCCGACTCCAGAGTCCCTGCCCTAGAGGGTCCGAGCAGGCGGATTGTACCTGCCGACTGTCCTACGTAAACAAGGGCTCGTCTGAGCTGACGAGAGTGGCTCCAGTGTTTCAGGACATTGATGTAATTGCAGCTAAATTGGAGGAAAGGATTCAAATTTTTACAGTGCAAGGGTTGCGGCCATAGTGATGGGCAACTCTCTGAACTCCCATGAAGTCTTCCTTACTGGACTCAAGGAGTCCCTCAGGACACGAGGAATTAGGGTTAAAAGAAAAGACCTTAGGTATTTTTTTTCCTTTATTCATGAGACTTGCCCCTGGTTTCCCCTCGAAGGCACTATCAATCATAAATGTTGGAAGAGTCTGGTGATCGTATAGAAAAACCAGCTAAAGCCCAGAAATACTGCCGCCTTAACCTTAAACACTTAAAAGACTTAAAAACAGCTGTTACCAATTATGGCCCCACAGCTCCTTTTACATTAGCCTTAATTGAAAGCCTGAGTGACCGGTGGTTGACTCCTAATGACTGGCTTTCCCTAGCTCGAGCCGCCTTGTCAGGAGGAGAGTATGTTTTATGGCGCACTGACTTTGTAGAAAATTGCTGTGAGATTGCGCAGCGCAATAGTGAAAGTAAAACTTCACGCGCATGGACAAGAGATAAACTGCTTGGGCGAAGCCCCTATGAAACAAATGAAGCCCAAGCAGCCTTCCCCCCAGGCCATTTAGCTCAAGTCCAAAACGCAGCCCTTAAAGCCTGGTGGCACCTCCCTCCTAAAGGCTCCGCTACTACCTCCCTAGCAAAAATCCCGCTCCCATCCCCCTTCCGAAACCTCCCGGCCAGCTTCCCCTTCTTTTAAAACACACCCTTCAGATCCTGTTACAAACCCCTCCCAGGACCCAAGCGAGCTCCCGCCCTTGCCAACAATTGAGCCTCTTTCTCCGTCCCCTCCCCTTGATAGTTCTGCCGATCCTGTTATTTCTCCCCCAAGTATTTACCCTATTCTCATCGACTTAAACCCTGATGAGCCCCTTAGTCCCGCTGATGAGGCCACGCTAGAGGAAGGGGCAGCGTGCCATAATAATTCTGACTGGCCATCAAAAAGCCCTGCTATTGTTCATGCGGCCCCGCCCATCCCTGCCACTACGTCCCGCCCTCCAACTATAAGCCCACCTGTAAGCCTGCCTCCCTTCCTCCCACCACCACCTTATCATTTCCCTGTCCTTGACCAAGTGTTCCCTGCCTCATCAACTCTCTCCCGCGAGCGTCTGCATATGACAAATGACCTCTCAGTCCTCAGGCACATGGTCAAAAACAGAAAAGAGCAAATTCAACTCCTGCAGGCCGTCCGTGATTTAGATCAAGAGCTCTCCAAATTGACTCACATAACTTACATCCCAAAACCTCCTCAGCAGCCCCAGGGAAGCCAAACAAGCTTGTGACTCAGATCAGGGCTCTAGTAGCGAAAAGTCACACAGTCCCTGGATTTATCAGACAGGCAGGGGCCTCTTGAGGAATGACAATAGCTCAGGCAGAAAAAACTAGGAAAACTAACTGAGAGCAATTCGATCCCTAAACTCTAAAAAGAAGTATCTTACCTTCTGCACACAAACCTGGCCCCAGTACAAACTCTGATTAGAGAGGCTTGGCCCCTGAAAGAAGTATGCAATATAATGTTATGCAGCTAAATATATTTTGCCACAAGGGAAGAGGATAGTCAAGAGTTCCATGAACTGCTACAATGTAGAGCTAGTTTTCTGAATTGTTTTAGTGAACATCTATTCTATTTATTAAGTTCATCACTGTCTTTGAGAATTGAGAAGTCTTAAACTAAACTCCCTGAGATAGAAGAAATTTATCTTCTGCAATACAGCCTGGCTTTAAATGACTGGAGCTAGAATTGTACTTGCATTTCATTTCCAGCCCCCTAGACACACATAGTCCCTATCAGTTCAGAGCCTCCATCAGCCCTGTTAGTCTGGGGCTGTCTAAACCTTAACCCAGTTATGTAAACTGCTTGCCTTTAGAGTGTATTCTTGAAAACTGAAGTACTTTTCATCAAATAAACTAAGAAGAAAGAAGACCATTGAGTATTAGAAACTCAAATCTTTATGTCAGTTTGTCTGTGTATATGTATTTGTATGAAGAGTGTTACTAACTGTAGTCATTATGTCTCGGTCTGTATGTTTGTGTGACTAAGTGTGTAAAAAAATATATATATTTTCCACCTCCGGAGGGTATTAATAAAATTGATTTAAAAACATGCGCTTGTGAAAATTGGGCATTCTAAAACTTCCAGAAAATCTAATTAAAAAATATTATGCATTAATGCTAATTTAAGCTTAACTGAAATGGACATGTCTTTATAGTTATTAGCTGCCAAAGTTTACTTAAAGTCATTTAAGTTGATGTTACCTGTTAAATATTCCAAGAAAATACTTAAAGAAAAGCTTGACTTTGATGTGTGGTGAAAGTTTTATAAGTAATTTAGCATAGTTGCTAAAAATAAGTAAACAAGTGTAGCAAATAAACCTTTTAATAATAATACTGTATTAATCTATAACAATGTATATATCTGCAAACAGCCTGAGAATTTTTGTGGTAACCAAAATTCTTAAAGTTTGCCAAGTTATTTAAGAAAATAAGATCTTAATATTAAAAAGACTAAGCTAAGTGTTGTTAACAACTATGTAACCTTCTGCATTCGCTTTTAAACTTTCTTATTATCATTCCAGTTAAATAATAAGTGTTATTTAATAACTATAATTCTATTTAGGCAAGTGCCTTAAAAACGTTTGACAGCTTCCCATAACCAAAATTTAAAAAGGTATTTTTACCTCTCGATTAACTCTGATATTTTCCAGAGGGCCCCTGGAACATATCAGTAGAATTTCTTCTCTTCATCAAGAAAATATTTGACTAATTTGGCTTATTTACCTGATATATATTTACCTGGAAAGCACTGTCAAAAGGAATAATACTAAACTTTATTATTGAATCTTTCATGTTACATAAACATCACTCTTACCCCTAAAGTGCTCGCTCCTGATGCCCAATTAAATCTAACTGTTAGTATTACTATAATTACTGATTGTGTATGTATTAATTGTACTCATGTGCCCTCTTATTATAATTCTTCAATCAATGTAAAATGGTCTTCTAGATATAGACTTCCAAATAGTTGGGTATTTTTGCGTAATAACAAAAGATATCAAGCCCTTTCTCCACACTATCGAGGTGTTTGTGATGTGGAATGCATTCTTCCTGCTCTAATAGACCACCTGGATATAAGCACAAGAGACTTCTCTGAGTTCTGCCATCTGACTGTGATGAAAACTTGAAACTTTGAGATCCTGTCGCTGTTGCAGTTGCAGCTGCATTCCTCCTGCCAGTTCCTGGACTTGTCATTAGAATGCAGAAAGAGATATCTAAGCTGGCCTGTGCATATAGCAAAACAACAAACTTGACTGCTTCTGTATTATCTGAACTCAACCAAAAGCTGAGAGAATTGCGAGCTGCAGTGCTTCAGAATCGTGCTGCTCTGGACTGTCTGATGTTAAAAGAGCATGTAAGATGTGATCAGTTTCCAAGAATGTGCTGTTTCAATTTCTCAAACTACTCAAAATCAATTAGATGATATCCCTCATATTGTCAATAAGTTTTTACAAATGCCTAAGCTATCTAACTAGTTTTTTAATTTCATTAGATATAACGAGTAATTGTAAGTCTGCCTTTGTTATGTATCTATATTCCTATTGTTAATGTGTATATGCAATTTAACTAGCAGTTTTTTAAAACCTATATATATATTCAAGTTATGTCTGTCTTTCGACATGTTCAGAGAACCCCTGAATAGTGTCTGGCACGCTGTCATACCTCTCTTAACCCTAAGCATTTTATGTCTTCTATTGCTGTTACTAGGGCCTTGTGTCCTTCGCAGCATGTGGAAACTCATCCAACAAGCCTTAAGAGACCTGCATTATTTGAAATTGCAGGCAGCCCCCCCACTTGTAAATCATAAGATCTAAAGTCAAGTATGGTAGCCAGTGACGGGTAAGATATGGTTGAATGGTAAATACCAACCTAAGACAGGGAGTGGTCGACAGAGGACTATACCCCCATGACGGGTAATTAAGAGGTTGTACCTGCAGAAATACAGGACAGACATAAGACTTCTGATAAAAATAACAGGGGCCGATCTAATACTGGGGCAAGCTCCTATTTATGTAGGCCGATCCAGTATTAGGGCAAGCTCCCCTGAAGATATCAGGCCGACTCCAAAAAGAGGCAAGCTCCTGAAAAACAGAGGCCAGGTACAAAACCTCTAAACCTAAGACAGGCACCGTCTACCCAGTAGATAAAAAGCTCCAAGTTCCTGTCCCAATCCCTCCTAAAAAGAATAGAAAATGAGGAGATGCCGGAGACCAAAAGGGCCCACACCCACAAGATGGCAGATTTCCTGCTTCTTTTCCGGGTTTGCTATTCCCGCCAGTGCCCTCCGAGACCCAATCACCTTTGTACACACTCCTGCTAGCACCACCTGGTGTCCAATCATCTTCCGACCCTCCCCTTCCTTGCTGATCGGTATAAATTAAGCCTGCTGCAAATAAACTGCGCCAGCTTGATCAGACACCCTGTCTTGCTGGTCGTTCTTTGTGTCCCTTGCTTGTTCATTTCTGCAGGCGTCTCCGGCTACACTCCACGTTAATCCCGCGGGTCGGGACACCTGGGCATCTGGCCCACCCTCTGTGGGCATCTGGCCCTCCCCTGGCCCTGTGGTATGGGAGACATCCCTCACCCAGGCTCCCAGAACATCTCCCCTGACTTGGCACACTTGGGACACTGGGCACTCTTCTCAGCAGGATTAGTTGGAGAGTGGCGCAGACATGGGGAACCAGCCCTCAAGAGCAGAGGTTCAGACCCTGTCACAGTGTCTCATTTCTAATTTGGCTACTCTATATTTGTCCCAGGAAGTTTGCAGATGGAAGCTAGTCTTTCTTTGCTCTGAGGCCGGGCCTCAGTATCTCTTGGACAATCAATCTTACTGGGCCCTTGAGGGAACTTTTGATTTTGGCCTCCTCACTGACTTGACTAATTATTGCCACCAGAGCAGAGAGTGGGGTGAAATCCCATATGGGCAAGCTTTTTGGACTTTGCACTCCTGCCCAGACTTTTATGTTAAGTGTTCAACAACTCAGGTTCTCCTGGCCCGATCTCCAGTTAAAGATTGTCAGCCTCTTACTCTGCCCAGTCCTTCTTCCTTTTCAGATCTGCAGGAGGACCTTAGTCTCCCACCTCTCTCAGCTCATTACCTCCATCCCTCTCTGCCACCATCTTTAAGTTCTTTGTCCTCCTCCATGTTGCTGCCATCTTAAAGTCCTACATTCTCAACCATGCCATCTTCCTGCTCCTCTCCTCTTCTGGTGGCTGCATCACCCCCTCCCCCTCTCCTTCTGCCTTCACCGCCCTCTTCCCCCACCAGAACACGCTCCTCCTGCCCTCCGGTCCTGGAAGCCATGGACAAGAAGCTAAAAAGAAAGAAAGCAATTAAATATCAGTAACTCAAATCTTATATCAGTTTGTCTGTCTGTGTATATGTATTTATATGAAAAGTGTTGCTAACGGTAGTTGTTATGTCTCAATTTGTATGTTTGTGTGTCTAAGTGTGTAAATGAAAAATATTTTCCTACCTCCAGATGGTATTAATAAAAATTGATTTAAAAACAAGTGCTTGTGAAAATTAGGCATTCTAAAACTTCCAGAAAATCTAATAAAAAATATTAAACATTAATGCTAATTTAAGTTTAACTGAAACGGACATGTCCTTATAGTTATCAGCTGCCAAAGTTTACTTAGAGTCATTGAAGTTGATGTTATCTATTAAACATTTCAAGAAGATGCTTAAAGAAAAGCTTGACTTTGTCTAATGTTTGGTAAAAGTTTAGTAAGTAATCTAGCATGGTTGCTAGAAATAAGTAAACAAGTGTATCAAATAAACATCTTAATAATAATAATGTATTAATGTATAACAGTGTATATGTATGCAAACAGTCTGAGAATTTTTGTGGTAACCAAAATTCTTAAAGTTTGCCTAATGAGAAATTGTGCTGTAAAGCACATTTCCAAAAATGATTATATACGTTCATAGATGTATCAATCTGAAGAATGCTAGTGTAACAATTTAAGGTGGCCTATTTTTCAGTGTTCACTGAAGGTTAAAGTAATGATTTTAAGTTCTAATGAAAACTACTTACTATAATAAGGAAAATATTTCTGTATGCTAAAGATGTGTTTTAATAAGAGAAAGTATAAAGAATGGAAATTCGTTTTGTTGAGGGTAAAAGAAGGTAATTGTTCTAAAGTAAAGCTATTTATTTAAAGGGGGAGAACACTGAATGTAAAGAAAAAGTTGTAGAAAGCTTGTAGAAAAATTGATAATAGTCATGCTATGTGAAATTAAAGCAAGTGAGTCTTGATATCAAGCACACAGCAAAATTAGAATTTTGTTTTCAGTTAAAAAGACAAAGTTTTCTTAAACTGTTAGTCTGCTCTTAATGTTGAAAGATTGCAAAAGGCTTTCTAATGGTTTTATCAAAATAGTTTCTCATGCTTAAAATATCAATGAATTGTCCGAGTATTTAAGAAAATGAGATTCTAATATCAAAGGACTAAATGTTAAACTTTGCTAATAACTGCGTAACCTTCTGTATTTGCCTTTAAAATCTTTTATTGTCATTCTAGTTAAATGGATAAATATTTTTTCATGGCAACCTATAATCTTATTTAAGCAAATGCCAAAGGAACTTTCTTTTGACAACTTTCCAAAATCAAATTCAAAAAAGTGCTTTTAACTCTAGTTAACTCTGATATTTTCCAGAGGGCCCCTAGAACATGTCAGAAGAATTTTTTCTCCTCATCAGGAAAAATATTTGGCTAATTTGGCTTATTTATCTGATATATATTTACCTAGAAAGCACTGTCAAAAAGAATGATGCTATACTTTGTTACTGAATCTTTTTTGTTACAGAAATATTCAAATTTCCTTATGACAACTGTCTTACAGTAAGCTCTCATCAGATCTTTAACCATTGTCATTTGTAAGTCTTTTGTCATCTATACTCACTGTTTTATTACTCCTAAACTAGTAAAAAACTAGATTTCAGCAGAACAGGTATTAGTAACATAGGATTAAGTAAACTAAGAAAGATGATTTTGTAGATTTTGTTTCAAATGTTGTTGATAAAGTGTTTTAAGCTTTTTCTCTTAAACTGACAACAGTTTAGTAAATGACTGCCTTTATAAGCAGAATTGAAACTTTATCTTTCTCTCTACCTGATCCCTCCAGAATTTAAAAACCCTCAGTGACTATTTTTATATTTCATGGCAGAAACTTAGACAGAAGTTCAATAAGAATCTGCTTTCCTTGTAAGAAGACCAATTAAAAACACTGGTTATATTACCAAGGCTTTGACTGGAACGTCATACCTGAGAGACACGTGTGTAAACTCAGATATGAACAGACAGCTTTAAGGAACTAAGATTAACTTTATAAAGCCAACAAAGCCCCTTCGAAAACTGGCCTGGTACCTTGCTTACAGAGTTCCCAGCAGCCTTACCAGGTGAGTAAGGAAGGTCACTTCCTGGCAGGTGCAGGAACCTCAGGAATGTCTTGATAACCTCAAGAAGAGAGAAATTCACCCAAATGTACAGGTACTGCAGGCACAACCTGATGGCAAGTCTGGCTTGGCTGTCTGGCCTTGAGAGGCCTTTAAAAGTTCAATCTGAAATTCCTTACAAAAAGTTCCAGCAAAGCATATTTAAAAGATCCCATGTAATCAATTACTCTTCTTGCTGCACTTATGCAACTAATCAAGCCAACTGTTAATTATTTTCTTAATCTGACTACTTCTAATAAAAATGAGGGTGATTTTAGAGAAAACTATTGTTTCTATAATGCAGTATTATCTATACTAAATCCTAATACTAATCATTGAGATGTAAACTCAATCCTGAATTCTAGTTTCCCCATGATACCTGGCTATGGTTCTCAATTAGACTCTTCATATTTCTAGTTCTCATATTCAGCCATGCATTCTTAATTTCATGAAGTTTGTCCTTCAGGAATAGAAAATCCAACTCCAGATAATGCTACTTAACCTAATAACACAATTTGTTCTATCTTGCCTAGAAGCCACAAAACTGCAAATGGTAATAGAAATGAAACCCAGAAGAGAAGTGCCAACCTTCTGAAGCCCTCTCAACTGACCAGTGATGGAAACCTAGCTGCACCCTTTACTGCGCCCCCTCTCAGCATGAAGCAGCCAGAGTGGTCGTCACCCCTTTTCCCTAGCAGCAGCTAGAGTCTCTATCTATAGAGGGGAGAATGAGACAGAGACCATAAGCTTAGACAGAATAAGGTGAGAGCCTCTGGAAAAAGCAAGGCAGGATATTTGCAGTCAGAGCAATGTAACTACATGCTAAGAAACCAGCCCCCCACGATGCCCCTTGTCAGCTGGTAGTAGCCAGATCGAGACTTCACCCATTATCACCAAAAGGCTGGAATGTATGGCTGGAGGCACTGGAGGGAGGAAAGCGAGAACAGTGCAAGTGAAACAAAAACAGCACCAAATAGCTCTGCGCCATATAAGGAAGGAATGGACAGCTCTTCCGGGATTCCAGTCCCATGACGTGCCGACAAACGCTGGATGCAGACCCCCTCCATCCAGAAGGAGGAGACCTCTGGCTGTTCATCACCAGTCCCTGAGCCAAGAAAAATCCCCCACCTACCCCTAGCATGGCCCGTTTCTCCCTCCTTTCCCTGTTCTCTTAAAAACTCCCTGCCTCCCCTCCTGGGCACGACTTCCCCAGCCTGTGATAGCCAGACCAGGGAACCTCACCTGGGAATTGAACTCAAATAAATTGCTTGGCCCTTTGTTGTCTCTCGTCGCCTGCTTATTTCGGCTAGAATTTATCTTACACTCAGAATCCTCAGCACATGTACCAAGTGCTTGTAAAAAGGTCAAAACTAAATCTATTATCATTCCCTTTAGACCTATTTTAAAGCACATACTCAACATTATTTGTGAGCTGAAATGAACTGAATTAAATTATTTTTCTTGCCTGACATTTTTTTGGAGACTCATATAATGAGGCATAATTATATTCCTTTCCAAGTGATAAAGAACCAAAGCTTTCCCCTAAGTGTCCAATGCATTCTGAGAAAATACTTTCAGGGACCATGAACAACAGCTATACTTTTCTCTTGATTCATTCTGTTCTAAGAAAGCTTTACTGATATTACCAACAGAATTTTGGTGGGTGGCATAATGCGTTGTATATTCTGCAAGGGGATTCTTTTATTTATCTTTTAATATGTAAGATAGATTTCAGTTCTAGAAATGTTATCTATTTCAGGATCTATTCCATATCCTGAAATTCTTGTATCACCAAAAGTACCAAAAGCAGAATGAAAAATGTTGAACATTCCATACCGCCGATCATAGTATTGCTTGCAAAAGTCTGGCTTGCTCAGAGGCTTCAGTTGTGTTTGGCTAAAATGGCTTGCTGCAAGTTTTAACATCCTGTTAAGAACAGCAATGGTCTTTTCAGAACCAATGAAGTGATTTATGGTTCTGCTCTTTGGACAATGTCTTGTGTCGTTTAACCATGCATAACACACAAATGTACCTTCATAGGCATTCATAGTGAATAAACCATCCAGGCTTCCATTGCAGCAAACAAAAAAAATTGAGAGCCTTGAGTGTCTTTCTATACGTGGTTGCTTAATTTTGTTTTCTATAGCTGAAGGCTGCCTCCTGAACTAAAGCTGTTACTCCCAAAGCCACAATAGAGGTGAAGTGGAAAAAGTCATTGTGCCAGAGAAACTGGAAAAAGGAAGAGTGCAGTTTGATGTTGGGTGCTTAGTGAGGATACCTGAAGTGCTTGCTGTATGTATATAAAAAAAATAACAGTGTGATGTTGGACAAGATATGCGCTTTTATGATTAATTAAACAATGAAGATGGTTAATAATCTGGAACTATAAGTTCTATTTGTTGAGAATATAATAAGAAGGAACTTTCAGGGTCAACTTTTTTAAAAAGAAATTTTGTTTTAAAATATTAATGAGACAAATGATTGCTGAACTTACTCTCTTATTTTATATCAACTTCCTTCCTTATGTTTCTTTATTTCCTTATGCCAAAGAGGTAAAAGGTATGAGCCCAAAGCCAGTTATAGCATAATTTAGAGAATTAAACTATTAATGTCTATAAAGCACATTTTCTACTTCAAAATAACATGGTAGGCAAAATAATCTAACTTGCCTTTTTTTTACTGTAAATTCACTAAAAAGACATACAATGCAACAAATTTGGGGAAATAAATGCAGAAACCATAAATAAAATCAGATTTTTTTCAGAATGCTTTCACTTCATGTGTTTCAGACCGTGAATGAGATTCTTGGTGGGACTGTACAATTACAGACATAATGTGAATCAAAATGATTTGGGTTCAGTTAGTAAAAGATTTAGTCTGAGTTCTAGGAAAGGTCTTAAGGGTCCTTGGGTATAATTGGAGAACTTTTTCCATCCGTTTTATCATGCTGGTCTTTCACCTTGCATTTATAATCATCATAATCATCTTTTCATGGGCAATGTAGTTCAAATGTATTTTGAAGTTCTTAAAGGCAAGCATGTTTTGAAGAAAATTAAGATAGCTATGACTTATAAGTCACTGATGTTAAACTGGAAATGGTAGTTGTTACATAATCCTTTACATGTAATTGATTATGCTTTTTGTCTCATGCAAAATAAGTTTCTGAGGAAAGTGTAGGATACTCAGAAAAACATAAAGCAAAAATTTAAATGATTTATAACCCAACCACTCAGAAAAAAGTCATGTTAATATTTTAGTGCATTTCCTTGAAAAATAAAGATCTTGGTTTAACATAGCAAAAATAAGATCACTATGTTTTTAGTGTTGTATCCATTTTTTAAAATGTACCATTATATTATGAGAATTTTCTCATTATCAGATATGTTCCTTAACAGCTTGATTTTTAATTGCTGTATTACATGCCATCACTGGGATGTACTGTAAATTTATTAAAGCATCTCATATTTTTGAAAGTGTAGGTAATTTCCATTCTTTAGATTTCATCAATGTTACATATTAAAATAAGTGACCAAATTTTGTCAATTATAGCTACTAATTACTTCTCAAAACCACCATTTTTTACCATTCCCGTTCTTAAAACCCACACTTCTCTCATTGATAGTAATAACTCTCTAAATAGTTTCTTTGCCCTCAAGCTTTCTCCCAAGTTCATTTTCCACAATTTAGCCAAAGCAATTTTTATCTGTAATTTTTCTTTAAATCATAAAGTTTAAATTATAATGCACTATGTTAGCAAGGACAGAGGGAAACTGCCATTCTCATTTATTGCTGGTGAGAATCTAAACTGGTTTATCTTCTGTGGATGGCAATTGGACATATCTATAGACATTAATTATTAATTATAAATTTGTGTACATACCTTTCAAGCAGGGACAATTCAAGTATTAGAAATTTATTATGCAGACATATACCTGTACATGCACACCATGCAATAGGTACATGAGTTTGTGTAGTTTTTCATAGTGACATTTTTGTAATAGCAAAGACTGGAACCCATATAAAAGATTATCATTAGATTGAATAAATTATTGTGCAGTATTCAATGGAATATTGTGCAGCCAATAAAAAGGGTAAGGAAGTTTCTTATATGCAAATACAGCAGTCCACCTTTATCCTGCTACTCTTAACATCTGCCTGTGTTCCTCCTCAGCTATACACTCTCACCTTAGAAGGCTAGCCTAGGAAATGGTAAAACCGTTATGCAGCCTGTATTCATAAGGCATAGCCAATATTCAAGTCTGAGCAGCATTTGGCTGCATCTTGTCTTCCCACTTTGCAGACAAAATTCACCTAGTCTCTGCCTTCTCTGCAGTTCCCAAGGTGTTCTGTAGAGAAAAAACATGAAGAGGAGAGATTCAGGCAAGATGCCCTATATGGATAATGATTAAGGTCTTACATTAGAATAATTAGGTCCTTCCTCTAAATTAGACTTTCTTCGATTTGCCAGAAAGTGTAATTAGGAAATTAGACTGATTTAATCAAATATCTTAAGAGTTAAGTCAGCATATTGGTGTAGAATTTGAAATGGAGAAACTGAGGTGTGTGTGGCCTACATGCTAAGGGCACTTGGAAATCTAGTAATTATTCAGCCACGATAACATTATCGAATTCATTCCTTACTCAATGAACAAATTCTTAGGAGATCAGTAGTTTCCTATGCCTCTGGTTAATAATACTAGTGATATAGGCACTAAAGAAAAACCCGACTCAATGCAAGTACAAAATTAGAGCAGAGGTATTTTTAGTATGATGTCAAAATGAACATTATAAAAATTCATAACAGGAAAACACTAAGTTCAAGTCTGACTGCTAGGACTATATCTGATTACAAGCTGTCATGTATTTCCTGGCTGAACTTGTGCATAATTGCTTTTAATTTCCCCTAATTGAGGGAAAACTATTGAAATAGAGAATTATATTGTAAAATTGAAAAAATAAAACCTTTAAAAGCTGTCACTGCTATTCAATCCATCTGACCATCAGTTTTAGGGACAAGATAATCAGGAGTGGCTGACAGCTGGTGGACCGAGTAAAGACTCATTCACATGGCTACTAGGCAGGCAGGCAGCTGCACAGAAGGCAGGTAGATGTGGATTTGCCTCCAAAGGGCCTCCCAGGCATCCACAGATGATCTTCTAGGGAAATCTCTGCAGTTACATTCAATGTGTTCTACCTGTGTGAGAAGTTTATCTTTCCTCACACTCACAAATGATTCATGTGCTTGTGGGGATAAACTTTCAACATGGCACTTATAGGAATGATCGAGTCTGGAACAGAGATAAGGGGCAGGGAGACTGTGCAGACAGAGGGCTGACTCCACCCTGATCAGGACAGGGGTGCAGAGGGCAATGCAGTCCCTGTCCTCACTGTCATCACCCAAAGCCTGGGGCACTTTCCAATGACTGCTGAGCAGTGCAGCCCTTGTAGCCCTGTCCCCACACTGTGCTGATTCCATGCACTCCCACCAGTTCAAAACTGCCAGGATTGGCATATAAGGGCCCTATTCTGGATCATAAGAAGCCATTCTATGCTCATGCATGGAGAGCCAAAGCCCTTCCTGGGAGCAGCCCTGACCAGTAACTTTTGGGAGTTGGTGTGTAAGTACTCCTGCTTCCTCACCCCTCAGTTGGAACAGTTCTGAGATGTACATTTGATACCACTTCCCAGAGGTTCCTCCTTCTCATGGGATGAAGCCCCAAAGTTCCACCATGGTGGCCAGTTTAATACCACACTCTTACGGGCCATCTTCCCCACTCCCCTGTGTTGTCTCTGCATCTCCCAAGAAAACTACTTGTGCTGGGACCCTCATCTCAGGCATCACTTGTGGGGAAACTGGACCACGACTGGCCAATCCCTGACCTCAGCCCCTCAGCTCTAGTCATTCTTTAACAGCCATCATGTTTTCTGGCCAGTCTTCTTGGGGAATGAATTTACACATGAGTTTCCAGAAGTCTCAACAAGTGCAGAGTGACAACTCAAGCCTGACAAGAAGCTACAGAGGCAGAATTGTTTTTTCAAAGGCCCCTCAATTGTGAAGGTCGCCTGAGTACAGCTTCATCCTGTACCCTTTCCATCTGCTCGCTTCCTCAGGGACATCCTTTCCTGAAGAGCTTTGGCTCCCTAAGGAGCAGAGAGTATTCTCCAGGCCCTGCAGCTCGTGCCTCCTGACTCGGGCCCTGCAGGCTATGTCCGAGGTCTCCAGGGGCTCTGAGGAGTCCCCAGATCTCAGGAGGCTGTTTTCAGTAACCATTTCTCTTTTATAGCCTTGTCTTTCCACTGAGGCATACAGGGTTTTCCTCCAGCAAGAACCAAATCTCTGCTCCCAGGCCACTGCTACTTTGCACACTGGAGGCAACCACTGTCTCATGGAGAGAACACTGCGTTTGGACCTGCCTTTGCAGAGCATCTGAGCTTGTGCTCTAAATTCTAGCCATGTGACCTTCTGCAAGTCATTCAGTCCTCTGAACTTGGTTTTGTCATCAGTAAAATGAGTGAAATTAGCAAAGGCAGACCCATGTAACAGCACACTGGAGAGGTGCGTGGTTATTACAGTATCTTGTAAACACAAATTAAACCTCATGTTAGCAAAGATAGACATCAATAATACACTGTGCTAGTGAGGATGGGGAAACAAAAACTCTCACACATTTTCAGTGACAGTGTGAATTAAAGTGATTCACTACCCTGAAGGAATATGTGGTAAAAGCTTTCCAAACTGCAAAGACCCATGCCATTTAACCTAGCAGTTCCATTCACCAGGATGTGTCCTCAGAGATACTCATATGTGTGCTCAAAGACTACACACACACACACACACACACACACACACACACACACTCACCAGATAAGATGAGAATATTAATTGCAGCCTGGTTTATAATAGAAAAATACTTGAAACAACCTAAATAGCCATCAAAGGAGGACAAGTCAAATGATTCACAGTTCAGTGACCCTGTGGAATTCCATGCAACTATTAAAATGAGCAAAGCAGCTCCATAGATCCTGATACAATCATGTTTGAAATATACTGATAAATGAAAAAAGCCAGGTGCAGAACAGTGTACACAGTTTGTAATGATTTGTGTGAAAACAATGATACAGATGTGCAAACATGACCCCTGAAGGATACCCCAAAGGCTGTTGGATAGAGAACCACATGGCTGGAGGACTGGAAAGATAAGGGGTTTTACCTCCTGTATATTTTTTGTACCTTTTGAGTCTCATACCATGCAGAATTATTACCTATCCAAATATTGTTAATGAAAAAACGAGAACTAGAAAATGCCTGTGCAATATGCTGCATGCAATATTATTAGATCTAATAATCAGTATGAGTAAAAATTGATAATAGTGCTTGCAAAGCAAAATCCTGACACATAAGATCCTGGGGTCCTTGTGTAAAAGGCTGCCAGGTACCAGAGACAACTCAGCCTCCACCCCTAGGTGGCACCACGAGGCTCCTGAGGTCCTGAGGTTCACTTCAGGCTCATCCCACTGGGTCACAGCTGCAGGGTAGGAGCAACCTGGTTTTCCATTATAATCTGGAACTTGGCGGGTGGCCAGCTGGTTGGCATAATAACATCAAACTCACCCTGAGTTCCCTTTACCCACTCAGACATAGGCTGCTGCTTGGATGCATTTGTAGTGACACTGTCAGGAGTTCTATATCCAGATGGGTTTTTGTTTACTCCTGCTCTGCATTTGCATGTTTGCTTTCCTCACACTTGGTCTCATTAGGCTGTGTGGAAACTGTGTGCCTGTGTGTGGGGGCCAGGTGTTTTGTTGCCTTAAAGTGTTGTCATCTTGGGCCCCAGGTTCAAAGGGACACGTAATGGTGCTAAGAGGCACCTGCTGGGGTTCCTTCCAGAGGCAGAGCCCCTCTGGGGTGGCTGCAGAGTGAAGAGGAGTCAAGTCCACTGCCTCAGTCTATTCAGGTGGTTATGACAAAGCGCAGAGACTGGGCGACTCACACAACAATTTATTTTGCTCAGTTCTGGAGGCTGAAAGTCCAAGACCAAGGTGCTGGCAGATTCTGGGTCTGGTGAGGTCCTGCTTCTTGATTTGAGATGGAACTTGCTGTGTCCTCAAATGGCAGATGGAGAGAGGAAGCACGCTCTCCTGCTTCTTCTTATAAAGCACGAATCCCCTTCTTGAGGCTCCACACTCCTGGTTAACCACCCCCCAGAGGCCCCACTTCCTAACACCATCCCACTGGGGGTCAGAGTTCAACACAGGAATTTGTTGAGGCCACAGACAGTCCATAACACTCACCCACCAGTCCAGCAGGGGGCTCAAAGGCACCCTCAGAGGATGGTCCGGCGGTGACAGAGTTGTTACCTGTGTACACCCTCAGAGGATGGTCCGGCGGTGACAGTGTACACCAGTGTGTACACTGGTGAAATAATGGCCTGTGGGGCCACAAAGGGTGATGGACCATGAAGTTCCACTTTAGGCCAGAGTTCCTCCGTCCTTCTGGGCCAGTGGTCTCTTCTCTTAACAAGTAGGTTGTAACATCCTCCTTATTATTTGGAAATAAAACCTATGCAAAAATATTATGTCCTACACATAGAATGTCAATAAAATAACACATTCTAATTGCAGTATAAGTTAAGCTAAAAGGATATCCTCTTGTAATAAAGTGATATGTCTTTTCACATGGAAATGCTCCAGTATGACTGCACTAGAGTTCACAGTGACTTGGATGTTTGCACCTACATGTGAGTCCCCAGGAATGCAAACAGCTACAAATAGCATGGTGGGATGTTATACTAGTGACTCCCATGTCAGGAGGCAAGTACAGAAACAATGGGATTTTCTCAAACTAGATATTACTCATGATCATGTTCCAGACACCACAGAATAGAATCTTAGAGTAGCAATCTTGGGAAGTTTAAACTATGTGAAAAACACTATGGGTTTATATGCAAAAGGAAGTTTTACATATAAAATGGACTTAGATAAATATAAATTGGGTTTTCACTGACATAAAGGTCCAGTGCAATTCTTGAAAATCATGCAGGATGTGTGGGACAATTCTTTAACAGGCATGACTACTCCATGGATTGAAGGCTATCAAGCACTCCTGGCCCATGTCTAAATGCCAATATTTACCCCATTCCCCAATAATTGTGACAAAAAAGAAATGCTCACACAAATTTTCAAAACATAGTCATGGAGCCAGCTCTGCCTGGCTCAAATAATCTCCCAAACTGGCTTCCAAGATCCCTGACCTTCTCACTCATAGAATCAGTGGTTGGCGTAATACATTTTCTTCAGGTCATCACTGCAAAGCATACATGTTACCTGAAGGGGATGTAGAGCAAACAGCTTAGCATGAACTCATATATTGAATACATTAACTGCTATATATAGCATGCATCCTGAGGTAATAGAAATTGGGCAGAAATGTTGCCACCCTAAGTATGAGATTCCGCAGAGAAGGAACAGTCCTGGGTGTGAGGTTCATGCACAGAAGTAGCCTCAGGAGGGTATTAGTGCACTTGTCTCCATACTTCTTTTGTTTGTGGGCCCCTGCAAGATTTAAAATCTATCACCAAGCATGTTGTAAGGTTGACAGTAAAATTTTTTATCTTAAGTTTATATGGTTGCAAAGATTATAATATTTGGAGTATTGTGCATATTGCCATCTGAAGACACAACTATTACATTTATCTTTTATATCCTTCAGAACCTAAATAGCCAAAGTAGTGTGATACCATCACCCACTGTCTTCTATTTTATTGTAAAAATTTTCAAACATACAGAAAATTTGGAAAAACTTTACACTGGAAAACCATCCATCACCTGGAGTCAACACTTAAAATTTATGTACTTATTATGATACAATCTATCCATTTCTCTATCACTCTATATGACCTCAGTCCATCCTATTTTATGCATTTCAAAGTAGGTTGAAGACTTCAGGTGCTGTTCCTCAAAAAATGCCAACATGTGCATATTATTAACTAGAATTCCATATTTGCATACAGAATTTTTTCTTTTGAGTTAAACCGATATAAATAAAATGCACAAAATTTTAAGACTATCACTTGACCCTCAAACCCCTATCAACATAGAGTGTATTATCTGTACCTCAGAAACATCCCTTGTTCCTGCTTGCCAGTAACTCTTCATCCTCATTCCCTGGAAGTTCTCTGTCCTTCCACTCAGCATGTTTCTGACATCCATCTAATTGTTGCATATATCAGTATTCCAGTCCATTTCATGGCTGAGAAATAGTCCATAGTATGAATTTATAAAAATTCTCCTGTTGATGGACACGGAAGTTGTTTCCAGTTTGGGGTTATTATAAATAAAACTGCTCTGAACATTCTTGTACAAACCTTTTTGTGGGCACGTATCTTTCCTTTTCTTAGATAAAGCCTAGGGTTAGAATTTGAGAAATGTTACATTTTTATAAGAACCCAAAGAGTTATACTCCCAGCAACAATGTATGAAATTATCATCTAGTACTGTCATATTGTTGTTTTATGTTACCCATTTTGGTGGGTTTATAGTGGCAGCTCAGTGATATCTTTTTTCTTGTTTTCTTTTTCTTTTGTTATCATTAATATAGAATCATATGAGCAATGTTGTGGTTACTAGGCTCCCCCCATTAAGTCCCCACCACATACCCCATTACAGTCACTGTCACCAGCATAATAAGATGCTATAGAGTCACTACTTGTCTTCTCTGTGCTATACTGCCTTCCCCATGCCCCTGCTACATTATGTGTGCTAATCATAATGCCCCTTATTACCCTTCCCCCACCCTCCCCAGTCCCTTTCCCTTTGGTAACTGTTAGTCCATTCTTGGGATCTGTGAGTCTCTGCTGTTTTTTTCCTTCAGTTTTTCCTTTGTTCTTATACTCCACAGATGAGTGAAATCATTTGGTACTTGTCTTTCTCCACAGCTCTGTGATATCTTATTTTGCATTTCTCTAATGACTAAAGATTGGTGTTATGCTCCTTAAGTATTTTCTTGAATTTACTACTGAAAGTGTCTTGATCTGGCATTTTCTTTGTGGGGAAGGTTTTTGATTATTCAATTTCTCTAGTAGATATAGTACTAATTAAATTTTCTCTGTCTTGGTAAATTTTAATTTTTAAGAAATTTGTGCATTTCATCTAACTTGTCATAATATCAGCTGAAAACTATAATGTCCCTTGACCCCCTTTTAATGTTTGTAGGATCTGTAGCGCTAACTCTCATTCTTCATATTGGTGATTTGTGTTATCTTTTTTCTTCTCTTTTCTACTCAGTCTTGCTTGGAGTTTATCAGTTTTGCTGATCTTTTCAGACAAACAGCTTTTGACTTTTTGATTTTAATATTTTGCTATGTGGATTCTGCTTTTATTGTGTTATTGCTTTCCATATACATACTTTGGGTTAATATTCCTCTTCATTTTCTAGCTTCTTAAGTTGTAACTTTAGGTTGTTGATTTGATTCCTGTTTCCATAATATTAAAAGAAGGAAATCCTTGTATCTTGAGATTAGTTTGACATGCAAAATGCTTCCATCTGTATTATTATTATTATTAGAATAAAAAACATGTTTTCCAAGTGGAAGTGTAGTCTCCCTTAACAGCTGTAGGAGATTAAAATGGGATTTGGTTAATGAAATTATTCAATCTATACTTAACCTAAAATATAAATTGCCATGTGAGTGAAGAAAATGGAATTGGTTTTCTTTAATTTGAAAAATTATTCACATAAATATATATGTGAAAAATAGAATAATGATGAAGAGATAGAAATCTCTCATTCACTTATTGGTATTATATTTAACAAGTGATTATTATTCATTTGCTATGTACAATGTACTCTGCGGGGATAAATGTTAAATATTTCATGGTCTTAAAGTCTAGTAGGGAAAAAAGCATGAATTTGGAGAATGAAGGTTCCAGGGCAGTTTAGGCCATAGCTCCTCAGTTCTTTTGGGCCAATTCTCTCCAGTGCAATGGTTGGCAAAGGAGTGGAGAGTCTCAGCTGACTGGAGTCATAGGTTCATGTGTGGGTGCAATGACAAAAAGATCTGATGAAGGGCATTGTGGAGGGCCTTAAAGGCTAGACTGAGGAAACAATTGTATAAATTATGGCTTAACAAAACTTCAAGGCATAAAGAATATTTACAGTAATCAGAGTTACTACTGACTCTTCTATCCCATTGTAAAGATGCAAAATGCATAAAAAATACAATCTAGCCTCCTTTTTTTCTCCAAGTATCTTCTGGGGAGTTCACTTTTCTAATAGGAAAAGGTGACATTAAATTACCAATTTTGATACCAGCAGTTATCATATGGTCTGGTGGGGTAAACTTTGCAACACCTTTGCTAAAATTAGTTTCAGAATATCTATAAATAATAGGATATGCTTTCTGTGGAGCATGTCAGCTCAGATCATAAAGCAGTGGCTCAATTTTTAAATAATAATTGTTCAAATTTCAAAAGTACAGTCCATGTCCCCATTTAATTTTTAAGGCAGCTAGAGAGCTTTTTCACTTTGATCGACTTATTCTAGTTTTAGACACTGCAAAACACCATAATAATAGTTATCATTTAGTGTCTTTATGTGTATCATTGCTAAACCTGAAAATAGGTTAATGAAATAGACATATTACTATTGCTAATTAAAAATTAAGGAAACTGAGATTATGTGAGATTAATTGATTTTTCTAAGATTCAATGACTATGCCAATAAGGAATACACTGCTTAAAAGCAACCCTACTGAGGGCTTCAGTTTCCAGTTGATTTTCTATCATGGCAGGGAGTTCAGAGCTCGATCATCTAGGGCTTATGCAACTGCTCAATAATGTCATTAAATATTCGGGCTCCATCTATTTGAACAATAAAATGGAAAAATTAGCATTTGACTTTGTCATCATCATTAAAATATAGCTGCTGCAACTCTAACATTAAATCCAGCTATAGGCAGAAAGAAGGAATGAGAAAGGCAAAGGTTAAGAACATTTCTTTATGAGGCTTTGCTCTTTCATGACAAAAACACTGAACAATCTGAGAAGGGAATTTCCTCAACATCATAAAGGGCATCTGTAACACCTACAACAATGGTAAAAGACTGAATGTTTTCTCCCTCAGGAAAAAGTCAAGGAGGTTTGCTCCTACCACTTCCATTCAATATTGTACTGCAGGTTCTAGTGAGTCCAATTAGGTAAGTTTGCAGATGACACAATATTGTACATAGAAAATCCTAAGGAACCTACTGTAAATCTATTATAATAAACATGATCAGAAAAGTGGCAGGATACAAGATAAACATATAAAAATGAATTGTATTTCAATGCACTTGCAATGAACAATCTGAAAATAAAATTAAGAAAATGATCACACAATAATATCATAAAGAATAAAATATGTAAGAATAAATTAATAAGGGAAGTGCAAAACTTGTACATCAAAAGTTACCAATATTGATGGGGATCAACAGAGGTGAGGCTTAGAACCTCACCGCCCACCCCTGTTTTGAGAGAAATCTTCTGCATCTGTGGATGTTTTGTTGCCCTTGTCTAGCTTGGATTAATACTTAGTCTATAGGCACAGACCTGATCATCTACATTTGCCCTCTTATAGCAATAAATTATGTTTTCTACCTTTATCTTGCATCTACCTACCACTTAAGCATTTTATTTAAATAATAATAATAATAATAATAATAAGGGAGAAATGTGGGATTCACATATAAATCAAGTATAAAAATCAAACAAATAATCGTATCTGACTTGATTGTTTATAGTTCATGATGTGTTATCAAAACTGAAAGTTTCTGTGATATGACTGCCCTTGCACTGTTCACCATGTAAGAACTTATTCACTATGTAAGAACTTGTTCACCATGTAAGAACTTGTTCGTTATGCTTCAGAAGATTGGACACTGTTGAGAATTAGGCTTGGGGTTGATTAATGATTGTGCATTGAGTCCCCTATACAGAATTTTATTTTTGTTAACAACCATTTGATCAATAAATATGAGAGATGCCCTCTCAAAAAAAAAATTAAACCAAAAAAAACCAACTACCAATATTGAAAGAGATTCAAGATCTAAACAAATGATGCTATGGTCCATTTTGAGTTAATTTTTGTGTATGCTCTGGAAAGTGATCCTTCTTCATTATTTCACATAGAGATATCCATTCACCCCAGAACCATTTGTTTAAAACACTATTCTTTCACCCTTGAATTGTGTTGGCATCCTTGTCAAAACTCAATTGGCCATACATGGTTGTGCTTGTATTATAAGACAATATTGTTAAAATGGCAATACTTCCCAATTTTGTCTATAAATTCAATGCAGTTATCAAAAACTCAGCTGCCTTTTTTGAAGAAATTGGCAATCAGATCCTGAATTTCATATAGAAATTTAAGGAACCTAGAAAGCCAAAACTGTCTTTAAAAAAAACAAAGTTTACAGATTCATAGTTCCTGATTTCAAAACAATACGAAACTACAGTTATTAAGACTACATGGTGTGATCTAATGATACATGTACAGGTCACTGCACAAGCATTGAGAAACCATGTATGGCCAATTGATTTTTGACAAGGATGCCAAGACAATTAAAGGGGGGAAGAATAGTGTTTTAAACAAATGGTTCTGGGGTGAACGGATATCTCCATGTGAAATAATGAAGAAGGAACACTTTCCAGAGCATACACAAAAATTAACTCAAAATGGACCACAGCATCAAAGTTAAAACTGTAAAACTCTTACAAGAAATAAAGGAATAAACCTCCATGAACTTGGGTTAGGCAACAGCATAAGTAACCAAAAGCAGAAAAAACAAAGGAAAAGAAACAAATTAGACTTTATAAAAATTAAAAATCTTTGTGCTGCAAACAGTATCATCAAGAAAGTGAAAAGACAACCACTGCATGGTGGAGAATATTTGCAAACTACATATCTGATAAGGGATTTGTAGTCAGAATATGTAAAGAACTTATAAAACTCAATAATGAAAGAATGAATAACCTCATTAAAAAAAGGTAAAAGCAAAGAGGAGCCAAGATGGCGGCATGAGTAGAGCAGCAGAAATCTCCTCCCAAAACCACACATATTTTTGAAAATATAACAAATACAACGATTCCTAAAAGAGAGACCAGAAGATACAGTACAACAGCCAGGCTACATCTACACCTGCAAGAACCCAAAGACTCATGAAGGGGGTAAGATACAAGCCGCGTCCCTGCAGGACCAGAGCGCCACCCCCACCCCAGCTCCCAGCAGGAGGAGAGGAGTTAGAGCAGGGAGGGAGAGGGAGCCCAGGACTGCAAAACACCCAGCCCTAGCCATCTGCACTGGAAGCACAGACATACAGTGTATGGGGTGCTGGATACTAGGGAAATGGGACAGTAAAACCTGCGAGTGGGTCCCCGCAGCCAGTGCCCCTGGGACAAAAGAAAAGCGAGTGCTTTTTGAAAGTCTTAAGGGGACATGGGCCTCACAGCTGGACAGAAGCATCCTGGTGCACTCAGCCTAGCGGCTGGGAATCCCAGAGAACTCTGGGCACTCTAAGCCCCTGGGTGGCAGTGCAGCTCAGAGGCCCCTCATAGTGACAAAGAGCCTCAGGCCCATTCCCCCTCTGGCATGGCCCTGCCATAGCAGAGCAGCAACCTGAGGCTGGCCATGCCCACAGCAACTGCTTGGAGCTTACTCCACAGCAGCCAGGCAAGAATCAGAGACCCCATCTGTGCACAGCTGCCCAGCATGAGCTGCTAGGGGTCACCATTCTCCCAGGAGAGGAAGGCCACAAGCTAGCAAGAAGGGACATTCTCCCAGCTGACACACATGCTAACTCCCCACAACTACCTCTATAGCCATGCAGAAGAATTTATTTCAGACCAGAATCACACAGACATCCTCCCCTGAGAGGGAACCTGGGGAGATAGACCTAACCAATCTTCCTGAAAAAGAATTCAAAATGAAGGTCATAACCATGCTGATGGAGCTGCAGAGAAAAATGCAAGAGCTAACCAACAAACTAGGGAGGGAGACTACAGAAATAAAACAATCTCTGGAAGGACTTAAAAGCAGAACGGACAAAATGCAAGAGGCCATTAATGGAATAGAAACCAGAGAAAAGGAATTCATAGGAGTTGATGCAGAGAGAGATAAAAAGATATCCAGAAATGAAACAATATTAAGAGAACTGACCAATCCAAAAGGAACAATATCTGTATTATAGGGGTACCAGAAGAAGAAGAGAGATAAAAAGGGATAGAAAGTGTCTTTGAAGAAATAATTGCTGAAAACTTCCCCAAACTGAGGGAGGAAATAGTCGCTCAGACCACAGAAGCACACAGAACTCCCAACAGAAGGGACGCAAGGAGGACAACACCAAGACACATAATAATTAAAATGGCAAAGATCAAGGACAAGGAGAGAGTTTTAAAGGCAGCTAGAGAGAGGAAAAATGTCACCTACAAAGGAGAACCCATCAGGCTATCATCAGACTTCTCAACAGAAACCTTACAGGCCAGAAGAGAATGGCATGATATATTCAATGCAATGAAACAGAAGGGCCTTGAACCAAGGATACTTTATCCAGCATGATTATCATTTAAATATGAAGGAGGGATTAAACAATTCCAGACAAGCAAAAGTTGAGGGAATTTGCCTCCCACAAACCACCTCTACCAGGTTTCGTAGAGGGACTGCTCTAGATGGGAGCACTCCTAAGGCTAAATAGATGTCACCAGAGAAAATAAAATAACAACAAAGAAATCAGACCAACCAAATACTAACTAAAGGCAAAAAATAAAATCAAATACTCACAAAAGCTGTCAAAGGAAGCACAAAAGAGCACAGAATAAACACCAAACTTAAAATGAATGGAGGAGGAATAAGAAGGGAGAGAATTAAAGAAACATCAGACAGTGTTTATAACAGCTCAATAAGCTAGTTAAGTTAGACAGTAAGATAGTAAAGAAGATAACCTTGAACCTTTGGTAACCACTAATCTAAAGCCTGAAATGGCAATAAGTACATATCTTTCAATAGTCACCCTAAATGCAAATGGACTGAATGCACCAATAAAAAGACTTAGAGTCACTGAATGGATAAAAAAGCAAGGCCCATCTATATGCTGCTTACAAGAGACTCACCTCAAACCCAAAGACATACACAGACTAAAAGTCAAAGGATGGAAAAAGATATTTCATGCAAACAACAGAGAGAAAAAAGCAGGTGTTGCAGTACTAGTATCAGACAACAAAGACTACAAAACAAAGACAGTAACAAGAGATAAAGAAGGACATTACATAATGATAAAGGGCTCTGTCCAACAAGAGGATATAACCATTATAAATATATATATGCACACTACACGGGAGCACCAGCATATGTGAAACAAATACTAACAGAATTAAAGGGGGAAATAGAATGCATTGCATTCATTTTAAGAGACTTCAACACACCACTCACTCCAAAGGATAGATCCACCAGACAGAAAATAAGTAAGGACACAGAGGCGCTAAACAACACACTAGAACAGATGGGACTAGGATACATCTATAGAACTCTACACCCAAAAGCAACAGGATACACATTCTTCTCAAGTGCACATGGAACATTCTCCAGAATAGACCATATACTAGGCCACAAAAAGAGCCTCAGTAAATTTAAAAAGACTGAAATTCTACCAACCAACTTTTCAGACCACAAAGGTATAAAACTAGAAATAAATTGTACAAAGAAAGCAAAAAGGCTCACAAACACATGGAGGCTTAACAACATGCTCCTAAGTAATCAATGGATCAATGCCAAATTAAAATAGAGATAAAGCAATATATGGAAATAAATGACAACAACAACACAAAGCCCCAACTTCTGTGGGATGGAGCAAAAGCAGTCTTAAGGGAAAGTATATAGCCATCCAGGCATATTTAAAGAAGGAAGAACAAACCCAAATGAATAGTCTAAGGTCACAATTATCAAAATTGGAAAAAGAAGAACAAATGAGGCCTATAGTCAGCAGAAGGAGGGACATAATAAAGATCAGAGAAGAAATAAATAAAATTGAGAAGAATAAAGCAATAGGAAAAAATCAGTGAAACCAAGAGGTGGTTCTTTGAGAAAATAAACAAAAAAGATAAGCCTCTAGCCAGACTTATTAAGAGAAAAAGAGAGTCAACACACTTCAACAGAATCAGAAATGAGAAAGGAAAAATCATGACAGACCCCACAGAAATACAAAGAATTAATACAGAATACTATGAAAACCTATATGCTAACAAGCAGGAAAACCTAGAAGAAATGGACAACTACCTAGGAAAACACAACATTCTAAGACCACCCAGAAAGAAACAGAACATCTAAACAGACCAATTACCAGCAATGATATTGAAGTGGTAATCAAAAACCTACCCAAGAACAAAACCCCTGGGCCACATGGATTTACCTCAGACTATTATCAGACATACAGAGAAGACATAATACCCATTCTCCTTAAAGTTTACCAAAAAATAGAAGAGGATGGAATACCCCAAAATCATTCTATGAAGCCAACATCACGCTAATACCAAAACCAGGCAAAGACCCCACTAAAAAAGAAAATTACAGACCAATACTCCTGATGAACATAGATGCAAAAATACTCAACAAAATATTAGCAAACCGAATTCAAAAATACATCAAAAAGATCATCCATCATGATCAAGTAGGATTTTTCCAGGGATGCAAGGATGGTACAACACTCGAAAATCCATCAACATCATCAACCACACCAACAAAAAGAAGGACAAAAACCACATGATCATCTCCATAGATGCTAAAAAGCACTTGACAAAATTCAACACCCATTCATGATAAAAACTCTCAATAAAATGGGTATAGAGGGCAAGTGCCTCAACATAATAAAGGCCATATATGACAAACCCACAGCCAATATTATACTTAACAGCGAGAAGCTGAAAGCTTTTCCTTTAAGGTCAGGAACAAGACAAGAATGCCCACTATCCCCACTTTTATTCAACATAGTACTGGAGGTCCTAGCCATGGCAATTAGACAAAACAAAGAAATACAAGGAATCCAGATTGGTAAAGAAGAAGTCAAACTGTGACTATTTGCAGATGACATGATATTATACATAAAAAATCCTGAAGATTCTACCCCAAAACTACTAGAACTAATATTGGAATTCAGCAAAGTTGCTGGATATAAAATTAATACACAGAAATCTGTGGCTTTTCTATACACTAACAATGAACTAATAAAAAGAGAAATCAGGAAAACAATTCCATTCACAATTGCATCAAAAAGAATAAAATACCTAGGAATAAACCTAACCAAGTGAGTGAAAGACCTACACCCTGAAAACTACAGGACACTCTTAAGAGAAATTAAAGAGGACACTAACAAATGGAAACTCATCCCATGCTCTTGGCTAGGAAGAATTAATATCATCAAAATGGCCATCCTGCCCAAAGCAATATACAGATTTGATGCAATCCCTATCAAATTACCAATAACATTCTTCAATGAACTGGCACAAATAGTTCAAAAATTCATATGGAAACACCAAAGACCCCGAATAGCTAAAGCAATCCTGAGAAAGAAGAGTAAAGTGGGGGGAATCTCACTCCCCAACTTCAAGCTCTACTAGAAAGCCACAGTAATCAAGACAATTTGGTACTGGCACAAGAACAGAGCCACAGACCAGTGGAACAGATTAGAGACTCCAGACATTAACCCAAACATATATGGTCAATTAATATACAATAAAGGAGCCATGGACATACAATAGGGAAATGAGAGCCTCTTCAACAGTTGGTGCTGGCAAAACTGGACAGCTACATGTAAGAGAATGAAACTGGATCATTGTCTAACCGCATACACAAAAATAAATTCTAAATGGATCAAAGACCTGAATGTAAGTCATGAAACCATAAAACTCTTAGATAAAAACAGGCAAAAATCTCTTGGACATAAACATGAGTGACTTCTTCATGAACATATCTCCCCAGGCGAGGGAAACAAAAGCTAAAATGAACAAATGGGACTATATCAAGCTGAAAAGCTTCTGTACAGCAAAGGACACCATCAATAGAACAAAAAGGCATCCTACAGTATGGGAGAATATATTCATAAATGACATACCCGATAAAGAGTTGACATCCAAGATATATAAAGAGCTCACGCACCTTAACAAAGAAAAAGCAAATGATCCTATTAAAAAAATGGGCAGAGGAGCTAAACGGTTCTCCAAAGAAGAAATTCAGATGGCCAACAGACACATGAAAACATGCTCCACATCGCTAATCATCAGAGAAATGCAAATTAAAACCACAATGAGGTATCACCTCACACCAGTAAGGATCACCACCATCCAAAAGACAAACCACAGCATATGTTGGCGAGGTTGTGGAGAAAGAGGAACCCTCCCACACTGCTGGTGGGAATGTAAATTAGTTCAACCATTGTGAAAAACAATATGGAGGTTCCTCAAAAATATCAAAATAGAAATACCGTTTGACCCAGGAATTCCACTTCTCGGAATTTACCCTAAGAATGCAGCCACCCAGTTTGAAAAAGATGCACCCCTATGTTTATCACAGCACTATTTGCAATAGCCAGGAAATGGAAGCAACCTAAGTGTCCATCAGTAGATGAAAGCATATACACAATGGAATATTATTCAGCCATAAGAAGAAAACAAATCCTACCATTTGCAACAACATGGATGGAGCTAGAGGGTATTACGCTCAGTGAAATAAGCCAGGTGGGGAAAGACAAGTACCAAATGATTTCACTCATATGTGGAGTATAAGAACAAAGAAAAACTGAAGGACTAAAACAACAGCAGACTCACAGAACCCAAGAATGGATTAACAGTTACCAAAGGGAAAGGGACTGGGGAGGATGGGTGGGAAGGGAGCAATAAGGGCAGGGATAAAGAAAGGGGGCATTACGATTAGCATGTATAATATGGGGGTGGGCACGGGGAGGGCTGTGCAACACAGAGAAGACAAGTCATGATTCTGCAGCATCTTACTACGCTGATGGACAGTGACTGTAATGGGGTTTGTGGGGGGGACTTGGTGAAGGGAGGAGCCTAGTAAACATAATGTTCTTCATGTAATTGTAGATTAATGATACCAAAATTAAAAATATATATATGTAAAGGATCTCAGCAGACATTTCTCCAAAGGAAATGTGTAGTCAATAAGTACACAAAAATGCTGAATATTATCAGTCATTAGGGAACTACAAATCAAAAGCACAAATAGGTATAACTTCATTCCTGTTAGGATGGCCATACTCAAAAAGATAGGCAATAGTCTTGACAAGGAAGTGGGGAAATGAACCCTTGGACGCTACTGGTGGAAACATAAAATGGTAAACTATTATGGAGAACAGTTGGCAGTTCCTCAAAATGAGAATTATGGAGTAACCATATGATCCAGCTATTTCACTCCTAGATATATACCCAAAAGAATTAAAAGTATATTCAAACAAAAACTTGTATAAAAATGGTCATGGTGAATTTATTCATAAGAGCTAAAAAGTGGACACAATCCAATGTCCATCAACTGATGAATGGATGAATAAAATATAGTGTACCTTGGAAGATGATTCAGCCATCAAGTGGAATGAAGCACTAATTTATGCTGTAACATGAATGAGCTTTTAATAAATTATGCTAATGGAAAGAAACCAATTGCAGCAGACTACGGTATATGATTCCATTCATAGGAAAGTCCAGACTAGGCAAATCTCTAGAGACGGAAGGCAGAGCAGTGGCTGCCCAGGACTGAGGTGGAGAGGACATTAGGGAGTGGCTGCTAGCAGGTGTGGGGTTCCTTTCTGGCTAAAAAAAGTGTTCTAAAATTAGATGCTAAGCATGGTTACACAACTCTGGATATATGAAAATTATTGAATGGTACACTTTTGATGGGCAAAGTATATGTATGATATGTAAACTATATCTGAATAAAACTGATGAATATTAAGTATTAACTGTGGTCTGAGGTTATTAACAAAATTAATTTAACTTGTATTTAGTCCTATTATAAGAAGCAAATTATTAGGGGTCAATCTGGGTCAAACATTCCATGTTTCAAAGCTCTCAGAAACCAGACATCATGAGAATTGGGGTAGATTTGTAAATATAAGCATAGTCTACAAATTTGAACTTTGGTTTGTGGATTTGGCTGTGAAGAAATTTGTCAAAGGAAGTCTATTTAAAAATGAGTACACTGAACTACATTTTTTTACATGACTTTCTATGATTTTAAGTCCACTTTATAGTTTTTACCGACACATTGATCTGTAATCAAGCACATAGTTGAGCTTTACTCTTTATTTTTTCCCAAGCCTATTGTTTATTATTTACAGAGTTAGACATCGCAGTTTCTCTACTCTGGGAGAATTAATTTGCTCTTCCTACAGACACAGGGCTCTAATGAGATGCCTGCTGCTATTTCTTATAATTCTTAAAACTATGATAGTGTGATTTATATTTTATTTTCATCTCTTCTCCACTTGGACTAGATACAAAATGGAAGTAATTGGAAATGCAGTCAATGAAAAACAGATGAGCAGGATGCCTGCTTTCTGCTGAGCCTTGCCTAGTATGCTGATGCAGAGTCACTCTTAAAGCTCTGAACCAGCTTTGGGCCTAACTCTCTTGGAAATGGCCAGTTCCATTCAGGCAAGTAAAGGCTAAAGTGACGTCATAACAGAGATTATTGCCAAATGGTGCCTGGAGGCCAGAAACATGAACTATCTGATTGCAATTGGACATTTCTACAGCTTAGGAAGAGACATGTTATTTCCCCATTTCCCAGAGGCCCAGCTTAGTCTAAGGGGATTTTTTTGAAGGTCTTTCATTTCCAAGTACCTAGAATTTAGGGCAAGTTAATCATCTTGGAGTCAGTGTGTCTTATCTTAGCTGAAGCCTTTTCAGTGGAAGATCTTAATTCTTTTCCTGTCGTGAAGGACTCTGGGCACATGGACATAATAAGTTGCCAGTCATCCAGGACTCTCCTTTTGTAATTATTTCTGGATCTCTCATGGGAATAGATTGCACAGATGCACAGTTTGGGTCACATTTGGAAAACTGTTGAGCCACAGTTTGTTCTAGATTACGGAGATGAACATCACTTTTCTATGAAAACCTCAAGTACACGCAAATAAAAAGCTCTTTTTTAGAAAAACTCGAGAGTCTCACAATAACATTAAAAAGCCAAGGCAAACCTTGCTGCTAGGGAACATGTATTTTTGATGACCTCATCTTAAAGTAAAGACCGACAAGCAGAGGTTCTGCCACCCGTGCTAGTGCAGAGCTGCACAGAGCCTGGCGCATGACTGCTGTTTGTCTCCCAGGCTGCCTCCCAGTAAGTGATGTCACGCCACCAGCTCTCTGGTAATGGCCCATTGCTCTCCTTTGCCTCCATTGCTCACCACTCCAGACAGAATATGCAGAGATGGAGAGGACAGAGGGAGAAGGTGGAAGCTGAAAGTGCCTGAGCCTATGGCATGTCTGTCCCACGGCACACATGTGTGTACACGTGTGGACATGCTCCATCCCAGATCTCCTTATTTCCTGGCAACTTCTCTTCCTGGCTCATGGTCAGTGAAGTACTGTTGCTTTTAGCTGTTTATTTTCTACCTCCTTTCACTCTAGCATCCTGCCCAGGTCTGACCTAGCACACAGTGCCTTAAGGTACATGTTAGGCAAGCAATCTAATTAAACTCCTTTGTTACACTATGTTGAAAAGGCAGTGGTTCTTTGTTTTGTTATGTTTTTTAATTTTTTATTAAGGTATTGATATACACTCTTATGAAGGTTTCACATGAAAAAACAATGTGGTTACTACATTTACCCATATTATTAAGTCCCCACCCATACCCCAATGCACTCACTGTCCATCAGTGTAGTAAGATGCCACAGACCCACTATGTGCCTTCTCTGTGCTACACTGTTCTACCCGTGATCGCCCACACCATGTGTACTAAATATAATACCCCTCAATCCCCTTCTCCCTCCCTCCCCACCTGTTCTCCCACACCCCTCCCCTTTGGTAACCACTAGTTCATTCTTGGAGTCTCTGAGTCTGCTGCTATTTTGTTCCTTCAGTTTTGCTTCATTGTTATATTCCACAAATGAGGGAAATTGTTTGACACTTGTCTTTCTCCACCTGGCTTATTTCACTGAGCATAATGTCCTCCAGCTCCATCCATGTTGTTGCAAATGGTAGGATTTGTTTCTTTCTTATGGCTGAATAGTATTCCATTGTGTATATGTACCACATCTTCTTTATCAATTCATCTACTAATGGACACTTAGGTTGCTTCCATATCTTGGCTATTGTAAAAAGTGCTGCGATAAACATAAGAGTCCATATGTTTTTTTTTGAATCTGAGAAATTGTATTCTTTGGGTAAATTCCAAGGAGTGGGATTCCCGGGTCAAATGGTATTTCTATTTTTAGTTTTGGCAGTGGTTTTTTAAACTTTGTGACTCCAAAAGACCTTTCCTTTCTTACTCATCCTTCCAGAATTGGATTCCTTTATGGTTATCTGTGACCACAATGAGTTCTGGAAGATTTTGTTGAGGTGAGTTAAGGGTGGCAAGGCAACTTATTTCCCCAATTTCCAGAGCTTTTTCTATTTCCAAGTATTAAGAATTACAAAATGATCACTGGCCTCTATCACTCAATCCTCAAACCAATGCTTCATATTTTACATTTTTATTATGACAGCATCTCCCTTCTAGGTACCAATTTTTTTTTTAAGTCAGTTATTCCCATGTAACAAACCATAACCAGAATCAGTGGAATGAAGGAATCATTTTGTGGGCTCATGAGTCTGTGTGGTGGTGGGCAGTTCTGATGCCCCGAGCCACACTCAGCTGGTCTCAGCTGCACTGTTCTTGTTCCTCCAGGTGGCGGCTGGTCCCCCCAGGGATGGCCTGGGCAGGGCTCATGGTAAGGCTCCCTGTGCTCTTGTCCTCCATCAGCTGGCGCCACCTTGCTCACATGGCCGCTGGGCAGAGTTGAGAGAGCAGAAGCACACAAGGCCTTCTGAGATCCAACCTGGAACAGGCACATTACTTCTGCTGCATTTTTATTGGCCAAAGCAGGAGGCAATTGGAGTGCAGAATCAAGGGCTGGAGAAATAAGCTCTTGATGAGCAAGCTGCAAATTCACATGGCAAAAGGATACAGGCTAGAGAAAAGAGCAATTACAGCTATTGCAAGGAGCAAGGAAGAGACATGTTATTTCCCCATTTCCCAGAGGCCCAGCTTAGTCGAAGGGGATTTTTTTGAAGGTCTTTCATTTCCAAGTACTTAGAATTTAAGGCAAGTTAATCATCTTGGAGTCAGTGTGTCTTATCTTAGATGTCAGTGAAGCACATCTTCCTTAGGCTCAGACTGTTGGAAAAGGGAGACACGGAGTAGCAACTGCATTCTCTAGCTACTGAGAGCCTGGAGGTCGAGGATTCTCCCTTCTGCTCCCTCATCCCTGCACAAAAATGATCTCTTCCAACAATATCCAGAACTGCTCTTTTTCATTAAACAATAGAATACTAATAATTTCCATTCAAGATGAATGATTGATTACTAGATTCTAATTATTGGATTGGAGAATATGCCTATCTATGCCAGATCTGCTCAACGGCAATTTTATTTTATTTAAACATTTAACTCTATTTATGTATGTTCAGCCTTCATAATTTGTTACATAATTGTTAGCTTAGTTGCCCTTTTCCAGCTTGTAAGAATGACTGTAAGGCAAAACCCAGCCTGTCACGTACTGGGTCCTGGCTGTTTTAACTCTCTGCTTCATCTGCTCAGGATCAGCAAAGCCTCTAAATTAGGGTTGCCAAATTTAGAAAATAAAGCCCAAGGCCATATATTGCCTAGGACACATTTATGCTAAACAATTCATCATTGTTTATCTGCATCGCAAATTTCACTGAGCATCCTGTCTTGTATGTGCCAACTCTATTCTATGTGAGTGGGAAAGTCAGAGGGAAGAGAAAGCACAGGCATCCAGAAAGTGGCCCCTAAGGAAGACAGCAACAAGGTCAGTGGAACAATAAGAGGGGATGGACCTGAGTTTGTACTATAGCAACAATACAGTCAGAAGGAAAAAACAGTCTGAACAAATGATTTAGATTCATGGGTTAGATACTAGAAGGTGGTAGATTTGATTCTGTTCTGATTTTTATATGACTCAGTAAATTTAACATTTTTCCAGACATTGGAATAGGACTAGGTACATGTTTATAATGGCAATGAAGATGTTTAATGAGACTCATTATTAAACTGGAAATTATGGCTATGTTTGCAAAGAACTACATTACCTTGTGATTGAGCTGTGCTTCACAGGACCTGGTAACATCAGTTGTTTTATCTTGTCCTCACAGAGGTCTCACGGGAAGTTAGTTTGCTTGAATTAATTTCTTTTATCAATTCTCAGGTAATTGCAGACCAATTTGAAAGTCCTCACATTACAGTGAAGTGGCTTCTTCCTAATGTCCAGTCTGGGGACTATCCATCTGACCACTTTAACTCCTAGAGAGGTGAGTTTCCATTTTTGCGAAACAGGAGAAGCACCTCCATTTGGAATCTTTCCACACATTTGTTCATTTAACAAATATAATTTTGTGCCTGCCATGTGCTAGTCATGGGAGGTTGTTGAGTTACCTCTCCTTCCTGATATCCTCCTCCCTCGTGAAAAGTAAAAACACAACCTCTCCCACAGACTTGCTGTTTACATAGGCACATGACATTTCATGTAGATTTCCAGCTGGAAATGTGTGTAGGGGGAGAAAAATAACTTTTCCTCTACCCTTCTGAGTTCTTGGTTGACAGCCCTGTACTAAGACAGATTAACAAGAGAAAAATAAACAAGTTTATTAGCACGAAGACCTTATGTATACATGGGAGATGCATAGGAAAAGTAAGTAACTCTTTAACGCAGCTTAGAATTCAGACTTAAATATCATCTTTACAGGGGAAAGGGAGGAGAAACATAGGCTACTTAGGGGAGAGGAAATGATTTTTAGGAAAGATGACTAGACCCTTAGAAGAGTAGATGGGAGGTATAATAGTTTGGGACAGAGTCTTTCTGGGTGTGGTGTTCACCCATAGTCTCTGCTGTGATCAGAATCAATCTTCCCTGGTTGAGAAAACTCCAAAGGAGGTGATCTATGAAAATTGAGTTCCTTTTGAAGGATCTGTCTTTAGGCAGATAAGGAGAGTTTAGAGAAAGCCTCTACCTGCATTTGCTGTTTTTCAAGTGCCTATGGTACATGATAATCAGTATACCAAAGAGGCATATTTTGGGGTGGTTAAGTCCTAAACTCCTACAATTATATTTTGGAGTGGCATATTCTGCTATCCTTCAAATGTTGCCACACTAGTTTATTCTGTTGTCTTACTTGGCTGGACTTGTAACTTGCTTTTATCAGTGTGTGAATTCATTATTGCTACATACATTTAGTCCAAAAGAAATAAAATACTTTTTCAGAGAGAGATAAAAATAAAACTTCACAATTTGGCCATGAGGTCAAAGAATGCAAAACATAACTCCAATTCCATTTTAAAAAGTAAATGAGGACTTGCTTAAAGAAGAGTAAAGATGGCGGCATGAGAGGTGAGACAGAGGCTTCCTCCTAAACTGCGTATAATATGAAAATATAATTACAACTAATTATAAAATATAAAAACAACTAACCCTGAGAGAGCAACAGGAAAGAAGGCTGCGCCAGACTGTATACACCTGGAGAAAAGAGCAGACCTCACAGAACAGGGTAACATACCAAAGCTGTGGCCCAGTGGAACCCAAGCCCTTCCCCCCACCCCAGCTCACCAGCAGGAGGAAGAGAAACTGAGCAGGGAGGGAGTGGAAGGCTTGGGACTGCTGAATACCTAGCTCCAGAGATCTGCTCTGGAAGCACAAACCTGTATTTCATGGTGCTTTCATGATACGCTTGTGTTACGGGGTTGGAAAGTTGGGACAGGTGGAGTTCCTGGGGAGAGTGGGATTCTGGCCACTTGTGAAAAGCAGGGATCCATTTCTGGCTGCTCTGGGACAAAAGCTTATACCTGTGTACTCGGCCCACTGGTTTGGGCAGTGGAGGCAGGCACAGCAGCCGGGAAGCAGGAAACAGCTCTTTCCTCCCCCCAGGCACCAATACTGCTCCCCTGTGACCCCCGACATTGCTTCAGGGGCTGAGCAGCTCTAGAGAGTAGAGCTTATGGGCACTAGAGGGCACCATACACAAATATGAAACGCCAAAGGAACCTGGTCCAGAGAAAAATTATTAATACAACTCCCGAGAAAGATTTAAATGACATGGACCTTGTAACTCTTCCTGAAAAGGAGTTCAAAATAAAAATCATTAACATGCTAATGGAGGTACAGAAAGATATTCAAGAACTCAGGAATGAATTCCAGTCAGAGATCCAATCATTGAAGAACACAATGGAGGGTATTAAAAGCAGGTTGGATACGGTGGAGGAGATGATAAATGAAATAAAAACCAGAGAAGAGGAATACAAAGAAGCTGAAGCACAGAGAGAAAAAAGGATCTCCAAAAATGAAAGAATATTGAGAGAACTGTGTGACCAATCCAAACAGAACAACATTCACATTATAAGGATACCAGAAGAAGAAGAGAGAGAGAAAGGGATAGAAAATGTCTTTGAGAAGGTAATTGCTGAAAACTTCCCCAATCTAGGGAAGGAAATAGTCTCTTAGCCATGGAGGTGCACAGATCACCCAACACACGGGACCCAAGGAGGACAAAACCAAGACATATAACAATTAAAATGGCAAAGATCAAGGACAAGGACAGACAATTAAAAGCAGCTAGAGAGAGAAATAAGATCACCTACAAAGGAAAGTCCATCAAGCTAACATCAGACTTCTCAGCAGAAACCTTACAGGCCAGGAGTGGCATGATGTAGTTAATGCAATGAAGCAGAAGGGCCTGGAACCAAGATCACTTTGTCCAGCAAGATTATCATTTAAGTTTGAAGGAGGGATTGAACAATTTCCAGATAAGCAAAAGCAGAGAGAATTTACCTCCCACAAACCATCTCTACAGTCTATTTTGGGGGGACTGCCATAGATGGAAGTGTTCCTAAGGTTTAATAGCTGTCACAAGAGGAAATAAAACCACAGTAAAGAAAGAAGAACAGTTAATTACTAACCAAATGCAAAATTAAATTAACTATCCCCAAAGTCAATCAAGGGATACACAAAGATTACAGAACATGATACCTAACATATAAAGAATGGAGGAGGAAGAAAAAGGAGGATAAAAAGAAAAGAACCTTTAGATTGTGTTTGTAATAGCATATTAAGTGCATTAAGACTTTAGATAGTAAGGAAGTTAACCTTGAACATTTGGTAACCACAAATCTAAAGCCTGAAATGGCAATAAGTACATACCTATCAATAATCACCCTAAATGTATATGGACTGAATGTACCAATCAAAAGATATAGAGTCACTGAATGGATAAAAAAACAAGACCCATCTGTATGCTTCCTACAAGAGACTCACTTTAAACCCAAAGACATACACAGACTAAAAGTGAAGGGACGGCAAAAGATATTTCATGAAACTAATAGAGAGAGAAAAGCAGGGGTTGCAGTACTTGTATCAGACAAAATAGACTTCAAAAATGAAAGTCACAAGAGACAAAGAAGAACATTATATAATGATAAAGGGGTCAATCCAACAAGAAGATATAACCATTATAAATATATATGCTCCTAACACAGGAGCACCCACATATGTGAAACAAACACTAACTGAATTAAAAGGGGAAATAGAATGCAATGCATTCATTCTAGGAGACTTCAACACTCCACTCACTCTGAAAGACAGATCCATCAGACAGAAAATAAGTAAGGACATACAGGACAGGCACTGAACAACACATTAGAACACATGGACCTAACAGACATCTACAGAACTCTACACCCAAAAGCAGCAGAATACACATTCTTCTCAAGTGCACATGAAACATTTTCAAGAATAGATCATCACTGGGCCACAAAAAGAGCCTCAGTAAATTCAAAAGGATTGAAATTGTACCAACCAGTTTCTCAGACCACAAAGGTATTAAACTAGAAATAAATTATACAAAGAAAATGAAAAATCCCACAAAAAGATGGAGGCTTCACAACATGTTCCTAAACCAGTAGATCAATGACCAAATAAAAGCAGAGATTAAGGAATATATGGATACAAATGACAACAATAATTCAACACCACAAAATCCATGGGATGCAGCCAAGGCCATGCTAAAAGGAAAGTATATTGCAATCCCATATAAGCTGTCTAAACTCACAATTAATGAAACCAGAAAAAGAAGAACAAATAAGGCCCAAAATCAGTAGAAGGAGGGACATAATAAATATTAGAGCAGAAATAAATAAAATCAAGAAGAATAAAACAATAGAAAAAATCAATGAAAGCAAGAGCTGGTTCTTCAAGAATATAAACAAAATAGATAAACCCCTACCCAGACTTACCAAGAAAAAAAGAGAGTCTACACACATAAACAGAATCAGAAATGAGAAGGGAAAAATCACTATGGACACCACAGAAATACAAAGAATTATTAGAGAATACTATGAAAAATTACATGCTAACAAACCGGATAACATAGAAGAAATTGACAAATTTCTAGAGAAATACAACCTTCCAAGGTTGACCAAGGAAGAAACAGAAAATATGAACAGACCAATTACCAGCAATGAAATTGAACTGGTAATCAAAAAACTACCTAAGAACAGAACCCCTGGACAAGATGGCTTCACCGCTGAATTTTATCAAACATTTAGTGAAGACCTAATACCCATCCTCCTTAAAGTTTTCCAGAGAGTAAAAGAAGAGGGAATACTTCCAAATGCATTCTATGAGGCCAGCATAACTCTAATACCAAAACCAGGCAAAGACCCCACTAAAAAAGAAAATTACAGACCAATATCCCTGATGAACATAGATGCAAAAATACTCAACAAAACATTAGTAAACTGAATTCAAAAATACATCAAAAAGATCATCCATCATGATCAAGTAGGATTTTTCCAGGGATGCAAGGATGGTACAACACTTGAAAATCCATCAACATTATCCACCACACCAAAGAAGGACAAAAACCACATGATCATCTCCATTGATGCTGAAAAAGCACTTGACAAAATTCAACACCCATTCATGATAAAAACTCTCAATAAAATGGGTATAGAGGGCAAGTACCTCAACATAATAAAGGCCATATATGACAAACCCACAGCCAACATTATACTTAACAGCGAGAAGCTGAAAGCTTTTCCTTTAAGGTCAGGAACAAGACAAGAATGCCCACTATCCCCACTTTTATTCAACATAGTACTAGAGGTCCTAGCCATGGCAATTAGACAAAACAAAGAAATACAAGGAATCCAGATTGGTAAAGAAGAAGTCAAACTGTGACTATTTGCAGATGACATGATATTATACATAAAAAATCCTGAAGATTTCACCCCAAAACTACTAGAACTAATATTGGAATTCAGCAAAGTTGCTGGATATAAAATTAATACACAGAAATCTGTGGCTTTTCTATACACTAATAATGAACTAATAAAAAGAGAAATCAGGAAAACAATTCCATTCACAATTGCATCAAAAAGAATAAAATACCTAGGAATAAACCTAACCAAGTAAGTGAAAGACCTACACCCTGAAAACTACAGGACACTCTTAAGAGAAATTAAAGAGGACACTAACAAATGGAAACTTATCCCATGCTCTTGGCTAGGAAGAATTAATATCATCAAAATGGCCATCCTGCCCAAAGCAAATGCAATCCCTATCAAATTACCAACAACATTCTTCAATGAACTGGCACAAATAGTTCAAAAATTCATATGGAAACACCAAAGACCCCGAATAGCTAAAGCAATCCTGAGAAAGAAGAATAAAGTGGGGGGAATCTCACTCCCCAACTTCAAGCTCTACTAGAAAGCCATAGTAATGCAGACAATTTGGTACTGGCACAAGAACAGAGCCACAGACCAGTGGAACAGATTAGAGACTCCAAACATTAAATCAAACATATATGGTCAATTAATATTCAATAAAGGAGCCATGGACATACAATGGGGAAATGACAGTCTCTTCAACAGATAGTGCTGGCAAAACTGGACAGCTACATGAAAGAGAATGAAACTGGATCACTGTCTAACCCCATACACAAAAGTAAATTCATAATGGGTCAAAGACCTGAACGTAAGTCATGAAACCATAAAACTCTTAGAAAAAAACATAGGCAAAAATCTCTTGGACATAAACATGAGTGACTTCTTCATGAACATATCTCCCCAGGCAAGGAAAACAAAAGCAAAAATGAATAAGTGTGACTATAGCAAGCTGAAAAGCTTCTGTACAGCAAAGGACACCATCAATAGAACAAAAAGGTACCCTTCAGTATGGGTGAATATATTCGTAAATGACAGATCCGATAAAGGCTTGACATCCAAAATATATAAAGAGCTCATACAACTCAACAAACAAAAAGCAAATAATCCAATTAAAAATTGGCAGAGGAGCTGAACAGACAGTTCTCCAAAGAAGAAATTCAGATGGCAAACAGACACATGAAAAGATGCTCCACATCACTAGTTATCAGAGAAATGCAAATTAAAACCACAATGAGATATCACCTCACACCAGTAAGGATGGCTACCATTCAAAGGACAAACAACAACAAATGTTGGCGAGGTTGTGGAGAAAGGGGAACCCTTCTACACTGCTGGTGTGAATGTAAATTAGTTCAACCATTGTGGAAAGCAGTATGGAGGTTCCTCAAAATGCTCAAAATAGACTTACCATTTGACCCAGGAATTCCACTTCTAGGAATTTACCCTAAGAATGCAGCACTCCAGTTTGAAAAAGACAGATGCAGCCCTATGTTTATCGCAGCACTATTTACAATAGCCAAGAAATGGAAGCAACCTAAGTGTCCATCAGTAGATGAATGGATAAAGATGATGTGGTACATATACACAATGGAATATTATTCAGCCATAAGAAGAAAACAAATCCTACATTTGCTACAACATGGATGGAGCTAGAGGGTATTATGCTCAGTGAAATAAGCCAAGCATAGAAAGACAAATACCTAATGATTTCACTCATCTGTGGAGTATAAGAACAAAGGAAAAACTGAAGGAACGAAACAGCAGCAGAACCACAGAACCCAAGAATGGACTAACAGTTACCAAAGGGAAAGAGACTGGGGAGAATGGGAGAATAGGGAGGGATAAAGGTGGGGAAGAAGAAAGGAGGTATTATGATAAGCATGTATAATGTGCGGGGTGGGGAAAGGGGAGGGCTGTGCAACACAGAGAAGACAAGTAGTGATTCTACAATATCTTACTATGCTGATGGACAGTTACTGTAATGGGTTTTGTAGGGGGGACTTGGGGTAGGGAAGAGCCTAGTAAACATAATGTTCTTCATGTAACTGTAGATTAATGATAACAAAATTAAAAAAATTAAAAAAAAAGAAGAGATAGAAAATTTGGAATGGGAGTGTTAGGGCATTTTGCTGAAGACTGTTCCTGAGACTTCATTCTGGCACATGCACTTGGAATTTTCTTACCAGGGAAAGTCAGGACCTCTGTGCACTAAGCATGGTAAAAGTTCTCTTCCGCTTCTACATGTAGCCATAGCCAAAGCTGAATGGAATAGCTTCCACTTCATACAGTTGGCCCCCCAGGGCAGCAATTCCACTGTAGAGTTACTCTGGGTCCCAAAGGCAGCAGAATCAATGCCTGCCTGGTTTGTGCATTTTTTTTAGGTGAGTTTTTTTTTTAGGTGGTGCAAGTACAAAAGGAGAGTGAGCCACAGGCAGTATGACTCACTAAATATAGAGTAGTACTTCAAAAAATGCAATCTTGGCTGCTCTGAGCATCTGAAAAGACCTGCCAGTTACTGCCAAGGGCAAAAGATCAGCTCTTTCTGGACTGCGTGAGAATTAAAGGACCAAATGGAAGTGAAACAGACCATCAGTAACGTGCCATGAAAGATTACTACAGCTAATTATGTACATGTTGCCTCCTGGCATAATTTCTCTGCAGTTTATCAGTGTTTCACAGCAGCCCTGGAGGCAGACCAACCTGGTCTCACGTAAACTCTGGGAGCCTGGGTCACGACAGAGTCACTGCACCGAGCATCGTGGGTATGGATTCATCTTAGGGAAGAGGATGTCCCTAAAAGACAAGAAACAGTCACATGAAATAAGGGCATTGTCACAAGAGGATAGGCTGTTGCAAAGAAGGGGCAGTTTGTTCTTAATGACACTGAAATGCCTAGAAGGAGGCAAAGCGAATTCTTCACTGTCTGGAGCTGCTCCGGGCCATCAGCTGTCACTTGGCCAGATCCCTTCAGGTAATGACAGAGACTAGGAACTGACAGGCAGTTTTTTTCTCTACAATTTATAGTTTTTTGCCTCCTATCCTATCACGTGTCCCTTGCCCCCCAAATCTGAGGAAAACTGATGGCTGGGTCATAACCAAGGGGGGTGGGCTTAGTCAGAGGTCTCAATAGGCCAGCTGGGCATGAGGATAAGAACTGTCTGGTTGGTAACTCTATAGTGTGCAAACATCTTTGCCAAGATGGACAAAGCTTGTTTATCATAAAAATAAATGTATGCTTCATGCTTGATTCTCGTGTATGGAGGCCCCAGTTCAAAGCCATCTCCATCACTCTTTATTAGGGCGACCTTGGGCAAGTTACTTAAATTCTTTGCCCCATTTGTAAAAAAAAGGCAATAATAATGCTCATTCCTAGGGTTGTTCTGAAGATGAAGTGAACTAAGAATATGTAAAGCACTCCGAAACGTGCCCAGTGCGTGGTAAGTGGTTGATGAACAGCTATTACCAATGCAGAGGACATAGAGGCATGTTAAGGTCTTGGTTGTGCACATTCAGACATGGACAGGCACAACGGGAAATAGAATTTCCTGCAGCCCCCCATGACCAGAGGCCAAGACCAGCTGTTCCAAAGCTCCTTGGCCTCCCTCAGGCAAGCACAGTGCAGTCCAAGGGGCGTGGGTGTGCTGAGTGTGCTTGGCAGATGGCCTTCTTTGCATGAACAAAGCAGGCTGTCTCAGGTTCCTAACTGACTTGCTATTACCTGGTGCAGTCCTCCTAGAGAAGTTCAAAGAGGTGAAGGTGGCCAAGCTGGAAGATGCCAGAGTTCAGGTGTTTAAAACCTTAATGACTGCCAGAGGCAGGTACCTGTCATGTGTCTGTGGACCAAGTGTCAAAAATCCTGAGCAGTGTACATAAGCAAATCCAGGTGCTTTCCTTAAGGTGTCAGCCTTCTGGTGGCAGCAGAGCTGGAGGTCAAAGGTCTTCCAGAGGTGGGTCTGGCTGAGCAGATGAGCCCTTAGCTGGAGTGCAGTTCAGCTGACATGTAACTGTAGGCACTTGGGGACAGTACTAAGGGATCCATGTCCCAGCAGGGGGGTAGCTGGTTGCTTTTGTCCTCAGCACAGTGCCTTCAAGAAGGAAAATTAGGCTGAACAAGGCAGTTAATATCCCTCCTGGAAGAAAGGCTCCTTTCACTCAGAGGAACAGTGTCTGGAAAGGTAGGATAAGGAGCCTGAATAGAATTACAAATGCATGAGACCTAAGGACATCGATTCATTCACTAAACAAATACTTATTCAGTGCTGCCTAGTCAAAAGGCTTGTCATTCAACTTTTCTTTGGTAAGATACCAAACATCTAAAAATAGTCAACCAACCACAGACACAGCCAGCAGCAACTTCTACTTATTAAGGGAAGGGACCCCCATTGTCCATCCTCTGCTAAGGTGTCTGGGAAAGTCTTCTCTGAAATGGCTCTTTGCCATTCAGGGTGTCCATTTTATAGGCCTGCTTACTTAGAAATAAGTATATGCCCTGCAGCTCTCCTGCCACATCTCTGAAGTTTGCTGAGTCTCCCTTGGGAGAAGATCATGGAAAAAAGGGGAAGGGTCATCAACATTGTTTAATTACCACCAGCTCCTCCTGTGACACAAGATCTTGACTCTCCAGGCAGTTCAGTGATTCAGGGAAGGTGGAAGTCTTGCTAAGGGGCCAGCATCCTGGCTGTTAGTTCCACCGTCATCATGGCAAGACACCTTATTTTGAAACTCGAGTTTTGTTCGTCCTCCCCCTATCTGTCCCCTCCTCCTCTCATCAGGTAAGTAGCTGGACTTTGAGATTTCTTGCCTGAGAGGCCAGGGGACACTGCAGGGCAAGAGCAGCCTGAAGTCAGTAGATCCTCAAGCAAAGTCAGAGTTGCTGGGTGTGCCTGAGGAGGAGCGAGAACAAGACCACTTTTGAGAAGCAAAGTAATAAGTGACAGGCAGGGACAATAGCAGGCCTCTGACCAGTGAAGACTGAGTGGTCACTCCTGATGTCATTTAGATGTTAGATGTTAGAGTTACTCCTGAGGTCATTTTTTTCTGTAAGGGGCAAAAGCTTCTGGATAAGAGGGGATCTTGTAGAGCAGGTCACAGGGGTTACAGGGCCTGAACTCTCCACATTGTGGCTTGAGGGATGACCAGAGGAATAACAGGGGACACTAGGTTGGGCCTGGTGCAGCACCAATAATTGCTGAGATTGAATCTCCCCCACTGGAATTGGGGTTGGACAGCCATGTGGGACATGGCAGCCCTAAAAGTCAAAATGTTCTTGATTTTAAGAAAATAAAGTTTTCTGCACACCTGGGTATACACTCAAAATAGCCACGTGCTCTAGGGTCTGCTGGCACCTCACTGGGTCTGCACCAGTGCCACGCATCCTGGTATGGCCCACACCTCTGGCTCAGCATCACTGGGGGCTCTTCACATTTCATTCACCAAGTGAATGCGTTTAACTTGTTACCCTCCCCCACCTTTTAAAAAAACTTAATATTTTGGTAAAAAACTAAATACATAACCTAAAACATACTATTTTAAACATTTGCACAACTTAAAATTCATTCCTGTTAAATACTAACTCCCCCTTCTCTCCTGTCCAGGCTTGGCAATCACCATTCTATTTTCTGTTCCTATAAATTTACTTATCTGCAGTACTGCATATAAGTGGAATCACAGTATTTCTCTTATTTTTTTGTGTGACTGGCTTATTTCACTTAATATAGTGTCCCCAAGTTTCATCTGTATTGTGGCCTGTGTCAGAATTTCCTTCCCTTCTAAGACTGGATAATATTCCACCATATGAATAGACATTTTGTTTATCCATTCATGTGTTGATGGGCACTTGAGCTGTTTCTACCTTTAGACTATTGTAAGTCATGCTGCTAAGAACATGGGTGTACAGATCTCTTTTTAAGACCGCACTTTCAATCCTTTTGGGTATATCCGGAAGTGGAATTGCTTGGCCACATGGTGATTCTATGTTTTTTTTCTTGAGGAACCATGGTGGCAGCCGCACCATTTTGCAACCCTGCCAACAGAGCACAAAGTTCCAGTTTTGTCATGTCCTATTCAATACTTGTTGTTTTCTGCTTTTTTGACAGTAGACAGTGTAATGGGTGTGAGACAGCTTATTGTGGTTTTGATTTGCATTTCCCTAGTGATTAGTCAGGTTGAACATTTTTTCGAGTGCTTATTGGCCATTTGCATATCTTCTTTGGAGAAATACCCTTTGCCCATTTTTAAGGGAGGTTGTTTGTTTTTTGCTGTTTTTGTTGTTGAGTAGCATGTTCTCTTTTGATAGCTGTCTGTCCCAAGATTCTTCCTGTCAAAGACTCAGAAGGCAAACACTACAGTCTTCTCAAAATCATCCTTCTCTCTCATGCTTCCTGTTGCCCTGAAAGAACCTTCAACACCTTGGCCCTCTTATATCTTAATAAAACACATTTTCTCAAGCAGTCTCTTTAGGCATCATATAAATAATCCCTTTCAGGTGCCCAAGCATCAGCCTTTTAGATCTGTCTGATGTGCCTGCATCCTCAGAGAGACACGGTGTACCATTAAAATGGTAACCCTGCTACAACTTTTTTTCCCCAGAAAACAATAAAAACAACAAAATTTAAAGAGGAAGATTGTCCCACTGCAAGTAGTGCAGACATATAACTATTCGTGCCCACCCAGGACACGGGCAGAGGCAGTGCCAACAACGAGGACACCATGCCTTTCAGTTTCCCTGCGTCCATGGCTCTCTTGGTCCACCCTGGGCTGTGTCTGCCATTATGATCCTCTGTTCTCCATCAGATGACATTGCAAGGGCCCCTCTGGAAAGGAATGACTGCGGCAGCTCACCACTGCCCAGCACCCAAGTTTAGCCTATCCTGCAAGCCAGACAGAAACAAATAGGTAATATGCCTGTTGGTCACAAAGCTGGAAAGGAGAGAGTTCAGTAATGCCATTTACCTACTTTGAATTCAAAATGATAAAGCACCTTGTGCCTGGGAGTTTCTGTTCCTTTAGCAGAATTCACTGTAATTCTTGTGGATTTAATGTAAAGTTAAAAAGAATGATTTTTGTGCTAAAGATACGCCACTCAAATGGTGTGATTTGAGTCTCATTCTGAATTCCCCATCTCTCTGAAATACTTACTCAACTTACCTGTTGTATTGCCTGATGATCCTCCCATTAGTGTCGATACCATGAAATAAAAAGCACCATATATTCAGAAAACACCAGTCTTATTTCCTCTGGGAAGCTTCCCCTGCCTCATCCTGGTCTGGGGGCTCACCCCTCTGGTGTCACATTTCCCTCAGGACACCCCTGCCCCACAGGCTGTGTGTGTCACCCCCCCAGGAGACCTTGTATTCCTTCAGGCAGTAACTGGTTTTATTCATCTTCAGTTTAGAACACCTGGGCATCCTAGAACCAAAATAAGTGCTCAAAAGCATTTGTCCTTTGAATGAGTGAATGAGTGAATTAGAGCAACACCCACCAACCAACATCCATTAATATGTCATTATCTATCTAACACAATTACTAATCAGTGTTTCTGGCAAGAGGGAGAGATCCAGGATCTGAGACACCAGACGAGGATGGCCAGGTGCTCACAAGTGGCACAGAGCCTAGTTGCTCAGTCCTTGCATGAATGTGTGGTGGGTTGTTGCTATCCCCTCATGGGCTTTCTCCCTGGCATCACTTTGGCTAAGCTGCTGTGCAGTTTAGTGTGGTCTTGTTCCTGGTCAGTTAGCCCAGGTTCTGTTAAAACATAATGAGATCAGAGGCTCTGGAACACATGGAGTGGTGGGATCAGCTTTAGCTGCAAGCAGTGGTGAAGACTTGTAGAGGAGAAATGTTCTCTTTGACAGATACTCTAAGTAATTACCAGCAGCAGTAGGTGGAGATGTGTCAAACAATGAAATGCATGTGCCAAGCATTCCAGGTAATTTTGGAGTGTTTATGCCCAAGCACAGGATATGAAGAATAAAGTACATTTGTATTAAAAATAGTTGTGGATCAAACCTTTGAGCAACTAATAATAGTAAAAGTAATAGTTATCAAACTTCTGCTGAATATGAACACACATGGAGAATGGAAAGTTTAAGAAATTCATTGGGAATGGGTGTGGGGTGGGGAATGTCCATTCTCAGACTCTCTGAAGGGTGGGTACCCCTAGGAGGAACTCTGTACAATTATTAAATGAAATATAATAAAACCTCTATATTGAAAGATTGGTGAATGATATTAGACATTAAATACAAAAATAAAACTCTAACACTTGTGCAAATTCAGGGTGCTTTTCTCTTACCTCTAGGATCATTTCACTACCCAATTCTTTGGAAGCCAATCCTGAAGAGTGCTCCTGTTACATATCACCTGTTTATTCTAAAGTTTTTTGTGTGCAAATTAGCTTTGTCTGGACCTGAAAAGCACTTAGTTAGCAAGCAAAATACCCTAATCATGATTGACATCCTCTCTGGAGGATGGGGGTGTGGCTGAAAATTCCTGGATAGGTTTTGATCCTGGCTTGGTCTTTCTGGTGACCAGGAGCCACCCAGGAGCCACCCAGAGTCACCCCATTAGAACAAAAGACATTATTGTCACCCAGGAAATTCCAGGGGATTTAGGAACTCTGTGTCAGGAGCTGGGGTCAAAGACCGAATATTAGAACAAAAGGTGTGCCTAGCACTCTTATCACTTATGAAATTACAAGTCACTTGGTGTCAGGAACTGAGCACAGAGACCAATGTACATGTTTTCTATTATTTCACAATCACCATGCACTCACTTCATGGTAAATGCCTCTCTTTACTTCAACTGTTTCCCACAAAACTATTGAATTTCCTATTAGAAGCACTTACAGAGTGTTTTTTTTTCTTGACATAGAATACCTTACTAGATGTTCTAATAAATCCTCATTAATGATAACAACTAATAATTGGGACTGTGCAACAGCCTAAAGCACATAGGAATCAATTCCTTGTACCTCAGCACAGATGCACAGGCTCTGGCTAAAGAGACAGAATTGCTCCAGGGCCTCACACTGCAAGGAAGCCTAACTGATGATATAGTCATTGAGGGGATGGGGTTCTGGAAATGGGACCCCTAAAAACCCAGTGTTAAACGGGCTCTGAGACACATTTCTAAATATTCTGAACATGCAACATTTACTTCATTTCATGGTGTGGTCTATTCAAAGCAAGTGGAAGGTTTATTGGCAGAGGTCTCTATCTTCTGTATGTTCTCTAAAAATTGTTTCAGCCATGAATATCATTAAGCCTAGAGTGTGACCCTCATCCATGTAGACACTTAAAGTGAGCCCAGGGCAGGGGCCTCACAATGGGACAGGTGTGGGCAGTGGCACTAGTGTTGCTGGAGGGTGATGCTGAGAATTCTAACCCAAGTCACTGTTGAGAGCCACAGCCTAGATATGGCCGGCCTGTGTGAGCAAGAATGAATGGGTCAGAAGGAGTTGGTTAGCAATGGAAGCATAGAAACAGGAGTGTCTTAGAGTTGGTAGTAGTCATCCATAGGAGACTCACTTTCTGCACACATCCCTACTGGGAAGGTGGGCACACCAGGCTGTCAGAGCTTGTTGGCACTGAATTTTCATATCATATAACTGCCATCCTTGCTTTCATTCTTTCTTCTCCAGGTAATCTCCTGATTATTAGCTTCCATTGATACTGAAAGAACATTTAATACTCTTTAGACTGTTTTTGCTATCTTCTGGATGGAAATGAAGGACTCCAAAGCCCTAGGAAAGTGAGGAGCCACAAAAAAGAATAAACCAAATCTTTCATCACTGTGTGAAAAGCCACCCAGTCCACACATACTGGGTCTTTACATCAGTAAAAATTTAATTATATTGCAGCTGACCTCTGGTATTTGTGGTTTAGTTGTTTGTGCAGAAGCTTGAATTTTCTGAACAGATACAGGAACCCAGCAAACCCCTTGTCTTCATAAACTCAATGACTTTTTATTCCTCTTTCCCACATCTAATTTAGGTGGGAAGGTTGGTGGGCCAGGAGAAAAATAAGAGGATTCTATCATTTCAAATGACACTATTACAAAATAACTCAAATGTTATGCACATGGATGTGGATCTCCTGACAGATCTGTAGCTCTCCTCAGCATATTGTCTGTTCAACCAGCATACAGAAAATTGGTCTATTACATTTGAAAGCACATTGACATACAAGCTAAAAAAATATTTATATAGAACCATTTCAGTCAATATAATATCCTTCATAAATAGGAGTAAGTCCTAAGATAGCAGAATTACAATATTTATATATTTTATTTTTCTAGGAGCATATGAATTACTTACTAAGCAGGTGATAGCATTTCTATTCAATGCAGTTGACTGCATGAAAATAACAGAGTTACCTCTGCAGAGGAATTCAGAAATAGTAAGAGCTAATTAACTGTTAGTAGTAGGAGATAATTAACTATGATATAACCTATTCAATGAATTAATAATGAATACAATTAAGCATAATTTTGTTAATTTGAAGAAAGGTGTTTGATAGCCAAGTTGGTTGATAATGCTCCTTAAAAATAAGCATCCAAGGAGCTAAGATGTCAGCATCAGTAGAACAGCGGAAATCTCCTCCCAAAACCACAAAAATTTTTGAAAATACAACAAATACAACTCTCCCTAAAAGAGACACCAGAAGACACAGGACAACAGCCAGACTACATCCACACCTGCAAGAAGCCAGCACCTCGTGAAGGGGGTAAGATACAAGCTGCGGCCTGGTGGGAACCGAGTGCCCCACACCCCAGCTCCCGGTGGAAGGAGAGAAGTCAGAGTGGGGAGGCAGAGGGAGCCCAGGACTGCTAAACACCCAGCCCCAGCCATCCGCACCAGAGCGCAGACACAGTGCGGGTGTGGGGTGCGGGAAACTAGGGAAACAGGACAGTAATACCTGTGAGCAGGTCCCTGCAGCTGGCGCCCTGGGGACAAAGAAAAGCAAGTGCTTTTTGAAAGTCTTAAAGGGACAGGGACCCCACAGCTGGACGGAAGAGTCCCGGGACAGTAGCCCAGCAACTGGGAATCCCAGGGAACTCTGGGCACGCTAACCCCCTGTGCAGCAGGGTGGCTCAGAGGCCCCTCATGGAGATAAACAGCCTCCTGGCTGTTTCCCCTCCAACACGGATCCGCCATATTGAAGCAGCAGCCCGAGGCAGGCCACACCCATGGCGACTACAGAGCTAAACTCCATAGTGGCTGGGCAAGAATCAGAGGCCCAGTCTGCATGCAGATTCCCAACACAAGCCACTAGAGGTTGCCGCTCTCCCAGGAGAGGAACGCCACAAACCAACAAGAAGGGATGTTCTCGCAGCCGTCTCTCGCCCCAGGTCCACAAACCATATCTATGGCCATGAAAAGGCAATATCTGAGACAGACAAAAATCACAGAGTCAACACCTGAGAAGGAGAGAGACCTAACCAGTCTTCCTAAAAAAGAATTCAAAATAAAAATCATAAACATACTGACAGAGATGCAGACAAATATACAAGAGCTAAGGAATGATGTCTGGAGGGAGACTGCAGTAGTGAAACAATCTCTGGAATCATTTATAAGAAGAATGGATAAGATGCAAGAAGCCATTAATGAAATAGAATCTAGAGAACAGGAACGCATAGAAGCTGATGCAGAGAGAGATAAAAGGATCTCCAGGAAAAAAACAATATTAAGAGAACTGTGTGACCAATCCAAAAAGAACAATATCCGCATTATAGGGGTACCAGAGGAAGAAGAGAGAGAATAAGGGATAGAAAGTGTCTTTGAAGAAACAATTGCTGAGAACTTCCCCAAACTGGGGGAGGAAATAGTTGCTCAGACTACAGAGGCACACAGAACTCCTGAGAGATGGGACCCAAAGAGGACAAAATCAAGACACATAATAATTAAAATGGCAAAGATCAAGGACAAGGACAGAGTATTAAAGGCAGCCAGAGAGAGAAAAAAGGTCACCTACAAAGGTAAACCCATCAGGCTATCATCAGACTTCTCAACAGAAACCTTACAGGCCAGAAGAGAATGGCATGATATATTTAATGCAATGAAACAGAAAGGCCTTGAATCAAGGATGCTGTATCCAGCACGATTATCATTTAAATATGAAGGAGGGATTAAACAATTCCCAGACAAGCAAAAGTTGAGGGAATATGGCTTTCACAAACCACCTCCAGAGGATATCTTAGAGGGACTGCTCTAGATGGGAGCACTCATAAAAAGAGAACAGAACAAAACACCCAACATATGAAGAATGGAGGAGGAGGAAAAAGAAAGGAAATAAGTAATCATCGACTGTGTTTATAACAGCTCAATAAGAGAGTTAAATTAGACAGTAAGGTAGTAAACAAGCTAACCTTTGGTAAACACAAATCTAAAGCCTGAAATGGCAGTAAGTCCATATCATTCAATAATCATCCTAAATGTAAATGGACTGAATGTACCAATCAAAAGACACAGAGGAAATGGATAAAAAAGCAAGACCCATCTATATGCTGCTTACAAGAGACCTACCTCAAACCCAAAGACATGCACAGATTAAAAGTCAAGAGATGGAAAAAGATATTTCATGCAAACAACAGAGAGAAAAAAAGCAGGTGTGGCAATACTAGTATCAGACAAAATAGACTTCAAAATAAAGAAAGTAACAAGAGATAAAGGACACTACATAATGATAAAGGGCTCAGTCCAACAAGAGGATATAACCATTATAAAGATATATGCAGCCAATACAGGAGCACCAATATATGTGAAACAAATACTAACAGAATTAAAGGAGAAAATAGAATGCAATGCATTCATTTTGGGAGACTTTAACACACCACTCACTCCAAAGGACAGATCCACCAGACAGAAAATAAGTAAGGACACAGAGGCACTAAACAACACACTAGAACAGATGGACCAAATAGACAGCTATAGAACTCTACATCCAAAAGCAACAGGATACACATTCTTCTCAAGTGCACGTGGAACATTCTCCAGAATAGACCACATTCTAGGCCACAAAAAGAGCCTCAGTAAATTTAAAAAGATTGAAATCCTACCAACCAACTTTTTAGACCACAAAGGCATAAAACTAGAAATAAGTTGTACAAAGAAAGCAAAAAGGCTCACAAACACACAGAGGCATAACAACATGCTCCTAAATAATCAATGGATCAATGACCAAATTAAAATGGAGATCCAGCAATAAATGGAAACAAATGGCAACAACAACACAAAGCTCCGACTTCTGTGGGATGCAGCAAAAGCAGGCTTAAGAAGAAAGTATATAGCAATTCAGGCATATTTAAAGAAGGAAGAACAGTCCCAAATGAATAGCCTAATGTCACAATTATTGAAATTGGAAAAAGAAGAACAAATGAGGCCTAAAGTCAGCAGCAGGAGGGACATAATAAAGATCAAAGAAGAAATAAACAAAATTGAGAAAAATAAAACAATAGAAAAAACCAATGAAACCAAGAGCTGGTTCTTTGAGAAAATAAACAAAATAGATAAGCCTCTAGCCAGACTTATTAAGAGAAAAAGAGAGTCAACACACATCAACAGAATCAGAAAAGAGAAAGGAAAGATCACGACAGACACCACAGAAATACAAAGAATTATTAGAGAATACTATGAAAACCTATATGCAAACAAGCTGGAACACCTAGGAGAAATGGACAACTTCCTAGAAAAATACAACCTTCCAAGACTGACCCAGAAAGAAACAGAAAATCTAAACAGACCAATTACCAGCAACGAAATTGAAGCAGTAATCAAAAACTACCCAATAACAAATCCCCCAGGCCAGATGGATTTACTTCAGAATTTTATCACACTTTCAGAGAAGACATAATACCCATTCTCCTTAAAGTTTTCCAAAAAATAGAAGAGGAGGGAATACTCCCAAACTCATTCTATGTAACCAACATCACCCTAATACCAAAACCAGACAAAGACCCCACCAAAAAAGAAAACTACAGACCAATATCCCTGATGAACGTAGATGAAAAAATACTCAACAAAATATTAGCAAACCGAATTCAAAAATACATCAAGAGGATCATACACTATGACCAAGTGGGATTCATCGCAGGGATGCAAGGATAGTACAACATTCGAAAATCCATCAACATTATCCACCACATCAACGAAAAGAAGGACGAAAACCACATGATCATCTCCATAGATGCTGAAAGAGTATTCAACGAAATTCAACATCCATTCATGATAAAAGCTCTCAACAAAATGGTCATAGACGGCAAGTACCTCAACATAATAAAGGCCGTATATGATATACCCACAGCTGACATCATACTGAACAGCGATAGGCTTAAAGCTTTCCCTCTGAGATTGGGAACTAGACAGGGATGCCCACTCTCCCCACTGTTATTCAACATAGTACTGGAGGTCCTAGCCACGGCAATCAGACAAAACAAAGAAATACAAGGAATTCAGATTGGTAAAGAAGAAGTCAAATGGTCAGTATTTGTAGATGACATGATATTGTACATAAAAAACACTAAAGATTCCACTGCAAAACTAGTAGAACTAATATCAGAATTCAGCAAAGTTGCAGGATACAAAATTAACACACAGAAATCTGTGGCTTTCTTATATGCTAACAATGAACCAATAGAAAGAGAAATCAGGAAAACAACTCCCTTAACAATTGCATCAAAAAGAATAAAATACCTAGGAATACACCTAACGAAAGAAGTGAAAGACCTACACCCTGAAAACTACAAGACACCCTCAAGAGAAATTAAAGAGGTCACTAACAAATGGAAACTCATACCATGCTCTTGGCTGGGAAGAATTAATATCATCAAAATGGCCATCCTGCCCAAAGCAATATACAAATTCTGTGCAATCCCTATCAAATTACCAACAGCATTGTTCAATGAACTGGAACAAAGAGTTCAAAAATTCATATGCAACCGCCAAAGACCCCAAATATCCAAAGCAATCTTGAGAAGGAAGAATAAAGTGGGGGGATCTCCCTCCCCAACTTCAAGCTCTATTACAAAGCCACAGTAATCAAGACAATTTGGTACTGGCACAAGAACAGAGCCACAGACCAGTGGAACAGATTAGAGACTTCAGACATTAACCCAAACATATATGGAAAATTAATATATGATAAAGGAGCCATGGACATACAATGGAGACATGACAGTCTCTTCAACAGATGGTGCTGGCAAAACTGGACAGCTACATGTAAGAGAATGAAACGATCACTGTCTAACCCCATACATGAAAGTAAATTTGAAATGGATGAAAGACCTGAATTAAGTCATGAAACCATAAAACTCTTAGAAAAAAACATAGGCAAAAATCCCATGGACATAAACATGAGTGACTTCTTTATGAACATATCTCCCTGGGTAAGGGAAACAAAGGCAAAAATGAACAAATGGGACTATATCAAGCTAAAAAGTTTCTGTACAGCAAATGACACCATCAATAGAACAAAAGGGCATCCTACAGTATGGGAGAATATATTCATAAATGACAGATCCGATAAAGAATTGACATCCAAAATATATAAAGAGCTCACACACCTCAACAAACAAAAAGCAAATAATACAATTAAAAAATGGACAGAGGAGCTGAATAGACAGTTCTCTAAAGAAGAAATACAGATGGCCAACAGGCACATGAAAAGATGCTCCACATTGCTTGTCATCAGAGAAATGCAAATTAAAACCACAATGAGATATCACCTCACACCAATAAGGATCGCCATCATCGAAAAGACAATAAACAACAAATGTTGGCGAGGTTGTGGAGAAAGGGGAACCCTCCTATACTGCTGGTGGGAATGTAAATTAGTTCAACCATTGTGGAAAGCAGTATGGAGGTTCCTCAAAATGCTCAAAATAGAAATACCATTTGACCCAGGAATTCCACTTCTAGGAATTTACCCTAAGAATGTAGCACTCCAGTTTGAAAAAGTCAGATGCACCCCTATGTTTATCACTGCACTATTTACAATAGCCAAAATATGGAAGCAACCTAAATGTCCATCAGTAGATGAATGGATAAAGAACATGTGGTACATATACACAATGGAATATTACTCAGCCATAAGTAAAAAACAGATCCTACCATTCGCAACAACATGGATGGAGCTAGAAGGTATTACACTCAGTTAAATAAGCCAGGTGGAGAAAGACAAGTATCAAATGATTTCACTCGTCTGTGGAGTATAAGACCAAAGGAAAACTGAAGGGACAAGACAGCAGCAGAATCACAGAACCCAAGAATGGACTAATAGTTACCAAGAGAGAGGGACTGGGGAGAATGGGTGGGAAGGGAGAGATAAGGGTTGGGAAAAAGAAAGGAAGCAGTACGATTAGGGTGTATAGTGTGTGTGTGGCACACGGAGGGCTGTACAACACAGAGAAGACAAGTAGTGATTTTACAGCATCTTACTATGCTGATGAACAGTGACTGTGAAGGGGTGTATGGGGGGGAGTCGGTTCAGGGGGGAGCCTAGTAAACATAATGTTCTTCATGTAATCGTAGATTAATGATACCAAAATAAAAAAAATAAGCATCCACGTGCTTAAGAGAGAATAACAATGTCTTTGAAAATAATATATTATTGCTGATACTAATATGGAAAGTGAAGAGCATAAGAAGAGGATGATTGATAATCAGCCTGTTTTCCTTTGTCTTTCTTGACCATTTTATAGGAATGGGGATCTGGTAAATTAGAGTATCATTTAGGGAGTAGGAGGATGGTGACCAAGGACAAGGGTTCTGGAGTCCTATAGCCTGGTTTCCATCACTTGGCAATTAGGTACCCTTGAACAACTTAATTCTCTCCTAGCTAAACTTCATTTTCTTCATCTATAAAGTGAGAACAGTAAGAGTATCTATTTCATAGTTCTGTTGTAAAAACTGAGTAAGATAAAATTTAGGAAGAAATTCCACAGGAAATTCCTTACCTCAGATATATGTAAATCCAGAAAGAAAGAAATCAATACAAATATAAACATTAGAGAGTTGTCATATCCTGGGACCCATCACCGTGAGTTGGCAGTAGATGAATTTCATGAACCCTGTAGTGATGAAGACTTCCGGGCATTTCAAGGCACCTTTTGCATTTCATCTTGTTCTTATTTCCACTGTATTAACTCTCTTTATTATCAATGAGAAAACTAAGACATGTGCAAGTTAAGTAGCTTATACAGAACAAAAGGCTTGTTAATGACTGTGGACTAGAAACCAGCTCTACTGATTCCCATTGTATTTAACTAACAGGAGTGTGATTTTGTGTAGTTAGTCACACAGAGATTGTACTGTTGCAAGCATTTAAAAAAGCAGCCATATTAAACATCCCAGGAGTAAGGCAAAGCTTACATGCACATGATTTTGGGGTCTGTGCTTTGGGAGAATATGAGAATAGAGCCTCAGTGTACAGAGTTTTTATTGGGATTTCATTACATAAGCAGGATTGATAAATCTTCAGTCACATGATTGAACTCAATCCCCCGGAGGTCAGGCTGGCCCAAACTTTCAATCCTCTAATGATGTGGTTGCTTTTTCTGGTTACCAGAACACTTGTAAGCCTATCTACCTCCTCCTGTTGGGTTAATAACATAGTAGAACACTCTTTCCACTCAGAAAACTCCAGGGTGTTTGAAGCTCTGTCAGGAACCAGAGACAAAGACCGCGTACATCCTTCATTATACCACACTGGTTTGTTTGACCAGGTGACTGCTGCTCCATATATTTCCCACTTGAAGGCCAACACCTCAAATACTCTGGAGGAAATTAGTTACTGATTAAGTCAAAGGAATGATCACCCCTGGTAAGTCTTCTTAAAACACCTTTTGGTGTTTGCATTTATGCAATCTATACTGAATGCAGGGTGCAATGTTATTTCAAAGGTCCATCTGAACCTCAAGAAAGGCTCTCAGTAAGAATTCTCTCCCCAGGGCTGGACCATAGGTCTCCCCAGAGACAGCTTTCCATGGGACAGCCCTGTCAGGTATCCTACAGTATCAATATACCATGATAGACGGATCTCATTTTCTTCATCATTCTTGCCTATGTTTTCCAAATTCTCAGTAATGAACATAAATGTTTTTGTAAATAGGAAAAATACCTAATAAAAAAAAAGAGTAGCAGCCCATATTAAGGTTTATCCATCCATATAATGATACAATGTAGCAATTTTGAAAAATGGAAAGAGTCCAAAATAAAGTTTTAGATGAAAACATCAAGGCTATATAATAATTATTATTAATTTGAAAATATACATTTATCCTTACATACACATATATAAATCTATATTCATGTCTATCTATCTGTATATTCCTACACACACAAGTGAAATATATCCTTACATATATACATATATATATATATATAATGCACACACAATCATATATCTAATCCCTATTATATTTATCAAATATACATATATTTTAAAGTTAATGATATTTCTGGTAAGTGATAATTGAGAAAAACTAGGGTTTTTTTCACTGCATACCCATATTCTTTAGGTTTTGTTTTCATATATGTGTAAATATGCTTTTTATAAGGTTTTCTGCTGATCAATGGCAGATGGTAGACAAAATGTAACTGCTTAGTTTGAGGACCTTAAAGGGGCTTAGTAAGATCATATTTTGTAATAAAAAGTAGGACAGAAAGAAAAAGGGAGAAATCAGGGATGAGAGCGTGAGAAGTGGGAGGAACTGAGGGAGTCAAGGGAGTGGGAAGGCATGGAGTTTCTGTGGCTGAGCATCACCTTGACTTGCCATCTAGCCCTCTATAGAAACAGCGCCTCAGGCTTCCTCTCTTGACACCATGCAGGTATCAATAATATCATTTTTTGCAATAATTATTTTTGCAGTCAGGGGATTAACACCATGAATTGTGTAGTCAGGGAAACCAAGAAGTTATTAATAATTTTATAATACTTTTTCCTTTCTTTTCTCTCTCCTAAAATCTTTAAATCCATTAGCATAGCAACATGGATTTAGTCACAACACAATGGAGAAATAGGAGATTGCAGAATGAAAGGTGGTTTAATGTTGCCTTCTGGGCAGAGAATTTTGTCTTGATCAAAAGCTAGTGATTTGAGGTTAGTTTTAAAGCTAGAGGATTATCATTATAGAGCTTTAGAACAGATAAATGTTCCTCTTCAAGATTAAATGTTTTAAAACATTATATTTGCCATTTAGAAGACTGACCTTTGCCCTTATCACCAAAAAAGAAAAAATCTTTAGAGTTCCCTAAAAGCAATTCTCCCTCCAAGAAAATAGGAGGACAATTTTATTTGATAGCAATATCAATTCTGAAAAGATAGACTGTTTCTTTAAAATTTACATCTCATGAAATTTTTACCATGTTTATTAATCTGAGTTTAAGACATTTTGGGGGAGAAAAATTAACATTTGGTACAACTGTATTAAAATAAATTTTTAAAGAACAGCTGGACATATTCACAAAAAACACTTTGAAAGAAGACAAAATGAGCTCATATAAAGAAATATGTATCTATTTCCAAGCACTATAAATTCACAAATATAAGGAAATATGATAAATAAGTTCCATATCAAGTGGTAACACAGTTTATTGGACTTTTTACCTACAAGATGAACGCCAGAAGGAAGACAGTGAATGATAAGGAGCTGAAGCAAAGCTCTGATCTGGAGGCGGGACTGTCCTGGTAATCCTGAATGAAGAATGCAGAGCTATGTGTAAGGCTCTCACTCAAAGATGCTGGTTGGCTCTATTCTACAGGGTCTGTATGGTATCTTGCCCATAGCAAGAGTTCTTTCTTTTCCTACTATATCCCAGGTTTGGTGCTCATTGCTGGGGCTACAGACATGAAAACACTGCCCTTGTCTTCAAGGAACTCAACAGTGCCATATGGATGACAGATGACCAATTTCAATATGGTGATGCTTTGGTCAGTGTTCAGCAGCAGACAACTGAATCTACTATTGCCACATTAAGTGGGAAGAGATTTATTTCAGGACATTACATGGTTTACAAAACCTATGGTGGAAGAATAGAATCTAGTTGGACTTCCGCAAAGAATGTCCCCAACACAACAGGAAGCTGTAGAACCAGGAAGCTGCTGGCTCCAAAAACAAATTCTCTCTGCCCTGACCTGCACCAACAAAATGCTTGTTCTGCACCCTGCTTCCCCACCCTCACACATTCTGGAATCAGGGCTCACTGCTCTCCACTAAGGCTTAGGATATACCTTGAGAGAAACAGGATATATAGATATATAACATGAGAGAAAGCATGTCTTCTTAAGTCTTGGGGAGAAGGTGGGAAGAAGGAAGCAGAGGAGAAGGAAAGACAGACGTTCAAATATACACATCTTGATTTTCTCCTCTTCAGACTTTGGTCAGCAATGTGTGTGTGTGTGTGTGTGTGTGTGTGTGTTTTGAGGATGGGGCAAGATGGAGGTGTTGGAGCCATGCCCCCGATTCAAACTCCTCTAAAGTTACGATATCACCATGCCTCCTCATCTCATTGGAGCATTTGGAGCATGGCTACATCTCCTTGGGAAAAGTAAATACTACAGTATCCTTAGTTCCCACAGAGTGGATAATAAGATGTGACCCAGATGTCTGACCAGAAGGCCAGCTGTGGCAGGGCCAAGTGCCCCCAGGCAATGGAATAAGGGCCAGGTGGAGACTGTGACAGAGACCTGGGAACCTGAACCAGCAGGAAGCAAGATGAGGACAGACTAGCCACTCCTATGGCCCTATGGAAACTGAAGAAGCAGAGAGAGACCAGACAATGACTAGCTATGAACCCCAAGTCTGCCTTTTCCACTGGGTCCCTTACCACAGCTCTTCCATTTGCCTGGTCACTATTTCAGGAAAGGGATGCAGGGCATGGGAGAAACCATCAGAGAAATAATTAGGCACTAATGGGACTGTATAAATGATCAGATCAGTCTAAATTTTAAAACAAGGATAAAGTTAATTTTTTTATTTCTGCTTGGTTGGTAGGGCTCAACAGGAAGACCAAATTTTTATAGAGACTCTCTGCATTACTGAATTTGAGTATTAGTGTAATAACAACCTCACAAAGGTGAAAAAAAATTTTTATTCTAAGGCCTGGTGCAGATAAATGCTCAAGAAGACATTTTAAGGTTCCTTTTGCAAGTATGTATGGGCCATCCAGCCAGTCTATTTTAGAATCATGTCCTTATTCCCTGGGTTCAATTGGAGAGGAGGAGATTGTATTCATTTGTACTTAGTGCCTGTGTTAGTCCAGGTCCTCTGAAGCTAGATGCCAAGAAGGAATTAGGCATCAAGGACATTATTAGGGGCCACACTTTTCTGGGAGATGGGGAGGGATATGGGGTCTAGGAAAGCTCTCTGACCATGATGTGAATCTGGCACTGAGCAAAGGAGAGGGGAGAGGACGATTGGGTAGACGTGTCCATCCAAATGACAATGTGTATTGCCATATAAAAGGGTTTAGGCAGGCCATCCAGGAGTCCTCCAGGCAAACCAGATGTCAGGGATGTCCAGCGACTCCTGGGAATGGGCATGTTTTATTGTCTATGCTACTCTCAGTTCTTGCCTGAGAACCGTGCCTTCAGGGCAAATGCGATTAGTTTCAGAGCTCACCAGCTGGAGCCTGTGATCAGTTAAAACTCCCTGTGGTTGGAGATCTGTGAGCTGCATTCTCATGGCCCATAGTATACATATTTCCTCTGCCTCAATGTAGAACAGTTCCTATAGAATGGCTATGGCCAGTATGATTACCTTACAAATATGTAGACTTAAGGTTAATAAAGGAGACACATTTCTTAGGAACACAAGTACTATTTAAACATACTCTCTAATCCTTTTGTTCTAACTGCTCTATCTGAGCCCAGTTCTAATGTGTTAGAATGTCTAATTAACCTTGTTTGGAGTAGATTATATGTTCTGATGCTAGCATTTTTAAAGTTCACAGCTGTCTTTTTCAATTTATTTAATAAGCATCTTACATATTTTCTTAACTGTGACTAAGTTTTATGCTTCTCACAGTGATAAGCCATCATTTCTCATATAACTATAAGTATTTTTCCATGAGTAAAGAGGGTAAGAGAAGCAGGAACAACTCTGAAATGAATGATCAGGATACCTCAAACTCTTCCCCTATAAAATAAAGCGAATAATATCTACCTTATAATATTACGGGAAGGATTATTTTGTATTAGTCAGCATGAGATACCAGAAACCACTGCAGGTTTCTTTTTTTAATTAAGGTATCATTGATATACAATTTTATACTCAGGTTTCACATGAGCAATATTGTGGTTACTACATTCTGCCCTATTATCAAGTTCCCACCACATACCCCATTACAGTCACTGTCCATCAGCATAGTAGGATCACTGCAGGTATTTTAATTAAAGGGGGTTTAATACAAGGAACAAGGAGCTTTCATAATTGCTGGAAGGATCCTCAGAACAATACCACAAATAATTGCTAACTGCCATTCTCAGGAAACCGGGCAATTAGGAAGCCAAAGTCCTGACATGTAGCTTCAGGATCTCACCACCTTGGCTGCAGTCTTGGGATAGATCAGAAAGCCCATGACGTGGAGGTTCCTGTCTCCGAGTTACACGGGGCTTGCAAGATCACAGCAGCGCCCTGTGCTCCTTCTGCTCAACTTTGATCCAAATTCACATCTTATCCAGGAAATTATTAACACTGATAAGAAAACTACCATTTCTTTGGGGTTTCATTTAAGTGTTTTTGCTTTTTCAAATCATACATTCTAGGAAATTCCTAGACACCTAATGAAGTTTGAAAGGCCTGTGTTATAATTTCAAGACACATTCACTCTGGGGTCTTCTACTTTAACGTATTATTTTTGCCTTTTTTTTTCAAACATTATTGTAAGGCTGGAGGTACTGGAGGGAGAAGGGCGAGGACAGTGCAGGTGGAGCAGAGACATCACCAAGTAGCTCTATGCCGTATGGGGAAGGAATGAACAGTTCTTCCTGGATTCCAGTCCCATGACATGCTGACAAACCCCGGATGCAGACCCCCTCCATCCGGAAGGAGACCTCTGGCTGTCCATCACCTGACCCTGAACCAATGAAAATTCTCCACATACCCCTAGTACGTCCCACTTCCCCCTCCCTTCCCTGTTCTCTTAAAAACTCCCCAGCTCCCCTGTGTTTCAGACTGGTGAACCTCACCTGGGAATTGCACTCAAATAAACTTCCTGGCCCTTTGTTGCCTTTCGTAGCCTGCTTATTTCAGTTAGAATTTATCTTACAATTATAAAAACAGAACACCTTAAACAAAAAGCATTTGGGTTTTTGGAAAAATCTAAATTTGCTATTAAAATTAAAATTAAATTGAAACTTAAAATTTTGAAAATTTTAGAGGAAGAATTAGAATTTTAAAAATTATGAAGCAAGTTTCCATATTAGCTTGGTTGAAACTATACACACACACACACACACACACGTGTAATTTAAATTATATTTCCCTATCAAATATTTTTTCTGTAATCATCTAATCAGTTTTAGGAAAGAATTTTCCATTGGAAGTAGGTTTGAGCAAAGGGCGTTGCTGTTAAAGCTAACCACTGTTTCCCAAAATAGTATTGTTACATTGATACAGCATTGGGAGACTTCCAATAACTTTTTTTGAAGCAGTGGAAGGTAATTTCTTTAAGACTGAGAGAAGTAGTCACCTCAGGTTTTGTTTCAATGCAGAAATCCCGGGAAGGATTGTTTGTTTCCCCTCTTTGTGATGCAAATGAATCCTTCCATAAAAGAGGCACCAAAAGATTTCCTGAATGTTCAGGAGAGGTAGATCTGTCAGCATCTTTTTTAGGCTCTTCGGTCACCTTGCTGGTGCCCAGTATACCCAAGCACAACGTCAGATTTGGTGCCCATCATCCCAGTGTGACAATCACCCAGGGGGCGACCAGCCTATCCTTCCATGTGGTTGGACACAAGCCATGGGTGGTTGGGGTAGGAGCGGGCAGTGGAAGTGAGGAGCATCCAAGGAGAAAATCAGTGCAGATGAATTGAGGGGTAATGAGCTCTCAAGAGCCCCATGTGCCTGTGCCTGGGTGAGGGGTCAGATTTCATCAGGTGGGCATAGCCGAACCCCAGACATGTTCTAAGCTGGAGAGGGACACCTTAAATTTTGCATTTTAGAAAGGTCATCTGGTGGTGAGTGTGGAGGTCAGGGATTGAGGGGGTGCTGGTCTCAGAGAGAAGACCTGTGAGGAAACATTGTCTGGTTTAGGGCGAAAAAGCAGAGTACCTGCGGCTCATGGCCGTTTCCTAGACAATGCTAGGAGTCTTCGTCTGGACTGAAGACAGGACCACTGCCAGACAGGCAGCTGACCTGTGTATGGGCCGGGAGCACCCATCAGTGGGGGTCTCAAGGGCAGACCCGTGAGGGTGTTAGATAGGCAATCTGGAGCTCAGGTCAGCCAGCTTGTGAAAAGCAGCTGGAATGCCAGCCCTGCTCTCCTAGAACTGCACAGCTAAGCGGCCCTACACTGTCTCTGACCTTTTAAAGGCCCAATAAACATCTACACCACTCTGTCAGGGGCATGACTCCCTCATTCCCCCCTTTACGGACTTCTAATTTCATTCTCCTAACCTTAGAACCCATCTTAAAACAAATCACACAAGGAAGTGGAGCTGGCTGATTGACTTTTTCAGGGTCTCTACTCCTCTCCCAGTCATACAGGCTACCTGCCATTGCTGAGGGCTGGTGTCCGCCCAGGGCTGCAGAGGCTGCCAACGCCCACCCAGGGCTGCAGAGGCTGCTGACACCCTGGGCCAGGGGCGTGCGCAGCGGCCATGAGTTACACAGCCAGTCCAGGAGTACCACTGACTGTGGGCCTGGCTCTCCCGTAGGCCTCCTTAGTCATAAAACAAATAGCACTTTATCCGATACCATCAAGTGCCAGTATCCAACCCTGCTCTGGCCATCTGCCTTGCTGACGTAGGGGAGTGGTGAGTTATGTAGATAAATGATTTCATTTAGATGTGACTTAATCTAAACCATAAGGGTGCAATTTATTAATGTGTCACCAGGACTTAAACTGTCTGGAACCAGCCTGTGAGCCTGCCTTCAGCAGTCCCTCCCCAGAGCAGGGCTAGAGGCCAGCTTTACCATGTTCCACCCAGCTGCTCCTGGGGTTCTGGGAGCTCAGTGACAATGTAGTAAGGAACATAAAGGTTTACATGCCACTAACTGAATGATCTCGTGAAGCTGCCACAGTGCAGGCCCCTCACATAGGAACATGGAACCACTGGATTCAGTGAAGGGTCACACAAGAAGCATTCCCTCCTCTCCGCACTGCAGAATTCCCAGCCACCTCCATCAGCAGCTTAGGGATTCGGCTACAAGGAATGGGTCTTTTGTTCAGTTTTAAACCCAACACAGCCTCAGCAGCCAAAGCCTAGAAGAGCTGTCACATCACTGGCAACCTTTGAAGCTTTTGGTCAAGATAAACCTTTTATTTTTCCATTCTAGGCCTCAGTTTGGTTTGCCAGCAGGCTTAACTGTCAGAGTAAAACAGGAGAGTGGAAGACTGGACCAAAAGAGCTCATGGGGTGAGACAAATGACTTCATTAAACAAGCAAAATAACCACAGACCTGAGTTACCTAAACAGAGCAATGCTGGTGTGTGACGGTGTTAGGAAAATCTCTGTGAGCTGGAAGCCTTGAAGTGGAGGGCTCAGGGGTGAGAAAAGGCACTTCTCAGCTTCAGGCCTCACTGGGCTGGGACACAGCTAACCCTGGTGTGGCATGCCAGATGCTCTGTCTTCCCAGGTGGTTCACAGCCTGGGTGCCCTTTGCTCCTCTTTAGATACCACATCTTTCCCAGGGCATTTACATTTCAAAAGTGGCCCTATGATCACATTTCGTATGATTCAAGAATGACTCAGAGAAAAACAGGCCATCCAGGGAATCACCAAAGCCCTTACACTTAGCAGGGCATGGGGCTCATGCTCAAGTATCTGGGGCAGCCTGGGGTCCCGGGGTGCTGGAAGCTGTCCACACTGCTCGTCAGGAAGGTGACTGGTGAAGGCTGATGGCCACGCTAACCCATAAGGGCATCAGGAATGACAAGAAAGTTGTCTTGTCTCCATGAAGCATTCACTCTAAGGAATTTGGAAACTGATTATTCTTTTCATGAGGAGACTTTTTCATGTGCCATGTGGTAAGGATTCTCATCTTCACCTTTTTGGTGCACAAGAAGCATAGGAACAGGGGCACCTTGCTGGTTATAAAGATTTCTACCTATTGAGGTTTCCCTACCTGAGCAGAGACAGTGAGGAATATCCTCTCCTTCCTGGGTCTTCTGCCTTCAGCCCCAGTCCACCCATTGAAAGCCGGTCCACACAAAGGCTGGCTCCCCTTCCCAGTTTGTGGACATGACCATCTTATAGCTGGGTCCCTGCAAATTTCAGGGATTCTCATTGGATTTGGTGGGGTCGTGGGGTTGAGTGGGAGGGAAAATCCTGCTGAATGAAACCAAATCTTCAAGTACCTGCCTGTTTCCATGTCATTATCATCCAAGAAACAATTTTCATAGAGTAATTTGTACACTTTGCATACAATCCTTTCATCTGAGTTATAAAACCAACCAACCTCAAGCCAACATACCACAAAATTGGAGGCAATTTGTTCTCACCCACCACTACCAGAACCTCAGAACTGAGACTCCCTTCTCCTCCATCCCAACAACAGATTTAAGGATAGAGATATTTTGAGAAGTAGCTTTTTCACCAAATGCCTTCCCCAATAGGAATTCTAGTCATGATATTGTCCATGACATTGAAAGTCCTACTACTTTGTAGATGGTGGGGATTTAGCAGCAATTGCTTATGGTAGAGGGTTGGGGGCCAAGAGGGATACAGAAGGAATTGTTCCTCTCAGACACCAACATAGTGGGAATGGTGAGACGGGGACCTTGGGTGTAGTCAGAGTAGGGTGAGGGCCTCCAGAAAAAACAAGGCAGGATATTTACAGTCAAAGCAATGTAACAATGTAAAGAAGTCCCTATTGAAACTCTGTGTTCAGCATTATGCAAAGTCAAGGTCATACTTATTCTCTAGGGTAAAGATACCAGACTAGGAATATATAGACATCTTCAGTGAGGTCAGTTAAAGGTCAAAAGGCCAGGGGCAATTTGGCCTGGAATGTTTGAGTGTTCCATAAATAAAGAAGGGTATCTCAGCATAACCCATGACTTCACTGTAAACAGCCCTAGCAAACAGACAACAACCCAGCTCACCTTGGGGGTAGGGCAGATGGTACAAGTCCACACCCTAAACCCTTTATCAGTCCCAAAAATCCTCAACTGCTTATAAATCTCCTAGACAACACAGCACTCCAGGCTCTCTTGTCCCTTCCTGGCATGAGCTAGGAGCTCTGTCCTCTCACTATATCTCTCAATAAAAGCCTCTCCCTGGCTCTCCTACCTTGGTTGTTTGCGAAGTTCATTTTTCAACTCTGCAAACAAGAACCCTGGCATCAATGGGACACATAATGTCCTACAAAAGAGATGCCCTTCCCTTGAGACTCCTGAAAGAAGTACTTATTGATCAACCACCAGATCTGGGGATGTAGCAGAGAACAAACCAAAACCCCTGTTTTGTGGCTCTCACATGCTTTAGGGGAGACAGACAATAAACAGACAGATAGCTAGATGTTTTTTAAATTGTAAAAGTGACATAAAGGGGATGAATAGTGAGATGAGATGGGAGAAGATGAGAACTTCAGATAAGGTGGTACCAGAGCATCTACCTGAGTGGTCCTGAGCCAGCTGGAGCCAGGGCGAGAAAGTGAGAACTGAGCCAGACATGCACAAGGATCCAGGGAAGTGGAGAGCACACAATTATATCTCTAAAAAAGAGAGAAAAATGAAAAAGGTAGTTATCTTTGTAAGTCACTGTTGACTGCAAAATAACCTTTTGATTCCAGGGATATTAAAACATGTTAAAATATTTGCCTTTGCATCAATTCAAAAGTTAGAAGTGAAAAAAGGTTGGCTTGTTTGAGCAGCTGAAAAGAATCTGATATATTTGTAGCTAATGAACTGAAGGGAGGAAAAGTATGAGGTTGCAGAAGGTAAAAGGATAAAATAAACCTTAGGGTTTAAGCATAATAGGATGATTATGGCGATGTCCTCTGCTGGGGTAGGAGAGCCTGCAGTTGCAAAGATGTCAGTTTTGGACTTAATAGGGAAGGAGGTTAGAAGGTGATTTAATACTCATTTAAAACCCAAGGCTTATGAAAAGGCTTTTGTTCCAAGTCTATCAGGAAACCAGGGATCCCTCAAATTGATAGCTGAAGAAATTGAATAAGATGAACATTGCTCTTTTATGTATATTTGTATGTCATATCCATGCAATGTCACCATGATGCTGGGGTTCTTGTTCACGAAGCCGAAGAATGAACTTCATAAACACTCAAGGTAGGAGAGCAAGGTACAGGCTTTTATTTAGAAATAAAGTGAGAGGACAGAGATCCTGTCTCTCACCAGGAGGGGACAAGAGAGCCCGGGGTAGTGCATTGTCTAGGTGATTAACAGGCAGTTGAGGATTTTGGGGAACTGAGGGCTTAGGTTGTGGACTTGTACCACCTGCCCTGCCCTCAAGGTGGGCTGGGTTGTTGTCTGTTTGCTAGGGCTGTTTACAGTGAAGTCATGGGTTATGCTGAGATACCCTTCTTTATTTGTGGAACACTCAAACATTCCAGGCCAAGTTGCTCCTGGCCTTTTGACCTTTAACTGATCTCACTGAAGATGTCTATATTCCTAGTCTAGTATCTTTACCCTAGAGAATTAGTGTGACCTTGACTTTGCATAATGCTGAACACAGAGTTTCAATAGGGACTTTACATTGTTACATTGCTTTGACTGTAAATATCTTGCCTTGCTTTATCTGGAGGCCCTCACCCTACTCTGTCTAAGCCCATGGTCTCTGCCTCAACCATAATCAGTAAACTGTTTAAGTGCCAGAAAATGACTCTACATTATTTTCATTCTGATAAGAAGTAGATGGAATTTGCATGCCATCTAGAAAGTCAAGTTCCTTAAAGATTTACAGCGCAATTTCACGAACTATTTAGACTGATAAATTTTTCATCAAGGCCATTGGCCACACAAAAATTTCATCTGTATAGCATGTTTATATCAAATGCCATTGCACCTATTATGTCATTTTAATGCTATGACCTTCCCAAAAGGAGGTTAGGGACTGGAACTATTACCTACAATCATATAGATCAGAAAATTGATGTCTGGTCCCTAAAGACATATGCAGGTGCTGGCAGAACTGGAAACAGAACCAGATCTCTTTAATTGCAGCCCTGGTTCTTTGCCCTTGATGCTACAGCCCTGGGCTCTATTTGTGTTTCTGCAGTGAAACCAAGGTTAAGTCCATCCCCATGCTGCACTTTCTTAAGTGGATTTTTCTAATCTCTTCTGCTCTCACAACCATAAATGACAGAATATAAGCATGCTCAAGGTCATTGGGGCCCCAAGGTAATGAAGTCATTGCCATATTTTGAAAATAGATCTGCCTTGGTATTTGAACATTGTTTGAATAAAGGTTAACTGTTCCTGTTCTCTGCCTCCATGTACTGCCTCAGACCCAGAATATGTTGTTTTCACCCCAAGGATGTGTTTTAGTGTTTATTTTCTGGAAAATCTTAGAGAAAGTGCTTTTCATGAGTTAATAAATATTCAGCTAATAGTTTTAAAGCCTGACTAATTATCAGACTCCCTTGGAGGGCTTTTAAGTAATAGAGGTTACTATATTTTTATTACATTGACATCTCCATATTTATAAGATTATATTCTCCAGGAGAGGCTAGAAGGGGGGAAATTTGATTTTTTTTCTAAGCTCCCTAGTGAAAGGGTATCTCACCATGACCCTCCTTACCCCAGAATGACTGAGGAGACACGGGCCCATGAAAGAGATTTTATTATCTGAAAGAGAAAGTAGCTGCCCCCAGAGAGAGGGAGCAGCAGCTCTTGGGTGAAGAAGCGCATTTTTTAAAATTCACTTTATTATCATTAATCTACAATTACATGAAGATTATGGTTACTAGACTCCTCTCTTCACCAAGTCCCCCCCATAAACCCCATTGCAGTCACTGGGTAGTAAGATGCTGTAGACTCACTACCTGTCTTCTCTATGTTGCACATCCCTCCCTATGCACCCCCCACCTTATAAATGCTAATTGTAAGGCCCCCCTTCTTTTTTCCTGCCCTTATCCCTCCCTTCCCTCCCCTCCTGCCCAGTCCCTATCCCTTTGGTAACCATCAGTCCATTCTTGGGTTCTGTGATTCTGCTGCTGTTTTGTTCCCTCAGTTTTTCTTTGTTCTTATACTCCACATATGAGTGAAATCATTTGGTACTTGTCTTTCTCCGCCTGGTTTATTTCACTGAGCATAATACCCTCTAACTCCATCCATGTTGTTGCAAATGGTAGGATTTGTTTTCTTCTTATGGCTGAATAATATTCCATTGTGTATATGTACCACATCTTCTTTATCCATTCATCTATTGATGGACACTTAGGTTGCTTCCATTTCTTGGCTATTGTAAATAATGCTGTGATAAACACAGAGGTGCATCCATCTTTTTCAAACTTGGCTGCTGCATTCTTAAGGTAAATTCCTAGAAGTGGAATTCCTGGGTCAAATAGTATTTCTATTTTGAGCTTTTTGAGGAACCTCCATATTGCTTTCCACAATGGTTGAACTAATTTGCTTTCCCACCAGCAGTGCAGGAGGGTTCCCCTTACTCTGCAACCTCACCAACATTTGTTGTTGTTTGTCTTTTGGATGGTGGCGATCCTTATTGGTGTGAGGTGATATCTCATTGTGGTTTTAATTTGCATGTCTCTGATAACTAGTGATGTGGACCATCTTTTCATGTGTCTTTTGGCCATCTGAAAATCTTCTTTGGAGAACTGTCTGTTCAGTTCCTCTGCCCATTTTTTAATTGGATTATTTGCTTTTTGCTTGTTGAGGTACATGAGCTCTTTATATATTTTGGATGTCAACCCTTTATCAGATCTGTCATTTATGAATATGTTCTCCCATATTGTAGGGTACCATTTTGTTCTATTGATGATGTCCTTTGCGGTACAGAAGCTTTCCAGCTTGATATAGTCCCACTTGTTCGTTTTTGCTTTTGTTACCCTTGCCCGGGGAGATATGTTCATGTAGAAGTCACTCCTGGTTATGTCCAAGAGATTTTTGCCTATGTTTTTTTCTAAGAGTTTTATGGTTTCATGACTTACATTCAGGTCTTTGGTCCGTTTCAAATTTACTTTTGTGTATGGGGTTAGACAATGAACAGTTTCATTCTCTTACATGTAGCTGTCCAGTTTTGCCAGCACCATCTGTTGAAGAGACTGTCATTTCCCCATTGTATGTCCATGGCTCCTTTATCATATATTAATTGACCATATATGTTTGGGTTAATATCTGGGGTATCTATTCTGTTCCACTGGTCTGTGGCTCTGTTCTTGTGCCAGTACCAAACTGTCTTGATTACTGTGGCTTTGTAGTAGAGCTTGAAGTTGTGGAGCAAGATCCCCCCCACTTGATTCTTCCTTCTCAGGATTGCTTTCACTATTTGGGGTCTTTGGTGTTTCCATATGAATTTTTGAACTATTTATTCTAGTTCGTTGAAGAATGGTGTTGGTAATTTGATAGGGATTGCATCAAATCTGTATATTGCTTTGGGCAGGATGACCATTTTGATGATATTAATTCTTCCTAGCCAGGAGCATGGGATGAGTTTCCATTTGTTAGTGTCCTCTTAAATTTCTCTTAAGAGTGTCTTACAGTTTTCAGGGTATAGGTCTTTCACTTCTTTGGTAAGGTTTATTCCTAAGTATTTTATTCTTTTTGATGCAATTGTGAATGGAATTGTTTTCCTAATTTCTCTTTCAACTAGTTCATTGTTAGTGTAAAGGAAAGCCACAGATTTCTGTGTGTTAATTTTGTATCCTGCAACTTTGTTAAATTCTGATATTAGTTCTACTAGTTTTGGAGTTGAGTCTTTAGGGTTTTTTATGTACAATATCATGTCATCTGGAAACAGTGACAGTTCAACTTTTTCTTTACCAATCTGGATTCCTGGTATTTCTTTATTTTGTCTGATTGCCATGGCTAGGACCTCCAGTACTACATTAAATAACAGTGGGGAGAGTGGGCATCCCTGTCTTGTTCCCGATCTCAGAGGGAAAGTTTTCAGCTTTTCACTGTTCAGTATGAAGTTGGCTGTGGGTTATCATATATGGCATTTATTATTTTGAGGTACCTGCCCTCTATGCCCATTTTGTTGAGAGTTTTTATCATGAATGGATGTTGAATTTTGTCGAATGCTTTTTCAGCATCCATGGAGATGATCATGTGGTTTTTGTCTTTCTTTTTGTCGATGTGGTGAATGATGTTGATGGATTTTCAGATCTTGTACAATCCTTACATCCCTGGGATGAATCCCACTTGGTCATGGTGTATGATCCTTTTGATGTATTTTTGAATTCGGTTTGCTAATATTTTCTTGAGTATTTTTGCATCTACGTTCATCAGGGATATTGGTCTGTAATTTTCTTTTTTGGTGGGGTCTTTGCTGGTTTTGGTATTAGGGTGAAGTTGGCTACATAGAATGATTTTGGGAGTATTCCCTCCTCTTCTATTTTTTGGAAAACTTTAAGGAGAATGGATATTATGTCTTCTCTGTATATCTGATAAAATTCTGAGGTAAATCCATCTGGCCCGAGGGTTTTTTTCTTGGGTAGTTTTTTGATTACTGCTTCAATTTCTTTGCTGGTAATGGGTTTGTTTCGATTTTGTGTTTCTTCCTTGGTGAGTCTAGGAAGGTTGTATTTTTCTAGGAAGTTGTCCATTTCTTCTGGGTTTTCCAGCTTCCTAGCATATAGGTTTCCATAGTATTCTCTAATAATTCTTTGTATATCTGTTGGGTCTGTTGTGCTGTTTCCTTTCTCGTTTCTGATTCTGTTGATGTGTGTTGATTCTCTTTTTCTCTTAATAAGTCTGGCTGGAGACTTATCTATTTTGTTTATTTTCTCAAAAAACCAGCTCTTGGTTTCATTGATTTTTTCTATTGTTTTATTCTTCTCAACTTTATTTATTTCTTCTCTGATCTTTATTATGTCCTTCCTTCTGCTGACTTAGGCCTCATTTGTTCTTCTTTTTCCAATTTTGATAATTGTGACATTTTACTATTCATTTGGGTATGTTCTTCCTTTTCTAAATATGCCTGGATTGCTATATACTTTCTTCTTAAGACTGCTTTTGCTGTGTCCCACAGAAGTTGGGGCTTTGTGTTGTTGTTGTCATTTATTTCCATATATTGCTGTATCTCCATTTTAATTTGGTCATTGATCCATTGACTGTTTAGGAGCATGTTGTTAAGCCTCCATGTGTTTACAAGCCTTTTTGCTTTCTTTGTACAATTTATTTCTGGTTTTATACCTTTGTCGTCTGAAAAGTTGGTTGGTAGAATTTCAATCTTTTTGAGTTTACTGAGTCTCTTTTGTTGGCCTGGTATGTGGTCTATTCTGGAGAATGTTTCATGTGCACTTGAGAAGAATGTGTATCCTGTTGCTTTGGGTGTAGAATTCTATAGCTGTCTATTCAGTCCATCTGTTCTAGTGTGTTGTTCGGTGCCTCTGTGTCCTTACTTCTTTTCTGTCTGATGGATCTGTCCTTTGGAGTGAATGGTGTGTTGAAGTCTCACAAAATGAATGCATTGCATTCTATTTCCTCCTTTAGTTCTGTTAGTATTTGTTTCACATATGCTGGTGCTCCTGTGTTGTGTGCATATATATTTATAATGGTTATATCTTCTTGTTGAACTGACCCCTTTATCATTATGTAATGTCCTTCTTTATCTCTTGTTACTTTCTTTGTTTTGAACTCTATTTTGTCTGATACTAGTACTGCAGCACCTGCTTTTTTCTCCCTATTGTTTGCATGAAATATCTTTTTCCATTCCTTGACTTTCAGTCTGTGCATATCTTTGGGTTTGAGGTGAGTCTCTTGTCAGCAGCATATAGATGGGTCTTGTTTTTTTTATCCATTCAGTGACTCTATGTCTTTTGATTGGTGCACTCAGTCCATTTACATTTAAGGTGATTATTGATAGGTATGTACTTATTGCCATTTCAGGCTTTAGATTTGTGGTTACCAAAGGTTCCAGGTTACTTTCCTTACTATCTAAGAGTTTTACTTAACTCACTTAGTATGCTGTTACAAACACAATCTAAAGGTTCTTTTCTATTTCTCCTCCTTTTTCTTCCTCCTTCATTCTTTACATATTAAGTATCAAATTCTGTAGTTTTTGTGTATCCCTTGATTGACTGTAGGGACAGTTAATTTAGTTTTGCATTTGCTTCATAATTAGCTGTTCTACTTTCTTTACTATGGTTTTATTACCTCTGGTGACAGCTATTCAACCTTAGAAACACTTCCATCTATAGCAGTCCCTCCAAAATAGACTATAGAGAAGGTTTGTGGGAAGTAAATCCTCTCTGCTTTTGCTTATCTAGAAATTCTTTAACCCCTCCTTCGAATTTAAATCATAATCTTGCTGGATAAAGTAATCTTGATTCCAGGCCCTTCTGCTTCATTGCATTAAATACTTCATGCCACTCCCTTCTGGCATGTAAAGTTTCTTCTGAGAAGTCTGATGTTAGCTTGATGGGCTTTCCTTTGTATGTGATCTTATTTCTGTCTTTGGCTGCTTTTAACAGTCTGTCCTTATCCTTGACCTTTCCCATTTTAATTACTATGTGTCTTGGTGTTGTCTTCCTTGGGTCCCTCCTGTTGGGAGATCTGTGGATTTCCATGGCCTGAGAGACTATCTCCTTCCCCAGACTGGTGAAGTTTTCAGCAACTACCTCCTCAAAGACACTTTCTATCCCTTTCTCTCTCTTCTTCTTCTTCTGGTATCCCTATAATGCGAATATTGTTCCTCTTGGATTGGTTACACAGTTCTTACAATATTCTTTCATTTTTAGAGATCCTTTTTTTTCTCTGTGCCTCAGCTTCTTTGTATTCCTCTTCTCTAGTTTCTATTTCATTTATTGTCTCCTCCACCATATCCAGCCTGCTTTTAATACCCTCCATCGTGCTCTTCAACAATTGGATCTATGACCTGAATTCATTCCTGAGTTCTTGGATGTCTTTCTATTCATCCATTAGAATGTTTATGATTTTTATTTTGAACTCCCTTTCAGGAAGAGTCATGAGGTCCATATCATTTAAATCTTTCTTGGGAGTTGTATTAATAATTTTACTCTGGACAAGGTTCCTTTGGCATTTCATGTTTGTATATGGCACCCTCTAGTGTTCAGATGCTCTATTCTGGAGCTACTCAGCCCCTGAAGCAATGTCGGGGGTTGCAGGGGAGCAGTACTGGTACCTGGTGGGAGGTAAGACCTCTTCCCTGCCTCCTGGCTGCTGTGCCTGTCTCCACTGCCTGAGCCAGAGGGCCAGGCACACAGGTATAAATTTTTGTCCCAGAGCAGCCAGATATGGATCCCTGCTTTCCACATGCAGCTGGAATCCCAGTCTCACCAGGAACTCTGCCTGTATTAACTTCCCAACCCAGTAGTCATGCGAGTCTCATGAAAGCACCATGAAATGTAGGTTTGTGCTCCCAGAGCAGATCTCCAGAGCTAGGTATTCTCCAGTCCCAGGCCTTCCACTCCCTCCCTGCTCTATTTCTCTTCCTCCTGCTGGCGAGTTGAGATTGGGGAAGGTCTTGGGTCCCACAGAGCCACAGCTCTGGTAGGTTGGGTAACTTTGTTGAGGTCTGCTCTTTTCTCCAGTGTAGTGCAATCTGGTGCCATCCTCTTTCCTGTTGCTCTCTCAGGATTAGTTGCACCAACTATATTTTCTAATTGAATCAGTTTTAAGAGGAAGCCTCTGTCTCTCCTCTCACATCACCATCTTTAATCCCCAGCTTGAGGAAGTGCATTTTTAAGGAGTAGGGTAGGGTGTGTTTCATGTTGGTGATTGGATCTTAAGGGGTGGGGGTCTTAGCGTGCCAGAATTTGCCTTCACCTAGTAATTCTGATGGTGATGCATTTGGAGAAGTACAGATTTGGCTAGTCCTCCTAAATGATAGCTGGCCCTGGATTCAGCTCCTCCCCCTTCCTCCAACTGTCATCCCTTCAGAGACCTCAGAGATCAAATGATCCCATCCTTCTAATGAATTATAACCTTTTCCTCTTGACAAGTTCCTTCTGAAGCATTTAACATGCTCAGGTGTTTTCCATCTTTAAAAACAATCAAAAAAACCTTTCCTGAACCCCACACCTCCCTCCAGCTCATCTCGTTTTAATTTAGACACAAGGTTTGCTTTTCCACACAGTGCCTCCCCTTCCTACGTTCTGCTCACCAATGCTCTGAGTTCTCCAGCCAGTCACTACCCTTTGCCAGTAACTGAATGTACGATTTTCAGCTGGAATGTCCCCTGGCTCCCTGGCAGTGTTCAGACCCTGAGCCTCTCCTTGCACTGTGGGACACTGTTTGCTTGGCTTTCACAGCACACATTACTCTAGTTTTTTTGTTTGTTCCTGTTTCTTCCTTTTCTGGACACTGCTTCTCAGAGAAGTGAATGTTTCCTTTCCACTGATCTTTAGAATTGTGTTTCTTAAAGGAAGATCCTCAGCCTACATGGATCAGATCATGGCAGAGGCTAAATGAAAATTTAGAACCCTGGTCCCACTAGCCCAGAATCACCTGGAGGAGAGCCTGGGAATCTTAATTGTTAGCATAGCTTTTAGGTCAGAGCTGCTTACAGCATGCCACAAAGGAATTAAACAAATGTAGATGTCCCCAGCCTTCCAGTGGCTTTGACAAAGGAAGCCACAGGGCTGGGCTACTTGTCTTCTTTCACAAATGGCTTTGAGACAGGGACTATGGGTGTAGTCAGAGTAGGGGAAAAGCAGGACAGAATATTTACAATCAGAGCAATGTAACAATGGGCAAAGAAGTCTCTACTTCTTTGAAACTCTGTGCTAAGCACTATGCAAAGTCAAGGTCACACTAATTCTCTAGGGTAAAGATATACACATCTTCAGTGAGATCAGTTAAAGGTCAAAAGGCCAGGAGCAACTTGGCCTAGAATGTTTGAGTATTCTGCAAGGGTATCTCAGCATGACCCATGATTTCACTGTAAAGAGCCCTAGCAGACAGACAAAAGCCCAACCCACCTTGAGGGCAGGGCAGGTGATGCAAGTCCACACACACCCCTAAGTTTTCTTCATGTTCTCGAAAAACCCTCAATTGCCTGTAAACTCCCTAGACAATGCACCACTATGGGTTCTCTTGTCCCCTCCTGATATGAGCCAGGAGCTCTGTCTTCTCACTGTATCTCTCAATAAAAGCCTCGGCGCTGGCTCTCCTACCTTGACTGTTTGCTAAGTTTATTCTTCAACTCCACAAACAAGAATGCTGGCATCATCATTTGGGGCTTGTCCAGGATAACTTCAGAGATGAGTATTGGCATCCAAGCCTGCCTTTTCTTTCACTGTCCTTATAGAAAGAAGCTATCTGTGGCACACAACATGGGGCACTCATCAGCCATTTAATTGGGACTAGCCCAGCTGCCATTCTCAAAGTCTCGAGCGACAGGTTCCCCTGCGTCTCCCTCAGTGGGTTCCCCGTCTCCCTTGGGAGCTGGGAAAGTCACCTGAGTGGAGGCCAGGATTCCCTTTCAGAGACATCTCCTTGGATGAGAGGGACTGAGGAAAGCCGTGGGCAACTATGAGAGTCTAGGCTGAGGCTACACTCAGTGGCTTCTCAAAGGTCTGCATGTCTGGAATCAGACCCCAACAGCCCAACTGACTATCCATGAGGATTGTCTCTTTCTCTGTCTCTGACTTCCAGCCTGCTTCTTCAGGCCACCCTGGCCTCTGAGTGAGGCAGGGGGCATTCCTAACTCGCTCCTAACTTCATCAATTTCATGGAACCCAATGCTCACCACCGCAAGGTAGGAGATGTATGCTTCCCTCTATTCCTGACTTAATGCTGCACACTTTATCTCATAAAATATGTCTGGGCACCTGTTAGCCACTTAAAAGATGCTTAGCGTCAGCTGCCAGTCTTAAGTCTCGGGTGAAAGGTTTCCTGGTGTCTGCTGCTCCTGAATCCCCTGCCCTGGACAGGAATGTTGGAGAGTGGCTGAGCCGGTTTTCTACTTTCCTATCCTAATCTGTGGACTCCAAGGGCAGACCGACTAGTAGACTGTGGTTCTTGGATCTCGGCTCCAGCCAATTGATGATCCAATGGTGCTGAGTGAACCTCCGGCTAGTCTGCTGCCTATGCGAGAGTCACAGGTGACACCTGACCTCTTGTCTCACAGGTCAGATTTCTTACAGTGACTAGCAGTATAATTACCATGCAGTGGCAGAAACTGGTGTTTAAGAGAATAGACCCTCCTTTAATGTCCATGGCAGCCTCTGAATTTTATCTCTGGCCTTCAAAAAGGTTCCCCTGCTCCCCATTCAAAGCAGTCCTCTTAGGCCTATGCCACTTTCTCCTGTGTAATGTAAATGAAGTCTGTAAAGTAATCAAAGTGAACCCTGAGCCCAACATGTAAATAAATGGCTTTATTCTGTTGACCTCCTTTCCTTAGAGGCAGTCATCCTGGGGCTAGGCATTTCCTTTTCTGCAGCCCCAGGGAAGCAAAACAGGCTTGTGACTCTGACCAAGGCTCAGGCAGTGAGAGGTCACACAGTCCCTGCACTTATCAGATAGGCAGGGAGCTCTCAATGAATGACTAAAGCTTGTGCAGAGAAAACTAGGAACACTCCAAAAAGGTATAAAGTTCCAGGAGCACACTGGTAAGGTCCCCACTAAATCCAGAGCTCCAAGGCGACTCTTGCTGAGTGGGAAGGCAAGAGGGGAATCAAGGCAAGGTGCAGGCCACAGTGGTAAGGAGTGGTTAAGTCCAGTAGGCCTGGCAGAGGAGGTGACTGACCACTGCCACCCAGGCTCCAAGGTGAGTGAATGCCCTGAGTGGAGGCCAGGATTCCCTTTCAGAGGCATCTCCTTGGATGAGAGGAACTGAGGAAAGCCGTGGGCAACTATGAGAGTCTAGGCTGAGGCTACACTCAGTGGCTTCTCAAAGGTCTGCATGTCTGGAATCAGACCCCAACAGCCCAACTGACTATCCATGAGAGAAAACTAGGAACACTCCCAAAAGGTATAAAGTTCCAGGAGCACACTGGTAAAGTCCCCACTAAATCCAGAGCTCTGACCTGGGGAACCTGGGGAATCCAGACGCAGGGAAACCTGTCGCTCGAGACTTTGAGAATGGCAGCTGGGCTAGTCCCAATTAAGTGGCTGATGAGTGCCCCATGTTGTGTGGGCCTACCAGGTATCGCACACCTGTCTTTCTCTCTCCCAGGTGGGAGCTTCCTCTTCAAGTTAAAGCCAGACATGCCTCTGGCTCACATTCTAAAGAACTGAGAACAATTTTGATCCACAGACCCTGAGAAAGAAGTGTCTTATCTTCTGCACACAAGCCTGGCCTCAATACAAACTCTCTAATGAAGAGGCCTGGCCACTGAGAGAAGTATACAATATAATAAGGTTATGCAGCCAAATTTATTTTAATGCAAGGAAAGAAAATAGTCAAAAGTCCTGTGAACAACTGCAATATGGGACTAGTTTTCTAAATATTTTTTTTGGTGAAAATCTATTCTACTTATTGAGTTCATTATCTTCAAAAATTGGGAGGTTTTTAAACTAGACTCCCTGAAACAGAAGAAATTTATCTTCTGTAATACAGCCTGGCTTTAAATGACTGGTGCTAGAATTGTACTTGCATTTTATTTCCAGGCCCCTGGACACACACAGTCCCTATCAGTTCAGAGCCTCCATCAGCCCTGTTAGTCTGAGGCCATCTAAACTTTAACCCAGTTATGTAAACTGCTCACCTTTAGAGTGTATTCTTGAAAACTGAGATACTTTTAGTCAAATAAGCTAAAAGGAAAGAAGGCAATTGGATATTAGTAACTCAAATCTCTGTATCAGTTTATCTGTCTGTGTATATGTTCTTTTATGTAAAGTATTGCTAACTGTAGTCATTACATCTCAATCTGTATGTTTGTGTGTCTAAGTGTGTAAATGAAAAATACTTTTCTACCTCCAGATGGTATTAATAAAATTGATTTAAAGACAAGCACTTGTGAAAATTGGGCATTCTAAAACTTCCAGAAAATTTTAATAAAAGATATTAAGCATTAATGCTAATTTAAGTTGAACTGAAATGGACATGTCCTTATGATTATCAGCTGCCTAAGTTGAAGGTTTTGTAAGTAGTCTAGCGTAGTTTTTAAGAATGAGTAAACTAAGTGTAGCAAGTGAACATCTTAATAGTAATTGTGTGTTATAGTGTATATACCTACCTACAGCCTGAGAATCTTTGTAGTAACCTAAAATCTTAAAGTTTTGCTAAGTTTAGACATATTTTATGCTTAGTGAGATTGTGTTGTTAAAAAAAAGCAGATGGTTCCAGAAATTATAAAATCTGTTCATAAATTTGTCAATCTAAAGAATGTTAGGGTGACAGTTTACAATAGCCTACTTCTCAGTGTTCACTGAAAATTAAAGTTCCTAATGATTTTAAATTTTGATTAAAACTACTTGAAGTAATAAGGAAAACATTTCTGCATGCCAAAAAAAGTGTCTTTTGATAAAAGAAAGTAACTTTGTTCTAAAGTACAGCTATTTATTTAAAGAGGGAGAACTGAATGTAAAAGGAAAGTTGCAGAAAGCTTGTGGAAAAATTGATATAGTCATGCTATGTGAAATTAAAGCAAATGAGTCTCAATATCAAGTACACAGCAAAATTAGAATTTTGTTTTCAGTTAAAAAGACAAAGTTTTCTTAAACTGTTAGTCTGCTCTTAATGTTGAAAGATTGCAAAAGGTTTTTTAATTGTTTTATCAAAGCAGTTTCTCATGCTTAAAGTCTCAATGAGTTGTCAGAGTATTTAAGAAAATGAGATCTTAATATTAAAAGGACTAAAAGCTAAACTTTGCTAACGATTGTAACCTTCTGCATTTGCCTTTGAGGTATTTTGTTGTCATTCTGGTTAAGTGGATAAGTATTGCTTCATGGCAACCTATAATCTTATTTAAGCAAGTGCCAAAGAAACTTTCTTCTGACAGCATTCCAGAATCAAATTCAAAAAGGTGCTTTTACTTGTAGTTAACTCTGGTATTTTCCAGAGGGCCCCTAGAACATGTCAGAGGAATTTTTTCTCCTCATCAGGGAAAATATTTGGCTAATTTGGCTTATTTATCTGATATATATTTACCTAGAAAGCACTGTCAAAGGGAATGATGCTAAACTTTGTTACTGAATGTTTTGTGTTTCAAAAATACCCAAATTTCCTTATGTCAACTGTCTTACAGTAAGCTCTCATCAGATCTTTAACCATTGTCATTTGTAAGCTTTTGTCATCTATACTCACTGTTTTATTACTCCTAAACTAGTAATGAACTAGATTTCAGCAGAACAGGTATTGGTTACATAGGATTAAGTAAACTAAGGAAGATGATTTTGTAGCTTTTTGTTTCAAATGTTGCTGATAAGCTGACAACAGTTTACTAAATCACTGTCTTTATAAGCAGAATTGAAACTTTATCTTTCTACCTCATCCTTCCAGAATTTAAAAACTCTCAGTGACTATTTTTATATTTCATGGCAGTATGTTTATTTGCATAAATTCAATAAGAATCTGCTTTCCTTATAAGAGGACCAATTAAAAACACTGGTTATATTACCAAGGCTTTGACTGGAATGTTATACCTGAAAGATACATGTGTAAACTCAGATATGAACAGACAACTTTAAGGAACTAAAGTTGACTTCATAAAGCCAACAAAGCCACTTGGAAGAACTGGCCTGGTACCTTGCTTACAGAGTTCCCAGCAGCCTTACCAGGTGAGTAAGGAAGGTCACTTCCTCGCAGGTGCAGGAACCTCAGCATGTCTTGGGGACTTCAAGAAGAGAGGAATTCACCCAAATCTACAGGTGCTGCAGGCAAAACCTGATGGCAAGTCTGGCTGGGCTTTCTGGCCTCAAAGAGGCCTTTAAAAGTTCAATCTGAAATTCCTTATAAAAAGTACCAGCAAAGCACATTTTAAAAAGCCTATGAAAACAATTGCTCTTCTTGCTGTACTTATGCAAATAATCAAGCCAAGAGTTAATTATTTTCTAGACAAAAGTATTGTTTGAATAATGCAGCCTTTATCTGTACTAAATCCTAATACTAGTCATTGGGACATAAACTAAATTCAGAATTCTAATTTCCCCTAAATATCTGGCTATGATTCTCCAGATGTGTTAGTTTTTTCCCATCATTTCAATTAAAGTTTTACTATTTCTAGTTCTCATATTCAACCATGCATTCTTAATCTCATCAAGTTTGTCCTTCCAGAATGGAAAATCCAACTCCAGATGTTGCTACTTAACCTAATAACACAATTTGTTCTATCTTGTCTAGAAACCACAAAACTGCAAATAGTAATAGAAATGGAACCTGGAATAGAAGTGCCCATCTTCTGAGGCCCTCTCAACTGACCACTGATGGAGACCTAACTGCACCCCTTACTGTGACCCTTCTAAGCATGAAGCAGCCAGAGCGGTCATTGCCCCCTTTCCCTAGCAGCAGGTAGGGTCTCCATCTGTAGAGTGGGGAATGAGACAGGGACCATGGGTATAGTCAGAGTAGGGTGAAGGCCCCCGGGAAAAGCAGGGCAGAGTATTTACAGTCAGAGCAATATAACAATGGGCAAAGAAGTCCCCATTGAAACTGTTAAGCATTATGCAAAGTCAAGGTCACACTAATTCTCTAGGGTAAAGATATAGACATCTTCAGTGAGATCAGTTAATGGTCAAAAGGCCAGGATCAACTTGGCCTAGAATGTTTGAGTGTTCTGCAAGGGTATCTCTGCATAACCCGTGACTTCACTGTAAAGAGCCCTAGCAGACAAAAGCCCAACCCACTTTGAGGGCAGGGCAGGTGATGCAAGTCCACACCCCTAAGTTTTTTTCATGTTCTCAAAAAATCCTCAATTGCCTATAAAACCCCCTAGACAACGCATCATTATGGGCTCTCTTGTCCCCTCCTGGCATGAGCCAGGAGCTCTGTCCTCTCAATGTATCTCTCAATAAAAGCCTCGGCCCTGGCTCTCCTACCTTGACTGTTTGCTAAGGTCATTCTAACTCCACAAACAAGAACCCCAGCATTAGCTTTATTTGTTTATATCAGATTTCTTAACAATAGGGCCAATTCTGGGGACACCAAGAGCTGAGGGAAATTAGGCTACACTGTCCCAGACAATTTGGATGCACTTACATTTGAGGACAGCTGCCTTAAATGTTGGTGTCCCTTGGCCCCTCCTGTCTGGGCCAACTTCTTGTCTCACTGGTCTACAGACATGTCCAGGACAATTCTACCCACTCCACAGCTCCCACTTGCAGAACCACCGATTTCCTAGATCTTGTGTCTAAGACACGCAACCACAGGCCTAATTGCCTTTGGGCCATCAGCTGTTAGATTTCCCCAGGCCCCTCAAAACCAATTTGCATCAAGCCTGGGATGAAACACAAATCTCCCTGCATCCTAATCCCCTCATCTGAACTCCACCCTACCTTCCCATCAAGGTCTAACAAACTGCTTTAATTGTAACAGTCGAAATGAAGCTTATTTCCCCACTAGACTGTGAAGTTCTTTATGGCAGGAACTTTATTTCTGCAGTTTTAATCTATCTTGGTCATTTTTCTTTTTAACTAAAACGTACTCAATAAACAATAACTTCCACCTGAATCATTTCTGAGTTAGCATATGGAATCAGATGGGAACTGGTTTGGATTAATCTCCCCCATTTAAGTAGCTATGTGACTTTAGATGAGTTATTCTATTGTTCCGATAGCTCATTTTTATTATATTAAAAGTAAGAAAATTGCTTTCATAGAGTCAATGAGGGAAAGCTTTCAAAACACCTAGCAAAAATGCCACACACACACAAAAGGTGCTTTATAATTATTAAAGCCCCTCCTAACATTTAGCTTGTGAGGAAGGCATTAACCACTGACCACAGATAAGAGAATGAAGACTCAATACAGTTAAAACATCCCCAATGCTATTTGCCGATGATATCTCCCTTATGGGGTGGGTGTGAGGATTAAATGAGATAATATACATAAATTTTCTAAATGGGGCCTGGTATATAGTAAGTGCCCTCTTAAATGTAAGCTCTGTGAGGGCAAGGATTTTTGTTTTTTGTTCATTGATGTGTCCCAAGTGCCTAGAATTGTGTCTATTGCATTGCAGGGACTCAAGACATATTGGTTGATAAAATCAACGTTGGTTCCCTATTCTCATTTCCACTTGTTTACTCATAATGAACAAAAACCTAGGAAGTTTCTGCTCCCCACATATCTTGCCTGTCTTGGGCATGTATTCAGCTCACTTTTGCCAGACACAAGAAATAAAGCAGGATGAGACATGACTCCTGTTCAGCAGCCTGACAAAATCACTTAATAGCAAAATATAAAAATCTATCTGGAGAAAAGGAAAAATATAGCATGAGATGTAGCCAAACCATGTAGGGGATGGGGATAAGAGAAAATATTGCAATTGAACAGCATTTCCCAAGGGAGCTTTTTTTTTTTTTTTTTGAGAGGGCATCTCTCATATTTATTGATCAAATGGTTGAAAACAACAATAAAATTCTGTATAGGGACTCAATGCACAATCATTAATCAACCCCAAGCCTAATTCTCAACAGTCTCCAATCTTCTGAAGCATAACAAACAAGTTCTTACATGGTGAACAAGTTCTTACATAGTGAATAAGTTCTTACATGGTGAACAGTGCAAGGACAGTCATATCACAGAAACTTTCAGTTTTGATAATGCATCATGAACTATAAACAATCAAGTCAGATATGATTATTCATTTGATTTTTATACTTGATTTATATGTGAATCCCACATTTCTCCCTTATTATTATTATTATTTTTATTTTATTTTTTTTAATAAAATGCTTAAGTGGTAGGTAGATGCAAGATAAAGGTAGAAAACATAATTTAGTGCTGTAAGGGGGCAAATGTAGATGATCAGGTCTGTGCCTATAGACTAAGTATTAATCCAAGCTAGACAAGGGCAACAAAACATCCAAGGTGCTGGGAGCCATGCTACTCAAGCTGTGTAGCAAAGCTCAGGCTGGAGGAAGACCCCCACAAATCAGGGGCCTTCACAGCTGGCTCCCTCTATTACCCACCTTGATTTTGTTATTCTCCATTATACTTTTGGCTTTGTTTTTACTTGCATTGTTGCCAAAGACTAAGCTAACCTTTGCTAAGCAGCACGGAAAAGATGAGAACTTAAACTTCCCAAAAGCTTTTCAGGACAGTGCTCCTGAAGAATAGAACATGCAGGGGCCAAATGGTGATCTTACCATAAAGTACTGAAACCTGCTGTTAGTCAAACATTGACCACCCCATTTCCACTGAGAATGCCCCCTTTGTTTTCAATGCTAGTGAAACTAGTGATGGAAAGTTTTCTAGAAATCAAGTTATGAGAGAATATTGAATAGAATAACCCTGTTGACACTTAATTAATCATCTCATGTTTTCTTCCCTCTACTACTTCTATAGTTTGTTTTTCTTCTTTCCTAATCACAGCCCTTTACTAGAATTTGTGCCTCACCTTTACTAGAATTTGTGCCTTATACATGAAATTACCAAGTACCATATTCCAGGAAGTAAAGATACCTCAAAAACAAGTGCTGGGCATAGAAGCCACAAAGCATAAATCTGCAAAGAAGTGAAAAACTAACCTTTTCAAAGAATATTGCTTCTCTCTCACTTACCAGCTTTACATCTCCCTTTATGGCCCTGTAAGATGGCTGGTTAGCCAGAGACGGGTAAGATTCCTCAAGGGAGGGACAACCTAAGACAGGCACAGTCGCAGGGGAGCCATCAGGTGAGAAAAAGGGGGCCAACAGAGGTGAGGCTTAGAACGTCACCCCCCCAGTTTTGAGAGAAATCTTCTACACCTGTGGATGTTTTGTTGCCCTTGTTCAGCTTGGATTAAGACCTGGTCTGTAGGCACAAACCTGATCATCTACACCTGCCTTCTTACAGTTCTAAATCATGCTTTCTATCTATATCTTGCATTTACCTACTACATTAACATTTTATTAGATTCACATATAAAGTATAAAAATCAAATGAATAATTATACATCATATTTGACTTGTTTATAGTTTAAGGTTTATAGTTAAAACAGGAACAGTTTCTATGATATGAATGCCCTTGCATTGTTCAACATGTAAGAACTTGTTTAGTCTCTGCAGTAGTGGAGTCTTGGAGACCTGTGTAGCATATGTCAAGGAGATTTTGGTATCCACATAGAAGAAAGAGAAATGTAGATAAAAAGGGGAAATTTAGTTTGCTGCCTACTGTGCCCTATAAAGGGGTATAAAGTGAAGATATGAGTTTATGATTTTAGATTGATTATAAATTTATTAAAGCCTCTAAGAAAATTTTTGTGGGAAAGAATCCTAGCTAACTGTGGCACTAGGTGACCTGTATTTCACCCTGGGCTGATAGACTCCATAGTCGCTGCTACATACTGCACGCTTCTGCGGTAACATGCACTACTTAGAAACTACGTTGCATAGAAACGTAAAACACAATAGAGTACATGTTATAAGAAAAGTTTCAGTCAAAGAACAGAAAAACAATCACCTGTCTAACACTTGACCAACCATGAATAGATTAGAAAGTAAAAGAAAGAAAAAAGCTTGCCTATACTTATTAACCAACTGCCTATATTAATTAACCATCAGAATAATAAAAAATAATCATATCCTTGTGCAAAATAGTATAAATAAAGCTGTCATCGACACTTTGTCGAGAGACCACCTCCATCTGACTCCGTGTCCTGTCTCTCCACACGCCGACTCTGTCTCATCCTTTTGGGCTTCACACCCCCCACTGGAGCTGGACTCTGGCACAAAGCGAGCATTTTTGAAACAATAACAGAAAAATCTAGAAATGAAGGCCACATTGCTACATAGTAGGTGGTGGGGTAGAAAAGAGGAGAGGGAAGAGAAAACTGGAAACAGCAGGGGCAAAGCTATAACTGGCACCAGCACACACCTGAGGTGAAAGCTGGCACTGGAAAGGGATCAGGCTACTTGGACACCAGCTGGTTGCAGTCCAGACATATGGGCACTGAGTTGGTGTCAACAATGGCAGCAAATAAAAGTGGAGGCAAGTACAACCTGGAGTGGCAGTAAAATTAAAGTTAGATAAATGAACATGTAGTATAAGACCCATTCATGCATGCATGCATTCATCAGTAGGGATGCAGCAAGTCCTTACTGTGTGGTGGGCGCTGTCCTAGGCGTGGGACCCAGAACGTTGTTGGTAAGACATACAGTTGAAGGATTTACATGGTATATTTTTTCCCCTCAACACCATACTTGTATTTTCCCTGCATATTTAGAAGGAATAAACAAAGGAAGGAATTACAGATTATGGTTCTTTTGGGATGCCAAATGCTGAGCAGCTTCTATGGGAACACCAGGAACCCCCAATGGGAAGGCTCTGTATCAGTGATAGGACTCTAGTGCAGCTCTCTTTTGTGGAATGAATAATTGACAAATGTGGCATTGCCCCAAGGCAGTGAGAGGAAGGTGGACGAGGTCCTGCCTTAAATGGTTAGGTTTCATGCATGATCAATGAGAACACGCAAGCTGGTAGAGAATTTTATTACTAATCTTCAAGTCTGAAAGAAATTTTTTAAAAATTGTATTGCTCTCAGAAAATAAGACTGGCTAGCAAGAGATCCTGCCTGTTAAATTTTTAACTCTCTATTTATTTGGACAGGAAACATGCGGTGTCTGGATCACAGCACAGATGGTTGTTCATACAGCTCCTCAGCAGTACCAGATCTCCATGCTTGTTTCCCACGCTATGATGTGACAAGGGCCAGATGTACCTGCACAGGAGGAACGCCAAAACTATGAAGCTCTGAACTCATATAAGCGGCTGGTCCATCTGCCCTTCTTTCCTCTTCGGGTAGGGTGGGTCAGGGTACATACGTAGGGAGAAATTGAAAGAGAGAGAGAGAACTTTCCTCTGGAATGTGAACAAGTTTTCTCTGGAGAGTGGGAGAAAGGTCCCTAGCTTGTTATTAACCTTTTGAATGTAAGCAAATGGCTACAGCAGAGATAAAACTTTAAATGCCTGTAGAGCAACACACAACCTCTAATTTGAAAGGCATCCTTGCCATACAATCATGCTTTAACCCTGGTTGCCAGTAATTTTTGTTCAGAAGGCACTGGCTGTGCACAGATATGAAAATGTTCACGGAGAGTTATTTTCCAACACTAAAGAGCTAACGTGTCCTCATAGCTGAATAAACTGTATTTATTCTCTATGACCACTTATGTTTTCCAAATACATTACTAAAGTGTTTGTGCAACCTTGCCTTTCTACCCTTTATTTACTTTGTTCTCCCCACAACTGTGGTTCTCTACCTGTTCTTCCTAGTGTTTCTGCAAGTCTCTCGTGTAACTTTTAGGGAAGCTGGGATGTCTAGTAAATAAAGGGCCCCTTTCTGTGAATCCCATCCCATTTCCATCTCCAAATATCTTTAGCTCTACTTTTACCTGTTCTATATATACGGTGCCTCCACATTTCTTTGTAGGTTTTCTATGAAGAAAGGGGGTTCCTCTTAGCAGTCTTTCACAGAGCAAAAACTGTAATTTTGATGGAATCTGATTTGCCAGTTTTTCCTCTTATGGATCATGCTTTTTTTTTTTTTTAGCAGTTTCCTTTTTTTTTTATTAAGGTATTATTGATAAACACTCTTATGAAGGTTTCACGTGAAAAAACAGTGTGGTTACTACATTTATCCACATCATCAAGTCCCCACCCAGACCCCAATGCAGTCACTGTCCATCAGTGTAGTAAGATGCCACAGATTCACTGTTTGCCTTCTCTGTGCTACACTGTTTTCCCCGTGATCCCCGACACCATGTGTACTAAACATAATGCCCCTCAATCCCAATCTCCCTCCCTCCCAACCTGCCCTCCCACACACCTCCCCTTTGGTAACTGCTAGTCCTTTCTTGGGAGTCTGTGAGTCTGCTGCTGTTTTGTTCCCTCAGTTTAATAGCAACTTCTTAATGAAAAAATACCTGTACATTGTAGAAAAAGAGTAATGATTGATTTAAAATTTTGGTTTCATTTATGTGTGCATGCATGTGTGTGTGTGTGTGCGTGTATCGGATTGTGGTGTATTTTTAATTGTGGGTCAGGATTTTTTTTTTTTTTTTGAGAGGGCATCTCTCATATTTATTGATCAAATGGTTGTTAACAACAATAAAATTCAGTATGGGGGGTCAACGCTCAATGTACAATCATTAATCCATCTCAAGACTAATTCTCGTCAGTCTCCAATCTTCTGAAGCATAACAAACAAGTTCTTACATGGTGAACGAATTCTTACATAGTGAATAAATTCTTACATGGTGAACAGTACAAGGGCATTCATCACAGAAACTTTCGGTTTTGATCATGCAATATGACCTATAAACATTCAGGTCAAATATGAATATTCGTTTGATTTTTGTACTTGATTTATATGTTGATCCCACATTTCTCCTATTATTATTATTATTTTTATTTTTAATAAAATGCTGAAGTGGTAGGTATGCAAGATAAAGGTAGAAAACATAGTTTAGTGCTGTAAGAAGGCAAATGTAGATGATCAGATGATCAGGTGCGTGCCTATGGACTAAGTATTAATCCAGGCTAGACAAGGGCAGCAAGACATCCACGGATGCAGAAGATTTCTCTCAAAGCAGGGGGCGGTGAGGTTCTGAGCCTCACCTCTGTTGATCCCCAAATTCTCACCTGATGGCCCCCCTGCGACTGTGCCTGTCTTAGGTTGTTCCTCCCTTGAGGAATCTTACCCGTCTCTGGCTAACCAGTCATCTTCCGGGGCCATACAGGGAAATGTAAAGTTGCTAAGTGAGAGAGAAGCCATATTGTTTGCAAAGGATAGCTTTTTACTTCTTTGCAGATTTATGCCTTGTGGCTTCTATGCCCAGCACTTGTCTCGAGGTATCTTTACCACCTGGAGGAATTATGATACTCGGTAAATTCGATATGAGGCACGAATTCTATTTAAGGGTTGTAATTAGGAAGGAAGAAGAAAAGCTATAGAAGTAGCATATGAAGGAAACATGGGAGGATTGATTATTTCTTTGACATATCTTCTTGTATAGTACCTTAAGTATGTACAGGTTTAAAACTACTAACTAATTTGCACACACATATTAACATAATAGGAATACGGTGACATAAACAAAGCAAATCTATAATTACCATCCATCTCCAGTGAAGCCAAGAAAACCATTTAGGCATCCTAGGCATTTGTGAAAATTTATCTATGATATGATGGATATTGTCCAACTGTACTTGAACCATCAGACAAATTAAAGCAGCCCATTTCTGGGATCTGTTCACATCCCATATGTTCTTTTAACCATAGATAGTCTATAGTCATGAGATTTTGGAGTGCTACAACTTGCACCCCTCCAAACTCCTGGTTGAGTTCCAACAGTACAGATCCGGTCAAATTCGTTGTCTCACTGTATACACATGCCAGCCTAGACATCTCCCTCCTCATTCCTATGGCAAGTCCAGGAGACGGTGGGCTGGATGCAGCCACAACCGCAGCATCGTCCGGATCCCTGTGGAGGCTTTTTGATGATCATCCCCCCGCACAAGTCCTCCAGAGAGTGCTGATGCCGGAAGCTCCTCCTCATATCGTATCTTAGTTCATTTTCTGGGTATCCAAGCTAGGCCTTGATCTTCTGCATAGAAACAAACAGACCCTTTGCCCACACTTTGACATGCCCTCTATACCACTGTGCAGAACTCATTGGAGGTCAGCACACAGTAACTGCTTTTTTTTTTTTTTTTTAATTAAGAGAAAGGAATATTATCAGAAAAGAGTACCTCCATAGCTGATCATCTGACACCCTTTAAGTGATCAACATTAAGGATATTTAAAGCATGTGTTGATCTTTGATTTACCAATAGTTTTATCCTGTTAAGGAGTAATCCCCCTTTTCTTTCTTTCTTTCTTTTTTTTTTTTTTTTAACTTTTAATCTACACTTACATGAAGAATACTATGTTTACTATGCTCTCCCCTATATCAGGTCCCCCCTAACAACCACATTACGGTTACTGTCCATCAGCTTAGCAAAATGTGGTAGAGTCACTACTTGTCCTCTCTGTGTTGTGCAGCCCACCCTCCCCTTTCTCCCTCCCCCCCATGCATGCTAATCTTAATACCCCCCTTCTTCTTCCCCCCCCTTATCCCTCCCTGCCCACCCATCCTCCCCAGTTCCTTTCCCTTTGGTACCTGTTAGTCCATTTTTGGGTTCTGTAATTCTGCTGCTGTTTTGTTCCTTCAGTTTTTCCTTTGTTCCTATACTCCTCAGATGAGTGAAATCATTTGGTATTTCTCTTTCTCCACTTGGCTTATTTCACTGAGCATAATACTCTCCAGCTCCATCCATGTTGCTGCAAATGGTTGGATTTTTCCACTTCTTATGACTGAGTAGTATTCCATTGTGTATATGCACCACATCTTCTTTATCCATTCATCTACAGATGGACATTTAGGTTGCTTCCAATTCTTGGCTATTGTAAATAGTGCTGCGATAAACATAGGAGTGCATCTGTCTTTCTCAAACTTGATTGCTGCGTTCTTAGGGTAAATTCCTAGGAGTGGAATTCCTGGGTCAAATGGTAGGTCTGTTTTGAGCATTTTGATGCACCTCCATACTGCTTTCCACAATGGTTGAACTAATTTACATTCCCACCAGCAGTGTAGGAGGGTTCCCCTTTCTCCACAGCCTCGCCAACATTTGTTGTTGTTTGTCTTTTGGATGGCAGCTATCCTTACTGGTGTGAGGTGATACCTCATTGTAGTTTTAATTTGCATTTCTCTGATAATTAGCGATGTGGAGCATCTTTTCATGTGTCTCTTGGCCATCTGTATTTCTTTTTTGGAGAACTGTCTGTTCAGTTCCTCTGCCCATTTTTTAATTGGGTTATTTGTTTTTTGTTTGTTGAGGCGTGTGAGCTCTTTATATATTCTGGACGTCAAGCCTTTATCAGATCTGTCATTTTCAAATATATTCTCCCATACTGTAGGGTTCCTTTTTGTTCTATTGATGGTGTCTTTCGCTGTACAGAAGCTTTTCAGCTTAATGTAGTCCCACTTGCTCATTTTTGCTGTTGTTTTCCTTGGCCGGGGAGATATGTTCAAGAAGAGATCACTCATGTTTATGTCTAAGAGGTTTTTGCCTATGTTTTTTTCCAAGAGTTTAATGGTTTCATGACTTACATTCAGGTCTTTGATCCATTTTGACTTTACCTTTGTATATGGGGTCAGACAATGGTCCAGTTTCATTCTCCTACATGTAGCTGTCCAGTTTTGCCAGCACCATCTGTTGAAGAGACTGTCATTTTGCCATTGTATGTCCATGGCTCCTTTATCAAATATTAATTGACCGTATATGTTTGGGTTAATTTCTGGGGGCTCTAATCTGTTCCACTGGTCTGTGGCTCTGTTCTTGTGCCAGTACCAAATTGTCTTGATTACTATGGCTTTGTAGTAGAGCTTGAAGTTGGGGAGTGAGATCCCCCCTACTTTATTCTTCTTTTTCAGGATTGCTTTGGCTATTCGGGGTCTTTGGTGTTTCCATATGAATTTTTGAATTATTTGTTCCAATTCATTGAAGAATGTTGCTGGTAATTTGAGAGGGATTGCATCAAATCTGTATATTGCTTTGGGCAGGATGGCCATTTTGACGATATTAATTCTTCCTAGCCATGAGCATGGGATGAGTTTCCATTTATTAGTGTCCCCTTTAATTTCTCTTAAGAGTGACTTGTAGTTTTCAGAGTATAAGTCTTTTACTTCTTTGGTTAGGCTTATTCCTAGGTATTTTATTCTTTTTGATGCAATGGTGAATGGAATTGTTTTCCTGATTTCTCTTTATATTGATTTGTTGTTAGTGTATAGGAAAGCTACAGATTTCAGTGTGTTAATTTTGTATCCTGCAACTTTGCTGTATTCCGATATCAGTTCTAGTAGTTTTGGAGTGGAATCTTTAGTGTTTTTTATGTACAATATCATGTCATCTACAAATACTGACCATTTGACTTCTTCTTTACCAATCTGAATTCCTTGTATTTCTGTGTTTTGTCTGATTGCCGTGGCTAGGACCTCCAGTACTATGTTAAATAACAGTGGGGAGAGTGGGCATCCCTGTCTGGTTCCCGATCTCAGAGGAAATGCTTTCAGCTTTTTGCTGTTCAGTATAATGCTGGCTGTGGGTTTATCATATATGGCCTTTATTATGTTGAGGTACTTGCCCTCTATTCCCATTTTGCTGAGAGTTTTTATCATGAATGGATGTTGAATTTTGTCAAATGCTTTTTCAGCATCTATGGAGATGATCATGTGGTTTTTGTCTTTCTTTTTGTTGATGTGGTGGATGATGTTGATGGATTTTCGAATGTTGTACCATCCTTGCATCCCTGGGATGAACCCCACTTGTTCATGGTGTATGATCCTTTTGACAAACTGTTGAATTCTGTTTGCTAATATTTTATTGAGTATTTTTGCATCTACATTCATCAGGGATATTGGTCTGTAATTTTCTTTTTTGGTGGGGTCTTTGCCTGGTTTTGGTATTAGGGTGATGTTGGCCTCTTAGAATGAGTTTGGGAGTATTCCCTCTTCTTCTATTTTGTGGAACACTTTAAGGAGAATGGGTATTATGTCTTCTCTGTGTGTCTGATAAAATTCCGAGGTAAATCTGTCCGGCCCCGGCGTTTTGTTCTTGGGTAGTTTTTTGATTACTGTTTCAATTTCTTTGCTTGTAATTGGTTTAACTTTTGTCTTTCTTCCTTGGTCAGTCTTGGGAGGTTGTATTTTTCTAGGAAGTTGTCCATTTCTTCTAGGTTTTCCAGCTTGTTGGCATGTAGGTTTTCATAGTAGTCTTTAATAATTCTTTGTATTTCTGTGGAGTCTGTCCTGATTTTTCCATTCTCATTTCTGATTATGTTGATTTGTGTTGACTCTCTTTTTCTCTTAATAAGTTGGGCTAGAGGCTTATCTATTTTGTTTATTTTCTCAAAGAACCAGCTCTTGGTTTCGTTGATTTTTGCTATTGTTTTATTCTTCTCAATTTTGTTTATTTCTTCTCTGATCTTTATTATGTCCCTCCTTCTGCTGACTTTAGGCCTCCTTTGTTCTTCTTTTTCCAGTTTTAATAATTGTGATGTTAGACTATTCATTTGGGATTGTTCTTCCTTCTTCAAGTGTGCCTGGATCGCTATATACTTTCCTCTTAAGACTGCTTTCGCTGCATCCCACAGAAGTTGGGGCTTAGTGTTGTTGTTGTTATTTGTTTCTATATATTCCTTGATTTCTATTTTGATTTGTTCATTCATCCATTGATTATTTAGTAGCATGTTGTTAAGCCTCCATGTGTTTGTCAGCCTTTTTGTTTTTTTTGTAGAATTTATTTCTACTTTCATACCTTTGTGGTCTGAAAAATTGGTTGGTAGAATTTCAATATTTTGGAATTTACTGAGGCTCTTTTTGTGAGCTAGTATGTGGTCTATTCTGGAGAATGTTCCATGTGCACTTGAAAAGAATGTATATCCTGTTGCTTTTGGATGTAGAGTTCTATAGATGTCTATTAGGTCCATCTGTTCTAGTGTGTTGTTCAGTGCCTGTGTGTCTTTATTTATTTTCTGCCCGGTGGATCTATCCTTTGGGGTGAGTGGTGTGTTGAAGTTGCCTACAATGAATGCATTGCAGTCTATTTCCCTCTTTAGTTCTGTTAGTATTTGCTTCACATATGCTGGTGCTCCTGTATTGGGTGCATATATATTTAGAATGGTTATATCCTCTTGTTGGACTAAGCCCTTTATCATTATGTAGTGGCCTTCTTTATCTCTTGTTACTTTCTTTGTTTTGAAGTCTATTTTGTCTGATATTAGTACTGCAACCCCTGCTTTCTTCTCACTGTTGTTTGCCTGAAATATGTTTTTCCATCCCTTGACTTTTAGTCTATGCTTATCTTTGGGTTTAAGGTGAGTTTCTTGTAAGCAGCATATAGATGGGTCTTGCTTTTTTATCCATTCTATTACTCTATGTCTTTTGATTGGTGCATTAAGTCCATTTACATTTAGGGTGACTATTGAAAGATATGTACTTATTGCCATTGCAGGCTTTAGATTCGTGGTTACCAAAGGTTCAAGGTTAGCTTCTTTAGTATCTTACTGCCTAACTTAGCTCGCTTATTGAGCTGTTATATACACTGTCTGGAGAGTCTTTTCTTCTCTCCCTTCTTATTCCTCCTCCTCCATTCTTCATATGTTGTGTGTTTTGTTCTGTGCTCTTTTTAGGGGTGCTCCCATCTAGAGCAGTCCCTGTAGGATGCCCTGTAGAGGTGGTTTGTGGGAAGCAAATTCCCTCAGCTTTTGCTTGTCTGGGAATTGTTTAATCCCACCATCATATTTAAATGATAGTCGTGCTGGATACAGTATCCTTGGTTCAAGGCCCTTCTGTTTCATTGCATTAAGTATATCATGCCATTCTCTTCTGGCCTGTAGGGTTTCTGTTGAGAAGTCTGATGTTAGCCTGATTGGTTTTCCTTTATAGGTGACCTTTTTCTCTCTAGCTGCCTTTAAAACTCTTTCCTTGTCCTTGATCCTTGCCATTTTAATTATTATGTGTCTTGGTGTTGTCCTCCTTGGATCCTTTCTGTTGGGGGTTCCGTATAATTCCATGGTCTGTTCGATTATTTCCTCCCCCAGTTTGGGGAAGTTTTCAGCAATTATTTCTTCAAAGACACTTTCTATCCCTTTTCCTCTTTCTTCCTCTTCTGGTATCCCTATAATTCGAATGTTTTTCCTTTTGTATTGGTCACATATTTCTCTTAGTGTTGTTTCATTCCTGGAGATCCTTTTATCTCTCTCTATGTCAGCTTCTATACGTTCCTGTTCTCTGGCTTCTATTCCTTCAATGGCCTCTTGCATCTTATCCATTCTGCTTTTAAATCCTTCCAGGGATTGTTTCACTTCTGTGATCTTTTTCCTGACATCTGTGATCTCCTTCCGGACTTCATCCCACTGCTCTTGCATTTTTCTCTGCATCTCATCCCATTGCTCTTGCATTTTTTTCTGCATCTCTGTCAGCATGTTCATGATTTTTATTTTGAATTCTTTTTCAGGAGGACTAGTTAGGTCTGTCTCCTTCTCAGGTGTTGTCTCTGTGATCTTTGTCTGCCTGTAGTTTTGCCTTTTCATGGTGATAGAGATAGTTTGCAGAGCTGGTACAAGTGACCGCTGGAAGAGCTTCCCTTCTTGTTGGTTTGTAGCCTTTTCCTGGGAGAATAGCGACCTCTAGTGGCTTGTGCTGGGCAGCTGTGCACATACAGGGCTTCTGCTTCCTGCCCAGTTGCTTTGGGGTTTATCTCCGCTGTTGCTGTGGGCTTGGTCTGGCTGGGGCTGTTCCTCCAAAATGGTGGAGCCCCGTTTGGAGGGGGAGCGGCCAGGAGGCTATTTATCTCCGTAAGGGGTCTCTGTGCTGCCTGCTGCCCAGGGGGTTAGGGTGCCCAGAGGTCCCCAGATTCCCTGCCTCTGGTCTAAGTGACCTGTCCTGCCCCTTTAAGACTTCCAAAAAGCACTCTCCAAACCAAAACAACAACAGCAACAATGAGAGAGGGAACAGAAAGAAAGAAAAAAAAAAAAAAGGAAAAAACAAGCGATTTTTTTTCTTTTTTTTGTCCTCAGGTGCCGGTCCCAGGCACCCGCTCAGTGGTCCTGCTGCCCTGTCTCCCTAGCACCAGGGTCCCTGTCCTTTCAAGGCTTCCAAAAAGCACCCACCCACCGGTTCCGCAGGGAAGGAACGCTCGATATTCTTTGTCCTCAGGCACTGGTCCCAGGCACCCGCTCACCAGTCCCGCCACCCTGCCTCCCTAGCACCGGGGTCCCTGTCCCTTTTAGGCTTCCAAGAAGCACTCACAGAAAAGAGAAGAAAAAAAAAAGAGGAAAAACGCGCAATTTCCTCTGTCCTCAAGTGCCGGTCTCAGGCACCCGCCCACCGGTCCCGCAGGGAAAAATGTGGGATATTCTTTGTCCTCAGGCGCCGGTCCCAGGCACCCGCTCACCAGTCCCACCACCCTGCCTCCCTAGCACTGGGGTCCCTGTCCCCTTAAGGCTTCCAAAAAGCGCTCGCCAAAAAGAGAAAAAGAAAAGGGGAAAAACACGCGATTTCCTCCGTCCTCAGGCTCCGGTCTCAGGCACCCGCCCGCCGGTCCCGCAGGGAGAAACGCAGGATATTCTTTGTCCTCAGCCGCCGGTCCCAGGCACCTGCTCACCGGTCCCGCCACCCTGCCTCCCTAGCAATGGGGGCCCGTCCCTTTAAGGCTTCCAAAAAGCGCTCGCCAAAAAAAAAAAAACCACTCCGGTTTCTTTCCACCCGCCAGGAGCCGGGGGGAGGGGCGCTCGGGTCCCGCCGGGCCGTGGCTTGTATCTTACCCCCTTCGCAAGGCGCTGGGTTCTTGCAGGTGTGGATGTGGTCTGGATGTTGTCCTGTGTCCTGTGGTCTCTATTTTAGGAAGATTTTTCTTTGTTATATTTTCATAGCTCTATGTGTTTTTGGGAGGAGATTTCCACTGCTCTACTCACACCGCCATCCTGGCTCCGCCCCCGGATCATGCTTTTTATGTCAAGTTTAAGAACTTCTTCCTAGCCCTAGATCCCAAGAATTTTTTCTTTTATCCTAAGTTTTATGTTTTACACTTAAGTCCGTTTTTTTGGTATTATTAGTCTACAATTACATGAAAAACATTATGTTTACTGGGCTCCCCCCTTCACCAAGTCCCCCCCACATACACCTTCATAGTCACTGTCCATCTGTGTAGTAAGATGCTGTAAAATCACTACTTATCTTCTCTGTGTTGCACAGCCCTCTCCGTGCCCCCCATGCACAATACATGCTAGTGGTAATGCCCTCTTTCTTTCCCCCCGCCCTTATCCCTCCCTTCCCACCCATTCTCCCCAGTCCCTTTCCCTTTAGTAACTATTATTACATTCTTGGGTTCTGTGCTTCTGCTGCTGTTTTGTTCCTTCAGTCTTCCTTTGTTCTTATACTCCACAGATGAGTGAAATCATGTGGTGCTTGTCTTTCTCCACCTGGCTTATTTCACTGAGCATAATACCTTCTAGCTCCATCCATGTTGTTGCGAATGGTAGGATCTGTTTTTTACTTATGGCTGAGTAATATTCCATTGTGAATGTGTACCACATGTTCTTTATCCATTCATCTACTGATGGACATTTAGGTTGCTTCCATATCTTGGCTATTGTAAATAGTGCAGTGATAAACATAGGGGTGCATATGTCTTTTTCAAACTGGAGTGCTGCATTCTTAGGGTAAATTCCTAGAAGTGGAATTCTTGGGTCAAATGGTATTTCTATTTTGAGCATTCTGAGCAACCTCCATAATGCTTTCCACAATGGTTGAACTAATTTACATTCCCACCAGCAGTGTAGGAGGGTTCCACTTTCTCCACAACCTCACCAACATTTGTTGTTCTCTGTCTTTTCGATGATGGCGATCCTTACTGGTGTGAGGTGATATCTCATTGTGGTTTTAATTTGCATTTCTCTGATGATTAGCAATGTAGAGCATCTTTTCACGTGCCTGTTGCCATCTGGATTTCTTCTTTGGAGAACGGCCTATTCAGCTCCTCTGCCCATTTTTTAATTGGATTATTTGTTTTCATTTGTTGAGGTGCATGAGCTCTTTATATATTTTGGATGTCAATCCTTTATTGAATCTGGCATTTATGAATATACTCTCCCATATTGTAGGATACCTTTTTCTTTTATTGATGGTATCTTTTGCTGTACAGAAGCTTTTTAGCTTGATATAGTTCCACTTGTTCATTTTTGCTTTTCTTTCCCTTGCCTGGGGAGATATGTTCATGAAGAAGTTATTCATGTTTATGTCCAAGAGATGTTTGCCTATGTTTTTTTCTAAGAGTTTTATGGTTTCATGACTTACATTCAGGTCTTTGATCCATTTTGAATTTACTTTTGTGTATGGGGTTAGACAGTGATCCAGTTTCATTTTCTTACATGTAGCTGTCCAATTTTGCCAGCACCTCTGTTGAAGAGACTGTCATGTCTCCATTGTATGTCCATGGCTCCTTTATTGTATATTAATTGGCCATATATGTTTGGGTTAATGTCTGGAGTTTCTAATCTGTTCCACTGATCTGTGGCTCTGTTCTTGTGCCAGTACCAAATTATCTTGATTACTATGGCTTTGTAGTAGACCTTGAAGTTGGGGAGTGAGATCCCCGCCACTTTACTCTTCTTTCTCAGGATTGCTTTGGCTATTCGGGGTCTTTGGTATTTCCATATGAATTTTTGAAGTATTTGTTCCAGTTTGTTGAAGAATGCTGTTGGTAATTTGATAGGGATTACATTGAATCTGTCTATTGCTTTGGGCAGGATGACCATTTTGACGATATTAATTCTTCCTAGCCAGGAGCATGGGATGAGTTTCCATTTGATAGTGTCCTCTTGAATTTCTCTTAAGAGTGACTTGTAGTTTTCAGAGTATAAGTCTTTCACTTCTTTGGTTAGGTTTATTCCTAGGTATTTTATTCTTTTTGATGCAATGGTGAATGGAATTGTTTTCCTGATTTCTCTTTCTATTAGTTCATTGTTAGTGTGTAGGAAAGCTACAGATTTCTGTGTGTTAATTTTGTATCCTGCAACTTTGCTGAATTCTGATTTATTAGTTCTAGTAGTTTTGGAGTTGAGTCTTTAGGGTTTTTTATGTACAATATCATGTCATCTGCAAATAGTGACAGTTTAACTTCTTCTTTACCAATCTGGATTCCTTGTATTTCTTTATTTTGTCTGATTGCCATGGCTAGGACCTCCAGTACTATGTTGAATAACAGTGGGGAGAGTGGGCATCCCTGCCTTGTTCCAGATCTCAGAGGAAAAGCTTTCAGCCTCACACTGTTCAGTATGATGTTAGCAGTGGTTTTATCATATAAGACATTTATTATGTTGAGGTACTTGCCCTCTATGCCCATTTTGTTGAGAGTTTTTATCATGAATGGATGTTGAATTTTGTCGAATGCTTTTTCAGCATATATGGAGATGATCATGTGGTTTTTGTCTTTCTTTTTGTTGATGTGGTGTATGATGTTTATGGATTTTCAGATATTGTACCATCCTTACATCCCTGGGATGAATCCCACTTGGTCATGGTGTATGATCCTTTTGATTATTTTTGAATTCGGTTTGCTAATATTTTCTTGAGTATTTTTGCATGATATTGGTCTGTAATTTTCTATTTTGGTGGGGTCTTTGCTGGTTTTGGTATTAGGGTGAAGTTGGCTACATAGAATGAGTTTGGGAGTATTCCCTCCTCTTCTATTTTTTGGAAAACTTTAAGGAGAATGGATATTATGTCTTCTCTGTATGTCTGATAAAATTCCAAGGTAAATCCATCTGGCCCGGGGCTTTTATTCTTGGGTAGTTTTTTGATTACTGCTTCAATTTCTTTGCTGGTAATGGGTTTGTTTCGATTTTGTGTTTCTTCCTTGGTGAGTCTAGGAAGGTTGTATTTTTCTAGGAAGTTGTCCATTTCTTCTGGGTTTTCCAGCTTCCTAGCATATAGAATTCCACAGTATTCTCTAATAATTCTTTGTATATCTGTGGGTCCATCATGATTTATCCTTTCTCATTTCTGATTCCATTGATGTGAGTTAACTCTCTTTTTCTCTTAATAAGTCTGGCTAGAGGCTTATCTATTTTGTTTATTTTCTTGAAGAACCAGCTCTTGGTTTCGTTAATTTTGTCTATTGTTTTATTCTTCACAACTTTATTTATTTCTTCTCTGATCTTTATTATGTCCTTCCTTCTGCTGAACTTAGGCCTCATTTGTTCTTCTTTTTCCAATTTCAATAATTGTGATATTACACTATTCATTTGGAATTTTTCTTCCTTCTTTAAATATGCCTGGATTGCTGTATACTTGCCTCTTAAGACTGCTTTTGCTGCATCCCACAGAAGTTGGAGCTTTGTGCTGTTGTTTCCATATATTGCTGGATCTCCATTTTAATTTGGTCATTGATCCATTGATTATTTAGGAGCATTTTGTTAAGCCTCCATGTGTTTGTGAGCCTTTTTGCTTTCTCTGTACAATTTATTTCTAGTTTTATGCCTTTGTGGTCTGAAAAGTTGGTTGGTAGAATTTCAATCTTTTTGAATTTACTGAGGCTCTTTTTGTGGCCTAGTATGTGGTCCATTCTGGAGAATTTTGCATGTGCACTTGAGAAGAATGTGTATCCTGTTGCTTTTGGATGTAGAGTTCTATAGCTGTCTATTCGGTCCATCTGTTCTAGTGTGTTGTTCAGTGCCTCTGTGCCCTTACTTCTTTTCTGTCTGGTGGATCTGTCCTTTGGAGTGAGTGGTGTTTTAAAGTCTCCCAAAATGAGTGCATTGCATTCTATTTCCTCCTTTAATTCTGTTAGTATTTGTTTCACATATATTGGTGCTCCTGTATTGGGTGCATATATGTTTATAATGGTTATATCCTCTTGTTGGACGGAGCCCTTTATCATTATGTAGTGGCCTTCTTTATCTCTTTTTACTTTCTTTATTTTGAAGTCTATTTTGTCTGATACTAGTATTGCCACACCTGCTCTTTTCTCTCTGTTGTTTGCATGAAATATCTTTTTACATCCCTTAACTTTTAATCTGTGCATGTCTTTGGGTTTGAGGTGAGTCTCTTGTAAGCAGCATATAGATGGGCCTTGCTTTTTTATCCATTTACTCTGTGTCTTTTGATTGGTACATTCAGTCCATTTACATTTAGGATGATTATTGAAAGATATGTACTTATTGCAATTGCAGGCTTTAGATTCATGGTTACCAAAGGTTCAAGGTTAGCTTGTTTACTACCTTACTGTCTAATTAACTCACTTTTTGAGCTGTTATAAACAGAGTCTGATGATTATTTCTATCACTTCTTATTCCTCCTCCTCCCTTCTTCATATGTTGGGTGTTTTGTTCTGTGCTCTTCTTAGGAGTGCTCCCATCTAGAGCAGTCCCTCTAATATACCCTGTAGAGGTGGTTTGTGGGAGCCAAATTCCCTCAACTTTTGCTTGTCTGGGAATTGTTTAATCTCTCCTTCATATTTAAATGATAATCGTGCTGGATACAGCATCCTTGATTCAAGGCCCTTCTGTTTCATTGCATTAAATATATCATGCCATTCTCTTCTGGCCTGTAAGGTTTCTGTTCAGAAGTCTGATGATAGCCTTATGGGTTTTCCTTTGTAGGTGACCTTTTTTCTCTCTCTGGCTGCCTTTAATACTCTGTCCTTGTCCTTGATCTTTGCCATTTTGAGTATTATGTGTCTTGGTGTTGTCCTCTTTGGGTCCCATCTCTCGGGAATTCTGTGTGCCTTTGTAGTCTGAGCAACTATTTCCTCCCCCAGTTTGGGGAAGTTCTCAGCAATTATTTCTTCAAAGACACTTTCTATCCCATTTTCTCTCTCTTCTTCTTCTGGTACCCCTATAATGTGGATATTGTTCCTTTTGGGTTGGTCACACTGTTCTCTTAATATTGTTTCATTCCTGGAGATCCTTTTATCTCTCTCTGCATCAGCTTCTATGCGTTCCTGTTCTGTGGTTTCTATTCCATAAATGATCTCTTGCATCTTATCCCTTCTGCTTATAAATCTTCCCAGAGATTTTTCACTTCTGTAATCTCCCTTTGGACTTCATCCCTTAGCTCTTGCATATTTCTCTGCATCTCCATCAGCATGTTTATGATTTTTATTTTGAATTCTTTTTCAGGGAGACTGATTACGTCTGTCTCTGCAGATCCTCTCTCAGGTGTTGTCTGAACTATCTTGTACTGGACTAAATTTTTTTGCCTTTTCATTGTGATAGCAGTGGCTGTAGGCAGGTTGCAGGTGTGTCAGCTGGGAGAAGAAAGTCTTCTCTGCTTTCTGGATGACTTGCCCTTCTCCGCTGCTTGTGTCAGTTACCCACACTCCTGGAGCAGCCACCGGGTTAGTCCCCTAAACTGCTGTGTGCGGGGTCTTCATCAGAGCAGTGCGGAGCCCTGCAGGGAGTGGCAGGCATGCCAGGTTGTGGGGAGCTGACTATGCCCTTCCCTCACTTGCCTATGTGGTGGGAATGGAGAACAAAGAACATTCTGTTTACGCATTCCATTAGCAACTAACTGGAACCCTGCTGAGCCTACCTTTGCCCGGTTACTGTTGACGTCAATACTGTGCTTGATTGTCTATTGGATAATGCTATGTCCTGGAGTCATGTAACCCCACTGCATTATATAAACCCTGGACCTTCATTAAAGTTTTGCTGGTGATGCGTAGGAGCATCAGCCCTCCCAGTTCTTTCTGTCTTTCTTTATTTTCTTCGACCCCCTTCCGCACTTCATGACCTGCTCGACTAGGCACGTCTGGACCGCATCAAGTGGCGCCCGAACAGGGACCTGAAGGAGAGGGAGAAGGTGAGGGCCACCATGAGGCCAATAGAGAAGAGAAGGCCCTGGCCAGGGTAATCAGAGAAGATGCACAAGAGAAGAGGTGCAAGAAACGTGGACGTGGTAAGTGAATTTTTCTGGGAGTCCAATATGGGACAGGTGGGGAGCAAACAGTTATATGTTTGCAGGCTAAAGAGTTTGTTAGCTGCCAGAGGAATTAAAGTAGGGAAATCCCAATTAGAAAGATTTTTAGATTTTATTGAGAAAGTGTGCCCTTAGTTCCTGGAAGAAGGGACAGTAGACATAGAATTGTGGAATGAGGTAGGAAAAGGATTTCAATCTTATTATTCTACCCATGGTCCAAAAAAGGTTCCGGTGGACACATTTGGCCTGTGGACCTTAACTAGAGACTTTTACATGACTTAAGGCAAATTAGTGCAGTTCTTATACCTATGGGACCTTTACAACAAGGCCTCCCTTTTCCGGCTATTTTTCCAAAAGTCTGGAATATGGCTATCATTGACCTTAAAGATTGCTTTTTCACCTCGCTCCCCATTCAAAGCAGTCCTCTTAGGCCTGCATTACTTCCTCCTGTGTAATGTAAATAGAGCCTGTAATTAAGCTGAACCCTCAGATCAACATGAAAATAGCTCCATTCTATTAACTGCTTTCCTTAGAGGCAGTCATCCTGGAGCTAAGCATTTCCTTCTCAGCAGCCCCAGGGAAGCCAAACAAGCTTATGACTCAGATCAGGGCTCTAGTAGCAAAAAGTCACACAGTCCCTGCATTTATCAGACAGGCAGGGGCCTGTTGAGGGATGACTATAGCTCAGGCAGAAAAAACTAGGAAATCTAATTGAGAGCAGTTCAATCCCTAAACTCTAAAAAGAAGTATCTTATCTTCTGCACACACACCTGGCCCCAGTACAAACTCTGATTAGAGAGGCTTGGCCCCTAAAAGAAGTATGCAATATAATGTTATGCAGCTAAATATATTTTGCCACAAGGGAAGAAAATAGTCAAAAGTTCCATGAACTACTACAATATGAAGCTAGTTTTCTAAATTCTTTTAGTGAACATCTATTCTACTTATTAAGTTCATCATTATCTTTGAGAATTGAGAAGTATTAAAGTCCCTGAGATAAAAAAAAAAGGAAAAAACAAGTGACTTTTTTTTTTTTTTTTGTCCTCAGGTGCCGGTCCCAGGCACCCGCTCACTGGTCCTGCTGCCCTGTCTCCCTAGCACCAGGGTCCCTGTCCTTTCAAGGCTTCCAAAAAGCACCCACCCACCGGTCCCACAGGGAAGGAATGCTCAATATTCTTTGTCCTCAGGCACTGGTCCCACGCACCCGCTCACCAGTCCCGCCTCCCTGCCTCCCTAGCACCGGGGTCCCTGTCCCTTCAAGGCTTCCAAAAAGCACTCGGCAAAAAGAGAGAAAAAAAAGGGGAAAAACGCGCGATTTCTTCCGTCCTCAGGTGCTGGTCTCAGACACCCACCCACCGGTCCCACAGGGAAAAATGCGGGATATTTTTTGTCCTCAGGTGCCGGTCCCAGGCACCCGCTCACCAGTCCCGCCGCCCTGCCTCCCTAGCACCGGGGTCCCTGTCCGTTTTAGGCTTCCAAAAATCACTCGCAGAAAAGAGAAAAAAAAAGGGGGGAAAAACGCGCAATTTCCTCTGTCCTCAAGTGCCGGTCTCAGGCACCCGCCCACCGGTCCCGCAGGGAAAAATGGGGGATATTCTTTGTCCTCAGGCGCCAGTCCCAGCCACCCACTCACCAGTCCCGCCACCGTGCCTCCCTAGCACTGGGGTCCCCATCCCTTCAAGGCTTCCAAAAACGCTCGCCAAAAAGAGAAAAAAAAAAAAAGGGGAAAAACGCGCGACCTCCTCCGTCCTCAGGCACCGGTCTCAGGCACCCGCCCCCAGGTCTCGCAGGGAGAAATGCGGGATATTCTTTGTCCTCCGGCGCTGTTCCCAGGCACCTCCTCACCGGTCCCGCCACCCTGCCTCCCCAGCAACGGGGGCCCGTCCCTCTAAGGCTTCCAAAAAGCGCTCGCCAAAAAAAAAAAAAAAAAAAAAACCGCTCCTGTTTCTCTCCACCCACCGGGAGCCGGGGGGAGGGGCGCTCGGGTCCCGCCGGGCTGGGGCTTGTATCTTACCCCCTTCACAAGGCGCTGGGTTCTTGCAGGTGTGGATGTGGTCTGGATGTTGTCCTGTGTCCTGTGGTCTCTATTTTAGGAAGATTTTTCTTTGTTATATTTTCATAGCTCTATGTGTTTTTGGGAGGAGATTTCCACTGCTCTACTCACGCTGCCATCTTGGCTCTGCCGCAAATAAACTTTTTAATAATTATACTGTATTAATGTATAACAGTGTATATATCTGCAAACAGCTTGAGAATTTTTGTGGTAACCAATATTCTTAAAGTTCGCTAAGCTATATAGACATATTTTGTACTTAATGAGAAATTGTGCTATAAGGCACATTTCCAAAAATGATAAAATATGTTCATAAATGTATCAATCTGAAGAATGCTAGTGTAACAGTTTACAGTGATATATTTTTCAGTGTTCTCTGAAAGTTAAAGTATCAAATAGTTTTAAGTTCTAATGAAAACTACTTGATATAATAAGGAAAATATTTTAGTATGTTAAAGATGTGTGTTTTAATAAGAAAAAATATAAAGAATGGAAATTCATTTTGTTGAGAGTAAAAGAAAGTTAATTGTTCTAAAGTACAGCTATTTATTTAAGAGAGACAGAGACAAAGAGAGAGAGCAGCGTGGTGCAGCAGCGTGGTGCCTTTTGTTGTGGCAGATCCGCTCAGCCTGTTGCTTTGGGGGAGGGTCAAGATGTTTAGAGATAAGGCGGGATAAATCCAGTCAAGCCCCAGGCAAACCCAGGCATAATTCTCACTGGCTTATGTGCTTGGGACCATGGGGCAAATGAAGAATAAATTACTATATTCTTACAGATATAATCATGCTATGTGAAATTAAAGCAAGTGAGTCTTAATATCGAGAACACAGCAAAATTGGACTTTTGTTTTCAGTTGGAAAGACAAAGTATTCTTTAACTGTTAGTCTGCTCTTAATATTGAAAGATTGCAAAGGGTTCTCTAATTGTTTTATTAAAACAGTTTCTTATGCTTAAAGTCTTAATGAATTGTCTGAGTATTTAAGAAAATAAGATCTTAATATTAAAAAGACTAAGCTGTTAACAACTATGTAACCTGCATTTGCTTTTAAACTTTCTTATTATCATTCTAGTTAAATAATAAGTGTTATTTAATAACTATAATTCTATTTAGGCAAGTGCCTTAAAAACTTTAGACAGCTTCCCAAAACCAAAATTTAAAAAGGTATTTTTACCTCTCAATTAACTCTGATATTTTCCAGAGGGCCCCTGGAACATATCAGTAGAATTTCTTCTCCTCATCAAAGAAAATATTTGACTAATTTGGCTTATTTACCTGATATATACTTACCTAAAAAGTGCTGTCAAAAGGAATAATGCTCGGTTTTATTACTGAGTGTTTTATGTTACAGAAATATCCAAACTTCCATATATCAACTGTCTTACAGTAAGTTCTCATCAAATCTTTAACCATTGTCATTTGTAAATCTTTTCTTGTTTATAATCACTGTTTAATTACTACTGAACTAGTAAAGAACTAGATTTCAGCAAATTGAGTACTAGTTACTTAAAATTAAGTAAACTAAAGAAAAATGATTTTGTAGCTTCTTGTTTCAAGTGTTGCTGATAAAATGTTTTAAGCTTTATCTCTTAAGCTGACTGACAATGCTCCAGTTTACCTCTCCTCTGTGTTACATACATTTTTTCAGCTATATAACATCACTCATAACACAGGCATTTCATACAATTCTACAAGTCAAGCTCTCATTGAATATTGTCACCTTATTCTTAAACATTATTTATTGATACAAAGAGGGGGGATTACTTCCCAATATAATAAAATTAGTTGCAAGTTGATGATTGGTGCATGCTTTACATATCCTTAATTTTGATCTTCTGGAGGGTGATAGACGGTCATTGGTAGAGGTACATTTTTCTGATAATATTTCCTTTTCTGAAACAACAACAGTTCCTGTGTAGTAGTCTCCAATGGGTTCTTCACTATGGCATAAAGATCATATCAAGGTGTGGGGCAAGGGGTTTGCTTGTGTTTTTACAGAGGATCAATGCTTGATCTGGCCACCCAGAAAATGAATTCAGATACGATATGAAGGAGAACTTCCAACATCAACATCCTCTGGAGAAGTCATTCCAGAAGGTGACCATCAGAAAACCTCAACAAAAGTCTGCATGTCAAACACGGAAAACTGAAGCCCACTAAATAATAGTATCTTTTTTTATTTTCAATAATGGCACTTATGTATGTACATACTACAGAAGAAATGTATAGACACATGATAGAAGAAAACTTAGATGGAATGATATTGCTGATTGGTCTGTTAGAGATGGTGATGATTATGATATTTATAAAGCAGTTTAGTCCTGAGAAGATATTGGCAGTTATACTTGTGAAAAGTTTCAAAAAAGAACTCCTGTTATATTGTATAAGAGTAATTAGGTGTATTTAAATATATCACTCATTCCAGAAAATAATTTTTCCTCACCTAACTTGTAGTTACAACAACTCATGAGCCAAAAGTTGCACAAGTCATCTTTTTGTGTAGCAAGAAATTCCTCTATCAGTGAACTGTTGAAGAAGAATTTAATAGGCATAAGACTTTCTCTTACGGTGTTTACTAATATCTCAGGCATAAACATCACTCTTCCCCCTAAAGTGCTTGCTCCTGATGCCCAAATTTACCTGTTAATACTACTATAATTACTGATTGTGTATGTATTAATTGTACTCGTGTACCCTCTTATTGTAATTCTTCAATCATTGTAAAATAGTCTTCTAGATATAGACTTCCAAATGGTTGGGTATTTTTGTGTAATAACAAAACATATCAAGCCCTTTCTTCAGACTATCAAGGTGTTTGTGAGGTGGGACGCTTTCTTCCTGCTCTAATAGACCACCTGAATATAAGCGCAAGAAGCTTCTCCTAGCTCTGTCATCTGATTGTCATGAAAACTTGAAACTTTGAGATCCTGCTGCTGTTGCAGTTGCAGCTGCGTTCCTCCTGCCAGTTCCTAGACTTGTCATTGGAATGCAGAAAGAGGTATCTACGCTGACCTGTGCATATAGCAAAACAACAAACTTGACTGCTTCTGTATTATCTGAACTCAACCAAAAACTGAGAGAATTGTGAGCTGCAGTGCTTCAGAATCGCGCTGCTGTGTACTGTCTGATGTTAAAAGAGCATGTAAGATGTGATTGGTTTCCAAGAATGTGCTGTTTCAATTTCTCAAACTACCCAAAATCAATTAGATGATATCCCTCATATTGTCAATAAGTTTTTACAAATGCCTAAGCTATTTCACTAGTTTTTTTAGTTTCATTAGAGATAACTAGTAATTGTAAGTCTGCCTTTGTTATGTATCTGTATTCCTATTCTGTTAATGTATGTAAGCAATTTAACTAGTAGTTTGTTAAAACCTATATATATATATTCAAGTTATGTCTGTCTTTCAACATGTTCGATCTCAGCCATGTAATGCATATTTCTCACAAAACTAAGATACCATATAATTCACAAAGCAAAGCACTATAAAACGTGCCCATGGCACCCTTAAAGCTCATTTAGAAAAAACAAAAAAGGGGGAGTTATGAAGGGTCCCAACCAGTAAGATGGCAAACTTCCGGCTTCTCTTCGGGGTCCTCAGTTCCCGCCGGCGCCACCTGAAGCCCAATCACCTCTCGTCCCCCTCCCAATCCCAGCACCTAGCCAACAGCCACCAGCCCCGTAGAAATGACACCTCAATCAATTCATGCCCCTTCCTATATAACCCAGCACCTTTCCCTAATAAAGCAGAACTCTCCGGTGAATTGCTGCTATGTGTCGCTCCTTTCCTTTCATTGGTGCTGAAACCCGGGAGACGGGACACCCCAACTGGGCCCCATCCTCCCCCCGACACCAGCAGCAGCTTGCCATCGTCCTCTTTTTCTGGCGCTGGCTCATCACACTCACCACTCCTCTCTGGCCTTTAGGTAAGTTTTCCCCCCGGAGTGGGCCACTCTTCCATGAGCTATCGCAGTGCCATTGACCGTGATCGTCCGGCAAGGCCCTGACGCTCGGGGATGAGGAAGAAACGCTCCCCGCCTCAGGCCTTCACGGCTGCGGTGGACCCTCAGGCCCCTCCTCCAACAGCCATAAATCCCCGCCTCAAGCCTTTACGGCTGGGGCGGATGCTCAGGCCCCTCCTCCGACAGTCATAAATCCCCGCCTCAGGCCTTCACGGCTGTGGCCGACTTTCAGGCAACCCCCTCCAACAGCCATAAACGAGGTGACTCCTTTGTGGATGAGAATGCTCCCTTTTCCCCCCCTCCTTCTGCTCGGTCCACCGAAAACGCATAGCATTAGGTACCTCGTGACTCCGGCACTCTGCTTTCTTAGGGAAGTCTGGGTGATGACCCACACTTCCTAAGAAATTCCGACTCATATACGAGTTTCCGCAGACCACCAAGGATCATCGGGGACGCCCTTTGTCTCCTTGCGGTCTGCGTCCAGTCCAAGGATCTCCGTTCGTCTTTCCGTTTGTCTCCTTATCTGTCCTTCAGCCATGGGAGCCTCCTCATCCCCCCCTGAAAGTTCACCTCTTGAATGCCTGCTTAAGCATCTGGCTACCCTCTCCCTGACGCCTGATATAAAACCAAAACTTCTCCATAAATATTGTTCCCAAGATTGGCCGACATACCCCCTAGACAATAACAACCAATGGCCCACAGGGGGAATTCTTGATCCTAACATCACTCGCGATCTTTTTAACTACTGCCAGTGCCTGAAAAAATGGAAGGAGATTCCCTATATGGAAGCTTTCCTCCTCCTCCTCTCCCCGCCCCCTCCCAAGTTCTCCTAGCCTGCAAGCCACCGCCCCCACAGAAGCCTCCTGTTCACTCCCTTCCCCTTCTTCTCCTACAACAGCCTTCTCCTTTCCTCCCCAACCATCTCCTCCCCCATCTCACCTCCTCCACCTTCATTCCCTGCTGATTAAGCCTGAGCCTTTCAGCCCCCCTTTAACTAGGTCCCAGGGGCCTCCTCCATCTTTGCCCTCATCACCTGTTTCTCCCCTGTTAGGGACCGCCTTTCTCTTCTCACATGTTTGTAGGGAGAATGGGAAAGCACCTTCCCCCATGTTAGAACGCAGCATGGGAAAGCACAAGCTAGAGAACAACCGGTGCAGTCCTTGGAAGTTATCTGTCCACAAAAACATATCGTGTCCTCGAAGATGAGCCAAGACTCTTCACTCTGAAAATAGAGAGACCTTGAAGATGTATAGAAACACCACCCCTGCTTCTAAATATGCCCTTCCCCCACTTGCGGATGTGGCAGGAATGGAGAACAAAGAACATAGTGTTTACACATTTCATAAGCAATTAACGGAGCCCTGCTGTAGCTCAGTTAGTAGAGCATGGGACTCTTAACCTCAGTCATGAATTCAAGCCTAACTAAAGCAGCAGAAGCAAGCAGCTGGGCTGCAGGCTGGCAACACGTGGGTCTGATTCTATCTTTCTTTATTTTCTTTACCCCCCTTCCGCACTTCAGGACCTGCTTGAATAAGCGCAGCTAGACCACATCACTCCCCCACAGACTGAGCCAGAACCCTTCAGTCCCCCTCAGACTTGGTCCTGAGAGCCTGCCAAAATTATAGCCCCCCTCCTAGAGGTAGCAAGATCCAAAGGCATTTAGGAGATTTAGCCCAACTAGAGAAATGCCTAAGTTCCTTTTCCACTGATCCCACGACATACATCAGGGAGTTTCAATGGACCCTCCAGTCTTACAGGCTCACGCATCATGACATTTTCATGCTCCTGGCCAATACTCTCCTCCCTGAAGAGCGTAGACAAGCTTGGGACTTCTCCCAAACGCATGCTACCGAAACCCACAGGACTGACCCCACCTGTCCCCCAGGCCCCACCGCTGTCCCCGAACAAGAAACACACTGGGATTATAACACTGCCGTGGGTCTCCACTCTCGAGATATTTTTGCCTCCTGCTTAATAGCAGGTCTAAAAAAGGCAGCTCGTAAAGTAGTCAATTTTCAAAAACTCCAAGATATAATTCAAAAGAGAGACGAAACCCTCTCCGAGTTCTTAGACAGACTCACTGAAGCCCTATTACAGTATACCAGCCTAGACCCAGAAACACCTTAAGGAAGACAGGTCCTTATGACATACTTCCTAGCTCAAAGCTACCCCGACATTAAAGCTAAACTCAAAAAGTTAGAACAGGGCCCTGCTACCCCACAGACTGAGATCCTAACAGTGGCCTTTAAAGTCTTCCATAACCGGGAGGAGGAGAAAGAACGCCATAAACAAAAAGCTGATCAGGCCAATTTCCAGATGTTGGCCCAGCTGATAAAACCACAACCTGGGCGCCCCTCTACAGACAAGCCCCCCCCCAGGAGCTTGTTTCAAGTGTGGAAAAGAGGGACATTGGTCAAGGGCGTGCCCCTCCCCCAGATCTCCTACCACCCCATGCCCCAGATGCCTCTCGGCCACTGGGGGTCTGATTGCCCAACCACCCGAAGGGGAGGCTGGACAAACAAACCCCATCCTAAGCCCGCCATAGTGGGGCTGGCAGAATAAGATTGATGGGGCCCGGGGGCTTCTCACCCGACCAATTCCATCACCAAACAGGAGCCCAGGTTTACTTTAACAGTAGATGGTCGCCCCATCTCCTTCCTCCTAGACACAGGAGCCACCTTCTCAGTCTTGCGAGAATACCGGGGCCCTACCATGCCTGCCATTACTCCTATAGTCAGGGTAAGAGGTAAACAGATTTTCCCATTAAAACCCCCCCCCCCCTTTATGCACAATCCAAGACAATCCCATACCTTTCTCCCACTCTTTCCTGGTTATGCCCCAGTGTCCCATCCCTTTACTAAGATGGGACATCCTTTCCCTCCTCCACGTTTCCATAACTATATCCACTCCCACAGCCCTCAGTACTCCCTTTCTGATGGCCCTCATAGCTGACAACCCCCCTCTACCCAATGAAAGCTCCGGTTCTGCCCTCATACACCCTGTAAATCCCAAAGTTTGGGATATTACAAGCCCCTCCGTGGCCCTATGTCCCCCTGACTCTATCAAATTACGTGACCCCTCTCAGTATATCTGTCAGGCCCAATACCCCATAACCACTTCAGCCCTCATAGGCCTCCAAACCATCATTCAAGATCTCTTAAACAAAAATTACCTCAGACCCACTCACTCCCCATTTAATACCCCCATATTAGCTGTTAAAAAAACCAACGGATCTTTCCGCCTTGTCCAAGACCTTCGCTTCATCAACATAGCTATTGTCCCTATCCATCCCTTAGTTCCAAATCCATACAGCCTCAGCATCCCACTTCTCAGTCCTAGATCTCAAGGACCCATTTTTCTATCTATCTAGACCCCTGCTCCCAAGAATTTTTCATCTTTACCTGGACAGACCCATACACAAGACATTCTGAACAACTCACTTGGACAGTTTTGCCACAAAGCTTCTGAGATAGTCCCCATATTTTTAGACAGGTCCTAGCTCAGGACCTCAAACAGTTTCATCATGATCACTCCAAGTCCACCTTATAATACATAGACAATCTTCTACTCTGCAGTCTCTCGTGGGAACAGTCTCAACTTGACACTGCCTCCCTACTTAACCTTCTAGCTTCGAGAAGTTATCGAGTATCCCCCGTCAAAGCTCAAATCTCTTCCCCTTCTGTCACTTACCTCAGATTCCTTCTATCTCAACAAAGAAAGTCCATTACCTTAGACAGAAAATAGCTCCTCTCTGACCTGCCCATTCCCAAAACCAAGACAGAAATCCTTTCCTTTCTAAGCCTAGCTAGATATTTTAGAGCATAGATCCCTAACTTCTCCCTGCTCCCTGTTGGCAAGACCCCTATACAACCTCAGCAAGAGCCCCCCTAAAAAACCATTATCCTCCTCACCCCGACACTCCTTCATTAAGCTCCATCAAGCCCTTGTAGAAGCCCCAGCTCTCCATCTTCCTGATTTGTCAAAGCCCTTCTCATTATACATTCATGAGAGGTCCAGTCAACCTCTAAGAGTACTAGGCCAATATTATGGCCCATCCTTTGCCCCAGTAGCTTATCTCTCCAAGCAATTAGACCCCACAGTTCGGAGATGGGCCCCCTGCCTACGAGCATTAGCCGCTAGACAGCTCTTGCAGAAAGAAGCTCATAAACTGACATTCAGGGCACCCCTTACCATTCTGTCCCCACATCACCTAAAAGATCTCTTAACCTACAAAAGTTTACAGACTCTCCCTCCCTCCAGACTCCTCACCTTACTGTCCTCTTTCCTCCAAAATCCCATTCACCCCCTTTGCCATCCATACCCGAATCATGACTTTTTCCTCCTTTACTGCTCTCTTGCTTTTTTCCTCATTCCTATTGTCTTCCCCGCCACCCCAGCCTCCTTTGTATGGGGATTCAAAGTCAGAGAGACTTACACACATCATCAAACAAAAGTTACTGCCCTCATTGCCACACCAGACTGCCCTCTGAAAAGCTGCTCTGATCCTTTATTCCTCCACTTTCCTCCCTCCACTGAAGTGTTCACTAGCAGCTACCCTTATTCTCCCTACCTCTGCTTCCTCTATGACCAAAAACAAGCCTATTGCAGGCAATGGCCAGACACCTACGGGGGATGTCCCTACTGGTCTTGCACCATTCACTACATGGGTAACTTCCAGTACCCACAGTATTACTCCTCCAACCGTTTCATGAAATATCCCAACGGCTCATTCTCCTTATCAATCCCAGATCCCTGGGACTCTTGATGAGCTGCCAGAGTCACAGCCTCAGTTTACTATGGGGGGAGGGTCCTCGACCCCCCACGGTACCCTTCATATCTCTCAAAAGTATGTTCCCTCTCATTCCCAGATCTCTCAAGTTGCATCAGATAGCAGACATTTCAAAGAAGTCATTATCCAAACTCTTGACGGCGCCTCTTCATCTTCTTATCCCCACCCCTCTTCCCATTTCTCCTACTCTTCATTACAGCTCATTCAGGACACCACCATCTTTCTCAACCACACCCTTAACACAGCCAATTGTTTCTTGTGTGCATCACTACAGTGCCCACTGATGGCCGCCGTGCCCCTTAATATTTCCAACTACTCCTTCCATGCAGAAAGACAACCCCTCTTCCCCCTGGCAGACATACCTCTATGGGAACCAGAATACGCAGATAATCTCACCATCCACCACTGTGTAAGCCCAACTCCAGCCCCCCTCCAGTGCACTTCACTGCCTCTCTATCTACACCCCTACCTCCGGCCCTAAGACTTTTACGCAACCGGGATACTTCTTTTGGTGTAATGGCAGTCTTTTCAACTCAGTGCCTCTCAACTCCGATACACCCTGCATTCTCGTCACCCTAATCCCACAGTTAACACTTTACAGCATGACAGAATTCTTTGAGCTCCAACCTCCCTTGCCCTCATGCACAAAAAGAGCTGCTTTCCTTCCCATCATGGTCAGTAGCTCTTTGATCACCTCAGCCATTGGGGCTGGGTTTTCGGGAGAAGCCTTGGGTCACTCTCTATAGGCAGTTAGAGATCTCAACGCCAAATTTGAGGGAGCCCTGACATCCACTGCCGATTCTCTAGCCTCTCTCCAAAGACAGGTCACTCCCTAGCTAAAGTCACCCTTCAAAACCGGCGGGCCCTAGATCTGCTTACAGCCGAGAAGGGCGTCACCTGCGTCTTCCTCTGGGAAGAGTGCTGCTATTCCAGCATTGTAGAAACTAACATTACCAAACTCACCGACCTTGCCTCCAGCCTCCACTCTGCTTCCAATTCCAACCCATTCTCTTCAATACTAACAAACCCCCTCCTCACCTAGCTCTGGCCCATTGCAGGCCCCATAATAATCATTCGTCTCGCCTGTCTCTTCTTACCCTGTATAATAAAGTTCATCAAATCCCAAGTCGGAAAAATCTCTAATAAAGCTTTCAACCAGCTTTTACTCAGGAACTACCAGCTTCTGGCCACAGAAGATCCCTCACCCTCACGTGACCTCCTCACCACATGCTGAGATGGACCCCTCTCTCCACTGGAAACTGATCCTGGAAACAATGGCTGCAGACGCCTGGCTCCTGACACCCATATCCTCTTGGCACCATTGGAATCAACAGGTCCTCAACCTATGGTTACAGGGAACCTTCATTGATTTCCAAACCTGAAGAAGTCCACATCTACTCGTCCTTACTGTGGGGAGTCCTATCAACCCTTTCCTCCCAATCCTCAAGCCCTCACTCCCTTCTCCGCCCCTGTTCAGCAGGAAGCAGCCAGAGTGAAAGCAACGTCCACAAACCCATAGAGGAGAAAGGGGGGAATGAAGGGTCCCCACCAGTAAGATGGCAAACTTCTGGCTTCTCTTCGGGGTCCTCAGTTCCCGCCGGCGCCACCTGAAGCCCAATCACCTCTTGTCCCCCTCCCAATCCCAGCACCTAGCCAACAGCCACCAGCCCCATAGAAGTGACACCTCAATCAATTCATGCCCCTTCCTATATAACCCAGCACCTTTCCCTAATAAAGCGGAACTCTCCGGTGAATTGCTGCTATGTGTCACTCCTTTCCTTTCAAGTTATATCCCCAGCCACCACAGAACTATTTAAATCATATCTTATTTGCAGCCAAAACTGCATCTGATATATTAAATCAGATAAAAGATATGTTCAGGGACCCCCTGAATAGTCTCTGGCATGCTGCCGCACCTCTCTTAACCCTAAGCATTTTATGGCTTTTGTTGCTATTACTAGGGCCTTGTGTCCTTCGCAGCATGTGGAAACTCATCCAGCAAGCCTTAAGAGACCTGCATCATTTGAAATTGCAGTTGGCCCCTCAACTTGTAAATCATAAGTTCTAAAGTCTTGCCTCATTTTCTGTTATCATTATGTGCAGCCATTGTGTGTATGTTTCTCATTGTGTTCTTGTTGCCTTGTTTCCTAAAAATGAGTTTAAAAGAATTTCTGCACCTTGGTGCAGAGCTACATATGTCTCAGCTGAAAAGTCACCCCCCACCCCCATGCCGGTTATTGAGAACGGGACAGGATAGTCAATGATGGGTAAGTGTCTTGGAGACCTCTGGCAACCTAAGACAGGGCCCTCATGATGGAATGTGGGTACCAATGACGGGTAAGTCCAGATGAGTCGTCCAGGAACACCTAAGACAGGCACTGTCACCCTCTTATAAAATAAAAAAGGGGGAGATGTGGGGAGCAGGCTATGCCCTTCCCCCACTTGCCAATGTGGTGGGAATGGAGAACAAAGAACATTCTGTTTATGCATTCCATGAGCAACTAACTGGAACCCTGCTGAGCCTACCTTTGCCCGGTTACTGTTGACGTCAATACTGTGCTTGATTGTCTATTGGATAATGCTATGTCCTGGAGTCATGTAACTCCACTGCATTATATACCCCCTGGACCTTCATTAAAGTTTTGCTGGCGACGCGTGGGAGAGTCAGCACTCCCAGTTCTTTCTGTCTTTATTTTCTTCGCCACCCTTCTGCACTTCAGGACCTGCTCGACTAGGCACGGCTGGAATGTGTCACCAGGTGTGCTCCTCCATGATAGTGGTGCCCCCGCCGGGCAGCCGTGTGCCAACAGCAGCCTTTGAGTCTGGCCCAGGCAGCTGTGCATTGGGCTGGGATTCTGGTCAGCTGCTGGGAGCACACCTGCTCCCTCTGGCTCCACTGCAGGTGTGAGCGGGGCTCTCCCACGCGGGTCTCTACCAGGCTCCTCTGGCTCCACTGCCACCAGTGCATGTGAGCCACACCCGGGCTGTTTGGTCGCCATTGCTGCGGGCCTCTCCTTATCCCGTCTGTAGCTGTTGGTGCACGCGATCTGCTCCTGGTCCCTTCTGGCACTGCCGCCCCCAGCCCACTCTTCCACTACTGGGCTGGTGTGTTGGGGTCTGTGCCAGTTGGAGGAATGACTGGCAGGCTTAGTGCCATGAGGGGCTTCAGAGCTGCACTGCCTCCCCGGGGGTTAGGGTGCCTAAGTTTCCCCAGGATTCCCACCTGCTGGCTAAGTGTGCCAGGACAACTTCGTCCAGCTATGGGGTCCCTGTCTCTTTAAGACTTGCAGAAAGCACTCTCTCTTCTTTTGTCTCAGGGGTGCCAGTTGCGGGGACCTACCCACAGGTTTTGCTTTTCCGTTTCTCTAATATCCAGCACCCTGTGCACCTGTGTCTGCGCTCCAGGTGCGGATTTCTAGAGCTGGTTGTTTAGCAGTCCTGAGCTTTCACTCCCTCCCCATTCCAGCTCCTTTCTTCCCACTGGGTTTTGGGGTGGTGGAGCGTTCAGGTCCCGCCTGGCTGTGGCTTGTATCTTACCTGCTTCGTGTGATGTTGAGTTCTCACAGCTGTAGATGTATCCTGGCTGTTGTACTGCATCCACTGGTGTCTCATTTAGGAATAGTTGTATTTATTGTATTTTCATAAATATATATGTTTTGGGGACGAGATTTCCTCTGAACTATTCATGCTGCCATCTTCCCATGATCCCCTTAAGTCCATTTTCAATTAATCTCTCTATAACATGTGAAACTTATGTCAGGATCAAGGTTTTTGTTTTGCTTTTCTTGTAGATGTCAAGTGCTCCACTATTTGAATTTTTTGAAAAGGCTATGTTTCCTATACTAATTTGTTTCTATACCTTTGTCAAAAGTTAATTTGTCATGTTTGTGTGGCTTTTATTTCTGGGTTCTGTATTCTGCCCTATTGATTGATACATCTACCTCTCTACCATTACCACCTAATCTTGATTAGCTATGTAATAAATAATAAACAATCATTTGGGTTAATTCTCATTTTATTATTTTTCAAAATTGCTTTAACTATTCTAGTTCCTTTTCATTTCCATTTCCATTTTAGAATAATTTTGTCTTTGTCTACAAAATATCATTCTGGAGTTAATAGAAATTCACATTATATTTGGGAATCAGTTTAAGGAGAGCTGACATCTTTACTATGTTGATCTTCCAATCCTTGAATATGGTATGTCACTCCATCTAGTTATATCACCTTTAATTATTTTTATCAGCTTTTATTTTTAGTTTCCACCATACAATTCCTGCACATGTTTTGTTAGATTTACGTTTAAATATTTCATTTTTATTTTGAGCCAATTATGAGTGGTATTGTATTTTAAATTTTGTTGTCAAAGGGTTCATTGTTAGTAATATAGAAATACAATTGATTTGTGTATGTTTATCTTGTATCCTGTAATTTTCTTGTACTCACTCATTAGTTCTAGAAGGTTTTTTATTGTGGTAAAATATGCATTATGTAAAACTTACTATTTTAACCATATTTAAGTATATATAACCCAGTGGCATTAAGTATATCACATCGTTGTACAACTATCACCACCATCCATCTCCAAAACTTTTCCATCTTCCCAAACTGAAACTCTACACCTGTTAAACAATAACTCTCCATCCTCCTCCTCTACCCCAACCCTTGTAAACCACTCTCTATCTCTAAAAATTTGGCCATTCCTGGTACCTCATATAAATACAATCATACAGTATTTTTCTTTTTTGTGTCTGGCTTATTTCACTTAACATACATATTCAAAGTTGATCCACACTGTAGCATGTGTTAGAATTTCCTTCCTTTTTTATATCTAAACTAGATGTCTATATCTATTTATTATACAAAGACTAGTTATTTATAATGCCAGAGCCCATGGACATTGTAATTTTGTCCTCAGGTTGATCTACCTCATTGCTCAGTGTTTTGGAGGCAAGCAACCACTGGTTAAGTTTTTAAAATTTAATTTTCACCAGTAGAACAGACATTGTGTAGATACAGCTTTATTGGACTTTCTACAATGTCCAGAACTATGGTGAATAAAAATGGCAGGAGGAGACACTCTTTCATTATTACCTCTCTTAGAGGAAAGCATTCAGTTTTTCATCATTATGTATACTATTAGCTGTAGGCTTTTTATTAGGTTGAGGCAGTTTTCCGCTCAGCTGAGACTTTTCATTTTTTTCACTCGTTTCAAGCATGTATGTACTTTCATTTTATGATGGCTGCTTTAACATCTTTGTCAGATAATTCTAAACATCTGTGTCATATTGGTTTTGGCATCTGTTAATTCTTTTATCATTCAGTTTGAGACCTTCTGTGTTCTTGGCATGAGTGTTTTTCAATTGAAACTTGAACATCTTCATATTTATGTCATGAGACTGTATCTTATTAAAACCTTCTGTTTTAACTGGCTTTCTCCAATACAACACTGGCAGGGAGAGGTGAGGGGCACTGCCTCATTACTACCAGGAGATAGAAGTGTAGGTTTGACACTTGGTATCATTGACCTAAGAGGAAGGAGGCTCACTGTTACTTGTAGGTGGGGTGGGAATTCTGGCTCCCCATGTGGTCTCCACAGCACCACATTGTGTGGGTGGTCTGTTATACTGGGTGGTGATGAAAGTTGTGGCTGAGTACTAGGCTTCCTCTGGCACTATCCCAGCAGGGGAGGGAGGGGTGCCTCATTACGGCTTATGGAGTGGAAGTCAGGCTTTACTGACACTATGTGTGGGTGAGGTGAGTGGGCAATATTGGAGGCTCATTACTTCCCAGTGGGCAGTTCCCAGTCCCTGCTTAGCCTTTTCTGACACTGCCTAGGTGGGGACATTGGGGTGCCTCATTACAGCCTCGTGAGCATAGAGATCCAGGCTTCCCACTCAGCCTTTGCTGGCACAAATGAGGTGAAACCAGTTTTTCATGTTTCATTGATGTGTCTTCCTTGGGTACCAAGGTTCACAGCTGGTCTGCTTTCCTTGCTCCATTTTCCAGTTTCTTTCTGTGTTTATTTTATATATAATGCCTAGGATTGTAATTAGTGGGAGGGATAGGGAAAAGTATCTCTACTCCATCTTGCTGGATGCAGAATTCTAAGTTTATTTTTACTTGCTAAGGAACTAGATCTTTATTATTCCTATCACAAAAATGAAGTAATTAAGTAGTATGATAGATTTGCTAGCCATCTATCATGCCAACTCTATTGCTACAATCATATTGCAATAAGTAAATGTATCAAATCAACATGCCCTATTCTTTCAACATATACAATCTTATATGTCAAATATTTCAATGAATAAAAAGTTGAGAAGGAAAGGCAAATCTCGAGATAAGGGAAATGAAACTTAAATAGTGAGACTGATTGTCCAAGACCCCCACAGAGCCTGTGGTAAGGCTTACAAGGAGTTCATGCTGTCTGAGGATTCTTCCTCATTTTAAATTAAGTCACCCTTGTCATTATGAAAGTGTCAGACCTTCTTAATAGGTGGTGAAACAGTCTAAATTTGAGAAAAGAAAGTCACACGAAAGGTTTTGAGGAAGCAAACATGATTTCATCCGTGTTAAGGAACCAGATTTGTGGCTAATGCTCTATTTAATCAGAAGCCCACACCAAGGGGCTGTGGGCAGAAGTCATGAGGGGAGCACTCCAGAACTTCAAAGGACTCCACCTGCCTTTAGCATCTCCCTTCCATTCAACTTTTCAGCTTGCTTGTACCCACAGCGCAAGCAGATCTCTTACACAGGCACTGCTGGACTTTATTCTTCAAAGGTCTCTCTGGGTCCTGGTAACTCTGAAGAGATTTTACCCCACTTTAATCTCCCTTCAGCCTGAGTCAGAACAGAGTTAAGGCAAGGGGCCTGACTGCCCCACCTTTGTATTTCTGGGCTGCAGAAATCATCTGTGGTGACCAGGCAGTGCTTGGGGTCCTCTCCATTAGCCAAGACAGTGAGTTCACAGCTCCCAGGGCTCCAGGTTTCCAGGGGAATGAGGAGCTGAGTTACAGGCTCACTTCATCAAACACCCTTCGTCAGACGTCACAGCCATTCCAAGTCTTGCCTGGAATGAAAATGATGTGGTTTCAGGAGGGGACAGATGGAAACTGAAGCCTTCCCTTCTGCCACATTGGGAGTTCTTTCTGAAATAAAAATGCCTCACAGAATAGTGTCTCAGCACTTGTGGGGAGAGGCAGAAGGTGGCAGTGAGGGGCCCCTCCCCTTGGCAGGGCATCCGAATCTCGTGGAAGCTGCTGTGGTTGGGAAGCAAACACACTCTTCCACTGCAGCCACTCATTTTCAGACCTGATTTCAGATCAATATGATGGGACTCTACTTTCTATATGATTTAGGCAACAAACAAATAATTCTTCACCTGCATGTGTTTTTCATCAAATGGTGGTAAGACACTGATGTCAGTTAGAAACCTTGGCTCTGTTTACTGATGCCATTTAGTTGTTCTTTGCATAACACATTCCCTTGCTCTTTCGCTTTTGCTTCCTAATGATAATTATTTTATACCAGAAAGCTAATACTTGTGGACTCTTTTGAGATTCCCTGGTAAATACCTGGAAAATAATCATAGGAAAAAAATTCAGTTTCAAGATGATACTGTGATGGGTCCAGAAAAATCCCTTCTACTTGATCTGTGACAGTTCCCCCTTTGCCCTTCATTTCTTCCAACAGCTGCAGCTCCCTCACACATGGGCATCCCAGCCAGACATGCCTCCCTTGCTCTGGAAGGCCCAAGATTTCCAGACTCAGAGGGTACAAGTTCCAGCACTTTCCCGTCACAACTACAAAGTCAAATCCACTCTTACCAGGATGTTCAATTACAGACAGAAGCTGCCTGGCTTCTTACTTAATGGCTCTGCCCTTCTAAGGGGCTTTCTGCTTTCCTGGTTAAGCGATCTTAGCACATTTTTGGAAATGGTGAGGGTTTGGGAAATGCCCTGAAAAACTAAGAGGAAGCAGACTGCTTGGCGCAGGAGGCAATGTCTCTCACACTATTAGTTTTCAGGCTCGAAGTGATTTCATAGCCTTGACTCTGCCTGAGGCCCACTTAGCTCCCAATAACTCCCTTTCTTATTCAGTCTGTACCAGCATCAGGGGTGGTGTACTCTCCTTGACAAGAGCCATCATGGGCCCACCACTGGCTGCACATGCCCAGCACGGGTGTGTGGCTCCTTGCCCGGGAGGCTGCTGCCTTTTCAGGACTCTTCATCACCCAGGGGCCCTTCATCACCCAGGATGTTTTGGCCCATAAAGTTCACCAAATGAAGATGAGTTTAATAAATGAAGCTGTTGTATGGGTCCCAGCCTACTGCTGGTGATGCTATTGGCTGGGACCTCCTGAGGCTGTCTTCTGCGGGACAGCCCCCACAGTCATTCCCTAACCCAGGCCAGTCTGGGAGCTGGACCAGTACTGGGGCCATGACCTCTCACTGCTGCTGGTGCACAGCCCCCGCACTTTATATGATTGCAGGGCACACACATCAGCAAAGACCATGAGGGCACCTTGAGGATCAAGACTCATTGCTCTCGGGTCCTGGGGGTTCACAGCATCCCACTGTTGGATTCCCCTGAGGAAGGCGCCGCCCCAAATCACTCACCAAAGACGTTTCTTGATGCAACAAGCAAGAGGAATTTATTCAGAAGCCAACTAGCTGGGGTCCAAGTCAGCCCGACGCAGCGAGTCTCAACGAGGACCCTGAGCACTTACAACTAAGTGGTTATATAGGATTTTCTGAGGCATTCAGCCCTAGAGGATTACCATGGTTACAGATTAGAAAACAATTCTACAAAGGCAGTAATTTTTCAAACCTATGATTTCTGGGTTGGCGCCACGTCCTGGGGGTGTAGCAAGATAAGATCATTCTTTTTCTGCTAGGGTGATTTAGCAAGGTAGGGTCGGTATTTATGATTAACTAACCGAGAGGTTAGTGGTGCCAGCAGTCATGATTGATTAACTTGTTTTTCCAGAGGAGTTACCTGGTTTCAGTTGTTCCCTCTGAGTCATATATCAGAATGGCTTTTTGGGCTTCAAGATGGCCACTCTTAGGCTAACTTATTTCTCAGGGAGGTTGGGGTCCTACATTCCCCACTTCTTTTTCTGAACATTCTAATCATGGAATGTTGGTTTCTTCTTGTTGTGTGAGGGTATGATACTGTTGTCTCAGTATTAGCACCTGCACAGCACTTACTCTCTCTCTAATAAAGGTTATTACTCAATTTAAAATGCAGGGACCTAAGGTGAGGAGCAACATCAAAATAAGCAGGGGTCCTGCCAAAGTGGATATTAGAGTTGTAAGCCATGGGGATCTGGAAAACCAGGATTCAAACAGGCTCTGGTTAGCTTCTCGTTCTCGCTTTCGCTGATCTAATCTTTCTCTTAATTTAGACATTGAGTCTCTTACTACTCCAGTGTGGTCTGCATAGAAGCAGCACTCTTCTTTTAGAGCTGCACACAATCCACCTTCTTTTAGAAATAGTAAATCTAACCCTCATCTATTTTGCAGCACTACTTCAGAGAGAGAGGTTAGGGACTCTTCAAGTTTAGAAATAGACTGTTCTATAGTTCTCAAATCTTCATCGATAGCTATTCTTAGTCCTTCGTAATGTTGGTTCCCTTGTATAATTGCAGCTGCTCCTGTTCCTACTCCAGCTGCGACTCTTACTCCTAGTAATACAGCTAGAGTGAGTGAGACTGGCTCTCTTTTATACCTTAGTTTAGGTTCTAATTCTGCCACGAATGATAAGTCATCATGATACATTAATCTGGGTACTAACTGGACCATTATACAAAATTCGTGAGAGAAATTGAAGACAGAGGTGGAAACACATGGAGTTAGTCCAGTATTACAGGCCCACCATCCTTCGAGTGGTGGGACTAAATCCCTGTTTTCTCTTGTGGGGATCATGGGGATGGTCTCATTACATAAATTCTTATGCGTGGCAGGAACTGTACCTAGACATTTTCCTTTTCCAGACACTTCGGTTAGTGTTAGCTTTTTATGACTGCCCCAACTACAAATTTCGTGGCTGGTTGTATTCTTAAAATCAGCTGACAATCCCAGCCCTTCATAATAAGGTGGTCCAGAAGAAAAACATAACCAACAGGATTCGGTAGTTTTAGGGTCGGTGGCATTTAGGACTCTGAAAGCTCCCTCAACGAGATTGAGGAGGCGCTGTCCATTGCTAGGAAAGGAGGTCAGTGGGCTAGGAGCAAAGACGGGGACAGCTGAAGTAATGGCAGGGTTTGTTGGTGGAGCTAGGGTTCTCTTAGGGGCTGGGGTTGGGAGGCGAGGTTGATCTGGTAAGACAACGTTTGGTCCTACTGGTATGGCCGGGAGGGTCTCTACTTTGAGTCTAAGAGTGAATATAACTCCATTATCATGTCCCTCCTGATAGAGTCTTAATCCCCACGTGAGCCCCCTTTCCCAATTCGCCCTTTTTCCGGCTTCAGTAAAGGAAATATCAATAGGATTACAGGCAGGGCTGGTCATACATTGAATCTGAGTACTATTTCTTTTAACTCTTATGAGGCTTGGAGGGGACCTCCCGGCATTTCTGTCTATCCAATGACATGTCCCTGTTTGTTCACAGCCCCAATTTTTGCAAAAGAAATCCTCTTCCCCACCACATTGGGAAGCTTGCGCACTACTAGTTGGGGCGGGGCATATGTAAAAACAGGTGTTCCGAAGTTCTTTGACAGTTCCAGACCCCCCATGTCCAGTATTGAGGGGGTTAGACATACAGGAAAGCAGAACATGTTTAAAGAGAGTGCACAAATCTACCGTCAAAGTGGGCCACCAAGTTCTTACAGGATGCTGGCCTTGCCACTGAACTATCATCTGGCTATCAGGGGCCGGAGTAACAATTTGCCACGTTAATAACCTGGGTTCATGAGGGTTAGGGTTCTGGTGGGTTGGGGGTGGCAGAAACATCAGAATTACTAACAGCATAATTCTTTTTATACAAGCGAAGCTTAAGGGGGTTATCAGTCCGAGTTACTCGCCAGTCCGGGTCCGACGGGGGTGCCTTCTTTAGATGTGAAGCGTGTATCCAGGAAGAGACGCCATCTACTTTAACAGCTGTGGGAGTAGTCAGGAGGACGATGAAAGGTCCCTTCCACCGTGGCTTGAGGTTTCCTGTCCGGTGCCTTCTCACGTAGACAGGATCTCCCACCTGGAACTGGTGAGGCACTGAGAGGTCCTCTGGCTGATAGGCTTCCTTGATGGAGGCCCACACCTCTTTCTGCACAGCCTCCAAGGCTCGTAACCTTTCAAGCAAAAACTTATTAGTTGCACACTCAGGGAATGTATGAAGATGTGCTGACTGAAGCGGGGCCGGGGCCCCAAACATTATTTCAAAAGGCGTTAGTCCAAAGCGGCCGGGAGTGTTCCTGACTCTAAACAGGGCGAAGGGAAGGAGGACTAACCAATCACATAAGCCAGTCTCTATGGACAATTTAGTCAAGGTCTCTTTTAGAGTTCTGTTCATCCTTTCTACCTGTCCTGAGCTCTGGGGCCTGTATGCACAATGCAATTTCCAGTCCGTCCCCAGGATCTTGGCCAATCCCTGACTTACCTGGGCAACAAAGGCAGGGCCATTGTCGGAGCCGATTACCTTTGGGATTCCAAATCTGGGAAATATCTCTTCAAGGATCTTTTTGGACACCGTCTGAGCTGTCTCAGTTTTTGTGGGGAATGCTTCTGTCCATCCTGAAAATGTGTCTAGGAAAACTAGAAGGTACTTATATCCATATTTAGCAGGCTTAATTTCAGTGAAGTCAACTTCCCAATAAGCTCCTGGGCGATCTCCTCGAAGTCTTTTTCCAGATATTGCTTGATTTTTGCTCACGTTTACTAATTGACAGGGAACACAATTTTTTACAACCTTGTCAGCCAATTTTCCTAATCTAATAACATGATAAGGGGAGTCTCGAACTAAGGTTTTTAGATTTTTTGCTCCCAGATGTGTCAATTGATGTAATTGTCTTAAGTATTCCTCTGCCTCTCTCTGGGGCAGGACAACTTTCCCTTCTTCAGACTCGTATATCTCTTTGGGCGAGAAATTTTTGAACCCTAATTTGTTTATACAAACGAGATCTTCAGGTGTATACTGGAAGCTCTTAATGTGGGTGGCTTCCGGACACACTTGGAGGGGCAAAATGTTCATTCCCTGAGCCGCTTGCTTTGCGGCTTGGTCTGCCCTCTGGTTTCCTCGAGCTATTGGAGAGTCATCTTTCTGATGTCCAGGGCAATGTATTATTGCTACTTCTTTAGGCCTATGGATGGCTTCTAGCAAATCTAAAATCTCTTGTTTGTTTTTAACATCTTTCCCGGCAGAAGTTAACAGCCCTCTCTGTCTATAAATAGCCCCGTGTATATGAGCAGTGGCAAAGGCATATCTGCTGTCAGTGTAGATGTTAAGTCTCTTACCTTCTGCCATCCTTAGGGCCTGAGTCAGGGCGATGAGTTCTGCTCGCTGTGCAGAGGTGCCCGTTGGGAGTCCACTGGCCCATACAATCCGGTCATCATTTACTACTGCAGCTCCAGCCATTCTCTTACCATCCATGATGTAACTGCTCCCATCCGTATACCAAGTCAAAAGTCCCGGTCCTCCTAAGGGCTGATCTTGCAAGTCCTGGCAGGTGCCTGTCTCCTCAGCCAGGATTTCCTGGCAGGTATGAAGCACTTCCTTCCCCAAATTGGGGAGCAGAGTGGCCGGGTTTAGAATGGCAGGGGGGGCAAACTCTACTCGATCACGATTCAGGAGTAAGGTTTGGTAGTGAGTCATTCTGGCATTCGACATCCATCTCTCGGGTGGCTGCCGAATTACACTCTCCAACGCATGTGGAGCAACCACAGTAAGTTTCTGTCCCAGTGTCAGTTTGTCAGAATCTTTAACTAGGAGGGCCACAGCCGCCACTACTCTCAAACAGGCAGGCTATCCGCTACTTACTGGGTCTAATTTTTTTGACAAATAGGTGACAGGTCTCTTCCAAGGTCCCCATTGCTGGGTCAACACTCCCTGAGCCACTCCACTCCGTTCATCCACAAAAAGGACGAACGGCTTAGTCACGTCTGGCAGGGCCAGAGCGGGTGCCGACAGGAGGGCCTTCCTGATCTCATCAAAGGCCTGTTGCTGTTCAGGTCCCCAAACAAACGGGGCTGCCCCTTTGGTTAGGGAGTACAGGGGGGCGGCTAAGGTGGCATATCCGGGTATCCATAATCTACAGAACCCTGCTGTTCCCAGAAATTCGCGGACTTGGCACGGAGTAGTAGGGACCGGGATCTGCGTCACAGTCTGCTTCCGGGCTTCAGTAAGCCACCTTTTCCCTTCTCTCAGGGAATACCCTAAATAAGTCACTTGTTGTTGGCAGATCTGTGCCTTTTTGGCAGATGCTCTATACCCCAGCTTAGCAAGTTCAGTCAAAAGGGCTTCAGTGGCCGCTTGGCAGACTTCCTGTGTAGGGGCGGCTATCAGTAAGTCATCAACATATTGTAACAAGGTTACCTGTGGGTTGGAGGCTCGGTAAAAGGCCAAGTCCTGGTGTAAAGCCTCATCGAAGAGGGTAGGTGAATTCTTGAATCCTTGTGGCAAGCGAGTCCAGGTCAATTGTCCAGTAGTTCCTGTGGAGGGGTCTTTCCACTCAAAAGCAAACAGCGGTTGGCTACTCTGGTGCAGGCGCAAACAAAAGAAGGCGTCTTTTAAATCTAAGACTGTATACCAAGTGTTTTCTGGGGCCAGAGAGCTTAGCAGGTTGTAAGGATTCGGCACAGTGGGATGAATGTCCTGTGTTCTCTTATTAACTTCTCTTAAATCTTGCACTGGTCGATAATCTCCTGTTCCCACTTTCTTTACAGGCAGCAAGGGAGTGTTCCATGGGGATTTACATTTTACTAATATCCCCTGCTCTATGAGCCTCTGGATATGGGGCCTAATTCCATCTCTGGCTTCTTTACTCATTGGATATTGTCTCACAGTTACTGGTGAGGCTGAGGCTTTCAATTCTATGACCACCAGGGGCTGGTTTACAGCAAGTCCCATACCTGCCGTCTCTGCCCAGGCCCCTGGAAACTGGTTGAGCCACCTCTGATTAACTCGGGAGGGTTCTGGTTCCTTAAAAAGGCAGTACTCGTCTTCTAACCTTATGGACAGAATGCTTAGGCCCAGGGGTTTCTTCTCTCTATCAGTCACTTGGGTATCTTCAGCCTGAAAGGATATTTGGGCCCCGACTTTGGTCAAGATGTCTCTTCCTAACAATGGTGTAGGGCATTCCGGTATAACAAGGAATGAGCGGTTTACTTGTCCCACTCCTAAGTCCACTGTTCTTTGGGTAGTCCATGCATATTGTTTCTGACCCGTGGCCCCGAACACCCAAGACTTTTTGCTAGAAAGGGGGCCTCTAGCTTGGGTCAGTACTGAATGTTGAGCACCGGTATCTACCAGAAACTCAACGGGTTGCCCCTTCACCTTCAGAGTTACCCTAAGCTCGGGGAGGGGCTCCGAGCCCCGTCTTCCCTAGTCCTCATCTTCTAGCAGAGACAACACCTTCTTCGGAGGTCCCCGCGGTGGTTTCTTAGGGCATTCTTTCACCCAATGCCCCTTTTCCTTGCAGTACGCACACTGCTCTTTATCCAAAGGAGGTCGGTTGCCCAGGGACCCTGCCTTACTAGTTCTACCACTAGAGGGCGGTCGTCCCTTACTTTCTACTACTGCGGCCAAGATCTTTGTTAAATTTCTCTCATGCTTCCTATCTCTCTTTTCTTCTTTACTTTCCCTCTCCTTCTCTTTCCTTAACTCCTTCTCTTTCCTTAACTCCTTCTCTTCCTCAGTCTCTCCCTTATGATAAACTTTCTCTGCTTCTTTCACTAAATCCCTCAGCGACAAATCCTGTAAGCCCTCCAATCTCTGAAGTTTTTTCCTAATGTCGGGTGCCGATTGCCCGATAAAAGCAAGGGCCACTGAAGCACTATGCCCCTCAGAAGTGGGATCAAAGGGAGTATACCGCCTGAAGGCTTCTATCAAGCGCTTTAAGAATACTGCGGGTGCTTCAGTGGCTCCCTGGCTGACCTCTCTTACCTTGGCCAAATTGGTGGGGCGTCTTGCGGCCCCACGGAGACCTGCCACCAGAGCCTGACGATAGATGGTTAGTCGCTCCCTACCTTCTGGAGAATTAAAGTCCCAGTTGGGTCTAGTCAACGGGAACCCCCTCTCTATGTCATGAGGGAGTTGCGAAGGCCGTCCGTCGGTTCCAGGCACATTCCTCCGTGCCTCCAGGAGAATCCTCTCTCTCTCTTCCGTGGTGAAGAGCACCTGCAAAAGCTGCTGACAGTCATCCCAGGTGGGCTGGTGGGAAAACATCAGAGACTCTACCAGACCAGTTAGTTTCTGCAGCTCCTCTGAAAAGGGCGGGTGGTTAGCTTTCCAATTATACAAATCAGCAGAGGAGAAGGGCCAATATTGCAGAGGTTGGAAAGGCGGTTCCCCTTCTTCCCCAAGGATGGGAACTCCATAAGACCGGAGAGGAAAGATACCCGGTGGGTCCAAGATGGCCCCTCGGCAGCGCCGGGTGTCCTGGGCAGGTCCCGGAGCCGGCCCCGCTGCCTCAGCATCAGGGACTGAGGGTGCCGGGGCCGGCGGTGCTGGGAGTGCCGGGGCTGGGGGCACTGGGGGTGCCATAGGGGCAGGAGGGTAAGGAGGGGGAGGGGGATCATCAACTCTAAGCAAATCTTGAGTATCAGGGTAAACTTTGGTAGTTTCCTTTTCCTTTTTCTGAGGTTGAGTCTGGGCAGCTAAAACTCGAGGGCCCATTTTCTTTTGCCCCCAGGGCTTTACCCAGGGGGGTGGGTTCTCCACCAACTCTTGCCAGACTACAATGTAGGGTTGCTGATCCGGGTGTCCTTGAGACGAATCCTGGAAGACAACAGCTTTTACTGCTAATAAGGTGGGGAGATCAAAAGTCCCCTCCGAGGGCCACCCAACATTGAAGGTGGGCCATTCGGAGGTACAGAAAGTCTGCCATGGTCCCTTTTTCACTTCTACTGACAAGTTATGTGCCCTCGCTCTGACTTCCGTCCAATGATCTAACGTCAGGCTAAGGGGGGTCGTCACTGTCTGTCCCATTGTCAGTATAACAACAATTAGATACGTAAAAGACACAAAAAACAAAGGCACACACAAATTAGACACACAGCAGCTGCTTTTAGTTCTCCTCAGAGTCTCAAACAGAAACCAAAAGGAATTGGAGGATTGATACTCTCGGCGCCCAAAAATCAACCCTATCTCATCAGGTTCAGTTTACTGGAAAAACAGACGGGAGGCTACCAGGCGTCCCTGGCCCCCCAACCTCCCTGAGGCGTTCCTCAGGGTTGCAGCCTGCGGTGCTCTAGTACGTCTACCGACCGCAGTCTCGGCCCCTTTACGGGATCGAGACGGCTGCCAGACAACGGGTACCCTTCAGAATTCTGACCGGTCTCACTGAAACAGAAAACAGAACACAAACAACAGCTCAAGGCGCCACCAATCTTACCTCTTCCTCCAAGAGCGACTTCGGGAGTGAAGCGGGGTGGACACAAGATCCCGGACGAGCCCCCAAATGTTGGATTCCCCTGAGGAAGGCGCCGCCCCAAATCACTCACCAAAGACGTTTCTTGATGCAACAAGCAAGAGGAATTTATTCAGAAGCCAACTAGCTGGGGTCCAAGTCAGCCCGACGCAGCGGGTCTCAACAAGGACCCTGAGCACTTACAACTAAGTGGTTATATAGGATTTTCTGAGGCATTCAGCCCTAGAGGATTACCATGGTTACAGATTAGAAAACAATTCTACAAAGGCAGTAATTTTTCAAACCTATGATTTCTGGGTTGGCGCCACGTCCTGGGGGTGTAGCAAGATAAGATCATTCTTTTTCTGCTAGGGTGATTTAGCAAGGTAGGGTCAGTATTTATGATTAACTAACCGAGATGTTAGTGGTGCCAGCAGTCATGGTTGATTAACTTGTTTTTCCAGAGGAGTTACCTGGTTTCAGTTGTTCCCTCTGAGTCATATATCAGAATGGCTTTTTGGGCTTCAAGATGGCCACTCTTAGGCTAACTTATTTCTCAGGGAGGTTGGGGTCCTACACCACAACATACAGCAAGGACATGGGCAGAGAGAGCCCGTAGACCTGGGGCTCTGCTTTTGTCAGGAACAGAGGGTGGGGTGTGTAGGATTGACGGGGTCCACTCCTCATAGGCTGACTGAAAGCATCAGGGTGGGAATTAAGGCACGGAGGGAGAAGAGGGGCACCCAGTGGTCAGGGATGAGTTGGCCCAGGGCTTTCTGAAAGACGGGCCTTAGTGGGTGGGGCAGCCTGCTTCCTTCTCTGGCCCTGTTGCTAGCACGTGTCTTACTGCAGGACGGATGTCTTTTGAAGAGGATGCCTCAGCACCAGAAGCTTAATGTCAGGCTTTTACACTATTACAGAGGGGAGAGCAGAGCACAAAAGAGACAAGAAAAGAGTGCTTGGGGGTTTAAATTTATGTCAGGAAAAAATAAAGGATATCCCTAATCAAAGCCTCCCCCACTTTTTAAAAATCTGAAACACAAAACTTAAATGATTTGGGTACGCTAGTATAACGATGTAAGCCCTTCTGCCTTCCTGTAACTGCTGTGCCAGTTCTTTGCCTTCAGGCCCTAACTGGACCCCCTGCATCCTGGGAGTAGGAACAAGAAGGAGCTAAGGCATAACTGATTCTGCCTCCCCTACCTGTCGGGGGCTCTAATCGAGGCACATTTGACCTCCTTCACCCGGATGGGAGGATCCTGTGACCTGCCTTCTTAAGCCCTTTGGTGAGTTCTCATTGCTCTCAGGACACAGACGACTGCCCTTCACTTTGTTCGCAGGGCTACCCTCTGGCCTCTGCTCCCTCCATACTTCCCCTTACTTTGTTCTAGCTGCACTAAGTCCCTCATGAGCATCACTAGGGCCCCTCCCACTACAGGGCCACTGTGGGTAAAACTGTAACATTTCCAGAATATCTCGCCTGGCTTTAGTGCATTTGCATATCCTCAGGGGTGGAGAGAAGTTCATCTCCATGTCAGTGGATAATTACCTGGGCAACTGAGGGCTCCTCTGAAACTGAGAGGTTAAAGGGAGGGGCTTGTTTGTTTCTTCAGGAGCAGAGGAGAGAGATGGCCCCGGACTGCAGTTTGTAAGCAATAAACGGGTTTTGAACTTTATTTCTCCCTTTGACTGATTTTGTTTTTTACAGGTATTTTGCCCCAGGATTTCCTCTCCCTGGACTTACAGCCACCATTCATGCTCTTCACTGTGGCTGGACACCCAGCTGAGTCCTGGTCATTCTGGAACTCTGTGTAGGTCAAAGCTCTCTCTTAGGCTCTCAGAGCACCAGGCCCCTTCCTTTCAGAGCACCTCGCACTGGTGCAACTTTTGATGTCGGTCTAAGGTTGGCTTCCTGGGAGACTGAGTCTGGGGTCTTGAAGTGTGTTTGTGAGAGACATGGTGGTGAGTGCTTGTGTGAGGTACGTCGGAGTTAGGACAGCCCTTGGGAGATGAAGAGGATGGAGCAAAGGGCTGGGCTTTTGCACCTAGCACTGAATGGCATTGGACAGACTCTTTCCAGGAAGGGGTGTCACCGTGGGCAAGGCAGCTTCCTTCAGCAGAGGGCACTTACCAAGGACTCCGCAGTGAACCATTGGCGGACAGCACTCCAGCCACTGGGCGTCTTGAACGGATTTTGCCAGAACTTCTGGCTCACCCTGCCAATAGTCCGTTTGGCAGGGTCTGGCTGGAGTCACTCACTCCTGCTCACCCACGAAGGAGAAGCCAGACCTCGGCAGTTTAGACATTCTGCTCTCAATCCTTAGGTCCTCTCATCTCTTTTCAACATTGAGCCTTTCTGACCTCCTTTTGCCCAGCACAGGCCTTTCCTGCTGAGCAGAAGGCTTGTCCAGATTCCCAACCCCAGGACTCTGGGCTGGCTCACCCTGCTACCACTTGGAAACCCTTTATTTTCTTTCCACATTTTTCATTCATTTGAAAACATGGAGATGGCGTAATGTGCTGCCTCACATTAGCTGCTTCATAAAGAAAGGACCATTCCTTTCAAAACTGTAGGCTCAGCGGGATTCATGGGCTGCCCATATCAGAAGCCAGGCCAACACTCAAGAAAGGATGGCGTGGTCTGTGTAACTCTTTTGAGTCTGATCTGTTTAGAGATGTAAAAGGACAAAGAAAAGCTTGGGAATTCCATTGCTCATGATAAATCAGTCTCTCATCATATGCCAAGAATATTATCAGGCTCCCTAGGATTCAATCCTTAGACATGCTGTCTAATCTGTCATCATTCCCAATAGAGGATTCAAATCCTAGAGGACAAAATCTGGAATTCAAAGAAATTGGTTTTCTTGGCAACTATGATTTTTGGCTCCATTTCATTCCATCTTTACACTCAAGATCAAAACAATGTAATGAGAGTATCTCCTCCATAGCTCACTCCATGCTGACCTCTGTCCTTAATGTCATGGCCCGTAATAATCAACTTTATCAATGCACTTCACTGAAGAAATGTTTCATATCAGTTCCAAATACTTATGAATGTGTCTAAAGGGAATTCAATTTATTTTGATTGATGAATGTGGAGAAGGTTGGTATTTCTTCCATTCTAAGGAGGAGTAAATTAAAATGCTAAAGAGATAAGTAGCCAGTCTGACATATCACCCAGTCTACAGACCTAGAATTTTTGAGAGGAGCAGGTAGAAATCTCCTGACATCTTGGCATATCTGTATCTATAGATGAAAACATACTGTCTCCCTTTCAGGGGTGTTCTCCTACAGATGTCCAACAAGAGAGAGACAAACCAAAGACCTTTTGGGTTGTAAACCCAATGAAGTAACTTGCAGGAATGTTTACCATAGTGTAAGGCTGGAGGCACTAGGGGAAGGGGTGAGCCTGCTGGACAAGCTCAGGCCTCACAAAACAAGGCAAAGAGACCAACAGGTTCTGGTCTGACAACATTCCAGAGCCTGATCGGATAATATTCTTAACTAGAGCCCTTCCCCCAAGCTAGAAGACTAGTGGTAACTTTCCAGTACCTGGCTAAAGGCCAATGAGAGACCCCCACATACCCTAGGTGAGCCAATCCTCGTGCCACTGTACACCTTTGCTCTCCCTCCCCCTGCCTTCTTTAAAAACTTGCTGCCTGCCCTGCTGGGTGTGACTTCCCTGGCCTGTGTTTCAGACTTAGGAACATCACCCGGGGATTGCGTTCAAATAAACTGCCTGGCCCTTTGTTGCCTCTCTTCGCCTGCTTATTTCGACTGGAATTTATCTTACACATAGCATATAGTTGTACTATTATTTTATGTATAATATAGACTATTGTTTATGTTGGGGAATGGTGTGTAAAAATTTAATGGAGTAATTAAGACTAGTCATTATTAAAGAATCAGTGAGCAGTAAGGTTCATGCAAAACTACAGTGCTACTGAACATGCTTTTCTCTTTCATTAATTCAGAAGGCACTAATCTTCTTCATAGACCTAGGATAACTGTTGTGAGCATTAATTAACATTGTGCAGTAAGAGCCAGTTAAAATAAATTCCTAGTTAATAGCATTTTTATTGTTAGCTGGCTGTATGAGGTCATAAACTATGGCCCTTAAATAGTGATGAGGCACAAGAACATGTTGTTTTAGAATTATGTGGTAACCCTCCCGGTAACTGATTTGAAAATGATCTTCATTAGGATTAGGTCTCACCACTCAGATGAATAGTCAGTGTTCCCTGCAGGCCACAGGGAAACATCTAAAGTTTGAGTTTACCCAGGCCATCATGGGACTAATGCTCTGTGTGCAGAGTGTCTTAGATAGAAAAATAATTTTGGAAGCAGATACATTTCACAAATAACCTTTACCGGTTGGTTACATGAGGTAGAACAAAAATAAAATATGTGTTATATTATTATAAAACAGCTATAGATGTGACTGGTTCTGTAATTAGCCAACATTTTACCAAATTAGCTTCCTGAAATTAAGACTCTAACCACATAAGAATAAAATAGAATGACAATAGACTTCACAGTTGTGTGTGTGTAAAACTGGAATTTTATGTAGGATTCAAAAATATATGTAGGTTACAGCTAAATTTTTCAGAAGGTACAGGTAGGCATATGTCTTTTGTTCCAGTTGTTCATTTATACCATTTATAATGTTTATCAGACCCATCGTCTTATAGGCATTAAGGCCACTATCTGCTATACTGAGAGCCTGTCTTCGTTTCTTCATTCAAGTTCTGTCTTCACAGAGCCACCGAGTCCATCTTGTAGTTAAATCCAGTGTCTTTTTCTTTAGCCCATTTGAACATTTTCTGGCAGTTAACACTGACCATTTTCTATGTCTTGATATCTTCCTCCCAATGTCAGGCATTGTTCTAGATGCATGCATACGTTATCTCATTTAATCTGTGTCAAAGTCTCCATTTTATTATATCAAACCCAACATTATCAGAAAGTAAGCTGGTCTTACCTTCTCAACTTTTAAAACATTAAAAAATTACTTTATTGAGTTATAACTGACATACAATATTATTTTCAGGTAGTGATTTGACATTTGCTTACATTGCAAAATGATTGCCTCAACAACTGTAAGTCACCATCTGTCATCATATAAAATTAATGGAGTATTTTTTACTGTATTTGCATACTATACATTACACCCCCATGACTTATTTTATAACTAGAAGTTTGTCCTTCTTGATCCCTTTCACCCATTTTGCCAGTTCCATGCTCCCTCTCCTTCTGGCAACCATCAGTGTTCTGTGTATCTTGAGTCTGGATTTTGTTTTATTGATTTGTTTTGTTTTTTAGATCCCACAGAGAAAGTGAAACCTTATGGTATTTGTCTTCCTCTGTCTGACTTATTTCACTTAGACTAATACTTTCAAGGTCCAACCATGTTGTTGCAAATGGCAAGATTTCATTCATTATGGCTGAGTAATATTCCATTGTATATATGCACATCTTCTTTATCCACTTATCTAATAGTGGACACTTGAGTTGCTTCCATATTTTTGTATTGTAAATAGTGCTGTAGTGAACATGGGACTGCATATATCTTTTTGAATTAGTGTCTTTTATTTCTTTGGATAAGTACCTAGAAGTGACATTACTGGATCCATATGGCAGTTCCATTTTTTAGTGTTTTGAGGAACCTCCATAATGTTTTCCACAGTGGCTACATCAGTTTATTTTCCCACCAAGAGTGCATGAAGATTTGCTTTCTCTACATCCTTGCCAACACTTGTTATCTCTTGTCTTCTGGATAATAGTCATTCTAACAAGTGTGAGGTTGATATGTCATTGTGATTTCAACCTTTTTTTAAGCACAGTTTTACATTTAGGCTACAGACCTTTGTTTACTTCTTCAAAACAATTTTTTTATGGATTAAGAAGACATGTTAATTATTCCTTAAAACTGTCCTCTGCTTTATCCCACTTCTGCTTCTTTTCCTCTTCCTTTGTTTCTCATTGACATTCAGTCGGCACATGCCTTCATGGCTATGCCAAGGTCCCAGCCATTCCCAGCTCCAGTGCCCTTCCCAGTGTTCTAGCCTGGGCACTACCAGGTGGGTTATCCTTCCGATCTTGGTGTCTTCAATATTTTTGCTTTCATTCTAGGGACATAGTCAAGTATTATTCTCAGGTCAGCTACTTCTACCAGGCTTTCAAAACACTCCTCCTAACTAGTGCTATTTCTCACAACACCTCAGCACATTTACCAATATTATTATTAATTAAGAAACAAGCTACATGTAGAATATATTTTAATTTCTACATCCATAACCATTAATTAATACTGGAAACTAAATTTTATTAAGACAGATAATGTGCCACTGTGCTAAGTGCTTTTTAAGAAATCATTACGGTCCTTACATCCCCAAATAGGGTACTACCCTCCCCAGCTAGGAGGGGTTAATACAGGCTTGCCCGACACCCCATAACCAGAGGGCAGCACAGGTGTGCCTGGGGGGCAGGTGTCACTGATGCCTCACTCTGCTGCCTGGCTGTGGTCTTCACGTTAGCTTATCTCCTAAATTCCCTGACTCTCAATCTCCAAGGTCCAGCTGCCCCACTGTAGGTCTGGAGAAAGGAAATCCTGGGGCAAAATACCTCTAAAAACTGAAATCAGTTAAAGGAAGAAATAAAGCTTAAAATCCGTTTACTGCTTACAAAACTGCAGTCTGGCCCATTTCTATCTCCTGCTCCAGCAGAAGCAAAACCGGCCCTCCCCCTCACCTCTCAGGTACAGATAAGCCCTCTTTTGCCCAGGTAATTACCCATTGATATGGAGATGAACTTCTCTCCACCCCTGAGGAATGATGCAAATGCACTGAAGTCACACTTCTTCCCACCTCTGAACACCTATTGATATGCAGATGTACTAAAGCCAGGTGAGGTATTCTGGAAATGTTACAATTTTACCCACACCCACAAAACCTTTCCTACTGTTAAAGTAAAATATGAAATGGAGACTAGACTTAAAATTCCTTGAGCAGATAAAACCATTTAAGCTATGTAAGTAAAACTAAATATAGCTTATTTCAAGAACATTAGTGAAAGTTAGGTTCTTATAAATGCCTCTGATAATCAAAAAGAAACTAAAGTCATTATCATAAATTGATATGAGATAATCACTTTTAACCAATTCCCTGCCATCTGGAAACCCCCATTGCAATAACCAAGCACTGTAAAACATAAACAACTTCCTCATTCTTCTTTATAAGCCATCCAGGAACTTCATGCCTCTCTGAACTGCATAATAGTCTTGAATTTGAAAGTGCCCAGTTCAAGAACTGTTGTTATATAACTCTTACTAAATACTATTTAACCAATCTAGTTTTAATTTTTCCTATTTCTGGATTTTTGACACTGTCCACCAAACCCCCAGGAATCTCTCCCTTCTTTGAGTTCATTCTTATTTCTTATCTGCAATATGCTGTGCCACATTGGAATTTCATGACCCTATGTTGCTAATTGGTGTGTATTTATTCCCACATAAAAAAAGAAACAGGTGATTTCCTTGAGAACCTGCACCATACATCACTTCTCCAGCACTGTCATTTTGTCTTTTGGGAAAAATGCCTTAAATTGGTTTTAATAGTAGCAGCTAACAATCATGAAAGCATTTGCTCCTGAACACCAGCCACTGGCAGCTTGCTTTGTAGTTATCTTCTCACTAACACCTCCTCTTGTAACATGGGAGCTCTACCCTCCTGCAGACAGTGCTTAGGTTGCACTGCCTCCAAAGGGACTAAGTTCCTTTCAGAAGCAAAGGGGAGAGCTCCTAACTCATGGCTTCACAGCCTCTGCCACCTGACTGGGGGCTCGGTGGGTGATCGGGAGGGTTGGGATGTGGTGTCAAGGAACTGGTAGGGACGGTCCAAAACTTAAGTGTGCAAATCATGTCTAATTATTTTGAGCTTTTGCACACCCAGAGATTCCACCTATTGACCTCTAATGGTAATGCTTCACTGTTATGTTTAAAGTTTTGTCAGTATGTTGATTTTCAGTCACTGCTTACCATAAATTTTAAAAAATGACATCCGTCCAGGCTTTCAGATGAATTTGGGTTTGTCAGAAACTGAATTTTTCAATTGGATTTTTTTCCCTTTCTGTAAAAATAGTGTGTAACTCAGTGACTTCTTCATTCTTTCTCTACCCCCATTGATAACATCTTTCTTCTGAGTTCATAGGTATAATTGTCAGGAAATCACATCCAACTCTTCTCAGAGTTTGGCTCTGAGTGGGATTTAGTGACTATGACCTCTCACATGTTATGAACTAGGAAATAAATACACATGATTTTACCATTTTATGACTTTGGTAAAATGCTATGTATAAATCATTTGACCAGATAGACTGCATTACCACTCATAAAATTCCTCTTTTCTTTCTGCCTTAGATATAGCCATGAAAACTTGAGAGTTGCAGACTTAACACAGATTAGCCAGAAATAAAAAGGTTTTAAGAGTCTGGGTTACTTTCCTTTTTTCTTTAAAGCCTTCCACAATGACCTGAAATGTGTTCTTGGTGGTACAGCCAGATTCCTGCAGGTCAGCGCACGGGCATGTGGTCCTTCTCCAGCCAGCACACCTCCAAGGAGCGCATCACCTACAGGATGTGCCAAGCCAATGCCTGGCCAGGCTGGGCTCTTCTGCACTCTGTCCCAAGATGGGTGCCTGGGGCAGCCTGGCTTTGTTCCCTGCTCCCAGAATTCAGGGGGAGCAGCGTGGGGAAAGTGACAGAACATAACAAAAGAGAGGCAGTCAACTACTTTACTTTGTAATAGAGTTCTGCCAGCCTGTAGTGAATCACAGTGACCTTTAAATCTAGCTTGATCATTGCCGAATGGGTGGAAACAGGCTCAGTTCCAGTTTTAGGGTCACATTGTCTTAGACAGCAATCACACCATGCACCAAGTTGGTAGCAACCACACAGAAGAAAACTTTCATTATTCAAAGGAGCACTTAAAAAAGGATGCTTCTCCCTCATTAATGCAGCAATTTAAAGCAACAATGTTTACACAGAGCAAGAACAAAGGAACGCTGAAGTTTCAGGTAAATTATGCTGATGCCTTCGAGGGCCCAGGACTCCCTGGAAGGTTAATTATCTCCTGGCTAATGTGCCAAAGCTAATGGGCTCTGGGTTTCTAGCCACCGCTCAGAAATGGAAATTCAGTGCCAAGCTATATGTATGAATATATATTTGTATATAATCTATATAAATAAAAAAGAGGATTAAAAAACCCTCAAAGCTCAGTTAATTTCTTCAACTAATAATGTTCATTTACAGCAGATTTTAGCATAGAGTCATCTTCACATGCAAATGACAGCAAGGCTATCCATTCATTACCAAGGTACCTCTTGTTGGAAAGTGAGATGTTCTAAGGGAACTTTCTAGGCAATGGAAACTAACATTTAAAAAGGAAACCCCTTAAAATGAATTTTCATCATTTTGTATGTTAATACATTTTAGTTTCCTCTATCTCCTTAAACAGTGTCTATTAAATGTAGTAGTCTAACATTGTTATATGAAACTTGTGTTACTGAAATAACATCAAAAGAAATCCTGGGGGCTATTTGCCCCTGCCTGTGACGGCTCTAGGAGGGAAGGCTCTGCCTTCTGGGCAGCTTCCTGCCCTGGTGTCCCTTCTCTGCCCTTACTAGCAGTTAGCACTCGGTTCTCACAGGGCTGGCACAGTACACTAGGGTCCACAAGAGGCAAATTTTTACCAATGTGGAAAATTCAGTTTTCCAAATAAATATTCATGCTTTTGAAATTATACTGATCTCAGTATATTCTGACATTTGGTGCTGAATGGATAACACTGAATGAGAATGGAGTCATGTTCCTGGAGTATGTGACCATTGTTCCTTCTAAGTATACAAAGGATGAGTAAATCGTTCTTCTCTGACTCTGTGGGTCACAGGAGGCCAAAAGGATGGTGCAAGAACTGGCGATGCTTTCATGGAACAGAGACAGTGCTACTGGAAGGGTGCCTCAGCGATGGCACAGTAATTATTGCCAACTTGCATCTTGAGACTTATTTTTTTTTACTTGTGCCAGTAAAAATTACACCGTGAAAGGTGTGCTTACTCAGAATTTGAGGAGCTATTGGGAATTTGAGAACAATGCTCTCCTTCATTTTCCCTGGGTTGGAAAGCCAGAGCAGTAATTTTGTTAGAACTGAGTACAGATTAAGTTTAAGTTCCAGGTGAAGCAAACAGAGGGCTTCCTTCTTATTAAATGTATTAAATGTACTTTACTGCCAGGCTGTAAAAAATACTTAAAACCATTATTTACTTCTGGGTTCCTTACCGTATTTTAGAAAGCTGAGGTTGCCTGACAGCACCTTAGAGAAGTAGGATGTTTGGAAAACTATCTTCAGCAAACTATGTCATGTTTGACTTCACACAAAAGGCTTGGAGGCACCAAGCTTTCCTAAAGTCAAACTCTTGGAAAATTCTTCAGCACTGCACTATGGGGAAAACTTCAAATGCATTAAAGAGATAGGTTCAAAATTTTACTGAGCAGGGTCAGATAAAGTAAGTGGTAAATACTGTATTATTTCAATTTCAACATCCAGAAGAAATTTTGTATCTAAATTTGCCAAGGAACAATCTGTTTGGCCATGTACACATTTCTGAATCTCTGTCCCCAAAGCATGGCCTTCCTGAATTTATCACTGCAGTATTTATCACTGGTTCCTCAGCACAGTAGTTTGGACAACCAAGCATGGAATGACTGCATGTGCTGCTCTGCCAGGAGCCCCTGGGGCTAAATTCTGATCACCTTCTATACATGCTTGTGCCAATTTAACATGAAATATTATTTGAAGCCATCTCCAAATTCATAAACACCTCCTCATTCACTTTCCAAAACGCAATGTGAGGCTGCTTTGTAGAAAGTTTAAGCATGATCATTTTTCAGGTTAGGAAAAGTGACCCCATGTCTTAGGAACCTGATCATTCCCAGACATTTTTTTTTCCTAAAATCATATCATATTCATCTGTTCATAAATATTTATTATTTGCCTTTTTTCTCCCACTCATCTTTCTCTTCAACCTTTGAATAAATCCCTTTTTAAACCTCATAGGAGTAGACTACTTTAGAGAGAAACCAGCCTCATAAATGGAGTCATCTGGGCCAAATTTGATGTGTCCGTGAATTTCCTTTAAGATGCCTTGGGAGACTGCTCCTACCCCTTGGTCATCAGTCCTCTGATGTTTGGGAGGTTGAGAATTCTTCTTCGGAGATGCTCTGTTCTCTTCTTACGGTGAGTGTTATCTGCAGCTCCAAAATCAACATACCTACTGGATACGTGCAACTTCAGATTCACTCAGAGTTGTGCTATCCTTCAAACATGAGGATTTCTGCTGCTTCTCTATCCTGAGGGCATGGTGTGGGACACTTAGGAATTCAGTCTAGCACACTCCTCCCTGGAGTGGGACCCTTCAGAATCTTATACTCCACTCGTCACTCCACCCTGTTCTGGCATTCATGTTCACCTCCAGCTTTACATGCTCACCTCCAACAACAGGGACCCCGAGTCAGCTCCCCACAGCTGTGCTGCCCACCTACCCCATCCTCGCATACCTCTGGGCCCCTGCTTCCCTTCTCTGGCGGACACCTCTCTCAGGACACAGGGTGGCCTCTGTCCATAGGCCAATCACAAAAACAAGTCCAGGGAAGATACACATTTCACATCTGACAGTGCAGGAGGAAAAACTCACTCAAATTTTTGTATCTCATCCTTCACATTAAAATCAACAAAAACAATGTGAAGACAATGAAGGTTTAGTGTGTTTTCTGCAGAGGCAAAAAAGCTTTGAAAGTCAAGCACTACACTCTTGGAATGCCACCCTGATTCAGGATCTCCTCTGTATGCTCTGACTCTGTACTTGCATTCCTCTCTCACAGGAAAGTCGGGCAGTGCTGGCACTTGGGCTGGCACATGGGGTTCTCCTGGTGTAGTCCACCATTTCTGTGAGTCAGTATCTCTGCCTCATACAAAGGCACTGTGACTTTTCCCAACCCAGCCATGCCCAGGACACCTGTCCCTACCCTCTGAGGACTCTCTCTTTCACTCCTAGGCCACTTACCTACCCTGTGGGAAGCAGTCTTCACTGTGGAGACACTGCCAGCACAGTGCAGAGAAACAGGTTCATGGGGCAGCCTAACCCGGGTGAGGAGAGACAGAACAACATATTGGGACTTAAACATCAGAAGGGCTTTGCTGGTGGCTATTCACCATCACAGGAGGTATGGGGTGGCACTGGGGTTAAGGGGTCCAGATAATTCCTTCTCATGCTATTGTTGCTCTGAGACAAGATGCGATGTTATACAACAGAGGGCCCTGCTTATGTCAGTGGGTATGTTTGAAGGCTGACACCACAGAGAGTGGGGTGGACTGGGAACTGCGTGCTCAGTGAGGTACATACCAAGCAGGTAGACAGACTTCTGAGTGAACAGCCTGGGGGAGGCCGGTCAGCTTGGCTGGCTCATAGTGGGACACCAGTTTTTACCAAGCCTCAAGCACTCCCTCCTAGGCAGCTGCCCATGGGAAGGGAGATGCGGTTGGCAGGTCACTGAACATTAGGGACCACACAGGGTCTTTCTAACTTCCCCAAATCCTTCATAGTGCCCTGTGTACATCATTTAAACCTTGTCTTTATGGTTTCAATAAAGGAGTACATTCATGTTACCTACATGGAGGAAAACTTTTGAAATATCAAAGCATAAGATTGCAAGCAGGTATGAGTTTTTAATTTATTTCAGCTTATAAATTTAAAAACTCTCAGATTAATTTGATAGAATCTGTTCATTTGGGGCTTTAGCATTTACATTCTGTGCTTTAGTACTAAGTTATGACAAATCACAATGCATTTTCAAAATGAAGTATCTCCTTTTACAAATAATTTTCTTCATTGCTTGTTCACCTCCAGAGAAGTGCTTACATTCCAGATATCTGATACCATCCTATTGCAAGAGAGTAGAGATATTATTGTAGCAGAATATTATAGTAATTCACTCTTAAGTGTATTTTTCCCTGTTATTTTATTGCAGCAACTCTTGAACCTTTAGTATAAAGAGAAATCAAAAGAAAAAATATTTACAATCTGAGTTAAGAAGTACACTGGGATCTGGTGACCTAAACCATATGTACAGGATATAAACATATTTATATTTTATATGTACACAGTTAATAGTTACTTATTCATTATAAATAGTAGGTTTAACTTAGATTCTACAAAAATAATGATTTAGGATGGGCACATGCAAACCAGTACACATAAACTTATTTATAAAACACATCTCTATGCTTTTCTTTTTTGTTTTTAGGTATAAATGTTGATTTTAGCCATCAGCTAAATGATTCAAATGCAAATCCAAAAGCCCCCGATTAAAAGTATAAAATCTGCTCCTAACCACAGTAACACACCGCATCAGGTATTCCTCACCTATTAGTAAAGTCTGGTAATTTTGTTGCATATGAATTATAGGTATCTATCCTGTTAGACAGTCGTCCAGAGCGAAAGCTTCCTTTGTTTTAAATATTGCCAACAGTAGACATTTGTTAAAATATCATCTTGGCTTTTACATTCTCATAAAAATGAACCAAGCAAAGCTTCTTCTTGTGATTCTGACCCTGGTGCATTAGGACGATGCAGCAAACCCCAAGGCTTCGTGGTCTGCAGAGCCATCGGGGTGGGCTGGCGACTGGGGGTCCACAAAAGGCTCATTCTGCTTCTGATCCTCCTTCAGACTGGCTGCCTGGTCCGTGATGGAGGAGAAGGACAGCTGGTCGTGCTCTATGATGTGCACTTGATCTTCGTCCTTGTCCTTCTTCACGTAGAACATCTTCCTGAATTTTTTCAGCTCATGGAGTTCACAGAAGGTTTCCAGAACTACCAACATGGCAATAAGGCCCAGGAGAAGGTAACCTGTGTGAGAAAAACAACAGTGTCTCAGCAGGACCTGGTCACGGACACACAGGCAAGGACATGGAAAGTCTTCTGATGCATACATTTGTTGCCCCTTGTCAGACATCTAGGAATGTTTTGAATTCCAGGCTCCAAGGGACTACCCAGGGAAAAGTACCCAGGGAACTTAACCTTCCCTTTGATTATTCAGAATCACAGGGTGCAATTTTTGAGGGGGAAAAAAAGTAGCCGGGTGGATGTGGACTAGTTAAATAGAGATAATGCACTGTGCTCACACACATTTGAGGAGAGGGTGCTCCACCTCCACTTCAGTCAGTAGCTCTCAAAAAGCCAGTGACAGTTTTGAAGAGCTTTTGATTTATCTTGTGTGCTCGGAAGCTTGGTATCTTTTTAGCACTCAACACTTACCATTATTTCCACTACAGGATAAGAAGCTTAGCAATAGAAGTTACAGATTAAGTCAGATGAAAATCCCATTAAGAATGAGTGTAGACATTACACACATCATTGTGTGAGGCTATTTGCACTTCTACCGGGGACTGGCAGCAAACCTTTCTATTCCGTGACAGGTTTTTTGGGCTTGTGGACCATTCTCTGCTCTACCAGCTTTTTATTCCAAAATGGCAGATACCTGTTGATTCAAGTAAAGTGCTAGTCCTTGGAATCTGTGATGTGAAAATGGCAATTTCTAGGTCAGTTCTAATGTGCAAAATAAGTTTCCAGAAAAAAAAAAAAAATTCATCATGGAAAGGAACAGAAAAGTGAAAATGAAAACTAAAAACAACAAAAATCCCCTTTCCAAATCCCAGTGGTAAAATGTTTAAGGAGTATTTTCAGAAAATAGATGAACCAGGAAAGCTAGAATTGGCAGCATACAGAGAATAAAGAGGCTGATGGTCTCTTAAAATATTAAGTGATGCAGTTCTAGTATCATTAGAATTGGGCTATTTGATAGTAATATTGATTTAATATATTTTTATATATTTGATCATTATAAATTGATAAATTACATATTTTGGAAATAGCAGTGACACACAGACTAATTGACAGATGCCCTCCTTTTCCTTTACCCATTGTTCAGTCAGACTCTTTTGAGTACTGACAAAAATACCCATGGGATTCCAGGCAAAAGCTGTGGAATTTTATTTTATCCATAACTAATATACCTTTGGAACATGCATTTGCTCCATCAACACATATCCTAGGTAGATTGCCTGGGACACCATGATATGCACTGTAATAAGTGTTAAAATGATGTGCAAGTATTTAGTATTATGTGAACAACTGAAAAAGTTAAACTGTTGGGAAAAATTTCTGAGATGACAATCAACACAAGAGAAAAGTAGAACCAGCAGACATAATTACAGAAACATATTTTAACTTCTCTAAGTCATGAAAAAATCAGATATGGTTAACTGTGTTATCACATCTGCAACAATACATCTATAAAGCTACTGGCCTACACCACCCCAGGTGTGCTGTGATTCAGATCATTTAGGTGACAGTATAAACTTATAATGCCATTTGGAAAGTACTGGGTCAATATATTCTGTGAGTCACAGAAAGGCACATTTGCTTTAGGTCAGTGACCCCACTTCTTGGAAAGATATCATAGGAGAAAAAAGTGTAAATACAGAAATACATTTTTTACAATGTTATTTATAATGCCACCAAATAGGAAGCAATCTAAATATTCAACGATAGAGGCATTGTTAAATTACAGTATTGCCACCCAGTGAAATGCTAGGTGGACATTAAAAATAATTATGGTAACTGGAAGAAATAAGAAATCATCCTTATAATGATTTGGTAAATTTTTGTTGAACTCATATGGCAGCCAGGCACTATAAAGCAATGGGGGTTTCTGAGTGAAGTACTTGTCATGGTTGAGCCCATGGTTTAATGGAAATATTAAAATACACATAGTTCAGCTAAGCATTTTGTTAGGTTAAAACTATGGCAGGGCTGCCTGAGTATCTACTATGATTTCCTAGAAGACAACATAAACTGAGCCTTGAAAAATTCTTGAGAAGTCAGAAATGAAAACTGTATGTACATGATGATGCAATTTTATACAACTTGAAAAGAAAGGAAAGGGACAAACAAAAATAAAGTTTCTTCAAAATGAATTTCTAAGTATTCCACAGTATCACAAATTCCATGAATTTTTAAAAATTGTTTAAAAATTACAAATCACTGGGCATCTGAATTTTAGTGCCTATTTTCCACCTATGAAATTCTGAAGATGGTTAACGTCTGCTAGCTTCTTTGAAAAAGAACCAGATGGACAAATGAGATAAACAACTATTTTAACCAGATTTTCCTGGAAAATTAAAGAACATGATTGACAGTAACAGGCTACGAACTAGACCTAGTTTTCTTAAGTTTAAAATATTTAATCAAGTATGGACAGTGACTGCAATTGGGTATGGGGGGGCCTCGATAACATGGGTGAATGTAATAACCACATTGTTTTTCATGTGAAACCTTCATAACAGTGTATATCAATGATACCTTAATAAAAAAAAATTTAATGAAGTAGAGCAACTTTCTTTTTTGTTAAAATTTGGTTATTACACATATTCTGTGTGGCACATTTTTATACTGCAATATAATGTCTATTACATTACTAGGAAGAAATTGATCAGTAATTTTAAGGTCTCTGGGAAAAGTAACTTTCAGTAATAAGATTTTTGCATAAAGACGTTTGAAGGGAATAATGATGAAATGAAATAGTTATAGGCAGGTGGCAAAACCGAAAAGTTATCAAAGAAACAGCAAGCAGGACTTTTATGAATGACTATTCATTAGTAGGTGGCACTCGGTATGGCAAAACAAGGCCAAGGGGGCAGAGCCTGTGACCCTTGGTACTCACATGTGATCCCAATCTTATAGAGCTCTCTGAATTTTTGATTGTAGCCTTCTCCAGGAACATAATCCCCTAGGCCAATGGTGCTCAGGGAAATAAAACAAAAATAAAAGGATTCCAGAAAGTTCCAGTCATCCTCCAGAATAGAGAACACGGCTGCTGGGATGAAGAAGAAGCAGGATACAGTGACAAAGCCGAGGAGAATGGCGTGGACGATGGCCACCACCTGTTTGGAGAAGCCCCAGCGGATATGGAAGTAGAGGATGGGCCTGCGGGTGACGTGGATGGTGACACGCTGGACCACCGCTGTCAGGAACAGGAGTGTGAATGGAATGCCGATGACAGAGTAGATGATGCAGAAAGCCTTTCCGCCGTCTGACAAGGGCACAGTGTGGCCATAGCCTGCAGGGAGAAGGAGGTCACTGAGTGAAGAGGAAGAGAGGGATAGAAAATGCGTTTTTAAGCAACATGTCTGCCATCCACCCTGCTTCCCTCCACCCAGGTGTGACACTTCAAAGTGATATTACCAGAATTGTAAATTCAACGGTGGATGCTATGCATTTGGGAAGTCCACTACTCTCTATAAAATCTTTCCAGGTCTTTCCAACACATCGAGTCTGGCTTTGAATTCATTGTCAGGCTGAAAGAGATGGATGTTCCACATGCTAAGGAGCAAGTGCCCACCATCCTGGACTTCCAGGGAAAGCTCATCATAGGACACCTTCTTCCCCAGGCTGACACTGCACCCACCCTGCTCCTCTAAGATCCTCATTAGTATCTAAACACCAGTCTACACTTGTGTCCAAAGCAAGCTTTTAACATGCTTCAACTGGGGGAACTGACAGAGCAGAGGCCCGGCATAGGCTGATGAGGAAGCCACGGTGGGTGCGGTAAGCTCAGAGAAACATCAAAAAAGAGGAGAAAAAGGAAGATTAAAGCACACAAAGTCACAAGATTAAGTACTTCTTAAAATATTTTGCTCAATTATCTAGTTAAACGGCAGTTTAGAAACCAGTATTTTTTTTTTCGCTTGTCTTTTCCACAGGTTTCATGATGCCATAAATTCCACAAAACATTAAAAAATTACACAAGGGCCACTGGCGGTCAAAGCATACGTCTGTTTTACCTTCCACTAGGTTTGAGTCATTCCCAGTCTAAGCCAGTTAACAAAGTTTATCCAACAAATGCCATCAAGAGCAAACCCTGCTGGGTGCAAGGCTCAGTGGATTATTATTTTTTAATCTCAGAAGCACTTCATCCTGAAACAACTAACGTGCCTGAACAAGTCAGTTCAGAAAAATTCAGATAAATGCATGTTTTATGGATTTGGATTCTGAAAAAAACCTCACACATGTGATTATAACTGAAAAGTGATTTCAAAAGCTTATTTCTGAAGTATATCCTGCAATTAAACAACTCTGAAAACCGTTCAGCTTCAGATCCCCAAATTCTCTGCCTTACACCAATTCCTGGATTAGGGCCCAGGTATACATGGTCATTAAAAAGTCCTACCAGTTAGTCATGAGTAGCGTCAGCACCACAGTGAGGTTAATCTATCCCCTGGAAGGCACACGGGTTAAGAGTGAACCAGGGGAATCTGCTGAGCTGTATGCACCCGTGTAACTTTGGAGGGGTGGGGGTGGGAATCCCGGGGCAAAATACCTTTGAAATCGAAACCAGTCCAAGGGAGACATAAAGTGGGAGAGACCCATTTATTGCTTACAAGCAGTCATCCACTTCTGCTCACCGGTACCTCTCATAATTCAGCTGCAGAAAAACGACCCCATGTAACTAACCTCTCAGGACTAGATGTGCCCTTGTTCCCCTGTGTAATCAATCACCTATTGATACAGTGATGACTACTTCTCTCCACCCCTTGGAAACACCTATTGATATGGAGATGTGCTTGCTAAGGCCAGTTGGGAGATTCTGGAAATATTGCATTTTTACCCATAACCTGTATGTCCATATGTGTGTGTTTTTCTGTGAAGAGGCTTCAGAGCTTACACTCTCAAAAGGATTAAGAACTGGTTTTCTGAGCATCAGTTCCTGAATCTATCTGGTCTTGGCACACCCTACAGCTGCTGGGATGCCATGGCTAATTCTGGGCATACTTAAAGCGGGAAAAGGGCAAGTAAGAGCATCCAGAGAGTAGGAGAAAGGATGGCAAGAGCTTGCTGAACAATGAGCATGGCAAGAAAAGGCCAAAGGAGAAAGTCAAATATTTATTTCTGATGAAAAAATGCAACTGAGCAATGAGGGTTTGTGCTGCTACATGCCACATAAGACCAGAGTCAGTCAGGGGTGCGACTGAAGCCAGACAGTAAGGAAGGGTGTTCCCATGTGTGCAATCTGGACATGGACATAGAATCTGAAAATGGAATGTTACTGAACCATATAAAAGCCAACAGGAAAGCAATCCACAAAATTTTAACAGAGCTTAAGCAGAGACAGCAAGGGATGGGTTTCACTTGGGCAGGAATTTTGTGGAAGAAACATTAAATTAGCTGAATCAGATGGCTCAGGTAAGAAAGATTTTAAGTCCATTATTTTATTATTTTTCATAGCATTTTTATAAATTATCTTTGCTGAAACTGCAACACACTTATTTTATACAGCCCACTTCTTCTCCATCATCTGTTGCCATAAATTACATGATTTTGGCTCTAGTAGGGAAAAAAGTAAACAAATTTCTAGTCTTGGAATATTTTTGAAATACAAGTTTTACTTCCTAGTGACCATAGCTCTTTCTCTTAGATTGTTAACTAAATCTCCACTTACTAAAATAAAATGTTATCTCCAAGCAATAGAGATAATGGTCACAGGAGTCTAGGTCTCTTTCTGCACTAATGCACTGTTATGCCAGTTATATATTGCCACTAAGAGATTTAATATCACCAATGCGTAGATCCTTACTGAAAGCCAGTTTCTTCTTCTGATGGTTATATAAATAATTTTTGTTAATGGAATAGGAAATGTTAAATTCACATCCCATTTATATTCTCTATGCTGTCAGCGAGGCCATAGTGGAAAACCAGCCCATGTGCCAAGTACACAGCAATTCTTTTGTGACAGCTTAGTACATCAGATGGAAACCCTCAGTCTTACTGAATTTTAAGGAGGTGATGAATAATTTACTCAAGTTCAATTCAAGGACCCCCAGAGCTCATTATTTTAAATTCTTACAGTCATATTAAAATCCATTACAAACCATGAAGAGCTCCGTAAAATGTTAACAAACCTCCCATATTTGGTGTTCTTTAAATTTTTCTAAGGCTATTCATGTAATTTTGGAGCCCAAAAGATTGAGCATAATGAAGTCTACTGACAAAGCAGACTTTAAAAACTTAGAATCCTGAGGTGGAACTCCCACAAATGTTCTTGTATCCTGGCCTGCGGCTCCACAAATGTGGTTTTCCCATCAGGACTCTGCACCTGCACTCCATGTTGGGAGTCATATACATGTTATGATGGTCTCCTAAGAAATCTGACTTCCTGTGGGTAAAATTGTAATATTTTCATAATATCTCTCCTGGCTTTAATTCATAGGCGTATCAACAGGCATTCCTCAGGGGTGGAGAGCAGTAGTTCATCTACATATCAATGGGTAATTACCTGGGTGACCAAGGGCTTATCTGAAACTGAAAGTTAGGGTGAGGGCTGGCTTGCTTCTGTCAGAGCTGGAAAGAGAAACAGCCCTGGACCGCAGTTTGTAAGCAATAAACAGGTTTTAACCTTTATTTCTCTCTTTGACTGATTTTGGTTTTAGAGGTACTTTGTCCCGGGATTTCCTTTCCCTAGAGTTACACTTCCCATCTAACTACTCTAACTACAACACTCTGCTAGTTAACATACTGTCTGGGCTTATGCCATGGGAGATATATGCCTTCTGGTTTTTCTGGCATTTAAATCCACCCGAATGAGGCCCAAGACAGAGAACCTTTGTGGGTTCCTATTCAGTCCATTAGAGCAAGCCACTGACAGGCAGTTTCCTCCCATGTACCACGTGCTTTGGAGGGAGATGTGGTTTACCACCACCTCTTGCAGTGACCCTGCAGATACAATAAATATAAATATTCTCATTTATTTATATTATATAATATCATATGATACAACATATGTATTTTCCATTAAGTTAGCTTTATACATGCTTAAAAAAAATTGAAATCAACCCTAGTAGAGATTTGAAATGAATTGTAATGTTTCCTCTTCTGTAAAACAGACCTTAATTTGCAATCCTGGACTTTAGCTTACTCATTATCTCTTTCCCACTAGACTCCCTGGAGATCATTTCCTCCTCTACTCCAAATTTCTCCAGGTTCCTTGACAACAGTGCTATCCAATCCAGAGAGAGCAATAACACCGTGGGGTTGTAAGTGACTTCAAATTTGGTGGGGGCAGAAACTCACTGCATGGCAATGAACAGGCTTCAGGCCAAGTAGACTGTGTGCCACTTTTATCTTTTCTTGAAATAAGTTTTTGTTCCAGTTTCAATAAATGGTAACTTTCAAATGCCTTGCATGCAAAAGATTTCATAATTCCCTTATTTATAGCAATACTTTGCAAAGACCTGCACATGGATAAACTCTGTTCATCCCTCCAATCCATGTTATCTGCACAATGGAGAATGTACAGCTTCTGGTACTTTGCTTATAGAAGGAAATATATTCACCAGGGAGAGAAGACTCAGGGAGGTATAACTACACTTGGTAGAAATACTGGCAAAGACTGAAAGAGGGCTACTTTAGGGCATGTGGTGGAGGAAGACAGAGAGGAAAGGCTAACAGAGGTAAGAAGTCATGGAGACACAAGTGGTCTGTGCTGCTCCTGGCACTGCTTTGTATTGTCCTATTCACTTAATGCTTTTCTAAACACTTCTTGTTGCTTCTATCCAGTCACAGATGGTTTCTTGTTAACACCCAGAGAGAGAGAGAGAGAGAGAGAGAGAGAGAGAGAGAGAGAGAGAGAGAGAGAGAGAGAGAAAAGAGTTAGGGCACTGCCCTGATTCTTTTCCTTGGAGTAGCCATTCTGAGATGGGTCCCATTAACACCCTGCATTTAAAGTCTAGAAGATCCTAAAAAATGCTTGAATGTCACAGATGGGGACAGCTTGCACCTTTTGCAATGGGAGTTTCAACTGAAAATGGCAGCATGGTGAGAACAGTTGGAAATAATTAGTCCAGGGACATGTGCCACACATCCAGCAGTCTCAAGAGACTGAGTTTCTGGAAAGGAGGTAGGTGAGTTCAGAACACCCTAAGAAAACAGCCACCACTTGCTGCTTGCAATGTGTATGTGTGCTTGAGTGTGTGTAGAATTGTGAATCTTCATAATGAGTTTCAAATCCTAGAGTTATTTCTACCTTACAAATGAGAACACTGGGTTTGAGAGTTTAGACAACTTGCTCAAAGTCATAAAAATAGTAAGTAGATAGTTCATAATGCGTGATCAAAACCAAAAGTTTCTGTGATGCCTGCCCTTGTACTGTTCACCATGTAAGAACTTATTCACTATGTAAGAATTTGTTCACCATGTAAGAACTTGTTCATTATGCTTCAGAAGATTGGAGACTGATGAGAATTAGGCTTGGGGTGGATTAATGATTGTGCATTGAGCATTGACTCCCCTATACAGAATTTTATTGTTGTTAACAACCATTTGATCAATAAATATGAGAAATGCCCCCTCAAAAAAAAACAAAAAAAAATAAAAAATAAAAAATAAAAATAAAAAAAAAAATTAAGTAGAGCCTGTAATCTTTCTATCATGTCACCCAGATGCATGAAGCAAAAGCCAGTGATGCCCCAAAAGTCAACTCAAGTTCCAACATTATTTCTCAGGGGCTTGTGGTGACAAGGTGGTAGTGTTGGCCATGAAAGAAGAGCACAATTATGTCCTTCCTTGGAGCTGAATGTGATATAGTGAGGCTCCACAGAGGACAGGGGAGAAGGAAAACCACAAAACTCTCACACAGAGATGGCAGGTGGATACAGAGCCTGGGCAAGTCTGCAGCTATCAGCACAAAGTTACCAGGGGCCAGAGAGCATTGGCACAAGTCATGTGGCCTCCATATTCTTAAATTCCATGTTAGAAGCCACATGGATGAACCACTGTGGTAAAATCCATGAAGAAGAGGATAGTGTTTTTAATTATGACAGGAAAACATGAAATCATAACATTAGTGGTGACCATGAAAAGTAGGGTGACTGTGGCAAGGTATCAGTGGTACAAGCATAGAGTAAGATCCAATAAAATTCTTATCTTCTTGTTCAACTGTTCAGTTTAAATGGTAGTAACTTGATCTGTCTGTATACAGATATGTAATTGCAGAGGTCCCAATCAAATAGATAGGATGTCTAGTGGCCCAAAGGATTAGTAATACTCCAAAAAGGCTAATATAAATATCAGATAAAAGTCCAAATAAGAACTATACATTGTAAGAATTACCACTTACTCAATACATAAGAGCATCTTCATATAAAAGTTTCAAAGAATACCAATGAAGCAAAAGTCTCCTTAGACACCCACCTCCTCTTTAATCCTATTTCCCTCTAGAAGTTATTCTTCAGAATTTCTAACCAAAAAATTCCTGAAAATTTTCTAAGCATTTAGATACATGTACTTTTGTTTCTATCATAAATACTATACCACATGTGCTGTTCTCCAATTGTTAAGTTTTTCTGAACAGTATATCCTGGAGATGGTCCCAAGTGGAATCAGAAAGATCCACCTGTTCCTTAAATGCAGTATTCTATGCTATACTTGTACTCTGGCTTATTTAACCACCCTCCAGTTCTTGGACAATTAAGGTGTTTCTAATTCTTCACTGTTAGTTAGCAGAAGGTCAAAGGCAGCCTGGTTAGCAAATCAAGTCACTGGGAGGAGCAGAACACAGTGGGTCAGGCACCTTGACAGTCTCTTTCACCCTTCTGTGTTTGCTCTGTAAATTTCCAGCTCAAGGGAGCTTACTAGCAGAAACAAAGAAGAAACTCCTCTAAAGCTCTCACAGTCCAAGTGCGCTGGGCAGCAGCCGCTCCCAGGGCTCCTGGAGAGTGTACACACAGCACTCGCTTTCTGGCAGAAGTGTGCAGCACTGTGGATTCCATGTGCAAACTGGCCCTTTGTCCTGACGGGTCTCATCTTCCGCGGGTCCGTCCCCATGGCCTTCTCCCTTTGGTATGTGCACAGTTTTTGTTTATTTAACTAAGAGCTTGCAGGCAACACTACTATTTTCTCTCTTGGCTTTCTAGAGTCAGTATACAACCTTGTACATACCAACGGCTCCTTTTGTTTTGATTATTCTGATTTAATAGTTACTTTTTTGTTGTTTTCTACCTGGTTATTGATTGTCCCAAATTATCCAATTAAAAATATTTTATCTTCTAATTTTAATTTTTAAGCAAGCAATTTGGCTAACTTAGGGACTCCTATTACGAATGCTTTTTTTTCTAAGCATTAACAATTTTCAGGGTTTATTGCCTCTGATCACTAAAACACATGCTTATTCATTTTACCCTCAAACTAGTAATACTAATAATACCTAAGTCTAACTGGATCCTACTCTTTCAACTCTACACATTTTATTTTCCCTAGCACCGCTTACGATTTAGTTTTTTAATTTCTTGAGTAATCTTTTCCAGCCCTGGAGTTCAAATTATAATGACCTTTTATTTTTATTTTTTCGTATTTTTAGAACTGTTTCTCAATCTTTTTAAAAAAAATCTATTTCCCCTATTACGTCTTCTCACACTAGCCTCTGCATGCTCTCATCAGCCAGCATCACCTTATGAAGCCCTGCATCATAAAACTGACATTCTGAAAGGAACAAGCAGTTGGAATAAACTCTTTGAAACGATCCATTCTTCTTTCTGCCACTGCCTCTGAGCTGATGTGCATGTGGCTGGACAGCCCAGCTTCTGATCCACCCTGTCCTCCTGGACAAGCCCAGCTTCCGATCCACCCTGTCCTCCTGGACAAGCCCAGCTTCTGATCCACCCTGTCCTCCTGGACAAGCCCAGCTTCATCCAGGTGCTCCCAGAGCCACTTGCACTATTCAGTTATAACTCAGTAATATTTACAGGAAGGCAGTGTATGTTATAGTAATACAGCACAGGGAACAGCTGGCCAAGGGCATTTTTCTGCCAAACATCATAGTTACATGTGTTCCCTATTAACAAAATCAGGTAACAAACTCCACCTTGTTGGACTATACCATCTACTGAGCCCTGTATCTTTGTTAGGTTACTAGAGGCAGAAAAAGGTAGCATATGACTCATTATCCAACATGAGATCATAATCAAATTACTTTACATTTTTAGTACAGCCTTTTCAGAAGTCACATTTACTGTGGTTTCCACAGGAAGGAGTGGCCAAGACAGGATAAGCAGGTTTAGGATTGGCTGGTTTTGAATAATTTCCTTGGGTTCGGGACACAGGGGCTGGGCCTGGTTGTCTGGCACCTTCCTGGGGTCACCAGGGCAGCGGGGCAGTAGTTTGGACAGTGAGAGCCGATAAAGGAGGTGTGGAGGGTGTGGGCTCTGGGCTGGTGGGTTTGCATAGGAAAGATATGCTCCCAGGCAACCCTTTGTTATTTAGGCTTGCCTAACCCTGGGAGAGGCAATTCCTTTAGGTTTAACAAGGCTCCAAGATTTCAAAGCATCAGCATAAAAAGACATACTTAATACAGAAGGAGAGCAAAATAGGAGCCTATGTCCAGAAAGGCATGCCCATGAGGTAATGGCAAATCCAGGGGGCTTGTGCAAGCAACCAGAGCAGGAGCCCCCCAAATGCTGAATATAGTAATGGGAGACACTCTTGAGGGCACTGAGAGAAATCAGGGAACATGGTCCATGAATAATACTAAGAATTCTTCAAATTCCTAGAACCTTTAAATTATCCCCAGATTTGTTACTTGACAACTCTCATTTCCCCCTTGGACCTGGCAAGAGTGTTCTGAGGCGTTTGGCATGTTATAAGCCAGGCACCATACGTGGGCTTCATAAGCATTATTACCTTCTTTCATCTTCACAGCAGCTCTTTGAGAATAGTGTACAAGTCCCTATTTTACAGAAAAAGAGACTCTGCTATTAAATAGCTTGCCCAAGTTCTAACATTGAGTGCATGAGGGAGGCAGGACTAGAACTGTATGTTTACCAGTTTTTAAAATCTGCCCGTTAGGTGGTGTGGTCAGTAGAAACAAGGGAACAGAAGGCGTGATGGCTGACTATGTGGGAAGCTTCCCAAGTGAAGGAATGCTCTGAGACAGACTGGACAGGACATAATGCCTGGGCTTGGCTAACCCACACCAGGAGCTCCCAAAACCCAGCCCAGTCTCGGTGTTTCAGGGGCCCTAGGAGACAGCTAGGCTGCCTGGGTAGAATACTGACTCATCCTGATCCTGATCTGTCCAGTCTGTTTCCTAGTTCCTTGTTTCTTTACCTTGGGGTTACTCCCAAGATTTATCTTTGTTCACCTTCGGTCTAAACCTAGATGGAAAGTCCAGGTCGTTTCTGATCTACCTGATCCTGATTCCATGAGAACAGGAACAAAAGGTCTTGTTTATATGTCCTCCTGGTGAACGCAATCCACAGGAACCCCTTGTAGGCATTAGCAGCCTGCTGCAGGAGGCATGCCCTGGTGTCACCCTACCCATCGTTGTGCCCTTAGCAGCACACCCTCCCCACTCCCTGCATTGGGGCCAGCACACCTGTGTGTGCCACGCACAGACCCACCCTTCCACCCCTGGGACATTGGAAGAAAGAGTTAAAACCATGATTCAAAGCCTGATCATTGTGGAAACAGCACAGCTGAGGAATCACACATTATATTCTAAGCTGTCTCTTTTTACTATTTTTTTATTTTCCTCTCTCCATCATTCCTGACCATTTCTTAGAAATATTTACTACAGCACATGCAGGGAAGAAAAGCTGGAGGGAGCACAAAACAATGGGTCTAGTTTCTTCCTGATGCCCCAATATTTTATACCAGGCTTCCTGAGCTATTAACCAAAGCCGTGTTTTATCCACCTGCCACTTCCCTTAGGTTTGCCTCCAGGTTTGACATAATTATCCTGCAGCCATGACTACCTTGAGATTCAAAAGTGATTTTATTATAAAGGCTTCCCAAGTGATGCACCTTTAGAGAAGAGTTTTAAAATTCATGCCGTTGGCAGGTTTGCCCAGGCATGAATGCTGTGCAGACAACTCAGGATTTCAATTTCCTTTCCCCTGGGAAGTGCTGGACACTCTGCTGTGTGGAAGACATGCTCAAAAGGTAATGGAAACAATGCTAGGTGAAAGAGAAGACACACCACTTACTTGATGCTGAATTTCCATGACTTCACCTCCTCATAGAACCAATACGGATTTTGCTGGACCAAAGCTTAACTCCAGACTAGTGGTCCAAGCAGTTCTAAACTCTCACACTGCACAGAGGGGTAGAGGAGCCCTCGGTATCTGCTGAATCAGACTGCATCTCTATTCTTCCCTCTACAGGGACTCAAAACAGTGGCATCCCCGGGGCTCTGGGGACTCTGGGAGGGAAACTTGAGTATTCGCTTCACCTTAGTGGGGAACTCTGTACACCTTTTGGAAGCAGAGGTTCTTGGAATAAAACAATTTTTTTTCCTTTTCCATTAGGCTTTAAAGGCTTTAAAGCTCTCAAACCTTGAGCACACAGGGAAGAAGGTGCAAACAAAAAAAGTCCTTTGTTACACCACACTTGTAAACTAAAGGTGGTACTTAGGGAACAGGCTGATGAATCTGATTTTCTAACTGGAATCCTGGCTCTGCTTCTTACTAGCTGTGTGGCCCTGATCTGTTAAATATGGATAATATTTCCTACCCTCACAGAGGTGTTATGAGGATTACACAAAATCACCAACGTAAAGCAAACCGCACAGATGCTGGTACAGAGGAAATACAGCAAAGGTAAACTTTTTTTTCATTGCTGCTGAAGGAAATAATTATTTGAATTATCTCCACAATACATATACTCTTTCACATTGGTCACACTGTCCCTAGGCATGCTAGTCAGAAGTTGCCTGTATTCTCGCTTCTGTTTTCTGCACAGCTTTTAATTTTCCCTGTGTACTTCAAAACATCTTCCACATTGATGGTTAAGCAGTCCTGGATTACAAAGACCTAACAGAACTTAGGGAACAGTCTGATATAGAGGAACTCTGTGGCCACTCTGCAGTTTGGGAGAATGCTAAGGTCCCCACAGCAGAAAAAAACAAAGACCCCCTTCTCATGTGCTCACCCCCTTCATTGTAAACTGACCCATTATGGTGACATACACCATGTCACATTTTATAGGCAGGTACTGGGAGATCCCAGTGAGGTAGGTGAGAACTGTAGGTCCCCTCCCAGAAAATTTCTCTAATAGGTGATGTGTTACAATGAAAAGAGGCACAAAACAGTCACACAACTTGTAAACTCAGGGAAATTCAAGCTCTGTTTTCTGTAGGAAGTTAACAAGTGGTTTCGTGAAATGTTCATTGGAGGCAGATGCCAATACTCTTCTAGAAGCCACGTTCAACTACTGGTCAAGTCAGCTGAGAGAATCCTCAGGATCCTTCGTTAAGTGGCAGAACACAGAATAGGATGGAATCCTAGGCCTAGAAGGCCTAGAATACCATTCTGAAGGGTGTCCATTTACTGGCTTCACAAAGATTTTATACCCTTTCATGCAAGAGAGGAACATCCCCAGTCAATCCACACCACTTGAAAACCATTCACTTTAGCAATGAAAAAATATGTTTAGAACTCCTTATACTAATTAATGGACTCTAGATATTTAGGCACTTGCTGAGATATCTTTAGGGAAGTGGAGCCCTAGTTAGGGTCTTTCAAATGCTACCTACCTCCCCCTACATTATTCCTAATTAGGGAATTTCAAATGTTAACTCCCTGTCCCTACACGCAGATTAATTTATAGGCATGCTATCACAGAGTCTATGTGGAGAAATACACCTTTTCACTTATCCTACATGTCTGCTGAGGCTGGCAGACCTTTCCTTCTGGGAAATCTTCCTTCTCTTTGCTCTGGGTTATGGCCCAATCAGTGCAGGCTACCCTTTGGAAACAACCATGAATTGAGTCTTCTGTGCTGGGAGGCCCATACCTGGTGTGTTAAATTAAAATTGTGCAGATTATGACCTGTGGAATGAGGAGGCACAAGTCATTCACACAGGGCTGGGGTAAATGGGTAGGTCCCTCAGCATCTGAGCTCCCACTCTGGGGAAGTGAAAACCACAAGGTTATTTTGAATTAAGGAGTGGTTTCAATACACCTACATGAAGGAAGTAAAACCACAGATTTACTACATACAGTCCCTGAAATGGTGGGGGACACAAATGAGACAGGGGAAGGGCAGAACTCTGCCCAAGTCAGGAGCAGAAGACGGGGTAGCAAGCACCTTATTTACAAGGTAATTGGTGTGGAAGTCACTAACAACCTTTTTTTCTAAATGGTTATTTTAAAGGGTGACCCAGGAAAAGCAAAGCGGAAGCTTGTGGTGAGAATCTTAAAGTTCAGCCCTTATCTAAATGCCCAGACTCTGGGTGCGGGCAGGGTTTTCACACTGTCAAATGCCTAGACAGCTCTTCAAAACTGCTGCTTTCTCATGACAGGGTCTACAAATAGAAGCTCACCATTCTGCTTGGTTCCAGAGTAAAGAAGGTGAGGGGCAGAGGCACCTGCATCCACAAAGGACATGTATCTTTGTTTCTATAAGCCATTGGGATCTTGGGACCATGTTGCCACAGCATCACCTTGCAAAAATTTACTAATACAATATGCCAGGAAAAAATAAAAAGGTAGGGGAGGCAAGTGGGATGGATGGAACAAGAGCTACAAGACTGTGTTGACAGTGGGCTTGTGGGCGCACAGTGTATTCATTACACACGTCTCTCTGATTTTGTATCCATGTGAAAGTTAACCTGTAACAAAAAGTTAAGAAGTTGCAGCTCTGAAATATGGATGTAAGAACACAGTTTTTCAACTATACACAGCTTCTAGGAGGCTCTTCTAGATTTTCTTTACTCCTTAAAATCCTGCTTTTGTATGGACAGCACTTAGAAATACGTTAGCACAAAGCAAAATATAAAGTATAACACAGAGGTGTGGCATTTACAAACACTAAGGTACAGCCAAATGTGATTTCTTTATTTAAAGCCTTCCAAATCAGTATCAATCCCATAACCTCCTCAGAGAGACAAGTTAGAACCTCAGACTGTTCTATGAGGGCACAAACTCCCAGGCCATAGACAACCCAGAAGTATAGGGGCTGGGCGGTTAGAGGGGAATAAGTTCTGGGGTTTCCTCCATAGAGTTTCTAGGGGTTAAAGCAAATCAACTGCCTGCTCTGCACATGGAACAGACTTTTTGGAGGAGCCCAGGTCCATCTGGAGGCTGGAGGAATGCAGTCCAGGAAGCACCTCCTGGTCTTCCCGGCCTTTCGCTGATATGCAGTGTTGTGGAAAATGCTGTTTCCCTAAGGCTGTAGGAACTGCAATTAGCTATGACACAGCTCCCCCTACACACCCTGAGCCTGACTTCCATCAGCCTATGAAACTACCATGGGTACACAAGGATTCAGGGAGCAGAGTGGAATGGAGAATTGGTAGCCCAAACCCCAAAGGCAAGGCAACACCCCCTCAATCGGCATTGTGGCAGTGCAATGGGAGCAGCCACGAGGAGCAGGGCTGTGAGGGTGCCAGGTTGAAAGGACCCTCCTCTCCAGGCACCTCAGCTGGCTCTCCACAGGCAGCCACAGGGTCCGCCATGGGGTTCTTTTAGCCTGAAGTGTCAACTAGTGTTGTTGAGTCCCACTGTGCGCCAGGCAATGTGGTCTGACAATACCACTGGCATTTGTGGTAGAAGCAGCTGCAATCCATGAGGCTAGACTATGCTCGGTCAGGGAAAGGGCCTATGGAGGCCCGCGGGATTTCATCTCCAGCAAAGTCATAGTGAAAAGAAAAAGGTTTAAATGAAAGTAACAGGTACAGATAACATACTGTTTATAAAACTGACACATTAATAAGGGCATTCAGGTACCACACTCCAAAAGATTAAATATTTGGTTCAACAAAGTCATTTTGAAGAAAATTCTCTAACTCACAAATATGCTGGATTGTATGGCAGGAAGCAGATGCTGTGAGCTGAGCTGAGGCCTCACTCACTGCTCCAGGTTTGATGGGAAGATCCATGGGCTGAAATGGCTCTGGGTGAGCTTCCATTGCAACTGCTGAGTCAGGTTGGTTTCCTCAAGGTTGCCAATTGCTGCTCACTTGTGAAATGCCAAAATTAATTCTACCCTTCTGTCTCTCAGCTTCTAAGCACCACTTGACCAAACTGATTCCTCCTTCTTCTGGAAATGATTTCTTTCCTTGGCTTCAGACATCCCTCCCTTTTCTTGTTACCAAGTCCAAGCTCATGCCACCCACCACATGACATGCCAGCAATTTGAGAGAGAAGGTGTTGGGGCAAAGAAGGTGACTTCATTTGGAAAGCTAGCAGGCTGAGAAGGTGGCAGACTCATGTCCTAAAGCCCCGACTTCACTTAGGGTTGATTTCAAGCTTTGTTTATATTGAGGAAGTAAGGGTGGGAGGGACTGGAGCACAGGAGGTGACAATGGACCTCAGACATCTGGATGTGAGCAAGGATCTGAGGAGGGTGTCTTGGGTCAGCTGACTCGAGTCATTTCACAGACCCGGGTCTGACCATGATGTTCCTGTAAGGCCTTGACAGCCCATTATCATTTTTGTACATGCCTCTTTATCTTCTGGCGGGGGAGTGAGTTTGGGGCAAGAGGCTGGTAGCATCAATCTTATGCATGAGCAAAATTCCTTTTGATGAAAATAAGCCCATGTGCAGAGCTGCAGGGCTAAGCAGAAGCTTTATGACCCTAGATTAAGGCAGCAAAGGAGGCAGAGACAATGTGAAGGCAGGGATGCCAACTTTCTCACTCAGGTACATCCTTTGCTGTCTCCCAGCTCACAGATGCCCTGCGCGTCTCTCCCTGAGCTGCCACATTAGTGTCCTCCAATTCTACTCCAGCTACACTCACTCCTTCTCTCATCTCTTTTGCCTCATGGCCCACAAAAAGAGAAACATGGTGCCAACCCCAAAACTATGGCCACCCCGAGAGCCACGGGGGAGCAGAGCCTAGTCTACTGGGGACCTTAGCAGCACCTTATTTTTTAGCAGATGAGCCCTGGGGGATCACATCCAGACCTACTTTATAAATACCATCTTTACTGTGATTCTTCAACCCTGGCTGCTTATGGGACTCACCTGGGGATACTGTAAAGACTTTATCCCATTGGTTGGGGGTGGAGTGTAGGTATCTGGGTCTCTCTCTTTTTTAAGCTTCCCAAGAGACCCCAGTGTACTGCTAGGGCTGGGAACACTGATCTATATACTAATGACTCCAAAATTTACTTATGCTTACCTCTTTTCTGAGCTCCAAATTCATGCCTAACATCCTGGTCAAAGTCTTATCTGGGATGTGATACAGGCATCCTTAAATCTATATGCCCACAAAAGATCGCTTGATTATGTCATGCTAAGGATCAAATCCACCCCCACTGTCACATCTTGCCCTAAAAACCTCAGCCCAAATGTGCCCCTCTCCTAGTCTCCCTCATTTCAGGTCACTTCTGGCCAAACACCATGTCAATTTGTAAAAGTCTTCTTCCCCTTGTCTCCAGCATCTAATCTATCAAATCTGATTGGTTCTACTTCCAAAATATCTTCTAAATCAGAGCATTTTTCTTCATTCGCACTACTGTTGATTCAAGACAAGTGATTCTGCTCCTACATGACCCCGAAAAGCCTCCTGCTTCAAACCCCGTGATTTCACCCCTCCACCCCTAACAGATTCCACAGGAGACTGATGTTGGCATATGGATACCATAACAACTTGCCACCAACTTGATGGCTTAAAACAACAGAAATGTACTGCCTCACAGTGCTGGGGGCCAGAAGTCTGAAATCAAGATGCTGGCAGGGCCACACAGCCTCCAAAGACTCTGGGAGACAAGCCTCCCTTGCCTCTTCCAGCTTCTGGCGGCTCCCTCGGCCTGTGTCCACATCACTCGAGTCTCTGCCTCCAGCTTTGCATGGCCTTTCCATCCATGTATCTTCTCCTTTTCTGCCTCATTTAAGGACACTTGCCCCTGCCTTTAAGGCAACTGCAGATAATCCAGATGATCTCATCTCGAGATCCTTAATCACATTTGGAAGGACTCTTTTTCCAAATAAGGTCACCTTTACAGGTTCCCAGGGTTAGGACATGAACATAAATTTTGGGGTGACCATTCAACACTGTAGGGTTATCTTTTAATAAAGAAGTTATATCATTCCGTAGATTAAAATGCTCCAGCAACTTTTCATCGCAAGTATTGGAAATAAAATATAATCTTAAATTCTTTGCTATGCTTTATAGACTCTACAGGATGACCCCTGCCTATTTCTCTGAGCAAATTTCTTACTACTTTGCTCCTCACATACTACCCTCTGGATACACTGGCCTGTGTTTCCTCTTCAGAAAGTCCAAGCTGGAACCTCAGAGCCTTTGCACTCGCTGTTTCCCAGCTTTGAAGCCTCCTCCACCCAAGCATTCACAGAACTGGCACGTTCTCCTCATTCAGGTCTCAGAGCAGTATCACTGCCTCAGGAGATGGCTTCCTGGTCATCTTCTCTAAAGCAGCCCCATCCCCGCCCGGTCACTCTAAAGCTCACTGTCCTGGTACAGGTTCCTGCAGCACCAAATACTACTTACACGGTTGTATGTTGCCGGCCTCCCCAGCCCACGTTTGTCTGCCTTTCAGCTGTGTGCCTAAGTGCCTAGAAGAGCTGCTTGGCAAGTAGGGGGCACTTAAGCAATACTTATTGACTGTATGCATTAGTAAGGTGGCTGTTTAAGGAGCACCCTGAAGCCCCCGGAGATGGATGGCAGTTCTACTGTAAAGAAAAATGAACTGCAACAGCTCATCTGGATTGTGGTACCATGTGTGATTCTGTCTCATCGCACTTGCTCTCCACCTCCTAAACATTCCACACTGAGCATGATGGGGGGTGGGTGAAGTGAAATGATGCCCTGTCTGGACACAATGCTAGCTGTGGTATCACACAAAAGTTCAGCAGCATCACACCCATGTGAGGGGGAGAGGTGGGCTGTGAAGCAGCTCTGGCCACTCCTGCCAACCTGCTCTAGACACAGCAGGCAGCCTGCACCCCCCTTTAATAAGTCCAGGTCTCCATTCCCCTTTCCTGACTTCTGGAAACAGGTAACAACAGGTGTTATAGTCAGAGGATAAGGAAAGAGAAGCACAGCAAAGGAGGAAGCAGAGTGTTGAAAGTGCTCTGGGAAGAGTGCAGGGCTGAGGAGCTCTGCAGAGAAGACAGCAGGCTTTGGGAGGCAGTGAGCCACTAGGAACCCAAAGACATGAACACTGTCAGCGTGAGTGGGTGGGCCACACTTTCACTCTGGAATTCCATCCAGTCATTTCATTTCAACTAATACATGCCTTCCCTCAAGTCCCTAATCCATACATACCTCAAGCCCCCACTTCTCTCATCCAACCCATCCTCCATCTCCAGCTACCCAGGGTCAGGCCAAGCTGCCTCAAACTCAACATGTCTATGGCAGAACTGGGAAGCTCCCCTTCCAGCCAGCCCCCCCACCAGTGGCTGCAGAGCGACCCCTGGCCCTGTCTGCCTCACCACTAACATGGAAGTGGACAGACACCAAGAGCCACTGGCTTTGGAAGAATTTCCCTCATTCATTCAGTCTTCTCCATCACCCTGTGATGTCTTGGCTGAGGCTTTCATCATTCCCCCTGTACACAGGAGCTCCTACTGGCTTTTCTCCTGCTCTGCCCATCCCCTATGCCATCATTTCTCACTGCAAAAGGTTAAAATTCTGACCCCTCAGGTGAACTATTGGTGCCCATATGTCCAGCCTCACTGCTTGCTCAGGGTGGATCAAAGAGGACCAGGAGACATTCTCAGAACTTCCCCTGCCCTTCACACTTACAGGATTTCACACATCTTCGTGACCCAACCCCAGCCCCTGGGGTGTTAGTCTCTGCTTAGGGCTCTGAAGACACACAGTGCTGTGACAGCCCTTAAGGCACACAGGACCCCTTCTCCCTTGCCAGTCTCTATCAGAGGCTTGAAAAGCTACACATTTCCTTTCCTTGTCACCCTGGAAGTCAGGAATGACCACATGACATGGCTCTGACTAATGAGATGGGAATCTGCCAGAAGGAAGCTGGTTTGGGGAAACCTGTTTCCTCTGGCTTTTATCACAACCATGTCCAGAGCTAAGTAGCCATCCTGTGACACCCAGGGACTCGCTTAAGGATGAAGGAAGCCTGGGGTGAAGGAGTGGCATGCAGGGGGATAGCACAGTGACCAATGCCAGCAACTGCTCACAGCCAAAGTGATAATGAGAGAAAATTGCACCCCCTCCCCATCAGTTCAAGCCACTATAAACTGGGGTTTTTCTTTATTGCAGCTGAAAGCAATCTTAATGGGTCACTGTATTACAATGATTGGTTTGCGTGTTTCTCTTTAAGATATGTGTAATTCCTGGGACTCTACCTCATTCCTCTAACTCTGGAATCCTATCACAAGGCCTTTGCATGTGGCAAGCTAATAAATGCTATGAAGCCTTACAGACCATTGCCCATGGGGAAAAGCAGTCATCAGAGGCTGTGACAGGCAGACATGAGACACACCTGACCTTTATTCTCAACATCTGTCCAGAAGACCACCTTTTTGAAGGAATTCATAGGAACACCTACTTAAGAAATTAAAAAAAATATGTAAAATGTTACCAAATTTCCTTCCTTGGGAAATTAGTTCACATGATAAGAAAATAACTTTCAAAGTCAATTCATTTTACTATTAACATCTGCTTGTAATTAATTACTTTCAAGTCTGTTATATCTTTCAGTGGAAATGAAATTAAAATATAATGAGTCTGTTGAGTTTAATCTGGTCACTAGGTCAAAAGCAATGTTGGGCTTCTGACAGTCCTTTCGAGTTCAGCGATAAGAACTCCAATTACTCCTTTATTCCTTACCTGCCCACTTGGCAATAAATCAGAGTTAAGGCCTCAATGACACCAATACTGCACAACTGCTATTTCTTAGAAGTGTTTCCACACCTTTTCTAAAACTACCTATGGCATAAAGAGCGACATTTTACCAGAGGAGTGTTGTAACTCTGGGGGTAAAATCCTGGGGCAAAATACCTTTGACACTGAAATCAGTCAAAGGGAGAAACAGAACAGGAGAAACCCATTTATTTCCTACAAGCGGTCGTCCACTTCTGCTCACCTGTGTCTCTTGCAACCCGGCTGCAGAAGAAAAGGGGCTCCCCCACCCTCTCTCATCTAGATATACCCTCATTCACCCTTGTAATTACCTACTGATATGGAGATGGACCACTTCTCTCCACCCATTGGAAACACCAGTTGATATAGAGATGCCAGGTGAGAGATTCTGGAAATATTGCAATTTTGCCCACAAGTGTATTTCCAAGTCATTCAAATGTTGCCACAAATGTTTAACTCTTCAAACCAGTACCATGTGGTTTTCTCTCACCATGGCTTTCCACATTCCTGGAGGATTCCAGTTTTTCAATTTGGAGAAGATAAGTCTCATCTAGGATCTCTCTTTGAACACAATGTTTACAGTTGCTTTTACAAATTCTCACTGGAAAATGAAAATATCCAAGGAAGAGCAGTCACCTCTCCCTCTGAAGGGCTTACTTTTTAATCTGTCTCTTTTTCATTCATCCCAGAGCCCCAGGTGAACAAAGCACAAGGCAAGGAGGAGGAAGGTTTCTGACCCCAGATGATCCATTATCAGGAGAGTTTGCATCTGGCATATGTGCAAGACTGAGCCAGCATTCAGTACTCCTTTTCAGGAAGGAGGTTGCAGGACAAAAGTCAGAGGTACAAAACCGAAACCGAAACTGAAACCCAGCAAAGTCTGCCAAGTCCAGATGACTGATTGCCTCGAAGTTGTTTTTTTAAACTCTAGACAGCTTCAAAAACTCTTGATTCTCTTCCGAGGATATTAATGGCAAGAGGATCAAGTATCTGACACAAACACACAACGTTCGATGCTTTGTCAGATGTTAGATTCTTTTGTCTTTAAATATTCTTGGCCGATAGATTGGACTGTTTCATTTAAATGAGAAGACTGCTTGGTGGTGAAAAGGGAAGTACCTCTTATGGGAGAGACTGGTTCAAGTAGGAAACACACAAGTTGGAAAATCAACCCCTCCTATATCTGGCCCCCAAAGCAGGAGCACGCTTTGGTTGTGATGTCCAGGTCTCGATGACACACCGGTTATATACCCAATACTTTTAGATGCTGTAGGTTCTTCAAAGAAACACAGGATCAGATCATGCTCCTCTTATGAAAAACACTGTTGTGGAGACAAAAAAATTCAAAACTGTATTATTAGGGTCCAAATGAGTGGCTAAAAAATGCTCTACATAAGCAAGAGAAAGGTGAGCAAGCACCATGTGAAGTTAATGTTAGCCCTCTCTTTGATCCTGGTCCAGATTTAGGGTCCAATGAATGCAAATGTCAAATTCTGTATGTTCACCTCTCTTTTTGGTGCCTCAGGACTGGAGCCTACTCATGGAGCCAACAGTTGTGGGTAAACATTTACATGGGCACAAAAATGTGAGGAGACTTCTGAAGACTTTGTTCAGAGGCAACTATCATCAGGCTTATGTTTTACTTCCTTAAACAGTGAGTGATATCCTTTGTTTATGGGTAATTACCCTGGGGTAGCAGGAAAACATATCTGCCTCTTCTGTGGACAGGCACACCACCCCTCAGAGCCAAACACAGGAAGAACAAGCTGCTTGGTAAAAACATGTGAAGTCCTCCCTTCCTAAAATGATTACTTTCTGGCATGGGACCCTTCCCTGAGTGTGGCTCAATTTCATCATCGAGTCCATGGAGGCAGAGCTGTATATTCATCACATCCTGCTCCCACCAGCTGGGGCCCCCACACAGCCTCGCACCTGTGCAAGAGGGTGGCTGAGCCAGAAGGGGGAACCTGGAAGTCCTCCTCCGTGGAGGCTGGGGAGCTGGTAGACTCCTAAGGCTCCCACTGCTCTGCGGCCTCCAGAATCTGTCAGCACTTCCCAACGCGGCTACGCAGCAGAGTTTATTCTGCAGTGCTAGGAAAGGGAAACATTCTCACTTCTGGTGAATCACAACTTCCTGAGCTATCATTTCTTCATTTGGACATGGGGAGGGTGGGAATTGATCATCAAAAATAAACATCTACTGCCACAAGGAAATTGTAATTTGAAAGAGCTGAGACGCTGGCTTCAAAGAAATGACAGTGAACACTGAGAGATGGGCTGAAAAATGGGTGAAATATATTGGTGAGTTTTTAAAAGTCCTTTTGTTTTGAATTCTCCCTATAGTCTCATCTCACTGAGAAAATGGAAGCCAACAAAACAGCCCTCCCACCCCCAAGAACCTGCTGGCACATGTGTCCCCCAAGAAAAGGAGGCCAGCCCTTTACCTGGTATGAGGTCCCCACCCCACTTACCTCCTAAGGACAAAGCCTAGCAAGTCTGCGTTCTCTCCAGAATCACTGTTCCCTGCTAGTTACATAAACAAACTGGCCCTTCTCCTGATTCTCTCCTTCCCTGACAGCTATTGTGCAGCAAAACTCCTGGAAACCATAGTATGCCTCCTGCCTCCAATTCATCTCCTCTTTTTCTTAGTAGACTTTACTTTTCTGAGCAGTTTTTGTTCACAGCAAAATTGAGCAGAAGGTACAGATTCCCCATATACGCCATGCCCCCCACATGCCTGGCCTTCCCCACTATCAACATCACTCACCAGAGTAGGCCACTTCTTCCCAAGGATTAACCTCACTGCCACATCATAATCGCCAAGAGCTCAGTTACAGGTCACTCTTGGTGCTGTACATTCTATGGGTTTGGACGAATGTATAATGATATACCTCAACCAGGATAGTATACAAAATAATTTCACTGAAAATTCCTTGTGTTCTGCCGGTTCATCCCTCACCCCGCACAACCCCTGATATTTTTACTGTCTCCATAGTGTTGTCTTTTCCACAATGTCATTTAGTTGGAATAATATAGCATGCAGCCTTTTCAGATTGGATTGTTCCACTCAGCAATATGCCTTTAAGGTTCCTTCCTGTCTTTTCACGGCTTGACAGCTCACGTCTTTTGAGCACTGAGTAACAGTCCATTGTCTGGAGGGTCCACAGTTTGTTTACTCATTCACCTACTGAAGGACACTCATTTTCTTTTGAATCTAACTCAGATTGGGCTTGCACCCTGCACAGCCCACTTACCTTTTTGTTGCAAAATCCATTGGCCAGTCTCAGCCTTCACCTTGCTCACCTTACAGTGGCATTTGACACAACCACTTATGCCTACCTGCAGCACCTCTAGCACTGATCTCTCAACTTCCTGGTTTTCCGGGAACAATGCTGACTGCCTCTCAGTATCCTCATTTGATCCCTCCTGTTTCTGCCCTCTAATGTCAGATGGTCCACACCCATACATCCAAGCACCTATTCAGTCTCTTCCTCGGGCTGTCACACAGGCATCCAAGCTGAACAGGCCCACAGCTCAGCTCCTGTATCTTCTCCACCACCTCTTACCCTGCTTCTTTGGGGTTCTCCCCTCAGTCAGGCCCCTCCATCTCAGTGTGGCCAACACCTTACAGTCATGCCTCTCTCTTTTTGTGCACTCTTTCCCCCATATCCAATCCATCACCATTAAAGGATGCCCAGACTCTCACCATCCTCCACTCTATTGCTGTGGTCCAGGCCACCAAGATCTCCCTGACATCCACAGCAATGGCCTGCCAACTGGTCTCCCTGCTCTGTCCAGTCTCCTATACACCACTCTCCAAACAGCTGCATAACAACCCTGGGAAAACAAGTCAGGCCATGTGGCTCTCATGCTTCAAACCTGCCAGCAGTGCTCCATCTCACTCATTCACATCCTTACTATGTCCCATGTGGTCCCACATGATATGACCCCCATGTCCCTCTAACTTCACCTGCTACTGCACCTGCTGCTCATTTATTCACCTCCAGTCTCACTGGCCTCCTGGCTCATGACATACTCCCAACTTGGGGCCTTTGCATGTGCTGACCCTGGTACCTGGAGTGATCTTTCCTCAATTATTCATATGGCTGGCTTACCCACTAACTTCAGGTCTTTATCCAAAAGTCACCTCCTCAGAGAAGCCTACCCAAGCCAGCTTATATAAAATATCAGTGTGCCCCCTCAGTGCAGACTGCATCTCACCCTTGCCTGCTTTGTTTCATTTTTCCTTAGCCCTGATTTTATCTGCCTACATTGACTATTGTCATTCTTCTCTTCTAGGATATAAACTCCACAGCAGGAATTTTGGTCTAAGTTGCTCCCTGATGTTCCTCAGCACCTAGAAACATACCCAGCACTAGGAGGTGCCCCAAAGGCATTTTATGCAAGTAGGAATGAATGAATGAGAGAGTGAATGAACAAATTTCACTTGGCAGGTCAAATCCATAACTTAACCTTTAACAAAAACCCAAGTTACTGGTTCTGGTGGCTCATTAACATGTTACTCACCAGATCATATGCGAAGATATATCAAAATTTCAAGTACACCTGTGATGTTCTATTAGCTTAAACTTCCCATTTTTATTCAGACACTTTGTGTAAGGAGTATCTGGATTCTGTTTATTCCCTTATTTCAAACCTAGCAGAGGCTGGCTGACAGTGGGAACCCAAAAGATATTTATGGCCTGCATGAACACTAATCATGGCTTTTATTTTCCAGTTAGATGTCATTATTTACTGAGTTATGCTGGGGTGGATAAGCCCTTAGGGGTATTCCCACCCAAGCATGTATATATGTAAAAACATTTATATGGAAAAAAATTACTTTTCCATTGACAAACTGGTAATTGCTATTAACAGAACAATAAAGTGGTTCCTGAGAAAGAAAAAAACATGGTTATTTACCTACTTCAACTATTATGAGAATTTCATTTTTTAAACATTTAATTTTTTTTAGTGTTTTAGGTTCACAGCAAAATAGCACAAAAGGTACACTGAGATCCCATATACCCACGCCCAAAACGTGCTCAGGCCCCCCACCTGAGTGGCACATCTGTTACAGCTGATGAAACTGTGGTGACATTTTATCATCACCCAGGGTCCACAGTTCACATCAGGGTTCACTCCTGGCATTGTATGATCTGTGGGCTTGGACAAATGTATGAGGACACGCACTTACCACCAGGGTTCCATACAGGGTGGTTTCACTGTCCTAGAAATCCTCTGTGCTCTGGCAGTTAATCCTCCCCCTGCCTCAAGACAATACCATTTTAAAGACTAGCCTAAACAATGGATTGGTTGGACCAGGCAACTACTTCCATTTAAACAGTCTTCTTCTGGAGTTGGGCCAATGAGCATTATGTAAATTTAATTTTGAAGTGTCCCATCTGGACAAAATGACCCCTCATATTCAGCTGCGGGACACACTGGCAAACTGAAAAACTTCATGGGACATCTGTCTACTCCCAGGAGATGATGACCTTGATTCTCTTTCAGCTTTTCATTAAATGATTCAAAAATAGCATAAATACAGAATCAGAGGCAATGGTAGAGGTTTCCTAGTGACCTTTAACCAAAGAAGAACCTGAGGCACTTAAGGAAGTTAAGGTCACCACCCCATGTGGGGCACTGAACGGTTCTAACAATCCCACAGCCTGCTTTGATTTAATACCCTATCAAAGCTCATCAGCTCTCTCGAAGAGCCCCCAAGACTATCAGAGTACTTGGGTCTGAGTTCGCATGCTACCACTTCCTAACTGCTTCTGGTGAAGCAAGCATTTGCTCTCTCTGGCCTCAGATTCCCTGTCTGTAACACAGGGATAATTATGGTCCACCCTGAACCCACTTGGAATTTTTTCACAACCAAAGTAAGTAATGTTAATGAGAGCAGTTTTAAAAATTAAAAAGACTATCACAGTGTAAATATTGATATTATATGTATATATTTTGTATTGTCCCTCTTTATTTTACTCGCTGTCAATACTGAACACCTGCTTCACCATTTACTGTACCCAGAAAATAAACACTTGGTATGTCTTGTGGCAGTCCTGTGACTCTTATAACTCCCCTGCCACTGTACTAAAGTGAAAATGGTTTTCCCTTGGCATCTACTATTAACGAGGTTCAGTGTTTTTCTCTTCAATCATGTGCCTCTTGTACCCTCTCCTTTCAAACTGTCTCCCCCAGAATACCCACAAAACAAAAAAAAATAAACACGGGATTTTAAATCACAGAAACTACCAAAACTTGTCTCCTTTCAGACTATCCCTAAACACTAAGTACATTTAATATTTTACAGGGTATTATTCAAAATCTGAGAGAAATTAGGATCACAATTTTATTCTTCTATAGAGAAGGATCAAATAGGATTCCAAATTCCATCTTATAAAATTGCAGTTTAAGGAATATAAACTCAGATATTCTAAGATTCAAGAATATTTCTTGAATTCCTCAGAAAAACAAACATTAAGTTTAATGGGCTATCAACATTTCCCAAGTTATTATGTTAATCTGGCTTCTTAATGCACTGACCTACATGCAAATGCCCTGTGGAAGAGCCCTATAATACATCTGCTAATGGAGTTTTCATCTTAAAATGTCAATTTTTTTACATACTTCTACTATTTTATACATGTCAGAAGGATGCAAACAAGTCCATTTAATATAGGGTAGATTGCTAACGGTCACAAAACGAACCAGTATTGCTTGTAACATCCACTCCAACCTGTATTTCTCATGGATCTCACCGCTATTTTCATACAATTCACTCATTTGTGGTCAACACATTTGTAATTGAAATGACATATGGAATCAAGCCCAAGTTAACAAGAGCTGACCCAGCCTTTGTAAGGGCCAGGAGGAAGCTCTGCTGTGGGGCAGGTAGATCCACAGTTTCAAAACACTTCTGAGAATAGCAAGAATGATCTCCTAACTCATTTCATTAAGGGAAAAGACTGCTTAAAGATGAGGAGTTTCCAAAACTCAGTTTCCAGAGCTGACATGCACAGGGGCCTGGGAAGGAAGACAGGCTGGAGGGCAAACCAGCACAGTTACAGGTCAGGAAGCTGTGCACTGGGCTCCTTCTGGGAAGAGGCACAACCCTGGATAACCAGGAAGGGTGGCTGAGACCTCCAAGATCAGCAGATGGACAGAGAAGTCCCCAGTTAAGTGAAGAACAAAGAAGCCTTTTGGAGTGCATGGCCCTGGAATCACGGAACCAGATCCCTTTGTGAGGCCAAGTAGCAAACAAGGGACAGATGACTGACAGAATGGCCAGCAGCAGTCTTGACAAGAATCACTAACAATTAAAAAAAGATGAAATTGAGTATTGGTAGGATTATGGGAAAAATGCACCCCACCCATGAGGCCTCTAGTCCACTAATGGACCTTACCATCTGTGGATAAAATGAAAGTTCCTGTGGCCAGGAATCTCACCTGACCCTGGTTGGCTGGCTCACTATGCAAGTGTGAGCAATACACTGCTACTGACTATATAAAGAGCTCTGCCCAGTGCTCTGGGGAACACAGTGGCACGGCTGCAAGGCTGCAGGAGAGTAGAACAGAGGCTACAGTGGTGGTAGTGCCGAGGACAGAGGACAGAGGATGGCTGTGCAGGCCACCAAGAGGCCCAGAAGTAGAGACTGGTTTGCTGCATGCAGACTCACTCTGAGTGGATGGGATTTCAGTGACTGACCTGCCACTGTGGGAATAAAGTCGGGTATGACCCTTTCACCCCAAGAATGTTCTACTGTCATTTCCTTGGTAACATTGAATCCATGGTGAACTTACCTGGCACTGAAACCCATTGGCAAGACACCATCCAACCTGGTCAAACTATTAATAAACATTCTCCTTGATATAATCAGGGAATTTGGTTGTTTCCATGTCAAAACTTACTAGCTTCATATCAGAGCTGATATTTTTTGAGAAAAAAACAAGAAAACAGGGGAACTATGTCCATGTAAAAGCAAATTCAAGCAGAACTTACCACAAAATAAATCATTAATTTAGGCAGCAGCCTTCAGGGGAATAAAGAGAACATTCCTTGGATTGAGCAGACAGAGCACATATTAACCCACACTAACATCTCTTCAGCCAGGCATCAAATGCTCACTAAGAACACAAGGCAACATTTTCCTTTTGCAACATACACCCCAGCACAGATGTAGAAGCAGAGCTGAGGGGGCACGTTTTGCACTGGCATCGTGATTGTTATGTTTGAGCAGGTGCAGTCTGGTTTGTGCTGCTGGAGGCCATGGTCAGCTTTCAGGCCAAAACTAGGTTGAGCTATGATAACTCTACTAGGGCAGTGCCCAAAGCAAAGGGGTCAGACTAGACAACAGCCTCAGTCACTGAAGTGTCTGGATGGCACAACTCTCTCTCCCTGATCATTCAGTGGGAAATGGAGAACCACCTGCTGGGGAAGAGGCTGACCCTTTCAGCAGCAAATGAGACCAAACACAGCAATGAGCCTAATGTGAGAGAACAGCCAGGGCGTTTATTTAGGACACACCCTACCAGCGAGCTGCACCTCATTTCACAGAGGAGGAAATGAGTGAGACTGAAGAATCAGAAAACAAACTAATGGTTCGCCACATAGCCCCAATACATGCCAGCTTTTAAAACAGGCAGATGGACAGAAGAGAGCGGGTAACTTCCTTGCACTCTCAGGCATACAAGCAAGGAGGAATGCAGTCACATCCACAGTGAGCTCACCTACCTCTTCAAGGTATTAGGGCACAAGCTAGAGTTAATTTCTTCTGCTTCTGAACTGCTAACTGTCTGGCTTAAAATCCTTTCATTTACGGAGAGGAATGATGACGTGGTCTAATTAAACTCTGTGCCTTAGCATGGTGATCCTCCTCCTCATCCCCAACAGCAGAGTAAACTGTAGACATTCAGTGAGAGGCACATCTAGGGCATGCCCCGATGTGGTCGGAACCCAACATTTGGTGGCGAAGGGAAGCGCTAAGATCAGTAACCATCACACCTATTTGAATTACTAATTACCAACAGAGTATAAATCAAACATCCTGTGGCTATGTCTACTTCTCAGCCTGGGGTAACATGGCTTTTTCCTTCTGCAGAAAACATACTAGAATGGAAGTAACGATGACATCATTCCAGGAATAATATTCAACTTACACTACTTGTTTTCAGTGTGCGCCCACCACATTTTCTTGCACTTTATTATTTGTAGATACTGCGTTTCTTACAATCTGAAGGCTTGCAGCAGCCTGAGTGAAGCAGGTTTATTGGCTTATTTTGTGTCACATTTTGGTAATTCTCACAATATTTCAAACTTTTCATTATTATTCTGCTTGTGGTGATCAGTGATTCCAGTCTGCTGAAAGCTCAGGTGATGGTCAGCATTCTTTAGCAATAAAGTATTTTTCAATTAAGGTACATACTTTTTTTTTTTAAGATATAATGCCATTGCATGCTTAATGGACTGCACTATAGTCTAAACAACTTTTATATGCCCCGGGAAACCAAAAAAGTCATTGGACTTGCTTTGTTGTGATACTGACTTTACCGTCGTGGTCTGGAATGGAACCGCAGTATGTCTGAGGTGTGCCTGTAAGTCATTTGAAAATGCCAAAGCCCAGCCTTCCCCTTGCTGCAAGACAGCTGCATTATCAGTTTCACATGGAGCTCTAACCGCTGACAGTACACGTGACCAAGGAGACCAAGGAGGGGGCCTTCTGACCCTGACGTTTAAGGGGCGGGTCCTCAGTTAGAGGGCAGGTTTTGAAGATATTAAAAAAATCTGAACAGCTTTGCTTTTCTTTTCAAACATTTCTTCATTTATTGGTGTATCTCTCAGCTTTGCCTGTGAGCAGCGGGAATCCCTGGGCTGGAAAAACAACGAACATGAGAAGGCTCCATGTGGAACGTGAGTTCACAGCTTTCCAGTAAGGTAGCAAGAAGGGAAAGGTGACTTTGCAAGTGTGATCAGGTCTGTACTTAAAGAACAAATTACATCTGCTGAGGAAGAAAACAAAATAAGATTATAAATCTAAAGATTTATACTAAGTGGTGCCTTGGATAAAAGCACATGTGAGGGGGCGGAGCCAGGATGGCGGAGTGAGTAGAGCAGTGGAAATCTCCTCCCAAAAACACATAGAGCTATGAAAATATAACAAAGAAAATTCTTCCTGAAATAGAGACCAGAGGACACAGGACAACATCCAGACCACATCCACACCTGCAAGAACACAGCGCCTTGCGAAGGCGGTAAGATACAAGGCCCGGCCTGGCGGGACCCGAGCGCCCCTCCCTCCGGCTCCCGGAAGGTGGAAAGAAACTGGAACGTTTTTTTTTTTTTTGGCGAGTGCTTTTTGGGAGACTTAAAGGGACAGGGACGCCGTTGCTAGGGAGGCAGGGCGGCGGGACCGGTGAGCGGGTGCCTGGGACTGGCGCCTGAGGACAAAGTTATCGCGTGTTTTTCCCTACGGGACCGGTGGGCGGGTGCCTGGGACCGGCGCCTGAAGACAAAGAATATCGTGCATTTTTCCCTGTAGGACCAGTGGGCAGGTGCTTTTTGGAAGCCTTGAAGAGACAGGGAACCCGGTGCTAGGGAAGCAGGGCAGAAGAACCAGTGAGTGGGTGCCTGGGACTGGTGTCTGAGGAAAAAAAAAAAAAATCGCGTGTTTTTTCCCTTTTTTTTTTTCTGTTCCCTCTCTCATTGTTGCTGTTGTTGTTTTGGTTTGGAGAGTGCTTTTTAGAAGTCTTAAAGGGGCAGGACAGGACACAGAGACCAGAGCCAGGGAATCTGGGGATCTCTGGGCAATCTAACCCCCTGGGCAACAGGGAGCACAGAGGCCCCTTACGGAGATAAACAGCCTCCCGGCTGCTCCCCCTCCAACGGGGCTCCACCACTTTGGAGGAGCAGCCCCAGCCAGGCCAGGCCCAACAGCGGAGATAAACTCCATAGCAAACCGGCAGGTAGCAGAAGCCCTGCCTGCGCACAGCTGACAAGCATAAGCCACTAGAGGTCGCTATTGTCTCAGGACAGGAAGGCCACAAACCAACAAGAAGGGAAGCTCTTCCAGCGGTCACTCCTACTAGGTCTGCAAAATATCTCTATCACCATGAAAAGGCAAAACTACAGGCAGACAAAGATCACAGAGACAACACCTGAGAAGGGGACAGACCTAACCAGTCCTCCTGAAAAAAAATTCAAAATAAAAATCATGAACATGCTGACAGAGATGCAGAGAAAAATGCAAGAGCATTGGGATGAGATGCAGAGAAAAATGCAAGAGCAATGGGATGAAGTCCAGAGGGAGATCACAGATGTCAGGAAGGAAATCACAGAAGTGAAACAATCCCTGGAAGGATTTATAAGCAGAATGGATAAGATGCAAGAGGCCACTGAAGGAATAGAAGCCAGAGAACAGGAACGTATAGCAGCTGACAAAGAGAGAGATAAAAGGATCTCCAGGAATGAAACAAGACTAAGAGAGCTATGTGACCAAGCAAAAAGGAATAATATTTGTATTATAGGGGTACCAGAAGAAGAAGAAAGAGGATAAGGGATAGAAAGTCTCTTTGAAGAAATAATTGCTGAAAACTTCCCCAAACTGGGGGAGGAAATAATCAAACAGACCATGGAATTACACAGAACCCCCAACAGAAAGAATCCAAGGAGGACAATACCAAGATACATAGTAATTAAAATGGCAAGGATCAAGTACAAGGAGAGATTTAAAGGCAGCTAGAGAGAAAAAGGTCACCTATAAAGGAAAACCCATCAGGCTAACATCAGAATTCTCGACAGAAACCCTAAAGGCCAGAAGAGAATGGCATGATATACTTAATGCAATGAAACAGAGGGGCCTTGAACCAAAGATACTGTATCCAGCACGACTATCATTTAAATATGATGGCGGGATTAAACAATTCCCAGACAAGCAAAACCTGAGGGATTTTGCTTCCCACAAACCACCGCTATAGGGCATCCTACAGGGACTGCTCTAGATGGGAGCACCCCTAAAAAGAGCACAGAACAAAACACAAAACATATGAAGAATGGAGGAGGAGGAATAAGAAGGGAGAGAAGAAAAGAATCTCCAGACAGTGTATATAACAGCTCAGTAAGTGAGCTAAGTTAGACAGTAAGATACTAAAGAAGCTTACCTTGAGCCTTTGGTAACCACGAATCTAAAGCCTGCAATGGCAATAAGTACATATCTCTCAATAGTCACCCTAAATGTAAATGGACTGAATGCCCCAATCAAAGACACAGGGTAATAGAATGGATAAAAAAGCAAGACCCATCTATATTCTGCTTACAAGAAACTCACCTTAAACTTAAAGACAAGCATAGACTTAAAGTCAAGGGATGGAAAAACATATTTCAGGCAAACAACAGCGAGAAAAAAGCAGGGGTTGCAGTACTAATATCAGACAAAATAGACTTCAAAACAAAGAAAGTAACAAGAGATAAAGAAGGATACCACATAATGATAAAGGGCTCAGTCCAACAAGAGGATATAACCATTTTAAATATATATGCACCCAATACAGGAGCACCAGCATATGTGAAGCAAATACTAACAGAACTAAAGAGGGAAATAGACTGCAATGCACTCATTTTAGGAGACTTCAACACACCACTCACTCCAAAGGATAGATCCACCGGGCAGAAAATAAGCAAGGACACACAGGCACTGAACAACACACTAGAACAGATGGACCTAATAGACATCTATAGAACTCTACATCCAAAAGCAACAGGATATACATTCTTCTCAAGTGCACATGGAACATTCTCCAGAATAGACCACATACTAGCTCACAAAAAGAGCCTCAGTAAATTCCAAAATATTGAAATTCTACCAACCAATTTTTCAGACCACAAAGGTATAAAAGTAGAAACAAATTCTACAAAGAAAACAAAAAGGCTCACAAACACATGGAGGCTTAACAGCATGCTACTAAATAATCAATGGATCAATGAACAAATCAAAATAGAGATCAAGGAATATATAGAAACAAATGACAACAACAACACTAAGCCCCAACTTCTGTCGGACGCAGCGAAAGCAGTCTTAAGAGGAAAGTATATAGCAATCCAGGCACACGTGAAGAAGGAAGAACAATCGCAAATAAACAGTCTAACATCACAATTTTTGAAACTGGAAAAAGAAGAACAAATGAGGCCTAAGGTCAGCAGAACTAGGGACATAATAAAGATCAGAGAAGAAATAAACAAAATTGAGAAGAATAAAACAATAGCAAAAATCAATGAAACCAAGAGCTGGTTCTTTGAGAAAATAAACAAAATAGATAAGCCTCTAGCCAAACTTATTAAGAGAAAAAGAGAATCAACACAAATCAACATAATCAGAAATGAGAATGGAAAAATTACGACAGACTCCACAGAAATACAAAGAATTATTAAAGACAACTATGAAAACCTATATGCCAACAAGCTGGAAAACCTAGAAGAAATGGACAACTTCCTAGAAAAATACAACCTCCCAAGACTGACCAGGGAAGAAACACAAAAGTTAAACAAACCAATTACGAGCAAAGAAATTGAAACAGTAATAAAAAAACTACCCAAGAACAAAACCCCGGGGCCGGACGGATTTACCTCGGAATTTTATCAGACACACAGAGAAGACATAATACCCATTCTCCTTAAAGTGTTCCAAAAACTAGAAGAGGAGGGAATACTCCCAAACTCATTCTATGAAGCCAACATCACCCTAATACCAAAGCCAGGCAAAGACCCCCCAAAAAAGAAAATTACAGACCAATATCCCTGATGAATGTAGATGCAAAAATACTAAATAAAATATTAGCAAACAGAATTCAACAGTATATCAAAAGGATCATACACGATGACCAAGTGGGATTCATCCCAGGGATGCAAGGATGGTACAACATTCGAAAATCCATCAACATCATCCACCACATCAACAAAAAGAAAGACAAAAACCACATGATCATCTCCATAGATGCTGAAAAAGCATTTGACAAAATTCAACATCCATTCATGATAAAAATTCTCAGCAAAATGGGAATAGAGGGCAAGTACCTTAACATAATAAAGGCCATATACAATAAACCCACAGCCAGCATTATACTGAACAGCAAAAAGCTGAAAGCATTTCCTCTGAGATCGGGAACAAGACAGGGATGCCCACTCTCCCCACTGTTATTTAACATAGTACTGGAGGTCCTAGCCACGGCAATCAGACAAAACAAAGAAATACAAGGAATCCAGATTGGTAAAGAAGAAGTTAAAGTGTCACTATTTGCAGATGATATGATACTGTACATAAAAAACCCTAAAGACTCCACTCCAAAACTACTAGAACTGATATCGGAATACAGCAAAGTTGCAGGATACAAAATTAACACACAGAAATCTGTAGCTTTCCTATACACTAACAATGAATCAATAGAAAGAGAAAGCAGGAAAACAATTCCATTCACCATTGCATCAAAAAGAATAAAATACCTAGGAATAAACCTAACCAAAGAAGTGAAAGACTTATACTCTGAAAACTACAAGTCACTCTTAAGAGAAATTAAAGGGGACACTAATAAATGGAAACTCATCCCATGCTCATGGCTAGGAAGAATTAATATCGTCAAAATGGCCATCCTGCCCAAAGCAATATACAGATTTGATGCAATCCCTCTCAAATTACCAGCAACATTCTTCAATGAATTGGAACAAATAATTCAAAAATTCATATGGAAACACCAAAGACCCCGAATAGCCAAAGCAATCCTGAAAAAGAAGAATAAAGTAAGGGGGACCTCACTCCCCAACTTCAAGCTCTACTACAAAGCCATAGTAATCAAGACAATTTGGTATTGGCACAAGAACAGAGCCACAGACCAGTGGAACAGATTAAAGACTCCAGACATTAACCCAAACATATATGGTCAATTAATATTTGATAAAGGAGCCATGGACATACAATGGCAAAATGACAGTCTCTTCAACAGATGGTGCTGGCAAAACTGGACAGCTACATGTAGGAGAATGAAACTGGACCATCGGCTCAACCCATATACAAAGGTAAACTCAAAATGGATCAAAGACCTGAATGTAAGTCATGAAACCATTAAACTCTTGGAAAAAAACATAGGCAAAAACCTCTTAGACATAAACATGAGTGACCTCTTCTTGAACATATCTCCCCGGGCAAGGAAAACAACAGCAAAAATGAGCAAGTGGGACTACATTAAGCTGAAAAGCTTCTGTACAGCGAAAGACACCATCAATAGAACAAAAAGGAACCCTACAGTATGGGAGAATATATTTGAAAATGACACATACGATAAAGGCTTGACGTCCAGAATATATAAAGAGCTCACATGCCTCAACAAACAAAAAACAAATAACCCAATTAAAAAATGGGCAGAGGAACTGAACAGACAGTTCTCTAAAAAAGAAATACAGATGGCCAAGAGACACATGAAAAGATGCTCCACATCGCTAATTATCAGAGAAATGCAAATTAAAACTACAATGAGGTATCACCTCACACCAGTAAGGATAGCTGCCATCCAAAAGACAAACAACAACAAATGTTGGCGAGGCTGTGGAGAAAGGGGAACCCTCATACACTGGGTGGGAATGTAGATTAGTTCAACCATTGTGGAAAGCAATTTGGAGGTTCAGCAAAATGCTCAAAACAGACCTACCATTTGACCCAGGAATTCCACTCCTAGGAATTTACCCTAAGAACGCAGCAATCAAGTTTGAGAAAGACAGATGCACCCCTATGTTTATCGCAGCACTATTTACAATAGACAAGAATTGGAAGCAACCTAAATGTCCATCGGTAGATGAATGGATAAAGAAGATGTGGTACATATACACAATGGAATACTACTCAGCCATAAGAAGTGGAAAAATCCAACCATTTGCAGCAACATGGATGGAGCTGGAGAGTATTATGCTCAGTGAAATAAGCCAAGCGTAGAAAGAGAAATACCAAATGATTTCACTCATCTGAGGAGTATAAGAACAAAGGAAAAACTGAAGGAACAAAACAGCAGCGGAATTACAGAACCCAAAAATGGACTAACAGGTACCAAAGGGAAAGGAACTGGGGAGGATGGGTGGGCAGGGAGGGAAAAGGTGGGGGAAGAAGAAGGGGGGTATTAAGATTAGCATGCATTGGGGGGGAGGGAGAAAGGGGAGTGTGGGCTGCACAACACAGAGAGGACAAGTAGGGATTCTACAACATTTTGCTAAGCTGATGGACAGTAACCGTAATGTGGTTGTTAGGGGGGACCTGATATAGGGGAGAGCATAGTAAACATAGTACTCTTCATGTAAGTACAGATTAAAGATTAAAAAAAAAAAGAAAGAAAGAAAGAAAAGGGGGATTACTCCTTGATAGGATAAAACTATTGGTAAATCAAAGATCAACGCATGCTTTAAATATCCTTAATGTTGATCACTTAAAGGGTGTCAGATGATCAGCTATGGAGGTACTCTTTTCTCATAATATTCCTTTCTCTTAATAAAAAAAAAAAAAAAAGCAGTCCCTGTGTGCTGACCTCCAGTGAGTTTTGCACAGTGGTATAGAGGGCATGTGAAAGTGTGGGCAAAGGGTCTGTTTGTTTCTATGCAGAAGATCAAGGCCTAGCTTGGATACCCAGAAAATGAACTAAGATACGATATGAGGAGGAGCTTCCGGCATCAGCACTCTCTGGAGGACTTGTGCCGGGGGATGATCATCAAAAAGCCTCCACAGGGATCCGGACGATGCTGCGGTTGTGGCTGCATCCAGCCCACCGTCTCCTGGACTTGCCATAGGAATGAGGAGGGAGATGTCTAGGCTGGCATGTGCATACAGTGAGACAACGAATTTGACCGGATCTGTAGTGTTGGAACTCAACCAGGAGTTGGGAGGGGTGCAAGTTGTAGCACTCCAAAATCTTATGACTATAGACTATCTACGATTAAAGGAACATATGGGATGTGAACAGATCCCAGAAATGGGCTGCTTTAATTTGTCTGATTTTTCTCAAGACTGTTCAAGTACAGTTGGACAATATCCATCATGTCATAGACAAATTTTCACAAATGCCTAGGGTGCCTAAATGGTTTTCTTGGCTTCACTGGAGATGGATGGTAATTATAGATTTGCTATGTTTATGTCACCATATTCCTATTATGTTAATATGTGTGTGCGAATTAGTTAGTTGTTTAAAACCTATACATGCTTAAGGTACTCTACAAGAAGATATGTCAAAGAAATAATCAATCCTCCCATGTTTTCTTCCATATGCTACCTCTACAGCTTTTCTTCTTCCTTCCTAATTACTGCCCTTAAATAGAATTCGTGCCTCATATCGAATTTACCAAGTATCGTAATTCCTCCAGGTGGTAAAGATAACCTCGAGACAAGTGCTGGGCATAGAAGCCACAGGGCATAAATCTGCAAAGAAGTAAAAAGCTAACCTTTTCAAACAATATGGCTTCCCTCTCACTTACCAACTTTACATTTCCCTGTATGGCCCCGGAAGATGACTGGTTAGCCAGAGATGGGTAAGATTCCTCAAGGGAGGAACAACCTAAGACAGGCACAGTCGCAGGGGGGCCATCAGGTGAGAAACTGGGGATCAACAGAGGTGAGGCTCAGAACCTCATCCCCCCTGCTTTGAGAGAAATCTTCTGCATCCGTGGATGTTTTGCTGCCCTTGTCTAGCTTGGATTAATACTTAGTCCATAGGCACACACCTGATCATCTGATCATCTAAATTTGCCCTCTTACAGCACTAAACTATGTTTTCTACCTTTATCTTGCATCTACCTACCACTTCAGCATTTTATTAAAAATAAAAATAATAATAATAATAAAGGGAGAAATGTGGGATCTACATATAAATCAAGTATAAAAATCAAACGAATATTCATATTTGACCTGATTGTTTATAGTTCATAATGCGTGATCAAAACCGAAAGTTTCTGTGATGAATGCCCTTGTACTCTTCACCATGTAAGAATTTATTCACTATGTAAGAATTCGTTCACCATGTAAGAACTTGTTCGTTATGCTTCAGAAGATTGGAGACTGACGAGGAAAAAAAAAAAAAAAAGCACATGTGAGTTTTCAAATGGTAGTCTGCCATCTCAGCTTCCTGGTGAAGAGTGGGTCTGTAATACTGGAGGCCCGTAATCGAAAGTGAAAACGCTGAGACATTAAAGAGAAGCCAGACATCCTCACTGAGTGCAATGCGGTGAGATTATCTTGAACAGTTACAAAAGGCAAAGAACTGTATTTATAATACCTGTGCTTCTTCTAAAGACAAAAGCTTCACTCAGTTAGAGCTGGGTTACTCAGGAATGGGCTGAAGCTGAGATTTGAGTATGTCATTAAAGCTGACTAATAGTATGAACACTCTCTGGACAATGTCTATTCTACTTAGAACTTTCTATTTAGAAATGTCTCCTTGTAACTAAAGGACATACTAATTACAAGTAAAATTATAGCCACACCTTTGAGAGCTTACTCATCATTTTATGGCTAAATCCTTGAGAACTTGGAGTGGAGGACCCAGCTGTCCATAGCTCCATGTGTTCCCAGAAGCAACCCAAAGTCTGGGGTTTTGTAGAGGAGCACAGAGTTAGGGGCTGTTCCCCTCTATGCTCATTGCTATATACATACCTGGAAAGAACTCATCTACAGCAACACCTTAGCTTGTTCGCAGGCCTCCCGTCACGTTCAGGCTATGAAATGCTTGGTATGCCAGCCCAGAGCAAACCTCTATTGTGCCCAGGGCCTAGGAGTTCCCATTTACATCCACCCAGGGACTCTGCATGCAGTCTCCCATGGCTCTGCCCTGCCCCACCCCTGCGCCTCTGTCCCCAAATCCCGGTGGTCCTTTGGGCAGCTCTTTTTTCTTCAGCACAAGGCTCCTTGGGTCTGCGTGACAGCAAAGACTCAGAGCCACGTTGCCCAACTCCAGCTTTCCCAGTTTTAAGCCAATCTGCAGGCAGACAGTTCAGTGCAGCTCAGAAATCTACAGTGGCTTCCTATTGCCTACAGAGTCAAGTGCAAACTCCACTTCCCACATTCAAGGCCCTCTGTCTCCATCCTGATGCCTCTTATCAGCTACCGGCTGACAGGTAGCTCTCCACTGGGTGAGGCCAGGAGCCATCCCTCTCCTGGGTATCTGTGCTGACAGTATGCCTTTTCTTAACAGCCTTCTTTCCTCTGTGCCACCCAACCCGACCATGCCCATGCTGTTCATCTCAAGTGTCTTCCAGAAGCTTCTCTGCGCCCTTCAGTGCATACCTGTCTCCCCCTCAAAATCCTACAGCTGTTTCTAGAACCCCATGCATTTCAGCTGTAAGGTAGCCACACTGAATACAACCCCCCAAGAGTTTTGTATTTTAGCTTAGTCTCCCTGGCTGGACTATAGGATTTCTGAGGTCAGTGACCAGCTCTTTACAGTATTATTTATGTGTCCTGCATATTGGGCACAGAGTCAATAAGCAGTAAACACTCCAAAGACCTGGGGCTGGAAGAGGAGCTTTTTCAGCCCCTTCACTGTAGATAAAACAGCTAAGCTCTAGGGAAACTGTTGACGAATTCTTGTTGATGAAGACTTCCTTGAAGAGAGCCCAGGCCTCCCAGTCCTCAGATCAGTGCCTCATACCCCACTCCACCACCTTTTGCTTAAGCCCCCAGGCTGATTTTTTTTTTAAGTTGCCTGAAGCACACTTCTAAGGGACATTCCCTTAGTCTATGTAGGGTCATTCAGTATACCTGGGAGTCAAAAGTCTCCCTGAAAATAATTTACGATGCTCACTTCTTTTTTTTTTTTTGTTCAGTCAGGCTGTACCTGCCTAATATTACCAGTGTTTGACATCACTGACCACAGTCGTACTTAGCAACTGTAATCCCCAGGCCAGGCGGGAAGAGCCATCCCTGCCCGTGTTATGAGGGAACACTGCCCTCAGGCGCCCCTGCCCTCGGCCAGCTGGCAGGGGACAACTGGGACACGGAGGAGGGATAGACCAGGACAGACAGACAGACACACACACACACACACACACACACACACACACACACACACACACAAAACCCACCAGGGCAGGAGACGACCAGCACAAATCAACACCCAAAATGCAGTTGTGAGTGACATGAGAGAGGAAATCTTGACGTGCAAGGTCAGGTGCCAAATCTCTTAGCCTCATTCAGATTACCTTTACATATAGGTAACAGGTGTTCAGCCAGAGCTGCTGGAAGAACAAATGTCGGGTCTGGTCATATTCCATAAACTAACAACAGAAGCTAGCATTTCTAGTTGTTATAATTTTAACTTTAAACATAAGATGCCCTGCAGAGGCAGGGGAGCATAAGATGGGCATAGCAGGTAACAGACTGCTTGTCCACACAGCACTCTTCCCTGCGGTCTGGGGGCGTGGAAGCCTAGGCGCCCTTGGCATTCCTGCACAGCAGCGCATCTGTGCAGGTGCGGGGGCGAGAACCTGTTTGCTGCCAGGGCTTGTGTCATTGCGCTGGGTGCCGGGGAGGCCTTGATGCGCACGGGCTTCTCCCCAAGCTCGGAACTTCTCAGCAAAGCGGGTTGACACGGGCAGCTGCAGGACAGCCTCTCCAGAGTCTTTAATTAACTCAATCCACCTGACCACAGTCCTTAAATAATTGAGTGCCTTGGTAACTAATGTCCGAACATTTGAAGAATTCTGTTAGGAGAACGGTTTAACCTTTGGATTCTAGTTTCAAACATTCTGTTATTCACAAGCTGAAGCGACATCAAAAAATTAAGTGCTTGAGAAAAAGAAAGGGATGAGCAGGGAGTCATGTTATTCGAATGGGATCATTTCAGACGGTAATTCAGCAAACTGAACATATGGAAAGATGAAAATGACTCAGGCGGTTTTCCGAGTCACATGATAATTTTACCATCTGTTACAACCTTTAAGTGTGGTTATTTGAAGCTGACAGACTCCTAAAATTCTGTGGAAAAAATTTGTTTTCCTTATTTACTTCTTCAAAACAAAACGACCTACATTGATTCTTTGTGACTTTGTTTAACATCGGCGGGTCCTAAAAAATATAGAAAAATATTTATTTCTTATTGTTCTTTGGACTACAACGTAAATGCTATATTGAACTACTGTATCAAATACTAAATATTCTATTATTAAAAAAACATGAATCAAATCCTTCTGCCTCCCCCACCCCATCCCAGTTTTCCATACAGCCTTACATAATATTAAATTAGAAAACAATAATACAGTTTACTCTTTCTTAGTCTGGAAGTTAACGCAGTTTTAAACTATTACTAAATATATTTATCAAACGCAATTCAACCCTGAGAATTCACATTCTTAACCTAGAACACCTTCTCCCTCTTCTCTGTTTACAGCCTCTGTATTTCTCCTTCAAGGCCAAGTTCAGATTCACCTTGCCAAAGCCTTCTGCCAAGTCTGCAGAGAAACGAAGCACGTGACGTCACGAAATCACGGTCCGCCCCCCAACGAAGCCCTCTGGGCACCATGTTAGAGTGCGTGCGTGCCTTGTGTACGCCCCCAGACGCCCGGTAGGGATCTCAAGTTCAAGAGGCGCACAACTGAGCTCAGGACCCCCGAGACCCTGCTTCTTCCCGGCCTTCCTCTGTCTCCACGCTGCTGGAGGCTCAGACCGAAATCCTTGTGGTCATCTGTATCCAAAATCTGACCACTTCTCACCACCTACTCCCACTGCCCTGCTCTGGGCTATCCTAACAGCCCCGTTTAGGTCCTCGGATTCCAACCTTTGAGCTCCTCCACTAGCCAAAGTGAAGGTGATACAATTGGTCAGATCATGTTACCCCTTTGCTCAAAACTTCCCAGGACTTCAACCTCCCTCAGAGAGAAGCCAGTGCTTTGCTGTGGCCTGGGTGCAATATCCTACATCATTTGCCCCTTCTTCCTTGATCCCATCACTCCCTCTAACTCAGCTCCAGCCTCAATGGCTGTCTAGCTGCACCTCCAATATTGGAACTTTGTTCCAGAAAACGATTCCCCAGATAGCTGTATAAAGCACTCCCTGCACCCTTCAGTTCCTCACAGAAATGCAATCTGCTCAGTAAGGCCTTTTTTGATTTCCTTATCAAAGACCACACCCTGGACCCCACCCTGCCTGAGGGCACCCCAGTGTACATTCCTGACCTCCTGTTCTCCCTTTGCTGTGGGATATGCCTCCCTAGCAATGTATCCCTTGGAACACAGTATGCAGTTACTTAGGGTACATTAGAAAAACTCAATTCAGTCTGCCTCTAGGTTTTCCCTGTGTCTCTCTTTTTTGTGTCTCCTCTGCTACCCACAAAAAGCACTCATACTCACAACTCTTGACACTTCTGATCACCAAATGGGTGGAAGTTTTTCCCTGTAACAAGGAATTTTCTGCATCACCAGTGGGGTGTCTTACAATTAAATGCAACTCTGACACAATCTACTTGGAGATGTGCTCAGATCCCACATGGTAAGGGCTCAGGCCCACAAGGTTGCCTCTCTCCCCTTCATATGCCAATCACAAGTCCAGGCTGTTACCTGAACTTCTGGCTTATCGGCTGTAAATCAGTTTCCCACAAGCCCCTCTTCAGCCTTCTTGCTAGAGCTGCTCACAGAACTGAGGAGAACAATTTATGCACTGGATCACCTATAAAAAGATATAACTTAAGAATAGCCAGATGGAAGAGATACACAGGATGAGGTCTGGGAGGGTGCTGAGCACAGGATCTTCTGTCCCTGTGGAGTTGGAGTACATCACCCTCCCAGTGTGGATGTGTTCACCAACCTGGAAGCTCCCCAAACTCCATGCTTTGGGATTTTTATGGGGGCTTCCTCATGTAGGCATGATCAGTTATGAACTCCATTTCCAGCCCCTCTCTGGAGGATGGGGTTGGGGCTGAAAATTCCAAGCTACCCAGAGTCACCTCTTTAGGACAAAAGATGAGCCTAGTGCTCTTATCACTTAGGAAATTAAAAGGGACCTAGGAGCTCTGTGCCAGTAAGCAGGGCAGAGACCAATATACTAACTTCTATTATCTCAGTTATCTTGCTTATTGTATCTCCTTCCCTCTCCAAGATAGACACATCCAAGAAGGCAAGATCCATAAGTGCCCTGAACAGTACCTGGTGAACTTAACTGCTCATAAATACCTCCTGAAGAATGCATGCTTCTCTCCTCTTTAGATTTCTCAAGGCCTCACATTTATATATACACATGAAGCACTCATATAGAGCTGTTCATACATAAATAACTGCAAATGTCATTTAAGCAATGTGGGCCTCTGTTTTCTCATCAAGACAATGAAATTATATCTAAGGTCTCTTGAAAATGAGCAACATCTTCTGAAACCCTCATTTTACAGAAGAGGAAACAAGCTCAGACCTGGGAAGAGATGTGCCTTATCTACTTACTGCAGACCCACTGAGTGCTAGGGATGCAAAGTGAGGTCAAGACCACTCTTTTGGGAGGACAGATAGGAAAACAAATAATGTCAGTACAAGGTGATAAGTGCTGTAACAGAAGAATGGGATATCCCAATATAAGGTGGTGCGCAAGGTGTATGGGAACCAGCAGGCAGAAAGCTAAGTGCTTGGGAGAAAGCAGGAAGAAATGGGGTAGGGCTCTGGGAAGACAGTGAGTAGAACCTGCTTCTATGCAGCCCCCAGGGCTGCATGCCCAGCTCAGCATGTCCCTGGGCATCTCTCCTGCCTTTCCTCCTCAGTGTATATTTGGACTAAAGATCTCTTTCAGCTGTGCTGCAGATCCAACAACGAACCAGGGTCTGAATAAAGCTCAAAAGAGGCTTCCGTAAAGCAGAGTGGAAAGGGGACTGAGCCCATCAACTTGACTAAATGGCTGAACTCTGGCCACAATGCCACCTAAGTACTGACAAGGGACGAGTGTTATAATTAGAGCCTCCAATTCTTATTTGTAATGTGTGACCCACTGACCACACTCAGAGGGATGAAACCTAGCACTTTTTATTCTGCATGCCTTTGTTTTCCCTGCAGCACTCCCTAACTGTGTTTGTATTGACTGTGCATTACCTAGGTCTCTGAGGCCCCTGGGAGCTTTCTGTTGAAAAGCTCAGCACCAGGTACCAATAAATAAAGCTGCAAAGGCTTCAGAGTGCAGGCTTTTATTTCACAAAGCAAGTCAACCTTAACCAGAGTGGCCAACGCAAACAGAATCTGGTCTGGATCAAGCATACAGTAAATAGCTAAAAAACACTGACAATGTCTAACACAAAACCAATCAATGTGTCTCGCAGAAGAATTGATTCTGTTCTACAGATTAAAGAAGGGAAATATGAACACCAACAGAAAATATTAGACAAGCCCTACTGGTCTGATTCATTCTCAGGGAGACAATCACACAGTCCTCTCAGAAGTACTCCCTCTACACCTCCGAATCCTGCTTCACCCCTAATCCACTCTGAATGAATACAGAAGGCAGACTGCAAACTGAGTACAGGAGGGGCATCAAGAAGACACCCCCAAAGTTGCCTGCATTCCAGCCAGGATGACCACTTGATGGCAATCGATCTTCTCAGGCTTGAGGGTTGTTATAATTTGTTAGAACTGGTTAGAATATACAGTGGATATCCTCAGGTTTGAGGGTTATTATAATTTGTTGTAATTTTTGTTACTTGTATATTGTCATGGATGGAATTTGCTTACAATGCTCCAGCTTTCCCGCATGGACCACTGCAGAGGATTGAGGGCACATAAATTGAGAGGAGAGAATCCTGGAGGGGTGGAGTGTGGATAAAGTGAAGGTGCCTGTGGCCAGGATTCTCACCTGTCCCTGGTTGGCTAGCTCACTACACAGGTGTGGGCAATGTGTCATTATTGACTCTATATAAAGAGCTCTACCTAGTGCTCTGGGCAACACGGTGGCATGGCTGCAAGACAGCAGAGGCTGGAGTGACGGCAGCACTGAAGACAGAGGCTGGGACGGCTGTGCAGGCAGAGAGGCCCAGAGGCAGAGACCAGCTTGCTGCATGCAGACTGGCTTTGCGTAAATGGAATTTTAGTGATTGACCTGCCACAGTGGAAATAAAGTTGGGTATAGCACTTTCACCCCAAGAACATCCTACTGTCATTCTTTTGGTCACATTGAATTCATAGTGAACTTGCCAGGGGCTGAAACCCATTGGCAAGATAATCATGCTTTATTTTTTTATTTTTAAAGTACTTGTCTTCTCATCCCTTTCAGTTACACTTGCCTGTAGCTGTGCCTTTGCTTTGCCGGCAGAGTTTACGTGTTTGGGTTCAGTGGAATTCCTTTCCTTGTTGCCATTTCTGTTTCAGATATAAGGTCTTTACTGCAGATTTTAGATAAAGTGATCCCAATGTGAAGTGTAGCTTTGTCACCATTAAGGAAAAAAAAAGCAGTGTCACAAATTTAACCCCAAACTAGTGACATCCCTTCAAAAACAATTGTTTGTTTTGGGAACAGCTTGGGGGTGGTACTGCGTGATTTAAACGTGGCATACAACTTCAAGCAGTGCAAAGTAGTCTGAGAGGCTAAGCTATCTTTCAAAACAAGTAAAGTGCTTTGAACTCCTCTGACTTTGAGTTCCTACTACGTATTATTCAAAAGCACGGTTCAGTAAACTTTTTCTGCAAAAAGGCCAGATAGGAAATATTTTAGGTTTTGCAGCCAGATGGTTTCTGTCACAACTACTTAATTCTGCCATTATAGTTGGAAAGCAGCTGAAAATGATACAGAAACAAATGGGTGTGGCTGTATGGACACTAAAATATGATTTTCATAAAACTCTAATGTGCCAGGAAATAGTTTTTTCTTTTTTTTTTGTATCTTGTTTTTGGAGCCATTTGAAAAAAAAACATTCTTAGCTCAGGCCTCACAAAAATGGGGTGGGTGGGTCAAACTTCGGCCAGGACCCCTGGTGTGCCCACCCCTATTCCATTCTAAAAACTCAGTAACTATTTGATGTTAGTCATAAGAGATTTGTCCTACTGAAAACAATTTGAAAACTAAGAATCAATCCAGTACCCCCATTACCTTTTCCCACCCACTGTAGTAGCTCTTTATTTTACCTAAATCAAAAGCCACTGTAAAACAAGCCAAAGTAAGTTCCTTTTCTGAGCACTTGAAGAGTTGCAAAACATCTCTTCATATACAGGGAAAAGGCAGCACCCTGATGTAAGGCACCATGCCTACAATCTACAGAAAGAGGGACAAAGCTATCATGGGAACCCCACATTTACAAAGTAACACAAGGCAGTGGCAGCTTTATATTCAAATGCATACAAAAACTGTAATTTCGCCAAACATCACCATCATGATACAACCTTGCTTAGAGGAAGTGAATAAAAAAGCAAACTTATAGTAAACTAACATGACAAGTGGCTCTTCTCACAATGACTGCTGTTTTACATGGCTACTAAAGATAACATTAACAAAGATTTATTTCTTCCTCCTTGTCACCCTAGACAGTATTCCCTCAATAATTTTTTTTTCCTTAATAAAGATGTTTTCTTTGAAAAAGCCATCACAGTATTAAAAGTTATATGGGAAATACCCCAGTCTGTAATACCTCCTTTTATTTTTAAACAGACCTTCCCTCTGAAAAGATAAAAGTGTATTGTATTCTTTCTTCCATTCTCATAAGATTCCTATGTAGATGGTGCCGTATCTTTTTTCAATCTTAAAGTGGACAGATGTTAAATTGTTTGCTGGAAATAATGCAGAGTCCTTGGCGGAGCAGAGAATGAAGGCCACATTGCTGAGTTACCCTCCAAAGGCTTCTTCCAAATAAGGAAACCATTTCCATTCAGGAAATGAAACCCTGTACTTTCTGGGATGAGAAGATTCTGACCTGAGTACATCTGTGTTCCTGTATTACAAGGTTGACTACCAAAGAACTCTGTAAGGCCTATCATTACCATTCTGGACAAGCAGGGGTTGGCTATACTGATGGATGGAGTGACACTTATCTCAGTGATTTGCCATCAGCAGTGCTAAGAGAGCCTAAAAGCAAAAGTACAGCATGTCTAATATCTACCTGAAAGTGAAATATGATCCACAACTGCAATTCATTTTTGGAGTCTGGTACTTTTTCAGAAAATATTTTTCTACTAATTAAGTATACCAACTTCACTCTGAAAATTATCTGAACCTCTGCCACAAAACCAGTGCCCTGTTACTATATGGAACATCAAACTGTCAAATAATGGGTCAGTGTAAAACCAGCTGAGTGTGTATCTTTGATTCAGAACAGCATTCTGAAGTCCACAAAACTCTATTTGAATTAATACACTCAATTCTATTTTATCAATGACAATTCATTGATTTGCTATTTTATAAACCAAGAGGCACCTTTCTCATTTAGTTTATCCTTAAGTGCCCTTTGCACTAATTTCCTAAATGTACTCTTGTTGTTTTGCATGAAAACAGACTTCCTGAAGAACCACAGTGCAACCCGAATACCAATAATGAGACATCGATCCTGACCTTTTTTTTTAAACAGGAACTGCAGTCTTTCCTAAAAAAGGCAGGGAGGAGTATCTAGGAAATAACTATCTATCTACTGAAGATGTAAACTCGTATTTTGATATTTAAGTGGATATGATGTTGAGATTGTTCATGAGCTGCATCAGTGGTGGAAAATTCCTCTAAGGAAAAGCAAACATGTTCCTTCCTTATAACCTTGTTCTTATTCCTGTTCTATCTTTAAAACACTACTACTTAGAAAGTAATAAAATGTATCATCATTCTTCACAATGTTTCCCCAATACTGTGACGCAGTTGTCGACTTTCTGTGCCCAGGAAACACTGATGTAGAGCCCCAGTCGCTGGGCACTGCGATTCTTTTTTTCTTTTTTTTTTAGAGGGATAAAGAATATTTATTGAACATTTGCAGTAAACCAAACATTTTATAAACACAATTACATTTTCACAATGATTAGGCACTATTATAAATTCCTATTAGGCACTATTATAAATTTTACTGATGAGAAAAGTGGGCCTCAAATAGAGTAAGACAGCTGTCTATAGTGACATTAGTTTGGATCACTGACAGGTAACCCAGGTCAGAGTCTGTCTCCCCCTACACCTCACCCCAGGGCCAGTCAATGAATAGTTCTTCAATTTAGCATAAATGCACTCTGAAGGAAAGGCATGGTGATTACTAAATGATATGAAGAACAGCGCTGGGTAAAAACAATGGAGAGAGTGGTTGTAAAAATAAATCTGAAGAGTAGTGTTGGCAAAGTTGAAAAGTAAGATACAGGTCTGTCCTGTTTTGGGCTGCATTTCACAGTTTTCAAAATATCACAATACAAGCTAGAATTCTACTTCTGTTTACTGCAGGGCAAACTCTCATCCATTTAGTAATGCACCCCAGAATACTAAATCATTGTTTTACAAGACCTCTATGCATACGGTACTATTGTTGCTCATTACCAAACAATTACCAAAATAATCATTTGGCTTTAACCCAAGGGGACTATAAACAAACCCTTGGAGGTGGAGAGAGAGTAGGACTAAGGGATAGCTCAAGTAACACAGTGATTCACCTGTACAGGTGTGTGGGGGGGAGTGGGTGTTACAGTGTTCCTGGAAGATATCACAAGGCCTAGACTGGGACTATACTGACAACTAAGTGTGTGACCTTGTGCAAGTCAAGATGGATTGTTCAAAGACTTGATCTCATGGATAAAACGATGGGATTTTGTTGAACTATCTTTGAGATACTTTACAGGGTCCAAACACCAGTTTATAAATATTTTCGCCCAAGTGTCTGTACTTCACTTAGTTTCTGGGAAAATTCAGCCTCCATTCATCTAATCCAGCACAGTAAGGGCACCCTGGAGCAGGCCTCCTTTCCACCTGGACTCTCCTGCGTCGTTGGGCGTCCATCTGAGTGAGTCGGGGGAAAGAGGCGCTTTGAAATTGAAGGGTGGCCTCGAATGCCTAAAGTTGAAAAACTGCTGAATCAGGATGCCCCTATTTTGCCAGATCACTGGCAATCGGATGCTCCCTTCCCTCACCCCTCCTGTACTCTGCCAAGAAACTGGATCGGCCTGTCTACTCAGAGGTCAACTGCGAAGAGCAGACTGATGTCACTCAGTTGTCCTACAACCGCCCCAAGGTAGAAAAGCGCCGAAACACCTCTGCATCCTCAAAAGAGAGGGCATCCTCCGGAAGGTGACCCCTTAAGGCATTACTATCTGTGCAGCCTCGGCCTGCGGGACGCGGTCAGGAGGAAGGCGAGCGCGCTCGGGGCGCTGGAGAGTGTCCGTCGCCCCCTCGCCTCGCCACGCCCCGCGGTGGCCAGGATCGCACGGACGCGAGCTGGCCGGTCCGGGGGAGGGTATCCCGCAAAGAAAGACAGCAGCTCAGGAAGCCCCTGCAGTCGCCCTGGCCGAAGCACTTAGGGACCAGTTGCCCAGAGTTGCGGCGGCAACCCCCGCGTCCTGTTCGCGGCCACCGCGCGGGCTTCCGCCTTCCCGGAGGCTGCCCGGGCGAGTCAGCGCAGGGGGCGCCGGGCAGGGCCGGGCCGGGGCGCGGGGCCTCCTACCTGTGGTGGACAGCACGGTGCTGGCGAAGAAGAGCGCCGAGGTGAAGTCCCAGTTCCAGTTGCCCGACGCGTTGCTGAGCACCGACACGCCGTAGTTGCTGGCCTCCAGCACCCGGCCCAGGAACTGCTCGAGCTGCTGCTCAGACAGGCACTCGTGCTGCTCCAGGAAGCGCCGCTTCAGCTTGCGCAGCTCCTGGCGCAGCAGGTCCTCGTAGGGCAGCTCCACCGACGAGAAAACCACGGCGCCGAAGACCAGGTAGAGCAGGTAGCCGAGCACCAGGAAGCCGAAGCACCAGGCCGAGCGGTGCCGCTCCACCAGGCGCACGCACGAGCTGCCGGCCAGGGACTGCAGCATCTTCCCCGTTGTCTCCGCCGCTGCTGTTGTAGCTGCCGCCGCCGCCAGGCCCGCGCCGCAGATCGGCCCGTGCGGCCCGCCGCCCGCCGCCCCTCGGCCGCCCCGCCCGCTCGCGGCCTGCGATTGGCTCTCTCTGGAGAGAGTTTTCTTCCTTCTTGCCCCGGGTCCTGGCAATAGAAAGAGCCCCGGTGATGTGGCGCTGACGTGGTTGCCGGCTCAGGTAACCCGAGAGGCCGCGAGGCCGCGCGGCGAACTTGGCCGAGACCCCGGAGCGCCGCGCTCTCTTCCCACCTTCCCTCGGCTGCGGAGCCCACCCGGGAGGAGAGCAGAGGCGGGGAGGCGGGCAGCGGGCGCCCCCGGGCGAGGGGAGCCCGGGTTCCTACCCATTCTGCTGTCGGCCTCAGGGGCTCGAGGGTTGAGCAGCCTGCCGCCGAGTGTGGTAGCAAAAGCAGAACCTCAGGATTTGAGGGCACCTTGGGTCGCAGAAGCCAACACCCACCCACCCAGCCCCTCACCGCGGGCCCTGAGAGCAAAGGAGAGTTTTGGAAAATCCCATTTCTGACTTACAGTTCTTTAAAACATGAAAAATGAAGATCCCAATATCCCAACTACCACAAGAAGCCTAGCCATTCCCAAGTGTTTCTTTTTAAGGTGACGAGGGTCAGGGAGCCAACTTTCTGTGCGTGAGAGTAAAAATTGGGGCACCCTTTGAAAGGTAATTGGGCAATATGTTTCAAAAGCCTTGAAAGAGTTTGTGTACTGTTGAAAAGAAAAACGCAGGCCCAACACGTGGTCACTTCTGGGCCAAATGGACTTAACAGTGCAACCTGATTGCAGTTTCAGCCTCTCCAAGAAGCGGGATTTTAGACCAGTCAGTTTGGAGCTTCCTAAGTGAGGTGACCTGGGTAAGACAGACACCGCCCCCACTCCTCCTAAGGGACTTGAAACAATCCCTAATCTATTCTTTCGCTAATAAATTCTTGCCCCCACTCTCCTGTCTATGAAAATCTTCCATTCTGTAAAACTTAGTAAAACATTTCTCTATTTTCTAAATGGGATGCTGCCTGATTCATAAATTGCTTAATAAAACTAATTAGATCTTCAAATTTGCTTGACTGAATTTTGGTTTCTAACATTGCTCTGCCTGCATGATGTGTCCTAAGAAAAAAATAATCAGAAAAACAGATTTATAGACAAGGCCATTCATAAACAATTATATATATGAAACAGGTGTGTGTGTGTGTATGTACATGTATATAAAAAATAATGAAGAATCAGGAATAATCAGAATGTTCCAAAATAGGGTAATGGCTAAATTATGGTATCTCACAGTGTGGATACCATATAGCTATTAAAGATGTGCTTGAAGACTATTGAAAAATAAGCAATCATATGTATAGAATATACACAATTTTGTGTACAGAATCTCAAATATGTAACATATTTGTATTTTGTATTGTAAAACACTTCTATTTCTACAACTATATCTTCATAATAGATCAACTGCATGGAAATAAAAACACCTCCTAACTAGTGTCTTTGGATGATAGTAGAGTATATAGGTGACTTTAATTTCTTGTACTTCTAATATTTTTAAAAGTTTCTCCAGTAGATATGTTACTTTTATAATCATGAAAAAACATTTAAAATAGACAAAATGAGTTGTACAATTATTTACTACAATTCCTAGCTATCTGCCTACTTTACTGAATTCTAAAAAAGTAAAAATCATATTTTGTGTTTATCTAGAAATTTTCATGGAAATGTCTAACATATTCTTCAGTGATTTTCACTTTCAGCAAATAGCTTTACCTCCTTCTTTACTCAGAAGACTGAAGTCATCCCTTCACTTCTCTGCACTTCACAATCTCTTAATCAGTAATCCAATTCTTTTTCCTTTCTTACTCGTGAGGAAAAAAGTACCACTGCATTTTCAAGGTGAAACAGTTAAACCACCACTCTGAATCTAGCAGCCTCCGGAAACTGTTGCCTGTAGGCAAGGCCTCTACTCTTTTAGAACTTGAATCCCTCCTTCTCTACTAGCTCTTTTCTTTCTACTGAAAAAAGTCACTCAAGTCCCTACCATTCTACAGTGTCCTTCTCTGCCATGTGATGTATCAGCTTTGTGCCTCCCTTACCCATCCTTCTCAGACTTTGTCAATTTGACATGTTGGAGGACCTGTTTGTTCCCGAGACCTCCTCCTTCTGTAGCACACACTCAGAGTTTCCCTCCTGCATCCTATGGTGACTTTCTTCCCCATGGCATTTTTTTGGGTGCTCTTTCTGCCTCAGTGTCTCTGCCCATGTGTTTTGAACAGTACCTGCTCTCTACCCATCTGTGATATAGTACCTATCCTTCAGGGCATGACTTACATGCCATCCCTCACCCACAAACCTCTGATGCCTGAGGGATGTGACTTCTTCCTCCTCTGAAACCTTTGGGTATGGCAGTTTGTGAGCTAGTGTGTAGTTAACAACTGCATCCGTGGGTGTGCTTTTATCACCATGCACTCAAATAGACATACACATATAGGGCAGCTTTAACATATGGTTGCAAATTCTTTGACCCTCCCCTCATCAAAAGGTGGAGTTTGTCCCTTGAAACTGTGGGCTTGTGACTATTTCAAACAAGAGAGTAGATCAGAAATGACAGTAGGTGATTTCAGGGTTAGAACATGGTAGATCAGCAGCATTTGACCTTGTTTGCTGGAATGCCCCTCTTTTGGAGTCCTGAGCTACCACATAAGATCTGTGCACCTTGGGATAGTCACAGTAATCTGCCATGTTGGAGAGGCCATGTGTTGGTGTCCAGATAACACTCCCAGCAGAGCCAGCCTACAGCTAGTCCCACTGAGCCACCAGGCATGAGTGTAGCCATCTTCAACTCTCCAGATCAAGCCATCCTGTTATTCCACCTGTTGAATAACACCAAGGGTCCTCTGTCAATGACCTGGAACAAAGAATCTCCCAGCTGAACTTGGGGTGAATCATGAGGTGTGAGATGGTTGTTTTTTTTCAGCCAGTAAGTTTTGGGATAACTTTTTATGCAATGATAGATAACTGTAAAGCAGGCATCTGGACTACACTGAACTTTAAAATTCATCATTAGAAGCTTTCTTCAGAAGAATTTGCCCTTGTCTCCCTGTGGGTAAAATTATAATTTACCCAGAATACCTCGCCTGGCTTTAGTACATATGCATATCAACAGGAGCTCAAGGGTGGAGAGAAGTATGGCTTTAGTGGATTTGCATTATTCCCCAGGGATGGAAAGAAGTCCATTTCCATATTAACGGGTAATTACCTAGGCAACCGAGGGTGTGTCTGAACCTGATAGTTTAAATGGAGGGGCTAGCTTGCTTGCTAGTTCGCTGCTGCTGGAGCAGGAGAGAGATGGTCCAGACTGCAGTTTGTAAGCAATAAACAAGTTTTAAACTTTATTTCTCCCTTTGACTGATTTTAGTTTTTAGAGGTATTTTGCCCCGGGATTTCCTCTCCCCAAACTTATACCTGGTGTAGTCGGCAGGATTCCTCTGAACCCGAAATCTGTCATAAGGTGTATGACCTTTGGGAGGGTCACCCCTAGAAATGATGGGGAGAGGTGGTGCTAGTGCTAAGGGACATGTGTCTACACTCGTGTGGTCATGGAGGTGCCATGACCACTGCTGGTGACACTGACCCCAGCCTGTGGCCTGAGCCTAAGGCTACTGCTTCTGCCACTGCTGTTGCTCCTGCTGCCAGCCAGAGCCTGGTCACAGCTATGGAAAGGAGCAGAGGTCTAGGTCACCTTGATAGAAAAGCAACTGGCTGCTGTGTACCACACCCTGCTGGCTACGGAGCCCATCACCGGAACAGCTCTGACCTATCCCATTGCAGGGTGGGTGAGAGACTGGACCCAAAAGCTACGGAGTGCTGTGGCACAGACACCTACCATATATCGTGTGACCGGCCATTTACCTCTGGCATCCCCAGGGAATGACAAAGCAGATGCATTGGCCCAGGTGTGCTGGCTGAAAGAAAGCCTGCCTCTGATGTGGTCTAATGGCTACATCAGCATTTGTTGCATGTGGGGCAAAAGACAATGTGGACCCATCAGTGGGGCTTGCCATTGAACTTTGAAGAAGTCAGCCGAGCCCGGAAGGAGTGCCCTGCATGTTGTGTAGATCAGAAAACCACCAAGAGGGGTCTAGAGCATCTCTCTGCAGCCTATGGCCGGTCACTGGTGATTGAGATCAATCAAGGCACCCACTTTATTGGACATGTGTTACAAGGATGGGTGCAGCAATTAGGGGTAAAATGGATGTGGCCCTGGACATTTTGATACATGGACTGGTGATGGCTGGCTCTTCTGGCACCTTGGGGAAAAGTCCTGGAAGCTGGCCTCCTGTGTATTCCTGGAAAACAGAAAAGTGGCCCCCCACAATCATGGTTATTTTGGTTATTTGTTTCTGCAGTCCTTGTGTCCTGGATGTGCCCCCTGGCTGACTGGAATGGACAAGTTTTGGACTTAATCTACATGGGACTTTGAACCTACCTGAATCCTCTGGCTTGAGAATTACCATGATTTTATTGCTGTTGTCAAGAAAAAGAAATGTTTAAAGAGAGAATTGACTTTGTCTCATGTTTGGTAAAAGTTTTGTGAGTAATCTAGCATGGTTGTTAGGAATGAGTAAAGAAGTGTAGAAACATATTTTGTGCTTAGTGAGAGACTGTTCTGTAAAGTACATTTACTTAATCTGCATGGGCTGAATCCTCTCTCTTGAGGATTATCATGATTTTATTGCTGTTGCTATTCCATGTCATTAGTTTGGTCAGAAGAGAAGGAAAGAATAAATTGTAAAGCGTGGTTTCTTGAGGGGTGGCCTGTGGGTAAAATTGTAATTTATTCAGAATATCTAGCCTGGCTTGAGTACATATTGTGTATCAACAGGAGCTCAAGGGTGGAGAGAAGTATGGCTTTAGTGGATTTGCATAATTCCTCAGGGGTGGAGAGAAGTTCATCTCCATATCATTGGGTAATTACCTGGGCAAAGGAGGGCTTATCTGTATCTGAGAGGTGAGGGGGAGGGCCAGTTTTGCTGCTGCTGGAGCAGGAGAGAGAGATGGGCCAGACTGCAGTTTGTAAGCAGTAAATGGGTTTTAAACTTTATTTCTTCCTTTGACTGATTTCAGTTTTTAGAGGTATTTTGCCCTGGGATTTCCTCTCCCCGGACTTACATTCCCTATTTCACTTCTCTGACACTCTGCCCAGGTCCATATTACAACCAGGCCAGGGATCCCGAATACTTTAAAATTGTATATTACCCTCAGACTACAGGTAGAAAGTGGAAATACCGTGCCAGTGGTTGATAGGGACCAAGGTCTGTAAAGGAGTGCAGAGAGCATTAAGAGTCAGGAAAAAGAACTAATAAAACTTAGCTAAACCTTAACAGCAGACCATTCCGGAATAGTAAGAGATTCAATGTCTAAACTTAGAGAGAGACCAGATCAAAGGAAGAGAGAGCGAGAGGCCTGCCAAGGGCTATTTGAATCCTAGTTTACTAAATCCCCATGGTTTACAACCCTGATATCCACCCTGGCAGGGCCCTTGCTTATTTTTATACTGCTTCTCACTTTAGGTCCCTGTATCTTAAACCGGCTAATAGCCTTTGTTAGGGAAAGAGTGAGTGCTGTTCAGGTGCTAATGCTGAGACCGCAGTATCATTCACTCACACAGCAGGAAGAAACAAACATTCCATGATTGGAATGGTCAAAGGAAAGTGGGGAAATGTAGAATCTAAGCATTAGTAAGATTAGTAAATTAACATAAGCATAGCCATCTTAGAAACCTAGAAACCATTTTCTGAGAGTGTGACTCAGAGGAAAAAAAAAAAACAAAACAAAAACAAACCCTGGGCCTGGGTAAGGCCTTGAAAAACAAGTTAATCATGAGCACCGGGTGGTGGGCAGCTGTGACCCTTGGTCAGCTAACCTTGGTCAGTAAATCTTACATACCAAGCTTATCGTGCAGAACCTCCCTAACCATTGAGGAGTAGTCTTACCCTGCCCTTGCTTAACCCCAGGATATATGTCTTGCAAGAATAATGTATAGTTATAGAAAATTGCTATGAGTTAAGTGCTTTGAAATTGCTATATAAACCCTTGGCTCAGAGTGCTCGGGGTCCTTGTTGAGACCCGCTGCGTTGGGGCTGACTTGGACCCCAACTAGTTGGCTGAATAAAGACTTTGCTTGAATTTACATCTCTATGCCTGTGTAGTTTGTTCTCTGGGGAAGCCTCGGAAGCCTGCACCCTAACATTTGGGGGCTCGTCCGGGATTCGAGCGGCTTCCCTGAGAACAAAGGACAGCTGGAGGCAAGGTCTAATTGTCCGGACGGGGCAGTGTAATTCGAGGGTCGCCCCCTCGTGTCTGCATAAATCCATTATAAAGCGGGAGTCGCCATCCCGTGTATGGTCTCGGGTTAGTGGTCCCGAGTGAGGAAGTCCGGGCTGGTAGTCCCGGCCCCCAGGTTAGTGACCCTGGGTAAAAGTCCAGGTAACCAATCCTGGCCCTAGGGTCCGAGTGACTCGGCCTTAGGAAGGCAAATCCGATCGGCAGAAAACTGGCACCCGAGGAGGAAAAGATCGAGCTCGTCACCCTGCGGCAGTCCGAGTGGACGCCCTTCGGGAGAATTACGAGAGTTTTTGAGGACCCTGAAAGTGGTGAGTGTGGTGCGCACCAGAGTGAGAGAAGGACCGGTCCGAACGAGTGCGATCAGATGTGGTGTGTATGTTTGGTGTTATCATTGATTGTTTTACTGTGTTTTGGTTTTGGTTTATATTTCTTTTTGCACTTCTCATTTTAAGTTTCCTTGTTCTAAGGTTCTCCTGCTCTCTCCGTTCCTCCTTTCTGCCACTATATCATTCCCCGCGGGCACGGGTCGGGCAATTAAGAGCCATTAGGGCGCCCGCCGCTAGAAGACTCCCGTGACAGGATAAGGGGGTCACAGCCGCGAATCCCAGATAAATTCGCGTCCCCCGCAGAAGAAAAACTGTGCAACGACAGGCACTCGTTCACAAGCACATACAACAGTCATTTTGTTTGTCTGTTCCTCCTTTCTGCCACTACATCATTTCCTGCGGGCACGGGTCGGGCAATTAAGAGCCATTAGGGCGCCCGCCGCTAGAAGACTCCCGTGACAGGATAAGGGGGTCACAGCCGCGAATCCCAGATAAATTCGCGTCCCCCGCGGAAGAAAAACTGTGCAACGACAGGCACTCGTTTATAAGCACATACAACAGTCATTTTGTTTGAAGTGGCATCTTCATCCTTCGCCTTTGTCTCCCCTCATATTCTTTTTCTTCTTCTTTCTCACCATGGGTCAGACTCAGGCTACTCCTAAGAGTCTGATCCTCTCCCATTTCCCCAAGGTCAAGGAACAGGCCTTAAGTATGAGCCTTGGCATCAAGAAGGGTAAGCTCGACACCTTTTGCTCAGTCGAGTGGCCTTCCTTCGGAGTAGGCTGGCCGGCCCAGGGGTCTCTTTCTTTGGACCTTATTGGCAAGATCAAAGCCATTATCTCCCGGCCAGGTCCTGAGGGCCACCCTGACCAACTTCCCTATATTCTTGTCTGGGAAAATTTGGCCGAGAATCCCCCTTCCTGGTTGGAGCCCTTTTTGGTGGAGAAACCTCATACTGACCCACAAAAGACCTCCGTCCTAGTTGCCCAGGAAAAATCAAAGCCCTCTGATCGCAGGGCCAGAAATCCTGTGCGCCCAAGTGCGCCGCCTGTCCTCCCCAACAGTTCTCCTCTTTACCCCCTCCCGTCGATTGAGCAGCCACCCCCGTATGCAGAGGAGAGGGGTGAAGCTGCCGGGGGGATAGAAAATGCGGCTAGGGAACCCAGCGGGAACCCTGCAGGCGGCTGCAGCTTCCCCAGATTCTTCAGCAGAGGGAGGCGGGAGGCCGGAAAGAGCTTCCTCACACTCCCCCGCCCTGGCCCCACGCTGGGCGCCAGGTAGAACTGGAGGAATGCAGCTAAGGTCTAGAGGGGCCAGGGAACAAGAAGGGGAGGCTCCCTCCTCCACCTCAGAAGGAGCAGTGCCAGTTCTGCCTGTGCGTGCCATCGGTACCGGCATTGCTCAGCAATATCAATATTGGCTCTTTTCATCTAGTGACCTTTATAATTGGAGGACTCAGAATCCTCCCTTCTCAGAGGACCCCAAGTGTCTTATAGCTTTAGTGGAGTCCATTATGTTTACCCATCGTCCCACATGGGACGACTGCCAGCAATTACTCCGCACTCTCTTCACAACTGAAGAACGAGAGCGTATCCTCAATGAAGCCAGGAAAAATGTCCTCGGAGAAAATGGAAGACCCACTACCCTCCAGCCCATCATCGACGAGGCGTTCCCACTTATGCGCCCAGATTGGGACTTCGGAACTGCAGAAGGTAGGGAGTGTCTCCGGGTCTACCGCCAGACTCTGATGACCGGTCTCCGGGCGGCCGCCAGACGGCCCACTAACTTGGCTAAGGTAAAAACTATTGTTCAGGGGGAAATGGAAAGCCCAGCCGCGTATCTGGAAAGGCTGTTTGACGCTTACAGGCAGTACACCCCCATAAACCCGGAAGCAGAGGAACATAGGTCAGCTGTAGTCCTCTCATTCATCAACCAGGCAGCCCCCGATATCCGGAGAAAACTCCATAAGCGGGAGGACCTAGGGGAGATCTCTATTAGAGAGCTGCTGCAGCAGGCAGAGAAGGTCTTCAATGCTAGGGAAACTCCGGAAGATAGAGAAGAAAGGCTGAGGAAAGAGAAATGGGTAATGCAGGAGAAAAATAGGAAGGAAGACAGGGAATTTCAGAAAAGGGAGAACAAGAAGCAGAGGGAAGAGATGGCCAGGATATTCCTGGCTGGAGTGAAGGAAGGCCCTAGGCCACCTCAAGGAACAGGACCCCGTCAATCCCGACTAGGACAAGATCAGTGCGCCCTGTGTAAGAAATATGGACATTGGAAGAGGGAGTGCCCCCAAAGGAGGGAACAAGGGAGAGGGAACCCTGTTAAGACCCTGCACCTAGGAGAGGAGGATTGACGGAGACGGGGCTCGGCACCCCTCCCCGAGTCCTGGGTAACCCTGTGCGTGGAGGGGACTCCCATTGGGTTTATGGTAGATACTGGGGCACAGTATTCAGTTCTCAACCAGGCCCACGGCCCCCTAAACCCAGGACGCACAAGTATAGTCCAGGGAGCGACAGGGTCCAGGAAATGTGCCTGGACTACTAACAGAAAAGTGGACCTAGGAAGGCATCAGGTCTCTCACTCATTCCTGGTCATACCGAAAGCCCCGCACCGTTGCTGGGCAGAGACTTATTAACCAAGGTCGGGGCTCGCATTCATTTTGAACCTGAAGGGATAAAAATCATGGACAAAGAAGGGCAGCCCCTACAACCGGCGCATGTGTTAACTCTTTCCCTGGCCGATGAACATCGTCTGTTTCAGGCGGATCAAGAAAAGGGGGGCCAGGGAGAGATAGACTCTTGGGTACAGAAGTTCCCTTCCGCATGGGCTGAGACCGGAGGAATTGGTCTCGCTAAACACCTATCCCCGGTTGTTGTTCAACTCAAAGCTGCAGCTCTACCCATCCGGGTCCGGCAATATCCAATGCCAGAAGAGGCTAGGGAAGGGATAGCACCCCATATCCATAGACTGTTAGAGACAGGAATCCTTAAGACCTGCCAATCTGCATGGAATACGCCTCTGCTTCCAGTGAGGAAGCCTGGCAGTAAAGATTATAGGCCAGTGCAAGACTTGCGGAAAGTCAATGAGAGGGTAGAAGACATCCATCCTACAGTGCCCAACCCTTACACCTTACTCAGCCACCTGCCACCCACGCATGTGTGGTATACTACTCTGGACCTGAAAGATGCCTTCTTTAGTATTCCACTCTCTGAAGTTAGTCAGCCTTTGTTTGCCTTTGAGTGGCAAGAGCCAGGGGGAGGAAGAAAAGGGCAGCTTACCTGGACTAGACTGCCTCAGGGCTTCAAGAACTCTCCCACCTTATTCAATGAAGCCCTAAGCCAGGACTTGGAGCCCTTTCGCAGGAGCCACCCCCACGTGACGTTGTTGCAGTATGTAGATGACCTGTTGCTGGCCACAGAAACCCGTGAAGAGTGCGAAGAAGCCACGGGGAACTTGCTGGCTGAACTAGGTGAACTGGGATATCGAGCCAGCGCCAAGAAAGCCCACATCTGTCAGAGGTCAGTAGTCTACTTGGGGTACACAATATCTAATGGGGCCAGGTGGCTAACACAGGCCATGAAGCAAACTGTCCTGGCTATCCCCATCCCTTCCTCACCCCGGGGAGTGAGAGAATTTCTTGGCTCAGCCGGGTTTTGCAGGCTCTGGATTCCAGGGTACGCAGAAATAGCCCGACCACTATATGAAGCAACCAAAGAAGGGCCGGGCTGGCAATGGATGCAGGAACAACAAGAGGTGTTTGACAGACTAAAAGAAGCTCTCCTCCGGGCCCCCGCCCTATCTCTGCCAGACCCAGAAAAACCCTTTATCCTGTTTGTAGATGAAAAGAAGGGAGTAGCTAAAGGAGTTCTGGCTCAGCAGCTGGGCCCGTGGAAGAGACCTGTGGCTTATTTGTCCAAGTGGCTGGACCCAGTGGCCTCCGGGTGGCCACCTTGTCTGCGTATCCTAGCAGCCATCGCTCTACTGGTAAAAGAGGCAGACAAGCTGACTTTTGGCCAAAATCTGAGAATAACAGCCCCACATACCGTGGAGGGGATCCTCAAGCATCCTCCAGGCAAATGGATGACGAACGCAAGACTCACCCACTATCAAGGGCTCCTACTAGATTCTCCCCGAATCACCTTCTCTGACCCGGTAACCCTAAATCCTGCCACCCTTCTGCCGGACCCAGATCTGACGACCCCCATCCATGACTGTAGAGATATCCTTTCCGAAATTATCCAGGTGCGAGCAGACCTGAAAGACACACCGTTACTGAACTGTGAGCTAAATTGGTATACGGATGGGAGCAGCTTTGTGCAGGAGGGGGTCAGGAGAGCAGGGGCAGCAGTAGTAACCCACGATGGGGAAGTTGTCTGGAGCACAGCTCTGCCCCCTGGCACCTCAGCACAGAAGGCGGAACTTATTGCTCTCGCTGAGGCCCTGGAAAGAGCAGAAGGAAAGCGGGCCAACATTTACACAGATAGCAGATACGCCTTTGGCACTGTCCATATCCATGGTGCCATCTACCGAGAAAGAGGATTCCGTTCCGCGGAAGGGAAGGGACTGAGGAATCTGCAAGAAGTCCAAAGACTATTAGCTGCTGTCGAAAAACCTAAAGCAGTAGCAGTTATACATGTACCGGGCCACCAATCAAAGAAGACACCCGAGGCCATCGGCAACAGCCATGCAGATGCAGAAGCTAAAAGGGCAGCCCTCTCGGACTCTCTTGTGCTAGCGGCCCTCGAAATACCCATACCTGAACTGCCCGCACTGCCGCCCAAACCTGAGTATTCCCCTCAAGATCTTGAGTGGATTAGGAAACAAGTCCCGGGGGAAGTGTTTGGAGAGGGACATTGGGGTAGGGACCAGGAGGGTAGATTGATCTTGCCAGAAGCATTAGGACAGTACCTGCTTGCTAATCTGCATAAGTCCACCCATCTAGGTGGAAAAAAACTGCTCAGCCTTTTCCAGTCTGCGCAGTTGGTGTTTCCCCACCAGAATGAGGTGACTCGCCAGATCATGAAAGAATGCAGTAGCTGTGCAATGCTAAGACCAGCCCCAAGAGGGCTGCACCCAGCAGGTACCCGGGAAAGGGGGAGGGCTCCAGGGAGGAATTGGGAAATAGACTTCACCGAAATAAAACCAGGGAAGTATGGATACAGGTATTTGCTAGTTATGGTAGATACTTTTTCTGGGTGGGTGGAGGCCTTTCCAACCAAGCATGAGACTAGCCAGGTAGTAGCAAAAAGATTAATTGAAGAAATCATCCCCAGATATGGGGTCCCTGAAGCAATAGGTTCCGATAACGGCCCGGCTTTCATTAGCAAAGTCCTGCAAGGACTAGCCCTAGCTTTGGGAGTAGATTGGAAGTTACATTGTGCTTATAACCCACAAAGCTCTGGGCAGGTAGAGAGAATGAATAGGACCTTGAAAGAGACCCTTTCTAAATTGGTATTGGAGACTGGTGGGGACTGGGTGACTCTCCTTCCCTTAGCCATCTTCCGCGCTCGGAACTCCCCCTATGTACATGGTTTAACTCCATTTGAGATAATGTATGGGGCCCCTCCACCTATAACTCGACGAGTGCAGCTTCCCGATGCAGAGGACCCGGCCCCTGACTATCTGAATGTGTTGCAAGTTCTTGCTAAAGTGCAGCAAGAAATATGGCCCCTGATCAGAGCATATTATGAGGGCGGGAAAATTCCGAGCCCGGAACATGGCATAGTCCCAGGGGATATAGTATGGGTCAAAAGACATCAAGTGAAGACTCTCGAGCCCAGGTGGAAAGGACCTTATGTTGTATTGTTTACCACCCCCACTGCTCTCAAGGTTGATGGTATCGCTCCCTGGGTACACCACACCCACGTTCGAAAAGTCCTGCCTCATAAAGACCCAGGGGCCTGTAAGGAAAAATGGAAGGTGCAGCAGCATCCTGCCAATCCCCTAAAACTACACTTAAGCCGAAGATGAAAGAGATCCTGCTAATAAGCTCCTTAGTATGGATCTTCACGAGAGCCACATCTGTGGGGATCAGAGGCACCAACCCCCATCAACCAAGGAACCTGACCTGGATGCTGATTGATAGTGACAATGGGGAAGTCATCAACTCCACACAACACAGTGCGCCAATCGGAACCTGGTGGCCTGACCTGTATTTCTGCTTTCGACAGATCAACCCCGTTTACCGATCCATCCCTCCAAATTTGGCTCGCTCCCATGGGTTTTATGCTTGCCCAGGAACAGGTAAAGGAAGGCACTGTGGGGGGGGGGGGGCATGACTTCTTTTGTGCCAGCTGGGACTGTGTAACCTCGAACGATGGGGATTGGAGATGGACAGTTACAAAAATCGATTCTGTCAAATTTACTTATGTCAACAAGGGCATCCCTCGTCACCAGCCTATGACCCTTTACAAAACCAAGGCTTGTGACAAAACGGACCAGGATTGGGTAAGAGTTCAATTCACCGAGACAGGCAAAAACACTGAGGTATCGCGCTGGATAAATGGACTAGCGTGGGGAATAGTGTATTATAAATATGGGGGGCATGCTGGCTCGACCCTCATCATTAAATTAACTGTGTCAACTCCCACCGCTGCCGTAAGTCCCAACTCGGTTATAAATCCCCAGAAACCTTCAATCCAGCACAAGGGCCTGAGCAAAAAGGATGAGAAAATGCTGACCAGAACGCTTGCTCCAGAGCCCACGAGAGGACCGAGTCCATCGACCTCTGGGTTATGGGCCCAGCACACCCCCTCCGGGTTAGATAATCCCATGTGGGAAATGGTGCAGGCAGTTGTAGAGACTCTTAACCACACCACTTCCTCCCTCACCGATCCCTGTTGGCTATGCTACCCAGGTTCACCCCCCTTCTATGAGGCAATTGGGATAAATGGCTCCTACACTATCAACAACTCCCATCCCACTTACTGGGACGGGAGACCGTGGGGACTTACAATCGCTCAAGTCTCAGTCGTTGGTACGTGTGTAGGCACAGTCCCGACGACCCAGAGCCAGTTATGCTCCTCCTATAATAACACTACGTGGGAGCAGGGAAAGTGGATTATACCCTCCTCGGGCTGGTGGCTCTGCTCAAAGACAGGCCTCACTCCGGCCCTATCCACCTCTGTGTTCAATGCTAACAGTGAGTTTTGTGTGCTGGTGGCCCTTCTACCTCGCCTAATGTATCATTCTCATGAATCTCTCCTTTCTTATTGGGAAGAAAGGCTGAGCCCCCACCGGAGCAAGAGGGAGGTTGTTACCGCCCTGACCATTGGAACCCTCTTCACCCTAGGGATGGCAGGGGCAAGCACGGGGGTTGCAGCCCTTGTAACTCGAGAAAAGGGGCTCACAGCCCTGAGGCTGGCAATCGACAGAGACCTAGAACAACTCCGACAGACAATATCAGACCTAGAGCAATCCCTCACCTCCTTGTCCGAGGTGGTCCTACAGAACCGAAGAGGCCTGGACCTCTTGTTCTTAAAGGAAGGAGGGTTATGCACAGCCTTAAGAGAAGAGTGCTGTTTCTATGTAGACAAAACAGGTGCAGTCAGAGATTCCTTGGCCAAACTGAAAAAAGATTTAGAGAAGAGGCGTAAAGAATATGAAAGTAGCGAAGGCTGGTTTGAGTCTTGGTTCAAATACAAGCCTTGGTTTGCTACCCTTCTCTCGGCCGTTGCGGGGCCGCTCGTTATCCTGCTGTTGCTGTTTACGATTGGCCCGTGCATAATTAACAGGCTTGTTAAGTTTGTGCAGGAAAGAATTGACACTGTCCAACTCTTAGTCCTTCGTCAAAGGTATCAGGACCCAGATGCCGCTGTGGAAGATTCCACAGTCTAATCAAGAAAAGGGGGGAAATGTAAAGGAGTGCAGAGAGCATTAAGAGTCAGGAAAAAGAACTAATAAAACTTAGCTAAACCTTAACAGCAGACCATTCCGGAATAGTAAGAGATTCAATGTCTAAACTTAGAGAGAGACCAGATCAAAGGAAGAGAGAGCGAGAGGCCAGCCAAGGGCTATGTGAATCCTAGTTTACTAAATCCCCATGGTTTACAACCCTGATATCCACCCTGGCAGGGCCCTTGCTTATTTTTATACTGCTTCTCACTTTAGGTCCCTGTATCTTAAACCGGCTAATAGCCTTTGTTAGGGAAAGAGTGAGTGCTGTTCAGGTGCTAATGCTGAGACCGCAGTATCATTCACTCACACAGCAGGAAGAAACAAACATTCCATGATTGGAATGGTCAAAGGAAAGTGGGGAAATGTAGAATCTAAGCATTAGTAAGATTAGTAAATTAACATAAGCATAGCCATCTTAGAAACCTAGAAACCATTTTCTGAGAGTGTGACTCAGAGGAAAAAAAAAAAAAAAAAACAAAAACAAACCCTGGGCCTGGGTAAGGCCTTGAAAAACAAGTTAATCATGAGCACCGGGTGGTGGGCAGCTGTGACCCTTGGTCAGCTAACCTTGGTCAGTAAATCTTACATACCAAGCTTATCGTGCAGAACCTCCCTAACCATTGAGGAGTAGTCTTACCCTGCCCTTGCTTAACCCCAGGATATATGTCTTGCAAGAATAATGTATAGTTATAGAAAATTGCTATGAGTTAAGTGCTTTGAAATTGCTATATAAACCCTTGGCTCAGAGTGCTCGGGGTCCTTGTTGAGACCCGCTGCGTCGGGGCTGACTTGGACCCCAACTAGTTGGCTGAATAAAGACTTTGCTTGAATTTACATCTCTATGCCTGTGTAGTTTGTTCTCTGGGGAAGCCTCGGAAGCCTGCACCCTAACAGTCTTGCCCTGCAGGGAGAGTTTTGTGGAGGAGAGCCTGGAGTGGGGTGGGCTGAGGAATGTGAGGACTTCAGAGTTGACAGGAATCATGATAATAGAGGTTGGGTTGGCTCCCTTACTCTTCTCGTCCCACTGTTCTGGACACATTCTTCTGTCTTCAAGAAAGATAAGAATCTTATTAGGATTTTTTTCTTCCAGCTACTTCTCTTCTGGCCTTCTCCAGGGGACTGTAGAGCTGCAGCTGACACCCAGGCCACCCTGCCCCCACCTCACCATGCCAGAGGCCATCCTGGAAAATAATGGAAATATGCAAGAAAGCTCAGAGAGGAGAGGGAGCAAGGGTGGAATGGGGGTGGAGTGAGTGGGAGAGGCAGTATGTTACCAGGCCAGGCTGCTTTGTGCACAGTGTTCTCATTAATTAGCATAACTTGGAGACAGGGGACCAAGCTTTGTGAGAAATAAACCTTGTGCTTGGCAGAGAGCCTTGCAAGTTACTCTGACGAAGAGACAATGATGTGAGTGATCACTGTTGTGATGTATGGTAGGCATAAATGGCAAGTAGTTCACGAAAATAGGTTTAATTATCTCAAGTTAAGAAGAGAACAATGTGTAGAGATAGTAGTACTGTAGGAAAGTGTTTCATACAGGATCAAAAATGTGAAATTTACAAACACAGGTTGGGAAAGCCCAATCAGAAGCAATTATAAGATGTGAGCATTTGTAATTCCTTTTCTGGGTTTTAACCAAAGAATTGAGAGCAGGAATATTTGTGTTCCCATGTTCATAACAACACTGTTGTGAATAGCCTAGGAGTGGAAGCAATCCAAATGTCCATCAACAGATGGATGCGTAAGCAAAAAGTAGTATGTACTTCCAAATGGAATATTTTTCAGCCTTGTAAAGGAATGAAATTCTGACATGTGCTATCATATGAATTAACTATAAGGACATTATGTTAAGTGAAATAAGTCAGTCACAAAGGGCAAATACAGTGTGATTCCATTTACATGAAGTACTTAGAGTAGTTAAATTCATGGAGACAGAAAGTGGAATGAATTGCAGTTGTCAGAGGCTGGGGGAAGGCGTAATGATGAGTTTAATTTTGCAAGATGGAAAAGTATTGGAGGTGGATGGTGGTGATGGCCACACAACAGTGTGAATACTTCATGCCACTGAACTGCACACTTACAAATGGGTAAAATGGCAAATTTCATGTTATGCATACTTCACCACAATTTTTTTTTAAAGTTAGCATTTGGGTTGACACTGGGGACACAGGCATTAAGAGTGGATGGAAGCCGCCCCACTAGTCAAGCAACTCCAAGCACTACCAGTGATGTGGGCCCTTGGTGTGGCAGACATCCTTCACTTTCAGAGAGTTTTGAGCAGTCTAGATGGGACCAGGGGACCTCAGAGGCCTGGCACACACCCAGATGAGACACACCTGCTTGGTGAGGGGTCTGTAAATTCAGCTTGGAGATACGGCAGGAATATTCCCAGCATTTGCCCTGAGGAAAGGAAATTTAGCATGATCTGTTACCACATGCAAAGAAAAAATATGTGAATGTAAGAGCTACGACTAATGGGAGGAAGACACATGGTGTAAGATTTAAAAATCACTATAGAGAGAACATTCTAATCATATGCTTTGACTAGGGAAGAGCTGCCTCTAGAAACAGTGATCTCCTTGCCATGAGTGTTGGAGCAGCAGGCAAACAATACAAACTAAAAAGTCTGAATGGGCAGCGTTCAGCCTTATGTCATTGACATCTTTCCAAGTCTGGGGTTTTATAGTTGCAGCATTTATGAGGTCAAGGGCATGGAAGGGAGGAGGAAAGCAAGCCAAGCCCAAAGTTGCCTTGAGGCACCTTTTAAAATTGTGGATTCCACACCAGGATGCCCAACACATGCCAGCCCTTGAGCTGCTGACTCCCACATGTGGACATGTGGACAGATTAGCCCTTGGCTTCTCTGTCATTTTCAGCAAAGGGTGTTGCCCACCCCTTATCATGGTGGGAAGCACCCAACCCGTGAGGGCCAAGGATCAGGGTCTGCTGGTGGGCAGATGACTCCCTTCAGGTCGTTCTGCCCACTCAGGCCCATGACACACTGTCCTCCCCAGGGCTGAGTGATACTCATAATTTCCCTGCCCCATCTCTCTCTCTAAGCCACATGTCCAATTGCACTTTAACCACGAGCATTAAAATATAATCCATCTCTGCTCACCTCTTATCCAATCACCCTCCATGGGACCAAGAGATTAGGAGGGAAAGGAAAAGAAAAAGGGCTCTCCTGGAGGCAAGAAAAATTGGTGAGAAAGAGCAAATGAAAGGGGCAGAAGCTGGAGGTTTAAATAAAAACTAATAATAAGAGAAGAGCTAAGAGCATTCTAGTCCACAGCTCTGCCCCAAATGCACATTTGGAAGCCGCACACTTCCTTCCCCTACCCTCCCCTGTGGCTCAGGGTGCTCCAGTACTGTGACACACCTGTGGTCACCTCACTGCTCACTCAGCTGCCTTATCACTCTCTCCAAAACCAGGTCATGTGTCTCAGCAGCTTGGAATGGGTGCATCTAGGCTTTGTTTCAGACTATTACTCCATGTTGGGGGTTCTGACCCTAACGCTGGCAACAGAGAAAAGAGTTGCACAATATGTGCTTGCCTCCTGAAGTGGCCCAAGCCTGCTGCTGGTTCATCTGCCTTTGAGTTTGCAGCTTTGACAACTCGCATCTGAGTTTGCATCTGAGTTTGCAGCTTTGACAACACAGCACAATGCTTTTCATAAACTAGTGGGCATGCACGTGACACAGGCCAGCAGATGAACTCAAGGTACCAAGTCTCATCCAGGAAGCTTTGCTGCAGAGAATGGCTTTAAGCTGAAGGTCAGAGTTTTATCTTTTCAAGAATGTACTTACTCATAGAGAAAATGTTCAGATCTGGGCACACTGAGGTTCCCCACCTAATCCCGCTGAATCCTAGGGACAGGACTCCAGATGGAACCTATAAATGTACATTCCACACTCTTCTGAGTTGGCTCCATTAGGACCTCTTCTAGATCTTAGAACAGTTTAACCCCCTTATTACAAGCCGTTTCCACTTAAACTTTCTGGTATTTCAAGAACACATTCAAATCTGCCTTCAGGTAACCTGTTTTCAACTATTTAAATACACAAAACCCCATCTCTCCTCCCTCTGAAATCATGCTATACTCATAATCTGTTTGAGTCTCTAGGTCCCTAACACACACCTCCCAAGGACATTATTTTTATGAGAACATGCTTTGTCCCCCCATGAGATTGTATACTCTTAGGAGGAATCCTTGTGTCTCTTAGCTCTTTGTATCCTTGATCACTCTCAGTTCAATCCTTTTACGTGAGATATATATGGTAAACATCTTTGATTGTTTGATTAATAAATAATCATAGTGATTACACTTTCCCCAGGTGGCAGTGTATTGTTTAGTAGGAAATATTTTTAGAACCATGGTCAACAACCCTGTGCTTAGGCAATAAGTATGTTACTGCTTTCAATGTGAGAAAACTGGTTCTTAGCACAAGGAACTGCTCAAGAGGCCCAAGAGAGGGATTAATTCACTTTGGGCATAATTTCATTCCATTGGATTCTAGGATTTTCCATATATAGAGAAGACCTTTCAGGTTCTTTTTAAGCCAACAGATCCTTTATTAGACTTTTAATTTTGAATGTCTGCCCTGTCCATCATCTTAAAACAAAACAAAACAAAACCCCCTCTTACAGATTCTAGACACAGCAGAACTGTGGCCATGTCCCCTGATTTGGCTAGGGATAGAGTTGGAGCCAAAGCCAGTCAGACTGATGGCTGTCTGTCTATCAGTCAGATTCACTGCAATTCTTTCAAAATCCAGTGGGGATTTTCAAGCAGTAGTAGGGACTGAACAGGATCTGGTGAGAGATGAGGAAACTGCTTGGATGAAAAATAAGAAAGGAAAAGACACAGAAGGAAGAGCAAGCTTTAGCGAAATGGTAGAGACGGAGGTACATTATGTAGACTGAGGAGAAAACAGAAGATGACAAAGCGAAAGTGGTGAAAATAATGATTCCAAACATTTGACTGTGAAAAGGGAAAAGAAGAGAAATTAGAGGAATTTAGAGGGTTATTTCTAATTTTAAGAGAGAAATTTTAACACAAAGGCACTGGAGAAAGATCAAAAACAGAAACTGGGAGAGAAATCCCAGAGAGAATAGTGGCCTGTAAGACAAAGGAAGAGAGATTAACCAAGAAAATACTCAGGAATGTTGGATGCTGCAAAAGGATACCAAAGGGCAAGGGTACGAGTTCAGGAACCACATCCCGTGCAGTCTTAGAGGTTCAGGAAGCACTGCGGTTAGGGAGAAAGAGGCAAGAACTGAAGACTGGAAGTCCAGGGCATGAGTTAGTCCCTGGAGGGAAGGGCAGCCCTCAGGGATACAGGTCAGAGGCTGCGTGTGTCTGTGTATGTGTGGGCATGCGCTGAAGATGAGAAAGACTTGAGACGCTTTTGTTTATTGAGGGGAAGAAACCAGAGGAGAAGCTGGGTTTGAAGCAAGGGAAGAAAGAGGAGGCAACTGATAAAGAATGTCCACAGGGAGTACACATGTCTGAATCAACAGCACAGAGATGGTAGACATGGAAACAGAAAAAGTGAGGGGTTGGACTAGTCATTCACTTATTTACTGGTTCATTTAACAAATACAGATTCAGTACCTGCCATGTAACAAAAATTGTGTTAGGTTCAAAGAATATAACAGTGAACAAAGTGATTATGTGTCTTGTCCTAAAGGAACATGCTTCAACGATAAGAGTCAAACACTAACTACATATGAAGAGAAAGGTGTGGGGAACCGCAAGGTGTGTAACAGGGAGGTCTGTCTGAAGATAAGGAGCAGAAAGGCTTCTCTAAGCACGTGCTGCTTGAACTAAGCTGAAAAGTAAAAGGAATTCACTACCAAAAGAAAGAGGTGGGACCCAGAGAGGGGCTGGAACTGGTGGGAAAAGAAGCTAGGAAGGCAGGGGTGGGGTCAGGTCATGCATGGATTTAAAGGCAGATTAAAAATTTGGGTCCTTTTCCTAAGAATTTAGGGAAATGTTTTCAACAAAATGGCCACTTTGCAGTGCAGAGAATGGATCTGAGGAGAGCTGGAGTGGGTGCTGACAGAACCACTGGGTTGGGAGGAGGGGAATGAGGGCAGCTTACCCCATGCCTGGCAATGGCAATAAGGGCAGACATTGCTATCTGTTCTGCCCTTAGATGTAGCCTCAGCACCTAGAACAGCACCCTGGCACATAGTGGGAGCTCAGTAAATGGTCATGGAAATAAAAATGAATGAAGGAATGAATGTGAGAGCAGGAGGGCATAGACCTGAGATATTGTCAGGATTTGGGGCTGGACTAGGTAGGTGGGTGTAGGTGCTAAGGAAGGAATCAGGTTTCTGACTTGTATATCAGTTTTGATGGTGATGGTGTCATTCACTGGAGTTGGGAACATTGGAAAAGGATAAGATCTGCAGGTGACAACCATCACTTTAGTTTGGGATAAGCTGAGTTTGAAGTACTTTTCAGATATCTAAGAGAACATGTCCCACTAGGCAGTTGTATACACAATTTTAGTGCTTAGAAATTTCTTGGTGGAGATACAAAAAAAAGCAGTGGGTTATCCAATGTAATATGCATATTCATATGTGGAACATACTTCTAGATGGTGACTTAGTCTTGACTTTGTCATGATAGTGAATGTCTGAAGTTTAGTAAAGGAGTAAGATTATCGGAGTAAAGAGAGTCAAGAATGTGTGGATGTTGGTTGATGGAGGGAACACTAACATGGATGTTACATATTTCTCAGGGAGATGATAAGAACTGAAGTGTGAGAAATAACATAAGCTAGAGTCTTCAGAAACCTGGTGAGTGTTAGATGAGACAAAGGAATCCAGCTGAGAAGTTGTCCCCAAGTGCTGCAAAGATGCACAGGTAGAGGGAAAGGCAGTATACTAGGTTTCAGAAGACTCAGGTTCCACTCCTACTAGCTATGCAGCTGGAGTAAGTCATTTAAATACTTGAGCATCTTTTCCTTTGTGTGCTTAGCAACAACAACAAAAAGAACAAAGAGGAGTGATAGTAACCCATCAAATCTGTGAGAATCAAAGAAAATAATTTTTACCTACATATATAGTTGAGCACTATGAAAAAGTGAGTCATAGCTGCAATTTGTTTGCATAGATGGGCTCTAACAAGAGTCCCAAGTATTCACAAGGCAAAAGGCACATTGAGAACTGGGTTAGGTTATACAGAAGATTTTCTTGGAGGATGTTATTCCTGACCTTGGACTTGAAATAGCAGGTGGTAGATACGGACCTGAGTTTAAAAAAATTAAGAAAATATTTGAGAAATGAATTAGCAAGCTACAGATTGACCTAAAATAAAAATTTAATTGAAGGTGGAGTATAAGTAGCTAAACAAAGTAGAAATAAAAGCTATAGTGCTGTTATTGCTTTTTCAAATACCAGACATGTGGTTATATTCTCCAAAGTACAGGAAATGCTCCTCTATTCATTTCAGTATAAAGCAGAGGGTAAGTCTATAATGCTGCGTAGTGCCCTACCTAGACCCTTTCCCAAAGCTCAACTCCCAGTCAGCCTCTTTGGATCTTGGTGAAAGTATATCCCATAATTGGCTATCTTCTGAGGCCCTAATCCACTAAGACACCCCAAATAAAAAGGCTTCATGTTTCTTCCTTGTGGTGACTGAGCTGTTACCACAGAATGCAAATTGAGTGGGATGGTCGTGGTACATTTTAGTCCCTGCAAGAATTCAGAGTTTTGCTCTATTGCTCTAGTAGTTTGTATGCTTGCCCTGTACTTGCTTTTAAAGCAAATTTTCTATATTAATGGTCACTTCCTAATGACCTGTAGCCACCTGCAGTGCTGTATCAGTGCATTAGAGCAGATTGGGGGCAGGATTCTGAAGATAGCCCTTGAGAGTTCTCCCCTGGCTACTCAATCAAACACTAATTTAGGTACTTCTGTTCAGAGATTTTTGCACATCTAATTAAAATTATTAACCAGTTGACCTCAAAACAGAGAGATTAATCTCAATTATCCAGCAGGGCCCATTGTAATCATATGAGCCCTTAAAATCAGAAGAGGAAGGCTGAAGAGTCAGCGAGAAGGAGAGGATGAGGCAAAGGGAAACTGGAGAGATCTGAAGCATGAGAGGGACTCCACCTCCATTGCTTGCTTTGAAGAAGGTCCCAGGCCAGGAAATACACATACTTTCAGAAGCTGAGAACATACCCTAGCCAGTAGCCAGCAGAAAGATGAAGATCGCAGTCCTACCTTTACAGGAAGTAGGTTTTCCCTACAATTTGAATGTGCCTAGAAGTGGGATCTTCCCTGGCACCTCCAGCAAGGGGTGCAACCCTGGTGACACCTCAGTTTCAGCCCTGTAAGAGCAAGTAAAGGATGCCGAACCATATATTACCCCAACTTCTAACCCTCAGAAATCAGAAGATGACAACTGTGTATTGTTTTAAGGTGCTAAGTTTGTGGTTATTTGTTATGGCACTGATAGAAAACTAGTACCAATAGATGTATTGGACTTGGGGATGAAATTCCTGAATTCAAATGCTAGGCTCTGGCTCAGAGCAGCTGTGTGATGTTGAATGAATATGTGATCCCCTGAATCTGTCTCCGCAGATGAAAACAAGGATAATATTAATGCAAACACAGAATTTTCATGGTGTATGTATTAAGGGGATGGCATTTGTCTATAAGGCTTAAGTAAGATAATGTGAAAGTCCTTTGTAAGCCAAGAAGTGCTACAGAAATGCTGATTATTGCCAAGGAAACATTTGTTACCCCTACCCCGTGATAATTATTTGACAGTGATCAAGGAGAGAAGCCCTTGGTTTCTTATCCTTCCTGCCTCTGCAAGCCTTTTATATGCAGGGACTTCTTGGGCAATGTATATATGGACTGTAACCAGATGCACTCAGCTCACCGCAGACACAAATCCCTGTGAAAGAAAAAGCATAATTTCTTTTGATTTACCAAGAACTTGTATGCTTTAAGTACATTGTACATTCTGCAAAGTCAGCAGGGGACCTAAACCTATTAACTGAAATCTAATCCTTAATTTAATTGACCAGCAAGACAAATACTAGGATTAAAATAAACTGAAAGTATTTATTGGTAATAACACCTATTACTTATTTAGAGATAGGCACTGGGCTAAGTGATTTATATTTTATCTGAGACTCCAGCAAGTCCACAAATGGGAACAGTTATACCCATGGTAAATAAACATAAGGAAACTGAGGCTTAGGGAAACTGAGGCCTGAGGTCAAACAGTTCCTAAATGAAAGGACTGAGTTTAAAGCAAGTTTGTTGAACATGATGCCTTTTCATCCCATTTTTCATAGCTGTTGTTGCAGAACTCTGTAGATATGTCTTATATTTGCAAAATGTAATAGATGCAAGTCTTTAGTGGAAATTTTGCAATATAAAATACTTGTGTTCCTATAAATTGGTCACTTTATATGTTTCTATTTCTTGCTAGTTCTAATTCATATATAAGACAACCTACTTATATATATATGTGTGTGTGTATGTGTATATATATGCATATATATGCAAACACACATATACACAACCTTCTTGTTCATGTATACATAAACATAAAACCTCATTCTAAAACTGTGTGTATAGCCACACACATGTATTTTTTCTCCTAGTGTCTCTTTCATTCACATTTGCTATTTAATTTTTTCCAGTATTTTTTCTTTCCTCTCTCTTTCTTACCTGATCTTTCTCCTTCACAGGACATAATATGAAGTTAAAGTGTATTCTCACTGATTGTGTTCATCTAAAGAAGTTTTTGCTTTATGTTCTTAGCTTTCAAATGGCTTTGAAATAATACTAAATTGTTACTTTCACATTTTGTGGTTTTTCAGGCCTCAGTCTGCTTTTATGTATGGTATGTCTTCTTTTTGATTGTAAAATCATTGGTGGGCTGGGAAAATACCTTTCCCATCTTTGTAACTTTCATAAGGCCTAAAACAGAGCTTTTAACAAAAAGAAATAGTGGAGAAACTCTTCAACTCCCCTGATAGAATATATTGCTATTCTTTGTATTACACTTTTATGCAAAATTACCAGGTTTGAATCAGTAAGTGATTGGATATCTCAGCTAAGCTGAGATAGTTCCAGTTTGGAACAACTGTGTAGGAAGGAGAGGTGAACTATTCCTAAGGCTAAATAGATGTTACCCAAGGGATAGACAAAGGGTATACAGAATATGATTCGTAACATACAAAGAATGGAGGAGGAAGAAAAAGGAGGAAAAAAAATCTTTACTCAGGCACTTAAAAAGTCTTAAAGGGGGGGATTCAAGATGGTGGCGCAAGAAGTGAGATGGAGAACTCACAAAACCACAAATACTATGAAAATAGTTAATTAATACAACTAAACCTAAAACAGCAACAAGAAAGAAGGCTGAACCAGACTGCATACAGACCTCATGAACAGAGCAGACCTCATGAAACAAGGTAACATAGGAAAGCCTTAATCCAGAAGGACTCAAGCCATTTCCCCACCCAAACTCACTGGTGGGAGGAAGAGAAGTGGAGCTAGGAGGGCGTGGAAGGTTGGGACTGCTGAACACCTAGCCCTGGAGATCCGCTTTGTGAGCAGAAACCTATATTGTATGGTGCTCTGGATGTGGAGGAGCTCTGACAGGCAGAGGGCTTGAGAAACTGAGATTCCAGCCATTTGTGGAGGAGGGAATCCATATGTGACAGCTCTGTGTCAGAGGAAAGGCAGGCAGTCTGAGAAACTTCTTAAAAGCGAGAGGGCTTCTGAAGGGGCAGGGTTGGCATGGAGCTTGCTGCGCGGGAGAAGGGAGAGCTGGACAAGGTTGTTTGTATGTGCTCCACCCAGCTGATTGGGAACTTTGAGGAGCGTCAGGTGCTCCATCCCTCTGGCTGCCTACTCAGCTCCAAGGCCCCCCACTGTGACATGCAGCCTGCTGCACCTTTCTCCTAGCCTGCTGGCACTTGTTTGCAAAGTGGCAATTACTGTGCTGGTGTCAGGTCAGTCAGAGGGAGGCCCCACCTACAACAGCTAGAGATGCAAAGCATAGAGGCTTACACCTGTGTGCTTGGCCCACTGGCTCTGACACTGGAGACAGGCACTGCAGCTGGGAATCAGGAAACAGATCTTTCCTCCCCACAGGCACCAGCTCTGCTCCCCTGTGACCTCCAACCTCACTCTAGGGGCTTAGCAGCTCCAGAGACTGGAGCTTCTGGGCACTAGTGGGCACCACACAGAAATATGAAATGCCAAAAGAACATGGTTCAGACCAAAATCTCACAAACCACAGAAAAAGGGCCAAGTGAAATTGAACTCACTAATCTTCCTGAAAGAGTTCAAAATAAAAATTATAAACATGCTTCTGGAGGTACAGAAAAACATTCAAGAACTCAAGAATGAATTGAAGTCAGAGATTCAATTATTAAGAAATTTCATGTCTGAAATGAAACATACAATGGAGGGATTTAAAAGCAGATTAGATGTAGTAGAAGAGATGGTAAATGGAAAAGAAATTAGAGAAGAGAAATACAAAGAAGCTGAGGCACAGAGAGAAAAAAGAATCTCAAAGAATGAAAGAATATTGAGAAAACTGTGTGACAAATCCAAATGGAACAATATTCGCATTATAGGGGTGCCAGAAGAAGAAGAGAGAGAAAAAGGGATAGAAAGTGTCATTGAGGTGGTAATTGTTGAAAACTTCCCCAATCTGGGGAAGAAGATAGTCTCTCAAGCCTTAGAGGTGGGCAGATCTCCCAAGACAAGGGATCCAAAGAAGACCACATCAAGACATATAATAATTAAAATGGCAAAGATAAATAAAGACAGACTTTTAAAAGCAACTAGAGAGAGAAAAAAGATCACATACAAAGAAAAACCCATTAGGCCATCATCAGAATTCCCAACAGAAACCTTACAGGCCAGAAGGGAGTGGCATGATGTATTTAATGCAATGAAGCAGAAGGGCCTTGAACCAAGAATACTCTACCCCACAAGGTTATCATTTAAATTTGAAGGAGGGATTAAACAATTTTCAGATAAGCAAAAGCTGAGAGAATTTACCCCCCACAAACCACCTCTACAGTGCATTTTGGAGGGAGTCCTATAGTTGGAACTATTCCTAAGGCTAAATAGATGTTACCCAAAGGACAGACAAAGAGTACAGAATTTGATTTGTAACATACAAAGAATGAAGGAGGAAGAAAAAGGAGAAAAAAAAATATTTAGGTTGTGTTTGTAATAGCATACGAAGTGAGTTAAATTAGACCATTAGAGAGTAGGGGAATTATCTTTGAACCTTTGGAAACCACAAATCTAAAGCCTGCAATGTCAATAAATACATACCTATTGATAATCACGCTAAATGTAAATGAACTGAATGCACCAATCAAAAGACATAGAGTTACTGAATGGATAAAAAAACAAGACCCATCTATATGCTGCCTACAGGAGACTCACTCCAAACCCAAAGACATACACAGACTGAAAGTAAAGGGATGGAAAAAGATATTTCATGCAACTAATAGTGAGAAAAAAGCAGGAGTTGCAGTAATTGTATAAGACAAAATAGACTTCAAAACCAAGAAAGCAACAAGATACAAAGAAGGACATTACATAATGATAAAAGGGTCAGTCCAACAAGAGGACATAACTATTATAAATATCTTTGCACCCAACACAGGATCACCTACATATGTGAAACAAATGCTAACAGAGTTAAAGGGGGAAATAGAATGAATGCATTCATTTTAGGAGATTTCAACACACCACTCACTCTAAAGGACAGATCAACCAGACAGTAAATAAGTAAAGAGATAGAGGCACTGAACAACATATTAGAACAGATGGACCTAACAGACATCTACAGAACACTCCATCCAAAAGCAAGAGGATACACATTCTTCTCAAGTGCACATGGAACATTTTCAAGAATAGATCATATACTAGGCCAAAAAAGAACCTTAGTAAATTTAAAAATATTGAAATTGTACCAAACAGCTCCTCAGATCACAAAGGTAAGAAACTAGAAATAAATTACACAAAGAAGGGAAAAGCCCACAAACACATGGAGGCTTAATAAAATGGTCCTAAATAATCAATGGATCAAGGACGAAATAAAAATAGATCAAACAATAGATGGAGACAAATGACAACAATAATTCAACAACACAAAATCTGTGGGATGCAGCAAAGGCCATGCTAAGAGGGAAATATATTGCAATACAGGCCTACCTAAGGAAAGAAGAACAATCCCAAATGAACGGTATGAACTTAAAATTAATGAAACTAGAAAAGGAAGAACCAATGAGGCCCAAAGTCAGTAGAAGGAGGGACATAATAAAGATTAAAGCAGAAATAAATAAAATTGAGAAGAATAAAACAATAGGAAGAATCAATGAAAGCAGGGGCTTGTTCTTCAAGAAAATAAACAAAACAGATAAACATCTAGCCAGATTTATCAAGGAAAAAAGAGAATAAGAATGAGAAAGGAAAAATCACTGTGGATACCACAGAAATACAAAGAAACATGAAAGAATACTATGAAAAATTATGTGGTACAAATTGGATAACCTAGAAGAAATGGACACCTTTCTAGAAAAACACCACCTTCCAAGGCTGATCCAAGAAGAACAGAAAATCGAAATAGACAAATTACCAGAAAGAAATTGAATTGGTAATCAAAAAACTTCCTAAGAACAAAACACCTGAACCAGATGGTTTCATTGTTGACTTTTTATGAAACATTTAGAGAAGACCTAATAGCCATCCTCCTTAAAGTTTTCAAAAAAGTGGAAGAGGAGGAAATATTCCCAAACTCATTCTACAAGGCCCATATTACTCTAATACCAAAACTAGGCAAAGACACCACAAAAATAGAAAATTACAGACCAATATCCCTGGTGAACATAGATGCAAAACTACTCAACATAATATGAGCAAACTGAATTGAAAGGTACATAAAAACGATCATCATCATGATTCATCCCAGGGATGCAAGGATGGTACAACATTCAAAAATCCATCACCATCATTCACCACTCAACAAAAAGAAAGACAAAAACCACATGATAATCTCCATAGATGCTGAAAAAGCATTCAACGAAATTCAACATCCATACATGATAAAAAACTCTCAACAAAATGGGCATACACGGCAAGTACCCCAACATAATAAAGGCCATATATGACAAACCCACAGCCAACATTATACTTAACAGCGAGAAGCAGAAAGCTTTTCCTTTAAGATCAGGAACAAGACAAGAGTGCCCACTTTCACCACTTTTATTCAACATAGTCATGGACATCCTAGCCATGGCAATCAGACAACACAAACAAATAAAAGGCATCCAGATTAGCAAGGAAGAAGTCAAACTGTCCCTGTTTGCAGATGACATGATCTTGTACATAAAAAACCCTAAAGAATTCACTCCAAAACTACTAGATCTAATTCCTGAATTCAGCAAAGTTGCAGGATGCAAAATTAATACACAGAAATCTGTTGCATTCCTATACACTAATGATGAACTAGCAGAATGAGAAATCAGGAAAACAATTCCATTCACAATTGCATCAAAAAGAATAAAATACATAGGAATAAACTTAACCAAGAAACTGAAAGACCTATACTCTGAAAACTACAAGACACTCTTAAGAGAAATTAAAGAGGACACTAATAAATGGAAATTCATCAGGGCTCTTGGCTAACAAGAACTCATATTGTCAAAATGGCCATCCTGCCTAAAGCAATCTACAGATTCAATGCAATCCTTATCAAAATGCCTACAGCATTCTTCAATGAACTAGAGCAAATAGTTCTAAAATTCATATGGAACCACAAAAGACCCCAAATAGTCAAAGCAATCCTGAGAAGGAAGAATAAAGTAGGGGGAATTACACTCCCTGACTTCAAGCTCTACTACAAAGCCACAGTAATCAAGACAATATGGTACTGGCACAAGAACAGACCCATAGATCACTGGAAGAGAATAGAGAGCCCAGATATTAACCCAAGCATATATGGCCAATTAATATGTGATAAAGGAATCATGGATATACAATGGGGAAATGACAGCCTCTTCAACAGCTGGTGTCAGCAAAACTGGACAGCTACATGTAAGAGGATGCAACTGGATTATTGTCTAACCCATACACAAAAGTAAACTCCAAATGGATCAAGAACCTGAATGTAAGTTATGAAACCATAAGATTCTTAGAAAAAAAATAGGCAAAAATCTCTTGAACATAAACATGAACGACTTCTTCATGAACTTATCTCTCTTGGCAAGGGAAACAAAAGCAAAAATGAACAAGTGGGACTATATCAACTAAAAAGTTTCTGTACAGCAAAGGGCAACACTAGTAGAACAAAAAGACATCCTACAGTATCAGAGAATATATTCATGAATGACATATCCGATAAGGAGTTGACATCCAAGTTATATAAAGAGCTCATGTGCATCAACAAGCAAAAAGCAAATAATCCAATTAATAAATAGGCAGAAGATCTGAACAGACACTTCTCCAAGAGGCACATGAAAAGATGCTCCACATCACTAATCATCAGAGAAATGCAACTAAAAACCACAATGAGATATCAGCTCACACCAGTTAGGATGGCCAACATCCAAAAGACAAACAACAAATGTTGGTAAGGATGTGGAGAAAGGGGAACCCTTCTACACTGGTGGTGGGAATGTAAACTAGTTCAACCATTGTGAAAAGCTGTATGGAGGTTCCTCAAAAAACTCAAAATAGAAATACCATTTGACCCAGGCATTCCACTTCTAGGAATTTACCCTAAGAATGCAGGAGCCCAGTTTGAAAAAGACATATGCACCCCTATGTTTATCACAGCACTATTTAGAATAGCCAAGAAAAAGCAACCTAAGTGTCCATCAGTAGATAAATGGATAAAGAAAATGTGGTACATATTCACAATGGAATATTATTCAGCCATAAGAAGAAAACAAATCCTACCTTTTGCAACAACATAGATGGAGCTAGAGGGTATTATGCTCAGTGAAATAAGCCAAGCAGAGAAAGACAATTATCAAATGATTTCACTCATCTGTGGAGTATAAGAACAAAGAAAGAAGTGAAGGAACCAAACATCAGCAGACTCACAGAACCCAAGAATGGACTAACAGTTACCAAAGGGAAAGGTATTGGGGAGTATAGGTGGGAAGGGAGGCATAAGAGGGGAAAAGGGGTATTATGATTAGCACACATAATGTAGCATGGAGGGACATGGGCAAGGTAGTATATACAGAGACAACAAGTATTCATTCTATAGCATCTTACTACACTGATGGACAGTGATTGTAATGTGGTATGTGGGGGGCTTGATTATAGGGGGCATCTATTAACCATAATGTTGTTCAAGTAAATGTGCATTAACGATATCAAAAACAAAAAATAAGCATTAAAGGGACATGCGTTTAACAGGTTGACAAAATCGTCCTGGCACACTCAGCCCAGTAGGCTGGGAACTTTAAGGAGCTTCAAGCACCCTATCCCCCTGGTTGGCAATGCATCTCCTAGGCCCCTAATCATGATAAGCAGCCTGCCATTCCTTCCTGCCCAATGGCACTTGTGAGCAAACTGGCTGTCCCCACCATTGCTGCAGACCAGCCAGAGAGCAGCCCTGCCTATAGCAACAACACAGCTTAACACAGAGGCTTCTCCCTGTGTGAGGCTAACCGGCCCAGACCTAGAAGCTGCTCCCTGCACATGGTTGACTAGAACAAACAGTGGACGAGGGCACAGAGTCTGAGAGGCATAAAGGGGCTCTGTTCTCAGGGCAGAACACACACTGCTAGCCTGCAACCCTGCCAGTGCCCTAGACCAACCCAAAGGCTGCCATGCCAATGGAGTTTAGGTAATTAACCCAGAGGGTGCTCCCTGCATGTGGTTGAATGGTACAGACAAAAGAGACAGTTGCAGAGACCAGGAGGCATGAAGGGGCCCTGTCCTTGCAGAACACACATGCTGTCAGCCTGTGACCACCACCAGTGCTCTACACCATCCTGAGGGACCCTCTACCCATGGAAGTCTAGGGGATTAACCCAGAGGCTGCTCCCTGTGTGTGTATAACTGGCACAGACAGCAGAAAGAGGCATGGTGACCAGCAAGCAGGAAGGGATGTTGTTTTCCCAGCTGACACACATGACACTCACTGGTGACCATTCCCACTGCTGTGAAAAGGCAGAAGAACCCTGTTCAATCTAAAATCCCTCAAAGACCAGAAAGAGGGCTTAATGAGACAGAACTCACCAATATTCCTGGGAAAGAATTCAAAATCAAAGTCATAAGCATGCTGATGGAGTTCCAAAGAAATATTCAAAACCTAAGGGGTGAATTCAGCGGGGAGATAACAGAAATGAAACAAACAATGGAAGAATTTCAGAGCAGACTAGTTGAGATGGAGAAGACTGTTAATGGAATAGAAATCAGAGAACAGGAATACAGAGAAGGTGAGGCAGAGAGAGGAAAAAGCATCTCTAGGAATGAAAAAATATTAAGAGAACTGTGTGATCAATCCAAACGGAACAATATTCACATTAAGGGGTAGCAGAAGAAGAAGAGAGAAAAAGGGATAGAAAGTGTCTTTGAAGAAATAATTGCTGAAAAATTCCCCAACCTAGGGAAGAAAATAGTCTCTCAGACCATGGAAGTCCACAGATCTCCAAACACAAGGGACCCAAGGAGGTCAACACCAAGACATATAATAATTAAAATGGCAAGGATCAAAGACAAGGACAGAGTATTAAAAGCAGGCAGAGAAAAAAAAAGATCACCTACAAAGGAAAACCCATCAGGCTATATCATCAGACTTCTAAGCAGAAACCTTACAGACCAGAATGGAATGACATGATATATTTAATGTAATGAAACAAAGGAGCCTCAAACCAAGAATACTCTATCCAGAAAGATTACCATTTAAATTTGAAGGAGAAATTATACAATTCCCAGGTAAGCAAAAGTTGAGGTAATTTATCCCCAACTAACCATCTCTACAGTGTATTTTGGAGGGACTGCTCTAGATGGAAGCATGCCTAAGGCTAAGTAGCTCTCACCAGAGAAAATAAAACCACAGCAAAGGAAATAGACCAACTAAATACTAACTAAAGGCAAAATGAAATCAGATGTCCACAAGAGATACACAAAGCATACAGAATAAAACACCTAACATATAAAGAGCGGATGAGGAAGAAAAAGAAGCGAGAGAAAAAAAAGAATCATGAGACTGTGTTTATAATAGCGTGATAAGTGAGTTAAGATAGACGGTTGGATATTAAAGAAGCTTCCCTTGAACCTTTCGTAACCACAAATCCAAAGCCTGCAATGGCAAGAAGTACATATCTGTCTATAATCACCCTAAATGTAAATGGACTGAATGCACCAGTCCAAAGATACAAGTTACAGAATGGATAAAAAAAGCAAGAACCATATATATGCTGCCTACAAGAGACTCACTTCAAACACAAAGATATATACAGACTAAATGTAAACAGATGGAAAAAGATATTTCGTGCAACTGTTATGGAGATAAAAGTAGGTGTTGCACTATTTGTATCAGAAAAAATAGACTTGAAAACAAAGAAAGTCACAGGAGACAAAGGAGGATATTACATAAAAACAAAGAGGTTAGTTCCACAAGAGGATATAACCATTATAAATATCTATGCAACCAACACAGGATCACCAGCATATGTGAAACAAATACTAACAGAATTAAAGGAGGAAATAAAATGCAATGCATTCATTTTAGGAGACTTCAACACACCACTCACTCCAAAGGACAGATCAACCACACAGAAAATAAGTAAGGACACAGAGGCATTGAGCAACACATTAGAACAGATGGACCTGATAGACATCTATAGAACATTCCACCCAAAAGCAGCAGGATACACATTCTTCTTAAATGCACATGGAACATTTTCCAGAATAGACCACATAGTAGGCTATAAAAAGAGCCTCAGCAAATTCAAAAAGATTGAAATTCTACCAAGCAACTTCTCAGATCACAAATGTATAAAACTAGAAATAAATTGTACAAAGAAAACAAAAAGGCTCACAAACACATGGAGGCTTAACAACATGCTCCTAAATAATCAATGGATCAATGACCAAATTAAAACAGAAATCAAGCAATACATGGAGACAGATGAAAACAACAGCACAATGCCCCAATTCCTGTGGGACACAGCAAACACAGTTCTAAGAGGAAAGGATATAGCAATTCAGGCCTATTTCAAGAAGGAAGAACAATCCCAAATGAACAATCTGAATTACAATTATTGAAACTGGAAAAAGAATAACAAATGCAACCCAAAGTCAGCAGAAGGAGGTACATAATAAAGATAAGAGAAGAAATAAATAAAATTGAGAAGAATAAAACAATAGAAAATTAATGAAACCAAGAGCTGGTTCTTTGAGAAAATAAACACAATAGAAAAACCCCTAGCCAGACTTATCAAGAAAAAGAGAATCTACAGACATATATGGAATCAGAAATGAAAGGAAAATCATGGCAGGTATCAGAGAAATACAAAGAATTATTAGAGAATACTATGAAAATCTATATGCTAACAGACTGAATCACCTAGAAGAAATGGACAACTTTCCAGAAAAATGCTGTCTTCCAAGACTGACCAAGGAAGAAACAGAAAATTTAAACAGTCCAATTACCAGCAATGAAATTCAATCGGTAATCATAAAACTACCCAAGAACAAAATTCCTGGACCAGATGAATTCACTGCTGAATTTTATCAGACATTTAGAGAAGACATCATACCCATTCTCCTTAAAGTTTCCAAAAAGTAGAAGAGGAGGGAATACTTTCAAACTCATTCTATGAAGCGAGCATCACTCTAATGCCAAAACCAGGTAAAAACACCATAAAAAAGGAAAACTACAGACTGAATTCAAAAATACATCAAGAGGATCATACACCATGATCAAGTGGGATTCACCCCAGGGATGCAAGGATGGTATAACATTTGAAAATCCATCAACATCATACACTATATCAACGAAAGAAGGACAAAAACCACATGATCACCTCCATAGATGCTGAAAAAGCATTTGACAAAATTCAACATCCATTTATGATAATAACTCTCAACAAAATCAGTATAGTGGGGAAGTACCTCAACATAATAAAGGCCATATATGACAAACCCACAGCAAACATCATACTTAACAGTCAAAGCTGAAAACTTTTCCTCTAAGATCAGGTACAAGACAAGGATTCCCACTCTCCCACTTTTATTAAAGATAGTATTTAAGGTCCTAGCCATGGCAATCAGACAACACAAAGAAATAAAAGGCATCCAGATTGGTAAGGAAGAAGTCAAACTGTCCCTGTTTGCAGACGACATGATATTGTACATAAAAAACCCTAAAGAATCCACTCCAAAACTACTAGATCTAATATCTGAATTCAGCAAAGTTGCAGGATATAAAATTAATACACAGAAATCTGTTGCATTCCTATACACTAATGATAAATTAGCAGAAAGAGAAATCAGGAAAACAATTCCATTCACAATTGCATCAAAAAGAATAAAATACCTAGGAATAAACCTAACCAAGGAAGTGAAAGACCTATACCCTGAAAACTACAAGACACTCATGAAAGAAACTAAAGAGGACACTAATAAATGGAAATTCATCCAGGCTCTTGGCTAGGAAGAATTAATATTGTCAAAATGGCCATCCTGCCTAAAGCAGACTACAGATTCAATGCAATCCTTATCAAAATACTGACAGCATTCTTCAATGAACTGGAACAAATAGTTCTAAAATTCATATGGAACCACAAAAGACCCCAAATAGCCAAAGCAATCCTGAGAAGGAAGAATAAAGCAGAGAGATCTTGCTTCCCAACTTCAAGTTCTACTATAAAGCCACAGTAATCAATACAATTTGGTTCTGGCACAAGATCAGACCTGTAGACCAGTGGACCAGAATAGAGAATCCAGATATTAACCCAAGCATATATTGTCAATTAATATACTATAAAGGAACCATGGATATACAATGGGGAAATGACAGCCTCTTCAACAGCTGGTGTTGGCAAAACTGGACAGCTACATGTCAGAGAATGGAACTGGATTACTGTCTAACTCCATACACAAAAGTGAACTTGAAATTGATCAAAGACCTGAATGTAAGGCATGAAACCATAAAACTGTTAGAAGAAAATATAGGCAAAACTCTCTTAAATATAAACATGAGCAACTTCTTCATGACCATATCTCTACGGGCAAGGGAAACAAAAGCAAAAATGAACAAGTGGAACTGTATCCAACTAAGGAGCTTCTGTATAGCAAAGGACACCATCAGTAGAACAAAAAGGCATCCTACAGTATGGGAGAATATATTCATGAATGACATATCTGATAAGGGGTTGACATCCAAAATACATAAAAAGCTCATGTGCATCAACAAGCAAAAAGCAAATAATCCAATTAGTAAATGGGCAGAGCATCTGAACAGACACTTCTCCAGCAAAGAAATTCAGATGGCCAAGAGGCACATGAAGAGATGCTCCACATCACTAATCATCAGAGAAATGCAACTTAAAACCACAATGAGATATCAGCTCACACCAGTTAGGATGGCCAACATCCAAAAGACAAACAACAACAAATGTTGGCAAGGATGTGGAGAAAGGGGAACCCTTCTACACTGGTGATGGGAATGTAAATTAGTTCAACCATTGTGAAAAGCTGTGTGGAGGTTCCTCAAAACACTCAAAATAGAAATACCATTTGACTCAGGCACTCCACTCCTAGGAATTTACCTTAAGAATGCAGGAGCCCAGTTTGAAAAAGGCATATGCACCACTATGTTTATCACAGCACTATTTACAATAGCCAAGAAATGGAAGCAACCTAAGTGTCCATCTGTAGATGAATGGATGAAGAAAATGTGGTACATATACGCAGTGGAATATTATTCCTCCGTAAAAAGAAAACAAATCCTATCATTTGCAACAACATGGATGGAGCTTGAGGGTATTATGCTCAGTGAAATAAGCCAGGTGGAGAAAGACAAGTATCAAATGATTTCACTCATCTGTGGAGTATAAGAACAAAGAAAAACTGAAGGAACAAAACAGCAGCAGACTCACAGAGACCAAGAATGGACTAACAGTTACCAAAGGGAAAGGAACTGGGGGAGGATGGGTGGGAAGGGAGGGTTAAGGGTAAAAAGGGGCATCATGATTAGCACGTATAATGTAGGCGGGGGACACAGGGAAGGCAGTATAGCAGAGAAGACAAGTAGTGACTCTGTAGACTCTTACTACACTGATGGACAGTGACTGTAATGGGTTATGTGGTGGGAAATTAATAATGGGAGGAATCTAGTAACAACAATGTTGCTCATGTGATTGTATATTAATGATACCAAAATAAAAAAAACAAATTAAAAAAAAAAGAACAGAGAGGGAAAACCGTTGAAGAAAAATAAACAGATACTTTGGTTCTTGTGGGTCAATTTTAAACAGTCTAACATAATCTGTAATTGGAATCCCTGAAAGAAAAGAGAGCAGAAGAATAGGGAAGAAAAAAATTACAAAAAATATTGGCTAAAAGTGTCACAAATTTGATAGTAAATACTGCCTTACAAATCCAAAAGCTCTGGGAACACCAGGAAATATAAACACAAAAAGAACCACTCTTAAGCTCATCACAAACTGCTGAAGATAACAGATAAATGTAAAGTCTTGAAAGCAGCCAAGGATAAAATACATATATACAGGGATCAAAAATGGAGGCCAGGGACAATGGAACAACACTTTTAAATTGTTAAGGTCACAGATAGCAAAAATTGAGCTAATAGAGATGCTCAATTTTAAGGTAAAATAGTTTACAAGTAATTTAAAATCACATTATCCAAAGCAAAGCTGACAGTAAAGTTTCACTAATTCAGAACTGGTCATAGATGACTGAGAACCTGAACGTGGTCACCTTGACCATTTTTCAAGAGAGCTTGCTGAGCAAACAGGGCAAATAAGCCTCAGGACAGGGTGAGAATGAGAGGGGGAAATACCTAACCTTCTCAAAAGAACAAATGGTAAATTGTGGACAAATAGATCTGGTTAATTAAAAACAAGTCTTTATCTATCCTTCAGAGCAAATTGTAAGCATTTTACTTAGCAACATTTTATTAATTTGGTGAATCTTTATTTAGATGCTTAAAACTGTTTTGTCTCTTTAAATGTCTAATCAAGACCTTCTACCCAACTCAGAATCACCTTCTATCAAAGTTTTCTATATGATATGATTTCAGTATGTTAAATCAATTTAAAAGATGAAAAAAAATTGCTAAAGGTGGAAAAAAAATCTGTCAACCCAGAATTCCATATCAAATGAACATCCTTTAAAAAGGAAGTAAATATAAAAGACCTTGTCAGATAAATGAAAGTTGAAAGAATGAATCACCAGCAGAGTTGCTTTTAAGTAGTGCTAAATTTCTGTTCAGGTTGAAGAGAAATCTCATCAACTACTTGGATCTACAGGAAGGAAGGAATAGAGGAAAAAATATGTTATAAGCAAGTAAATGTAAGAGAGTGTTTTCTTTCTTTTTGTATTTTCAGAAAACTGTTTAAAACACAACAAATCACACTGTAAGATGGGATTTATAATGTCCTAAACATTGGCAATGACAAAAATCAAACAATGAATGAGAGGCAAATAAATGGGATCCTGATCTTGTAAGGATATTACATTGTGAAGCAAAGGTGGGAATTAGGAAGTGGGAAGTGGAGAGCACCAAGGAGGAAGGAAGAAGGGAAGGGGGAAGATCGACTTAGGAAGTACAGCGTGTCAGTGTGAAGAGGAACAAAATGAATTTAATAATGATTTTTGAAAAATATAAGCCACTGCTACAATTCAATATCAGAAGATAGATAATTCAATAAAAAATGGGCAATGGCTTGAACAAATATTTCACAAAAAGCCAGCAGACACATGAAAAGATGCTTAACCATTTGTCATCAGAGACATATGAGTTAATCCGAAGTGAAATATCACTCTCATCTACTAAAACGATTAACATTTTAAAGTAGCAATCATGTAAGGAAGTATTTCAAAACATGAGGACATGGTGAAAAGGTACAGTCACAAATTTGAAAAGGCTCCTAATAGCTAGAGCTGGAACAATTTGAACAACAAAGTAATGGGAATACTGGATTGTAACAGTATGGTTATAAAATTGAGAAGTTCATGTTCATATAAACAAGTAATTGAATAAAATAAATAAGTGGAGGAGAAGGGACAAATCTTTCTTATAGAACAATTCTAATTAATAAATGTAGGAGCAAGGAAAATAGAGAATCACCATTACAACACCCCATAATTATTGTTGCAGACAAGACCCACCAAAGGAATTCTAAGATTAGTAGGCAAAAGTGTGAGTAGAATCAGGATATTTGTCAGTCTCAAAATATCTTTCCCAATATATTTATTAATTACAAAGGGGGAAAATAGTAAAATTATAGTAGAGAAACCCAGAGACGCAACCTCAAGCAGTTGATCAAGATTATAGTAATAAGACATATCAACATAACCCATGACATGATACCCTGAAAGAGTGTATTGATTTTGTGGTATTCTAAAACAAAATATATAATGTCAAATTAATCATGAATCAACATCAGACAAACACATATTGAGGGATATCCTATAAAAACACTGACAATTACTTTTAAAAAATGTCAAGTTCTTGGAAGACATGGGAAAGCTAAGGAACTGTCATAGGTTGGAGAGACTCAAGACATAGAAAAATTAAATATAATGTAACTCTGGATTGGATCCTGGAACAGGAGTTGTTTTCCATAGTGGAAAACTAATGAAATCTTAATAGAGTCTGTAATTTAGTTAATAGTATTATACCAATGTCAGTTTTTAAAATTTAATAGTTGTCCTATGGTTATACAAGTTATTAACATTAGGGGAAACAGAATGAAGAACAAACAGGAACTCTCTGTACTATTTTTGCCCCTTTTTCTAAGTCTAAAATTATTTCACAATGGAAAGTTAAAAAAAAGATTGGCAATATCAAGTGTTGTCAAGGATACAGAATAACTGGGACTATCATTACATTGCTAGTGGGAACATGAAATGTTGCAGTCAGTTTGGGAAACATTTAAGACTTTCTCATAGAATTAATCATGCATATTATCCTGTGACTCAGCAATTCTGTTTCTAAGAATCTAAGAGATTAAAACAACCATGAGCTATAGTTGATAACACTGTATTTTGTAATTTAAATTTGTTAAGAGAGTAGATCTTAAAAGTTCCTACAAAAAGAAAAGATAAATCTGTGAGATGCTACATTTGTCCATTAACTTGTTAGGAGAAAAAGCCTTTCACAAGGTATACGTTGATCAAATCATCACCTTGTACACTTTAAGTCTTACAATTTTATTTATCAAATACACCTTATGCTGAAAAATTAAAACCTACGAGGAAGGGCTCTTAAAAAATTAAAAAAGGAAACAGTCACTAAAAGCCTGTTTTCAAATGTTTTTGGTAGCTTTATGTATAATGGAATTCATTTAAATTACATTAAGTTCATACAATGGAGTATTCCCCAGTAATAAAAAGGAATGAACTCCGGGAACCCATAATAACATGGATGAATCTAAAAACAATGTGCTGTGCAAAGAAGTCAGACACAAAATAACATGCATGGTATGATTCCATAAACATGAAATTCTAGCAGGTGAAAGTAATCTGTGGTGAGAGTAATCAGATCAGTGGTTGCCTGGGGTGGGAGACTCACTGCAAAGGAGCACAAGGACCTCTACAAGAAGAGGGAAGCATTTTATATCTTGTTTGCAGGTGTGTTTATATGAGTGTGTATACATTTGCATAAGTTATCCTCTGTATGCTTAAAATATATTTGTTACTGTGTGTAAATTACACCACAGTAATGATTTTCAAAAGTGAAAAGAAAAAGATGTATTAAATATCGACTCTGGTGCAGGAACACGGCAATATTCTGAGCATTTAGAAATGAGTAAAGCCCTTGTCCTCCACAAACATAAAGGTCATAGAATAAACAGACAATTAAAAACACTCTGGCATGAGGATTGAGAGCTTGGACTTTTGAGACAGGTCATCTAGATTCAAATATTATTTCCATAACCTACTATTAGTGCAAACATTAAGGAATTATATCACCTTTCTAAGCTTTGATTTCTTCTTTTTCTATAAAAATGAGAATAACAATCATGCTAACCACTTAGGGTTGGGAGGATGAACAAGACACTGCAGGTCAAGATCTTCACACAATGTAGTACACAGAATAAGCACTCTATGAATCTTGTCACTTGTACAGTGCCGAAAGGGCTGACTAGACTGTGTTTGTTTTGTTCATGTGGAAACTGCAGCACCTCTTTGCCTGTCATGGAGTAGGTGTGGAAGAAATATTTGTGGGATGAATCAGTGGAGGAACCAGCAGGCCAAGGTAGGGTGGGAGAAGTGGGGCCGGGGGTGGGGAAAGGTTGCTCAGTGGGAGGGTAGCTTTGCTATGTCTTCCCCTCTGGCTGTGGCACCTTTCTTCTCCTGTCTAAGCACTTCTTAGTCATGGTCACTTTATCCTCAGGAGCATCATGCACATGCACACACTTTCTATTTTTGTTCAGACCCCCCTCCACACACACACAGGCCTGAAATGACTATCCTCCTCCTCTCTGTCATCTCCAGCCTAAGGCCTGTCCCTTCCAGAAAAGCTTCCCTAAGTGTCTGAGGTTTCTGTCCTATACCCCTAGAGTGCTATGGAAAGTCATGCACTTGGCATTGTGACTCTCGCCTGGTAGGGAACCTTGTTGCCCCTTGGCCCTTCCCCCTTGGCTGAAGATCTTTTATAAGACGTTCTCATGAGAACAGTAGAAAAGGAATGTCAGGCAACAAAACGTGTGTCCACCCCAGGGAACCAGTGGGAAATGGAGGAAATTAACGGTGACTTCTATTTCATCTGTGAAGAAGGAGGTGAGATGATTGAAAAGGTGTTGAGCAGTGGGTTTAGGGAAAGATACATGGGAGATAAAACTGACTAAAGAAGCAAAGGAGAACGTTGAGACATTTTGAGAGTACTGTTGAGATTAGAGGCTATAACTTTGTGATGGCAATAATCGATTCAGTTTGGTAATTTTCTGCTCTTTGAGTGAGATACAGGTAAGGTGTTGCTAGGCGTATGGAAGGGTGAAGAAACCAGAACTGAACTGACGTGTCTCCTCCTAGGAGGTGAGTTAAAATGATGGGCCAAGGTGTGTATGCTGCAGGGAAGGAAATGAAGGCAGCAGGAGCTGAAACATCAGAAGGAAATGGAAGAATTGAGCAACCAGGGGTCTCCACAGGGTGCCAGTTGGAACATGGCAGTGAGGGAATTAAAGGAGAGGAAGTCAAAGTCACAGGAGAGGAGATATATTTCAGAAGTGGGTTGTGAGTTCTGGGTGATCACAATTTCTAGCATTTAGCCATTGCCAAAAAGGAGGGGAGGAAGACCCTGGATGAGCTGTAAGTCTGATACTCATTTTGACATTGAAGACATGCAAGACAAGACCAGGAATGGCAGAGAGAAAGAGACTACATGCCAAGAAGGGAAATCTTCCGGGTTTCAGGAGTGAGTGGAAAGCTAGCGGCTAACAGACTTGATGGTGGCAAGAAGTACTGCCTTTGGGACCCCCAACTGAAGGTCCTTTATTGAAGAGAGAAATTGATTGGAAATTGATTTAGTAACTTGAGAAAGATGCTGATTGCTTCTCCAGCCAAGTGAGATGTAGTAAAGTGAGCAGCATCCACCAAGCACTGTTGGAAATATGCCGGGAGGACCAGGCTTCAGGAAAGCAAAGGGTGCTATGTGATGGAAATAAAGCAATAGGTGAAGTGTCTTTGTCAAAGGTCACAAAGGGTAAATGGGAAATACTGCACAAGAGAGGAGCAACAGAAATTGTAGTTACAGCAAGCGGCAGGTAACAGCAGAGGAGAGGACAGATGTACAGAGGAGCCTGCATTTTGCAAGCTGCCCACAAAGGTGGAGAAATGCAGCAGAGCAGAATTAGCTGGTCTCAAGGTTTCAAAGTGAACAGTACAAAGCAGCTCGGGAGCAGGTGCAGCTGAAACTCAAGCTGTGTGATCCTTCTGCAGTCAGCTGTCCACCAGGCAATACTTTCCGCTTCTGCTTGCCTCCCAGCAGACTTCACCCCTCCCCCACTGGATGCAATACACAGTCACTTTCAACTTGAGACATACTGTCACAGTCAACCAAACATCATCCGGACCCATCTATGTTACTATTCCCTGAATGTAGGGTGCATGATAAACGTTTTCATTTTAGAATAACCTTTAACTTAATTTCAGAACACCTCTTTTTCTTTTAAACACCTGTTTCTTTACTTTTACTTTTTTAAATAAATAACTTTCATTTGGTGCTTTAAACTTGCAGATCATTTCCATATAAATCATTCATTAGATACATTCATCAGTAATTTCATTAGGATTTCATTACAATAACTGTAGAAGTAGGCATGGCATTATTATCCAGTTTGTACAGATGAGTAAATTAAGAATTTGTGAACTACTTTTTCAAGGACATCTTAGTTCAGTGTCTTAGAGGGGCCTGCCCTTTGAATTGTGAAGTCTCAGAGAATAACTTATAAGGCTCCTCTGAAATATGCCTACAGAATGACTGTGATGCACTTGGCAATATATTTAAAAATGAAACCTAAGGGCTCCATAAAAATTGCATCCTGTCATGACTACTTCGTCATCTTTCAAGGACTTTTAAATGACTGAGAAATGTGTTTGTGCTTTGCTGAAAACCACATAAACACAAATCAATAGTGAGAACGATTAATGGTGGCTGCATTTGAAACCAGGAGCAGGTTTGGTGTCTTTAAATAACAGTAGTCACTGAAAAATAAGCATTGATGAACCTCAGTCAGTAGTTCAAAAATTTTTATAATTCCAAAGGACTAACCACCGTTTCAGTTCATGTTTTAAAATGGCAGAAACCTCTTAGAATGAATTTGGCACTTAAATAATAGGAGATTAGGTTAAGGGGAGGCTTTTTGTAGTAATTTGCAATCTATTCAAACCAAGTTGGCCAGAAATTATATGAAGGAAACATGCCCAAAGTGTCTGTACCTTCAGGTGAAACAGATAGACTGGAGATGTGGTGTGTAAATCATCATAAACTTGTAATGACCCCAAATCTTTACTTGGGCTTTATAATAAGTATTTTAAACTTCAAAATATTCAGTTGAATCATTTGAAATTGCTGTTTCTGTAAGTATAATGGTGGTCAAATATAAGCAATTCTATATAGCTGAAAGTAATATTTATCTAAACTAGGAGATGGTTAGAAGTTAATGATACACTCCGGTGTGGGAGCCTTAGAAAATAAAAGCTTCAGTTTTCTTTCTTAGTCAGTTTTCTTTCTTGAAGACAGGTGTCCTTCCCACAGGCTCGCTACGCTCCAGGAATCCACACTTGAACTCAAGTTGGGCTAGCACGCCCATCCCCACCCAGGTCATGTTCTTTGAGTCATTTCCAAGAGGAAAGAGCCTGGAACACATCACAAAAGATGTAAAAATCCCCAAGTTCCTCCCCAAGAAATTCTTAATCCAGCAATAATTGGTACATTGCTCTATATTAATGAATCACTCATAGTAATTTAAGTGGTAAACATTCAAAATTATGTCTTCTCTTTTTATTGCTTTTTTTTTACAACTCAGCTTCATATTGTACTTGATTTGGGGAATTTTTTATATAGTTTGAAATGCTATGAATATATCCTGTGGCCAGGTAGGCCATGTAGTGAAAAATTATTATACATGTGTTATGCGCCAGAAGGCTGAGGAAATATTGTCATGGAAACTGTGATGCTGAATTTTCAAATGTAAAATTTTCGTTTGTGAAATTACGGTTACAAAACATAAAGTTGGATCCCTTCATCAAGAGCAATAATTACCTTCCCATTTCACTAATCAACTGTGTTGAACATTAGTCTAAACTGCGGGTGAGACTTGCCATTTTTTTTCATGCCAGCTTAACCAAAATAGGCATTTTTCAATCAAGGCATCATTGAAAATGCTTTAAACTCATGTTGTTAAGTGTATTGGTGTCACAAGAGATTTTCCAGGATAATAAAAATAGTAGACCATGGAAAACATTTTGCTTTAATTCAGTATAACAAATGAGAGCAAGCGTATTATTTTTACCTGCTAAATAAAGAAATAAGAGTAGCCAACCTCATGTTGATATTTCTTTACAAAGTTAACAGAGATAATTCACATATAAATATGGATATTTGGCCAATCTTCATCTCCTCAATGTGTGTTTATAGTGTTTGTAGTGGTGGTTATATTTACTCATCCTCTTTCAACTTGGAATATTGTATATTCAAGATTTCTAGCAGGTTTTGGCATTCTGCTTGCAACAATGGATTATTGATTTTCTCTACAAGAAGCTATCTGGTGATGTGGGGAAATGAGGACAGGTGGTCTGAAGCCAAAACCTTAATGTCCCCATATATTAGCCAACCAAGCTCACACAGAATACTCACATGTGCATGCTCTTAAACCGGCCATGGGCAGAATACAGCTCTGTCATGAGCAATTTACATGGAATGCACTATAAGTGTGACATAATTTTTCCCACATAATTTAGCATTATTGACAAAGAACAGAAATATGACAAATACAGTATGTAGTACTTCTATATAAGGTGATAATATATATGTTAAGGAAAATAAGTTTCTCAATATAACATATAAGATATAAATGTATATAACACATATGTATGTATGTGTGTGTGATTTAGTTACACTGACAGGAAACAGATTATTTCATTCCCACAAACCTATTGCACTGAAGTCCATCTGGCCTAAATACAATCTAATTCACCCTGCAATAAGCTGTGTCACTATCATTTATAAACTCCTGTCTGAATTTGTTAAGTGGATGAAATTTTAAAATGAATGTTATTTAGGAACCAGATTTAGACAACTCATGAGTATTTTATTTAAAAATTCTGCTATGGAAGTCTTACAGAAAGATAAATAGTGAATAAGCATGAAATAACACTTAGATCACTACCAAACTGAGCTGGATCTTAACCAGGCATTTTATTGAACTCAGTCCAACTTTTCTTACTGTCCTCTTGCTGTTCATTTCAACTAGGTTCAATATTTCTTTGAATCCTATGTAAGTTTATATTAAAGATACAGTCATAGCCAAGAAGATTCGTATCTGTTCAATTTGGACTTTTAGCCTACATTCCATCTCCTTTCCTAATAGTTATTTTTGGCAAGTATCTAAATACAAGGCACATGAACACAGAACCGATTAAAAAGTATAAAAATGGTGTTTCAAAAAGATCAAAGAACAGAAAACAGAACTGATAAAGATTATCACTTAGATGATCACTAGCTTTATGACAAAGGAGCCAAACTAATCCAATGGAAAAAGAAAGTCTTTTAAACATTTGGTACTGGACTATCTAGATGTCCATATTAAAAAAAAAGAACCTCAATTCCTATCTTTCACCACATACAAAAATTGATTTGAGGTAGACCATATGTCTAAATATAAAAACTGATGTGATAAAACTTTTAAAGGAAAATAGGAGTTTCTCTTTATTGCTTGGTGGAGACTTTAGTTTTATATATAATTTTACTCGGCCAGGCCACAGCCCAGAAATTTTGGCCAAAGTACCAGAAACTAGTCTAGATGTTGCTGTGAATATATTTTTTAGATAAAATTAACACTTAATCAGTAGACTTTGAGGAAAGCAGACTACAGTGCATGGTGGTGGTGATTACCCTCCAGCGGCGGTCCTCAACCAGTTGGCTGAAGCCTCAAAAGGTCAGAGATCGAGAACTCCGAGAAAGACAGGATCTGCCTGAAGATGGCCTTCACACTCAAAATGAAGCACACACTCTCCCTTGGGCTCCAGCCTGTCAGCCTGTCCTACAGATTTTGGAGTTGCCAGAAACAAAGAACAAGGACAACAAATAGAAAATAGTTAAAAGTAAGGTAGATATTAATCCAACTAGATTAGTAATCACTTTATATTTGAATGGTCAAAAGACATCAATTAGAAAACAGAGACTGACATAATGGATGAGAAAACCAAGACCCAGGTATGTATTATCTACAAGAAAACCACTCTAAATATAAAAACCCACAGAGATGAAAAATAAGGGATGGAGAAAGACATACCATGTGAGCACGAGTTAAAAGAAGAAGTTGGAGTAGCTTTTTAATTTCAGACAGAAGATTTCGAAACAAGGAAATTTATCTCAGGGATAAAGAGGAACATTACATAATGATAAGGGGGTCAGTTCCTCAAGAAGATACAGAAATTCTTAATGTAGAGGTCCCTAAAAATATAGAGTCAAAGTATATGAAACAAAATCTGATAGAACTACAAGGTGAAATAGAAAAACCTATTATAGTTGGAGACTTCAGTGTACCTATATTTGCAGCTGATGGGTCCAGCATGCAGAAAATCAGTAAGGACATAGTTGAATAATCCCATCAATCAACTGAATCTAACTGATATTTATAGATGCCTTATTCCAACGACAGTGGCATATGCATCTTTAAGTTTATATGGAATATTCACCAAGATTGAGAATTTCCTGGGCCATAAAACACACCTCAATAAACTTGAAAGCACAGAAATCATACAATCATGTTCTCAGACCAGAATGGAATTAAACCAGCAATTAATACAGAAAGATAGTTGGAAAATCTTCTTAAATGTCTTGTTTTAACTATTTTAGACATTTAAGAACAGTCCCCACACCCCACCTGAAAAACTAAAACATAAAACATTCACAATAGTGTTAAACCCCCACTGTGAGGTCCTTCATCAGTTCTATTATCTTCCCCCTGCCCCAGGGGACCACTATTCTGAATTTAGAGTTTATCATTCCCTGCATTTCTTTTATACTTTTACAGTCTTTCTAAATCCAAATTCTAACCTTAAACCTAGTAAACCAGGAGCAAACCATCCATTTGAGGAACATGTAAGTCATCTCCATTTTATTAATTGCTGTCAATGCAGGAGTCCCAAGTGGGAGTATTTCTTGAAGGTAAGGACATCAGAGCAATTGCTGTATAGAAGAGTGTGCATGTTTTATATTTTAATGAATAATGACAAATTTCTTTCCTTCAAAATAGTACCAATTGATGCATCCATCAACATTTGTACTTAGAGAGTGTAAGTTCCCCAAACTCTGACATGTGATATTGTTCATCTTTCTCTATTCTTTGAGTTGCCTGTGTATTTTTTGTTCAATTTTTATTGAATTTTTAATTTTCTTCTTTTAATAGGAAATAGTTTTGGATAGTGAGTGTTAAAACATTGTGAATGTTTTTCAAATTTGTTATTTTTCTAATAAAGTTTGAACTTTGATACATCCAAATATATCAATATTTACTTTTTTCTTGCTTAGGAATCTCCTTTTTACCTTACTTAGGAAGTCCTTTCTTATTTCAAGATCATTAACATATTCTTCTCATAATATTCAAAACCTTAAAAAATGTTTAGCTCTTTAATTCACCTGAATTGTGTCTGTGTGGAGAGAGAGTGAAAGGCAGAAGTTAGGAAATTAATTTTTGTCCAAATAGATAGTGAATCATTTCAAGATCATTTATTAACTAGCCCTCTCTTTTGTAAATGTTCTAAAATACAATCTCAACCACATAATAAATGCCCATTATTCCTAAGTCTGTGTTCTGGGCTGTATTCTTTTGAGTTGCTTTTCTGTCAGTATCAAGTTTTTAATTAATAAATTACATATTCTTAATATTTTTAGTGCAATTCCTTTTTTAATCTTTTCAAAATTGTCTTTGATATTGTTGCAAATTTTCTTTTCATGTGAATTTTAGAAACCACCAAGTTCTATTAAAAATGTGAGATTTTGATTGTTATTGAATTTCATTGTAGTAAAGCTATATCCTATACTATTTATTCTCTCTATTTGAAAACACCACATACATTCCCATGTATTTAGCTATTTTTGAAGGAATACATACATCATATACCTTTTTTTCACATAGATTTTCTTTTCTTCTTAGGTACTTAATAATTTTCATTGATGTTACTAAGTGAATCTTGATTCGGTTGTATTTTCAACTGGGTTTTTATTGACATGCAAGAAAGCTATATATTTAATGTTGATCTTATACCCAGTCACCTTACGAGATTATTCTTTAGTTCTTACATTTTCTCATTTGATTCTTATGGATTTTATTTTTAGGCAGACAATAATATCATCTATAAACAGTGACTGTCTATTCCTTTTCACAATTTATCCCTCTTATTTCTCGTACTTTCAGTATTGCTGTTGGTAAGACTCAGTAAAATGCTGAAAAAGAACAAAAAGAAGGAATCCTTGACTAGTTCTTGGCGTAAATGAAAATGCTTCTCCATTGTTGTACAAGACTTTCTTTTTTTTGGCCAGATAATGTAATGTTTATCACATTAGAATGTCATCTTTTCCTACTGACTTTGAATGTGAAGCTAGAGTTTTACTCTATTAATAGAGTGAGTCACACTAACAGATTTCCTAATGTGAAATTTTTTTGCCTTCAGAGGAAAGATATTTTCAATTTTTATTTTCTTTGCTAAAAAGTATTTCTTGTTTTTAGTGACAAAAGTTATGTACATAGTGTAACTAGTTACACACTCAGCCATTTCAATCTGCAGATCCAAGTCTTTTGCTTAAAACATTTTCCAGTATTTAACATTAACAGTGATACCTATTCCAAAAGCTAAGGGACAGAAACCAAATACAGAACTGTTCCAAGTACTCAGGACTGACTTACACACCAGCCAACCACCTGGCTGGACCCTTGCAAGCAAGAATTCTTATAAAGGAAACTTTCAAGCCTCCCTATATTGTACACAATGTTGTAATTTAATACTGTAATTTGTTTTCCTTGTGGATCTCCTATTATTTACATAACATTTACCTGATTATATAATATTTACCTATATTTAATATAATTTACCGATTATTTTGGTGCATCTTCTGGATCTGTTCTCCAAGTGTCTTTTGTCTCATGATTTCCATGACTTCATTTTTCTCTTCTGCTAAGAGATAATTGTCCCCTGATCTTCCAGGTCACTGATTCCATTCTTAGTTATTTCTTTCCTTTTTCCTGTTTGTCTATTAAGTTTTTGAATTCAAAATTCTTACATTCAGTTCTAGAAAACCTTTTTATATATGCTAATTGAATACTGATATATTTAATTTTGTATATGCTAATTGAATACTGATATATTCAATTTTTGTGACTATCCCATGGGGTTTGAACAGAATGTATATTCTGCAAGTATCAAGTTATTTCTTTCAAGATCATGTTATTTATATCATCAAAAACTACTATATTGTAATACATGTTTATGTCATCTGGTAATCTGGAAAGTATGAGAAAACTTCTCACTATGATTATTCCCCTTTCCTTATATTAGATTTCTATACAGATAAAGTTAAATTGTCATGTTCATACTTGCTTATGATTTTTGTTTCTTCAAGGCAAAGACCTCCTTTTATATACTCAAATTTGCAAGCATCTTAAGTTCTATGAACATGAGGATTTTCTTCCTCTTCCTTTTTTTTTTCTCATTGCTGTGTCCTCAATGCCTAGGATAGTGAGACAGGGACCTTGGGTATAATCAGAGTACGGTGAGGGCCTCCAGAAAAAGCAAGGCAGGGTATTTACAGTTAGAGCAATGTAACAATGTAAAGAAGTCCCTATTGAAATTCTGTGTTCAGCATTATGCAAAGTCAAGGTCACACTAATTATCTAGGGTAAAGATACCAGACTAGGAATATAGACATATTCAGTGAGATGAGTTAAAAGTCAAAAGGCCAGGAGCAACTTGGCCTGGCACATTTGAGTGTTCTGCAAATAAAGAAAGGTATCTCAGCATAACCCATGACTTCACTGTAAACAGCCCTAGCAAACAGACAACAACCCAGCCCACCTTGGGGGTAGGGCAGGTGGTACAAGTCCACACCTAAGCCCTTTATCAGTTCCCAAAAATCTTCAACTGCCTATAAATCCCCTAGACAAAGCACCATCCTGGGCTCTCTTGACCCCTCCTGACATGAGCCAAGAGCTCTGTCCTCTTGCTGTATCTCTCAATAAAAGCCTCTCCCTGTCTCTCCTACTTTGGGTGTTTGCTAAGTTCATTCTTCGATTCTGCAAACAAGAAGCCTGGCATCAATAGTACCTGGCATGCAGTAACCATTTGTTCCATAAATGCAAGAATTCCATTCTGAAACTATAACCAAATCTTTTGTGCTGTGCCCAACTTGGTTCCACAAATTAAATTCTATTAAATAATATGTATATTATTTTGATTTCATATTGTTCATGGCTGGGCCATGCAGTATGCTAGAATAACATTTCATTTCCTAAGAGACTAATGTCTTGATCCCAGAGCCACTTAAAGAAAAATGTTCATAATAGCAAAGCAAAATGGATTTTCTTTTCTTATACTCCATTGACTGCTTAAAATCATGCTGCATTTCAGTTTGCTTTCTATTTGAACTAAGTGCTTTTTCCCTATGGGCTTTATTTATCCTGGAGTTTTCAATTGCCCTCTACCTTGCATATGCATCTCTATCATAAAAAGTTTTCCATTCTGTCAGTTATATCCTATGGTGTTTAGGGGAGTGACTTTTTTCCCTGGCAATCCTTTTTGAGCTCTGGTCGGTCCTCCGACCACAGACCCGGCTGGGTGTCTTTAGCTCCTAGGCACAGCAGACCCTCTCAGATTTGCACTGCTCTCCTAGGCAGAAGCCACTGTTACTCCATAGCTTCCTTTCTGTGTGTTTATCCCTGGTGCTCTAGATTACATCTTCAAGTAGCTTCCAAAGAAAAGTGAATGAATGAGAGGTACCTCAAATGTATAAAATATTTTTGGTTTGGCTTCATAGCTGATAGTTTGGCTAAAACATACAAGCCTGGGTAAAACCATTTTGCCTCAGGATGTGAAAGGCATTGCTCTGCTTCTCCAGCACTCAGTGAAATGGATCTGAAATGTGATGTTTGGGCTCGTTTTCCTTCCTTTTTTGGTTATTTGTTCTCCTCTCAAATAAGTTTTAAGATTTTTTTTCTTAATACTTGGTGTCTGTGTCTTCTTAAAACTCCTTACTAGGCACCTAAGAGGACCTTTCTATTTGAATCAGGCCTTTTTTCAGCTCTTGTAAAATCTCTCTGATTTCTAAAATAATTTCCTTCCACACTCTCTACTATGCCTGAAAATCCTATTGGTCAAATGCAAGAATTTCTGGGCTAGTTATCTAAATCTCTTATCTTTTTACTCAGTATTTTCCATCACTTTCCTTCTGGCCATGTTTTGGTGGATTTCCTTGATTTCATTTTCCTTTCTACTGAATTTTTAATTTCAAAATTATAAGTTAATGTCTACAAACCCTTTATATCCTCTGATTATTCTGTTTTCACAGAATTGTTATTGTTTAATGACTGAAATATCTTTTTGATTTCTACTCAGTATTAGAGCAACATCTTTTATTCATTACATTACGTTTCCTACATTACATTTTTCCCATGGTTCACTTTTAACCCTTATTTCAGTCTTTCTCTCTCATGTGGTATTCTGTTCATATATATGCCTTATATCCCTTGCTTGCCTATTCAAGTTAAAAGAAGTCCAGGATAGCTGTTGCAGGTTGTACAAGCAAGGTTCCCCAGTCTGTCCCCATCTTGTGGGAAATACTGATTTGGGAATGCTATGTGGGCATGAAGACTGGTTGGCTGGCTTCCTTTGAGGGCAACAAGACAGGGAGTCAGCTATCAAATAACAGTCCAGAAAAATGCCAAACCTCAGGAGGAATTTACTTTGGGAGCGAAGATCATCTATCTCAGAAACCTGTGTTCACTCCTCATTTTGTTCAGCCTTCTGGTAACTTGCTAATGGGGACTTGTGAGGACAAAAGAAATCCTCTGTGCTTAGTCTACTATGAATCTGCTATTTCAAGGACTCCCACTGATATGGTGACTTAAACATTAAAAAATTTCATTTCCCTTGCACATAACAGTTCAGTTCTGCTCCATGAACTCACTCAGGGACAGTCTTCTCACTGCACTTCACCATCTCCTAGAGCAGTGCTTCTCAAACCTTATTGTGCATGGGATAACCTGGAGGTCTCATTAAAAGGCAGATTCTGATCCAGTAAGTCTGTGGAAGGGCCCAGCATTCTGCATTTGTAACAAGCTAAAGCTGCAGAAAACATGGATGATGTGGGCTATAAAGACACTTTTGAGCCAGGAGTGGATACACTCCTGGTGTTGTTCTCATCCACACAGTGAATCGGCACTATATTCTATACTCTAGCAGTGGAAACAGTGAAAGGAGTAAGAAATGTGCCTGTGCAATGTTCTAAGGCAGAGCGTGAATGGTACTTGTCTCTCCTGCTCCTTTGGAGACCTCGTAGTGATACATGATCTCCTGGAAGTGCAGACCCAGCTATCAATCTACCACCATTGGGAAAGGAAAGACTGGGTTTTTACAGATACCTGAAAGTTACCACTACCTAGTAAGACTGAACTGGAAGGTTTAGTATTTTCAAATCACTGTTTTTATTAAATATTGCATCAGTCACAAGGCATTTATGCTACGTGTGTAATGTATAAAGAAAAACAACAAATAGAACAAAAAGGCATCCTACAGTATGGGAGAATATATTCATAAATGACAGATCCGATAAAGGGTTGACATCCAAAATATATAAAGAGCTCACGCACCTCAACAAACAAAAAGCAAACAATCCAATTAAAAAATGTGCAGAGGAGCTGAACAGACAGTTCTCCAAAGAAGAAATCCAGATGGCCAACAGACACATGAAAAAATGCTCCACATCGCTAGTCATCAGAGAAATGCAAATTAAAACCACAATGAGATATCACCTCACACCAATAAGGATCGCCATCATCGAAAAGACAATAAACAACAAATGTTGGTGAGGTTGTGGAGAAAGGGGAACCCTCCTACACTGCTGGTGGGAATGTAAATTAGTTCAACCATTATGGAAAGCAGTATGGAGGTTCCTCAAAATGCTCAAAATAAACTTACCATTTGACCCAGGAATTCTACTTCTAGGAATTTACCCTAAGAATGTAGCACTCCAGTTTGAAAAAGTCAGATGCACCCCTATGTTTATCACTGCACTATTTACAATAGCCAAAATATGGAAGCAACCTAAATGAGTGGATAAAGAAGATGTGGTACATATACACAATGGAATATTATTCAGCCATAAGAAGAAAACAAATCCTACCATTCGCAACAACATGGATGGAGCTAGAGGGTATTACGCTCAGTGAAATAAGCCAGATGGAGAGAGACAAGTACCAAATGATTTCACTCATATGTGGAGTATAAGAACAAAGAAGAACTGAAGGAACAAAACAGCAGCAGAATCACAGAACCCAAGAATGGACTAACAGTTACCAAAGGAAAAGGGACGGGGGGAGGGTGGGTGTTAAGGTGGGGAGAAGGGTGGGAAAGAAGAAAGGGGGCCTTACGATTAGCATGTACAATGTGTGTGGGGGCACAGGGAGGGCTGTGCAACACAGAGAAGACATGATTTTACAGCATCTTACTACACTGATGGGCAGTGACTAATGGGGTATGTAGGAGGTCTTGGTGAAAGGGGGAGTCTAGGAAACATAATGTTCCTCATGTAATTGTAGATTAATGATACCAAAATAAAAAAAAATAAAAAAGCAACAGAATGAAAACTGATTTCCTCATCACCCAAGCTTAATGAATAGGACCTAATTACCACTTTCTTTGATGGGAACCTTCCCAACCCATCCCCACTTCTCAGCCTGTGACTCAAGTCCCTCCCACTCGCAAAATACACTAATGCTCTCCCAAGGTCTCCCATGGTCTTATCTCATTAACCCAAAGTCCAAGGAATCATTCAAATGATCCAACTCAGGTGTAGATGAGGGTCCTGGATATAATCCATCTGTGAACTTGTGAAACTAAAGGGAAGAGTTATCTGACCCCAAAGCACTGAAAATATAATGGTGGCACCAACATAACATAACAGTTACAGATGTTTCAGCTCAAATAGTGGGAGAACAGAAGGTAAAACTTCCCTGAAATAGAGAAGGGAAGATGTTGGATTTTTCTTGATTAGGTTTGAAGGCCTATTGTTCAAGGCAACAATACTTTGTAGCATTTGGGTCCACCTTCTAGACTCTTGGTTCCACCCTCTAAGTCATGCTTCCCTATTCATGAAATGTAGCAGGTGTTTGCAGTGACTAATTTTCTCAGCCTACTTCCTTCAAGTGCAGTTTCCTTCAAGTCCAGGGAGAGGAAATCCTGGGGCAAAATACCTCTAAAAGCCAAAATCAGTCAAAGGGAGAAATAAAGTTTAAAACCCGTTTATTGCTTACAAACTGCAGTCCCCAGGGCTGCTCTGGAAGGAAGCAAGCAAGCCCCTCCCCTTAAACTCTCAGGTTCAGACACGCGCTTGGTTGTCCAGGTAATTACCCATTGACATGGAGACGAACTTCTCTCCACCACTGAGGATATGCAAATGTACTAAAATGAGGCGAGACACTGGAAATGTTACAATCCACAGGGGTCCAATATCCTCCTTTAGTGTTTTTTTATTCTCTCTGTTCTTTTTTGTCCTAAAAACAAATTTTTGGACAATATTTCTGCAGAACCAATGTTCTCAATAACGTTTTACTTTCCCCATAAATACAGGAGACAAGTCTTCTAAGCTTTCTGACTTTCATAACAAGGACTCCTGCGGCTTCCTACAGTAGGTAGAAAAGAGGTGAAAAGAAGGGGATATGGGAATAGGTTAGTAGCAGTGGGGAGGGAGTCATCTTGCTCAGAGTATATCTTTTTGTATATTGACTCTTAGAACTTAGTAGTGTTGTTTCACATAGCTTCACTGAATCCCAAATAAATAAATAAATAAAAACAACCAGGATGTGGGGGCAATTCACATGCAAATAGTAGCAAATGAGCCTAACTTTTTTCCACAAATCAATAACATAATTACACTCAGGGGGATAGAGAAAAACAAAACTAGCCTACATACCTATGGAAACAGTATTTTGCCTGGATATTGAAAGACTAATAATGAAAGAAAGGACTATGCAGAAATACTGTAAGTCACAACTTCAGTATAATCATGAAAAAGCTTCAGGAAAATAAAAATTGAGGGTCACTCTGCAAAACAACTCATCAGTATACATGCAGAGTGTCATGGTCATGAAAGACAAGCAAAGATGGAGGAGATGTCACAGATTAGAGAGAACAAAGAACAACCAAGGGCAATTTGGGATCCCAGAGTAGATGCTGGAAAAAAGAAAACATTACGGAAAAACTAGTATGATTCATAGAATGTGCATAGCTTACTTAACTGTATTGTACCAATGTAATTTCCTTGTTTTAAACTTTATAGTATGGCTACATAAGTCAGCAGTATGCCATCTTTAGGGGAAACTGGGTGAAAGATATACATGAGATCTCGTACTATTTTTGCAACTTTCTAAAGGGCTAAAATAATTTCAAAATGAAAGCTAAAAAAATTAGCAAATGAACCCCAGAAAAATATAACAGTGATAATACAAAATGACCAAATTTGGACTATTCTATGAATGTAAGTTTGATTTAATGTATGAAAATTAAGCAAAGTAACCTACAAGGAAGAAAAGTTCATCTAGTCATGTTCTCTTATAAACACGCTAGTAACAGAGCCTTCTGGGAAACACACTGACATATTTACTAGCAGGAGACTTCTTATTTGTAAAATGTTTTTAGGAGTATAGACCTGATCTGTTCTGATTATTTATTGTAAATAAACCACAGATTAATGTATTCACAGGGACTATTTTCTGGAAAAGTATTACATGAACTATCTAAATATAAAATGGGGATGTTTTGTGACCAAAGTTGCTCCTGACTGTATAGGTGATATTCCAAACATATCACTCTCTAAAACTCACATGTTAAAATAGTGGCTGTTGTGTCAAGATAGATTCAGGAAGTGGCCTTGGTGATTATATACCTATGCTTAGTTTGTGCAAAGATTCAGAATAATTTTATGATAAAATCTTTTAGGACACCAAGAATAAAGGCAACTTCCTTAACATAATGAAGAATATCTATAAGGGACCTACATACAATATATTTAGAGGTAAAATATTGAAAGTTTTCTCCCTGAGATTTGCAATGTGATAAGGTGATTATACTGGTGATACTATAAATGCAATAAGACAGGAAAATAAAATTCCATAAGAATTGGAAAGAAAGACATGTTAAAATTAAAATGGGGCCATGACTCATAATTCAACAATGCTACAACTTTGTGTATAAATTACAAATGATCTAAATATAAGACTTTTGATTCTGGATAGGATGTGTTCAGTTATGGCAGGCCAGCATTTTACTACAATTTTTAAAGTCCTCAGTGAGTTGTGGAAGCAGCAAGTATCAAATGAACTAACATTCTGGGGAGAGAAAAGCCCATCCCAGGTGAACTGATGATAAGCAGCTGTTTTCTTGCCTGGTAGAGTTTGCCAGTTTGGACATGGCAGGGACTGAGGACCAGATTTAGCCCACACAGAAGGACAGCACAGAGGGAGAGAGAAACAAGCTCTCAGCGTTTGCCTGAGCATAATATGACAGATTGGACGCTAGAGGAGATCAAAATGCTTGACCATTTTCCCCACATGGGATAATTCCTGGTCTCAGCATATGCAGGAAACAAAGGGTGTGATTTGGGAAGGCAGAATGAAAGCTCTCGCAAACAGGGTTGAGAATTAAAGTGCTGTTACAAAATGGACAAAAATAAAACCAGTCCCCTTCCATCAGCCCATTAAGACATCTGCCTGTTTTGGATTCTGTGAGGAGTGGAACACTAAAGAGCTAACTAAGCTTTAAACCTTTGAAAGGGAAGAGTCTCAGGAAACAGAAGTGTCAGACTTTTAAATTGCCTGAGGAACGGGATCACCCTCCTGAGAACTGAGTCTCACTGAAATGGGAGGCCGGCCCTGACCCTGCCAAGCTCTACTTGGGTTGAGGTGGCGTTCCTCAGCACATCTAAGTGAGAACTCAGAATAAGGAACACGATCCAACTCATGTGAGATGGCCAGTAAAACACATGGTTTTGACACAAAACCAGATGAGGACATTATCATAAAGAAAAATTATTATGCTGATGTTCCTCAGGAACACAGATGCAAAAAAGTAGCAAATCAAATTCAGCAATACATAAAAAAGATAATTTCTCATGATGAAATGGGTTATTCCAGGAATTTAGAACATAGGAAAATCAATGTTATTGACCATATTAATAAGATAAAAGAAAAATTCATGCAGTTGTTTCAATAGATGCCGAAGTATATTTCATAAAATTCAACACTGTCTCATGATGAAAACTCCGAACAAACTAGGAATAGCAGGAAACAGCCACAATGGTATTCTAGTGGAGGTTATCCACAAAATACTCATCACTGATGTCATAAGTCATAGTAAAACGCAGAATGCTTTTCTCCTGAGTTAAGAAACAAGGGTACCCACTATTAATCACTTTTATTTAACATTGTGTTAGAGGTCCTAGTTAGCACATTAAGAAAAAAATCTATATTAAATTATAAATGACATAATCTTTAAAATTATTATTACACATAGATGATGTAATTATGCACATAGAGTATACAAAGGAGTACAGAATTTATTTTAAGCAATAAATAAGTTTAAGAAGGTCATTAAATAGAAAGTTAATATGCAAACATCACCTGAATTTATGCTCAATAGAAACAATCGAAAATTGAAATTATAAAAACACCTTTGGTAGCAGCAAAAAACATTAAATATCTAGAAATGAATTTAGTGGAAAATTGTATTGTAAGCAGAATAATGTCCTGCTAACATTGTCCATGTTTTATTCTTTGGAAACTATGAATATAATATATAAGGACTTTAAAATGGAGATATTATTCTGTATTATGCAGGTGGGCTCAATAGCATCACATGGGTCATTAAGATTAGAGAACATTTCCTGGCTGTGGTGAGAGAAAGGACGTGAGGATAGAAGTAGCTCAGAGAGATGCTACAATGCTGGCTCTGAAGATGGTAGGAGGAGGCCCTGAGCAAAGGGAGTCAGGCAGCCTCTAGAAGTCAGAGAAGGTATCAAAATGAATTGCCTCCAAGAACCTCCAGAAGAATGCTGCTCTATTGACGCATCAATTTTAGCCCTATGAGACTTATTTTGGACTTCGGACTTTCAGAACTGTAAAGTAATACATTTTTGTTGTTTTAAGTCACTATGTGATAAACAACTACAGACTTTGGTATCAATATTGAGGTATTTCTATAACAAATACTTAAAAATGTGGAAGGGGCTTTGGAACTGGGCAATGGACAGAGGCTGGAACTGAGGAACATGACAGAAAAAGACTAGATGGCCTTGAACAGCTAGTGGGAACGTGGGTGCTAATGCCTCTGCTGGTGAGGATACAGAAAGAAGTGAGGAGCATAGCAAAGAAATCTTACAATGTCTTATACAATATGTGAATTATTATAAATAGGCTGTTGGTAGTGTTAAAAAACAAAATTCATCCACGCAAATTTGAAGATCTAATTGGTTTTATTATGGAATCAAGCAGCATCCCCCCTAACAAGAAGAAAGATGCTCCGAAGGCCAACAGAAAGGGAGAGGTATTTAAAGGCAGAACAAGGAACTCAAACAAAAAAAATGGATTGTTTCAGGTGAGGTTACCTTCTTATGGGGGCAGAAGAGTCTTATTAGATGAATTCCTTTGGTGGTTGGAGAGGAAACACATGTGACATTATCTTCTGGAAAATTCCTGAGAGAGTACATTTCTGGGGGGGATTGAAACTACAGTTAGGTCAGGTGTTAAGCCCGGGTCTGGTGACTCGGCACAGCAGAAGTGACTCCATGTTGGGCCTGTGTCTTTCTTTTTAACAGTAGACATGTGGATGGTAAAGGACTATGGCCAAGGGCTCAGAAAAAAATGAACATGTAATTGAAAACTGGAGGAAAAGAGAACCATGTCCTATGTTAGTAGAATGTTAAACTGAATTGTGACCTAAATTTTTGTGGAAAGCAGAATGTGTAAGTGATGAACTTGCATATTAACTAAGGGATTTTCCAAGCAAAGTGTTGGAGGTAGAGCCTGTTTTTTTCTTGCTTCCCATAGTAAAATGTGTGTGGTAAGACATAAATTGTGGGAAGAAATTTTAAGAAAAAAATAGATTAGTGTTTGAAGCTTTGGGAAACTCCCAATCATTTCAAATTGCAAATAAATGTATTTGCAAGTCTGGGGATTCACAGAAATGCATGATCTGGAGTAAAAGCCAAGGGTGTATCAGGACAGATTGTACTAGAGCCTCGGAAGGAACAAAAGGTCACAGCAGTTAATCACACAGAGAAGTCTTTGAAAGGATTAAGCATGTAACTCATGGATCTCTTCAGCCATATCACTGAAGCCAAAAATAGAGATGGGATTATTTAGTAGATAATACATAATCCTGTAGAAAAGACATGCAGAGGGATGCAACTCTTGCTTAATGGAGTGGATCTTTATGACATATACAGGAGACCCACAGATTCTTGAAAATTTTATACCACCAGGGAACTGCCAACTTGGACTGAAAGGCACACAGATGAATGAAATGAAAAAAGACTGTTGGATTCTTAAAATTGTACAGACAGGAAACAGGCTAATAAAACTACTCAGCTTCTAAAACTACTCAGCTTCTAATACATGCTATCCTTTATTTAAAAAAAAAAAAAAAAAAAGGAATAGTGACTCAGAGGGTGGAGCTGACAGCCCAGAGAGCAAAACTTTGAGCCCAGAGGGCAGAGTTGTGAACCAGGAAGGGTCATTCCCAGGATTGAAACCAACTGTTCTTTTCCCAGCTGGTGTTTGAAATTGTTTAGGACTGATGATTCCTTTTTCTTCTTTCCATTTTCTCCCCTTTTAAAGCAGGAATATCAATAACTGGTATCCACACCTATATCACCTTGTATTTTGGGAGAAGACAGTACATTTTCTAGTTTTACAGGTCTAAAACTGGACAGGAAGTTTGTCCAAGGGTGGATATACCCAGAGTTACACCCGTACCTGATTTTGATAACTTAGATGAGATTTTGGACTTTAAGTTGATCCTGGAATGGGTTGCAATTTTGGGGGGTGTTGGAATGGAATGAATGTATTTTGTATGTAGTACAAACATGTATCTTTAAGATCAAAGGTGGACTGTGGTGGACCTCTGTGGTCAGGAACTGCAGTCCTGTCCAGCCACCGGTAAGGAACTGAGAACTGCCAATTACCACATGAGTGGGCTTGGAAGTGGATCTTAATGATGACTTCTTCCAATGACTACAGCTCCATCCAGGAACATGACTGAACCCTAATGAGACACTCTGAGCCAGAACCACTGAGCTAAGCTGTTCCCAGATGTCCAATCCTCAAAAATTATGTGAAATAATTAATATTTGTTATTTTAAGTTGCTAAGTTTTAGGGCAATTTTCTATTCAGCAACAGATAACTAATACCAGTATTTAATAATTTTATTTAAAAAGTAATACAGGAACAACCCAAATGCCCATCAATTGATGAATGAATAAACAAACATGGTGTATTTATACAGCAGAACATTATTCAGTCATAAAAAAGATGAAATGATACATCCTGCAATATAAATCAAGCTTGAAAATATTATGCTTAATGAAATAATGTAGATGTAAAAGACCAAATGTGTGATTCTCTTTATATGAAATGTCCAGAACCAGCAAATCTAGGGTGACCAGAAAATAGATTAGTGGTTGCCAGGGACTAGAGGAGAGGGACTGGGGAATGAATCCTTATCAATACAGGATTTCTGTTTGGGATGATGAAGATGTTCTGGAATTAGATAGTGGTGATGGTTGTACAAATTTGTGATTATAATGAAAGCTGATGAATTGCACATTTTTTTAAAAGTGTGAATTTTATGTTATGTGAATTGTATTTCATTTAAAAAAAAGAAAAGGAAAATAAGAGTCATTTAATAGAAGTAAGAGTTAAAATTGTTAGAAGTGAGGAGTTGTGTTTGTTTTTAAACAAAGGTCTTTTTTTTAAGATGCAGAAGCAGCAGCAATGTAGGATGGCAGTAGATGGGGAGTGGATAAAAGGAAGGGTTAAGAAAAATTGCCCTGCACGTAGTAAGTCTCTGATGTATCCGTCATTGAATACTGAAACCTAAGTCTGTCTGGGCTATACTTGCTATCGACCCTTTCTAGGTGTTTCTCATTCCAATTAGTTCTTTCACCAAACTGCTTGAAACAGCATTTCTGTGCTTTTAAAATTTATGTCCTGCGAATACTACAGGTTACATTTAGTTGTATTTATTTAGAATATTCAAGATACAAATACTCTGAAAATCCTAGAGAAACAGGATTCTTCATGTAACACTTCTGATTAGCATTCTGAGTGTTCTCCATGGCTTTCTAGAGAAACAGGATTCTTCATATAACACTTCTGATTAGCATTCTGAGTGTTCTCCATGGCTTTCTCCTGGATATTCATAAATATTTGGTGTGCTCCCACATTTCCTTCATGGTAAAGGAGAGATTCATTGTCAGACCACCATGAGGTACCTAGCCAAATTATTATAGAAACATTTAAATGTATGTAAACTGAATTCCCATTATCAATTTTGGTTTTCAAATCTTTTTTCAGTTTCTATTATATTCCTTCATTATATTTATATTCTGGAATTCAATGTTGAAAGTTGGGGCTAGAACCTAGGGGATGCCCACTGGACAGGCCTTCTTGAGAGACAGTATGGTTTAGTTGCTCAGAGCCAGGATACTGGAGCAAGATCCCAATTCTGCTACTTACTAACTCTTTGACCTTAATTTATCGGTGCCTTGATTTCTTTATCTGTAAAATGGGGACAATAATGATATAAATATCTCTTTGGGTTCTTTTGAGAGTTAAGTGACACTGACACAATATATGTAAGGTAGTCATGTAAGTATCAGCTATTATTACTATTTCTGGAAAATGCAGCATTGAATGGAACAATTTGAAAATCTTTGCTCCCAGGAGTTGAAATATTTATATAGCTCCATGTTCTTGAGCTAAGCAGGTGGGGCGAGGGAAGGTTTGGTAGTATATTTACATTATATACCTTATACTTGATTCCTGGTCGGGTTTAAGCAACAGAGCAACAAATATTGATACAAGTCCAGTTTTCATGGAGGGTATTAATCTGAATGATGTGACCCATAAATTCCCTCATCTCTCATTCTTTTATTTCTGCTCCACCTTACTTCCATGCCCCATTTCCCACCTCCCTCACTGTTTCATCCCTCTTCCTGCATTTCTTTGATTATAACCTCTTAAATCTGTGCTAATGTGTTTTCTACACCGAAGTGAAAAATTAGGAACCTCTGAAGAGCTAACATTGACAGCACATTTAGTTAGTCTGATGTTATAACCAGGAAATTAAACATTGAAGCTATTACTCTGCCTTGAAATGACTTTCCTTATTTTTAACTGTGGAAAATGAGCAATCTAATTTAAACATGGCCACATTTGACTACAGAGGAAATTGCTTTTCTTGTGAACTTTGCAAATCTGGATGCATTTATATTAAATTATGCCATCCTGTCTTGGTTTTGTACAGGCTACAATTCAAAGAAAACACATAATGTATTTGCTGTCTTTTATGAGAAAATTCCTATCCTCACATACTGTCATCCCAAATTGCTCTTATTTTAGGTTATTAAAAATCAACCTAATGACTCAAGATACACTGGAAGAATTCCTCTTATGTCAATGACATAATTTGTGTTATTTTCTGGACTTTGATATAGTTCTATATACTTGAAACTATAGAGGGAAACAAGCACTGGCAATGAAAAAGACAGGATAGGATTCCATAATGAGGACACAATGTCACAATTTAAAATGTCATTTATTGGTTTTTAAATGGTGCTGGAAATTGAATGGTGACAAGTTATTGTTGCATTCCCAGCTTTGTCACCCCATATGGAACACAGTAGTTATACTGAAAAGTCACCAGAAGGCGGTGATAGGTTATCATCACTATGGTAACCTGGCAGACTGCATATGGGAAAAAATATAGTCATACCCCTTAAACATCAAGACAGGCCTTAGCAATCTAGCTCAAGGAAGAATAATAGAAAAATCCAGGCTCATTCACTCACTTGGTACGTTTCTGAGAGTTCTCTGGGGCAAGGGCAGGGTCGAAGTGAGGTGATGCGTTAGAAAAAATAAAATAAAAAGAGAAAACTCCTCTGCCCTTTGAAACTTGCTGTGTAGTTCACTTACTGATGGATTTATTAATAATTTCTTTGCAGTTTTCCAAATCAATCAATTAGCCCAACTATATTCTGTAAGCCCATAGCTGTGCTGGAAACAGAAAGCACAGAAGTAAGCCACTGTTTCTGTGACAGAAAATGGAAGTATAGTTAAGGCATTGTATCACCAAGTCCTAAAGGTTTTTTGTTCTTTCTTTTCTTGTTTTTTTATGTTCTCAAAGCTTTCCCACTTCAAGAGAGGAGATAGTGTCTCATTCATTGGCCTTTGTATTCCAGTGCCTAACACTGTAATTTAATCTCACCACTGTCCTTCTAGCTTAATAATATGCACATCAGTTTTACTTTGGTTGCGTCCTGCCAGGTTCAAGAAAATAAACCAAGCTTCTCAACATGGGTAAATCTACACAAAAGATTTTCTGCCCCCCGGGCCTATATAGAAGTCATATCGATTTTTAAAGTGTATAAATGTTATGTTTAACACAATTATCACATTATCCCACAAATGTAATGGATCACTGTTAATGAAGTCTGCAATACCTAGAGCAAGTCCCTAGCCAAGTGACTATATAGAAAGGTGCATCTTTGTTTTTTTTCCTCTTGCAAGTATGGGCCGTACCTCAGAAGGCAAGCAAAGCTTTATAGGAGTTCCAAACCCACATGTGGGCTGCTTATGCCTGACAACATTCCATTAGAAGCTGACAGCAGGGCATGGGGACGTGGCAAAGGCTGAATGAGTTGCAGCTGATGATTGGCCACTAGGGACTAAGACATCCAGGTTCGCAGGAAATAAGGTCCACCTCTCAACAAGGTTTGCATTGTTCTGATGGGCAAACTCACTCTCAGAGGAAAAGATAAAGGTACCACCAAGGAGACATTGATATCAGGTCACATAGTTGAGGGCAGATATGAATCCCCCTGTTGAGTTCCTTGTTTGATATTCCCTCTGGACCCATTCCCTTCCTTCTGTTTCCTTTGAAAGGTCTACATGCTCTCTTCTCAGTGAAATTGAGATATGAAATTGGGGGTTAGTATGGTATTAATTATTGAGAAGTGAAATAGTTCCACAATCCCCTGGCTAAAGCCCTTAGGGCTATAAACCAGCACATTAGCTTTTGGATTTTGCATTACATAACAGGGTCTGAGGAACAACGTAGAGATCAAACACCTTAATATTTTTTCAGTGAAATGCAAATGAATATTTGCACTAAGTGGAATAAAGATTTTAAGTGGCCTCATGTTATTTCAGGTCAGATTTTGTTGCTAAATGTGTTGTGAAAAAAACTTTTGAGTTCTCAGATAATTTTTGACCTTGATATTGCAAAGGATTATGAATGACTCAGCCACTCTACACTTCCCATGTTACCTCAAATCTCCACCCCACCTCCCCTACTCTGCCAGTGCTGGGGTACAGTACTGATCAGATTCTAGAATACAGTCTTTGGTCTACACCTGCTTTGCCTGAGGAATTTACCAGAATTATAAAGGGGTCTTTTGCTGTGTCCAGAAAGTGGGATTCAGTCCCTCTGGGTCAAGAACTTGGGGGAGGTACCATTTCTGTCCCATACAAATAAATGGTGTGATTCTCTGAAGCTTTTGAGTGTATTCAATAACTGAATGTCGTGATGAGGTGGTGGTTACCCACCAAGGGACAGGAAGGCATAAAGCAAAGGTACCAGCATGTGCCAAGGACCAGGGGTAAAAACAGGGTGGTTTTGCAGAGTTGCAAGTAGTTCTATAAGCTGGAGCTAAGGATGAACATAAGGACAGTGCTGGACTAAGGATGGGTGTAAGGTCAGAGCAGTAGAAAAATGCAGACAGTGTAGAGAAGGTGGCCTTGGATATTATATAAAGTGATCCTTTGCTCTGGTGGGAGTGGGGAGCCATTGACAAGTTTTATGCAGGTGAAGAACATACTGAGTTTTGTGTTACTTTGAAAATCCTCTGGTGTATCATTGAGCATGTGCCATGAAAAGCAGCACAAGAAGGGACTTTATCTTTGTCATCTTTGTTTTAATTTTAGCAAGGGACAGGCCATTTGAGGGTGTAAAAGAGATGTTTAGTTACCTCCCAAATATTTGTCTTCCGTAGATTCTATTTATTCCATAGACTCTATAGGCAGCAGGAATAATGACTACATTTCCAGTTTCCCATGCATCTAGGTTTTGTGGTATAAAAAGAAACCAAAATTATATTTAAACGTACATTTTTTATTAGTCCATTAAATATACAGATTCAATTTAAGACCTATTCTAAGAATTGCCTTGTGATTGGCTGGGAAGTTCCCTGTACTCAGCATGTACTTATACCTGGCAGCACCAGGAAAAGTTAGCCAGCTTCAAAAGGACTGCTTGGAAAAGGTGTTAATGACTTGCTTACTAGTCAGCATTTTTCTACTAAATCTTTAAGGATTTATCATTTTGTTGAAACTTTTTTAACTACTGACCTGTACCACTATTTTATTATGGAGGGTCATGTGACTAAACTGCCCAATGGGATACAAGAAGCAGTGGTGCTGCTGGGAAGAGCCATCTTTCCCTTTATTACCTGCTTGCTGGGAGGTAGATGGCGAACATCAAGAGAAGCCTGTGCTCTCAGCCCTGTGCAGATGCAGCATCATTCCTAGAATATCTATTTTAGGCTTCCTTTATTTAAGAGAAAAGTAAGAAAAGTAGAAGATAAATGTGGCTTTATCTTGCTTAAACTACAGTTATTTTGTACTCTGCTATATAGTCAAACCTAATCTTAACCAATATAGGAGTTACTGATAATTCTTGAGGTGCTGGTGATAAAGAAACTATCTCTTCAGTTGCAAATGCTGTTAGATTGGAAATTTTTAAAAAGATAGGTTCATTTGCACAAATATATACTCGTTATTTGAAGAAAAACCCATGTTGTCAATTCATTAGATTACAGTGTTAAATGATGTAATAATACCTAGAACATAGTATAAACTAAATAATGTTTCCTTCACTTCTGTATCTTTGATATTTAAAAGGAAACTTAGGTAATTGATTCAGCAAGACAAATCATCACTCCCAATTTGCCATCTGTGGAAAGCCAAATTTGTATTGAGTCTGGCCTCAGAATTTTATTTGTATGTGAGTTAATTTTTCATTAAAGTTTCATTTGTACACAGTCTTATGATGGTTTCACATACACAGCACAGTGGTTCCACATTCACCTGTATTATCAAGTCCTCACCCCCTCCACTGTAGTCAACGTCATATCAGTTATATCAATGTTATATCTATCAACGTTATAGAGTCATTAATTGTGTGCTCCGTGCTGTCCCCATGAACTACCTGTATTGTGAGTGCTAATTATAATGACCCTTAATCCCCTTCTCCCTTCCCATTCACCCTACCTAACACATTCCCATTACCTCCCCTTTGGTAACAACAAGACCCTTCTCAGTGTCTATGAGTCTACTGCTATTTTGTTCTTTCTGTTTTGTTTTGTTTTCATACTCCACAAATGAGTGATATCATTTGGTATTTATCTTTCTCTGCCTGATCCATCCATGTCATTGCAAATGGCAAGATTTCTTTTCTTTTTATGGCTGAATAATATTCGATTGTGTATATATACCACCTCTTGTTTATCTATTCATCCACTGATGGACACTTAGGTTGCTTCCATATCTTAGCTACTGTAAATAGGGCAGTGATAAACAGAGGGGTGCATATATCTTCTTGAATTGGGGATCTTGTTTTCTTTGGGTAAATTTCTAGGAGTGGAATCACTGGGTCAAATGATATTTCTATTTGTAGTGTTTTGAGGAACCTCCTTATTGCTTTCCACAATGGTTGAACATTCCCACCAACACTGTAAGAGGGTTCCTGTTTCTCCACATCCTTGCTAACATTTGCTGTTTCTTATGTGAATGAAATTTTAAATGGTATAATGAATCCTGATATCTTTTACATTTGTGTGACATTTCAAAAAAAAAACTGCTGAAGAGAAAAGGTATCCATTGAGCAACTCAGAATAACTAAAAAAAAATTTTGTTCCTGGGCATCAGGCAATCTTAATAATTTTTAGATATTTCAAATTTTTGCTATATGTCAAATGATCTTAAACAAGGTTAATAAACCATTTGATAGGGAAAGGATAGTCTCTTCAACAAATGGTGCTGGGAAAATGGAATATCCATATGCAGAAGAATGCATTTATATCCTTACCTTACACCACATACAAAAATTCACTCAAATTGGAGATCTAAATGTAAGAGCTAAAACTATAAAACCGCTAGAAAGGTATATCACCTTATACCCATTAAGATGGCTACTATATGAAAAAAATGCAACAAGTTGGATTGGATTAAAGAAGGCAATGTGAGAGGTGAGACAGAGACCTCGTCCTAAAACCACATATAATATGAAAATATAATTTAATACAACTAATCCTGAAAGAGCAACAGGAAAGAGGACTGCACCATACTGCATACACTTGGAGAAAAGAGCAGACCTCATGGAACAGAGTAACATACCAAAACTGTGACCCGGTGGGGCTCAGGCCCTTCCCCCACCCTGGCTCACTGGTGGGAGGAAGAGAAACAGAGTGGGGAGTGGGTGGAGGCCTGGAATGGCTGAATGCCTAGCCCTGGAGACCTGTTCTGGGAGCATGAACCTACATAGCATAGTGCTCTGGTGATTTAGTACAGTTGGAAAGTTAAGACAGGTGGAATACCTGGAGAGACTGAGATTCTAGCTGCTTGTGGAAAACAGGGATTCATATCCAGCTGATCTGGGTAGGCAGTCTGAGAGACTTCCTAAAAGCAAGAGGGCGGCTAAAGGGGGCAAGGATTGCACAGAGCTTATTGCTCAGGAGAAAGGACAGGTAGACAAAATTGTCCTGGTGCACTCTGCCCAGCAGGTTGGGAGCTTAAACAATCTTCAGGCACTCCATTCCCCAGGCTGGCTATACAGTTCCAAGGCCCCCCACTGTGAGACACAGCCTGCTTTGTCTTCCTCCTGGCTAGCCTGCACGTGGCTCATACTTGCAAAGTGGCAACCCCTGCCATGGTGACAGGACAAGAAAGGGAAGTCCCACCTATGACAACTACAAACACAAAGCATAGAGGCTTTACACCTGTTTGTTCAGCCCACTGGTTCTGGCAGTGGAGACAGGGATAGCAGCTGGGAAGCAGGAAACAGCTCTTTCCTCTCCCAGAGCTCCAACACAGCTTCCCTGTGACCACCAACATTGTTCCAGGGGCTGAGCAGCTCCAGAGAGTAGAGCTTCTGGACACTAGAGAGCACCACAGACAAATTATGAAATGTGAAAGGAACCTGGTCCAAAGCAAAAGTATGAATACACCTGAGAAGGATTCAAATGAAATTGACCTCATGAATTTCCTCAAAGAGATTTCAAAATAAAAATTATTAACATGCTAATGGGGGTACAGAAAAATATTCAAGAACTCAGGAACAAATTTAGAACAGAGATCCAGTCATTGAAAAAGACAATGGAGGGTATTAAAAGCAGATTATATATGGTTGAGGGGACAATAAATGAAATGGAAATTAGGAAAGAGAAGTACTAAGAAGCTGAGGCACAGAGAGAAAAAAGGTTCACTAAGAATGAAAGAATACTGAAAGAACTGGTTGACCAACCCAAATGGAACAATATACGTATCATGGGGTAACAGAACAAGAAGAAGAGAGAGAAAGAGATAGAAAGTGTCTTTGAGGAAGTAATTGCTGAAAACTTCCCCAATCTGGGAAAGGAGATAGTCTCTCAGGCCTTGGAGGTGCACAGATCACCCAACACAAGGGACCCAAGGAGGACAACACCAAGACATATAATAATAAAAATGGCAAAGATCAAGGATAAGGCAGACTATTAAAAGCAGCCATAGAGAGAAATAAGATCACATACAAAGGAAAATCTATCCATCTATCATCAGACTTCTCAGCAGAAACCTTACAAGCTGGAAGGGAGTGGCATGATATATTTAATGCAGTGAAGCAGAAGGGCCTCAAACCAAGAATACTTTATCTGGCAAAATTATCATTTAAATTTGAAGAAAGGATTAAACAATTTCCAGATAAGCAAAAGCTGAGAGAATTTAGCTGCCACAAACCATCTCTACAGTGTAATTCGGAGGGACAGCTATAGATGGAAGTGCTCCTAAGGTCAAATAACTGTCACCAGAGATAATAGAAAGGGATAGACAAAGAGTACAGAATATGATACCTAATAAATAAAGAATGGACGAGGAAGAAAAGGAGGGGAAAATAAAAGAAACTTTAGATTGTGTTTGTAATAGCATACTAAGTGAGTTAAGTTAGACTCTTAGTAAGGAAGTTACCTTGAACCTTTGGTAACCATAAATCTAAAGCCTGCAATGGCAATAAGTACATACCTATCGATAATCACCCTAAATGTAAATGGTCTGAATGCACCTAGAGAAAAGACCTAGAGTCACTGAATGTATAAAAAAACAAGATCCATCTATATGCTGCCTACAAGAGACTCACTTCTACCTCAGAGACATGCACAGACTAAAAGTGAAGGGATGGACAAAGATATTTCATGCAATTAATATGGAGAAAAAAGCAGGTGTTGCAGTACTTGTATCAGACGAAATAGACTTCAAAACAAAGAAAGTCACATGATACAAAGAAGGATATTACATAATGATAAAGAGGTCAGTCCAAGAAGAGGACATAACCATTATAAATATCTATGCACCCAACACAGGAGAACCTACATATGTGAAACAAATTATAACAGAATTAAAAGGGGAAATAGAATGTAATGCATTCATTCTAAGAGATTTTAACACTCCACTCACTCCGAAGGACAGATCAACCAGACAGAAAAGAAGTAAGGAGATAGAGGCATTGAACAAAACATCAGAACAGATGGACATTACAGACATCTACAGAACTCTCCACCCAAAAGCAGCAGGATACACATTCTTTTAAAGTGCACATGGAACATTTCCCAGAATAGACCACATACTAGGCCACAAAAAGAGCCTCAGTAAATTAAAAAAGATTGAAATTCTATCAACCAGCTTCTCAGATCACAATGATATAAAACTAGAAATAAATTCTACAAAGAAAATAAAAAGGCTCACAAACACATGGAGGCTTAACAACATTCCCCTAAATTACTAATGTATCAATCACCAAATTAAAACAGAGATCAAGCAATATATGGAGACAAATGAAAACAAAAATGCAATGCTCCAATTTCTGTGGAACATAGCAAAGACAGTTCTAAGAGGGAAGTATATAGCAATCCAGGCCTATTTAAAGAAGAAAAAACAATACCAAATGAACAATCTAAATTCACAATTATTGAAACTGGAAAAAGAAGAATAAATGAAGTGCAAAGTCAGTAGAAGGAGGGACATAATAAACATGAGAGAAGAAATAAATAAAATTGAGAAAAATAAAACAATAGAAAAAACTAATGAAACCAAGAACTGGTTCTTTGAGAAAATAAACAAAATAGATAAACCCCTAGCCAGACCTATTAAGAAAAAAAGAGAATGTACACACATAAACAGAATCAGAAATGAGAAAGAAAAAATCATGACGGACACAACAGAAATACAAAGAATTATTAGAGAATACTATGAAAATCCATATGCTAACAAACTGGATAACCTGGAAGAAATGGACAACTTTCTAGAAAAATACAACCTTCCAAGACTGACCAAGGAAGAAACAGAAAATCTAAACAGACCAATTACCAGCAATGAAATTGAATCAGTAATCAAAAACTACTCAAGAACAAAACCATCATGCCAGATGGATTCACTGTTGAATTTTACCAGACATTTAGAGAAGACATAATACCCATTCTCCTTAAAGTTTTCCAAAAAACAGAAGAGGAGGGAATACTTCCAAACTCATTCTATGAAGCCAGCATCACTCTAATACCAAAACCAGACAAAGACACCACAAAAAAAGAAAACTACAGACCAATACCCCTGATGAACATAGATGCAAAAATACTCAACAAAATATTAGCAAAACAAATTAAAAAATACATCAAAAGGACCATACACCATGATCAAGTGGGATTCATCCCAGGGATGCAAAGATGGTACAACATTCGAAAATCCATCAACATCATCTACCACTCAACAAAAAGGACAAAAACCACATTTCAGCATTTCCATATATGCTGAAAAAGCATTTGACAAAATTCAACATCCATTCATGATAAAAGCTCTCAACAAAATGGGTATAGAGGGCAAGTACCCCAACATAATAAAGGCCATATATGACAAACCTACAGCCAACATTATACTTAAGAATGAGAAGCTGAAAGCTTTTCCTCTAAGATCAGGAACAAGACAAGGATGCCCACTCTCCCCACTTTTATTCAACATAGTACTGAAGGTCCTAGCCATGGCAATCAGACAATACAAAGAAATAAAAGGCATCTTGATTTGTAAGGAAGAAGTCAAACTGTCCCTGTTTGCAGACGACATGATATTGTACATAAAAAACCCTAAAGAATCCACTCCAAAACTACTAGAACTAACATCTGAATTCAGCAAAGTTGCAGGTTACAAAATTAATACACAGAAATCTGTTGCATTCCTATACACTAATGATGAACTGGCAGAAAGAGAAATCAGGAAAACAATTCCATTCACAATTGTATCAAAAACAATAAAATACCTAGGAATAAACTTAACCAAGGAAGTGAAAGACCTATACTCTGAAAACTACAAGACACTCCTAAGAGAAATTAAAGAGGAAACTAATAAATGGAAATTCATCCCATGCTCTTGGCTAGGAAGAATTAATATTGTTAAAGTGGTCATCCTGCCTAAATCAATCTACAGATTCAATAAAATCCCTATCAAAATACCTACAGCATTTTTCAATGAACTAGAACAAACAGTTCTAAAATTCATATGGAATCACAAAAGACCCTGAATAGTCAAAGCAATCCTGAGAAGGAAGAGTAAAGCAGGGGGCAGCTCACTTGCCAATTTCAAGCTCTACTAAAAGGCCACAGTAATCAAGACAATTTGGTACTGGCACAAGAACAGACGCATAGACCAGTAAAACAGTAGAGGGTCCAGATATTAACCCAAGCATATATGGTCAATTAATATACAATAAAGGGGCCATGGATATACAATGGGGAAATGACAGTCTCTTCAAAAGCTGATGTTGGCAAAACTGGAAAGCTACATGTAATAGAATGAATCTGGATTTCTTTCTAACTCCATACACAGAAGTAAAATCAAAATGGATCAAAGACCTGAAGGTAAGTCATGAAACCATAAAACTGTTAGAAGAAAATATAGGCAAAATTCTCTTCAATATGAATATGAGCAATGTCTTCATAAACATATCTCCCGGGGCAAGGGAAACAAAAGCAAAAATGAACAAGTAGGTCTACATCAAACTAAAGAGCTTCTATACAGTAAAGAACACCATCAGTAGAACAAAAATACATCCTACAGTATGGGAGAATATATTCATAAATGACCTATGTAATAAAGGGTTGAGATCCAAAATATACAAGGAGCTCATGCATCTCAACAAACAAAAAGCAAATAACCCAATAAAAAAAATAGGCAGATGATCTGAACAGATTCTTCTCCAAAGAAGAAATTCAGAATGCCAACAGGCACATGAAAAGATGCTCCACATTGCTAATCATCAGATAAATGCAAATTAAAACCACAGTGGGTTATCACTTCACACCAGTTAGGGTAGCCAACATCCAAAAGACAAACAACAACAAATGTTGGTGAGGATGTGGAGAAAAGAGGACTCTCCTACACTGCTGCTGGGAATGTAAATTAGTTCAACCATTGTGGAAAGCAGTATGGAGGTTCCTCAAAAAACTAAAAATAGAAATACCATTTAACCCAGGAATTCCACTCCTAGGAATTTACCCTAAGAAAGCAGGAGCACAGTTTGAAAAAGACATATACACCAGTATGTTTATTGCAGCAGTATTTACAATAGACAAGAAATGGAAGCAACCTAAGTGTCCATCAGTAGATGAATGGATAAAGATGATGTGGTACATATACACAATGGAATATTATTCAGCCATAAGAAGAAAACAAATCATACCATTTGCAACAACATAGATGGAGCTAGAGGGTATTATGCTCAGTGAAATAAGCCAGGCAGAGAAACACAAGTATCAAATGATTTCACTCATCTATGGAGTATAAGAACAAAGCAAAAACTGAAAGAACAAAACAGCAGCAGACTGACAGAACCCAAGAATGGACTAATAGTTACCAAAGGGAAAGGGACTGGGGAGGATGGGTGGGAAGGGAGGGATAAGCAGAAATGGCATTATAATTAGCACACATAATGTGGGGGGTGATGCACGGAGGGCACTATAGCAACTATAATGTTGTTCACATAAGTGTATATTAATGATATGAAAAATAAATAAATAAAAAGGAAAAAGTGTAACAAGTGTTGGCAAAAGGAGAGATTGTAAGCCTTGTACTTTGTTGGTGAAATAGTGCAGCCACCATTGAAAACAGCATGGACCATCTTCAAAAAATTAAAAATAAAATTACCATATGATCTAGCAATTCCATCTGAAGATATGCATCCAAAAGAATTAAGCAGGGTATCAAAGAGGTATTTGTATGCCCATTTCATAGCAACATTATTCATGATAGCCAAAGGTGGGAGCAACCCAAGTGTCTGTTGAGAGATGATTGTGGAATTAAAATGTGGTCTAACCATATGCTGTAATATTCCTCAGTCTTAAAAAGAAAGGCTATTCTGTCATATGCTGCAATAGAGAAGAAACTTGAGGATATTACATGAAGTACAGTAAGCCAGTCTGAAAAGGAAAAATTCCGTATGACTCCACTTACATGAAGTATCTTAAAGCCATCAAATTCATAGAGACAGAAAGTAGAATGGTGGTTACTGAGGTCTGGGGGTGAGGAAGTGGGGAGTTGTTTAATCGGGACAGAGTTTCAGTTTTGCAAGATGAAAATGATCTGGAGATCTATGCCCAATGTGAATGCACTTAACACTCTTGAAATGAAGACATAGAAATGGTTAAGATGATAAATATAAAGTTTTATTTTTACCATAATTTTAAAATAATAAAAAACCCCAGCTCCAAACAGAAAAATCATAAAGCATATTTTTCAGACATATTTTGCCATGACATAAGATCTTTGGAATTACAGTATTTGTCCTGAAATTGAATTCACAGATGAGATAATTGGTCTCCAGTGGTTTGAAGTTGTTCTGCTTTTCTGTACTAACACCTCCTGGTGCCCCTTTGAGTCTGAATAGTTCCATTTCTGTTCCTCATTTCTCACCTTGGTTTAATTGTCATGTTGAGCTCTTTGCTTTAGTACAAAGAGTTACTGACTACATGCAAAGCAAAATAATTCTCAGCAATAAAAAAAAATCACAAAATGCTAAGATTTTATTGATTTGTAAAATTCCCCAAATATAGTGCAAGATATGAAGCAAGCTTTTATTTTTTAGTAAATCCAATCCTCAAGTGTGACACAGAACATAAGGTGCTCGTGTTTACTACTTGAGCCTGCAAGTAACACCTTTTGAGTTCCACTAAAAAATTCTAATTTCCTAGAAATAATTATTTTTTCCATGTCTTACCATCCTCAAATCCAATCACTCTTTGTCTCCTACCTCCCCTCAGAAAATTCAGTTCCCAGTGTCTGTTTTTGTTTCTGAATGCCTTAAAAATTCACAGGGCTTGGACCGGAGCCAAGATGGCGGTGTGATTAGAGCAGCAGAAATCAACTTCCAAAACCACATATATGTTTGAAAATACAACAAATACAACTATTCCTGAAAGAGAGACCAGAAGACACAGGACAACAGCCAGACCACATCCACACCAGCGAGAACCCAGCGCCTCGCGAAGGGGGTAAGATACAAGCCCAGGCCTGGTGGGACCTGAGCGCTCCTCACCCCAGCTCCTGGCAGGAGGAGAGGAGTCGGAGCGGGGAGGGGGAGGGAGCCCAGGACTGCTAAACACCCAGCCCCAGCCATCCGCACCAGAGCACAGACACAAGGCATGCATGGGGTGCTGGAAACTAGGGAAACAGGACAATAAGACCTGTGACTGGGTCACCGCAGATGGCACCCCTAGGACAAAGAAGAGTGAGTGCTTTTTGAAAGTCTTAAAGGGAAAGGGACCCCACGCATGGATGGAAGCATCCACGGACACTAAGCCTAGCAGCTGGGAATCTTGGGGAATTCTGGGCACTCTAACCCCCTGGGTAGCAGGGAGCATGGAGGCCCCTCATGGAAATAAAAACCCTCCCAGCTGTTTCACCTCCAACACGGCTCTGCCATATTGGAGCAGCAGCCCGAGGCAGGCCACGCCCACAGCAAATGCAGAGCTAAACTCCATAGCAGCTGGCAAGAATCAGAAGTCCCGTCTGTGTGCACCTGCCCAGCACAAGCCACTAGAGGTCGCTGTTCTCCCAGGAGAAGAAGGCCATAAACCAGCAAGAAGGGATGTTCTCCCAGCCATCACTTGTGCCAGCTCCGCAAACTATCTCTATCTCCATGAAAAGGCAGAAAATTTTGATACAGAACAAAACCACAACACCTGAGAAGGAGATAGACCTAACCAGTCTTCCTGAAAGAGAATTCAAAATAAAAATCATAAACATGCTGATGGAGATGCAGAGAAATATACAAGAGCTAAGGGATGAAGTCCGGAGGGAGATTACAGATGTCCGGAGGGAGAATACAGAAATGAAACAATCTCTGGAAGGATTTGTAAGCAGAATGGATAAGATGCAAGAGGCCATTGATGGAATAGAAACCAGAGAACAGGAACGCATAGAAGCTGATGCAGAGAGAGATAAAAGGATCTCCAGGAATGAAACAATACTAAGAGAACTATGTGACCAATCCAAAAGGAACAATGTCCACATTATAGGGGTACCAGAAGAAGAAGAGAGAGAAAAAGGGATAGAAAGTGTCTTTGAAGAAATAATTGCTGAGAACTTCCCCAAACTGGGGGAGGAAATACTTGCTCAGACTACAGAGGCACAAAGAACTCCCAACAGATGAGATCCAAAGAGGACAACACCAAGACACATAATAATTAAAATGGTAAAGAAAAAGGACAAGGACAGAGTATTAAAGGCAGCCAGAGAGAAAAAAAAAGGTCACCTACAAAGGAAAACCCATCAGGCTATCATCAGACTTCTCAACAGAAACCCTACAGGCCAGAATAGAATGGCATGATATACTTAATGCAATGAAACAGAAGGGCCTTGAAGCAAGGATACTGTATCCAGCACGATTATCATTTAAATATGAAGGAGGAATTAAACAATTCCCAGACAAGCAAAAGTTGAGGGATTTTGCATCCCACAAATCACTTCTGCAAGGTATTTTAGAGGGACTGCTCTAGATAGGAGTACTCTTAAAAAGAGCACAGAACAAAACACTAAACATGAAGAATGGAGGAGGAGGAATAAGAAGGGAGAGAAATAAACATCCGACTGTGTTTATAATAGATCAATAGGCGAGTTAAATTGGACAGTAAGGTAGTAAAGAAGCTAAGCTTGAACCTTTGGTAACCACGAATCTAAAGCCTGCAATGGCAATAAGTCCATATCTTTCAATAATCACCCTAAATGTAAATGGACTGAATGCACCAATCAAAAGACACAGAGTAAATGGATAAAAAAGCAAGACTCATCTATATGCTGCTTACAAGAGACTCAACTCAAACCCAAAGACATGCACAGACTAAAAGTCAAGGGATGGAAAAACATATTGCAGGCAAACAACAGCGAGAAGAAAGCAGGGGTTGCAGTACTAATATCAGACAAAAGAGACTTCAAAACAAAGAAAGTAACAAGAGATAAAGAAGGACACTACATAATGATAAAGGGTTCAGTCCAACAAGAGGATATAACCATTATAAACATATATGCACCTAATACAGGAGCACCAATATATGTGAAACAAATACTAACAGAATTAAAGGAGGAAATAGAATGCGATGCATTCATTTTGGGAGACTTTAACACACCGCTCACTCTAAAGGACAGATCCCCCAGACAGGAAATAAATAAGGACACAGAGGCACTGAACAACACACTAGAACAGATGGACCTAATAGACATCTATAGAACTCTACAGCCAAAAGCAACAGGATAAACATTCTTCTCAAGTGCACATGGAACATTCTCCAGAATAGACCACATACTAGGCCACAAAAAGAACCTCAGTAAATTCCAAAAGATTGAAATCCTACCAACCAACTTTTCAGACCACAAAGGCATAAAACTAGAAATAAATTGTACAAAGAAAACAAAAAGGCTCACAAACACACGGAGGCTTAACAACATGCTCCTAAATAATCAATGGATCAACGACCAAATTAAAATGGAGATCGAGCAATATATGGAAACAAATGACAAAAACAACACAAAGCCCCAACTTCTGTGGGACGTAGCAAAAGCGGTCTTAAGAGGAAAGTATATAGCAATCCAGGCATATTTAAAGAAGGAAGAACAATCCCAAATGAATAGTCTAAAGCCACAATTATTGAAATTGGAAAAAGAAGAACAAATGAGGCCTATGGACAGCAGATGGAGGGACATAATGAAGATCAGAGAAGAAAGAAATAAAATTGAGAAGAATAAAACAATAGAAAAAATCAATGAATCCAAGAGCTGGTTCTTTGAGAAAATAAACAAAATAGATAGCCTCTAGCCAGACTCATTAAGAGAAAAAGAGAGTTGACACACATCAACAGAATCAGAAACGAGAAAGGAAAAATCATGACGGACCCCACAGAAATACAATGAATTATTAGAGAATACTATGAAAACCTATATGCTAACAAGCTGGAAAACCTAGAAGAAATGGACAACTTCCTAGAAAAATATAACCTTCCAAGACTGACTCAGAAAGAAACAGAAAATCTAAACAGACCAATTACCAGCAACAAAATTGAAGCAGTAATCAAAAAACTACCCAATAACAAAATCCCCATGCCAGATGAATTTACCTCGGAATTTTATCAGACATACAGAGAAGACATAATACCCATTCTCTTCAAATTTTTCCATAAGAAAGAAGAGGAGGGAATACTCCCAAACTCATCTATCACCCTAATACCAAAACCAGGCAAAGATCCCACCAAGAAAGAAAACTACAGACCTATATCCCTGATGAATGTAGATGCAAAAATACTCAACAAAATATTAGCAAACTGAATTCAAAAATACATCAAAAGGATCATACACCATGACCAAGTGGGATTCATCCCAGGGATGCAAGGATGGTACAACATTCAAAAATCCATCAACATCATCCACCACATCAACAAAAAGAAGGACAAAAACCACATGATCATCTCCATAGATGCTGAAAAAGCAGTTGACAAAATTCAACATCCATTCATGATAAAAACTCTCAAGAAAATGGGCATAGAGGGCAGGTACCTCAACATAATAAAGGTCTTATATGATAAACCCACTGCTAACATCATACTGAACAGTGAGAAGCTGAAAGCTTTTCCTCTGAGATCGGAAACTAGACAGGGATGCCCACTCTTCCCACTGTTATTTAACATAGTACTGGGGGTCCTAGCCACAGAAATTAGAAGATACAAAGAATACAAGGAATCCAGATTGTTAAAGAAGAAGTTAAACTGTCACTATTTGCAGATGACATGATATTGTACATAAAAAAACCTAAAGACTCCACTCCAAAACTACTAGAACTGATATCAGTGTATAGCAAAGTTGCAGGATACAAAATTAACACACAGAGATCTGTGGCTTTCTTATACGCTAATAATGAACCAATAGAAAGAGAAATCAGGAAAACAACTCCCTTCACAATTGCATCAAAAAGAATCAAATACCTAGGAATAAACCTAACCAAAGAAGTGAAAGACCTACACCCTGAAACTACAAGACACTCTTAAGAGATATTAAAGAGGACACTAAGAAATGGAAACTCATCCCATGCTCTTGGCTAGGAAGAATTAATATCATCAAAATTGCCATCCTGCCTAAAGCAATGTACAGATTTGATGCAATCCCTATCAAATTACCAGCAACATTCTTCAATGAACTGGAACAAATAGTTCAAAAATTCATACGGAAACACCAAAGACCCCAAATAGCTAAAGCAATCCTGAGAAAGAGGAATAAAGTGGGGGGGGATCTCAGTCCCCAACTTCAAGCTCTACTACAAAGCCATAGTAATCAGGACAATTTGGTACTGGCCCAAGAACAGAGCCATAGACCAGTAGAACAGATTAGAGACTCCAGACATTAACCCAAACGTATATGGTCAATTAATATTTGATAAAGGAGCCATGGACATACACTGGAGAAATGAGAGTCTCTTCAACAGATGGTGCTGGCAAAACTGGACAGCTACATGTAAGAGAATGAAACTGGACCGATGTCTAACCCCATACACAAAAGTAAATTCGAAATGAATCAAAGACCTGAATGCAAGTTATGAAACCATAAAACTCTTAGAAAAAAACATAGGCAAAAATCCCTTAGACGTAAACATGAGTGACCTCTTCTTGAACATATCTCCCTGGGCAAGGAAAACAAAAGCAAAAATGAACAAGTGGGACTATATCAAGCTGAAAAGCTTCTGTACAGCAAAAGACACCATCAATAGAACAAAAAGCTACCCTACAGTATGGGAGAATATATTTGTAAATGACAGATCCGATAAAGGCTTGACATCCAAAATATGTAAAGAGCTCACCCACCTCAACAAACAAAAAACAAATAATCCAATTAAAAAATGGGCAGAGGAACTGAACAGACATTTCTCTAAAAAAGAAATTCAGATGGCCAACAGACACATGAAAAGATGCTCCACATCGCTAATTATCAGAGAAATGCAAATTAAAACCACAATGAGATATCACCTCACACCAGTAATGATGGCTACCATTCCAAAGATAAACAACAACAAATGTTGGCAAGATTGTGGAGACAGGGGAACCCTCCTACACTGCTGGTGGGAATGTAAATTAGTTCAACCATTGTGCAAAGCAGTATGGAGTTTCTTCAAAATGCTCAAAATAGACTTACCATTTGACCCAGGAATTCCACTTCTAGGAATTTACCCTAAGAATGCAACACTCCAGTTTGAAAAAGGCAGATGCACCCCTATGTTTATTGCAGCACTATTTACAATAGCCAAGAATTGGAAGCAACCTAAGTGTCCATCAGTAGATGAATGGATAAAGAAGATGTGGTACATACACACAATGGAATATTATTCAGCCATAAGAAGAAAACAAGTCCTACCATTTGCAACAACATGGATGGAGCTAGAGGGTATTAACGCTCAGTGAAATAAGCCAAGCGGAGAAAGACAAATACCAAATGATTTCACTCATCTGTGGAGTATAAGAACAAAGGAAAAACTGAAGGAACAAAACAGCAGCAGAATCACAGAACCCAAGAATGGACTAACAGTTACCAAAGGGAAAGAGATTGGGGAGAATGGGAGGGTAATGAGGGATAAGGGCGGGGAAGAAGATAGGGGGTATTACAATTAGCATGTATAATGTGGGGGGTGGGGGAAAGGGGAAGGCTGTGCAACACAGAGAAGACAAGTAGTGATTCTACAACATTTTGCTATGCTGATGGACAGTGACTGTAATGGGTTTTGGGGGGGGACTTGGTGTAGGGGAGAGCCTAGTAAACATAAAAGTCTTCAAGAAAAAATTTAAAAAGAAAGAGTTTTTAAAGTTAAGCTTTTAGGAATATCTTCCTAGTTAATTCATTGTTATTTACAAATTTTTATGCTGCATACCTTGTTCTCCAATGGCTATTCCTATACACATTATTGTGATTGAGTATTCTTATCCTGTGTGTATGTGCATATTAATGCCAAGATATATACATAGATTCAAAAAGCCCTGTGTGTGTATGTATACATATTTATACACACACACAGACACACACACACACACACTAGACCTTTCAAACTCCAATGCCTATGAAAGCCACACAAATAACACCAAAGAGTTGAGACTGTGGCAAACAGGGAAGTCATGCCCCCATTTAAGTGTCAGTCATCACTCAACTCCTCCCAATTGTTGTATGTAGACATGTAAGTCCAGTATTTTAGGATCTACCAGTATTTCAAGATTGTGGATCTTTATGCATGTCCTTGCAAATGTTAAATGTTGGCAACAAATTCAGAATTTTTACAAGCATTATGGTAGCCAAACATAGTAACAACACACTCTGCGGGCTGTTTACGATCTGTGAGCCACCACTTTACAATTTCTGATACATAAATGTACAAACAGAAATATGCAATGTTATGTACAATCTGATAGGTCCTGCTTAAGACATACTGAAAGTCCTCCTTGTGCATTCTAAGAAGGTAGAAAGGGTGCAAGGGAAATATCTCTGTCTAATAACAAAGTAATCAGGTAACTGAACAAAAGCTTGTTTTTAAAAGTGTATCTGTGCACACGCTAATGATGCAATCTGAGCGACATCAATAATTAAAGAAATGGAAAAAGAGACTTTATTACCATTTTGTAACAAAAGTCTTTGGATTCTGTGGTTTAAATTTCATGTTCTCTAACTGAGTATTGTTAGAAAATGATGTCAAGTAACATCTTATTTCAAATAGAAACTAGAAGCTTTGGCCCATTATTCATGAAATGTTCTTTTTATGTAACACAACTATTCAGTCTAACTTAATCTTTATTAAATGGACTTTTTCATCACTATAAAAAAAATTCACAGGGTTTATATAGCCAGGAGAGTTCATAAATGATTAATAGTTGGTTAAATGTTTAGTCATTACATGTCAATCGGTCTTGACTGAAAGTTCTTTGAAATACAGGGGCCATGTTTTATATTTCTACTATGACTGGTGGCACTGTGTTCAGGACATTGTCACGTGAACATGCTATTGTCTCTGCATTCATTATAAGTAGTTAACCTTCTCTACAAAGTATCTTGGTTTACTTATAAGGTATATGGTATGAAAGGGGAATTAGTCAGGCTTAACAGAGTGGGGAATAGATCTAGGAAACATTCCATGCAAAGACATCAGCCTGGTTTCCTAATTCTCATGCCTACCAGGCACACAATCCTTCAACTTTACCCTGTGTTCCCATTCCTGACTTTTCCAAGGTTCTACGTCTCCCAGCAACTTGCTCCCTGTTGCTTTTCACTCTGTGCTTCCACAGGCTGAGATTTTATCTTTGGTAACTACTTGTTAACTCTTTTACCACCTGCCCATTACCTTTCCATCTTACAAAGTGAGTATGAGTATTGAGCTTTTTGCCTTGCCTGTAAATGTCTGTGGGTTGTTTATTGATACATTCATTAGAAAACAAAAACAAAAATTCTTTTGCTGTCATTTTAGTAGGATTTGGAGAGGGATAGGACATAAATACATCTTTTCTATGCAACACATTTAACTAACTACGTTATCGTACCTTCATAATGGAAGGCAAGCTGAGCACCGGGAATGGTTTACCCAGGGAAAGGTGGTGTGACTGTGGAGTTTGGAAGGGAAGAGTGTCAAGGAATGATTTTTTAAAGGGATTCTTTTACTCCGGTAAGGATTTTGCACTGAATTCAGAAAATGCAGAGCTTCTGTAGAAATTTAAGAAGCATGGATGCTTCTATCTAGGGTTCTTTTCCCATGGTTTGGTTTTGCTCATCTCTCAATTCTCATTGAATTTTTAGCCTCCAGCCCAGCACATTCCAACAGGACTGTCTAAGGTGATGGAAATGTTCTTTATTTGTGCTGAACAATTATGGTAGCCTTAGACACATGTGGCTATTGAGCCCTTGAAATATGGTTAGTGAAATTAATGAACTGAAATTTTAACTTTATGTAATTTTATAACCTAAGGTGACCACATATGATTAGCATCTCCTGAATTGGAAAGCATAGCTTTTGCTTCTAGAATTTGATTTTGTTGTTTCCTAATTATTTCATTTGTGTTTGCCTTATCATGCCAAATAGATTCTAAGACCCTAAGGATAGTGACCTGCTTGAATAATAATCTTGACTCACAGTTCAATAATGCATAGCACAGAGCTGGGCTATAAATGGAATTACTAATTGATTTGATTATAATGCATGAGAAAGAACTCTGAGTTGGGAGTTAGGAGATGTGGTTTGGTTTTGCTACTAACAATCGAGGTGACTTTGGGAAAGATTATTAATACACTGATTCATAATGATGGAGTCAACAAATTATTGTTAACTGGGTCCCAAATGGTTTGTTACTGACTGCAGTGGTCAAGGTTTTAAGAGAAAGAGAGAGAGAGACTTATTTTAAGCAACTGGCTCACGTGATCATGAGGCTGGCAAGTCCAAAATCTGCAGGGCAGGCCAGCAGGCTTGAGAGCCTGGGAAGTGTTGAAGTTGCAAGTTGAGTTGAAAAGGAGTCTGCTAGCAGAATTTCCTCTTCTTTGGGGGCCCTCAGTCAGTTGTCTCTTAAGTCCTTCAACTGATTGCATGAAGCCCACCTACTTTTTGGAAGGTATCTACTTTAGTGCAAGTCTACCAACTTACATGTTAATATTAGCTGAAAAAAAAAAACCTTCACAGCAACATCTAAACCAAAATATATTGGTTCCTTGGCCTAGCTAAGTTGACACATAAAATTAACCACCACACCAGTAATAGTTGAATTGCTAAAGTTTGCAGGTATTTTGCTCTTACCACTAAATGAGAGGAAAGGTTCATCCTTCTCAGCTTTGTATTTTCAAGACAAATGGGAATATGTGGGGAAAAAGGAAGTTTCTATGGCCAGGATCCTCACCTGACCATAAACTAGATGATGTAACTGGACTGCTGCTAGGCTACTGCTTCCACACCCATAGGCAATGAGCTATTATTGACTGAGTCACTGTATAAAGAGCTCTGCCCAGTGCTCTGCATGGAGGCAGAGACAAAGAAGGATTACAGACCTGCAGACTGCTGGATGCAGATATGATTCCAGTGCTCAAACTACCCTCGAGAATAAAACCATGTATAAACCCTTTACCCCAAGAACTTTCCATGTTATTTCTCTGTTTCACCAAATCATAGTGAACTTCCCCAGGGCTGAAACCCTCAGGCAAGACAGGAGAACAAGAATACAACTGGATGAGACAACAGCTTGTTTGGAATACCATTTGGAGTGTGTATGCTGACAGAAGTTTGAATCCAGTATTGGAAAGGTCAAACCAGAAATCCACATCTTGAACTGCCCTATTCAGAGAACCTTAGAATTTATGGGCCTCAGCTCCTTTTTCAGGAATTTCTTATGCCTCAGTGTCTCACCAGTGGGTTTCAGCTCCAGACAAATGCACTATGGATTCAATGAGACCAAGGAACGACAATGGAACGTTCTTGGGGTAAAGGGTTTATACTCAGTTTTATTCCCATGGTGGCAGGTCAATCACTAGAATCCCATACACTCAGAGCGAGTCTACATGCAACAAGCCAGTCTCTGCCTCTGGGCCTTTCTGCCCCCACAGCAGCCTCAGTCTCTGTCCTCAGCACTGCCACCACTCCAATCTCATCTCTGCTCTCCTACAGCCTTGCAGCTGTGCGACCATGTAGCCCAGAGCATGGGCGGAGCTCTTTATATAGAATCAATAACAACATATTGCCTACACATGTGTAGTGAGCTAGCTGACCAGGGCCAGGTGAGAATCCTGGCCACAGGAACCTTCACTTTATCTACCCCATGATAAGTAGAAATTATCAGGGAAGGAGAAGGACATTAGAGAAAATGACTAGAAAGTGGAGAGTGGCTGAATCACTGTAATGATAAAATACTAGAATTGTGAGCCAAGTCTATCAATGGTTAAGAGACTTTAAGATAACCTGGTTACCAGATTGCTTCCTAAATGACTTGACTAAATCTCACATCCACTCTATTTCTTCCTTCCTGATGTTCTTACCTTGAGATGACCCATGGACTCTGCAAAAAATTGAAGTTCCTATGGCTGGGATCCTCACCTGACCCTAAACTACTTGATGATGTAGTTGGCCTATGTCATAGGCTAATGCTTCCACAGCGGTTGGCAATGAGCCATTATTGTTGGTGTTACTATATAAAGAGCTCTGCCCAGCATTCTATTAGAGGTAGAGACTGGAAACATTGTGAATGCCCCAGAGGCAGACATGATTCCATCCCTGGACTTGCCACCTTGAGAATAAAGTTTGGTATAAGCCCTTTTACCCATAAATTGCATTGCTGTTATTTGTTCTCACCGAATCCAGAGTGAACTTGCCCAGGAGCAATCCCCATCAGGTGAGACAGATTGTATGGGACAAAGTGGAGGGTTCCCGCAGCAGTGCTCCAAGAATATGACGGGAAGGGAGGTCACCACAGTCTGGAGTTGTCATTCCTGACTTTGCGGAGAGGTAGCTGTGTAAAAATGTTGCGAAGACCCTCCTTGATTCTTCTACTTGACAGAAACTGTTTGGATTGAACCATAGATGTCAGCTAGCTCAATAATTTTGTGTTACTGTCTCCACATAAATAACTATAAAGTGTTTTTTCTTCAATTATGCATTACTTATTAGAAGGAAAACACAAATAAGGAAAATAACATCACAATGACTAACACTACCTAAAGATAGCAATTATTAATAAATTGAAATGTTTCTCTCTTCACACTATTTTCATCCAACCTCAAATCATGAACATTTTTCTGTCATTAAATGTTTCATTGAGTTTCACAGCTACATAATGAAGGGCCCCCACCAGTAAGATGGCAAACTTCTGGCTTCTCTTCGGGGTCCTCAGTTCCCGCTGGCGCCACCTGAAGCCCAATCACCTCTCACTCCCCTCCCAATCCCAGCACCTAGCCAACAGCGACCAGCCCCGTAGAAGTGACACCTCAATTAATTCATGCCCCTTCCTATATAACCCAGCACCTTTCCCTAATAAAGCGGAACTCTCCAGTGAATTGCTGCTATGTGTCGCTCCTTTCCTTTCATTGGTGCCAAAACCAGGGAGACGGGACACCCCAACTGGGCCCCGTTTTCCCCCCGACACCAGCAGCAGCTTGCCCTCGTCCCCTTTTTCCGACACTGGCTCATCACACTCACCACTCCTCCCTGGCCTTTAGGTAAGTTTTCCCCCCAGAGTGGGCCACTCTTCCCTGAGCTATCACAGTGCCATTGACCGTGATCGTCCGGCAAGGCCCTGACGCTCAGGGATGAGGAGGGAACTCTTCCCCGCCTCAGGCCTTCACGGCTGCAGCGGACCCTCAGGTCCCTCCTCCGACAGCCATAAATCCCCGCCTCAAGGCTTGACGGCTGCAGTGGACCCTCAGGCCCCTCCTCCAATAGTCATAAATGCATTCACCGTCCCTTCCATCAGTGCTGAAACTTTTTAAGCAAAATTTCCCTGGGGTGGGCCACTCTTCTCCGAGCTATCGCAGTGCCATTGACCGTGATCGTCCGGCAAGGACCTGACACTCGGGGATGAGGAGGGAACTCTCCCCGACTCAGGCCTTCATGGCTGCGGTGGACCCTCAGGCCCTTCCTCCAACAGCAATAAATCCCTGACTCAGGCCTTCACGGCTGCGGCAGACTCTCAGGCCCCTCCCTCCAACAGCCATAAACAAGGTGACTCCTTTGCGGATGAGAACGCTCCCTTTCCCCGCCCCCTCCTCCTTCTGTTCCGTCTGCCTAAATCTGTTCTGTCTGCCGAAAACGCCTAGCGCGAGGTACCTCGTGACTCCAGCACTCTGCCTTCTTAGGGAAGTCTGAGTGACGACCCACACTTCCTAAGAAATTCTGACTCATGTACGAATTTCCGCAGACCACCAAGGATCATTGGGGACGCCCTTTGTCTCCTTGCGGTCTGCGTCCAGTCTGAGGATCTCCGTTCTTCCCCTGTTTGTCTCCTTCTCTGTCCTTCAGCCATGGGAGCCTCCTCAACCCTCCCTGAAAGTTCACCTCTTGAATGCCTGCTTAAGCATCTGGCTACCCTCTCCCTGATGCCTGATATAAAACCAAAACTTCTCCGTAAATATTGCTCCCAAGATTGGCTGACATACCCCCTAGACAATAAAAACCAATGGCCTGCAGGGGGAACTCTTGATCCTAACATCACTCGCAATCTTTTTAACTACTGCCAGCGCCTGAAAAAATGGAAGGAGATTCCCTATATCGAAGCTTTCCGCCTCCTCCTCTCTCCTCCCCCTCCCAAGTTCTCCTAGCCTGCAAGCCGCCGCCCCCGCAGAAACCCCCGTTCACTCCCTTCCCCTTCTTCTCCTACAACAGCCCTTCTCCCTTCCTCCCCAACTATCTCCTCCCCCATCTCACCTCCTCCACCTTCATTCCCTGCTGATTAAGCCTGAGCCTTTCAGCCCCCCTTTAACTAGGTCCCAGGGGTCCTCCATCTTTGCCCTCATCACCTGTTTCTCCCCTGTTAGGGACCGCCTTTGTCTTCTCACATGTTTGTAGGGAGAATGGGAAAGCACCTTCCCCCATGTCTGAACGCAGCATGGGAAAGCAAAAGCTGGAGAACAACTGGTGCAGCCCTTGGAAGTTATCTGTCCACAAAAACATATTTTGTCCTCAAAGATGAGCCAAGACTCTTCACTCTGAAAATAGGGAGACCTTGAAGATGTGTAGAAACACCGCCCCTGCTTCTAGCTATGCCCTTCCCCCACTTGCAGATGTGGCAGGAATGGAGAACAAAGAACATTCTGTTTACGCATTTCATAAGCAATTAACTGGAGCCCTGCTATAGCTCAGTTAGTAGAGCATGGGACTCTTAACCTCAGTCATGAGTTCAAGCCTAACTAAAGCAGCAGAAGCAAGCAGCTGGGCTGCAGGCTGGCAACACGTGGGTCTGATACTATCTTTCTTTATTTTCTTTGCCCCCCTTCCACACTTCAGGACCTGCTTGAATAGGCTCAGCTAGACCACGTCACTCCCCCACAGACTGAGCCAGAACCCTTCAGTCCCCCTCAGACTTGGTCCTGAGAGCCTGCCAAAATTATCGCCCCCCTCCTGGAGGTAGCAGGATCCAAAGGCATTTAGGAGATTTAGCCCAACTAGAGAAATGCCTAAGTTCCTTTTCCACTGATCCCACGACATACATCAGGGAGTTTCAATGGACCCTCCAGTCTTACAGGCTCACGCATCATGACATTTTCATGCTCCTGGCCAATACTCTCCTCCCTGAAGAGCGTAGACGAGTTTGGGACATCGCCCAAACGCACGCTACCGAAACCCACAGGACTGACTCCACCTATCCCCCTTGCCCCACTGCTGTCCCCGAACAAGACCCACACTGGAATTATAACACCGCCGTAGGTCTCTGCTCTCGAGATATATTTGCCTCCTGCTTAATAGCAGATCTGAAAAAGGCAGCTCGTAAAGTAGTCAATTTTCAAAAGCTCCAAGACATAATTCAAAAGAGAGATGAAACCCCCTCTGAGTTCTTAGACAGACTCACTCAAGCCCTATTACTGCATACCAGCCTGGACCCAGAAACACCTGAAGGAAGACATGTCCTTATGACATACTTCCTAGCTCAAAGCTACCCCGACATTAAAGCTAAACTCAAAAAGTTAGAACAGGGCCCTGCTACCCCACAGACTGAGATCCTAACAGTGGCCTTTAAAGTCTTCCATAACCGGGAGGAGGAGAAAGAACGCTGTAAACAAAAAGCTGATCAGGCCAATTTCCAGATGTTGGCCAAGCTGATAAAACCACAACCTGGGCACCCCTCTACAAACAAGCCCCCACCAAGAGCTTGTTTCAAGTGCGGAAAAGAGGGACATTGGTCAAGGGCGTGCCCCTCCCCCAGATCTCCTACCATCCCATGCCCCAGATGCCACAAAAAGGGCCACTGGGGGTCTGATTGCTCAACCACCTGAAGGGGAGGCTGGACGAACAACCCCCATCCTAAGCCCGCCATAGTGGGGCTGGCAGAAGAAGATTGACAGTGCCTGGGGGCTTCTCGCCCGACCATTTCCATCACCAAACAGGAGCCCAGGGTTACTTTAACAGTAGACGGTCGCCCCATCTCCTTCCTCCTAGATACAGGAGCCACCTTCTCAGTCTTGCGAGAATACCGGGGCCCTACCATGACTGCCATTATTCCTATAGTCGGGGTAGGAGGTAAACAGATTTTCCCATTAAAACCCCCCCCTTTTATGCACAATCCTAGACAATCCCATACCTTTCTTCCACTCCTTCCTGGTTATGCCCCAGTGTCCCATCCCTTTACTAGGACGAGACATCCTTTCCCTCCTCCACGTTTCCATAACTATATCCACTCCCACAGCCCCCAGTACTCCCTTTCTGATGGCCCTCATAGCTGATGACCCCCCTCTACACAATGAAAGCTCCGGTTCTGCCCTCATACACCCTGTAAATCCCAAAGTTTGGGACATTACAAGCCCCTCCGTGGCCCTATGTCCCCCTGCCTCTATCAAATTACGTGACCCCTCTCAGTATATCTGTCAGCCCCAATACCCCCTAACCACTTCAGCCCTCATAGGCCTCCAACCCATCATTCAAGATCTCTTAAACAAAATTTACCTCAGACCCACTCACTCCCCATTTAATACCCCCGTATTAGCTGTTAAAAAAACCAACGGATCTTTCCGCCTTGTCCAAGACCTTCGCCTCATTAACATAGCCACTGTCTCTATCCATCCCTTAGTTCCAAATCCATACAGCCTCAGCATCCCACTTCTCAGTCCTAGATCTCAAGGACCCATTTTTCTATCCCTCTAGACCCCTGCTCCCAAGATTTTTTCATCTTCACCTGGACGGACCCATACACAAGACATTCTGAACAACTCACTTGGACAGTTTTGCCACAAAGCTTCCGAGATAGTCCCCATATTTTTAGACAGGTCCTAGCTCAGGACCTCAAACAGTTTCATCATGATCACTCCAAGTCCACCTTATTATAATACATGGACAATCTTCTACTCTGCAGTCTCTCGTGGAACAGTCTCAACTTGACACTGCCTCCCTACTTAACCTTCTAGCGTCCAGAAGTTACCGGATATTCCCCATCAAAGCTCAAATCTCTTCCCCTCCTGTCACTTACCTCAGATTCCTTCTATCTCAACAAAGAAAGCCCATTACCTTAGACAGAAAATGGCTCCTCTCTGACCTGCCCATTCCCAAAACCAAGACAGAAATCCTTTCCTTTCTAGGCCCTTTCTAAGCCTGGCTAGATATTTTAGAACATAGATCCCTAACTTCTCCCTGCTCCCTGTTGTCAAGACCCCTATACGACCTCAGCAAGTGCCCCCCCCTAAAAACCATTAACCTCCTCACCCTGACACTCCTTCATTAAGCTCCGTCAAGCCCTTGTAGAAGCCCCAGCTCTCCATCTTCCTGATTTGTCGAAGCCCCTCTCATTATACATTCATGAGAGGTCCAGTCAAGCTCTAAGAGTCCTAGGCCAATATTATGGCCAATCCTTTGCCCCAGTAGCTTATCTCTCCAAGCAATTAGACCCCACAGTTCGGAGATGGGCCCTCTGCCTACGAGCATTAGCCGCTAGACAGCTCTTGCAGAAGGAAGCTCATAAACTGACATTCAGGGCGCCCCTTACCATTCTGTCCCCACATCACCTAAAAGATCTCTTAACCTACAAAAGTTTACAGACTCTCCCTCCCTCCAGACTCCTCACCTTACTGTCCTCTTTCCTCCAAAATCCTGTTCACCCCCTTTGCCATCCATACCCGAATCATGACTTTTTCCTCCTTTACTGCTCTCTTGCTTTTTTCCAAATTCTTATTGTCTTCCCCGCTACCCCAGCCTCCTTTGTATGGCGATTCAAAGTCAGACAGACTTACACACAGCATCAAACAAAAGTTACTGCCCTCATTGCCACATCAGACTGCCCTCTGAAAGGCTGCTCCGAGCCTTTATACCTCCACTTTCCTCCCTCCACCCAAGTGTTCACTAGCAGCTACCCTTATTCTCCCTACCTCTGCTTCATCTATGACCAAAAACAAGCCTATTGCAGGTGATAGCCAGACACCTACAGGAGATGTCCCTCCTGGTCTTTCGCCATTCACTACATGAGTAAGTTCCAGTACCCACAGTATTACTCCTCCAACTGTTTCATGAAATATCCCAACGGCTCATTCTCCTTACAATCCCAGATCCCTGGGACTCTCGATGGGCTGCCAGAGACACAGCCTCAGTTTACTACGGGGGGTTCCTCGACCCCCCACGGTACCCTTCATATCTCTCAAAAGTATGTTCCCTCTCATTCCCAGATCTCTCAAGTTGCATCAGATAGCAGACATTCTGAAAAAGTCATTATCCAAACTCTTGACAGCACCTCTTCATCTTCTTATCCCCGCCCCTCTTTTCATTTCTCCTACTCTTCGTTGCAGCTCATTCAGGACACCACCATCTTTCTCAACCACACCCTCAACACCGCCAATTGTTTCTTGTGTACATCACTACAGCGCCCACTGCTGGCTGCCGTGCCCCTTAATATTTCCAACTACTCCCTCCATGCAGAAAGACAACCCCTCTGCCCCCTGGCAGGCATACCCCTATGGGAACCAGAATACGCAGATAATCTCACCATCCACCACTGTGTAGGCCCAACTCCACCCCACTCCAGCGCACTTCACTGCCTCTCTATCTACACCCCTACCTCCGGCTCTAAGAATTTTACGCAACCAGGACACTTCTTTTAGTGTAATGGAAGTCTTTTCAACTCACTGCCTCTCAACTCCGATACACCCTGCATTCTCGTCACCCTAATCCCACAGTTTACACTTTACAGCATGGCAGAATTTCTTGAGCTCCAACCTCCCTTGCCCTCACGCACAAAAAGAGCTGCTATCCTTCCCATCATGGTCAGTAGCTCTTTGATCACCTCAGCCATTGGGGCAGGGTTTTCGAGAGAAGCCTTGGGTCACTCACTATAGGCAGTTAGAGATCTCAACGCCAAACTTGAGGGAGCCCTGACATCCACTGCCGATTCCCTAGCCTCTCTCCAAAGACAGGTCACTTCGCTAGCTAAAGTCACCCTTCAAAACCGGCGGGCCCTAGATCTGCTTACAGCCGAGAAGGGCGGCACCTGTGTCTTCCTCTGGGAAGAGTGCTGCTATTACATCAATGAATCCGGCATTGTAGAAACTGACATTACCAAACTCACCGACCTTGCCTCCAGCCTCCACTCTGCTTCCAATTCCAACCCATTCTCTTCAATACTAACAAACCCCCTCCTCACCTGGCTCTGGCCCATTGCAGGCCCCATAATAATCATTCATCTCGCCTGTCTCTTCTTACCCTGTATAATAAAGTTCATCAAATCCCAAGTCAGAAAAATCTCTAATCAAGCTTTCAACCAGCTTTTACTCAGGAACTACCAGCTTCTGGCCACAGAAGATCCCTCACCCTCACGTGACCTCCTCACCACACGCTGAGATGGACCCCTCTCTCCACTGGAAACTGTTCCTGGAAACAATAGCCGCAGATGCCTGGCTCCTGACACCCATATCCTCTTGGCCAACCTATGGTTACAGGGAACCTTCATTGATTTCCAAACCTGAAGAAGTCCACATCTACTCATCCTTACTGTGGGGAGTCCTATCAACCCTTTCCTCCCAATCCTCAAGCCCTCACTCCCTTCTCTGCCCCTGTTCAGCAGGAAACAGCCAGAGAGAAAGCAATGTCCACAACCCCATAGAGGAGAAAGGGGGGAATGAAGGGCCCCCACCAGTAAGATGGCAAATTTCTGGCTTCTCTTCGGGGTCCTTGGTTCCCGCTGGCACCACCTGAAGCCCAATCACCTCTCGCTCCCCTCCCAATCCCAGCACCTAGCCAACAGCGACCAGCCCCGTAGAAGTGACACCTCAATCAATTCATGCCCCTTCCTATATAACCCAGCACCTTTCCCTAATAAAGCAGAACTCTCCGGTGAATTGCTGCTATGTGTCGCTCCTTTCCTTTCACATAGTATTATTTCATATGGACATGCCAAACATCTTATTAAAGGTTGCCCTATTTTAAACTAATGTGCCTACGTGACTATGGTCATCAAACTGTTCCTTATCACTGGAGCGAGAGGGGATTCTTCTCTATACAGCCTCAAGTGCCCTGTTTTTTTCTTTATATTCCTGAAAGCCTTAGTGTGAGGCAGAAACATAGATATGAGCAGGGTGGAAAGAGAAAAAGGCCAGAACGTCCACTAGAAAAGACCCAAAATTAATCAATTAAAGCTAAAAAAGCCAAGAGCAAATTGGCCTGGAATGTTTGAATATTTCCCAGATAAAGGAAGGTACCTCAGCATAGCCCATGTCTTTATTGTGTTAATCATGTAGGCGCAGCTTACTTTCTTTACCTTTATCTATATGCTGTTTTTTTTCTCCTTCTGGCCCTAATTAAGTAGTTTGTAACCTAGGCAACTAATTTAGTATGCAGGCCCAACCGTAAACAACATAGTGAAAGGCAGGAAGGATTCCATTTTAAAGATTGTATTTTAATACCCAGGAAGTTAAAAATGTAAGATTCCTAACTTACTCTTTAGAAAACACAATAAATTAACTCAGCCCACCTTGGGGTCTGGGCAGGCAGCCTGTTTGATCTACTCCTAGACCAAGACACAGGTATCTCGGAGAAATCAGAGCAGGGACTTCCTTGTGTTAAATTAATTCTAAGTATTCAAAGACCACTTAACAAGTCTGCACCCCCAGCCCTTGGTCACATTCCTAAGGAATCCTTAAAAGGGAGAACCCCCAACCTTTCAGGGTTCTCCTCTCTCTGAGGTCGCCTGCACTTTCTAAGTATGTAACCTTTTAATCTTAAATTTTCTCTCTCCAACCTTTCGGGGCTCCTCTCCTTGCTGAGGTTGCCTGCGGCACTTCTCTCTTTAAGTAACTAAATAAAGCTTTTATGCTGTTTCACTACTGTGTCTCTGCCCTTCAATTCTTTGTGGCAGCGGGGATAAGGACCAAGGAAATACACAACGCTCCCCCAACATTAGTATGATTCTGTCCTTTTCCAAGGGCCCACGCTGTACTCTAACTGGGCAGGGGCTATCTCTGCTGCTTCCTATCTCAGTATTACCAACTATCAGACATTATTTAACTTCTTCACTAGGAAGCTTATATTTCTCTGACGTGGTGATGTGGAAATGGCTGCAGCATTAAATCAGAAGACACAGACCTTCAAGTCAGGTACGACGACAGCTGCCAAATATATATCATTCTTCTTCGTGCCTTCTGCAGCCTCTTAACAAGCTTATGAACTGAGCTCTGCTGCTATTTCTGTGAAATTTGGCAAGTTCTTTACCTTTTTGTACTTCAACTTTTTCAGCCATAAAATGGGGATGATCATATACTTCCCTTGGACAATTAGGGTAGGCCTTAAATTACTTAACATGCCTGTTTCCCAAAGGAATCAAAGAAATGTTAGTTAATACTATTACAATCACCTTGTTATTGACAAATGTTTAAAATGGGGATATTTGTTTTCTTCTGTAAAAGCTGATCCTAAACCAATGAGGACCTTCTCATTGTTAGCCTTACAGATGCAGGGGATGGAGCTTGCTGTGTGAAACTGGTAATTCCTTTGCGCTTCAGTTTGCTGATCTCTTAATTCCTTACTACTCTTTGGGGACTATAGACATTAAAGTAGTTGGTGTATTAATTCGCTCCAGCTGCTGTAACAAAAGTACCACAAACTAGGTGGCTTAATCAACAGAAATTTATTTGCTTAGTTTTAGAGGCTAGAAGTCTGGAATCAAGGTTCTGGCAGGACTGTGGGGAAGGATCTATTCCAGGCCTCTCTCCATGGCTTGTGTATCTTCAGTTCACAAGGCATTCTCCTGGATGGCTGCCTGTGTTCAGATGCCCCCCAGGAGTAGTGCATTGGAGCCCATCCTGATGACCTCTCCTTAACTGGATTACTTCTGTAAAGACCCTAACTCCATCTGAGGCTGCAATTTGAGGTACTAGAAGTTAGCACTTCAACAGATGGATTTGGGGGGAGCACAGACAGCCCATAACACATGGTAAAGTCCTCCTCTGTGTGAAAACTGAAGGCCATCATTCCCAGCTGCATCCAGGTGAAGGCTCTCTGCAAGCCATTTCCACAGCAGACAGTCCTGGTGCCCAATATGAGAAGGTGTCTTCAAGCAGAAGGTTCAGAGATATTCCCTATTCAATTTTAAAGGGGTTGTAGGACCCCAACCTCCCTGAGAAATAAGTTAGCCTAAGAGTAGCCATCTTGAAGCCTGAAAACCATTCTGACATATGACTCAGAGGGAACAACTGAAACCAGGTAACTCCTCTGGAAAAACAAGTTAATCAATCATGACTGCTGGCAGCGCTAACCTTTCGGTTAGTTAAGCATAAAAGCTGACCCTACCTTGCTACACCCCCAGGACGTGGCACTAACCCAGAAATCGTAGGTTTGAAAAATTACTGCCTCTGTAGTATTGTTATCTTGCTATGTAGTATTGTTATCTTGTTACTACAACACAATCTGTAACCATGGTAATCCTCTAGGGCTGAATGCCTCAGAAAATCCTATATAACCACTTAGTTGTAAGTGCTCAGGGTCCTCGTTGAGACCCGCTGTGACAGGCTGACTTGGACCCCAACTAGTTGGCTTCTGAATAAATTCCTCTTGCTTGTTGCATCAAGAAATGTCTTTGGTGAGTGATTTGGGGCGGCGCCTTCCTCAGGGGGATCCAACATTTGGGGGCTCATCCGGGATCGGGCGTCCACCCCGCTTCACTCCCGAAGTCGCTCTTGGAGGAAGAGGTAAGATTAGTGGCGCTTTGAGTTGTATGTGTTCTGTTTTCTGTTTTCTGTTTCAGTGAGACCGGTCGGAGTTCTGAAGGGTACCCGCTGTCTGGCAGCCGTCTCAATCCCGTAAAGGGGCTGTGACTGCGGTCAGTAGACGTACTAGAGCACCGCAGGCTGCAACCCTGGGGGACGCCTCAGGGAGGTTGGGAGGCCAGGGACGCCTGGTAGCCTCCCGTCTGTTTTTCCGGCAAACTGAACCTGATGAGATAGGGTTGATTTTTGGGCGCCGAGAATATCAACCCTCTGATTCCTTTCGGTTTCTGTTCAAGGCTCTGAAAAGAACCAAAAGCGGCCGCTGTGTGTCTAATCTGTGTGTGTCTTTGTTTTTTGTGTCCTTTACGTGTCTAATTATTGTTATACTGACAATGGGACAGACAGTGACGACCCCCCTTAGCCTGACGCTAGATCATTGGACGGAAGTTAGAGCGAGGGCACATAACTTGTCAGTAGAAGTGAAAAAGGGACCATGGCAGACTTTCTGTACCTCCGAATGGCCCACCTACAATGTTGGGTGGCCCTCGGAGGGGACTTTTGATCTCCCCACCTTATTAGCAGTAAAAGCTGTTGTCTTTCAGGATTCGTCTCAAGGACACCCGGATCAGCAACCCTACATTGTAGTCTGGCAAGAGTTGGTGGAGAACCCACCCCCCTGGGTAAAGCCCTGGGTGCAAAAGAAAATGGGCCCTCGAGTTTTAGCTGCCCAGACTCAACCTCAGAAAAAGGAAAAGGAAACTACCAAAGTTTACCCTGATACTCAAGATTTGCTTAGAGTTGATGATCCCCCTCCCCCTCCTTACACTCCTGCCCCTACGGCACCCCCAGTGCCCCCAGCCCCGGCACTCCCAGCACAGCCGGCCCCGGCACCCTCAGTCCCTGATGCTGAGGCAGCGGGGCCGGCTCCGGGACCTGCCCAGGACACCCGGCGCTGCCGAGGGGCCATCTTGGACCCACCGGGTATCTTTCCTCTCCGGTCTTATGGAGTTCCCATCCTTGGGGAAGAAGGGGAACCGCCTTTCCAACCTCTGCAATATTGGCCCTTCTCCTCTGCTGATTTGTATAATTGGAAAGCTAACCACCCGCCCTTTTCAGAGGAGCCACAGAAACTAACTGGTTTAGTAGAGTCTCATGTTTTCCCACCAGCCCACCTGGGATGACTGTCAGCAGCTTTTGCAGGTGCTCTTTACCACGGAAGAGAGAGAGAGGATTCTCCTGGAGGCACAGAGGAATGTGCCTGGAACCGACGGACGGCCTTCGCAACTCCCTCATGACATAGAGAGGGGGTTCCCGTTGACTAGACCCAGCTGGGACTTTAATTCTCCAGAAGGTAGGGAGCGACTAACCATCTATCGTCAGGCTCTGGTGGCAGGTCTCCGTGGGGCCGCAAGACGCCCCACCAATTTGGCCAAGGTAAGAGAGGTCAGCCAGGGAGCCACTGAAGCACCCGCAGTATTCTTAGAGCGCCTGATAGAAGCCTTCAGGCGGTATACCCCCTTTGATCCCACTTCTGAGGGGCATAGTGCTTCAGTGGCCCTTGCCTTCATCGGGCAATCGGCACCCGACATTAAGAAAAAGCTTCAGAGATTGGAGGGCTTACAGGATTTGTCGCTGAGAGATTTAGTCAAAGAAGCAGAGAAAGTTTATCATAAGAGAGAGACTGAGGAAGAGAAGGAGTTAAGGAAAGAGAAGGAGAGGGAAAGTAAAGAAGAAAAGAGAGATAGGAAGCATGAGAGAAATTTAACAAAAATCTTGGCCGCAGTAGTAGAAAGTAAGGGACGGCCGCCCTCTAGTGGTAAAACTAGTAAGGCAGGGTCCCTGGGCAACCGACCTCCTTTGGATAAAGATCAGTGTGCGTACTGCAAGGAAAAGGGGCATTGGGTGAAAGATTGCCCTAAGAAACCACCACGGGGAACTCCGAAGAAAGTGTTGTCCCTGCTAGAAGATGAGGACTAGGAAAGATGGGGCTCGGAGCCCCTCCCCGAGCCTAGGGTAACTCTGAAGGTGGAGGGGCAACCCGTTGAGTTTCTGGTAGATACCGGTGCTCAACATTCAGTACTGACCCAAGCTAGAGGCCCCCTTTCTAGTAAAAAGTCTTGGGTGTTTGGGGCCACGGGTCAGAAACAATATGCATGGACTATCCAAAGAACAGTGGACTTAGGAGTGGGACAAGTAAACCACTCATTCCTTGTTATACCGGAATGCCCTACACCCTTGTTGGGAAGAGACATCTTGACCAAAGTCGGGGCCCGAATATCCTTTCAGACTGAAGATACCCAAGTGACTGATAGAAAAAAGAGACCCTTGGGCCTAAGCATTCTGTCCATAAAGTTAGAAGACGAGTACCGCCTTTTTAAGGAACCAGAACCCTCCCGAGTTAATCAGAGGTGGCTCAACCAGTTTCCAGGGGCCTGGGCAGAGACGGCAGGTATGGGACTCACTGTAAACCAACCCCCGGTGGTCATAGAATTAAAAGCCTCAGCCTCACCAGTAACTGTGAGACAATATCCAATGAGTAAAGAAGCCAGAGATGGGATTAGGCCCCATATCCAGAGGCTCATAGAACAGGGGATATTAGTAAAATGTAAATCCCCATGGAACACTCCCTTGCTGCCTGTAAAGAAAGCGGGAACAGGAGATTATCGACCAGTGCAAGATTTAAGAGAAGTTAATAAGAGAACACAGGACATTCATCCCACTGTGCCGAATCCTTACAACCTACTAAGCTCTCTGGCACCAGAAAATACTTGGTATACAGTCTTAGATTTAAAAGATGCCTTCTTTTGTTTGCGCCTGCACCAGAGTAGCCAACCGCTGTTTGCTTTTGAGTGGAAAGACCCCTCCACAGGAACTACTGGACAATTGACCTGGACTCGCTTGCCACAAGGATTCAAGAACTCACCTACCCTCTTCGACGAGGCTTTACACCAGGACTTGGCCTTTTACCGAGCCTCCAACCCGCAGGTAACCTTGTTACAATATGTTGATGACTTACTGATAGCCGCTCCTACACAGGAAGTCTGCCAAGCGGCTACTGAAGCCCTTTTGACTGAACTTACTAGGCTGGGGTATAGAGCATCTCCCAAAAAGGCACAGATCTGCCAACCACAAGTGACTTATTTAGGGTATTCCCTGAGAAAAGGGAAGAGGTGGCTTACTGAAGCCCGGAAGCAGACTGTGACGCAGATCCCGGTCCCTACTACTCCGCGCCAAGTCCGCGAATTTCTGGGAACAGCAGGGTTCTGCAGATTGTGGATACCCGGATATGCCACCTTAGCCGCCCCCCTGTACCCCCTAACCAAAGGGGCAGCCCCGTTTGTTTGGGGACCTGAACAGCAACAGGCCTTTGATGAAATCAAGAAAGCCCTCCTGTCGGCACCCGCTCTGGCCCTGCCAGACGTAACTAAGCCATTCGTCCTTTTTGTGGATGAGTGGAGTGGAGTGGCTCGGGGAGTGTTGACCCAGCAATGGGGACCTTGGAAGAGACCTGTCACCTATTTGTCAAAAAAATTAGACCCAGTAAGTAGTGGATGGCCTGCCTGTTTGAGAGTAGTGGCGGCTGTGGCCCTCCTAGTTAAAGATTCTGACAAACTGACACTGGGACAGAAACTTACTGTGGTTGCTCCACATGCGTTGGAGAGTGTAATTCGGCAACCACCCGAGAGATGGATGTCGAATGCCAGAATGACTCACTACCAAACCTTACTCCTGAATCCTGATCGAGTAGAGTTTGCCCCCCCTGCCATCCTAAACCAGGCCACTCTGCTCCCCGATTTGGAGAAAGAAGTGCTTCACACCTGCCAGGAAATCCTGGCTGAAGAGACAGGAACCCGCCAGGACTTGCAAGATCAGCCCTTAGAGGGAACGAGACTCCTGACTTGGTATACAGACGGGAGCAGTTACATCATAGATGGTAAGAGAATGGCCGGAGCTGCAGTAGTAGATGATGACCGAGTTGTATGGGCCAGTGGACTCCCAACGGGCACCTCTGCACAGCGAGCAGAACTCATCGCCCTGACTCAGGCCCTAAAGATGGCAGAAGGTAAGAGACTTAACGTCTACACTGACAGCAGATACGCCTTTGCCACTGCTCATATACACGGGGCTATTTATAGACAGAGAGGGCTGTTAACTTCTGCCGGGAAAGATGTTAAAAACAAACAAGAAATTTTAGATTTGCTGGAAGCCATCCATAGGCCTAAAGAAGTAGCAATAATGCATTGCCCTGGACACCAGAAAGATGACTCTCCAATAGCTCGAGGAAATCGGAGAGCAGACCAAGCCGCAAAGCAAGCGGCTCAGGAAATGAACATTTTGCCCCTTCAAGTGTGTCCGGAAGCCACTCACATCAAGAGCTTCCAGTACACACCTGAAGATCTCGTTTGTATAAACAAATTAGGGTTCAAAAATTCCTCACCCCAAGAGATATACAAGTCTGAAAAAGGAAAAGTTGTCCTGCCCCGGAAAGAGGCAGAAGAATACTTAAGGCAATTACATCAACTGACACATTTGGGAGCAAAAAACCTAAAGACTTTAGTTCGAGACTCCCCTTATCATGTTATTAGATTAGGAAAATTAGTTGACGAGATTATAAAAAATTGTGTTCCCTGTCAATTAGTAAACGTGAGCAAAAATCAAGCAATATCCGGGAAAAGACTTCGAGGAGATCGCCCAGGAACTTATTGGGAAGTTGACTTCACTGAAATTAAGCCTGCTAAGTATGGATATAAGTACCTTCTAGTTTTTCTAGACACATTTTCAGGATGGACAGAGGCATTCCCCACCAAAACTGAAACAGCTCAGACGGTGTCTAAAAAATCCTTGAAGAAATATTTCCCAGGTTTGGGATTCCAAAGGTAATCGGCTCCGACAACGGCCCTGCTTTTGTTGCCCAGGTAAGTCAGGGATTGGCCAAGATCCTGGGGACGGATTGGAAATTGCATTGTGCATACAGGCCCCAGAGCTCAGGACAGGTAGAAAGGATGAACAGAACTCTAAAAGAGACCTTGACTAAATTGTCCATAGAGACTGGCTTATGTGATTGGTTAGTCCTCCTTCCCTTTGCCCTGTTTAGAGTCAGGAACACTCCCAGCCGCTTTGGACTAACGCCTTTCGAAATAATGTTTGGGGCCCCGGCCCCGCTTCAGTCAGCACATCTTCATACATTCCCTGAGTGTGCAACTAATAAGTTTTTGCTTGAAAGGTTACGAGCCTTGGAGGCTGTGCAGAAAGAGGTGTGGGCCTCCATCAAGGAAGCCTATCAGCCAGAAGACCTCTCGGTGCCTCACCAGTTCCAGGTGGGAGACCCAGTCTACGTGAGAAGGCACCGGACAGGAAACCTCGAGCCACGGTGGAAGGGACCTTTCATCGTCCTCCTGACTACTCCCACAGCTGTAAAAGTGGACGACGTCTCTTCTTGGATACACGCTTCACATCTAAAGAAGGCACCCCCAGACCCGGACTGGCGAGTAACTCGAACTGATAACCCCCTTAAGCTTTGCTTGTGTAAATAGAATTATGCTGTTAGTAATTCTGATGCTCCTGCTACTTCCAACCCACCAGAACCCTAACCCCCATGAACCCAGGTTACTGACATGGCAAATCATTACCCCAGCTTCCCACCAAGTAGTAGTCCAGTTAACAGAACAGCATCCTAGGGGGACTTGGTGGCCTACCCTCACTGTAGACATATGTACTCTCTTCAAACAAGACCCTCGGCACGGAGGTAGAATAGGAAGGCCAGGATGTGGATCTCGGGCTTCTATGAAAAAACTCCAAGATACCTGCTTCTATGTGTGCCCAGCCCCCTCAACCGATCGTGCTAAGGCCTCACAGTGTGGTGGGCAGACAGACTTTTTCTGCAAAAATTGGGGCTGTGAACAAACAGGGACATGTCATTGGATAGGCAGAAATGCCGGGAGCTCCCCTTCACGTCTTATAAGAGTTAAAAGAAACAGTACTCAGGCCCAATGTATGACCAGCTCTACCTGTAATCTTATTGATATTTCCTTTACTGAAGCCGGAAAGGGAGCAAATTGGGAAAGAGGGCTCATGTGGGGATTAAGACTCTATCAGGAAGGATATGATAATGGAGTTGTATTCACTCTTAGACTCAAAGTAGAAACCCTCCCGGCTATTCCAGTAGGACCAAACGCTGTCTTACCAGATCAGCCTCGCCTCCCAACCCCAGCCCCGAAAAGAACCCTAACTATTTCAGCTGTCCCCGTCTTTGCTCCTAGCCCACTGACCTCCTTTTCTAGCAATGGACAGCGCCTCCTCAACCTTGTTGAGGGAGCTTTCAGAGTCTTAAATGCCACCGACCCTAAAACTACAGAGTCCTGTTGGTTATGTTTTTCTTCTAGACCACCTTATTATGAAGGGCTGGGATTGTCAGCTGATTTTAAGAATACAACCAGCCACGAAATTTGTAGTTGGGGCAGTCATAAAAAGCTAACACTAACCGAAGTGTCTGGAATAGGAAAGTGTCTAGGTACGGTTCCCGCCACGCATAAAAATTTATGTAATGAGACCATCCCCATGATCCCCACAAGAGAAAACAGGTATTTAGTCCCACCACCTGAAGGATGGTGGGCCTGTAATACTGGACTAACTCCATGTGTTTCCACCTCTGTCTTCAACTTCTCCCACGAATTCTGTATAATGGTCCAGTTAGTACCCAGACTAATGTATCATGATGACTTCTCATTCGTGGCAGAATTGGAACCTAGACTAAGGTATAAGAGAGAGCCAGTCTCACTCACTCTAGCTGTATTACTAGAAGTAGTAGTCGCAGCCGGAGTAGGAACAGGGGCGGCTGCAATTATACAAGAAAACCAACATTATGAAGGACTAAGAATAGCTATCGATGAAGATTTGAGAACTATAGAACAGTCTATTTCTAAACTTGAAGAGTCCCTAACCTCCCTCTCTGAAGTAGTGCTGCAAAATAGACGAGGGTTAGATTTACTATTTCTAAAAGAAGGTGGATTATGTGCAGCTCTAAAAGAAGAATGTTGCTTCTATGCAGACCATACTGGAGTAGTAAGAGACTCAATGTCTAAACTGAGAGAAAGATTAGATCAGCGAAAGCGAGAACGAGAAGCTAACCAGAGCCTGTTTGAATCCTGGTTTTCTAGATCCCCATGGCTTACAACTCTAATATCCACCTTGGCAGGACCCCTGCTTATTTTTATATTGCTCCTCACCTTAGGTCCCTGCATTTTAAATCGAGTAATAACCTTTATTAGAGAAAGAGTAAGTGCTGTGCAGGTGCTAATGCTGAGACAACAGTATCATACCCTCACACATCAAGAAGACACCAACATTCCATGATTAGAATGTTCAGAAAAAGAAGTGGGGAATGTAGGACCCCAACCTCCCTGAGAAATAAGTTATCCTAAGAGTAGCCATCTTGAAGCCTGAAAACCATTCTGACATATGACTCAGAGGGAACAACTGAAACCAGGTAACTCCTCTGGAAAAACAAGTTAATCAATCATGACTGCTGGCAGCGCTAACCTTTCGGTTAGTTAAGCATAAAAGCTGACCCTACCTTGCTACACCCCCAGGACGTGGCACTAACCCAGAAATCATAGGTTTGAAAAATTACTGCCTCTGTAGTATTGTTATCTTGCTATGTAGTATTGTTATCTTGCTATGTAGTATTGTTATCTTGTTACTACAACACAATCTGTAACCATGGTAATCCTCTAGGGCTGAATGCCTCAGAAAATCCTATATAACCACTTAGTTGTAAGTGCTCAGGGTCCTCGTTGAGACCCGCTGCGACGGGCTGACTTGGACCCCAACTAGTTGGCTTCTGAATAAATTCCTCTTGCTTGTTGCATCAAGAAACGTCTTTGGTGAGTGATTTGGGGCGGCGCCTTCCTCAGGGGGATCCAACAGGGTTTCATTTTAACTTTAGGGAATAGCCTTCAGTAGAGAAGCAATCATTTAAGCTTCCTTCTTCACCTTCAACTAAGAATAAAGTTTCACACATGTGGGCTCTACATACACTTCAGAGGAAATTAGAAACTTTTTGGGTTAAAAACCTTAGCAAACCTCTATGTACCCAGGAAGATGGTCTACTTCTAATAGGATGCATGTGAAACCAAGATGTCGAAGTAGATTTTTCTCATTTGAATGAATCAGTTTACCAGCATCAGAGCAAAGATGAATGAGGAAACAGTGCTGCTGAGATTTTTTTCTTCTAGAGGCAGCTGTAAATCATATAAAGATCTTCATAGCAGTGATAGCATACAACAATCTGACTCAACAAAAATGCCATCAATTCTACAGTATTTTGGTGTCTGCCCTGTGGCTTAGCACATGAATTATTAAGGAGATGGTGTGGAGAATTAGTCACGAGTATGGACAGAAAAAGAAAAAGATGTAGGAGGGCAAGCAATATGCAAAACATTTTGCAAGGAGGATGTTGGTGGACTGCTGACAATTCTCCTTCTTATCCCGCTCTTTTTATTTCCTGCCTGTACTGCCGGGCCTAATTTGGGACATCTCTTGACAGCATGAGAAGAGGGAGCAAATGGGAAGTTCACAGGATTGGAGTGGGGAGGGCAGTTAGCTAAGGGGCATGATGGGATACAATGAGAGGTCTGAGTGGCAGAGCAGTCTGTGGGTACATCTCTCTCCATTGTAAGAGATCAACACTCAACGTGGTACAGTTATTTCATTTGAGGTTAGACTTAGGAGGGAACACTAATACTTCCACTGATAGACTTTGAATAGTCACTCAATTTCCCCAAACACAGGGGCAACTAATGCCCACCCTGCAGAATTACCGTGAAGGCTGACAGGTCCCAAAGATGTGGGAACTGACAAATGCCCTCTCTGAACACATGGTTCATCCTCAGGAAAGTAAGGACAACATGAATGAAATGATTAAACAGTTGCCTAAACTATGGCAAACCAACCATGGTGTATCCTTTTGGTTGAATAGACAAAGGATTTCCTTTTCTTTGGGGATGATGGAATGTGAATGAATGTCATGGATTAGATAAGGAACTGCAGATTTAGAGAGTGGTTTCTATCAACAGAGGCTGGATCAGGGTCTTATAACTGCTATTTGCAAAGATATTTCTCCCTATTTATAGCTGTCAGGAAGTAGTTATCAGAAACATTGTGAAATAATGGATTGACAGTTAATTAGCTATTTGATTGTTGTCTGTCCCGGCCCGCAGGACGAACGTGGAGTGTGCCGGAGATGCCTGCAGAAATGAGACAAGCAAGAGATACAAAGAATGACCAGCAAGACAGGATGTCTGATCAAGATGGCAAAGTTTATTGTTTACAGGCTCAATTTATACAAATAGCAAGTAAGGGGTGGGTCAGGAGATAATTGGACCTTAGGTGGCGCTGGTGGGGAGGTGTTTTTACACATCCTCAAGGTCTCCCTATTTTCAGAGGGAGGAGTCTTGGCTCATCTTCAAGGACAAGATATGTTTTTGTGAGCAGATAACTTCCAAGGACTGCACCGGTTGCTCTCAAGCTTGTGCTTTCCCATGCTGCGTTCAGACGTGGGGGAAGGGACATAGCCCCGGCTCCCAACATCTCCCCCTTTTTTCTTTAATAAAATAACCAGCCTAACTCAGACTGGGTCAAGGTATGTGCCTGTCTTAGGTTGTATGGTTGAAGTAAATCCTTACCCATCATGGGGGCATAGTCCTCTGTCGACCACTCCCTGTCTTAGGTTGGTATTTACCATTCAACCATATCTTACCCGTCACTGGCTACCATACTTGACTTTAGATCTTATGGTTTACAAGTGGGGGGCCGTCTGCAATTTCAAATGATGCAGGTTTCTTAAGGCTTGTTGGATGAGTTTCCACATGCTGCAAAAGACACAAGGCCCTAGTAACAGCAATAGAAGACATAAAATGCTTAGGGTTAAGAGAGGTGTGACAGCGTGCCAGACACTATTCAGGGGTTCTTTGAACATGTCGAAAGACAGACATAACTTGAATATATATATAGGTTTTAACAAACTGCTAGTTAAATTGCATATACACATTAACAATAGGAATATAGATACATAACAAAGGCAGACTTACAATTACTAGTTATATCTAATGAAATTAAGAAAACTAGATAGCTCAAACATTTGTAAAAGCTTATTGACAATATGATGGATATCATCTAATTGATTTTGAGTAGTTTGAGAAAAATCAGACAAATTGAAACAGCACATTCTTGGAAACTGTTTACATCCTACATGTTCTTTTAACAGCAGATACTCTATATAGTAGCACGATTTTGAAGCACTGCCCCTCACACTTCTCTTAGTTCTTGGTTGAGTTCAGATAATACAGAAGCAGTCAAATTTGTTGTTTTGCTATATGCACAGGCCAGCTTAGATATCTCTTTCTGCATTCCAATGACAAGTCTAGGAACTGGCAGGAGGAATGCAGCTGCAACTGCAACAGTGACAGGACCTCAAAGTTTCAAGTTTTCATCACAGTCAGATGGCAGAACTCGGAGAAGTCTCTTGTGCTTATATCCAGGTGGTCTATTAGAGCAGGAAGAATGCGTCCCACACCACAAACACCTTGATAGTGAGGAGAAAGGGCTTGATATCTTTTGTTATTACGCAAAAATACTCAACTATTTGGAAGTCTATATCCAGAAGACCATTTACATTGATTGAAGAATTATAATAAGAGGGCACATGAGTACAATTAATACATACACATTTACAGTAACAGGTAAATTTAATTGGGAATCAAGACTAAGCACTTTAGGGGGAAGAGTGATATTTATGTAACATAAAACATTCAGTAATAAAGTTCAGTATTATTCCTTTTGACAGTGCTTTCCAGGTAAATATATATCAGGTAAATGACCCGAATTAGTCAAATATTTTCTTGATGAAAAGAAGAAATTCTACTGATATGTTCCAGGGGCCCTCTGGAAAATATCAGTGTTAATCGAGAGGTAAAAATACTTTTTAAATTTGGTTTTGGGAAGTTGTCAAAAGTTTTTAAGGCACTTGCCCAAATAGAATTATAGTTATTAAATAACACTTTTTTTTAACTGGAATGATAATAAGAAAATTTAAAAGCGATTGCAGAAGGTTACGTAGTTGTTAACAACACTTAGCTTAGTCTTTTTAATATTAAGATCTTATTTTCTTAAATAACTTGGCAAACTTTAAGAATTTTGGTTACCACAAAAATTCTCAGGCTGTTTGCAGATATATACATTGTTATAGATTAATACAGTATTATTATTATTAAAAGGTTTATTTGCTACACTTGTTTACTTATTTTTAGCAACTATGCTAAATTAATTATAAAACTTTCACCACACATCAAAGTCAAGCCTTTCTTTAAGTATTTTCTTGGAATATTTAACAGGTAACATCAACTTAAATGACTTTAAGTAAACTTTGGCAGCTAATAACTATAAAGACATGTCCATTTCAGTTAAGCTTAAACTAGCATTAATGCATAATATTTTTTAATTAGATTTTCTGGAAGTTTTAGAATGCCCAATTTTCACAAGCGCTTGTTTTTTTTTTTTTTTTTTTGAGAGGGCATCTCTCATATTTATTGATCAAATGGTTGTTAACAACAATAAAATTCAGTATAGGGGGGTCAATGCTCAACGTACAATCATTAATCCATCTCAAGCCTAATTCTCGTCAGTCTCCAATCTTCTGAAGTATAACGAACAAGTTCTTACATGGTGAACGAATTCTTACAGAGTGAATAAATTCTTACATGGTGAACAGTACAAGGGCATTCATCACAGAAACTTTCGGTTTTGATCATGCAATATGACCTATAAACCATCAGGTCAAATATGAATATTCATTTGATTTTTGTACTTGATTTATATGTTGATCCCACATTTCTCCTATTATTATTATTATTTTTATTTTTAATAAAATGCTGAAGTGGTAGGTAGATGCAAGATAAAGGTAGAAAACATAGTTTAGTGCTGTAAGAAGGCAAATGTAGATGATCAGATGATCAGGTGTGTGCCTATGGACTAAGTATTAATCCAGGCTAGACAAGGGCAGCAAGACATCCACGGATGCAGAAGATTTCTCTCAAAGCAGGGGGGGTGAGGTTCTGAGCCTCACCTCTGTTGATCCCCAAATTCTCACCTGATGGCCCCCCTGCGACTGTGCCTGTCTTAGGTTGTTCCTCCCTTGAGGAATCTTACCCGTCTCTGGCTAACCAGTCATCTTCCGGGGCCATACAGGGAAATGTAAAGTTGGTAAGTGAGAGAGAAGCCATATTGTTTGCAAAGGTTAGCTTTTTACTTCTTTGCAGATTTATGCCCTGTGGCTTCTATGCCCAGCACTTGTCTCGAGGTATCTTTACCACCTGGAGGAATTATGATACTCGGTAAATTCGATATGAGGCACGAATTCTATTTAAGGTTTGTAATTAGGAAGGAAGAAGAAAAGCTATAGATGTAGCATATGAAGAAAACTTGGGAGGATTGATTATTTCTTTGACATATCTTCTTGTATAGTACCTTAAGTATGTATAGGTTTTAAACTACTAACTAATTTGCACACACATATTAACATAATAGGAATATGGTGACATAAACAAAGCAAATCTATAATTACCAGCCATCTCCAGTGAAGCCAAGAAAACCATTTAGGCACCCTAGGCATTTGTGAAAATTTATCTATGATATGATGGATATTTTCCAACTGTACTTGAACCATCAGACAAATTAAAGCAGCCCATTTCTGGGATCTGTTCACATCCCATATGTTCTTTTAACCATAGATAGTCTATAGTCATGAGATTTTGGGGTGCTACAACTTGCACCCCTCCCAACTCCTGGTTGAGTTCCAACAGTACAGATCCAGTCAAATTCGTTGTCTCACTGTATGCACATGTTAGCCTAGACATCTCCCTCCTCCTTCTTATGTCAAGTCCAGGAGACGGTGGGCTGGATGTAGCCACAACCGCAGCATCGTCCGGATCCCTGTGGAGGCTTTTTGATGATCATCCCCCGGCACGAGTCCTCCAGAGAGTGCTGATGCCGGAAGCTCCTCCTCATATCGTATCTTAGATCATTTTCTGGGTATCCAAGCTAGGCCTTGATCTTCTGCGTAGAAACAAACAGACCCTTTGCCCACACTTTGACATGCCCTCTATACCACTGTGCAGAACTCATTGGAGGTCAGCACACAGTAACTGCTTTTTTTTTTTTTTTTTTAATTAAGAGAAAGGAATATTATCAGAAAAGAGTACCTCCATAGCTGATCATCTGACACCCTTTAAGTGATCAACATTAAGGATATTTAAAGCATGCGTTGATCTTTGATTTACCAATAGTTTTATCCTGTTAAGGAGTAATCCCCCTTTTCTTTCTTTCTTTCTTTTTTTTTTTAAATTTTTAATCTACACTTACCTGAAGAATACTATGTTTACTATGCTCTCCCCTATATCAGGTCCCCCCTAACAACCACATTACGGTTACTGTCCATCAGCTTAGCAAAATGTGGTAGAGTCACTACTTGTCCTCTCTGTGTTGTGCAGCCCACCCTCCCCTTTCTCCCTCCCCCCCATGCATGCTAATCTTAATACCCCCCTTCTTCTTCCCCCCCCTTATCCCTCCCTGCCCACCCATCCTCCCCAGTTCCTTTCCCTTTGGTACCTGTTAGTCCATTTTTGGGTTCTGTAATTCTGCTGCTGTTTTGTTCCTTCAGTTTTTCCTTTGTTCCTATACTCCTCAGATGAGTGAAATCATTTGGTATTTCTCTTTCTCCACTTGGCTTATTTCACTGAGCATAATACTCTCCAGCTCCATCCATGTTGCTGCAAATGGTTGGATTTTTCCACTTCTTATGACTGAGTAGTATTCCATTGTGTATATGCACCACATCTTCTTTATCCATTCATCTACAGATGGACATTTAGGTTGCTTCCAATTCTTGGCTATTGTAAATAGTGCTGCGATAAACATAGGAGTGCATCTGTCTTTCTCAAACTTGATTGCTGCGTTCTTAGGGTAAATTCCTAGGAGTGGAATTTCTGGGTCAAATGGTAGGTCTGTTTTGAGCATTTTGATGCACCTCCATACTGCTTTCCACAATGGTTGAACCAATTTACATTCCCACCAGCAGTGTAGGAGGGTTCCCCTTTCTCCACAGCCTCGCCAACATTTGTTGTTGTTTGTCTTTTGGATGGCAGCTATCCTTACTGGTGTGAGGTGATACCTCATTGTAGTTTTAATTTGCATTTCTCTGATAATTAGCGATGTGGAGCATCTTTTCATGTGTCTCTTGGCCATCTGTATTTCTTTTTTGGAGAACTGTCTGTTCAGTTCCTCTGCCCATTTTTTAATTGGGTTATTTGTTTTTTGTTTGTTGAGGCGTGTGAGCTCTTTATATATTCTGGACGTCAAGCCTTTATCAGATCTGTCATTTTCAAATATATTCTCCCATACTGTAGGGTTCCTTTTTGTTCTATTGATGGTGTCTTTCGCTGTACAGAAGCTTTTCAGCTTAATGTAGTCCCACTTGCTCATTTTTGCTGTTGTTTTCCTTGCCCGGGGAGATATGTTCAAGAAGAGATCACTCATGTTTATGTCTAAGAGGTTTTTGCCTATGTTTTTTTCCAAGAGTTTAATGGTTTCGTGACTTACATTCAGGTCTTTGATCCATTTTGAGTTTACCTTTGTATATGGGGTTAGACAATGGTCCAGTTTCATTCTCCTACATGTAGCTGTCCAGTTTTGCCAGCACCATCTGTTGAAGAGACTGTCATTTTGCCATTGTATGTCCATGGCTCCTTTATCAAATATTAATTGACCATATATGTTTGGGTTAATTTCTGGGGTCTCTAATCTGTTCCACTGGTCTGTGGCTCTGTTCTTGTGCCAGTACCAAATTGCCTTGATTACTATGGCTTTGTAGTAGAGCTTGAAGTTGGGGAGTGAGATCCCCCCTACTTTATTCTTCTTTTTCAGGATTGCTTTGGCTATTCGGGGTCTTTGGTGTTTCCATATGAATTTTTGAATTATTTGTTCCAATTCATTGAAGAATGTTGCTGGTAATTTGAGAGGGATTGCATCAAATTTGTATATTGCTTTCGGCAGGATGGCCATTTTGACGATATTAATTCTTCCTAGCCATGAGCATGGGATGAGTTTCCATTTATTAGTGTCCCCTTTAATTTCTCTTAAGAGTGACTTGTAGTTTTCAGAGTATAAGTCTTTCACTTCCTTGGTTAGGTTTATTCCTAGGTATTTTATTCTTTTTGATGCAATGGTGAATGGAATTGTTTTCCTGATTTCTCTTTCTATTGATTCGTTGTTAGTGTATAGGAAAGCTACAGATTTCTGTGTGTTGATTTTGTATCCTGCAACTTTGCTGTATTCCGATATCAGTTCTAGTAGTTTTGGAGTAGAGTCTTTAGGGTTTTTTATGTACAGTATCATATCATCTGCAAATAGTGACAGTTTAACTTCTTCTTTACCAATCTGGATTCCTTGTATTTCTTTGTTTTGTCTGATTGCCGTGGCTAGGACCTCCAGTACTATGTTAAATAACAGTGGGGAGAGTGGGCATCCCTGCCTGGTTCCCGATCTCAGTGGAAATGCTTTCAGCTTCTCGCTGTTCAGTATAATGCTGGCTGTGGGTTTATCATATATGGTCTTTATTATGTTGAGGTACTTGCCCTCTATTCCCATTTTGCTGAGAGTTTTTATCATGAATGGATGTTGAATTTTGTCAAATGCTTTTTCAGCATCTATGGAGATGATCATGTGGTTTTTGTCTTTCTTTTTGTTGATGTGGTGGATGATGTTGATGGATTTTCGAATGTTGTACCATCCTTGCATCCCTGGGATGAACCCCACTTGGTCATGGTGTATGATCCTTTTGATATACTGTTGAATTCTGTTTGCTAATATTTTATTGAGTATTTTTGCATCTACATTCATCAGGGATATTGGTCTGTAATTTTCTTTTTTGGTGGGGTCTTTTCCTGGTTTTGGTATTAGGGTGATGTTGGCTTCATAGAATGAGTTTGGGAGTATTCCCTCTTCTTCTATTTTGTGGAACACTTTAAGGAGAATGGGTATTATGTCTTCTCTGTGTGTCTGATAAAATTCCGAGGTAAATCCGTCCGGCCCCGGGGTTTTGTTCTTGGGCAGTTTTTTGATTACCGTTTCAATTTCTTTGCTTGTAATTGGTTTGTTTAACTTTTGTTTTCTTCCTTGGTCAGTCTTGGGAGGTTGTATTTTTCTAGGAAGTTGTCCATTTCTTCTAGGTTTTCCAGCTTGTTGGCATATAGGTTTTCATAGTAGTCTTTAATAATTCTTTGTATTTCTGTGGAGTCTGTCGTGATTTTTCCATTCTCATTTTTGATTATGTTGATTTGTGTTGACTCTCTTTTTCTCTTTATAAGTTGGGCTAGAGGCTTATCTATTTTGTTTATTTTCTCAAAGAACCTGCTCTTGGTTTCGTTGATTTTTGCTATTGTTTTATTCTTCTCAATTTTGTTTATTTCTTCTCTGATCTTTATTATGTCCCTCCTTCTGCTGACTTTAGGCCTCATTTGTTCTTCTTTTTCCAGTTTTAATAATTGTGATGTTACACTATTCATTTGGGATTGTTCTTCCTTCTTCAAGTGTGCCTGGATTGCTATATACTTTCCTCTTAAGACTGCTTTCGCTGCATCCCACAGAAGTTGGGGCTTAGTGTTGTTGTTGTCATTTGTTTCTATATATTCCTTGATCTCTATTTTGATTTGTTCATAGATCCATTGATTATTTAGTAGCATGCTGTTAAGCCTCCATGTGTTTGTGAGCCTTTTTGTTTTCTTTGTAGAATTTATTTCTACTTTCATACCTTTGTGGTCTGAAAAATTGGTTGGTAGAATTTCAATATTGTGGAATTTGCTGAGGCTCTTTTTGTGAGCTAGTATGTGCTCTATTCTGGAGAATGTTCCATGTGCACTTGAGAAGAATGTATATCCTGTTGCTTTTGGATGTAAAGTTCTATAGATGTCTATTAGGTCCTTCTGTTCTAGTGTGTTGTTCAGTGCCTGTGTGTCTTTACTTATTTTCTGCCCGGTGGATCTATCCTTTGGGGTGAGTGGTGTGTTGAAGTCTCCTACAATGAATGCATTGCAGTCTATTTCCCTCTTTAGTTCTGTTAGTATTTGCTTCACATATGCTGGTGCTCCTGTATTGGGTGCATATATATTTAGAATGGTTATATCCTCTTGTTGGACTAAGCCCTTTATCATTATGTAGTGGCCTTCTTTATCTCTTGTTACTTTCTTTGTTTTGAAGTCTATTTTGTCTGATATTAGTACTGCAACCCCTGCTTTCTTCTCACTGTTGTTTGCCTGAAATATGTTTTTCCATCCCTTGACTTTTAGTCTATGCTTATCTTTGGGTTTAAGGTGAGTTTCTTGTAAGCAGCATATAGATGGGTCTTGCTTTTTTATCCATTCTATTACTCTATGTCTTTTGATTGGTGCATTAAGTCCATTTACATTTAGGGTGACTATTGAAAGATATGTACTTATTGCCATTGCAGGCTTTAGATTCGTGGTTACCAAAGGTTCAAGGTTAGCTTCTTTAGTATCTTACTGCCTAACTTAGCTCGCTTATTGAGCTGTTATATACACTGTCTGGAGAGTCTTTTCTTCTCTCCCTTCTTATTCCTCCTCCTCCATTCTTCATATGTTGTGTGTTTTGTTCTGTGCTCTTTTTAGGGGTGCTCCCATCTAGAGCAGTCCCTGTAGGATGCCCTGTAGAGGTGGTTTGTGGGAAGCAAATTCCCTCAGCTTTTGCTTGTCTGGGAATTGTTTGATCCCACCATCATATTTAAATGATAGTCGTGCTGGATACAGTATCCTTGGTTCAAGGCCCTTCTGTTTCATTGCATTAAGTATATCATGCCATTCTCTTCTGGCCTGTAGGGTTTCTGTTGAGAAGTCTGATGTTAGCCTGATTGGTTTTCCTTTATAGGTGACCTTTTTCTCTCTAGCTGCCTTTAAAACTCTTTCCTTGTCCTTGATCCTTGCCATTTTAATTATTATGTGTCTTGGTGTTGTCCTCCTTGGATCCTTTCTGTTGGAGGTTCTGTATAATTCCATGGTCTGTTCGATTATTTCCTCCCCCAGTTTGGGGAAGTTTTCAGCAATTATTTCTTCAAAGACACTTTCTATCCCTTTTCCTCTTTCTTCGTCTTCTGGTATCCCTATAATACGAATGTTTTTCCTTTTGTATTGGTCACATATTTCTCTTAGTGTTGTTTCATTCCTGGAGATCCTTTTATCTCTCTCTATGTCAGCTTCTATACGTTCCTGTTCTCTGGCTTCTATTCCTTCAATGGCCTCTTGCATCTTATCCATTCTGCTTATAAATCCTTCCAGGGATTGTTTCACTTCTGTGATCTCTTTCCTGACATCTGTGATCTCCTTCCGGACTTCATCCCACTGCTCTTGCATTTTTCTCTGTATCTCATCCCATTGCTCTTGCATTTCTTTCTGCATCTCTGTCAGCATGTTCATGATTTTTATTTTGAATTCTTTTTCAGGAGGACTAGTTAGGTCTGTCTCCTTCTCAGGTGTTGTCTCTGTGATCTTTGTCTGCCTGTAGTTTTGCCTTTTCATGGTGATAGAGATAGTTTGCAGAGCTGGTACAAGTGACCGCTGGAAGAGCTTCCCTTCTTGTTGGTTTGTAGCCTTTTCCTGGGAGAATAGCGACCTCTAGTGGCTTATGCTGGGCAGCTGTGCGCAGACAGGGCTTCTGCTTCCTGCCCAGTTGCTTTGGGGTTTATCTCCGCTGTTGCTGTGGGCTTGGCCTGGCTGGGGCTGTTCCTCCAAAATGGTGGAGCCCCGTTGGAGGGGGAGCAGCCAGGAGACTATTTATCTCCGTAAGGGGCCTCTGTGCTCCCTGCTGCCCAGGGGGTTAGAGTGCCCAGAGATCCCCAGATTCCCTGCTTCTGGTCTAAGTGACCTGTCCTGCCCCTTTAAGATTTCCAAAAAGCACTCTCCAAACCAAAACAACAACAGCAACAATGAGAGAGGGAACAGAAAGAAAGGGAAAAAAAAAAAAGGAAAAAAAAGGAAAAAACAAGCGATTTTTTTTTTTTTTTTTGTCCTCAGGTGCCTGTCCCAGGCACCCGCTCACTGGTCCTGCTGCCCTGTCTCCCTAGCACCAGGGTCCCTGTCCTTTCAAGGCTTCCAAAAAGCACCCACCCACCGGTCCCGCAGGGAAGGAACGCTCAATATTCTTTCTCCTCAGGCACTGGTCCCACGCACCTGCTCACCAGTCCCGCCGCCCTGCCTCCCTAGCACGGGGGTCCCTGTCCCTTCAAGGCTTCCAAAAAGCACTCGGCAAAAAGAGAGAAAAAAAAGGGGAAAAACGCGCGATTTCTTCCGTCCTCAGGTGCTGGTCTCAGGCACCCACCCACCGGTCCCACGGGGAAAAATGCGGGATATTCTTTGTCCTCAGGTGCTGGTCCCAGGCACCCGCTCACCAGTCCCGCCGCCCTGCCTTCCTAGCACCGGGGTCCCTGTCCCTTTTAGGCTTCCAAAAAGCACTCGCAGAAAAGAGAAAAAAAAAAGGGGAAAAACGCGCGATTTCCTCTGTCCTCAAGTGCCGGTCTCAGGCACCCGCCCACCGGTCCCGCAGAGAAAAACGGGGGATATTCTTTGTCCTCAGGCACCGGTCCTAGCCACCCGCTCACCAGTCCCGCCACCGTGCCTCCCTAGCACTGGGGTCCCCGTCCCTTCAAGGCTTCCAAAAAGCGCTCACCAAAAGAGAAAAAAAAAAAAAGGGGAAAAACGCGCGACCTCCTCCATCCTCAGGCACCGGTCTCAGGCACCCGCCCCCCGGTCTCGCAGGGAGAAACGCGGGATATTCTTTGTCCTCCGGCGCTGTTCCCAGGCACCTCCTCACCGGTCCCGCCACCCTGCCTCCCCAGCAACGGGGGCCCGTCCCTCTAAGGCTTCCAAAAAACGCTCGCCAAAAAAAAAAAAAAAAAAAAAACCGCTCCGGTTTCTCTCCACCCGCCGGGAGCCGGGGGGAGGGGCGCTCGGGTCCCGCCGGGCTGGGGCTTGTATCTTACCCCCTTCACAAGGCGCTGGGTTCTTGCAGGTGTGGATGTGGTCTGGATGTTGTCCTGTGTCCTGTGGTCTCTATTTTAGGAAGATTTTTCTTTGTTATATTTTCATAGCTCTATGTGTTTTTGGGAGGAGATTTCCACTGCTCTACTCACGCCGCCATCTTGGCTCCGCCCCCTCACAAGCGCATGTTTTTAAATCAATTTTATTAATACCCTCCAGAGGTAGAAAATATATATATTTTTTACACACTTAGACACACAAACATACAGACCGAGACATAATGACTAGTTAGTGACACTCTTCATACAAATACATATACACAGACAAACTGACATAAAGATTTGAGTTTCTAATACTCAATGGTCTTCTTTCTTCTTAGTTTATTTGATGAAAAGTACTTCAGTTTTCAAGAATACACTCTACAGACAAGCAGTTTACATAAGTGGGTTAAGGTTTAGACAGCCCCAGACTAACAGGGCCGCTGAAGGCCCTGAACTGATAGGGACTATGTGTGTCTAGGGGCCTGGAAATGAAATGCAAGTACAATTCTAGCTCCAGTCATTTAAAGCCAGGCTGTATTGCAGAAGATAAATTTCTTCTATCTCAGGGAGTTTAGTTTAAGACTTCTCAATTCTCAAAGACAGTGATGAACTTAATAAATAGAATAGATGTTCACTAAAAGAATTCAGAAAACTAGCTCTACATTGTAGCAGTTCATGGAACTCTTGACTATCCTCTTCCCTTGTGACAAAATATATTTAGCTGCATAACATTATACTGCATACTTCTTTCAGGGGCCAAGCCTCTCTAATCAGAGTTTGTACTGGGGCCAGGTTTGTGTGCAGAAGATAAGATACTTCTTTTTAGAGTTTAGGGATCGAATTGCTCTCAGTTAGTTTTCCTAGTTTTTTCTGCCTGAGCTATTGTCATTCCTCAAGAGGCCCCTGCCTGTCTGATAAATGCAGGGACTGTGTGGCTTTTCGCTACTAGAGCCCTGATCTGAGTCAACCACCGGTCACTCAGGCTTTCAATTAAGGCTAATGTAAAAGGAGCTGTGGGGCCATAATTGGTAACAGCTGTTTTTAAGTCTTTTAAGTGTTTAAGGTTAAGGCGGTGGTATTTCTGGGCTTTAGCTGGTTTTTCTATACAATCACCAGACTCTTCATTGTCTGAGGGCTCTCCCTCAGAACTCTGCTCTTGGTTTGGAATATCTGGGTCTTGGAAGTCTGGGGCGTTCTCGTCCTCGCTCTCCTCTCTGACTTCAGGGGGGATTTCTGGGCGGTGACCGCGGGTGAGCGGGCGACCACGAGTGATTGGGAAGGCTAGGATTGGGCTTTTAGGTTTCACTTTCTTTATGGGTTTTTTGGGGAGTGAGGGAGTCTGCATGGGGTTTAATGATGTTACTTCCGCGTCAAGGGCCTTAATCTCTTTAATGAGCTGAACATGTTCACGTTTTTGTTGCAAAATGTCTTTAAGTGAAGAAACTTCTTTGGTTAGAGAAATTTTTGCTTGTCGGATGGGGTTAATTGAAAGGGGGAGTTTGTGAAATGACTCTAGATCAAGGATTTGAAATATAGGAGCATGTAGAGGGGAAATAGGTTTATATGGAGGGGGTCTGAAGCTTTTATTAGAGGCACTATAAAGGGCTGGCGCCCTAAGGCGCCAGGGGTCTTCATTTGCATGATAGTGGACGGCTTGTTCTTCTAAGGACTCTTCATTGTTTATGTTTAAGTAATTTGTTTGGTGTCTTAAAGACGTGAGTGAAGGATAGATATTTGGGATTTTAGGAGGATCAAGTTTATCGTAAGTGTCTGGAGATTTTATACTAGGTTGAGGTTTAGGAGATTCTTTAATAGGAGCAGTGGGGTCTTCAGGGATATCTACGGATACTGAAGGACAGACAGAGGGTGGTCGGGAGTTTTCCTTAAGGGCTATTTCTCCTGTTTTAATTATATCTTTAATGTCAGGATCTTGAGAATGAACCTCAAGCATGTCTTGAATAAGGTTCCAGTAAGAAAATGCTGAAACGGACTTTTTCAGGGCCAAAGGCCTGATAAAAATCTTGGAGGGCATCACCAACTCTTTTCTAACATTTATGATTGACAGTGCCTTCAAGGGGAAACTAGGGGCAAGTCTCATGAATAAAGGAAAAAATTGTCTAAGATCTTTTCTTTTAACCCTTACTCCTCGTGTCCTGAGGGACTCCCTGAGTCCGCTAAGAAATACCTCGTGGGAGTTCAGTGAGTTGCCCATTCGGACGGCTGGGATTTCAACTCTATGTAACTTGGAATTATACTAATGCAGCCGCAACCACGCCAATGTTCTGAACTACTGGAGGCACTCTCATCAGCTCAGGTGAGCCCTTGCTTATGTAGGACAGTCGGCAAGTATAATCCGCTTGCTCGGACCCTCTAGGGCAGGGACTCTGTAGTCAGAGTCCCTTGTGCAGGCCCTAGAGGTGAACGACCATTAGCCCAAAGTAAGCACAAGGTTTTCAGAGAGGAACAACCAGAGGACAAAACAAGGAATAAATCGCGGCAGCAAACTAGAAGGAGGGGATCAGTGAGAACTCACAGGAGGTATTTAAGATGCTTGCTTGGGTGATGCATCTACTCACCTCTCCGGGATCTGTATTACGGACGGGTGATCCGCAGTGATCCTCAACGCAGAGTCCACATCAGGTTAATACCCGTGTGATGACTCAGAAGAATGCCTGGCCAGGGCTTCTGAGCAGACATTTCAGCAGGAGTCCCAGGGCCCCACGTTGGGCGCCAGTTGTCCCGGCCTGCGGGACGAACGTGGAGTGTGCCGGAGACGCCTGCAGAAATGAGACAAGCAAGAGACACAAAGAATGACCAGCAAGACAGGATGTCTGATCAAGCTGGCAAAGTTTATTGTTTACAGGCTCAATTTATACAAGTAGCAAGTAAGGGGTGGGTCAGGAGATAATTGGACCTTAGGTGGCGCTGGCAGGGAGGTGTTTTCACACATCCTCAAGGTCTCCCTATTTTCAGAGTGAGGAGTCTTGGCTCATCTTCAAGGACAAGATATGTTTTTGTGAGCAGATAACTTCCAAGGACTGCACCGGTTGCTCTCAAGCTTGTGCTTTCCCATACTGCGTTCAGACGTGGGGGAAGGGACATAGCCCCGGCTCCCAACAGTTGTCAACAGAGGAAAGGGCTACAGTATAACTTAATCACCAACCACATTGTGGTTTCTTTAAAGGGATTTGTTTTGCTGGTTCCACAGCTGCCTGGAAGAGGATTGTGAGTGTAGGAGGGGGCTATTCACACTGCATATGCTTCTATGTGGAAGCAGAAAGTGGGTGGGCTGGAAATAAAAATTCTGCCATTGTTTTCTCCTTAGGGTCCAAGCTAAATGGAAGAGGTGGGAGCCATTTGTGTGGCTGCTGGTATGGAATATGCAATCTCTAAAATAATCTAACATTAACAATAGCAGTAGAAAACAATGCATTCTCCCCACATGTTGTACTTCATCTTTTGGTTGCTTCCAATTGTATTCAGCATAATATGCCCTTTAGTTCTCACTGTTTTCCCTATAGGCAGTGTACAGTTGACTTGGCTAAATGCTGCACTGCCGTAGTACTTCAACCTGGCAGTCAGCATCCCAGAGAGGTTGTTAATCTCTTTGTTTCACATATATCCAGTTCAAAAACATATGTTGAGCTTATATACTGTTCTGAAGACTGTGCCATAATGGGGGCTCTAGAGAAGATTGAGACACAGTTCCTGCTCCACTAGGATCTCAAACAACCCTCCAAGAAGAAGATAAGATTAATCACAGTGGTAGGGAAGGGAGCATTGGAAAGGTTTGAGTTAAGATTCAAAGGATAGATAAATAAGATGGGGAAGCAGTTCTAGACTAAAGAAGCAAATTAAGTAACCAGGAAGTGAAAAGTGTTATGGATGAGACCACTTAAGCCACACCGTTAATAAATGATCAATATGCTACCTTCCATCTTAGTAAATAATGGTGCATAGTGGCAAGGCTGGAGGAAGGTGTTTGGGGATGGGGGCTATTCTTGATGTCTTCAAATCACACTACAGCACATTGAACAGGACATTAACAGGAGCTGGACACCTTGACATTCGCTGTATTCTCCCCAGTTACTTGACAATAAAATAAAAAAAATTTTCTATTGTAATTTTAATGTTGTTTTTAGAAAGTTTAAATATACAATGCACAAAAAATAACAAAATTTCAGCTTGGGTGGGGTGATTGCCCACAATGATAAAATGGCAAAATTCAGTGAACATAAAAAACAGTGATAAGGTACTATGCAAATGTGAAACATTTTCATTATCATCACTCTGTTCCCATATAGGTCATCGTGATGTCTTCCACGGAGATTTCTGCAGGGGTCTGGCTCTGAGTGGACTGTACACAGGGAACCTCTACAGTGCTTACTCCGGATTGGAGGTCTCTCGGAGGCCCCTCCTTTTTCACAAACTAAGGTAATTATGGAAGTGTTAGCAAGATGTTATCAATGCAAAGGCTCTTCTGTCCCAGAACAGAAGAAAGAAGGTAGGAAAAAAGGCATCCTGGTGGCCTGGCTAGAAGCTAGTTTATTTGGTGGACTGAGTCAGGGAAAAAGAGGAAACACATACTCAGATTTGTTTCCCTTGTAGAACACAAATCTTCATGTTCTGCGTCACATAGGAAATAGGTATTTTTCAAGTCTATAGTTCCTAAACCTAAATGTGATTTGTTATTGTCACTTAGAACCATGGGTTATTTTCTGGTTATTCATTGTCAGCAATATTTACACATATATGAATTTGATTAGAAAAGTATAGAATCATTTTAGACTTGAATGAGAATAAGAACTCTTATTTGTTATATAGGGAAATATATTCCATTTTTGTTTTCTTCATATTGCTTCGTATTCAGATAGGATAGGTCAATAGATCCATAAATGACATCTTCAAATCTGGCTAAAATCAAGGTAAGTACAGATTTCAGGCTTCCAGGCACAAGAATGCACTGAATTTCAGAGCATTAAGCACCCAACAGTATCACAGCCAGACATGATAATGTTATGTTTCATTACAATATCTAGATGTTGATCTACTTAAAAGCTGAGGAAGAAGATGCCAGAGAGAGGGACTGAGGATACTGGAACTGCGGCACAGGGAGAAGGAGGCTGGCCGCAGAGAATGTGGGAAGATGAGAGTCGGGGTGAAGGGCAGGAGTTCACAGTGAAGGTCAGACACCAGACTCTCTTTCTGAGAAACAAAGAGACACATAGCTTGCTGAGCAGGATAGAATAGAAATAAAACCCAGGGACACACAAGGTCAGTACTGAAAATAAATAGTCAGTAGCCAGCTCTGAGCCTGCGATCCAAAAGCCAGTCACAGGGTGCTGGAGGCTGCTGAGGCTGCTAGGTGAGGCCAGGAGCTGACCGGGTGAGGTGCTCAAAGCCAATCTATAGAAGGACCAAAATATAGGGAAGCTAAAGCCAGCACTGGTAAGGGGCTGAGAGGTTGGAAACAGGAGTGGGGAGGTGGTTACTGGAAGGGTCTGTCTAATTTTGCCAAATAGTATTTTCCTAATATGAGTGTAGAGTTTGTTTTGGGATGACTACATTTACTGAGCATTTATCTGCCAGAATAACCCTGTGCAGGAAGTGCTCTCATAAACCCATTTTTACCAGTGGGAAATATGGGCACAGGGGAGGTAAATTACTCACCCCCGCTCCTGCTGATAGGCAGTGCTGAGGCTGAGCCCAGGCCAGCTCTGACTTGAGTCTCAATGTCACATGACTGCTCTCTGTCCTACCAAGGTGATTGAACCAGGTTCATTCAATTGGACAGGATTTGCAGCAGGACGACAGAAACAGGGATATTAGAACTATATATAAAATTTCAGCTTCCAGAGACAAAAGAAACCCCAGCAAGGGCAGTCAGGGGCCATAAGTAAGGTTACCATGACAGTGCTTGTTTTAAAACATAGATGTTATTATTACTTAGGTATGGTAAGATCAGCAGTTTAGGAGACAACAGCCAGTGAAACAGTGGTTTCCTACTCACAGCTCTCAAGATGAGGGTCACAACATGTTGCGGAGACCACACGGGAAGCATCAGGGTTGGTCAGGAAGCAGAGGGGAGGGGGGACTGTGCAGGAGCCTTTACTGTGGTCTCTTCAGGAAAGAACAGGTAGGAGAGGATAAGCAGGCTCAGGATTGGCCTGCGTGACTCATTCCAGGGCTCTGGGCACCGAGGCTGTCCCTGGCCTGGTGATTAGGACAAGGGGTATGGCCCCAAGTGAGCCCCACAGAGGAGGTGGTTGGGGTGTGGACTCTGGGTTAGTTGGTTTATTTGAAAGGCTTGCACCAGGCTTGTTTACTGCCTGTAGGAATGGCTAGCTCTGAGAGGGGCAGTCACTCTGGGGTCAGCAGAGCCCAGCTGTCAAAGGATCAGAACTACAGAGAATAAAAGTGTGACTCATACATACCTCCATTAGCAATTTAACCTCTTCTGCTAAGGTTTTGTTGCTTTCTTTACTGTCATGCTGCATGCTTCCCTGGGATGCACATAGCGTCACATCCCAGAAGGGCCCTTCTCACCACTCGTCAGTTTATCTTGACAGAATCAACTCTCTGTCCATTAGTGTGAGCACACATTAGGGTGTGTTTCTCACCCAAGACAATCCAAGAATGATCACAAGGTACCTGGGTCCTTCCTCTTCCTTCTAGAATCTTAATCCAATGGCCAACTATACATCTTGAAGTCTTCTTATTTCTCTTAGGTGGGTTGTTGCATCTGTCTCCTGGCATTGTACTCAATTTGGCACCTTGACATGCCAGAGTTGCCACAAGAAGGCAGATTGCTCTAGGCAGATGAAAAAGAGAAGAGGCGGAGGAAAGGGAAGCTCATGGCTAGCCGATTCATTCACTGCTTTTGGTTTATCATAAAGCAATAAATGAACCTAATTAAAAAATCAGTTTTTGAGACAGATTTACACACAATAAAATACATATTTAAGTGTACATTTTGATGAGTTTTGTCAAAGGTAACCATAGTGTAAAATGAGGTGTAGGCTAACTCCTTCACTCTTTACAGTCACCTCCCCAACACAGATTTATGTCTCATATTCTGATTTGTGTTACCATAGTTTAGTTTTGCTTGTTCTAAACTTAATATAAATGAAATAAAAATTTCCTTGGATAAGACTACTTTTATTAAACATTGTATTTTTATGATTCATTTTCTTGTGTATATCAGTATTTCAGCCCTTTCTATTGCTAAGTAGTATTTCATCATGTAGGTCTGCCAGCAACCTCTTAGAGTTCTAGTTGCTTCTCATTTTTGTCAACACTTGGTCTTCTCATCTTTAAAATTTTTGCCATTCTAGTGTGTGTAAGGTGGTATCTCAAAGATAGTATTAATTTGCATTTTCCTGAGAACTAAAGATGTTGAACATCTTTTCAAGTGCTTAGTTGAGATTTTTGTGTATTCTTTTGTGAAGTGCCTATTAAATTTTTCACTCATTAAAAAAAAACTTGGGAGGGGCGGAGCCAAGATGGCGGCGTGAGTAGAGCAGTGGAAATCTCCTCCCAAAAACACATAGAGCTTTGAAAATATAACAAAGAAAAATCTTCCTAAAATAGAGACCACAAGACACAGGACAACATCCAGACCACATCCACACCTGCAAGAACCCAGCGCCTTGCGAAGGGGGTAAGATACAAGCCCTGGCCCGGCGGGAGCCGAGCGCCCCTCCCCCAGGCTCCCGGCGGGTGGAAAGAAACCGGAGCGGTTTTTTTTTTTTTTTTTTTTGGCGAGTGCTTTTTGGAAGCATTAAAGGGACAGGGACCCCGTTGCTAGGGAGGCAGGGTGGTGGGACCGGTGAGTGGGTGCCTGGGACCGGCACTTGAGGACGGAGGAAATCGCGCATTTTTCCCTTTTTTTTTCTCTTTTTGGCGAGTGCTTTTTGGAAGCCTTAAAGGGACAGGGACCCCAGTGATAGGGAGGCAGGGCGGTGGGACTGGTGAGTGGGTGCCTGGGACCGGCACCTGAGGACAAAGAATATCGTGCGTTTTTCCCTGCGGGACCGGTGGGCGGGTGCCTGAGACAGGCACTTGAGGACGGAGGAAATCACGTGTTTTTCCCCTTTTTTTCCCTCTTTTTGCTGAGTGCTTTTTGGAAGCCTTAAAGGGACAGGGACCCCGGTGCTAGGGAGGCAGGGCAGTGGGACTGGTGAGCGGGTGCCTGGGACCGGCACCTGAGGACAAAGAATATCACGCGTTTTTTCCTGCAGGACCAGTGGGCGGGTGCTTTTTGGAAGCCTTCAAGGGACAGGGACCCTGGTAGTAGGGAGGCAGGGCAGCAGGACCAGTGAGCGGGTGTCTGGGACAGGCGCCTGAAGACAAAAAAAAAATTAAGGGATTTTTCCTTTTTTTTTTTTTTCTGTTCCCTTTCTCATTGTTGCTGTTGTTGTTTTGGTTTGGAGAGTGCTTTTTGGAAGTCTTAAAGGGGCAGGAAAGGACGGCTAGACCAGAGGCAGGGAATCTGGGGATCTCTGGGAACTCTAACCCCCTGGGCAGCAGGGAGCACAGAGGCCCCTTACGGAGATAAATAGCCTCCCGGCCGCTCCCCCTCCAACAGGGCACCACCATTTGGGAGGAGCAGCCCCAGCCAGGCCATGCCCACAGCAACAGCGGAGATAAACCCCATAGCAACCGGGCAGGAAGCAGAAGCCCTGTCTGCACACAGCTGCCTAGCACAAGTCACTAGAGGTCGCTGTTCTCCCAGGTGAGGAAGGCCACAAACCAACAAGAAGGGAAGCTCTTCCAGCGGTCACTTGTACCAGCTCTGCACACTATCTCTATCACCATGAAAAGACAAAACTACAGGCAGACAAAGATCACAGAGACAACACCTGAGAAGGAGACAGACCTAACCAGTCCTCCTGAAAAAAAATTCAAAATAAAAATCATGAACATGCTGACAGAGATGCAGAGAAAAATGCAAGAGCAATGGGATGAGATGCAGAGAAAAATGCAAGAGCAGTGGGATGAAGTCCGGAGGGAGATCACAGATGTCAGGAAGGAGATCACAGAAGTGAAACAATCCCTGGAAGGATTTATAAGCAGAATGGATAAGATGCAAGAGGCCATTGAAGGAATAGAAGCCAGAGAACAGGAACGTATAGAAGCTGACATAGAGAGAGATAAAAGGATCTCCAGGAATGAAACAACACTAAGAGAACTATGTGACCAAACCAAAAGGAATAATATTCATATTATAGGGATACCAGAAGAAGAAAGAGGAAAAGGGATAGAAAGGCTCTTTGAAGAAATAATTGCTGAAAACTTCCCCAAACTGGGGGAGGAAATAATCGAACAGACCATGGAATTACACAGAACCCCCAGCAGAAAGGATCCAAGGAGAACAACACCAAGACACATAGTAATTAAAATGGCAAGGATCAAGGACAAGAAAACAGTTTTAAAGGAAGCTAGAGAGAAAAAGGTCACCTATAAAGGAAAACCCATCAGGCTATCATCAGACTTCTCGACAGAAACCCTACAGGCCAGAAGAGAATGGCATGATATACTTAATGCAATGAAACAGAAGGGCCTTGAACCAAGGATACTGTATCCAGCACGACTATCATTTAAATATGATGGTGGGATTAAACAATTCCCAGACAAGCAAAAGCTGAGGGAATTTGCTTCCCACAAACCACCTCTACAGGGCATCCTACAGGGACTGCTCTAAATGGGAGCACCCCTAAAAAGAGCACAGAACAAAACACACAACATATGAAGTATGGAGGAGGAGGAATAATAAGGGAGAGAAGAAAAGAATCTCCAGACAGTGTATATAACAGCTCAATAAGCGAGCTAAGTTAGGCAGTAAGATACTAAAGAAGCTAACCTTGAACCTTTGGTAACCACGAATCTAAAGCCTGCAATGGCAATAAGTACATATCTCTCAATAGTCACCCTAAATGTAAATGGACTTAATGCACCAATCAAAAGACACAGAGTAATAGAATGGATAAAAAAGCAAGACCCATCTATATGCTGCTTACAAGAAACTCACCTTAAACCCAAAGATAAGCATAGACTAAAAGTCAAGGGATGGAAAAACATATTGCAGGCAAACAACAGTGAGAAGAAAGCAGGGGTTGCAGTACTAATATCAGACAAAATAGACTTCAAAACAAAGAAAGTAACAAGAGATAAAGAAGGCCACTACATAATGATAAAGGGCTCAGTCCAACAAGAGGATATAACCATTCTAAATATATATGCACCCAATACAGGAGCACCAGCATATGTGAAGCAAATACTAACAGAACTAAAGAGGGAAATAGACTGCAATGCATTCATTTTAGGAGACTTCAACACACCACTCACCCCAAAGGATAGATCCACCAGGCAGAAAATAAGTAAGGACACAGAGGCACTGAACAACACCCTAGAACAGATGGACCTAATAGACATCTATAGAACTCTACATCCAAAAGCAACAGGATATACATTCTTCTCAAGTGCACATGGAACATTCTCCAGAATAGACCACATACCAGCTCACAAAAAGAGCCTCAGTAAACTCCAAAATATTGAAATTCTACCAACTAATTTTTCAGACCACAAAGGTATAAAAGTAGAAATAAATTCTACAAAGAAAACAAAAAGGCTCACAAACACATGGAGGCTTAACAACATGCTACTAAATAATCAATAGATCAATGAACAAATCAAAATAGAGATCAAGGAAAATATAGAAACAAATGACAACAACAACACTAAGCCCCAACTTCTGTGGGATGCAGCGAAAGCAGTCTTAAGAGGAAAGTATATAGCAATCCAGGCACACTTGAAGAAGGAAGAAAAAATCCCAAATGAATAGTCTAACATCACAATTTTTGAAACTGGAAAAAGAAGAACAAATGAGGCCTAAAGTCAGCAGAAAGAGGGACATAATAAAGATCAGAGAAGAAATAAACAAAATTGAGAAGAATAAAACAATAGCAAAAATCAATGAAACCAAGAGCTGGTTCTTTGAGAAAATAAACAAAATAGATAAGCCTCTAGCCCAACTTCTTAAGAGAAAAAGAGAATCAACACAAATCAACAGCATCAGAAATGAGAACAGAAAAATCATGACAGACTCCACAGAAATACAATGAATTATTAAGGACTACTATGAAAACCTATATGCCAACAAGCTGGAAAACCTAGAAGAAATGGACAACTTCCTAGAAATATACAACCTCCCAAGACGGACCAAGGAAGAAACACAAAAGTTAAACAAACCAATTACGAGCAAAGAAACTGAAACGGTAATCAAAAAACTGCCCAAGAACAAAACCCCAGGGCTGGACGGATTTACCTTGGAATTTTATCAGACACACAGAGAAAACATAATATCCATTCTCCTTAAAGTGTTCCAAAAAATAGAAGAAGAGGGAATACTTCCAAACTCATTCCATGAAGCCAACATGACCCTAATACCAAAAGCAGGCAAAGACCCCACCAAAAAAGAAAATTACAGACCAATATCCCTGATGAATATAGATGCAGAAATACTCAATAAAATATTAGCAAACAGAATTCAACAATATATCAAAAGGATCATACACGATGACCAAGTGGGATTCATCCCAGGGATGCAAGGATGGTACAACATTCGAAAATCCATCAACATCATCCACCACATCAACAAAAAGAAAGACAAAAACCACATGATCATCTCCATAGATGCTGAAAAAGCATTTGACAAAATTCAACATCCATTCATGATAAAAACTCTCAGGAAAATGGGAATTGAGGGCAAGTACCACAAAATAATAAAGGCCATATATGATAAACCCATGGCCATCATTATAATGAACAGCGAGAAGCTGAAAGCTTTTCCTCTGAGATCGGGAACTAGACAGGGATGCCCACTCTCCCCACTGTTATTTAACATAGTACTGGAGGTCCTAGCCACGGCAATCAGACAAAACAAAGAAATACAAGGAATCCAGATTGGTAAAGAAGAAGTTAAACTTTCACTATTTGCAGATGATATGATACTGTACATAAAAAACCCTAAAGACTCCACTGCAAAACTACTAGAACTGATATCGGAATACAGCAAAGTTGCAGGATACAAAATTAACACACAGAAATCTGTGGCTTTCCTATACACTAACAATGAATCAATAGAAAGAGAAATCAGGAAAACAATTCCATTCACCATTGCATCAAAAAGAAAAAAATACCTAGGAATAAACCTAACCAAAGAAGTGAAAGACTTATACTCTGAAAACTACAAGTCACTCTTAAGAGAAATTAATGGGGACACTAATAAATGGAAACTCATCCCATGCTCATGGCTAGGAAGAATTAATATCGTCAAAATGGCCATCCTGCCCAAAGCAATATACAGATTTGATGCAATCCCTCTCAAATTACCAGCAACATTCTTCAATGAATTGGAACAAATAATTCAAAAATTCATATGGAAACACCAAAGACCCCGAATAGCCAAAGCAATCCTGAAAAAGAAGAATAAAGTAAGGGGGACCTTACTCCCCAACTTCAAGCTCTACTACAAAGCCATAGTAATCAAGACAATTTGGTACTGGCACAAGAACAGAGCCACAGACCAGTGGTACAGATTAAAGACTCCAGACATTAACCCAATCATATATGGTCAATTAATATTTGATAAAGGAGCCATGGACATACAATGGCAAAATGACAGTCTCTTCAACAGATGGTGCTGGCAAAACTGGACAGCTACATGTAGGAGAATGAAACTGGACCATTGTCTAACCCCATATACAAAGGTAAACTCAAAATGGATCAAAGACCTGAATGTAAGTCATGAAACCATTAAACTCTTGGAAAAAAACATAGGCAAAAACCTCTTAGACATAAACATGAGTGACCTCTTCTTGAACATATCTCCCCGGGCAAGGAAAACAACAGCAAAAATGAGCAAGTGGGACTACATTAAGCTGAAAAGCTTCTGTACAGCGAAAAACACCATCAATAGAACAAAAAGGAACCCTACAGTATGGGAGAATATATTTGAAAATGACAGATCCGATAAAGGCTTGACGTCCAGAATATATAAAGAGCTCACATGCCTCAACAAACAAAAAACAAATAACCCAATTAAAAAATGGGCAGAGGAACTGAACAGACAGTTCTCCAAAAAAGAAATACAGATGGCCAAGAGACACATGAAAAGATGCTCCACATCGCTAATTATCAGAGAAATGCAAATTAAAACTACAATGAGGTATCACCTCACACCAGTAAGGATAGCTGCCATCCAAAAGACAAACAACAACAAATGTTGGCGAGGCTGTGGAGAAAGGGGAACCCTCCTACACTGCTGGTGGGAATGTAAATTAGTTCAACCATTGTGGAAAGCAGTATGGAGGTGCATCAAAATGCTCAAAACAGACCTACCATTTGACCCAGGAATTCCACTCCTAGGAATTTACCCTAAGAACGCAGCAATCAAGTTTGAGAAAGACAGATGTACCCCTATGTTCATCGCAGCACTATTTACAATAGCCAAGAATTGGAAGCAACCTAAATGTCCATCGGTAGATGAATGGATAAAGAAGATGTGGTACATATACACAATGGAATACTACTCAGCCATAAGAAGTGGAAAAATCCAACCATTTGCAGCAACGTGGATGAAGCTGGAGAGTATTATGCTCAGTGAAATAAGCCAAGTGGAGAAAGAGAAATACCAAATGATTTCACTCATCTGAGGAGTAGAGGAACAAAGGAAAAACTGAAGGAACAAAACAGCAGCGGAATTTCAGAACCCAAAAATGGACTAACAGGTACCAGAGGGAAAGGAACTGGGGAGGATGGGTGGGCAGGGAGGGATAAGGGGGGGGAAGAAGAAGGGGGGTATTAATATTAGCATGCATGGGGGGGAGGGAGAAAGGGGAGGGTGGGCTGCACAACACAGAGAGGACAAGTAGTGACTCTACAACATTTTGCTAAGCTGATGGACAGCAACCGTAATGTGGTTGTTAGGGGGGACCTGATATAGGGGAGAGCATAGTAAACATAGTATTCTTCATGTAAGTATAGATTAAAAATTAAAAAAAAAAAAAAAGAAAGAACGAAAGAAAGAAAGAAAAGGGGGATTACTCCTTGATAGGATAAAACTATTGGTAAATCAAAGATCAACGCATGCTTTAAATATCCTTAATGTTGATCACTTAAAGGGTGTCAGATGATCAGCTATGGAGGTACTCTTTTCTCATAATATTCCTTTCTCTTAATAAAAAAAAAAAAAAAGCAGTTACTGTGTGCTGACCTCCAATGAGTTCTGCACAGTGGTATAGAGGGCAAGTCAAAGTGTGGGCAAAGGGTCTGTTTGTTTCTATGCAGAAGATCAAGGCCTAGCTTGGCTACCCAGAAAATGAACTAAGATACGATATGAGGAGGAGCTTCTGGTATCAGCACTCTCTGGAGGACTCGTGCCAGGGGATGATCATCAAAAAGCCTCCACAGGGATCCGGACGATGCTGTGGTTGTGGCTGCATCCAGCCCACCGTCTCCTGGAATTGCCATAGGAATGAGGAGGGAGATGTCTAGGCTGGCATGTGCATACAGTGAGACAACGAATTTGACCGGATCTGTACTGTTGGAACTCAACCAGGAATTGGGAGGGGTGCAAGGTGTAGCACTCCAAAATCTTATGACTATAGACTATCTACGGTTAAAAGAACATATGGGATGTGAACAGATCCCAGAAATGGGCTGCTTTAATTTGTCTGATTTCTCTCAGACTGTTCAAGTACAGTTGTACAATATCCATCATATCATAGACAAATTTTCACAAATGCCTAGGGTGCCTAAATGGTTTTCTTGGCTTCACTGGAGATGGATGGTAATTATAGATTTGCTTTGTTTATGTCACCGTATTCCTATTATGTTAATATGTGTGTGCAAATTAGTTAGTAGTTTTAAACCTATACATACTTAAGGTACTCTACAAGAAGATATGTCAAAGAAATAATCAATCCTCCCATGTTTCCTTCCATATGCTACATCTGTAGCTTTTCTTCTTTCTTCCTAATTACAACCCTTAAATAGAATTCGAATTTACCGAGTATCATAATTCCTCCAGGTGGTAAAGATACCTCGAGACAAGTGCTGGGCATAGAAGCCACAGGGCATAAATCTGCAAAGAAGTAAAAAGCTAACCTTTTCAAACAATATGGCTTCTCTCTCACTTACCAACTTTACATTTCCCTGTATGGCCCCGGAAGATGACTGGTTAGCCAGAGACTGGTAAGATTCCTCAAGGGAGGAACAACCTAAGACAGGCACAGTTGCAGGGGGGCCATCAGGTGAGAAATTGGGGATCAACAGAGGTGAGGCTCAGAACCTCATCCCTCCTGCTTTGAGAGAAATCTTTTGCATCCGTGGATGTTTTGCTGCCCTTGTCTAGCCTGGATTAATACTTAGTCCATAGGCACACACCTGATCATCTGATCATCTACATTTGCCCTCTTACAGCACTAAACTATGTTTTCTACCTTTATCTTGCATCTACCTACCACTTCAGCATTTTATTAAAAATAAAAGTAATAATGATAATAAAGGGAGAAATGTAGGATCAACATATAAATCAAGTACAAAAATCAAACAAATATTCATATTTGACCTGATTGTTTATAGGTCATAATGCGTGATCAAAACCGAAAGTTTCTGTGGTGAATGCCCTTGTACTGTTCACCATGTAAGAATTTATTCACTATGTAAGAATTCGTTCACCATGTAAGAACTTGTTCGTTATGCTTCAGAAGATTGGAGACTGATGAGAATTAGACTTGAGATGGATTAATGATTGTACATTGAGGATTGACCCCCGTATACGGAATTTTATTGTTGTTAACAACCATTTGATCGATAAATATGAGAGATGCCCTCTCAAAAAAAAAAAAAAAAAAAGGGAAAACAAAGTAAAAAAAAAAAACTTGGTTGTTTATCTTTTTATTATTGAGTTGTATGAGTTCTTTACATATTCGGATACAAGTCCTTTGTTAGATATACCTGTTAGGAATATTTTCTCCTAATTTCTGATTTGCCTTTCCACTTTCTTAGTGCTTTTTAAAGAATGAAAATTTTTTTGTGTTTTGATAAAGTGCCATTTAGAAATATTCTCTTTTGTGACCCAACAAATTTTGACTTCCTTAAGATCACAAATATATTTTCCTATATTTCCTTCTATAAACTTTTTGATGATTGCTTTCATGTTTAGGGCCATGATCCATCTTGAATATATTTCTGTGTATGGAATGAGATAAGGATAGAGATTAATTTTTTTCCATGTAGATATCCAGTTGATAAAGCACCACTGAATTGATTTGAAACCACGGTTGAAAATGATTATTCCGTATATATATTTAAATTTCTGGACTCTGTAATCTTTTGCAATGATTTAATCATCTATTTTATTTATGTAATAATATCTTAATGTCTGTGACTTTATGTCAATCAAATATTAAGTCCTCCAAAGTTATTCTGCTTTTAAGATTGTTTTGCCTACTCTAGATTTTTGCATTTCTATGTAAATTTTAGAATCAGCTTGTCAATTTATGCAAAAAAGCCTGCTGAGATTTTGATTGGTATAGTATCAAATCCATAAATTAATTTATGAAAATTTCTGTCTTAACATTACTGAGTCTTCCAATTCATGAAATATGGCATATTTTCTTATACATATGTTATAAACCTATATTTTTATAATTTTGCTTTAAATTGTTAACTTTTAAAGAATTTAAGAAAGAAAACTAAAATCTTTTATATTTGCCCACATGTTCACAATTTCTAATACATTTAATTTTTCATCTGCTATCATTTCTTTCAGCTCTAAGGAACTTCCTTTAACATTTCTTGTAGTGCAAATCTGCTTATGACAAATTTCTTTAGCTTCTGTTTAACTGAAAATGCCTTATTTTGCCAGACATGTAGAATGTCAGGTTGTTTTTCCCCAGACCTTCAAAGTACCATTCCATTAATACCTAATTTCCACTATTTCTGATGAAATGTCAGTTGTATTCTTACTGTTTTTTTTCCTTTATGTAATGGCTTTTTTCCCCCTGTTGCTTTTAAAGTCTGTTTCTTTATCAACAGCATGGTTTTCTGCAGTATGGCTGTGATGAGCCTAGCTGTCATGTTCTTTGTCCTTACTCTGCTTGCAGTTCCCTAGGATTTTTTCTTTAATTTGTGGGTCACTGTTTTGGTCAAATTTGGAAAAAAAAATCAGCTAATATCTTCCTAACTATTTTCTGTTCTGTTGTCTCTCCAAAAAGAATTCTAGGGTTTGCTTCTATGGAGGCCAGGCCCCAGCTTCAGGAGAAGAGCCTGGAGAGCAGATCCTGTCCACTGACTGGGGCAGTGATTCTTTTATGGGACAGCATGAGACTGAGCTGTGAGAGTGGTGCTGACACACTAGGACCCTGGGCACTGTAGGAGTGAGCCTTGGATTCTTGTCCATGCAATCTAGTTTTATTAACTAGGGATAATAGGTGTCCTTGCTCTTAAACTGCCACCTGCATCACTGATGGAGAGGACATTATTTCTCCTCCCTCTGTCTTTCAGAGGTATATGTAAGCTCCTCTACTTTTGACTTTCTCCATACTCTTCTTTGGTGGTCTTCGTCTTTGCCCCATCTCAAACCCATCAGAGGAGTAAGAATTTCTACTCTGATTATCCAGAGTCTAGTGCATTCAGTGAACAACATTTTACCATGCATGGAGTTAGTTAGCCTTAAAAAGATCAGGAAGACACTTCTCTTGTGATACTTCTGAACAAAGCAGAGTCTCAGCAGGCTCAGTCAAACTATCTTCCTGACCCTCAACTCTAATACATGTCCTCTAACTCTGTGATAGGAGGGTAAATCAATGAGCATCTTAGAATATGGGGTGAGAGGGTAAGAAAAAGATCTTACTTTGATCTCACACATAATCTAGAACTTCCAACGTGGTCTAACTACGCAAGTGCCCTTTGTTGAAGGTTATGGATAGAACACTGCAAAATTTATCATGTATTGATAAAGTGGCACATCATTTCTCACTTGGCAATTATTTCTTGTTTACATGTTCCCTCAGCCAAGAAGTACAGAAAGAAAAGAATTAAATATATGTAGGATTCTGGTCCCCATATCCCTCCTTGCATCCCTAATAATTATCATTCAAAAATATCTATTTATCTTGATTACTTGAAAAAGTTAAATCAGTAGTTCTCAGCTGGAGGTGATTTTGCCTCCAGGGGTTACTTGGCAATATCTGGAGACATTTTCCATTGTCATGACTGGGGGAAGCCATTAATCAGCATCTAGTGGGTAAGGAACAGGAACATGATAAACATCCTATAATGAACAGCAAGCCCTTCTTCCCCCAACAAAGAATTACTTGGCCCAAAATATCAATAGTGCTGACATTGAGAAACCTATAATTAAATGAATCAAAACCAGATTGTCACTTTTAAGTTTGTTTTTGTTTTTTAAGAGAAAACTTTAAAATTCTATCCTCAAGCATTTGTAGAGATTATTCCAAAAATATTGTAGAATATGATGTCTATTTTTTATTGCAATGAAATAAAGCAAAGGGAATTTAAGGGTACAGAAAACAAAGTCTGGAGTGTATTTAATACATAAAACATAAACTGAGCTCTGTGGTATACTTTCTACAGTTAAGCCACAGATGTGTCTCTTATTTTTATAGCAGTTTATCACAGTGATAACTTACCTCAAATCTGGTAACTAGGCCATGCCGACCATGACATCAACTGCCATGAGCTCTGCTTTGGGGGTTAACATGTAAAACAAATTAACTTAGATATTATGTAAAAGAATAATTATCAAAATTATTGTAACTCAACAAAAACAGGTCATTCATTGGAAAAAGAAAGTCATTTAATCCATTTGGAATTTAAAAATATCACTGGAGAGCTTGTACATAATAAAAAAGTAAAATTTGTTCTATTATAGTTCTCACCACTATTATATAAGATAAAGAACTTGATATTTAATTGTTTAATTTGTACTCTGAAGTCTTGTACATTGTATGTACAATTTGGTTAAATTATTTTCACCATAAGAGGAAACCATGAGAGATCTCATTTACTTTTCTGATTTCCTATGAGCTTAAATTTGTAACCCCTTTAACACACTCAATAAATTTTTCAAAATTGTATTTCTTAGGGAGAAAGATGCAGAGGAGAACATTGACAGAAACTGTATCACAAGTATTAATAACTACACAATAAATCTCAAATTGTTCTGCAGCTTAGTCATTACAGGGCCAGAAGCAAAACAAGCTGTGAAAATATTCATGCACAGAAACATTCTAAAAATCCAAGACCCTATTTCTTTCGAAGGAACCCCATGTTTTGCTGTGTCTACAAAGCTTGCACATGAACTATTACACATGATGTTGTGAATTACTCCCAGCTGTGCTCTCAGGTCAGTGTTGGGCCTCAGAAAAACGTGGTGGCTGGCTGGGTGGCTACCTGTCTCAGATGACCCAGTGCCTATGGGTTGCTTCCCCTGCCCACATAGTCCGCAGCTCCACGGAACTGAATGCGGAAATCTTTTTCTCTTTCCATAGTGGGAAAAGCAAAAATGCAGCAAGACCAAAGCATCTCATCCCCATGCTTAGCAAATGCCTACAGAAGAGAATGATCTGATGAATCAAAGATGGTTCCTGAACTATGAGGTCCCCAGTGTTGCCTTTGGGGCCTCCCACACTCATCTGCTCTTCCTGTGCCTGTATACCCCTGTGCACCCTTGAATTGTACCACCACATGACGTGAGGACCCCATATTACACTACAGATATTTCTCTTCCCTCCCTCCTTCTGCCTAAAGACAGTGTCACATTCATCGTGCTGCATGTGGAATGATTTGGTTGCCAAGTTGAGAGGACTGAATTTAACAAGTTATCTCTGTAGTAGTAGAAACCGAACCCAACCCACAGGAAAACCCACAGAAATGACCTTGTGACTATAGGTTACAAGCCTGGGTCAGGAAAAAGGATTTGGAGAAAAAGCTACCTTCAGATACCTACAGGGAATGTCATCCACCCAGCACAGGAAGGTGGAGCCTGAGGATGAATACATCAGGCAGCATGTTCTCTGAGTCCCACATCTTCAGATGGTTTGAAGAACATGACATATTCAGGTAATACTATACTAAGCTGTAAGACATAATTAAATGTGTTTTATCCCAAATTCTATAAAGTGGTAAAATATCTTGCTTAACTACCTTCACCAACTAGCTCATAATGAGTGATCCCAGCTAAAGGGCTCGAAATGGCAGGAAGCAAGTTCTCAGATAATGTGTTAGACAGAAAATCAGTGCCCAGAGATGTCCATATCTTAGTCTCCAGAACCTGTGAATATGTCAGGTTACATGGCAAAGAATTAAGACTGCAGATGCAATTAAGGTTGCTGATGAGTAGACATATGGATCCTAGATTATCCAGGTGGGGGTCAGTGTAATCAATCACAAGTGTCCTTAAAACCAGAAGAGGGAAATGGAAGAGATGGGAGGGATGTGCCCTCAGAGGCTTTGATGATGGAGAAAGAGTTACTGGCAGAGGAACTGGGTAATTTTCAGCAACTGGAAAAGGATATTCCCATATGGCCTTCAGAAAGGAGTGTAGTTTTGCCAACACCTTGATTTTAGCCCAGTGAGACCTGTGTCAGGCTTCTGACATCTGGAACTGTAAGGCTTAAAACTGTGTTGTTTTAAGCCACCAAATTTGTGGTGGTACAAATTTACCCTTTGTACAGCAGTGTTAGGAAGTGTAGAGGTGGGTTGTTGGAGCAGATTGTTCTCCAGAGGAACCATCAGTTCTGAAACTCAGATTCTGTGAAGGACACTCCCTGAGACTCACCTGCAAGCTCTGAAATATTTCTTTACTGTGTTTCTCCCTCTCCACTGTTCCTGTCACCATCTCAGTTTAAGCCTTTATCATCTTTTTTTTTTTTTCAAATAATATCAGCAGCTCTCTAACTAGCTTCCCTACTTTCAGCTTTGCTCACTCACCACCAAGCTCCACATTTTAGAAAGGGGTCTTTCTACACCTAAGTCACTGCCCTAGGTAGATGCCTTTGGAGAAACCCTCTGCCCACAGGAAGGGCCCATGCACCACACAGGCCCTTCTCTACAGGCTAGTCAGTAAAGATGAAAGCCAAGAATGAAAACACAGGCTCACATAAAACATGTGTAAATGTCATAAATCAATTTACCAACCTGGTAAACAAAATATGTTTTTTTTCCTGCCTTAGAAATGTAGACTCAAGTGTAGAATTCTCACACCTCTCAGAGTTCCAGGCCAGAACCTTCCCTGTGGGGGGAGCTGGTACCCAGACCAAGTCTCTGGCCTCCATCTGACCCCCTTTTCTCCTTGCTCCAGGTTCTCTCTTACACCATGAGGGACCATGCCAAACCCAACTTCCACCTCCATCCAAACCCTCTGCCAACCCAGGCACCCCTTGACTACTGGTCATGGCCAGAAGTGTATGCTGGTGGGATGGTCTGACTGTGGATGTAGATTCAGGGAAGGGGGAACCCAAGCCACGGAAGCAGATTTGGGCCATTGGGCAAGGAATTCTGGGGTCCTAGGTATCCAGATCTTGTCTAGAATGTAAGGTAATGATTCTAGGTAGACTTGTATCCTTGGTGCTACAGCTTCTCCTCCCCATTGGGCAAAAGGCAGTCAAAAGAAGATCAGAGATGAACATTCTAATGTGTGAGGACCAGATCAGGGGCTCTCTTTTAAGGGTACTGCTTCTTCACCTCTGTAGCCTGTCAACCCCCATCGCACTTTATGCTAGGAATTACATAATCTTTGTAGCATTTTGTACTAATATGTTTTCACCTCTGTGCTTTTGTTTGTGCAACACCCATCTATGCAATATAAAGCAAGAGATTGTTCATCTCCTTGAACTATATTTCCTATTTGCTGTATCCCTAAACTTTCGGACACAGCAAGCTATCAGTTAATGCTTGGTGATTGATTTATTGATGTGATTTTGTGATATGAAAATGGAGCACATCAATTAAGTTAAAGAATTGAAAAGGGTCATGTTTCTTCATTAACAACTGGAAGAAATATCAGGCAGTCAGGCAGAATATATCCACTCAAGCATTAGCTGCTTTCCCATCAAACATGAAAATCCTAGAAAGTAACAAAAATAAAAATGTGGTTCTGGAACAAGAATAGACAGTCAAGTCAGTGGAGTGGAATACTACAGGAACAAGAGGTCTCGTCTAGTGTCATAGGCTCTGCACAGGTCCTGTCATTGCTTGACTGAAGTGTCAGCAATGTAATGACCTACAGACCGAATATTTGGGGTTGGTAGTTGAAGTCCAGCTGCTCATTCCTATCTGGGGGTCCTCTTTAGAGCATTCACCTTGGTTTTTATTCAGAAAGACAGTGTTTCCATACTTCCAAGAAGCTTAACATCTAACTTGGCCTTGTCGTTGAAAATAAAACACAAAACAAAGTGAACATGGTGAAATGGTGGCAACCCTAGTGGGTTTCAACAAAGAACCTGCCCTGTTCAATCCTAGAAGCACCCAGTATATGGGGTGATGCCCATGACCCAGGGTGAGAACTGAGTATGAAAGAACTGATTGTTAAATTGAAGAAGGCAGTGAGAACTTAACAGCACATGGTACATTTTGTGAAATATCATGGAAGACTGAGGTGACTGAAGCTGGAAGAAGTATTTGCATGTAGAAAGAATTTCAGCTGGGAGATGGCTAAAGCATAATCCTGGGAGTGGAAAAGAAACAACTACTGTGTTTTATAGACAGAGATCTCTGCACTTAAATACCACCTGCACCACCTACCAAGTGTATACTACCTTCAATGAGTTTCAGAAATGTTCTGAGTCTCAGGATTCTTAGAAATATCAGGATTCTCAGGGTATCTTTGAAAATGTGCATGTTAACTGGCATCAGTATCATCATTAGATACAAAATGAAAACAGAATAAATAATAACTGTACAGAAGTTTAGAAGAGTTTATAAAGAACGTGCACATACATTGTCTCATATTGCAATCACGTACCTGTTTTGTTTCTGGTAAATTCACAAATTCAAAGCATAAAACCTGCTGGATGGGAATGAGTGGTATTCCCTCAAATACAGAAAATCACTGGCTTGCAAAAGTTAATTTTAAAGAAAGAGAGATTCTGTCCATTTTGTACATTTTATGAATTTCTTCTTATCTAGCAACTTGATTATCCCCACTATCTATGGAGTAAGTCAGGTTCACAAATAGAATGAAAGAATCATAAAAGTGAAAGAAAATCTGTTTTGACAGCATTGACTCATTACTTCATCTTTGAGTTTTCTAGTTTCTTCCCTCTCTGCTTTATATTTTGCTGCCTTAACAATGAGATAAGATTTATATAAATGTGAACAATGCCTCATTATATCCTAAGAACACGCAATGCTTTCATGTTACCAATTAGACCATGTTATGTTGATGATCTGGGAGGAAAGTTTATAAGCACAGCAATTATTGCCAGACCATCACAACTTCCATGAAAGTGTGAGGTGTATTCTCTTCATATTTGTTCCCTAAGGCAGAGCATATTAAAAATTTTTTAATCTTTTATCTCTGTTTCCCTAACACAGGAAAGCACAAAGCTGCTCAAACCCTTGCTGGGTAAAGTACATGAGCTCCAGGATAAATATTTAGGAATAAAGCCAGTTTTTCTCTCCTGCCTTTAGTGCCTTCTTTCATGTGCCTCCTTCCATCTCTGGGAACACTGGGAATTGCCCCTCTGGCCTTGAGATCCTAGAAAGTCACCTTACCTCCCTAGACCTCAGCTTCTCATTGTAAACTGGTCATGATATCTAAGTCATATGACTGCTATGAGCCTTACATGGAGTAACTCTAAGCTTTCCAGTCACATAGCAGTGCCTAGCATATAGACAGAAACCATGACTATCAGTGTACTTTTTACCCTTCATAATACATTTTTAAATTTCCTCCACTTATGATTTGTGGTATAGTTACATAAAATAAAACACAGAGATGTTCAGATTGGTAAGGTTTTTCAGTTGCATACAATAGCTTTATAACCATTACAAAAAACTAGATAATGTTTCTATCACCCAGAAGGTTCCTTGTGCCCTTTTCTGGTAAGTTTCCCTGCTGCCAGCAGCAACCATTTCTCATCTCTATTAGCATCAGTTACTTTTACCTGCCTTCGATATTATCGCAATGAACTTACATGACATCTGCTCCTTTTCATCTGCCTTCTTCGCTCAGTTTTGATTCATCGTCCAGATTGCTCCAGATACTGGTAGATTAGTAGATTTTTGTTTTCTGAGTAAGAATATGCTACGTATGTTTAGCTTTTTTCTTGTTGACAGACATTTGGGTTATTTCCAATTTGGGGCTATTATGAATAAAGCTGTTAACATTCCTGTACAAACTGTTTGTGGGTATATGTTCTCATTTGTTTGGGGATAAATACCTAAGCATGGAATTTCTGGGTCATAGGGTAAATGTAGCTTTAACTTTGTATATGCTAAACAGTCCTCTGAGGTGGTTGTACTGTTTTATACTCCCACAACAATTATGAGAGTTCACCTACTCTACACCTTTGCCAACATTTGGTATTACTAGTCTTTTTCTATTTTAGCCATTCTAATGTATACAAAGTAGTAGTTCATTACAGTTCAGCTATAATGTCCCTACAATTTTGAGCACCTTTTCCTGTGCCTATTGACCATTGATATGACTTCTTTTGTGTGGAATCTTTTTGAGACTTGGTCTACTATTTAAAAAATTGGTTGGTTTTTCTTTTAATTATTGACTTAGAGGAATTTAAAAATATACATTTTGATTAAAAGTGTTTTGTTATGTATATGTATTATGAATATTTTCAGAGTTTGTGGCTAGTCTCTTTTTTTTAATAAGATATATTTGATATACATTCTTATGAAGGTTTCACATAAAAAACATTGTGGTTACCATATTCATCCATATTATCAAATCTCCCCCATACGCCATTGAAGTTACTGTTCATCAGTGTAGTAAGATGCCACAGATTCCTATTTCTCTTCTCTGTGCTACACGGTCTTCCCCATGATTAGCCCATACCATGTGTACCAATCATAATATTCCTCAATTCCCTTCTGCCTCCCTCCCCACACACTCTCCCCTACTCCTCCCTTTTGGTAATTGCTAGTCTCTTCTTGGAGTCTGTGAATCTGCTGCTGTTTTCTTCCTTCAGTTTTGCTTTATTGTTATAGTCCACAAATGAGGGAAATCATTTGGCACTTGTCTTTTTCCACCTGGCTTATTTCACTGAGCATAATACCCTCTAGCTCCATTCATGTTGTTGCAAATGGTAGGATTTGTTTTCTTCTCATGGCTGAATAATATTCCATTGTGTATATGTACCACATCTTCTTTATCCATTCTCATGGATACTGATGGACAATTAGGTTGCTTCGATGTCTTGGCTACTATAAATAGTGCTGCAATAAACATAGGGGTGTATATGTCTTTTGGATCTGAGATCATTCTTTTTTTGGGTAAATTCCTAGGAGTGGAATTCCTGGGTCAAATGGTATTTCTATTTTTAGTTTTTTTGAGGAACCTCCATATTGCTTTCCACAATGGTTGAAATAATTTACATTCCCACCAGCAGTGTAGGAGGGTTCCCCCTTTCTCCACATCCTCGCCAGCATTTGTTGTTCTCAGTCTTTTCGATACTGGCCATCCTAACTGGTGTTAGATAATATTTCATTGTGGTTATAATTTACATTTCCCTGATAATTAGTGATGTGGAGCATCTTTTCATGTGCCCATTGGCCATCTGAATTTCTTCTTTGGAGAATTGGTCTGTTCATATCATCTGCCCATTTTCTAAACAGGTTATTTGCTTTTTGGGTGTTGAGGCATGTGAGTTCTTTATATATTTTGGATGTTAACCAGATGTCATTTACAAATATATTCTCCCATACTGTAGGATGCCTTTTTATTCTACTGATAGTGTCCTTTCCTGTACAGAAGCTTTTTAGCTTAATGCAGTCCCATTTGTTCAATTTGCTTTTGTTTCCCTTGCCTGAGGAGGTGTGCTCAGGAAAAAGTTGCTTATGTTTATATTCAAGAGATTTTTGCCTATGTTCTCTTCTAAGATTTTTATGGTTTCATGACTTACATTCAGGTCTTTGATCCATTTCGAGTTTCCTTTTGTATATGGAGTTAGACAATAATCCAGTTTCATTCTCTTGCATGTAGCTGTCCAGTTTTGCCAACACTAGTTGTTGAAGGGGCTGTCATTTCCTCATTGTATATCCATGACTCCTTTATCATTTATCAATTGACCATATGTGCTTGGGTTTGTATCTGGGGTCTCTATTTTGTTCCATTGATCTATGGGTCTGTTCTTGTGCCAGTACCAAATTGTCTTCATTACTATGGCTTTGTAGTAGAGCTTGAAGTCGGGAAGTGGAACCCCCCCAGCTTTATTCTTCCTTCTCAGGATTGTTTTGGCTATTTGGGGTCTTCTGTGGTTCCATATGAATTTTAGAACTATTTGCTCTAGTTCATTGAAGAATGCTGTAGGTATTTTGATAGGGATTGCATTGAATCTGTAGATTGCTTTAGGCAGGATGGCCATTTTGACAATATAAATTCTTCTTACACAAAAGCATAAGATGAATTTCCATTTATTGGTGTCCACTTTAATTTCTCTTAAGAGTGTCTTGTATAGGTCTTTCACTTCCTTGGTTAAGTTTATTCCTAGGTATTTTATTCTTTTTGATGCAATTGTGAATGGAATTATTTTCCTGATTTCTCTTTCTGCTAGTTCATTGTTAGTGTATAGGAATGCAACAGATTTCTGTGTATTAATTTCATATCCTACAACTTCGCTGAATTCCAATATTAGTTCTAGCAGTTTTGGAGTTATCATAATTTATGCTATGGTATTATTTATATTTCATCTAAGACCAGGAACACAGCAATAATGCCAACTCATCACTTCTGTTCAACATTATATTGGAGGTTATAAATAATGGAATAAGGCAAAAAAAAAGAAATAAAAGCCATATCCATTGGAAGAAAAAAGTAAGTCTTTTCAAGATTTGCTATTGTACTGTAATAACCAATAAAGTTATTTGTGCAAGAAATAACTTGGAGTGGATTCTTTAGGGTTTTTTTTTATGTACAATATCATGTCATCTGCAAACAGGGACAGTTCAACTTCTTTACCAATCTGTATGCCTTTTATTTCTTTGTGTTGTCTGATTGCCATGGCTAGGACATCCAGAACTATGTTGAATAAAAGTGAGGAGAGTTGGAACCCTGTCTTGTTCCTGATCTTAAAGGAAAAGCTTTCAGCTTCTCGCTGTTAAGTGTAATGTTGGCTGTGGGTTTGTCATATATGGCCTGTATTATATTGAGGTATTTGCCCTCTCTACCCATTTTGTTTACAGTTTTTATCATGAATGGATGTTGAATTTTGTCAAATGCTTTTTCAGCATCTATGGAGATGATCATGTGGTTTTTGTCCTTCTTTTTGTTGATGTGATGGATGATGTTGATGGATTTTTGAATGTTGTACCATCCTTGCATCCTTGGAATAAATCTTACTTGATCATGATGAATGATCTTTTTAATGTATTTTTAAATTCAATTTGCTAGTATTTTGTTGAGTGTTTTTGCATTTATGTTCATCAGGAATATTGGTCTGTAATTTTCTTTTTTTGTGGTGTCTTTGCCTGGTTATCTTATTAGGGTGATACTGGCCTCATAGAATGAGTTTGGAGGTACTCCCTCCTCTTCTACTTTTTGGAAAACTTTAAAGAGGGTGGGTGTTAGGTCTTCACTAAATGTTTGATAAAATTCAGTGGTAAAGCCCTCTGGTTGAGGAGTTTTTGTTTAAAGTAGTTTTCTTTTATTACCAATTCAACTTCATTGGTGGTAATTGTTCTGTTCAGATTTCCTGTTTCTTCCTGGGTCAGCCTTGGAAGGTTGTATTTTTCTAAAAGTTGTCCATTTCTTCTAGGTTATCCAGTTTGTTAGCATGTAATTTTTCATAGTATTCTATAATAATTCTTCATATTTTTGTGGCATCCATAGTGATTTTTCCTCTCATCTGATTCTGTTTATGTGTGTAGATTCTGTTTTTTTTTTTCTTGATAAATCTGGCTATGGGTTTATCTATTTTGTTTATTTTCTCAAAGAACCAGCTCCTGCTTTCATTGATTCTTTTTATTTTTTTTATTGTTCTCAATTTTATTTATTTCTGCTCTAATCTTTATTATATACCTCCTTCTACTGACTTTAGGCCTCATTTGTTCTTCTTTTTCTAGTTTAATTAATTGTGAGTTTAGACTGTTCATATGTGGCTAGTCTCTTTATTTCTTTGTGTCTCTAAGAGAAAAGATACTTTTGATATAATCCAATTTATAACATTTTTCTTTCATGATTAGGGCTTCTTCTTTCATAAGAGGTTTTTGCCTAAACCAAGTGTACAAAGATATTCTTCTATACTTCCTTATAGAAATGTTATAATTCAACTGTTTATATTTATGCCTATGATACATCCTGAATTAACTATTATGTATGGAGGCAGATAGGGCAAAATATTTCATTTTTTTCTCCACTGGATATTCAATTGTTCAGATACTTTTTACTTAAAGATTTCTTACCCTTCAGTTGACTTGGCAACTTGAATATAAGGCAATATTGGTATAATTGTAAGTCTATTTCTGGATGCTTTATTAGGTTCCATTGATTTATTTGTTCTCTTCTTGCACAAATACTACAAATACTACAAATTCTTGCACAAATAACTTTATTGGTTATTACAGTACAATAGCAAATCTTGAAAAGACTTACTTTTTTCTTCCAATGGATATGGCTTTTATTTCTTTTTTTTTGTCTTATTCCATTATTTATAACCTCCAATATAATGTTGAACAGAAGTGATGAGTTGGCATTATTGCTGTGTTCCTGGTCTTAGATGAAATATAAATAATACCATAGCATAAATTATGATAACTCAGTTTTTCATAGATAGCATTTTTGGATTGAGGAATTTGCTTTTCTGAGACTTTAAAAAGAAAAAAAATATCATGAATAGGTATAGAATTTTGTCATACATCTTTTTTGTATCTGTTGAGTTGCTTATAAGTGTTTTGCCTTTATTCCTGGGACAAACCAGGATAAACCAGATGATCATGATATATTGTCCTTTCATGTAAGGCTGGATTTGATTTAATAATATTTTGTAGAGGATTTTTACATGCATGTTCATAATAACTATTGTTCTGCAATTTACTTCTTTAGTGTCTTACGTATGGAATCAGGGTATTTCTGGACTCATAAAATAAATTGGTAAGTGTTTTTCCCTTATTAAGATTTTGTGTAAAATTGCTACAATTTTTTCTTTAAATGTTTGGTATAATTTACTGGTGAACCATTTAAGCATGGAGTTTCCTTTATAGGAAAATTTTGATTTTGAATTATATTTCTGTAATCAAAATAAGGCTGTATAGACATTCTATTTCTAAATGCATCAGTTTGGGCATGTTCTTTTAGTAATTTGTCTAGTTCATTTAAGTTTCCAAATTTATTAGCATTACATTTTTTAGCAAAAAACCTTACCATCCTCTTTATGTCTGTAATACGTGCCAGACATTTGTGTTCTTTTTTCTCTTTCTCCTGATAAACTAAAAAAAGGTTTATCAATTCTTTCCAACTTTCCAAAGAATCAACTTTCACTTTCACTTTTGCTTCTTTTATAAGTAATTTTCTCTATTGTTTGACTTTTTATTTATTTCTGTTCTTTGTTTCACATTCTTCTACTTCTTTTGCTTTAATGTTCTATTCCTAGTTTTCTTAGGGTGAAAGCTGAGATTGTTAATTTTATATTTTTTGTCTTCTTTAACATGCATTTAAAGCTAAAAATACCTCTTAAAACACTGCTTAAGCTGATAGGAGTGGAGCTCACAATGCGCAGAAGCCTGCTTCATGAGTTTGGTCAAGAATGCAAAGAGGATGGTGAGGTTTTTTGCTAAAAATGATATGTGGAATGCAGCATATGGATACCATTCAGTTTGAAAGACTTTCTAATTTTCCTTGTGATTTCTTCTTAAACTATGAGGTATTTAAAATTTATCATGCAAGCTGATACATAGCCATTAAATTTTATTTAAAGTGTCCCCACTTTTCTTTACCTTCTTTGGTAATTTGCTCCTTTTTCTACCAATCTTCATGGATGAAAGCACTGATCGGTTTTTTTCCTAATAAGAATGTGGCACTTTCTGGAATTAGGTTTTGTTGCATCCTCAATTTATGATGTGTTTTAAAAACTATACTTTTGTAGCTTATTTGATCTTATTTTTAGGGAAAGAACTACCTTTTGTAACATTCTATAGATAACCAGAGAAAAAAGTCCATAATATTTAAAATTTTTTAAAGTATTAACTAACTGAGAAATGGAAGATAATTTAGCAACTATTGTGTGGAAGGTATGGATAGCATAGTGAAGAGGGTGGTTAATGATGATAAGCCATTTTCTGGAGCCAGTTTATCTCAGTTTGAATTCTGATACCACCAATTTTCTACCTGTGAAATCTATGGAAATTTACTTAACCTGTCTGTGCCTCAATATTCACATCTGTAAGGCAGAAATAATAATAACACCTATTTCTTAAGCTGTAACAAGGATTAACTTAGTTGGTATTTGTAAAAAACAAACAGAGTAGGTGCTTTTTGCTAAATAATATAGTAAGGCATTCACTCTAATAAACACCTGGCCATATGCAATTATGTACTTGAAAGAAGAACAGAGATCCTTAGGTGTCTTAGGAAATAAAAGGAAACTGTATGGATTAAGGG